>NC_064433.1:95626440-96886440 GCF_023343835.1 Lagopus muta
GTATATTGATTCTTAAAATAATACAATTTCATCCTCCCATAGTATCAATCTCCAGCCTGTGAATCAGCATGAAACCTGAAATATTATATATACTATGTAACAAGCCTGGAATAGTGTAATATGAGTTCAGTTCAAAAGATAGCATGTCTGATTATAAATGGTCCCCATTTCTATTGGTTTTGTAAGGCATTTGAGTGAGCGTGATGGCTGCCCTGTGTGAAGTGAGACAGCTGGAGCTGCTTCTGGCCTTCTCCTAGCTAGGTAGCCCTCTACTGACCAGTTGTTGCCTTAGTTCACAACATACCTGCCTTTTGTTTTAATGTACTGTATGTTCAGAGGGTTCCTAATGAGAAAATGTGTCTACATGTTGCTTTTTATATGATACATATCTAGACTGTAAAGGATGTGATCTGCAGTTCTGCAAACCATTTGGCTACCACACATACAATAATTAAAGGCACATTTGAAGTGCAGCCACAGTGAAATTTGCTATGACCTCCAAAGTATTGTTAGTGCCATTGTCATGTTTGCTGCACTGCTCAACTTTTTAGATAATCAATGTATCTTAATACACTTAAGCAAAATGTGAGCTGTTCCTGCGAGGTGGTGCAGTGGGATTTGTCAAAGACAGGGAGAGTTACTGGAGTCTGTGAGCCTGGCTGTGAACAAAGTGGTATCTTGACTGCTTTCAGTGGCAATACAACTTTTATTTAATTTGTTTAGGTGCATTTGTGAGCTGTATTCTCTTATGCATGAAGCTGATCAGGTGAGACAAGTTAACTACTAGTCTCTTAATTCAGTTAATATCGATTACAAAAGCAATTCCAAATTTCAGAAGTGGTCTTTTTAACCCCTCTATTCATTTCTGTATTCGAGTGCTTAGTGTCCAAGTACTGTTTCCGTGTATCCTACCATTAGATTCCTTGACAAGCTCAAGGAATATTTTAATATTTTAGCCATGCTTCAGACTGAGCCCTCCTCTACATTCAGTTCTTAGTCTCTTTCTTCTTAGACCCTTGCAGTCGATTAATTTGCCTTCAGGGGCTGTCCCCACGGATGCCGAGTGCTGCTGCATCCCTGCATGGGCATTGCTGGGGAGGAATGGGTCAGGAACCTACCCCACTGATGCACAAAATTTTCGTTCTGACAGAGTAAAAATATATGTTTATATAACTACCGGCAACTTTCATCGGGAAAAAAATTAAAAAAATATAAAAAAATAAAAAAAAAACAACCGGGCAAAATATTTCCTCTGATATCTTTGAAAGGCTCATGTAGGCTGATTTATCTGCATGCGGTCTTTCTGGCAGTTTTACTCCGGCCTTATCCTGCCATCTAGTGTTTAAAATATTGAATTTCAACTTCATCAAAGCGATGAAGAAACTGTAGTTTTAGGATTGAAAAATGTAAAGCTATGAAATAATTGTAACAGAAGTAACATAAGACTCAGTGCAAGTGATGGCTTTTGTATTCTTGAATACAGCTGCTCGTGTGGACTGTAAATTCACTTGTGGATCTGTAAAAATTTTTATTACATTTCCATGATTTTACGCTTTTCTTTGTTTACTTAAGAGGAAATGTTTATTCAGGAGTGAATCCAGATGTTCTTTGGGCTATATCTGTTGTCATAAATAGGCACCAAGCACTTTGGTTAATTAGGTCTCAGACTTGTGTCTGACTGTTTACTTTGAGTATTTCACATTCTGTCTGTGTCATGCTTGACTTCTGAGTAATTAGTTGATTATAGGGACTTTTAAAACTAATTATAAAATAAATGGTGGTTGTCTAAATCCAACAAATTTGGGTCTTCTTTAACAGACAGCTTACTTGTCTCACTAAGGTGCAGAAAGTTATTTAACCAGAAGTTACGATGCATTGTAATCTTCTGTGTCCTCTGAGAAATTCTGAACAAAAATAATATCAATACAATTTTTAATGTATTTTGTATTGGTTTAAAATGCATTTGGACATGGCAACCTGAAGGAAAAACACAGGGTATACTAGAGACAACAGTGCATTTTATCTGGAAAACTAGGCTGTGCTGTGCTATTCTAGGCCCTGGATGGAAACCACTTGCAGATTTCTAGTAAATCTGTGGTGGTAGAACTAAATACAAGAGTAGAAGCAGTGAAGGTATTTCTATTATTCTTGCTACCCTAGGAGAAAGAGAAAATGTTGGGAGAACAAAGGCAATTAAAAGAAAGACAGGAAGAAATTCGAGGGGAAAGAAATAAAAGAAATGCTAAATAAGAAATGCTGAATAAGGATCAGATCCATAAGCATTAAAAAATAAAATCTGGTTTTTTTTACCAATTTTTGTGACATTCACTGAACTGCCCATCATGAATGCATACAGAGATTTTTGTTTTCTTTATAAAACCATACACTTTATGCATGTGAAAGTCCTGAAATATTATTTTGAAGCTGCACTGCAGAATATTTAAAACTATTCCAATAACATAGGCTTCAAACCATTCACACCAGAGCCCATAAATTATCTGGCTATTTTTCATAAGAAGAGATGAAAGGATGTCTTTAAAAGGTTGTCATGTTAGCAGCGCAGGATAGCATGGATCTCCAGAAGAAAGATGGATAAGGAAGGAAAGTGTATATGGTATCTCCTAAATGATTCTATGCTTTCACTTTTGTTTTGGGCTTGGATATATGAACATACATTTTTGTTTCTGCTGGTAACTAGAAGATTTAGGGGCATTTTGGAAGAAAGAAATGTCTGTATTTCACTTGTGAAAAGTAGCAAGTTGACAAGACATCACTGAAAAGTCAGAGTGGTTGTGAAGGTTTTCCTAACATTTCTCAGCATATTTTGAATTGTGGATAAAATCATCAGTTTGTTCTTTCCTATTTTGAAGAGAAGGAAGCAGATCCTGTTTGTGTATATTTCACAGAATCACAGAGGTTGGGTAGGGATCTCAAGAGATCATTGAATCCAACCCCCTGCTAAAGCAGGTATCCTACAATAGGTTGCACAGGTAGGCATGAATATGAGTCTTGAACATCTCCATAGGAGGAGAATCCACATCCTCTATGGCAACTTGTTCCAGTACACCATCACCCTTACTATAAAGATGTTCTTCCACATGTTAGTACAGAAGTTTGTATGTTCAAGTTTTAGGGCATTATTCCTCGTCCTATTGCTACACCACTAAGAGGAGCCTGGCCTCATCTATTTGCCTTCCACCTCCCTTTAGATGTTTATAAGCATTTACCAAATCCTCTCTCAGCCTTTCCTCATATGGGAGAGGGTCCAGGCTCTTTATCATGTTTGTGGCCCTCTGCTAGACTCCTTCTATGAGAATCCTACCTTTTTTGAACTGAGGAGCCCAGAACTGGACACAGTATTATAAATATGGCCTCACCAGGGCAGAGTAGAGGTGTAGGACTATTTTTCTCGACCTGCTGGCCACGCTCTTTTTGATGCATCCCAGGATACCATTGGTTGTCTTGGGCACAAAGGCACACTGCTTGCTCATGGCCAACCTGTTATTCATCAGGATCCCCGGGTCCTTCTCTGCAGAAGTCCTTTCCAGCAGGTGATCCCCTCACCTGTACTGATGCATGCGGTTATTCCTCCCAGTTGCAAGAACTCTACACTTGCTCTTGTTAAACCTCATCAGGTTCCTCCCTGTCCAGCTCTCCAGTCTGTCTAGATCTTGTTGAATGACAGCACAGCCTTCCAGTGTGTCAGCCAAACCTCCCAGCTTTGTATCATCAGCAAGCTTGCTGATGCTTCTTTTTTTTAATTTTAACATTTGAAGTACGTTAAATGGCAATTTCTTATTTCAGACACTTATTTTATCCAAATGTAACACAAGTTTTCATCTTTCCTCTCCTCCAGTGTAGGAATGCCCCATCCTCAAAGAACTGCTTTAGCAGAGCCCTGAAGGCATTGCAGCATTCTTTTGGCTCTGCGGTAGCTCGGCTTTGTACTATAATCCACAGTCTTCCAGTGGTTTTTTTTCTGCTTTCTGGAAAATACAGTCCTATCTGCTTGTATTTGTAGATTTTGTATACATAAGAAGTAAAAAAACTCTGTTTTGTTTTCTGTCACATGGTCCTCATAAATTTAGAATGCGACTTCGTTTATGGAGAAGGATATATTTGCTCCTTCTTGCTCTATCAAACATGAACTTTATTTATGTTTTAAACAATTCTATTCTATCTTTAACCTCTTTCATGTTTTATTTTCTGGTGTAAAGCAACTTATGACCAAGAAAAAATATGTAATACGTAGACATCAAGGGCCAAGTGCTCATTTTTGTTGCGTTTGTAAACTATCTAAGAAAATTGCCTACTGCTTGCACAGAAGGCCCTTGTGCAGTAAGTCATATCTGTGCAAATGTATTCTTGCAGCCATTAAATTCAGTTGATTTGATCAGAGTTCAGTCACCCAAAAATACCTCTTACGGTGCATTTTACAACATTCATCATCTGGCTTTCTCTTTATTCTTCTCATAACAACTTCTCAACATCCAGATGTATCCAAATTCTACACAGATAAACAGATTAACTGTTTTGAAATCAAAGTCAACATACTTATACTGAATTGTCAAACATGTATGCATTATTTATGCAGTAGTAAAAGCTGATGGATAGATAAGTTCAGACGTATATTGAAATGGAACAAAATAGCTCTGTTCTTTTTTCAGTTGACTGCAGAAAAAATTTGTTTCATGTGTGAATTTGCATCTCAAAAAGAAGAGTTGCTATGTTTGCTATCCAGAAACTTCAAATCCTTTGTGCTTTACTTTTTGCACACGTAATTGCTTTGTCTTTTTGATTCAAAATTTTAAGCAGGTATCTGGATAATTCTCCACATGCTTAAAAATTGAAATAAAAAATGATGGTTTAATTGCCACTAATAGAGAGGAAGAAAAAGGCAAAGAAAGAATTCAATTTACAGCTTGAAATATGTTTGAAGATGCTCTGATATCTATTTTAATAATGCTACAATAACAGGGTGTCGTGCTCTTCCCCAGAGAATGGGAGCATTTCCACTGAGAGAGGGACCAAAATGCCCATCCATAAGAGCACACTTCTGACCTTTCTTCAGTGTTCTGCTCTAGAGCAAAATGCTCAGGGTGTTCAAATAAGCGTACAGTGTGTGTTCTGCAGGGCACTTTAAACAAACACTATGTAACTCTGAGAGAGAAAAAGATGAAGGGAGTGGTTATTTAGCCCTTTGTTCATAACATCTGAGTGATGTATTATGGAGCAGCAGACATGCCAACACGTAAAGCTGTCTGGCCGTGGTTCCTTTCTCTCTCCTCACCCAACACATTTCTTCCAGTTTCCAATTTCTTCTACAGCTGAAGAAACATGTAGAGATTGAGATTGATTTCCTTCCTTCCCTCCTTCCCCCCTTCCCCCCCCTGCAATTACACAGAGCATTTGAAGAACAGTATGAAAATGGCCATCTCATCATCTTGTATGAGCTGATTCACTTGGAATTAATTACTTAATTACTTGTTTACTGCTATAAAGTACTGGAGTTAACTTTTGGCTCTAATAATACACGTCTATTGTTTTTTCACTGTTAGCACCTCAAATTCTGATAATCATAGAATCATAGAATCTTAGAATCACCAAGGTTGGAAAAGACCTAAAAGATCATCCAGTCCAACCGTTAATCCTGTCAGGATGGAAGATCAGCACTATAAGCAGAAAGTTTTCTCTGAGCAACCCAGAAATGGGAATACACACTGCTCAAGGGGATGGTGGAAAGGAAAAATAGGAAGGAAGAAAAGAAGATAAAGGTGATATAAATACATTTTTATTCTTGGGTAGAAATATCTCTTTAAGAAGGCCAAAGGTAGGGTACCAGAGAAGTTAGGTGAGAAATTGAAATCATTACCTTGTCCTATTCCAGTCACTAGTAATTAAAGAGCTTTAGTTTCTCCCTAGTGTGCTAGTAGCAGAAGACTGTAAATTCAAAATGTAAATCTTTTTTTTTTCTTCAATGCTTTCAATCATTTCACCTTCATATTTCAAATGAAGGTCCCCTCCAGAAGGACATTAATAAAAAGGATTTTGTAACTTCCACCCCTATAAATACCATCTCCTTTAATAAGTGCATGAAGACATAAAGTGCTACTCTTTGTATATAAGTGACAGTCTTCTCCCATTGTTAATAGCGTTTTCTGCAGATGCATGAGTCTGGCAGTAAAGGTAAAAGACATATCATATGCTTCATTAAGTATCCTAGTATTTTTGCTGATAGTTCTTTTGATGCTATCTGTTACTCCTCCGAAACTCTCCTGCTGCCTATGAGAATTTCATAGATCAGTAATCGGAAATGAGATTTTTGATGTTCAACCCTAACTCTGCTGTTGGACATTACATACTGTGTGTGAAGGTCAGGTTGCCATTGTCTCAGAGAATGTATATGGACATACAGTGTACAGACTATTTCTTTTTCTTAGAGTATGGCCCCAAGGTTCCATTTTGGGAAGAAAAACAGAAATGTAAAGGACTTTCCAAACTCTCTACAGCTGCTGTGCCACTCCAGAGGGCAGGATACAGGCTGCAGGCCAAGTGGCTGTTGGACAGCAGTTGAGCACAGATGTGGATTTCTTCCATTCCAAAGGCCAGGAGAGGTGGGGGTGTTAGTAGCTACCTCCTGTGGTCTTGGTGACACTTGTATTCAAGTAACATGCTTAGAAATATGTATGTATATTGGCCAGTTTTTCTTCTCTTTTGCTTGCTGCTGTGGCAGAAGCACTCACCACAGTCATGGACAATTCAATTGTAAAGCTCATGGAAGCAGTTTGTATGGAGATCAAAATAAAATCCAGAAAAAAATATCCAGGAAACTGAAGAAAATCACAGAATCACTGAATTATAGGGGTTGGAAAGGACCTCTGGAGATCAAGTCCAACCTCCTGCTAATGTGAGTCCCTACATTAAATGGAGGGTTTTTTGTTTTGTTTGTTTGCTTGTTTGTTTTTGTTTTGTTTTGTTTTTCCTGAAATATCATGCTGGAACAAACAACTTGTTTTATGTCTTTCCTTAAGGTCAGACTTTCTCCTGGGACAGAAAAAATCATTTTAAATTAAGCCCACAAAATTTCTGTGTAAATTCAGTTGTAGTTTTCCCTTCTGATTTAGGGTTGGTTTTGTGTACCAAGAGACAGTTGGTTGTCTGTCCCTTCCCTTCCCTTCCCTTCCCTTCCCTTCCCTTCCCTTCCCTTCCCTTCCCTTCCCTTCCCTTCCCTTCCCTTCCCTTCCCTTCCCTTCCCTTCCCTTCCCTTCCCTTCCCTTCCCTTCCCTTCCCTTCCCTTCCCTTCCCTTCCCTTCCCTTCCCTTCCCTTCCCTTCCCTTCCCTTCCCTTCCCTTCCCTTCCCTTCCCTTCCCTTCCCTTCCCTTCCCTTCCCTTCCCTTCCCTTCCCTTCCCTTCCCCTCCCTTCCTCTCTCTTCCCATGTTAAGCTCTGATGTCTTGTCCACACTGCTTATTATCATTAGCCACAATGTGTTGGATCCCAGTAGTTAATGAGGATAATGGTCATTTGTAGGCAGCTATAAAAAGGGCTATGACTTGGATTCCTTTCTTGTTTTAGAGTCCATTTCTCTGTATTGCTGAGTTTTTGTCTGATTGTGCACTTTCCAACATCTTTAGATGCTCAAAGCACTTCTCAGCTGATGGCTGTATTTTGTATAACTCATTCTTTCCACGAATTGTGGCTTTGCTCCTAGAAATTGCATAGGTGTCTCATGAAAGTGATTAAAGCAACTCTAAAGGAACACTATTGATTTAAACCACTTAGGGAGTTGGCTCATATAAAAGCCAACAGTCTAAAAGTAAAAGATAGAGGTCTTGAAGTAGAAGTATGATGCTGGATATTTACTTTGAAAATGATGACGGAGAAAGTGGAACAGGAATTGGGGATTTTGCCAAATCCAATTAGGAAGAACACTGTGGGGAAAAGGGAAGACCATTAAAAGGAATGGAGGGAAGCAGAGCATGAGGTGTAAATTTTTCATCATGAGGGATTATTCAAGCAGAGCTGACTCAGTGCTTCTCAACAACATAGACAAACATAAATTTTACACTCCCAGCTTCTGTCAAGTAGAACTTTGACAGAGTGCTGGCTGAAAAGCAAGGAGAAATGTTTAGTATTAGACTGGCTGTGCTTGTAGCCACAAGACAGTCAAAAGGCATTGAAGGCCGAACAAGTTCTCGGGGGGATGACAGTGAAAATGAGGGATGCATCCTGCCAAAAGTGCCTGCTGCCACCACCAGCCCTAATCCTTCCTTTGACTTGCACTCAGTCCCATTTTCCAGGACTGTGGCACAGGCTGACAAGTTAATGAAGCTGTGTCTGATCTTGCTGGGTAGATGGAGCATTGAACAGGGCAAGCTGTATCATTTTCAATGCTTCCTCAATGTGAATGAATAAAATATATCATACTTTGTATAAATAATCTTCTTAGTTTAGAATTCACATTCTGAGGCCTGTGTAAATAAATGTTGAATGAGGTTGGATCCCTTTGCATTTAATATAGAATCCTCCCAAGCTCCTGAGTGTGGACTTGAGGGGGATACCCTAGGGGAAGATCATGGCTTCTTTCATCCATCATGTCTGATGGATATGTAAGAGTTAGTGAGACAGCAGTAAAGAGCAAAAGATGTAGAACTGGTCAATAGCCAGAAGTGACCGAGAAGTTTTAAACGTTTTGATTAAAGATATGCAATCTCATTTTGTTACAGGGTTTAACAAACAAAACAAGAGAACAGAAAGTTCTGCATTAATTTCAGTTGTGAACTTGCTATGCACATGCATTCACTATGAAGAAAAGTCAGCAAAAGACTGAAGTATCACATAAATCATTTACTAGCTGGAAAGTGCAAAGAATGCCAGTAAGGCTTATGTATTGGTCTCTTGCCCTTTCACATCATTTATGAAGTGTGTTAAGTAAAAATATTTTGAGTTCTGGATACCAAAAATAAAAATAAATCCATGAGAAAAGACAGTATGTTTTGAATGTTAATGAGACCCAACACAAAGTTGTTTTCTTTTATCTTTGGACACAAAAAAGTTGGATTTGGGAAAGATAGATTAGGAAGTATTTTGAGGAACAATCCTTCATTTAATACGTTTTTTAAGTACAGTAAATCTTGAAGGTAAAATGTTTTAAAGCATATTGATTTCTGTGAGGAAAAGAAACCACACCAGAAAACATAGGGGAAAAAAAGCTATTTTAGTGGACTTTTGAGACACCCAGCCTCTGGAAGATCTATTGAACATGGAGCTTTTTCATCCATCTCTGTAAGGAAGTACATTTGCTAGTCTTAATTCATCAGGATATGAAACATTGATCATGACCCATGAAATGTTGTATCCAGCTGAAAGTACTTTGTGTACAGAGAATGGCTTTTATTTGTTCTCAAAGGGACTTTTGGCAGACTTTCTTAGTAGTCCTTGGGCTGATCATATTGTGTCAGTTAAAGGGACTAGCAAGTAGCAGCTTGTATAACAGTGTTATTCAGTGATGTATAGTAAGCAGAAACCACTTTATATTATGTTTGAAAACTTGTTTTTCTGAAGATATAAGGAGCTAAGGAATTGTTATAAGAGCAAAGGAGAAAGTGTTTTCATAAGTCCGATGTAATCATCATTTCACTTAATCGATTACTGCTTCGGTTATCAGTGAAAATCAGAGAACAATTTCATATACCACACTACTTACATCTATGCTGAGCTTCAGTGATGAAATTCTCATCTAGTATGACTTTTATTTTAATTCCTAGTAGAAGCAGGCTTAATCATCCCTCCTAACCATTTGCTTTCTAAGCATGAACTTATAATTCCTTCTTTCATCTTTTCTTTTGCTTTCATTTGCAGGCAAATTTCCTAAGATTTATCCATTTTCCCTTGCATAACTATCACAAATTTATGAAGCTCCTGTGGTGGTAGTTTTTAGCGTTTTTCACCAAAAGCTGTGAGGAAGTGAAGGAGATTGGCAGGCATGCTTGAGGTTAGGACCCTCTTCCCACACAGACTACAGTGTTGAATACTTCCTACATTTTTCTTGAAGCATTTCACACCAGACCTCTTCACCTCTCATTTTCTGCAGATCTAACACTTTCTATTTCTCCTCTGCAGACAGGTCTACCCTTCCGGGAAACTAATACCAATCTTGTCATAAGAGTTTTGACTGAGCAAACTGTCAGGCTGGTGGACACCTAAACTAATTCTGATTCGCCTGTATCTGGCTTGCAAAGAGCCCACAGTTATTTTAAATGACAGCAGAGATTTTCCATAGATTTATTTTTGTTCTGAATGCAAGACATCTGTGTACATGCCATGTATGGGAGACTGGTTTTCACAGCTTTTCATGTTTCTCTAGCTCTTTTTCATGAACAAAGCGTTTTTGATACACTGTTGATTTTCTGCTTTGCATGAATAATTTGCTAGAATCACCAGGAATACCGAGTGGCTTGGCTGTTCTTCCATGCTTCTGGATATTAAATGATTATTTGCAAGGTCATTTAGCAGGTAGAAAAGATAAAGAGGTAAGTGGCTAAGTGAGAAATCAGAACTATGTTTTGTCATTTGAAATGAAAGCAATCGCCACCAGGATATTACTAGTTACCAGAGCTATATACATGTCTGCTTTTGAGCAGCCATAAAAAAGCAGTCACCTTAATATACCTTTCCATTTATCCATGGTTTAGATGTTACGATAATTGCTCCTAAAGTTTCATGACCCATACCTTTCTGGTGTAGAGATCAGCTCTGCTATGTGATGCTCCTTCATAATAAATAAAGTTACAGAAGCTAGTCAAAAGGGCAGGTGCTATTTCAGTACTGTTGCTCTTTGTGAGCACGTGAGCCAAATGCTTTGTGATATATGTAGGCGGGTTTGGATTTTAAGTCTGGGCATTATTGACCCCAAACAACTAAAGCCTCAACTCATCCAGGTCACCTAACTGTGGCATTGCTTCACGTCTCAGTGAATTCAAAGTAAATTGACACCTTTGACAAAAGAGATGGTTGTGTTGTCCCCGGTGCTCTCTGCCAGGCATCACTTCCACTTCCCTTGAGCCAGCACTAATAGTTGTAAAGCTACATGGTCAGTTGCCTGTAAGAATTGATCAGAATAACTTAAAAAAAAAAAAAAAGTTTTTGGTCTTGCCAACTAACCATATCTTGACATAAGCCTTACTTTTTTTTTTTTTTTTTTCCTATTTTAGTAAAATTTAAATTGTTTTGTTGCACATTTACTGGTGTAAAATGACAATACTTTAAAAATTGCAGATGCTGCTTCCATTAATGCACTTCTATGAAGGAAGGATAACTCAAATAATTAAAGTCCTCTGAGAGTGTATGAGCATATGTTAGAATACATATGTATGTGTATATGAACATGAACAAAGGTAAACATATATGTAATACTAAAAAAGTGCAGAACTAGATTTTTTAGGTAAAATTATAAAGTAGAGACGAGGTCAAGAAATACAGAACTCATATTAGAAATCTGCTAGAAGAAATTGATCTGAGGATACTAAGTTGTTTAGGTCCTTATTGGACAATGTAACTTTGGTTTATAGGATGATCATTAATCATTGTTTCTTTAGTGCAGGCAGAAGCTATGGCCAAAAACTGCAGATGGGAGAAACAAGGGGCTTCCAGAAACAAAACAAAGCTTTGAGGACTTACATTCATCCAAATATTTATCAGTGACATTGTGGCCCCAAATTGTTCACAGTCCCTATAAACAAACTCATTTGAAAGAATTCAAATGTCATGTAAATTTACAATTTTTCCTTAGACAATGCAGCCAGTTAAACATTGAAGCCCCCACCCCTCAAATTGATTCCATCCAGGCAAGTCAAGGTAGAATGTTTAGTCTTTTGCCACCACTTGGAAAAGGGTCATGGGACAGGGTGAACTGAAGTGTGTTAGCTAATCACAACTTGCCTTCAGCCTCTTTTTCTAAACTAAATAAAACCTCGGGTGGAGAATAAAGCAGTCACACCAAATCCATCAGATCCTGCGAAGTTATCAGTGACACATAGATGTCAGCAGTATCAGAGGTCCTTGATAACATTAACATGGACATCTGACCTTTGTCCACAACTGGTGAAAATCTTTGATCAAGGGTAAAAGTGTTGTACTAAACTGACTGATGTCTGAAATCAAACTGAAATGGTAAAAAACAAGCAAAACAAAACAAAAAAAACCACCCAGCACTTCTTAGAGGTATCTAATGTTTCCCTGAATGTAGTACCACGTAAATCTGTTCAACATACCTTCTGTTAAAATAAATTCTAAAAGAGTAAAAATATTCATATTCTTATATAAGAAGATTCTTTTTTCCTGTGAAAATTAAGGTACAGTTAAACCTTAAAGTTGCCTTTCAACCATCCCTCTAGCTTCATTAAAATCTATTTCCTAGCTCTCTAATGTGTGACAAAATGTTTAATTTAGGCTTCACAACATGGTTCATAAGGAAAATATTTATCTTAAATATACAGTCATTGCTCCAAAATTAATGCATCCTATTTATTTCCCTGGAAACTACAACAGATACAAAGAGCACAATAACACTGTTTGAAAGAGAAAATTCTCAACTACAAAGTACAATTTTTTAACACAGTCAGTCACCACCATTACCTATGCATTTTCACCAGTGATGAAGAAGAGGCATCAAGCCACGCTCCTAAAAACCTGCACCAGTGGGGGTGAGCTGTTGTCACTGTCACCACTGCTGAAACACACCACCTGCCCCTTCACTGTGCTCACAACCACTGGTTGGTCTCCAGAAACATTCAGCAATCATTGATGAATGACCATGGGTGCAGTGTTTTCAACGTGGAGGAGTTCAGTGGCACACCTTTGCTTCATCTGCACTTCCATGTCAGGCATCATTCTGTCAGACTGCCCCTCTGCTGCCATCTGTCACACGGCAACAGCATGTAACAGAATATTGGTGGGAAGGTTCAACCTCTACTGCCATAAAACAGAAGGCATTACTTTTGGAGCAGATCTTGTGTATTGAAAGAAGATTTTATAGTGAAATACGAGACATTGAGGGATTCCTTTTGTGTCATATGTGATGCAAGTTATATCAATCAGAGATAAACCACACTTTGGTAATAATAAACAGATAAAAACTCAAAAGCCTTTTGCACAGTTAGAAAATCTTTTTTAACCTTTGACAAGGATCTAAAATTTTATATAATACTTATTTTTTTTCTCTTTTTTTTCCGCCTCATATGAACACTGACTAATATTCGAAAACCCTACAACTTGCAGCATTTAGTCCTGATTTATTAGAGTTAATTACATAGACTTCTTTGTCAAACCTAAACAATTACAGAAATATAGGCAGTGCTTTTCGTGGTAAAGTGTTCACCTGGTGAATTTAGTAAATCATTTCATTCCAGACATTAAAATATCAGTGCAAAATCATAATAAATAAAATGTAACCTGTAGTTTATGCCAGGTTCCACAAGAGGGCAACATGTACCAGGCATTGAGCTGCAACAGTGTTATTAAAATCCTTTCATTGTTCAGCAGACTTGGATGAAGTTCACTGATTTTTCTATTTAGCATTCTTCTGTATTAATTTGTACTGCTATCTAAACTTTGCACATTGGTAGGTGTTGATAGAAACCAATCCTGTTTTGTATGGTACTGAACATGGGCGTTGTTACATGTGCTTATAATAAATTACAATTAAGGCTTAATAGGCATTTCATTTATCACTTGGACTGTATCAGCACCAGCAGCCTTTCATTGGAAATGCCATCATGGATAACAGTAACTTGCAGTACTTCATAGAAGGTCAAGCATTGGCAGAATACATGTTAATATTTGTGTTGTAGATAGGTTAACAGCACTGTTAGGAAGTTTCCTGAAGAAACAAACAAACAAACAATTAAAAAATGCTTTGTTGCACAGCAGAAGGGTAAAACCATTGCAGAATACATAGAAAAGCAACTAAACTTATAAAGGAAGTGTGATTTTTGTCTGAATGGTCTTCTGGCAGTAGCTTGGTAGGGCAGGAGTCTGTACACCGGATGGCACTTCTCTCTGCAAATAATCACACTGAAATCAGTTACCATCTTAATAGAATAAGGGTGGTCCAACCTGGTCCAGAGCAATTGAATCAATCTTGCAAGATTTACTGCTGATCAATGCTGTTGCTATTGACTCCCCAACTCACCATTTCATCAGTTTCCAAAGACTCGCCTCCTTCAAACCAAGAAGTTGAGCATTTTTATTTTTCTCATTCTGAAGAATGAGGACATGTAAACTTCTCGATTTTTTTTTTTGTGTGTGTGTGTGTATGCTACATAGAACACAATAAAAACTTTTTATAGCCCAACTTCAAAATAGCTTCATTTTAGAGAAATTCATGCATCAATATTAAAGCATCAAAATGAACCGTATTACTATGCAGTATGGTCATTAAATACCATAGGATACTCACTAATATGGGGGGATACTGAAACTCTAGGAAATTTATTTAATATATGTAATACAATTCATTTTCCACATTTGTGTCTTCAGCCTGATGTGTAGGATGAATAATTTGCCATAACATAGAGAAAGCATGACACTTTCAATCAGTACTTTATTTATAAATAAATAATATAATAGCCAATCATTTCCCTCACAGAGCACTCAAGCTGACTTCTTTCTTGCTTACAGTATACCATTGAAAGGGGCATAACTGTGCTGGAAAAATGGAAGCCCCATATGCAAAGACTCCAAAAAGCAAACAAAGAATACTGCTTTTTAGTTTTTCTTTAAACAGTGCTCATTGGAACAAAAATTATAAACTGTATGCTGCTATTCAACAAGCTGTGAGCTCACTGCCTTTATTTAACTGTGCCATAAAAAAACTGAATCTATGTGGAGAGTGATTCTCTCGCTTATGAAATAAAAGAGACAATGCATATCTAAGTAAGCTTGGATATTTTTAAACTACAGTCACAGAAGTTAGTTGCATATATGAATTATTCCATAGTGAGCTCTATGCTGTTACAGCTAATTGACTACTAAAGCCCAAGCCAGATAAAGATTGGCTGAATTATCTCTCTGCTACATAGCATTGGGTACAATGTAGACATGATTTAACTCTAGCATATCTGATATGTTGTACATATCTTTGTTGTCTGAGAGTCTCATTATGCAATCTTTTTTTCACTTCTATTTGTTTCATTTTTTCCTTTGCTTTCTCCTTCAGAGGTGTGTATCAGTGGTATGAGGAGTTGTTTCAATTAACTAATTCCTATTTTTGCAATCTGCTAGCCCACTCAGAAAAGTATTTCCAACAAAAATGGGAATTCTTTTGTTCTTAGATCTTCCACGTGCACCTGAATGAAATATTCCACTGCCTGCACATCCTTTCCACTGCAACAAGTTCTTGATGCCATTGCTTATCACTGCTTATCCTTATCTCCTGAATAGAAAAATGAGAAATGTATAGCTTGTCTAAATAATATTGCTAAGAACCAGAATATGGAGACCATAAGTCTAAACAGTCCTCTGAACCCAAATCCTTTTCTTTGTTGTCATATGCTTTTTTTTCTGTGATAATTATCCTTTGTGAAGTGAGAAATTAAGTAAAAACAATATTCATTTGTTTTTCTTACCAAGGTGTTCTTCTAGTTTCAAGAGTTGTGTTGTGCTTTTAAGATAATCAAGATAGCTTCGTTTACACTGTTATCACTAACAGCCTTTATCAGCTCTATAGAATGTCTAACAACATATTTGAAGCTGAATAACATGAAAAAGCCTTATTAAAGTCCAAAAGTCTTAACTTTGTCTTATTTTTCAGAAATTTCCAAATTCCATACTAGTAAAATTTGAACCACTGCTGGAGAAAGTGTTTCTTGTAGTCCTTGGAAGAAAAAAAATGTAGTCTTACTTTTTTTTCACATACTGAAAAATATATTGCAACTGCCACATTAAGGAAGCATGCATTGAAATGAAAGTCCTTCTCCCTTTCCTTAATCTTTAAAAAGTTTTGTGTCTCTGAAGCTGCTTGTATTCCCAGGAAAGGTATGCGAGGCAAAATGTCTGCTGAAATTACTGATGCCATTGATCCCTTTATTGACAGGCAGCCACAATGTGTAGTTCACAGGAAAATATCATGTATTAAGTGCCTGGATGTGTTCCATATTATGGTATAAATTCTTGATTTCATACTGTGAGCAGAAGGGAAGTCATTCCTCCTGTGTCTTGCTGTATGCATCCAGCTCTCAGTGCATTACCCTAACCCTTTGAAGATTATGGATAGCCTGCAATATATACTGCTGCACAAGAGAAGGAGATGATCCTTTTATTTTTCTTATCTGGGAAACCTTTCCTGATGGTAGGTCAAGGGTGTCCCAGGAGTAATACAATCTCTTCTGGAAATTTCAAAGAACTCGATTATCTGCAATTGACTGAGGACATCTGTGCTGGCATACTGTCTCCCTACCTAATTGATTATCCTTGATTCACACAGCTACATTGAAAACCAGGGCCCCAGCTGTACAGATGTCATGGCTAACAACCCCTTGCATTTCATCAAAAAGTTCTACAAGTGGTTTGTTTTCCATCAGAGTGCTGAACATTTGCATACACTGATCGTATTTCATTAGATTTTCTTTCTGTAGTTACAAAAAACCTTATACAACGTCATCCAGTAGCTCATAGGCAACTAATGTAGCAAAGCTAAAACCATCATTGCTATTGGTTCTGGGGTAGCAATACTAATATACTAGTTCAGAATAGAGTAGAGAGCTCTAAGGGCTTTGTCTGGAAAGCTCTTTTGGCTCTTGTCCCAGGAAGCTTGTTTCTTCATTTCTCTAAAATAAACTGAAACATACAGTAAAACCCAATAGTGCATGATTGTATCTGTGTTTTTCAGTGGGGTGGATTGTCACTTTGACTTTCTCTGCCAGAAAGGTAATTCTCCTTTCTGGCTTCTGCAGTTTCTTACATGCTCTGATTTTATATAAAGATAAATTATTGAAAAAAATTCTGATAGCCAGTAGGCAGTCTAGTTGCTCTTTATTGCTGACAGGTGTTTATCATCACTCCTTCCTGGAGAAGAAATGTCATCAGTCTTTAATATAACATATGGGATACTCCTCAGCATATTTTCTTCAGCAATCTACCAAGCAGATAACAAATAATGTAAGCAGGTATTACAGTATGGTTTCTATGGTTTGCTAGTACATAAGTATGAAGTCTGTCATTTTCTATCTTCTGTTTCAATAGCTTACACTTCTGTGGAGAGTAAAAAGCACTTAATCAGTTTTAAGTTCACAATTCCTGCGCTTACAGATTGTGTAACTTTGCAGAAAATGTTTGTTAAAAGCAAATGGAAAACACAAATGAAAAATGATACTATTCTTCCTCTACTTATCTAACTTATCTTTAAAGTTGGTGGCTCAAAAAGAAAGAATCTTCTTTTGAGCTGTTTAAATACCAGTTCTTGGCACCAGTCTTGGCTGTAATACCTTCAGTGTATTTTCCGTAAAAGTGATTGGGTGGATATCCACAGCACAGTAGTTCTTCTTAAACCTTACTGCACGTTACATTGAGCTTTATTAGTGAGCTTGGCTTAGTGTGTTCTGAATATCAGAACAAGGACACAAAGCTTACAACTTGGGTGATGTCTCTCATTAAAGTGAAGGATTGTGGATTACTTCTGTTTTTACAAATAGGTGACTTCACTGCAGATATGTTCACTCAGCTGATCACAGCTGCTGACTTCTCCGTACCTATTTCTACCTGTAGATTGACTACATCATTACCTGATAAAATCCATTCTGCTATCTTCATTTTGGTGTGAGCTAAAGTGAGAAAGGAAGCTTTGGTTTCTTTGTTTCCCTCACTGTAAAATGTGCTGAGGAGAATCATGGAAAGGATGAAAAGAACTGGAGGAGATCAGGGTTGGAGGCCATTTGATCCAACCCACCTCAGCAGGAACACCCAGAGCAGGCTGCTCAGGCCCATGTCCAGTTAGCTTTTGAAAATCTCCAAGGAGGAGACTATAAAACTCTATGGGCAGCCTGTGTCAGTTCTCTGTCCCCTGCACAGAAAATAAGTGCTGTCTGATGTTTATTTGGAACCTCTTGTGCTCCAGTTTGTGCCCGCTGCTTTCTGATCTGGCACTGGACATCACTGAAAATAAAATGGCTCCAACTTCTGCATTCTTCTTTTCGGTATTTATACACATTGATAAAAACATCCCCAGAGCTTCCTCTTCTCCAGGCTGAAGAAGGGGTCTACCCACTTTGGCTATTTGATAGGTAATAATGTTAGGCTAATCTGATAGACAGTTAGTGTATAAGCATTTCCACAACCAATTTTAACAACTAATTAAACAATTCCCACGGTTTGGAGAAGTTTAAATATTTTGGCAGAAATGATCTTGAATTTTCTACTAACATCTGAAGTCACTCCATCTTGCAGCATATTTTCTAGACTATTTCCTAGGCTGAGTTATATGCAGTTAATGGTTTAGTTTCACCTATTTTAGACCTTCTCTTTGATTAAGAAATTGGATGTGTTTAGCAATTATGTATGACATTGTTATGTGCTGATATAATGAAGCTCTGAGGAACAAGAATGGAAGTTGCCACTTGGGAACTTGTGACCTTCAGTCACATAATAAGAGAATGGAAAGGCAACTCCCTGTTGAAAATAAGACTTTGTTCAAAGTTATTTCATAAATTGCAATAAACGCCGTCTTTACCATTTTTCCTTTTAAGCGCTTCTGCTGCAAAATGTCATCAAATTGTTTGTTTGCATCACTAAATTGCTCTTATTTTTTGCTTGAAAAACAATTCTGTGCATAGAGAATTGTCCAGTAGAAGCATTTTGGATTACAGTAACTTCTGTCCAGCTTTGAATTTTTTGAAACTAATCCTCTTCTATTTGAAGCTTCTATGTGTTGCCTTTACTGCTGTGCAAATAGCAGCTTAACAGTTTTATCGCAGTTAATATTCTTATACCAAAATCAGGTTGGTATTATCTCTCAGGTATCCTTGTTATTTGTTTTTGAAAATGGAAATGAATTATTACAGCAGATAATTTTATCTCCTTTTGAGTTCTTATTACACTGCAGCATTTACAGGATAGGCTGAGGACTCAGTAATTCTGTTAGCAGTGAGTTTTTATCCATTTAGACTCTCCGAGCCTTAAGTTCAAGTCAGTGCAAGGAGAATAAAAATACTTTCTTTCCCACAAATGTGTCAAAATACATTGGAAAAGTGATATGTTGCTTAGATACTGTGGCAAGGGAACCCATGAAGGAGAAAAGAGCTGCCACACTGCAAAGTAGCAGTAGACGTAGTTTACCAGATTTGCAAACTCAGTACAGTCCAGGATGGAGTGGGCTGCTACAGTTCTCATAAATCCAAATTATCTCCCAGAAAGAGAGAAGCTGCACTCACATGTGCAAAATACACTGCATATTTGAGTGAAAAAAAATGTGAAGATGAAAAAGATAAATTCATTTGATCGAGAAATACAGATTACTGAAACCAAACAAAAAGGTGTAGGCTACTTAATTAATTTAATTCAGCTGTCTAGTGCAGAGGTGATGAGACAATTACCATTATTCAGCTTTCCAAAGGAATTCAGCTCAGTATGAGAAACAAATAGTGTATGTTATGCTCCCACATTTTTTCAAGTAACAGAAGATTCACCAGTAAAATTGCACAGCTAGGCTGGCCTGTTTATTTTTTGTCTGTATCAGTATCACACCAAAAGGGAACAAACACAACAGTCGTATTATCTACTAGAAGTATGAATTGTTACCTACCTACGTTGCCTGTTCTGAGAAGCTGAAAAATAAGTTAAACAAATACTGGTCAGTTTTGACTACTGTTAAGCAGATTCCCTTCATGATTCTCTTAATAGAGTTGATCAGTAAAACCTAAAACACAGTGAAAGTGTTGGCCTTAACCTACAATATGGAGGAAAGACATTCTATTTGCTGTAAAAATTGTAAGTCAGCCTCTACATTTTAGAGAGATGCCTTCCCTCACTTCCTGGGCAGAAGAAATAAAGAGGTATCAGAAGGGAAAGCTGTTTTGTAAGGGTGAAGTGTGCTCATTTATGTTACCATACTCATTCACGTTGTGAAGAAGTTTTTCATCAGGTGACAGTACTGGAGGATATTTCTGTTGGAGAATATTTCTGTTGATATCGAGTTATCAAATATTGGTATTTTCTTTGAAATTACCAAGTATAGTGCTAGCATATACATAAACATGCAAACATGCTCAACCAGATTTCTTTCACAAAGGGTATTGGTTTTTAACTAAATTGATAGTCTGGTTAAAAGGAAATATTTTTTAAAAATGTAAGTAATCAATATTCATATGAAAGATTTAAAGCCATTTGTTCAGGGATACGTGTTGAAAATGAATTTCAAAGTAAACAGTTAATGATTGCAAACTGATAATTTTCTGAGCTTTTTTCAAAACTGCTGGTCAGTGGAAAAGTCACTTCAGCAATATTGAACAAAGAATTATCTCAGGGTGTACTGTAAATTGCATTAAGTTATCAGATAGGGTTCACTCGAGCAGTAAAGGTTGCTGCATACTTGGCCATAATCAGTGGAAATGAAGCAGTAGCTAAGATTATGTTTGAATTTAGCTACTCTCTGGCAGGAAAAATCCTGTTAGTCATGCATTGCTTTAGAATATTCAAGTGCAGCCTGTGTTGGTTTGGTAGAGAAATAATCCTGGTTTAAATGTTAAGCTTCTGAGGGCCTGCTTAATTTAAAGTAGATAAACCTTGGGATTGTATGAAGTATTTACCATAAGGAATATGCTCTATAATTGAGATAGTACTTAGTAGCTTAAAGAGCCAGAGTAATCTTAAGCACTGAATGCCAAAGAAATGTTGAAGTTCATTAACACTTTCACATATTCCATTTCTACCTATGTAAAAAACTAAGATGCCCAGCAGCATTTGTAGATGGTTTCTGATGGTCTCTAAGGAGGGAAACTGTAAAACCTCTCTGAACAGCCTCTGTGAGAGCGCAGTCACTCACACAGTAAAGAACTTGTTTCTGAATGTTTGGGTGGAACCTCCCGTGTTTCTGTTCGTGACATTTGCCTCGTGTCTTGTGACTGGGCACCACTGAAAGAGCCTGGCCTCATCCTCTTTTCACCTGCTCTTTTCCAAGCGAACAAGTGCTAGATCTCTCTGCCTTACTTCAGGGTAATGCTCCCGTCACGTCATCATTTTTTTGGCCCTTCACTGGACTCTATTCAAATTTGTCCATTTCTCTCTTGTGCATTCTAGAAATGGACCTAGCACATACTTCATATATAAAAGGGGAAAAAAACAGAGATAAGGTAAAAATTCAACTTTGCGAAAGTTTCTTATTCTGTTTAAAAGGAAATTTAGAACCATTTCAAACCGTTTTCATATTTTTGAAACCAAATTTAGTTTCTTTTGCTTCTGTAAGAACTTCCCAGTTCAATTCTGTTTAATTAAAACCGTATAATAATTTTCAAATCTGTAAAGTAAGATCTACTTGTTTTTTTCATTGTCTCACATGAAATAAGTTCATTCCATCTGCTATTTTTCTTTTGTCATTACCAGTAGGGTAGGTAAAAATGTGTTTGCACTGTTCTACTTAGAAGGATGTTATTCTAAGGACCATAAAATTAGAGAGAAAAATTTAAAGACATTCAGAAAGTTGACTCTTTCCAGAGGGCTGTCAAAAGGGCTAAATTCTGTAGCCAATACAGAATTTCTATTTATTTATATCAAGAATTTTCTGGTATTTACTGTAGTATTGTTATGATTCACTATTTGATTAGAGAGTGAATGGTTGTTTATCATGATTCTGACTTTTGTATTCCTATTGAGTTATAAAATATTCACTGCTTCTAAAGAAAAAAGATTAAAATTGCTAATGGCATATGATTTCAGAATGAAACGTGCAAAGTAGCATCACGCTATAGCTGGAGAGATTATTTAAATTCCATACCCTGCAATTTCCTTGCTAATTCTGGATGGACACAGCTAAATATTCTTGGAAATCACATTTTGTGATTTGAAATCTGCCCTCATAATGCAGCTAGGCATATTTAATACATACTAAATGTAGACTTTATATAGAATTGTACTACTGAGGTGACAATATTTTACTTTGTCCTTTCAGAAGGAAAGAAATTGACAAAAAAGAGCAAAACTAAGCATTTTTTTTCTTACATGACTTTATATTGCATGGTGTATTCAAGTCTAGTTAATGAAATTCAGAATCCCAACCAGACAGAGCAGAGAATGAATACTGGGACATTAAAATGAACAATAGCAAACATAAACACAATTTGTCCTCCAGATTGTAATTACAACACACCCATTACTCTCTCTATTCTTCGGTTCCAAAGGAACACATGGAAAATAATATTCATTAATGTAACATATGCATTTGTAGCAAGCTGTCTAATTCTAACATGCATGAAGAATACCTTTCTACAATGTAGTTTACCTTGTTTAATACTGACAAGTGCCAGCTACAAGGGCTGCTCCAAAAGAAATGCCTCCTATTTTATGATGTTGTCCCATGACAACAAAGGTGGATGGTGGTAGTATGGCAGTAGAGGCTGAATGTTCCCACCAATATTCTGTTACATTTTGTTGCATGTGATGGATGGCAGCAGAGGGGCAGTCTGGCACAATGGCATTGGATGTGGAAATGCATAAGAAGCAAAGATGTGTCATTGAATTCCTCCATGTGGAAAACATTGCATCCATTGACATTCATCAGTGGTTGCTGAATGTTTCCGTGGAACAACCAGTGGATGTGAGCACAGTTCACAGCAGTGATTATGTTGAAAACTATTGTTTTGTAATGGAGAATTTGCTCTATCCAAGCAGTGTTACTGTGCTCTTTATATCTATTGTAGTTTCCAGGGAAATAAATAAGATACATTAATTTCAGAGTGAGCTTTATGTTTTGTTCATAAGTGAAATTAGTAAGAGAAAATGTAGTATAATGTAAATTCAAGTTTTTATTTTATATGTAGGCAATTTTTGCAGAGCCCTAGTATTTTCTGATAGTAGCAAGATGAGCAGGAAAACAAAATATTATTAATAAAGGGAATATACAGACAATTCTAAACCAATCAACATAGCAATAGTGTTTACATTGAGAGTAGTGTAAATCTCATCCATAGAGACCCCTCACCTCTTTTGTTCCTAGCATCTCATTTTTTTTTTGCCATTATTTATTAGTTTGTTTCTTTAAATGACCTCAATCATCATCTCCTGTGGCCTTTATCTTTCCTCTCTCACTGTTGTTGTGTTTGTGGCTTGGTTCATATATTACACTCTGAATCTTGGAGAGAACTTTCTGTTAAACATATTATCATCTCTGAGGTAGAAATTATGACACTTGCTTTGTGTAACAGCCTGAAGACCTTTACCTGAGACTACCTCTTTGCTCACCACTCTCAAGGTAGCTGTAGTGACTGCTGGTGTTCCATGAAGATTACCCAGAACCTGGCGATGGCAGGACTGCTCAGATTTCATACCAACTTTTCCATTTGAAATTCTCCCTCATGTAGCATAAGACCTTTCCATAATGTTAAAAATCACATTCTCTTGATTCAGTAGTCAGAAAGCAGGGAAACCTAAGATACAGCTGTGCATGTGTAAATGTGTAAGAGACTGCTTCTCTTTTTTTCCTCCAAAATTCAAGGACTAGTAAAAGCTTTGCTTTGCAATGCTTCCCTCCTCTTGTTTCTTTATTTTTGGAAAATTGTGGAAATATACAAGTATTTGTTATTTCTGTAGGTCAAGGCTCACTTGCTACTGTTGATAATTCTGCTGCAGTCTGTGACTGAAACTCAATTGTTACTTCATAAGGGAGAAAATCAATCTTAGATGTGTTTTAAATATAAAATTGCCAACTTTGAAAAACTCAAAGAAGTTCTATCCTACAGATGGCAGAATGTTTAAGGAAAAGAGGCCCAATACTTACAGAGGCAAATGCTTGACATGTTTATGGAGAAAATAAAACACGAGCAAGTTGGAAATAGTATTCAAATATGAAGTTTTCAAGCTAAATATTAGGCCACATAAATGTTAACTACATACTGATTTTTGCATAGAGGGTTTTCAGAGAGATCTGACTACACAAGGGAAAGAACTGCAGTTTACCTAATACCTTGCTAAGGTGCCCCTTTTTGGGGTAGCAACTGAAATATGCTTCCAGGTGGGAAGCATATAGCAAATACTGAGCTATACTACCTTGTGCACATTGCAATAAATCTGTGGAATTTCAGCTTGTGGCATACTAACTGCTTAATTGTTCTTTGCTTTGATTTTTCAACTTTCTCAAATTGAAGATGATATATCTGCATAATGTAGGAGTTTGGGCTGCAGTACAGATTCAGTTTGCAAGGTAGCATGATGTTAGAAATACAGTTCTGCCTTGCTTCTCTCCATACATGGAAATAATGGAATTGGACTCACACCAGGGAAATACGTAACACGATAAAGGCAAAGGTTCATTCTGAAAGACTAATGTGAAGAATCAATTCTAATCCATAAGTACTTGTCACAAGTAGTGCTTTCATGCATGAATAATAATATTGAACTTCATGAATACTCAGGTGGTTGGTTTCTGTGAGATTGCTGAGTGCTTTTTTTTTCTGCTCTGTGATTCCTTGTCAAGGTAGTACACTGTATCATTAAAGAACACAACTAAAATATTCAAAAAGTAGTAGATAATAGTGGATCTTTCCTCTTATAATAAAATAAAATTGCTCATATATTTACAAAGTACTGTAGCTCTTGAGCATCTGCCTGAGTCCTGGTAGTATACCACACTACAGTCCCTATTCTAGCATAGAAAGAGTTAACTGCCCTGACCAGTAAATGTGTTCCTTCATATCTGTAAGCTTCTCTGATGATTCCAGTACTTATTAGAGAGGACTGATTTCTATCTGTAGCTTGGATTGCTTGCTTTAAAAGCACATTTTCTTTCTAAGCCAAAAATAATACGGTTGCATGGTGAAATTTACACTGTCCTAGCTTTCTCTGAGACCTAAATCAGAGAATGACACAAGTGTGACTGGCATAGCTACTTGTACAGCAGTTATGAAAGCACATTTATCAGAAATGTACCCCCTCCTGCAATGTGTATTGTCACATTTCTTTGCATTAACATTGATTTTAAGTTATGGTCATTTCTTTTATTGCAATTTTCACAGGGAAATCATGTACTAGCTGTTAATATGCTGTCTCCAAGATGCTTGGGTAGCTGGGCCTAATATTAGTATTTCACTGACCTTATAAATTTTTATCTTTTGGTTTATTTGTGTTTTGTAATGGAATTTTTTTTCTATTTATTTATTTTTTAATATTTAAGCTGTAAATCTTTGATGTGTTAGAGGACAAATAACCTATAATGAAACTGATGAGACTGTCCCTTTCAATTACAAAGACAAAGGAATCAATGGGACTCATTTCACACATCAAATGAGGTTGGTATTATTTAACACTACAATGAGGGACAATAATTGATGATAAATTACAAATGAAATCCTATTGGATTATGCATTACTTTTCTCATTAATTAAATTGTGTAGGAAGCTGCAATATAAGTAGTTTTCTGAACTCTGCCTCCGCTATTGAACCATAAGATGAAAATGTTAAACATGCGTTCATTTTTATTCCTATATAGGGAGAGAAATTAAAGAATGAATTCCATTTTTTTTCCTATACGTTTATCTGAACAGATTTTCAGTGTTCTTTAAGTGACCATTTTAGCAAAACCAGGAAAAGCATAAAATTAGAAAAGAGATCATAAGCAATATCAGATCTTGAATGTGTAAGCTACCCTTTAAGGGAAGGAAAGTTTGGTTAAAATATGTCTTTTAGCTTGTAGCTTATACAAAAGAAATGCAAGAAATGTATTTAACTGATTTCATCCACCAGATGTATGCATCCCGGCAGTAAATGGTTTTTATTCTTTTTTCATCTATTTATTTTAGTCTGCATGTTTAATTGGGTGGTTACGTGAAGCTTGATACTTACTTCTTTAGGATCCATTTAATACCCATCTTTTGTTCCCACTTTTAGTCCCATTATGTGGTTATAGTTTCTCCTAGTACTCTTTGCCCTATCATGTGAGCTCAATTCCTTCAATCAGCTGGCTTAAAATTAGTGGGGAGATCCTGCAGCCCCTCCTGGTCTCTGGGAATTGTTCATTTATTGGATACTTCATCAATTAGGATGGTTGTTCTGACACAAGTCTGGAGTGAGGCTGAAGTCAGCATTGCTGGGTCTTTAGCAAGGTGCTAAACTAGTTTGCTTGAATGTCTTGCTCAGTTCCTATAGAATGTGTACTTCTTTCCTTCTCTGTGCTGTCTGCCTCACTTCACTGGAGCCTATAAAGAAGTCAGCCTTATTGCTAGGTACCCGAATCATAAGGACTTCCTATTCCCCCAGAGGTAGGCAGCTTCTGCAGTTTTTTGTTTTGTTTTGTTTTGTTTTTTAAAATTCCTGGCTCTTTTTCAGGTAAGTAGCACTGAGAATGGTGTAGTATGTCACAGATAATATCTCTCCTGCAATATACCATATTGTTTTCTATTGAATATGGGGCAGACTAACCAAAACAGAGCAAGTACTATGACTAATGTAGGTCACTTTAGGAATTCATTTGGAGAAGTTACTAGATACCCTTTTATTCCATGAAATGTAGTATCGACTAGGATTGCTCAAAGTTTAAAAACAAAACCCCATATCTTCTCACATGAATAAAGATTTGTAAGGAGATCTTATGTTCTCCTTGAAGGTACACCATTGTATATTTCTTGTTCCCACTAGGACAGAAGATAGAAGGTTAGATATGTAACTGTAAGATACTTCCTAAGAAATACCTTTCACTAACCTTGAGAAGTGTTCAGAACTCGTCTTTAAGATTTTATGCAGCCCGTTTTATAGTCAATGGTCTTTTTGTTCTTTGAGTGCTTCTAATGCAGTGATGACAATACAGCAAATTGTCAATCATTACTAGCTCATGGCTGTCTTACTGTGATTGCGAAGCATTGTGAAGATACCGTGGAGCAGGGGAACAAAAATCAAAAGGCAAAGCCGTCCCTGTATGACTTTGAAAAGTTACTTAACCTTTTTAAACAGTAGCTGTCGCAAGCAAACTCAACTATGTTCATTCGCCTTTGTACTGGATGAGAAAAGATCTGCAGTGTTTCAGCCTCTTGCACTTCCGTTTCTTGTTCCTGAAATTCTCATCAACTCCAAGCTCATATTAACATTAGAATTTTCAAGATTTTTTTTTCATTTAAAAAAGATATTTCAATTCTCTCGTAGAGAATAACTTTACAGAGAAAATTTTAAAATCTTCAAGAGAATGCATTTTAAAATAATAACCAGGGAAGCAGTAATAAAAAAACAGAACATATTATCTGAACTGTAATTTAAAATCTTGGGTTTTGGGAGGCATTATTCTTTAGTATGATACTTCATGGACTAATTGTGATGACATTTGTGCTTCTTGTTAATGACAAACATTTAATATATTTTTTTCCTACAAGAAATTTAGAAAGTACTGAGCTTCTGTAAATTCTAAAATAATTTTGAAAAACCAAGACTTCCTGAGAAGAAAAATCAAATTCTGTTATACCACGTAAATGAAAATAAGTTGAAGAAATGTTATTTACACCGTTCTGACTCCAGGCCATTTATCATTATGTTGACAGTGGTGAAACAATGATAGAGCAGAGCAATAATAGTATAAATTGAATACTCTTTTTTTTTTTTTTTTCCCAAGTTGTGACAATGTAGGAAGTTGTGACTGGGGAAAAAATCGCGAGAAAGGACTTACACTATTTAATTCTACTTCATTGACAGAACAAATTGTATTTAATAACCTCTTTTTAAAATTATTTCTAATTAGTGAGATGCTTTGGCAGGTGTGCCCTCCTTTTCAGCTTTGAAATTTTACCTTTATTTTATTTTGACAAATTAGACTCATAATGGATACAAAAGAACAGTCAAAGCATCTAGGTCATCTAATCAAAGTCAAAGCATCTAGGTCATCTAATCTACAATTAACTATGCTGATTTCCTCAGTGAATAAAAAGATTGATGATGTTATGTGTTACCTGATTTATCAGAATTACTTTTAAACCCAAGAATAGAACTTCAAGGCATGTTTTTTTCTGTTAAAGGTACATCTCTGTAAGGCACCATGCTTCCCTCTTTAAAATAAAGGCCTTTTCTGATCATGTGCTAACGTAGAAGGTGAGAAATTAAACCCAATTCAGTGATGTGCCCTCAGCCTCAGAGAATCTATTACAAGTCAGAGATTTCTCCTGTAATTACTTATGGAATGTGACTCCCTCACAAAATAATATCTAGACTAGATATCAGGAACAAATTATTTACTGTGAGGTTAGTGAGACACTGGAACAGGTGGTCCAGCAAGGCTGTGAATGCTTTCTCCCTGGAAATACTCAAGGCCAGGCTGCATGGGGCTTTGAGCAACCTGGTCTAGAGGGAGGTGTCCTTGCCTATAGCAGGGGGTTGGAACTAGGTGATCTTAAATGTCCCTTCCAATCCGAACCATTGTGTGATTATATGATATGATATGGTGTTGCAGTGGTAGAGGCAACAAAGAGAAAGTTTATAACAAATATTTGTAGGACCATTGTAACTTGGAAATCACAAGTATAAAATAATTAACATGGAAAAAAAAAAAAGAAAAAAAGAAAAAACCCCATAATTACACTAATATTATTAAGAACTCTGCATTAATCTTTTTGACCGTCAGTGGCCTATTGCCTCCTCACCTTGGGAATTAACAATACAGGCATGATCAAGGAACTGTGCCATTCATGTTTAGTTTGTGATGTACAGTTCTACTCAGTGAATGAAGATCAACAGATCCCTTGAGTTTCTGAGGACATAGCTGCAGGTATCTGTCAGTTAAGCATATGCTTATATCATGTAGATCCTTTTATATTTAAAACCAGCACACTGAATTCTTCCAGTGTGTCCTTTTGTACTGCAGAGATCTGGCAAGAGCGCTAATACAGCATACTCCATGCATGTAATCCTATGGAATCCCAGAACACTGAAGGGGTTCACATGTACCTTGATTACAGAAATCTTCAGGATGACGCTTTGTCTAAAATTGGGTTTCTAGCAATCGTACACTTAGGTATCAAACGCGTGAATACCTGTGTAATATGTTTTATATTGCAGAAAATTTTTTCATTTTCAGCCAGAGACAGTGATTAGTAGAGCTATGTTCAAAAGCAAACCAGAATGCAACTCTGTTTTCTACTGTAAGCAGCGACAAAAACTTCAATTGTTTTTGGCAGGATCTGCTAAATTCACACTGAGTATCTCCAAAAATCCTACTTTTTAGATGCTTCAGCTACACTGGCCAAAGTTTACCAGATCTGTTTAAACTCACTGTCACTAACACTTAGTGTTCTTAAGGGCATTTTCAAGAGCATCTCTGTCATGCATTGTGCTATAATTTAATGGTTGTATGTTATATGAGTTTGATGCTTTGCATTTTTGTCTGTCTAATTGTCCTGCTTTCTGTTGGAGGAATATAAAATCTTTAGTCATTGTCTGTTTTTTCTAACTAGCATTACAGTGTTACATGATGGACTTTGTCAGCCCACATGATGCCATTGGTGTTGTCATGCAGAGGATTTGGGATCTTCTAGTAGCAACTGCCAAGGCAGGCTGTAAAAGTTGCTGTTACCAATTATTTTCTTCATTTGCTGCAAATGCTTTTGTCTCCGCCAGTGTTCACACCCAAACTTCACTTCTGTTTTTCTTAAAGTATCACTATTCTCAACACATTTACTCCATTCCTCGGTTCTTCAGTACATTCCCTGTATTATCTAGCAAGACCAATAACAATCAGGCTCACCCAGAAGAAATGACTGAGATCTGTTTAAATATATTAATATCATTAAGAAAATAAAAACCAAACAGACAAACATGAAACTCCTTATGCCAGAAAGTTTACAGCTTCCATTACAGGGAAATACCTATAGGAAACACTAGCTGGGGGCAGATATTTTGCTTATGAACTAAGAAATAAATTAAATTACTTAAAAACACACTGCAGATTTTTAAGTGCCTGCGGTTGGAACTAGATGGTGTTAAAGGTCCCTCTCAATTCAAACCATTCTAGGAATCTGTGATTCTATTTCTAAATTACAAGTATGTAGATACAAATAAATAACATTTTTTTTTTCCACAATGCTGAATTCTTATATTTCTAGAGCTCCTCTAGATTTTTTTTCCTCCCAGAGATTGTTTCAAAAACTGTAAATGTAATGTATGCTTGTGAAAACATGTGTTGCTTTGAAGAGTACTTCCAAAAAAATGTTTGTTGAGCACTCCTGAATTTTTTTCAGTGTTCTTTCCAGTATTTACATATTCATCCAAAGTACAGAATCAACACCAAGTAAAAATAGTAAATATATGAAAATATAATACGAATCTTGACATTGAGCTACAAAAAACAAACAACAACAACAACAAAACAAAACAACAAAAAAAATTATGTGCATGTGTGAAATTCTTAAAGCAAAGAAAAAATAACATTTTCAAAATAACTTACAAGACTACCAGTTTACACAAAACTAAATGAACTTGAAATGGGAAAAATCATGAGCCAAAATCTGATATGCACATGCACACATATGCAGACACAGAGAAGAAGAGAAGTAAGAGATATTAAGTGGAAGTTCATGTCTACCAATCTTTCAAACAATCTCGCCAATAATAAAAAAGTTCTAACTGAGGTCAAGTAATTATTTACTGTTGCTTGCTATTTTTTCTTTCACTAGGCATTGCTGAATAGGATTATGGATTCTGACCACAAATTTCAGCACAAATTTCTATTTTTCCTCCACCCCTGCATGACACATTTTTTATCAGCACTGGAATATATTCCAGTGAGCCTGAAGAGCCTGACAGCTAACAGGAGGATTGAATAAATAGGCGCTGTGTGTCTGGGGGTCTACATTTCCTTGACTCTTTTCTCTTTTCTCCCTGTTCCTGTTCCTCTTGCTCTCCCTCTCCTCATTTCCTGGCCCTGTCAGCTGCTGTAGAATTCCATTTTTAATGTGCTGTGCAAATATATGCAGGACTGTGTGCCTGGGCAGGGCCTCTGTAATCAAACTTTATGCTTTCTGTAGTGCAAATTGCAGTAAGAACAGTAAAATTTTAATATTTATTTCAAGGTATTTTACATACAAAAAATTTGTAGGTATTGCACTTCCAAGTACTGTATTCCTTTAATACCAAATTCAATTCAGCATATGTGACACTAGTAAACCATATACTTGTGCCTTGGCTTTGTTCAGGATTGTCCCTTTGATCACATTATGCTTTAAGGAGTCTATTCTGCAGCAGATGCGAGTTACCCCTCTGACCTTAGAGAAGAATATTGTCTCTTCACACTGCAGTAATGACTTCTTTTTCCCACATACCCAGAAGGATGGCACTTAGGAACCGTATTCTTAGTAGATTATACTAACAGGCAGTAGCTTTCTAGTGCATTTGTTATAGTTTTGCTTGTTTGCAAGTTGCCTTTTTTTTTCTCCTTCGGTGAATATAATATTCAGGTTCCACACTTACCAAGCTGTGGATGTAGGCATTAGAAGAATTTTCAGTTTCAATTTCTTTCCCTGCTCACATCAGGACCTTTCAAAATATTTTGCTGTGCCATGTAGCTGGAACAGACTAACTCACTGATGGATACCTGCGTTCTTAAGTACCAGGAATTTCTACCTACCTGTCAGGATGAACAGAAGAAGGAGGGAGGACATCCATGACACAGAACTACGTTAAATGTCCAGATCTTTTTGTGCAGCATGACTAGTTACAGACTCAGAAACCAATAAGCTTTCATTTTCTTCTGCAAGTTGTTTTCTTTGGCCCAAAATTTACACAGCAACTTAAGAAGGATTAATTGTGGGATATCTGGTGCTGATCCTTCCCAGGCTTGAGGTATTCAGCCCAGAAGAATGAGACTACCTTCTAAGGTGTTAAGAAAGATTCCTGATCCTTGACCCAAGTGTGTGTGAGTATGGGACAACCTGAATTCAGAGCTGAATTTGGCCAGTGGCAGTTGGCTGGCTGAAGTTAGCTAACCGAGGTGATCTACAAACAAAATGCATACTATCATGTGGCAGAGTAGTTGCTACTCTCATCTGTGAAGCTGAAAAAGACACTTGTTAAGCAGCTACTGAACTGCTCACAGAACTCTTTTATATTGAAACACTACTATATAGATTGTGACATCTATGATCTGATTCATTTTCCTCTTCTACATCAGGCAGAAGAGATGGATGAAGACCATGGCAAATAAACTGATAAGCTTCCTTGTGGTAACCCATCTTTACTCATAAATACAATTCCTGGACTTTTTCTTGTCCATTTCTGACTAATGACTCCAAAAAGACACCTCTGCTTTCCATGGAGAGATATTATCTAGTTCACTGTATCCCTGAGCTATGTGTTGTAATGTAATTTCAGTAGAGCACAAAGGTTAATTTCAGCACTAGTTATGTTTCATAATGAATTCTTAGAAAGAGCAATTTTGACATCTTCGACTTCTGTGATATATCAATTCAAAACCTCATTTGTCTTGACTGAATGGTATGTGATAATTTGAGAGAGATCACCTTATCCTATGCTTCTATCATTTTACTGTCTTCTTTACCATTTTATCTTCTGTACTCTGTAAGTTATATTGAAAAAATCATATTCTTCTTTAAGACAATTATATCTATAGGACATTTCCAAGACTTTTATTTCATTTTTTTTTTGGGCATTGTCTGTTTTTCATTAGATATTTTATGAGGTCTAAGATTTATTCGGAATGAACTATAGCAATTCACTTGAGGCTTTTATTTGTAGCCCACCACGGCCTATCTGTAGGCAGATGTTTATGTTTATTCTCTATTTTGTTTTTAGAGAAATATTCTTGATTACGTGCTCTAGAACATACACTGAAAAATGCTGGTAAGGGGCATTTTTATTTATCTGCTAGCTTTTCTGTGAGAAAAACTTTTGCTTAGGTCTCACATCTTGATAGCATCATGTACAAGGGTTAAATTTTGTTTATAATACAATATTAGTGCAAGAGAACTTAAACTTCAAAAGCAATGTTTGGTATAGGAATAGGAATGTGTGTTTTGGTAGTGTATTATTCACTGTAAAGCCACTAAATTAGAATTAGTATTTGCTTTAGGAACAATGAGCGCTATACTACATTCTCCTGTATTAAATTAGTTTGAGTATCAATAATAAGAACTATGGATGAGGTTTCTGCTGGAAAAAAAAAGTAGTTTAGAAAAAATAGCAAAACGGATTGAAGTTTAAGTGAGACTGCTTGAAAAACTTTCTTTGTAAAGAAAGCTAAAGACATTACATGCTTTATTGTAAATTACCTTTAAATAGAGATTAAATGTGTAGAAAATTTCAAAAGAATGAGCTGCTGTAATAAGTCTAAAAAAATATTTTAAAATTTCCATATTTTTTACTTAGGATTTTCTCATAGTAGTGAGAAAGATACCTTGTTAGGATTATCTGATTTAAAGTAAGAGAAAACTACTTCCAGTAATCAACTACAATCTTTTCTGTAATCTTGCATCTGTCTGATTAAAGAATAAAGAAAATGAATTAATCTAATCCCACTAAATTGTTCAACATTATATTATAAATTTCACCACGCCATTTTTTAGTTCTTGGGATTCCTTATTTTATTTTCTAAACTGGGCAATGATTATATTCTCACCCTTACACATTGTTTATGAAGGCAAGTTTTTTCCATGAAGGAAGGAATTTTGTATTGTAGGATTTTAATTATATATATATATATATATATATACTTTTTATATTAACACTTCAGCGGGACTTGGAATTTTTATTGCATGCTTATTTTCTAGAATTTAAAATTTCAGAGCAGAGCTGTTCTTTGCTTCCTTCCCCAGTCATCAGATGACGTCTTTTTCAGACAGACACCTCTTTTTGTCGTGACATTTTTACGAAATTTTGTGTAAACCAGTAGAAAAATTTCCATCAACCTCCACATGACTAGATCACGTCTAAGGGTGTAGTATTCTGTAAGGCTATTTTTGTGTCTGTGAGCTATGCTATTAGTTGATATTCTTCACAGCTTTGCATCAAAACATGTCTAATGATTTTTTAAACATGAGAAGGAGAGTTGAAGCCAAAAAAGATTTCATTCAGCAGAAAAATATCTTGAATCTGGTTCTATGGTATTGTAAGTGTGACACATCTTAGTTTACATCATTCATTTTGAAAATTGGGTTTTATTATGAGTTTATAAATAAAATTTCCTTAATTTTGAGAGAGAGAGTGAGAAAAAAAAAAAAAAAACACCTTTAAACATTATCAATTTCTAGCTGGTTTAATCGTTTTTGACATGGTACGAGGTAGAAAAATCTTAAAATATGGCATGTGAGTATTTTTTGATATTTAAATCCTACTGTCTCATCTAAAAATTTCATTAGAGTTTTATTATGTGGCTGAGAGCCATAAGATATCTTCAAATCTCTTGTGCAGATCTCTGACATCTGGTTTTGTTTTTGTGTTTATGGGGCTAAGACAGCCACCATGGCTAACTGAAGACTTGTTGCTCTGTTCCCATTCTTTGGAAAAAGGTGGATGACCCAAACTCCCCTGTGTGTCTGGAGCTAAACTGAATAGAATTAATTGAGAACAATATTTTTCAGCATATATGATAGTCTAATAAAATTAACGCTGAAGAAATTCATTGCAGGGCATACAGTGGAATTAATGTTAGCCACAATAACATACCTTGTCTGATATACACTGAGCGTAAGTACCTACTATTTTTATACTGATTTAAACAAACAAAAATAAAAATAAATATTAAAACTTTGCAAACGTTACAAACACTAACTGATCATTACCTTAGTTAAGTTGAGACAATAAAAGCTGAAATAAAAAAATTCACAGTGTTACACATTCAATTTTTTAAAGAACAAAGCAAATATATGATACACATGCTTTTCTGAACAAAATGAAGAATGAGAACATAGTTTTAATAATGAAAAGCTTTACTAGACTTACGTTGAAAATTGTAAAGGTTGTTAGTAAATTTAATGTAGTCTTGCTCCTGTCTACCTGGTGACGTGTATATATACATCTATACATATATGCAAGTATGTAACCAGGCTTATTTGTCTACGTCTGTGACAAACACACTGTTATATTTTTGAATAAATAGTATTGCTTTTTAAAGTTTCTTAGTAAAGCTGTATGTGTAATTGTAAAATACTTCAGTTTCATATTCTTTAAATATAGACTATTATAATTATACCATGCAGACTATTTCAGAATCATGTTTTCATGTACTACGTCTAATAGAACTTTATTTAAAAGAATTCCTATAAAAGAAGTGCTAAACTGTAAATTTTACTTTATGAATTTCAGGCAAACGAAATGCTCAATAACAAAGTTCTTGAGCAGAGGAATCTTCAGTTTTATCACTCCTAAAAAGAAAAGAAATTCTCCGGTGATTTTAGATTTTATGTTTTTTTAACATTTTTGCAAATTAAAAAGAGGCTTTCTGACATCAGTAGCGAGCAGAATGCAAATGGTCTTTGGTCTCACAGGAGTGAAGATTACTTTTTTATGTGGGAAACTTGGCTAGAAAGTCATTGTGATTCTATCATAACATTTGAAGTTTCTTGGCTCTCAAACCTCAAGTTTCTGTTTTTTTATTGTTTTTTATTGGTTTTTTTTTCTTTTTTTTCTTTTTTTTCCCCGAGATTATTTGGAGTAGTTTATCAGCTTCACAGCCTCACAGCTTCCAGCAAATTCAGTGCCTGACAAGAATTGGACAAAAAAAAAAAAAAAAAAAAAAAAAATAGAACCCACCAAATCCAAACTTTTTTATTAATTTTTTTCCTTCCCTTTTTGATTTTTGGTTTTAGTTTTAACACTACAATTATTCTTCATTTTTCATTTATCATTCTTATTATTATACTTTTAAAATTCTGCCTTATGATTACCTTCCTTACCATCCCCTTCTCTGTGTTCAAAGTACTAGCATTTTCTTGTGCATTTGTTTTCATGAGGAATTGGAGAAATTCTTCAAGAAGAACACAAGAAAATCTTGCTCTGCTGCCAGCAGCAGAAATTTTGCATAGAAAACTATTTTGAGAGGGAAAACTGGGAGGGTGGTTTTGTATCTGCTGGGACAGAAATATGGAACAAAAGATTAAGTACTCAGTGCTATTCATACGCACTCTAGAAAATCTAAAAAACATTACCTGTCCCTTTAAAGAATGGTGAAAATTTTATATTTTTTGAAATTACTGGATAAGTTTGACTATTACTGTGTGCATATGTTCCTGTTTGAGAAATCGTATCTTTGGCTAATTTAGACTTTTATGGTTGCAATAAAATGAGATGTGGATTGCCAAAAAGAAAGAAATATGGCATGCAGTTGTAAAATTCTTTTGCAGAACTTCATAAGTTAATTCAAGACCCAGTAATTATTCATGAACTTATGGTAGTTCACATTCAAAAGCACGTATGCTTCTGTTCTGTAACAAATTTTATCCAGAGACACCTTACAGCCTACCCAGCCCCAACCTCTGCTGTGGGTAGGGCTGCCCTCCACTAGCTGCCCAGGGCCCCATCCAACCTGGCCTTGAGTGCCTCCAGGGATGGGGCACCACAGCTTCTCTGGGCAAATCTGCAAAGGATTTAGAGAATATACCCTAAACCTTTCACATCTCAACATTTTGATGTGAAAAAATATTTCATTGTAAATACAAATAATGATCTTCATAATATCTACAGTCACTTGTTGTAGTCTGCGTTTCAGCTGGCTACATATTTGGTTCCAAATGGTTTCAGATTTGATTATTTAAATTCAATACCAATGAAAATGAGTTTTATTGTTCATGTTAAAATTGTTTAAAATCTGTCTGGTTACATGGATGCCAATCATTAGTATTACTTGCTCCAAGAATAGTTAATATTGTGACGTGTAGTCTTAATTTCTTTAAACATTAAAAAGTGTCAAAAAAACAAACAGTTTTTAAAAGTGATTGCTCTACCCACTTTCTTTGGGGTTAATTTTAAAAAGCCAATACAATGAGTCTTAGCTGCAAATTTAATAGACTGCTTCATTACTCTATTAACGTCTGGCTAGGTTGTCTTTTGGCTAAAACTTCTGCAGATTTGAGGGAAAATTGTGTTCTTTCTTTTTCACTTCACTTGTCAGGTGAAGTATCATTTTCTAACTTACAACATGGCAAGTTATAGTTCCTAATTTCTGATGTACATGGCATTATGTAGCAAATACAGTAAGCATAGGAATATATGAAGAGTTGCCATGTTACATCTCAGAATCATGAATTCAAAATGTATCAAATTCTAAACAAACTGAGCAGGAATGCAAGTTACAAATATTAGTTTACTCTAGGGACTTCTATGTATGCACTGCACAATTTTGCTTTATGCCAACACTTCGGAGTCAGAAAATGGACCTCACAGAGTGAAACTGCCAACATGTGTTGTAAGCAAAGAATTATGTCATGTAGTGCTAAGGCTAATAGCTTAAATTATGGATAAATGGTAATGGATCCACAGGTGGCCTTACAATGCACATTACGAAGTCTAGCAGCTAGTTAAAGGAGAGGCTGTAATGTTACAAAACAAGATGTGAAGTGTTCTCTTAATTTTAGTCTCCATCTAATCTCTTACTATAAACAAATAGTAAATATATATTTTAATAAATATTACGCACACACATATATATGTGTGAGGAGACTTGAACTGCTCCAAAGAGAGAATTGTGTTGCACCAATCATATTAAAAGAAAATTGTTAAGGAATCTCTAGAAAGTTAGATTGAAGGGAAGATATGTATTAATTCAATCGATGACAAAATCTGAGAAAAGATTGTGTAAATATTTAGCCTGATTAACATTGTGTTTAATGAGTTAATTTTAAATAAACTGAGTTGGAACAACAGAAGTTATGAAGGGGATGAAGAGGTGGAAGAGAAAATGAGGAAGAAGTTGAAAAAAGAGGAGGGAGTGTAAGCATGGATTAGCAAAGGGAAGAGCTCAGTGCAGTTTTGGCAGGGTGCTCTCCCCTCCTTCCTTTTTTCCAGATGTCATAGAGGCTTATGTGGGATCAAAATCTGCCCTGAGAGTTGTGAACCAAAGGCTTCTTTTGATTTCTGTAGACTTCTTACAGAGTTGCTTGACTTATTTATTTGTTTGTTTGTTTGTTTGTTTGTTTTAATTGAATTCATTCATAAAAGCTGACTGCGTAGCAGAGCTAATGGTAGATCTTGGAAGGTGATGTCCACTGCATAGGAACACATCAATCCCCACGGCTGGCAGTCATACTCTGCACTTACCTCCTCCATAGCATTACTAGTCTGTATTTTAGCTAACATAAAGTCTTCAGTTTGACAAAATCGTGGTACTTCTTTTGCAAGGCGGAAGCAGGCTGCCACACTGTGTGCATGTACAGGCTTCATTTTTAGCCAACAGTGTCCTTATGAACTCTTCAGTCCTGCATATATATAAACTGTTTGCAGAACCAGTGAGCTTAGAGGATAATTTTTACTCCTTTCTAACACCTTCCCTTCTGAACTATATTGGAGTTTAGTAATATACTTTTAATACTTAAAAATTTATTATTTATTCTGGTGAGTCTGTGACTGTTGTTTTAAATATCTGACATAAATACAAAGAGGAGAGTGTTTTTGAATTATTTTCTTTTCTTGCCTCATAAATTTGAAACTATTTTCTTTACTGGCCTATTGAAAAAGACATGCTACAGCTTTCATCTTTAAAATAGCTCTGAGTGCACCTAGGTTAGCTGTCAACAGAGCAGAAATCTGTGAAATGCAGCAGAGAACAAAACCATATGTAAGTGAGAAGCAAATGTGTTAACTTAGCTAACATGGAAAACCAGATGATCCGAAATAGATTAGACTAGGCTTAATAATAAGAGGAAAAACAGGTTTTCTATGGGATGCAATGTGTTCAGACACTGAAACCATTTTACAGCATTCAGGGTACATTCATTTTCGTCTAAAGGGATTCATACTGATAACTCCAAAAGATGATAGTCATCCTTCTTATCTTATGGAAATCACTCTCTCATTTTCTCTTATTACTGTGACTTTCCATTTTATTTTTCTGTTAGACACACTGTATCTTACTTATCTGGGAGGAGAAAAAAAAAGCTGCCAATAAGCAGTGTTACTACAGAGCGTTGTCTCTTAAAGATTCATACTTTTCATAGTGTGATTTTTCCATGTTTTATCTTTCAGAAGGAGAATTTGATTATTAGATCCATATTGTTTTTGTTAAAACCACCTAACTTAAATGTATCATTTTTTATTGCCATAATGACAGATAAAAAGGATAACATGAACCCAAATCTGGAAGCCTAGTGCTGACATACAAGAAATTTCTTCAAGTGGATGACAAAAACCTCTGTGCATTACTTGAACCAGAGCTTATATTGGAAGTAGCTACCAATTAATATTGATTTTATTACTGAAGTTATTAATTACAAGTTGCTCATATGCTTAGGAATGTTAATTATCCTATGTGTTAGCTACTATGATATCATTCTATGACATAACACTCATACTGGTGATTATCTAGATTAAAATTTTTGATAGTTTATCATTGATTTCCATTAACACATCTGTATACAGTAATACTGTATGAAACACAAAATGCTGCGTGTTTCCCTGAGTGAACTGAGAAAGGATATTTGGTATGACGTATAAATAAAAGCCAGGCACAGTGGCCTGTGTACTGAGAACCTGTATATTGCAACACACAGAAAAAAAAAGAAAAAAAAAAAAAAGAGAAAAAAAAAGCATATTTGTTTTATATTTCACTTGAATGTAGAGTTAATATGAGATTTTCATTGGTAGCCTTAGCTCCATGCTCTTCAAGACATATTGGCTAGTGATGAGACATTTTTATTTCCATACAGCTATTAGGGATATGGGATTTTTAAGTCCAACAGCTCAGGGCTTGAATTAGAATTTAAGGTAAATGTTTTCATTTAGCTTATTGATTGTGTTCCAATTTACAGGATTACCCCATAGCTCTAACTCACCCAAAGAATCTCACTGGGGAGATTTTCAAAGAAGTCAGACCACTAACTTTCATTGAGTGCTGAAAATTATATTACTGCCTTCTGACTGGATATATAGCAATCCAGTTCCCATTGTTCTCTTAATAGGAATGAGCATCCATCTTTCTCAAGTAGGCTTTGAAAATGATGATCAAAGCAGAGAAGTCCAGATGCTCACAGTTTATCGTAGCTCTTCTATGGTCAGTGAATTATTTATACCATTTGAGACACAAGCCATGTCATTACTAAAATGATTATAAGTTACTTAGTCTCCAAAATAACAAAATTCAGCATGAAATAATTAAGTTTTCCCTAAAAATGGAAAATGTCAGAATGTCTTATTTTTTTATTTTTTTTAAATCCATTCATTCACACCAGTGCCATTTCCTGCTGAAGTCATCTCTCAGCTGGGATTTCTTTTTACTGGGCTATGAGGCTCTTTTATTCGTGTTATGATCAGTTGGAAACCAGTGCCCAGGAAATGCCCTCACACACTTGAGTAAAGATAGTGTAATGCTCTCAGTTTAGGTTGGAATAATGTTGGCAGATGCAGAAAAAATGCATCCAGGCTTTTGTACCTGGTTCTATACATTTTGTCTTATTTCCACTTCTCTTCCTATCTGCCAAAATGCCAGAATTCCGTGTGCTTCTGGTGCCATTCAACAGAGGAAAAAAATTATCTGATTTTGTGTTCTACTATCACCCCCCAATTTGTTTTCTTAAATAAGCAGAATGAATATGAGGAATATCTTCATCTTTTGGGGAAAAGTCACATTTTTAATATGTTTGGTAGTCTAGCTCCAGTTTCTAGCATTTTGAGCTGAAGTGTACAGCAAGGTCAGCAGACAAGGTATGTTGTGTTTTTTATTTTTATCTCCTGAGATTTAATCAGAAGATTACTGAAATAGCACCACTCCTGGGTTGATCTCTCATTATCTGTTATTCACGGATGTTGGCAGAGTCCTTAGCCAAACCTTTCCTTTACTCCTCGTATGGGGTCTCAGCACTGAATAGAGACTGGTTAACTGGGAATTAAAAAAGGAGGATAGTATAGTGGGTGGAGGCCATAGTGGAAAAAAAGAGAGTGAGGATGCTGCAACAGAGAGTGAGGAAGTTGAGCTAGGTAGAAAGGAAAGTAAGATTTCGGTAAAGAGCACTTAGCAAAGGAAAGAAGAATTTTAAATTATAAATAACAAGAAAAAAGCGACAAGCTTTGTCTCACATCTTGAAATCATCAAATCTTCCGATCTTCTGTGAATACTTTCTTGAAACCCACTAACGTTATATTTTAAGTATGTGAGAAAAAAGTAAATATAGAAATGCAAATAAGGCCTGGCAGATTAGGCTAAGAATCATTTTTGGATAAACAGGACAAGCACAGTTTATTTTGAGAGCCAAGTAGGATGGCATATTTTTACATTAAACAGTATTCGTTTTAGTCTTGCTGCATTTATCTTTGTCTAAACATATCCTTAGAATTCTTCACCACTCAGTAAACATCTCTACATTTGGCTGAATTAATAGGATAAGGATTACCAGTTTGTTAGAACAGATAATGATAAATTGTTTGCATAAATTAAATGTGTTTAGGACATTTGTAATCCATAAGTTTGATGTTAAAAGCATAAACATTATATTACAAAATTTTACTATCAACACAGACCAGGAACCCTGCTTCAATAAGTCTCATGCAGTTTCTCATTTATGACAACATAAAACGGTGGCTATACTGAAACATCAATTAATGCCTAACTGTGTAGATCTGTTAGTCGTATTGTTTCACATAAGTATCATTAATAATCATTATAAGAAGATGTGCAATGACATCTGTTTTGGGGTCAAAACAATATGAGGCAAAGTGCCTTTGAAAGATTGTGGTGCAATATCATAACACAAGGTCCTGAGGGCTCTTGAGATGTACTCAAATGTGTTTTTTTTGTTTTGTTTCATTTTTTGTTTTGTTTTCTGAACTAATGATTTAGTGCCAAAGCTAAAATAAGATTTTGAGATGTGGTGCTGTTGCAAGTCTTGCCTTCTTTACTAAAGGTGTTTTAGGATTCAGAGTGTAATGGTACTTTATGCTTCTAAGGAAGAATCTATTTTTATTGTATATTCCTGTGTGCGCCACTCTTTTGGCCCTTAGCAACTTGGCACTTTGGATAGTTGGCTTTTTTGTTTGTTTGTTTGTTTGTTTGTTTTTGTTGTTATTGATACTTTTTAACAATGTCTGTAGATGTATACATCTATACATGTATACAAGCAGTCCAGGATGCTGTGTCATGAAGTCGAAGTTAGCCACTTTCAGTATAGATAGCGGTCCTTAAGAAAGATTTCCTACTACAGACTTCATAAAGTTACAATGGCTCAGATGCTTACGTTATTTAGGAAGGCTGCTGTGGTTGTCTTTTTTTTTTTTCCCCCTAAATGTAAGTTTAGATATCGCTCATAGGATCTAGTTTTGCATTCTTAGCAACAACAACAAAACCACTTATCTGCTACATGTTTACAAATCTGTTTTTCTTTCATTTAATTTCTGACAGATTTAAAGAGTCTGTTGCAAAGGAAGAATAAATTATTTATAATGAGATTGGAAAATAATACAGGCATTTGTCTTGCTTTTCTCATACTAGTTAGGCCAACGATGTAGAATTTCTTGTAAAATATATAGTAGTAGTTGACCTAGGCTTCCAGACATTGTCTAATTCCCATTCTTCTACAGTCAGATGGAAAAATAAGTCAGGTGCTATTCTTTGATCCTTATATGTGTTTTGAAATCTCTTTTGTATTTGATGGTCTCAGACCCATGCACTTCAGGAAAAAATCTGTGCTACCTTGAGGGCACGAGGATAGATGGCAAACTGATAAGGCATATAAACAAGAAAATTATATTTTATTCCCTTGAAAACCAAATCATATCCTGCAAAGTTTTCATTAAGTGGAACTCAAAAAATATTAATTTTATAAAATAAATGAATATGCAAGAATTGTTGACTTAAACCAAGATTCATTTATACATATGGTACTTAAATCAAGATGAAGTAATATGTTGCAGAACTCTTTTTTTATAATGTTACTCTTGCTCTGCTGATGCTTGTGAATTTATTAGCAGCAGCATATGTATATGCATGCATGCATATGCAATTCAAGATTTATATGTGCTGAATGCTTTTTCCTCTTAAAATAACTTAAAAGGTAGCAAATATCATGTTCATACAGTGCTTAGTGCACTGTTGGGGTTCAATAAGTAAAAACAAAACGTAAAGGATATGTTAGTAGGGAGGTGAATTTTGTGTATTTATTAAATTTTATGGATTTGGATCTTGATTGCCTAACTAAAATTAAGGCAGGTTTTGTTTTGTTTTATTTTTTGTTTGTTTTATTTTTTGCTTGTTTGTTTTTTTGCCTTGGTCATTAAGAAAAGATTAAAGAAATGGGTAATTTGACAAGAAAAATAAAAAAAATCTAAGGTATGTTTTGCAGTCTTCATGCATCTGTCTCCATCCTCAAGGTCTTTTGTTTGGGTTTTGTGCTTAACGGCCAAACACCACAACCGGGCAAAAAACCTTACAGAGCTGATCTGGCAACTTTTCCATTTTCCCAAGCTTGTAAGAGTAATATGATGTGTAGGCCTGCCCACTCCCCTACACTCACAAGTTATGTGAGTGTGCCATTCACTTTCCAGAATCATGCTGTTTTCAAGGCAAACACCGCTTGAGTTGATCTCCCCAAAGTTAAGAGAGTCATGGGGGCTGCTAAATAAAACCTGGGTAACTTTTAGCTTTACTGAGTTCTGTAACTGTTGTCCTGTCGTGCCTGAAGTCTCTGCAATTGCCTCACGGAGGTTCTCTAATAGTCACCAGGTTTTCTGTTTCTTTTAAAGTGGGAGACTTTCAGAAGTGCATCAAAGGCAACATAAGAATTCTGTGTGGCAGTAGTTTAAGTACTGCTTGCACTGCAGAAATAGGACCTGCTTTTTATTGCAAACCAGATAGACACCTTAAAATCAAGGACCCTGAAGGGGGCAGCTCATTGCTCTCTGCAACAAGAGGGAGAGAGTAATTACACAGCCTTACCTACTGACACCATCCTGCATGGCTTTCAGGAGAACACAGCTCTTGACCCCATGCTGTACAGGCTGGACTCTTCCTTGTCTGCCCTGTCTCTAGCAATAATACAGTGTGTGACTTTCTGGAACAAGCCAGACTATCCATTTCCAGCACAATCAGTGTCTTCAGGAGAGGATGACGAGAGAACTCCCTGTGTGAGGAAGTGGCTTTGTGAGGAGAGTGGAGGGCTTCTGTGTGCATGGGAGCTGACTTGGCTCCTTACAGACTTCCAGAGTGAGAGGCTGCAGCTTTCATCATGTCTCAAGGAGAGAAGTATCCCCAAACAGAAGAGAGGGAAGTTGATTTAAATTCTTCTGGAAGGCTAGGCCAAGGTGCTGCACAGATCTCTGCCACCCTTTAGAAGATAAACGTGATGCCTCTAATGGAGGGAGAGAGCTTTAGAGAAAGTTCTGCTCTTCGTGGTTAAAGAATACGGATGATATCTGATCCAAGGACAGAGCTGTGCAGTAAATTGATAGTGACTTTTATCTAGCACACAGTAAAACAAAAATAGACAGGCTAGGGCATTATGAAAGCTGAGGAGAAAAGAAATTGAGCGTCTGAAGATTTTGGAGAATGACATATGTCAAAGCTAGATAGAGCTACTCTAACACAGACTGTAAATTCATTTCGTAATTTTGGTCCTTAATCTGACCAAGCTGTAATGTATGAATATCAGAAAGGTACCCCATCTTGGTGTAACCTCTTCAGGTGTTCTGCTTCCTCTATAAAAATGATGTTGACATGGCTGATTCCAAAAATAATTACATTGCTTTTGGATAAGCTTTCAAATTGCTAAGGAGCTCACATGAGCAGAAATTATACTTCAGAAACTGAAACCAGTTACATGAGCTATAAAACACTGAATCACATAGAAGCAGGCTACCTTTTATTGGGCTTCACACCTCTGAATGCTTAATTAGTTCAGTTTTACTTGGTACTCAAGGGAGGAAGGCAGCAGATGGGCATTACTCCTGTGGCAGTTAATGCCCACCAAATTTTGCTAACCAGAAAGATGGTGCATAAGACACTCTGTTACTCTGAAGGTGATACAAAAGCCTTTTTGGTAATACATTTTCCCTTTCTTACTGCACTTTTTGTGTGAATGAAGAAAAAAATGGTCACTTAGGTGATGCTGCTTTGCGCATCCTTTCCCATCCATCAGGATGTGGGGACATTTTCTGCAGGCAACCAGACAGAAAAAATGGGCGCAACCTCTGCAAAAAATGTCAGGTTTTGTAACCTGAAAAGTACCTTTCCATTATTCTTGTAAGATAAAAAGCCATCTAGCCTACAGTTCTGAAACTTTCCAGTAGCTCTGTGAAAGATTATGTACTAGATGAAACAAGTGCTTGGTCTGAGGGCTCAGCAGACATCTGTGGAAACACCAATTGGCTGTACCATTTGGCTTTTGCTCAGAGCAAGGCTCGATGAGCTCTGGACCTGGGATGTACAATGCAGGGGTTTCTTCTATGAGGCACCTCTAGATTTTGGCTTGCATTTTTTTTGCCTGGCTCATCCTGGAATTCCATGCTTTGTCTTTTCTTTTCTTCTTTTTCCTGGAGGAGATGGGAAGGTGAAGTGGGTGTGTGTGGTAGGGGGAGCCTGAAAATCTCTATCTTCTGTCCTACCAGCAGTGCACTGCAAACTGCAGAATCACAGCCTTATGCTTTTTATGCTCAACACTGCAGCTGTCATTCGAACAGACAATTTTTCTGCATTCATAGTAAACTGCATCTTTTAATATTACTGCTGATGTACTTCTGAAGGACCACTTTGTGTTAGATGAACTTTTTTCCCATTCTGTGTATTGATGCAATAAGGAATTTGGTGCATTCAGCTGTCTTACATAAGCAGCAGAATGATGAGTCATCTTCAGAAACTGAATATTCACATGCTTCTCTGACATGAGTTATGTGCTACAAAAGGCAATCTGAAATTTCCTAGCACTTTATTTTAACACTCTATGTTCCCATGGGAGTTATTTTTGTTGTGGGCAGAGGCCTAATGGCAGGCAAAGGGCTGAACCCCCTGTTGTTCTTCAGCCCATAAATGTGATTCCTGTAGAATGAAATGACTGAAAAAAATCAAGCTTCTGCATCAGGAAATTCCTCTGGTACTGGGACTTGGTAACTCACTGACCAGACCCTGTGCTGGCTCCATATGCCAAAACCACCACCTTCTGGTCATCTGCACATGGGAGACGGATAACTGTGTGGAGCTTGCTGGGGCCAGGGAAAAAACTGTAATGTTTAGCATTACATACTTGTAATGTGTAACATGTGTGGGGTTTGACAGAGCCTGTTCTTTGTGTCCCGTGCTGTAAATGCTTCAATTCTTGTACTGAATATAATTAGCCTACACTGAAGCGAAAGCATCTCTCCTTTCCTGATTTCTTCAGTTAGTCAGATTGATGAAACAGAGCCTTCCCTTTCCAGTTCCCTGGTCCACATTTGTATCCCCCTTTTTAAAGGGCTTCTTTAATAGTAATGGAAGAGAGTCTGATATAATACCTTACAATACTAGCTATCTTCTAGTTTTAGGTGAATAATTTGCACCTGGTCTCTTTTGGAAAGCTATCATCACTAACATCAGAGCATCTGGAGATGAATGGCGTCAGATGGCTGTGTTTTAACTGGTCACTGTGAAATATCTCAATAGCAATAATCATTTTGAGTTCAAATTTCATAAAGAGCAGTAGTCATGAACACCATATGTGAATAGATAGACATTATGACTAAAATAGCTTATTTTTTCTCTTCTTTCTCTGTAATTGAAATCATATCTAGAAATTTATTCTGGTATTCTTTATTCAAAAACCTCCTTCATTCTACAGCTCAGTTACAGCCTTAGCATATACCTGACAGCTAGCATGCCACGTGTGATTCGTACGGTCAGCTTGTAGAACACAAATTCTTTGCTGCTGTATTAAGAAAATGAGTTTTACCATTGCAAGTATTTCTGAGGCTGATGATTCTGATGTTAAGGAGCTGGATATTTTGTAAGTTCTTTTATTATGTGTAAATTTAGATTTAATTTAGACTAAACTACTCTGTCACCACAAGTGAAAAGCATTCCACGAATGACAATTTTTGTCTCACAGGATCTAGCTTTTCCAGGCCTCCATGGGCCATGTGGGATGATTTTGTAACTGTGGGCAGCAGATCATTACTGTTATGTTTCTGCCCTGAAAATGTTTAGGTCTCTGGGAGAAGTCTGTGATTCCACTGCCCAGCCCAGCTGGGTGCTGAGATAGCCCTGCACAGCTGGCTCAGTGGGCAGTGGGATGCTGGCACAGCTGGGCTGAAGGTACAGCTCTGTTTGGCAGCAGACGAAGGCAGGCAAGGACAGCATCAATTCTCAGTGCTCTTTGCTGCATGCTTCTCTGTCAGCAAACTGCTCCATTCCTCCAGGGGCTACTGGCAAAAACCTGGTTATCACTATTTGTATTGCTTTCCCTCGAAATAGAGGATGTTTACGCTAAATAAAAGGCAGAGTACTTGAACACTGTAAGAAAATGTTTCTTTTTTTTAAGCCTTTCTCCTCCTTTTCCTCCCCACCCCCTCCCCCTGCCACCCTTTTGCTGTGAGTAGGAGAGGCAGCTCCACAAACTGTCCTTTTGCACCGTTGACAAATGTAATGAATTTTGAGCTTCGACATTAAACACCCTGTGTCGCCTGCTCAGTGAAACTGCAGTGAAGTATGCAAGTCAAGGAGAAAAAAAGCCAAACCACCACCTCTGCTTTCAGCCTGCCTGTGCCTTGTGTTACGGTGCTGTGGGGAGCATTGATAAACACTGGGAAGAGCTGAGAGGTGGCAGAGGCAGGTTAGGAATCAGTGGCTCCTGTCAGACCACAGAGATCTGTCCCTACGTCTCCTGCAGCATCTGAGTGCCAGATTCACCTGCTCAGAGAACGCCTTTGCAACAGTTCTGTTTTCACATGCCCTGGATAAAAGGAAGAAACGATGCAATGGAAATATAATTTTTAGTAAGCATTTCTAATAGAAATGGTATTTTACATTTCCCTCTGCCTCTGCTGAGTAAGTGCTATTTAGCTCCAATTATTCATTCCTAAGGAAAGTCTCCTAATTCATCTTTATCAGTACTGCCAGGTAGAGGTTATTCATTTTTCTTTACCTGGCATGGCTGTGCTGTCACTGCTGCTGCTGCTGTGGCTGGTAGGAGTCACTGCTGCTGTGGACTTCTCGCCCAGAATGAGAGCGGGGTCAAGGTGGAAAGGTGAAAAGAACCGTGAGTAACCTGGGCTTTTCCTACTCTTCTTCTCTGCTCTGTACTCAAAGAAATGTGTTAGGCCTCATTTAGCCTTGTAAGTCCTCCTCTCCGGGAGATTGTTCTTTAATAATAATCTGAAGGCCGTGTAATTATTGATAGTTAAATATGCATGCAGAAATCTGAGGCCACACCTTCTGTCCTCTCCACACATCTGCAGTGCTGTGTTTCCTGCAAGCTTCCCGAACAGCCTGTGCTGGTTAACTCCTGTATTTCCAGGGAGCTGCAGGACTTCCAGGATACCATCAGCTGTGCCTTTTCTATTTACAGCCTTACCATGTTACATGTTATTTCAAATGTTGGCATTGATAGAGGAGCAAATTTTAAAGGTGTACTGATTATGTGGAGGAAGCTTGTAACCACGGTGATTATGCTCAGTAAATTTATTGGTATAAGCAGCATAACTGCAGCTTAAATCAACACATTTAGAAGATGGGATTTAACACAGCATTGCCACTTGTGCAACATTTGTCAATGTTGCATTTATAAAGGAAGAAAGAAAGAACTTTACTATTAGAAAAGGGAAGCAGATGAGTCATGGCAACATTTGGGAGTGAGACTGCAGGACTTTGTGCTGCATACACAGCTGTTTGACTGAAGAATCTGGATGATTGTTTTCATTTAAAGGCAACTCATACTTGCTGAGATTATTCTTTATGCCTGTCCAGCTATATAAATAAGCATGCTTTTTATAGGCAACATACTGTTACCATTATGCATGTGGTTTTTTTTTGCAGTACTTTTTTTGAAAGTACCTAGACTATTAAAAGGGGAAGAAGTGTTGAAAGTGGAACGAAAGCTTTCAGTTTAATTCACTTGAATGTCATGTGACTGACTGGAAAATGTACGTGATGAAAGTCTTTATATTAACATAACTTCGGGGAGTGCTGTTGGTATCCTTGGGATGCATATCATCTTGACTGTCCTGTTATCTGAAAGCTGATCCACAGCTTGACTAACACTTGTGTTTCCTAAAACATGGACATACATAACAGTAAATCTGCCCCCAAATCATCAGCCTTAAAGGAAGACGTACTGGCCAGAGTGGAACAGAGAACAGAATCATCCATTAATGAGTAATTTACATACAAAAAATGCACTGTTTAAACTAGCAAGCTGCTGATACGTGCATTAATATGTTAATATATGTGTGATATGTGCATTAAATGCTGCATATAACATCTTGCAGTTTGTGAATAGTTAAGCACAATAGGTAATTATGTCTGAAAGAACTCTTTAATTTAATGGATGTGTATACTAATGCTCAAATCAACTTGAAACATGTTGACTGAAATTTTCTTAGTGAAAAGGCCATCTAAAATATGTCTGCATATCTATTCAATCACTGTTAGAAAAAAAGACAGCACTCAGAGTAAACAGACTGTATTTCCAGTTTTGACATATTGTTTTTCAGCTGTTTGAAAGTTCATGATGTTCACATGAAAGTTCACAACTTAGACTGAAAAAGTGAAATAGATGGAGGTGTAAGTACTAATCTCTCACAAAAGCATTACTGAACAAAAAGTAGTCACTTTGGGATGGCCTTTAGCCATCATAAGTAAACTGCACAAAAATTCAGGAGGTTAAAAGCACCTCACCTTTAGGAATTTGTTTTGCACCTATAGTAGGTCATTTAATGACTTCAGCAGTTAGCAATTAGACCTTATGGATTCAAATTTTTGTTTTCTTCTGTAAGAACAGGTCTTCTCTATCTAGCACATATATAAATCACTGATGCAGGCTTAGAGGAAAATCAAAGATATAAATTAGTTATATTGGTTATATTAGTTTATATCTTACTGATAGTACAACACTTAACTGTAGAATGTGTTAAGAGTTACAGACCTGAATCAAGTCTCCTTGCAATTCAGAGATGTTTGGATCAGATCCTAATAGTCCTTTTAATAGTAATATTAAATCCTAATAATATTAATTACTATTTTAACTAAGAAGAACTGTTCTGCTAAAGAACTCTCAAAAGAATCATATTTTGATTGTATGCCATTTGGCTTTTGCTATCCGTGATGCCAAAATTCCTCTGGTTGCAGAATGCAATTGTCTTGCAGGGATGCATGCTATGAGAATCAGATAACTCCTTTTGGAGAAAAGAGAAAACTAAAATACAATGTAATCATAGCTGTTTATTTCTTTGTCAGTAGATACTATATGTTTGCCTGTGAATTGATCAAATATTGAAGGTGTTCTCTTGCTGGTTTATTCTTGCACATCATGGTTAAAATAGTAGTAAAATATAAAACAACAACAAAATAAAAAGCTCTCTGAAATTGTGTTGCATAGTATAGTTTGTTTAGTTGAGTTATGCTTAAATTCCATAGCCCAAGCCAAAAACACGTCTCAATAAAAGGGGACAAAGCTGTTTTCTTCTGCTCTTCAACAAGAATTTTCACGAAAGCATTCAGTAGTAGCAGTTTTACAATGCTTTGAAAGACTTCTGTTTACAATATAGACAGATTTAAAAACACTTTTCTTCAAGTACTCTTTTAAAGGATAGAATAACTTTCTATTTCTTAGATTCCTTCTTAGGATTCTCTATGAAGTTTTTCCACATAAGATCATAATATATTAAGAGGAACGAGTCATCCAGAAAAGTCATAATGATACAAGTTCTATCAATGCTTCTCAGGACCAGAGTAGTCCAGCAAGGGCCACAATAAACTTTTACTTCTGTGAGGTGTTTGCTTTCCTTGAGCTTACATCTACTTGGAAGAAGCTGTGTTCTTCACTTACATAATGGTATTGGAGCAGGGAGTTTTGTAGCCATGTTTCTGACCTTCTTTCTGGAAGCGTTGGCTTACTGTTATTTGCACACATCAAACCTCTGCATCCAGCACAGCTCACACACAGCTTAGAGGTGAAAGTGGGACAGAGGACAACAAAGAATAGGTTGCTTCTGCCAGACCAGTTAGTGTAATCCAGGGGGGCTATATGCTGCACACTTCTTCCAAGAGCAGGTTCTTTAGAGCAGGTGGGCCATCAGGGTTAGGCCAGCTGGGCTGCCTGGGCAGGATCAGGTTGTCCACACATGTTGGGGAGCCACGGCCCAGAGGTGACACTGCCTACATGTGTCTCTGGGTGTGGGGGTGACCACTGCCAGGCAAACAGCTGCTGGGAGCAGGCAGAAGGTTAGATGATCTGTGTGGGTGAACTCTCCTGGTTTGGTGTCAAAAAGTGTAGACTGAGTACACCTGCTTTAGATTACTAAAAATAAGTGTTCTTTCAGAGAAACCAGCAAGTTTCTTATATTAAAGAAAGAAAGGAGAAAATAATATTTATCTCAAACTCTTACACAGTAGTCTTTAATGTTAAAATTCTTCTTTTGTTATAGTATTTACCCTGGCATCAAATATTTGTAATTTGCAAGTTTGTCTGTTAATATTATCATCTTGCACTTTCTGCTTCATTGAAAGCTTTAAAACAAATAACAAACTGTCTAGTGACCTTGGTGTCAAAATCAGAAAGTAAAGATTTAACCTTTCCTAACCTTGAGGCCAGATTCAAAATGCCTTTTTTTCTGCTTTCAGGTAGACGTATTTCTTACAAGAAATCATGTTTCACACAAAACTGTCTTGCAGGCCAGGATTTTATCACAAACTCTTTAAAGTCAAGTAACTCTCAAAAAGAACTATGAAAAGAAAATATAATCACCTTTAAATGCTGGTGACTTTTTCTTCTTGAGTAGATATGGCTAAAAAGTAATTGCAGAGAATTATGGAATAAGAGCATAAGAAAAGGGAGAAGAAACAAAAGCTTGAGAAATTAATAGCTGAAGAATGAAGGAAAGGGAAAGAAAAGGTAGTAATGTAGAGGGGCAGAAATCATGCTACTTCCGTTATCACTTAACTGATTTGCAACTTCTCTTCAAAACTGCTTATATCGTGGTATTAACTTTATCTCTCCTCTTTCACCATGCTGTCTGTAGGATCTGGGAAGTGACCTCTTCTATTGACAATTTCACTTTGAATTTTAATTTCTCCAATTTATGAGGATAAAATTGAACGGTTTCATTTTAAAATTGCACCGTAAGACTTTGCAGTAGAACTGAAGTGAGCTGACATTGATTCAACAAATTTAAGTATTTCAGAGGAATTATAGTTAGGAGCATACGGTGCCCCAGAACTTTTGAGCTTTAATAAACGTGAATGAAATGAAACAAAATGTTGGCACACAGGTACTGTTCAGCATAGTCAGTGAAGCTGCTGTGAAATTACATTTCTTTAAGGCCCTCTCTGCAATTGAACAGAACCCTTCCTTAGATGTTTTTAAGTCCTTATATGAAAAGTACAGTTTCTGTGCACAGTATTGTGCTATTTTTGAATAAAATTACTTGATTTGAATTTGAGGAACTTTGCATTTAATTAAATTCTTCAGAAGAAAAAATAAATCTTTTTATAACTTAGTTATATTGAGAGACCTTTTTCATTCAGTCTTCCTGTAACATCTGCTAAGGCAGGGATGTGTACATTATCCTCTAAGTATAGTTGTTGATGATTTATTTTTAATCACACTGTAATCAAATCTTTAAACATTAGATGTAATACCTAACACAAGAATTTGTGGGGTTTTGGTTTTTTTTTTCTTGTTTTTTTTTAATTTGTCGCTGTTTCTTTTAGCTGTTATCTGACAACAACTGAAGAATTAATAACACTGTTGCACATGTACTCCACTGAAGTCCTCTGACTGGTTTCCCTTCTTTTTATTTATTATCTTCAGTATTCAGACATCCTGATTATTCATCTCCTTCTATCTCTTCTCTTGGTGATACATGGACACATTAGGCATGAGTACTCAATGGGAATATGAAAACCATTCACTTCTTCCTAGAAATGTAGCTTATGGTGCTCCTAGTCTGCTCTCCTGCCAAGAGTAGCATTATTAACACCAAGATTAAAAAATCACAAGGTTAGATGAGTAAAAAATCTCTCAGTCATGACCTGACGGCCTTGTGCTTGCATTCAGTTGCTCCATTTTCATGCTGTTTATCAACACAAGAAAAATTCAAAATGTCACCACTTATCTCCAGGGCCTGAAGCTTCAACTGGTACACTGTCTTGTGTCCCACTACCAATGAAACTGCAAGACATGGCAAGCCACATGAAACAGAGATGCATTACTGCCCTGGTAGGGATAAACTATTTCTGAATCACAATACCTTCTGGACATTTTTTTTTTTTCTTTAAGAAAATCTTCCTTTTGGATGATATTTCTCCTCTTCTAGAAAATTAGAAATCCCACTGTAATCTTTCTTTCCCTCATCCACCAAGGGAGACAAGGACTCTCGATTTGTTCCCACCCCTCCAGGGGATGCCAACTGGGAATATAATTGTATTGTGCTGTTTTGACAAATAGTTGGGAGTATCTTTATCTTTTCATCTCATGTTTTGATTTCTCTTCTGTCTTATTCTTATTCCTTTTTCTGTACTGCATAATTCTCTAGTGGCTCAGTTGTGAGCTGTGTTCTTCAGCTTCATGTCCATTGCAGCTTTTCTACTGCTCTGTGTTATCTTTGCCAGCCCTCATGGCAGTGAGCCTGGGGCAGCCATGGAGGTAAGCCAGCAATGGTTGATACTCTGGGTCATTCATAGGATTTTACTGTATACAAGGAGAATTGAAGAACAGACTGGTATTTCCATCAGCACAGTGACTTTATATGGTTTTCTGAAGCTCTTTCTGCATTTCACCAGTACGAAAATCTTGCTATCAACTGCATGATATCAGGTTGGAACGTAGCATTTCAGGGCTCCTTGTAAACATTTCTCCTTGGCTGAGAGATATTTTAGCCAAAATAATTTGTTTACAAATGTCCTCATTTCTGTATTGTAAGTTGCATATATGTGGTTTGACAGGGAGATATTTTGTTTACATAGACAATTTAGGTGATGCTGCTAATGCATGCTTGTCTCAAAGCTTCAAAAGAGAGTCAAACAGGAATCCATTGGTACCTTCAAGACTTCTGTAAGTTAAAGTCCTTTGCCTTTGCCTGCGAATAAGGCTTTATGGATTCTTTTTCAACATAACTTAGTTTACCAGAAAGCAAGTTTAAATCTAGTTGTCAGTTCATTTTATTTTTATTTACTAAAACGTTGGTCATAAACATTTTTCTGATGTGCCATTTTTGGTTTGCTGTTTGTACATTCTTCAAAATGAATGGCTGCCTCATTCATCCCTGTTTTACTTCAGGTCTTCAATGAAATTACTGGTTTATACTGATTCATCACTGTACTAAGGATAAATCTGATCTACTTATGACAGATGAAAAACTCCTTATGGCAATGAATACTCACGGAAACACTAATTTCTTTTTGAAGGATTAATGAATGAAAATACCATGATCACATCAAGACATGCACGTGCACTTTTAGAAACAGAACACTGTGTCACCCAGGATGTACTTCTATGTTCTATAAGAATGCAAGTAGTAAAAACATTGAAACAAAATTTAAAAACCAGCAACCCTGAAATGTCCTCTATATAGAGAACCTCCAGAGTAATATGTACATGATCGTTCTTCAATTTTCTTGAAGAAATATATTGGACAATTTTTATATTAGACTATAAAAACACCAAATCAGAGGAAACTCTTCAAGATCCAAAAGTGGTTGGAAATGCTTCTTTTTCCATTCCAAAACTACAGAAGAATAAAAAGACAACAGTTGGTAAAAATGTTCAAAAAGGGCTTGTGAACATGAGTTTCCTTTCCAAATGGCTGTTTTTTTGGGTGGTCCCATCTGTTATGTGTTTTACTTGCTTTTCTCAAACACTCATTTAAACTGGGTTTGTACACAAGCGATTAGAGAATGTCTGCTTTTTGTTTAATTACCCGTGTTTGCTTTCTTGCAAGTAATAAATGACAAGTACTTCAACTATTCTCATTATCTTTGAAAGTTTGCAATCCAATTAGACAACAAAAGTATGGTAGTTCAGGGGCTAGTCACATACTACCTAAGGAAACTTTGTACAAATACCAGCAAACATATTTGTCAGAGATTTATATTTAAATTTACAGAAGAAGACTTTTTTGTTTAGAAGTGTATTGCTTACACTCATGAGGAATACATTTGTAGAAATCAAGATTACCTGTTAGAAAATGAAAAAATGCATGAAAGAATTTATTTGCCATAACTGGTTTTTGTTTTTACTATTATAGAAAATGTTTTCTGTGACACAAAATGACTGAGGAAATCTGTCATGAATCATGATTTGTGCTCTACAAAGTGCTTGGATTATCAGTATCATTTTATTCTAGGTCAATTCTGATGTAAAACAGCAACAAAACAAAAACTAGGAAATCAACAAAGCAGAAATAGTGAAGCCTATGAAGATACTGAAGATATTTTCAATATCTTTGGAGGCATGTGCATATTTTTAATCTCTTCCTCTCCCTTTCTCTCTCTCTAGCACAAAGCTCTGTCCTTAGCACCAAATTTTCTTGCAAAAATAGTGCTTATAGGGTCTCTCTCTTCTACTGAAGTTCCTGTTTTCATGCTGCATGTGAAGTCTGAGAGTCTTTGAGAATCTTCATGCTGAAGGGATAAACAGGAATTTTGACGAAAAGGAAAAAAAAAAAATTTCATTTATGAACTGTAGTGGAGTATGGCACTGACTACTCATAACATGCTAAAAGTTTGAGTAATAAACGTGAAAACTGCAGTCATCATAAAAAAATCTACAAAAACTAAAACCTTTCTATAACTGCAGTAAGTGCATGTGAAAAAACAGCCTCTGATGACTTGAGCTTAAAGACATAACTTCTACAGAAAAAAAACACTTATTTACTATTCTTTTACATATGTTCAGAATCAGTCTGTTCCCCACTCTTAATTACACTGCCTTTCATCAAGGTTTTTATATGATTCAGCCTCCTCAGTGTGCTGAGTGTTCAAGCTGGGAAATTACGCCTGTGGAATGTTCTCTCATAGATTTTACATTCTAGAAAATGGACTTACTTTTGTTCCTCGTGTTTTTATTTGCATTTTTTCCTCAACTGGCTTTGTTGAAAGAAAATTCTCTTTGGTGTCTTTCTCTCAAAACCATTCTTGGCTGTCACACAGTGCATGGAGAAAGCATCTTCATGTTTTGAGGTGACCTTAGGTGTCTCTTCCTAGACCATAATGATATGCACTCTAAACAGAAACTGTCGGCAGAGAAATGTCTCCCAGTTACTGAAGTCACTCATTAAAAGTGCTGAATCAGGGTTAGGGAACTTATCCTAAAATCCTCAGTTCTGGGACCCATTTTTCTCAGAGAGATTTCTGTGACAGAAACACAACGCACTACAGAAAAAGTGAAGGTTTTAATGAGAAACAGATGAGGTCTGTGTATTGTTAGTGGTGAATGACTACTGTTTTGTGTAAAGAGAAGCCAACCTATAACATTAGGAATAAAAACAGAGAAGGTTACTAGACATTGTAACAAGAAGTTAATTTTATTCTTGGTGTTTAAAATGTTGTTAAAGAAAAAAAAACAAAACCAACAAAAAAAACACCACCACCACCACCAAAAAAACCCTAACCTAATAAAAACTTATTTCCCCCCCTTTTTTTTTTAGTGCTTTCAATATCATTTGACAGATGCTTACTTTCTTCCCCAACTCCATTTGTCCCTTTACAACAATATTGAAAGATAGTATTTTTCTCACAATCAGGTTCTGCTTGCTTTAATATCTGTTGATGTGATTTATTAATGTTCAGGTACCAACAAAGATACATTTTTCTTTTGTGTATGTGTATTCAGAAACATAGAAAGAATCTAAATGCATGTTTCCTTGAAAACAATGTCTCTGTGACTTAGTTCTTCTGTCTTTCCTTAAAGACCGCTGGGAATATTATAGTTTTACATGTCAGCTACTAATGGTTTTACATCCAATATTTGATTTAAAAATCACATGACCCTGAATTGCAGTATTTGTTTTTTTAGCAACGCCTGCTTAGTTTCTTATAACACTATGACATTAATGTCTTCTTTTTACTGTCTGTAAACATTTAAGTTAGAATTTTATAGGCAGCACCTTTAAGCTTTAATTGGACATCTGATAGTTTGTGTACATAAGCACCTACCAGATAATGTTGAAATTGTAGACTAAGAAGCAATGATGCCATTGTGCTGGTGGGTGCAGACTTTTGCCTGTTATATTAGATTGTCTCCCAGGAGTGTCTGCTGTATTTCGGAATCCCTTCTGATGTGAACTGTTAGAGAAATATGGAAATGATGAGGCAGGTGCCAAAGCAAACCTCTGACAGGCATTTTATTCCACCCAGATTATAGGGTTCACACCTTATTTTTTATCTTGAATATTAAAACCTTGAACTATGAGTCTGGTAAGGTTCTATCTCTGACTTACGATATATGTTGCTTCTATTAACTTATATTTATAAGTACTATTCATCACTGTTGATGTTTCGTTCTATAGTACATCTTCTATTTTGGAGATTTGTACTGCAGCTAGAGAAGAATAAACACTATTCATTCTTCTGCATCTGAAGCACCTTTGGCTTTGTGAAAATGTTTACAATCAGAATGAAACATTTTTCCTTTTCTGAGTCCTTGTCACTCCTTCGTTTACCACAGGAATTTACTACAATGGTCACCTAACAGTGCTGCATCAAAATGCAGTCTAAGAGTTGTGTCATCCTGGGTTCAACCTTCTGGGTTGAACAAAAAACATTTTGTATTGGAAGTAGCCTTAGTCAAAGGAATATAATCTAGCAGCCTGGTAGCAACTATAGCAACTAAAGAGGTGAATTGTTCTTTTCTCTTTAAATCACTATTTGGTGTTATCAGTACAGTGTTTGCTATCTCCACCTCATGAATAAGATCGTGATAAACAAAAGAGGACAGATGAAGTGTGTGAGAAACTAAAAAAGTCATAGAGAAAATCGTTAGTTTTACAGATTCTTATCTGGTAGTTCTAAATTTATTAGAGCATGATGTTATTAAAAATAATACTGTATTGGTATGACAGTATATAATACAAAATTTATATGTAGGTGCTCTTGTACATTTTTTTTGGCTCTAGATAAATTTTGTGTTAGTTGCTGACTGTGTTGCCATATGTTATGAGCAGCAAGTGAAATGGGACAAATGCAGAAATATCTGACGTGTGAACTTCTGGGGTCCTTGCAGCAGACGTAGAAAACAAATACAGTTCTGTATTAGCATGCCTGCATTGATAGAAGCATTTCTCTGTTGATAGAACTGTTCTGGGGCAGATTATGGTAAAAATTCTGCAGAGTCCAATGAACACATGTAGCATTACCACTCTATCTGGCAGTGTGAGACAAACAAGGGAATAAGAACTGAGGTTATAGTTTCAGGACTTAAGCAGCCCAACAAAATCTACAGCAGCTTTTCATAATGACGGAAACGGGGGAAGGAAAATGTGTTTTCTCTGGACTCGAGCAGAGGCAAATGTTTTACCATTTTGTTTGTTGTCCAAGAGACCAGATGTATAAGTCAATTAACATAGTAACTAAACATGAGTGGTTATTTCTATGGAAGCTGTACATAACCTCGCTATCCCAGTGCTTCTCAACAGAGAGACAGACTCATTTGAAGGAGCCAGTAAGGGGAGCCTGGGGAAATTAACCTTGTTAGGCTGAAGTTTGCCTTTGGAGCACTCAGCATGCAACAACATTTTTTGGACAAGTCTCAGCTATGGGCTTAGGGTCTTCAATAAAACAGAAAATGTCATAGAAGCCAAGAATATGTCCAAGAATGAAAAATTCCAAAGCAGACAGGAAAAGAAGTCTCAGGAACAAATATTCAATAAAGCATGTTTCTCAGTGAACTGAATGCCCACAACCAGATCAATCTCATTGACGTGTGAAGTTGAAGATTTCAATTACACAACACTGTACTGAGACCACCTTAGAAAATCTGAGTCTCTGTGCTTTTAAAAACCCTCTGCTTTGCATTTATGTGATATATTACTTGCTAAGTGAGAATAAGGTGTTACCAAGCAGTAAGTCAGGCTTGAAATTACACATGGCAGTCTCCATTACTTACACAGAGAAGGAAATATTAGTGAAAGTACAACCTGACGCTGAATACTCTGCCAAGTATAACCCACTCAGTGGTTGACTAATTACTGGAGGTATGTATTCTCCTGTGACAGAGCTTGATAGCAGACTTACAGAACCTGTGAAGCATGCAAAGAAGCATATGTGTCTGTCACATATATCAGAGTTTAGTTGTCACTTAGATAACTGTTATTTTCTCTAGATGTGAAGGCTGCTCCAAAAGTAATACCTGCTATGTTATTATGTTGGCCCATGACATCAGAGGTGGATGTTGGTGATATGGCAGTAGAGGCCGAACCTTCCCACCAAAATTCCATTACATTTTATTGCTGTGTGACAGATAGCAGCGGAAGTGCAATATGACAAACTGGTGTCTGCTGTGGAATAACGCCAGGCCCCATACCAGTTTGAAGACCATGGAACACATTGCCAGTCTTGGCTGGACTGCCCTACCGCACCCGACCTACAGTCTGGCTTGGTGTGTTCTGATATTCATCTATTCAGGCTGATTAAAGAGACTCCATAGGCAACATTTTCCTAGCAATTATGCCATCATATCAGCTGTAAAACTGTGAGACACCTCTGATGGTGCAGATTTTGATGAGTGCGGCATGCAGGTTCTTGTTCACGGCAGGTGAAAATGCATAGCTAATGGTAACTGTGTTATCAAATAATGTTTTGTAGCTGAGAATTTTCTCTATCAACTAGTATTATTGTGCTCCTTGTATCAGTTGCAATTTCTATGGAAATAAATAGGAGGCATTACTTTTGGAGCAACCTACAAAAAAGAAGTAATGAGCTGTGAAGGAGGTTCCTCTAATATGATGAGACTTTGGAAGAAAAGGAAGCAGGAAGAAAATTCTCACTAGTTCATTACAGTGGACCTGAATACAGATATTTCAAAATATGCTGCATGAAATATTTAACTTCTTCAGTTTAACAAGATTTAGCCTAAAATAATCATAGTACAGCTGCATGGGGTTTGGAGATGTGGCTTTATCTGGTGCTACTGTCTGTGTTTTTCTCAGCAGCATCCAAAGCATACTTGATTTTTCAAAATTTTTGACTATGAGAGAAACCTACTTTCATGTCGTATCAATTGACTTTTACTAACAGGAAATAGGCAGAACAGCTCAATTTTCACCATTATATCAGTGTGATAGAAAATTCTTTTCTTAGGAGTCAGCAATATCAATGTTACTGTTGCCAGTGCAGCCTGGATTCCATGTTCTTCTGTGGCACTCAGATATACAGATGGCCTCAGTAGAAGGCTAAAGCAGGCAGGACAGAAGTATCTCATTCAGCAGGGAAGTTCTAAAGTTGCTTTAATGCCTTCGCACAATACTATTGGTTCTATTTAGCAAAAACTCCTTGTCCTTAACCTTCCCAGTTTTGCCAGTCTTACCTCAGTTTCACCTTATTTGAGACTAAATTCCACTGTCTTCTCGAAGCTGGACTGTCAGCAGCAACTACCTGAGAATTTTCATCTTCTGTAGCTGAATTAAAATAGATTGCAAAAGTCCAAGTCTCCCACAGATGGGGAACATAAAAATGCCGACTGTGTTCAGTCTGATAGTATGTTGCTGATTATTTGTAGAGCTCTTGGGCCATTTCAAATAAAATATCAGTGCCTTGAAGTTGAGTTATACGTATTTCAGAAGGCTAGCATTTGGAATAAAATTAGAAATTACCAAATAATACACCAAAGCTGCCAACTTCATTTTCTGTGATTTCATGCTCAGACTCAAAACATTATCAATGTAGTCACTAACATGCACTCTAAGGAAATGCCAGAATTTGGACTAGAAGTCCAGTATTTAGTTTGCATTTGCATTACCACTGCTTTTGATCATGCAATACTTTTTCTGCTTTGTCCATATTCATAAGGATATGCTCGTGCTCTTTGCTTGCCACTGTGTTATTGCCAAGTCATGCTGGTTCGAACATGTGCAACCCTAAGGAGGTGCTGCTGGAGGAGTCCTTTAGGATAAACCTTCATTAGATTACTAAATGTTCTCCTTTCTCAATCTGTTTTGTCAGTCTCAGTCTTTGTGTGGCTCATTTTATACCACTTTTCTAATTTTAAAACCTTTTTTTTTAATTCTCAGTCACACCTTGTGCTCCAGCATCTACAACGGGTCTGTGGTTTTTACCTGTTAAAAAAAATACGAACATCTAACCTGTGTAGATACGTATATCTACCTGTGTAAATACATATATCTACCTGTGTGTGTAACTGTGTGGTCTAATTATCTCTGCACACTCACACTGCATATACTTAGGATAAAATTTCCAAGTTCAAGGAAAGAAACATATCTTGAGCATTTAGTGCATAAGTTCAGTAGGAGAAATGGGACTTTCCAGATTCACATGGCCACAACTGTTTGCTGAGAAATACGGATTATGTTGTTGATTTTATATTCCAAATTACACTTGCCCCAGTTACTAAAAGTAAACATACCTGTGGGCTTACTGATGCAGAAAAATAGTTCTTTCACTCAAAATGAAGAGGGTCATTTTTTACTTAATTAAAAACAATCGCTTTCATGTGGGATAGCAGTAAGGAAAACTACTAGAATCTCAGTGGTGCGAATTATAAAAATATGTTAGTAAGGCAAAACAAAGGTACTAAAAGGAATTTGCTGTTCAATTTTGCCTCTAAAATTCCACATTTGTTCTTGTCAGTAGTACTTGTACACTTCTGATAACTAATAAGTTAGTTAGAAAACACAAAAAGGAGACTGAGAGAAGCATTGAGACATATTTAAACGCTGTTTGTTAACAACTTCTAAGATTCTTGGAATAATATACTGTAGAATTGAAGGACACATTTATTTATTTCAATAAGATGCTTTCTTTATTGTGAGAAAGTTTGCTTTTTTTTCCCTTGCAGGTGTGACATTACAGTACAATGCTTATAGAAGAGTCTTTTAAAAAGTTCTTAATCCTGAAACTTTATTTGAAAAGGCATTTTGACCTGTACCTAAGCCTTTCAATTTATACAACTGTCACCTGCCATTGTTATTCCAGTCAGCTGAAATTAACTTTCCATGCTTCACAGGTAACAAGAAATTTTGCTTAATTTGCAAGATGTGAATGCAGAGGATATGAGTTTGAATTTCGGAGGGGTGAACAAAATAATACATTCATGCATTAATTCTTTTAATGTAGTTATTCATTCGTAGTATAAAGTTACAGTGTAAATCTCATTTTGTACAGGATATTTATTTAGATAGTTCAGTTTAAACATTTGAAACAAAAAGACTTCCAGAAACCTGCCACAGCAAACAGCTTACTTAATTCTTCAGTCATGGGAAATGCAACTATTATATTTAGTGCAACAAATGTTGGCAGGTATTGGTCTTAAAACAGCATTGTTTAAACTTGCATTTTTAAGATCCGTGTTTTATACTGCAGGATTCATATGATTATCTAGTCCCAGAGTGAGGTGCTAGGGAAACGAGTGGCTTGGGAATTCTCAAACTTGGGGCAGTCAGCTGTCTGCAAGCAGCACCAAAAAAACAAGTAGACATTTTGTGTACACCTGTTCATGAAGGAGAATGAAAGACTGCTGTTGAACTGGCTGAGTGCTATGAGTCACCACTGTGAACACCCTGAGCCCATCTATTGAGAGAGATCTGTGGAAGAATGCTCTTACACTGAAATAATAAACCCATACTGCAGTACTCAAAACTAGCATCTGATTTCAATAACTATTTAATATATTGTCACAGATCTTTAAATCGTTTTTATTGTCAAGAGTTCAACAGCTAAGGGTGCAAAATTAGGTGCTGTTTAAAATAAAGAGGGTAGCTGTCTGTCAGAAGCTTAACCATTTCTGGGCTAGTTCTGCTGCATGTAGCATGTGCTTTGTATGCATATGGCGAACGTGATTGGACCTGCTGATAGAAAAGAGTGAGATCAAAAACAGGAGCTTAGGAGCGGTGTAGTCTTGCTGGAATCAAGACTTCAGAATTAAGTAGGAGCTGAAGGTATGTGTTATAGAATTGCTTTCTAAAATATGGGGAAGTCTTATTTATGTTATAGGAGTACTCATGTATTGCTTTTTTGGCTTGGTGGATTTTTCTCTCAGCTTTCCTGAGTTTAGTTTAGTCTTGTGTAGGCCTTTTCACAAGAATCACAAGAATCACAAGGTTGGAAACGACCTATAAGATCATCCAGTCCAACCGTCTCCTCGTCACCATTGCCACCACTAGTACTAAACCGTATCGTGCAGCACATCATCCAGACGCGTCTTGAACACTGCCAGGGACGGTGACTCCACCACCTCCCTGGGCAGCCATTCCAGTGCCTTTTGTTAGTCCTGTAGCCTCAGTAGTGACATTGAGTTGTTGAGTACTTGCAGACCGGTTTAGAAAGGTTACTACTGGGCTTTACTGGGAAACTGATGAAATAGTCTGAGAAGGAGCAAACCTTCTTATGAGTTCCCTTGCCGAGGCAGGGAGAATAAAAAAAATGAGGTAGGACCTGGGCTATCCCAGTAGTTTTACCTGGGGGACTGATTTTACTGGGGCCCTGAAGTGGAAATGCTAAGTCACAGCCTGAAGCAGTGATTGAGCACCTGGTGAGAAGGCAGGGTCTATCCACGGGAAGCTCAGGTGCAAGCAATGCAGCTGAATGACCAGAAGGGCTGGAGCCAGGAGCCAGCCCTTCCCAGAGCTCATTTAAGGGTTGGCAATGGAGGTAAAACTGTCTTTTGCTGGAGATCTCTGTTTATCTGAGGCCTTGTGAGGGTAAGCAAATTTTCTTCCTGTGCCTGTATCCATGGCTGTTTCCTTTGGGCTTTTCCTCATTTGCTGCAGCTGCAGACTTTGCTGCCCTGCTATTATTGCTGTGTTATTGCTTTGTGTTTTAGCATTACAGGCACTGAATTGGTACATTTCTTCCTTTGCTGTGCTGTTTAAATAGTTTTCTCTGTGTTGTCATTCAGGTTTGTGTGACTGGAGCTTCTCTCTTGGCCTCTTATTATGTTTTGCATATGGTGTTTTTATTCTTTATTCAGTGTTTATCCACACCCCATTTATTTTTTTATTTATTTGTTTTTTTCCCCCCCATTGTTGTAACCTTGTGTTGATTGTAGGGTCCTAGGTATGATGTCTGCTGGTTTAACACCACATATGGATATCTATAGCTCTGGTCTTAAGAAGCAAATGTTCTCATTAGTAAGACTAGAATACTGAAGTGAGTACACTTGTCTCTCCTTGTGCTTTCACTGCTGAGCTTAGGAAAGTGATCTCTAAGAGAGTTTGAACCTTGTTGGTATTGTTGGAGTAAGGCTGGTGGAAAAAGCAGAGGAACCCTTTTGATTACATGAGATTGAAGTGTATTTTGAGGATTTTACTTTCTGAAATGTGGGCTTGTTGCCTGAGTAAGCTATGTGTAGCTAAGTAATGAGCTGTTGTACCTTGCCTTCAGTGGTAAGGTGGGTGTGTTATTTTACTCAGTCACAAAAATTGATTAATATAATATTTTCCTGACTTCTGTAACTTACTGTGTGTATGAGATCAATAATTATGCTGGAAAGTCTTAAATGACAACGTGTAGTGTATTATATAGCTGATACTTTGAAGCTATGGGAGTAGCTAATTGTACTGGAAACTCTTGCTATATCCTTCATGTGCAAACAGCTTTAAAAGAAGTTCAGTAGTTCATAAAACTTCTTTCTTCAAGTTTGTTGCTTTCCACCTAGGAAGAGGCATGCTGGCAAGCAACCAGCTTGCGCATGAAGTTTCTGTGTAAAGAAGACTAGCATCTCTTTGCCATTGCCTTAACTAACAGCAACTAGTGTTGACTTGCTGGTATTTAATGCATTTTGTTTTTTTTCTCTTAACCATTGATAGCTGCTCAATAGCATCCTGGCATCTCTCTAAGTGATCACTGACATTGTGAAATATGACTCTGAGGAGCACTTGCTCAATGATTCAATCTTAATTCTTAGCACACTTTTTGCTTGCGATGATATTGAGTTTACTCTAGTCTTAACATCACTGCTCTTTTATTATGTGTGCAGCACTGTTACTTCTTGTCTGTGTGGAGGTTTTTCCACTTTACTGATGTGTTCTGCACTATGTGTGTTTAGTCTGGGCATTGACATTCAAAATCAGTTCTGATAAGGTTTCTTGTTAACTTACAGGACAAACCATGTTTGCTTACAGACTGTAGTATCCTTTAATTCTGGCATATCTTTGATGCCTGGACATGGTATTCCTGGCCATCTCTATACCTTCAACAGCTTCAAGTACTCAACATTCTCTCTTAAGTAATAAACAAATGGGACGCCTCTGTAGGATTAATTTACTTCTGAAAATGCAGTTTCCTTGGTTTAAGATGCTCTTCTACTCCATCACTGTAGCTATTTTAAGGCCACTTTCAAATGCTACTTGCCTTCAGATACCTAGAGCCCAAGGAGATTCACTTGGGGATATGAATCATTTTCCATTGATGAGCATTGCTAGCATTTGCCTTATTTTAAATTTTAAAACAGTTTGTGAAAAACTGATATTCATATTATGTGTTTAAAGCTGAGGCAGCTCTCTTTACCCTGGCTAACAAACTCTAGGAAGCTGTAAATCAGATGTCAAGTCCCAAATCTCTGCTGTAACATGAATGTTGCTGAGATTTTTCTTAGCGCTGTGGAATCTTAAACTAAAGAACCATGTCTTTCCGAAGCAGATAGCATCACTGGGTTAATTCAAAGGGAGAACTGAGAGCTGTAAAGATAAAGCTATTGTGGAAGTAGATAAGGATATGAAGAGTTGAAAGGCAGATTTGAGACTTGGTGTGATTAGGAAGATCAACAATGAAAGTTTCTAGGTGATCATGGCTTTTAATGTGCTGAGAGGAGAATAGGCAGGTTTGCCATGAGATGCTTTATGTGCTATGGCTAGCAGTACTAGAGATTCTTGGAAATACTTTAAGAAAGGAAGTGCAGTTCAACTGTGTTTACACTAGTTTTAATTGTTACTTAGGAACAAGGTTCGTAGCTAAATCTTTACTTGATACTGGAACAATTAAGATAATATATGCAGCACTTATTAAGATAATGAGATCATTTATCACTGCAATGTTCCTTCATAGTTTTTATTTGCTTACTTTGCTGAATGGTCAGTGAATTCTTAAAAGATTAAAGGCGCTTTCTGATGAGCTATGATGAAGGGTCAGATCCCTGGTAATCTGTGCTCCTCTTGTGCTGTCTGGCTGATCAGAGGAGAGTGGAATTGAGGTTTTAGTAGGAACACAGGCATGGGTGATTGTTTGATTTAGTGCTCTCAGTTGATCTGGCTAATATTAATATGTACAAGATGTAGGTCTGAGGCACACAGCTGAAGAGCTGCTGCTTGCAGGGAGCACTGACTGGCCTGGTCAAGGAACTGTAGTTACAGCATCCGGTGAGCATGAGCAGTGTGTTCTGCAGTTATAAAAAGCTATTTTCAGTTAAATTGGGGTAAGCAATACATGCAGTAATGTTTTGAGAATGAATTTTCAGCTGTGACAAAGACTACTTATTTGCTACTTTATGACTGGATTCTAGCAATGAGATCATAATGGTGAGCACAAAACAGCTTCAGCTAAGCTATAAGTCTTTCTCCTCAACATGTCCCAGTTTTCTGCTGTTCAGTATCTATTTCCTCTGTGACTAAACTTGATTTTAAATGAGATTACAATTCTGGCAAGAAATGGATAACTGTGTAAGTTGGGCTCTCTGCTCTTTAATGTTATTGCAGGAAGTCCACCACTGGTACATGAGATCACCACACAACAAATACTTCAGCTTTGCTTTTTGTTGTCTTCAGACAGCTCAGTAATTGTCTAATCTCTCAGATATAGAGCCCAGTGAATGATTGTTTTGGTGCTTGAAAGATATTAAACCTGCTACAAATTAAGTTGTCTACTTGTTTTGCCAGCTGAATGGGGCTGCATTAGTCAATAGTTAAGCTGATAGAGAAATAGGAGGAGAAGCATGGAATGTTTGCAGAAATACAAACTGAAGCCTTGGTCATGGGAACCTTCAGGGGTTGGGCTGGGTTTGCCACTTATTTTGTGTTGAAGCTGATGTGTCTCAAGTGGTAAAGTAATCCCAAATTTCTCTATGTCCCTGCTTACTAGATGGAAAGCCAAATAATCAGCAGGAAGGAGTTGCCTTTTCACATGTTCCAGCACAAGGAACTTTGATACAAAACAGATGATAATATGGAATTGTTGGCTGAGTTTGGGGGAGCTTGGTGAATATTCTGCTTCTTGTATGTGTGGCTACCTCTGATAGGTGTGCTCTTGCATGCATGAGCCTATGGATTTTGCTTTGATAAGGCCATTAAGCAGCAACAGTAGTTCCTCATCAAGGTACAGGCTGGATTTCTTGCACTGATCTTTACTGCACCATGAAGTACTACGAAAAGTTCTAAAAAAGCTGTGTAAATGCTAAGGAACCTTTTCGTGTGTAGATATATATATACACACACTAGTAAGTTAGGGACTTAATGCTTAATCATGTCTATAACGTCCTGATTGTTTGCCTTACAGCTCCTTTCTGCATAAGGCATTGATCAAACTTCATTGCAGCACTATTTCTGTGCATTTGCTGCTTCCTCAGCTATGTTTTCTGTAAAACATGTCATTATCCCTTCCACAGCTGAACCTTCTGGAAAGGAGCAAAAGCTGCAGGGGGGAAAGGGGAAGGCAAGCTTTTGTCATTTCAAATTTCTCACAGATTGCTCAGGGTAGCAAAACAACGAATGTTTTGTTACTACCACAATAGATTAAAACATCTGCAATAAATAATGCTTATGGCTATTTGTGATGGCACAAAGTATTGTTTTTCTCTCTTTTATAAAATTACAGCTCATTAAATGTCATAAAGCAAAGATACCATAAATAAAGCAACTAGTAGTGTTTCATTTCCCAGAAATGTGAAATCCTGCTGGTTGGGAACTTTGAAAAGTTTGTTTTCTCAGCTGGAGCAGTCAAGTATCTGAGTATGTTAGGGTCTGTCACTTCTGCGGCCAGAGAAATTATGAGGATTCAAACAATTGTTTGTCCTCTTCACAAAGCTAATATTGCTCTTATCTTATCATGACGTGCTTTCTGTTTTGGCCACAAAACACCTGCACTGATAGACAAAAGTATTTAAGTGCCACAGTAATTATAGGAGTGTGGTTATTTCAAAGTAATTAGGTAAATTGGTCTGGTTTAATATGATTTGAAGGATGCTGTAGTTGCCCAGGTATATCCTCAAGTTGAACCAAGTAATTCATATTTATAGTGGTGTTTCAAGAAAAGTCTAATCTTAACTGTGAGTTGTTAATAATAATCCAATTGGTCCTTCATCAAAGATCACCTCATTTCACCTGAGGTCGCTGTAGTTTTGTGTGCTCAGTTCTCAAGCCTGAGAACAGACTTGAAGTGGATTGCTCACTTCACAGATGTGTGATGGTATAACTTGAATTTTGTTCCCACTTTATTTTCCGTAGACAGGCTTCTACATAAAAAAAAAAAAAGTCTGCTCCAAAAGTAAAGTAATTCAAACCTCATGTCTCAAGTTCTGAACAGTGGTTCAAGTTTCCAGTCCCAGATTTTCTCCTGCTAGTCTTGGTATTTGTGACAGTTATAATCATGTGGTAGTTATGGGATCGCTAGGAATTCTTTCCCTGGCTGGGATGTGGGTCGGGTTCGTGTTGGAGCTGTAGACTGCACACACGCTGAGTCTTGTGGTGGAACACTTGAGCCTGCAGCTGTAGACTGCACAATAGGAAATCCTCCTCTGAATTTTAACATTTCTCAACATTAAGGCTAAATTTGTATTTTGGCTGTAGCTGTGTGTACTTTGAAGCAACAGAGCAGTGTACAGCACTCTTTGTTCCTTAGGCAATTTAGGATGACTTTAAAAGACTCTGTGTGGCAGTCTGAGCACTCAGAGGCCTGCATGATATAATCCTCCAGATTAAGGTTCAGCAGACATCATGTGACAAGTATTTTTTGGGGGAGGGAGAGGGGTTTGCTCCATTTTTATTGGTGGTGGTGGTTTATTTTTGTTGGTTTTTTTTTTTTTTAAATATGCATAAGAAGATGTTTCTGTTAGTGTGAGAAAGCTGCATTATAGAATTCTGCCACAAAAATGAGTGTGGAGACTGGAAGTGTGCAGGAGCCCAAAGTGTACTGTAGAGATATCTTTAAGATTGCATGGAAGAGAGAGGAGAGGGGGGAAAAAGGCAGTATTTAGTAAAAATAAAATTGAGATGTGGGGAGAGGGGGGGTGTCTCTGGATGTCTCATACGCAAAAAGTGCTTGTGTATGGAATACTGATACTTCAAGGTAAGTATTCAGTTCAATGTTTAAGTGCAAACAATTTCTTGAGCATCTGCTACTGGACACCTGTGTGAAAAAGGATACTTGGTCTGATTGACACACTACTGGTTGATCTTCCTGGTGTTTATCCCTTCTTTTGAAATTGTCAGTGTAAAACACTTGTTTTTATGAATTTGGGATTAACTCAGTATTACAGCTGGGATGCTCACATACTGTTGATGAGTTATAGGTATATTTTTGACCAGGAATAAGTCCAAGACTTTTTAAAGGGTGAGGATGCTTACCTGATAGATGTAGGCTGTGTGCTTGCTTCAGCAGATGATTGTGATAATCCTTTAGAGAGTTTCATTTTGCTTTTTTGGAAGTATATTCTGCTGTGCTGGTTTAAAAATGAGGTGAAGCTCCCAGTTTTACTGCCATCTGAGGCTGAACTGAGCTCTTAATATTACTGATATAACTTCACTAGGGTTTTCTTGTTTTGACTTCTGGAATAAGTTGTATGGCATAGCTTTTCTGAGCCATGTTTTTAAGAATCATTTCTGGATGAAGAGTTCAATACAGCATTCAGAAAGAAAAGGTGACATTCACTGCAGTAAGTGATTTGACTAATTATTTCACCTTTAAATTCTGGAGAACAAATTTCAGGATAACTGAGCTGGGTGTCCATATTCTGAGCAGTGTACAACCACGTTTGAAAACAAACAACCCACGCTATTCCTTTCTATATAATGAAGGATATGTGCTTATACAAGGGCTGCTCTGAAAGTAGTGCCTGCAGTGGTTTTACGTTGGCCCACAATGTCAGAGGCAGATGTTGGTGATGTGGCAGTAGAGATTGAATCTTCCCACCAATATTCTGTTACACTTTGTTGCTGTGTGACAGATGGAAGCAGAGGGGTAGTCTGACAGGGAAGGATGGATGAAGGAAAGGTGTGTTATTGAGTTCCTCATGGAAAAATACGGTACCCACTGATGTTTTTTGACCCTTGCTAAATGCTTCTGGAGACCAGCCAGTGGATGTGAGCACAGTGAGGCAGTAGGTACTGCGTTTCAGCAGTAGCAACAGTGAGTGACCGTGGATTTCCTCTGCTGGTGCAGATGTTTGTGAGCACAGTATGCAGGCTCATGTTTAGCACTGTGAAAATGCATAGCTAGTGGAGGTAACTATGCTATGTTTTCTAGCTGAGAATGTGCTCTACCAAATAGTTACTGTGTTTTTTTTTGTATCTGTTGTTATTTCCATAGAAACAAATAAGAAACATTACTTCTGGAACAACTAATGTCATCTACCTTGGTCTGGTAAAGGAGGGTGTAATATCTTTGGGGCATTTGTGGTGGGTGGCTTGTTGGGTCTATTTTTCCTCCACTCCTTGTTTCTTTACAATTATGAACTTTGTCATTGTTCAGGCTTCCACCCAGATGAAACTTGTGCCTAGGAAGTATACTAGCGGTATACTTACTGTCTCTATGTGCATGTACAGTCTAATAAAAAGCTGCATCTTGAAAACATCAGCCACTCCACACAAGCACACACATGTCATTGCTGTGCATTGGAGCTTTCTGTGGGAACAGTGGCCAAAGCCCTGGAAGCAGTGCAGTCCCCCTGCAACTGGTCTAAGCAGGGACCTTGTAGCTGTTTCTTGATCTCTAGCTATTTGCTCAGAGCTAATGGAGATGTTTCTGCACGCGGATCAATAAGAAATGGTGCAGTGCAGATATTCCTTGCTGTATGGAACTTGGCACTGCTGTGTGAAATAATTTCAGTGGTCTGAAGCCTTGTCACCAATGGCATCTCTGTCCTTCAGTAGTATCTGAGGCTGCCTAAGAATCACTGATGGCAGATATCAATCCGTCTATAGTTTCTATCCATATGTACATTAGTGTGGGAATTGTGGGGACTACAGATGCTAAATGTTGCTGCTGAACAACTCTGTATTGTATGAACCTATTCACTGCCTTGTAAATGAAAGGGCTCTTTTGCCTTTAATTCCAGAAAACATTAAATGACTCAGAAATAGGAAAAGGAAGTGTTTCAAAGCAATTTATTTGCAGTAGAGGGTTTGTTACCACAGTTCAGAAGACATGGATCAGTGGAGAGTTTTGTGCATGTCTGTGCTGGTGAGATACAGAACAATCTCAATGGACCCTAACTTAATTTACACCCTGGAATGTGCCAGACAGCTTGCCAAACCTGGGAGATTCTGGCACTGAGCCTCCTATCTGTACCTTGCCTCAGCTATTCCTGAGTTATTTTATCTTCTGCTATCGTAATAGATAGGAAGGAAGCAATCTCTAAAGAAACACTTGTTCCTACTGAGCAGTCAAAGTGACATCTGTGAGCATGACATGCAGACACAGCAGTTTCTGTGTGCTGCAGAAGCTGACTGCTCACAAATAACTGCAGCTGAGGTTGGCTGAGGACATCCAAAGCTGAGAACATTTTACATCTGACAGTTATCAGGTTGGTTTTCATCCTCGAAAACCACTGTCAGTTTGACACCTGAAAGCAACCTGCAGAGAAATTGTATGTACATGTGTATTTTTTGTACAAACTTACACACTAGCTGTAATTGTAATACAGTATAATAGAAAAGGCATAAAAATATAAAGCTGACATTGTGACATTCTCCAGCTGTCCATAGGCACTTATGTGGCTCCACCTTGATAATCCTGGGATGCCTTCAGAGCAAAAGATGACACCCCAGCTCTGTGGTGTTCATTGTGAGGTTTCCTGAGAAAATGAGGTGGGGAGGGAGAGTGCAAAGCATGTAGTGATAAGCCCATCTGGATTGATTTAAAGTCAGCTGCATATGATGTTTGAGATGATGGTGATACTTCTAATTATTGTCTAGTTGAAAATGCACAGTAATGAATGAAGCACTGAATTAGCATGAAGCATCTTCTCAGTGACCTACAGGTGGCAGGCCAATATAAGAAATGAGAAATGTGCTTGAAGCATATTTCTTTGAATTTCAAAAAGTTAGCACATCCTATTAGTGAAGACTTACACTGGCAAAGATGTTTTATAGGTCACTATAAAAATAAAAGCCCTCTTGAGTTTCTTGCTCAGCTTCAGGATGTGTTCAAGATTTATGCTATAGAATCAAGTTGGAAATAAGATCCAAAGGTTCTGAAAACAAGTATTGTTGGGTTTACCTGAAGATGTTGATAATGCAGACTGAATTTTCCAAGCTGAGTTTGTAAAGTAGTACACACAGGCTACGTACAAAGCCTTTTATTGTGAACATAGCACTTGTTTCTACTGATATACTACTTATGTTTTGTATAGATCTAGAGTTTCCTTGTTCCTCTACTCCCAAGAAAGATGCTAATAAATGAAAGTTTTTCATCATTTAATATAAAGCAAAAATCTTTAAAAAGCCTTTCTTTTGGAAAGAAGAAACAGATGCAGTAGAGCTTATGTTCTCTTCCTCTTGGGCACTGGATTTTAATGGATGTTATGATACTCTTCTGTAGCTATTATGAGCAATGATGTAATTCCAGAACCCCCCCAAAAAAGCAAGCCTTTCACTTCATTCAGAGGAAAAAGAAGTTACCTGATGGTAGGGTAGGGGGGAAATATTAAAGTACTGTGAGATTTTCTTACATTTGTTCAGTGAATAGCTGATAAAGAAGTCCTAAATTCTGTACTCAACTTTTAATTATTTTTAACTTGCTATACAAGTACTTGTTTTAAAGAGCTGGAAGAGAAAAGCTCCTGTATGTGGTGTACCTTTCATAATGGCTGTGTGGCTAGGAAGACAAACTCATTTTAGTGTTTTCATTTTTTTTAATGACTACAATTAAAATAGGCGTATTTGAAATATTGCAAAGGATGGAAATGATTAAAACCTGCCAGAAAAGGCACTACTCAGGAAATTGGAGAACAGGGGCTTAAAAGCAGACCCCAAACAATGGACTTACCAGACTCTCATGAAATGCTTCGACTTCTTTAAACTAGAAAACCCTCAGTTTCAAATAACTGATTGGAAAATATTTCAGTATATTTTCAAACTGTTTTATATTATGGAAATCAAACATACTGTCATTACAGATTATCCTTTAGACAAGGAGAAAGAATGCTGGTTTGAGCACCATGAAGGTCTGTGCTCTACAATGCTAAGGCTGTCCTAATTGCTAATTGAAGAGTGTCATTCTGGCTGTTAAGTGTCTAGTGAACTAAGAAGTGAAACCAAATTCTTCTGGATGATGTATATTAACTATGTAAAGTGTCAGGAGATTTATATGCAGTCTCTTTGAGTTTCTCATGTGCAGAGAAACTGGGATAGGAATAGTCTGCTAGAGCTTGTTGTGTGTGTTGCAGTGGGAAAAGACTGAGTTTCCCAGTATGCAACTTCAAAAAAGAAATGTCTGGCTATATTGTATGTGTTATGGAGATGAAATGTCAGAGCCTGCCTAGGTGGTTCCTTAAGTTTGTTGTGCATGAATGTAAGAGTCTTGCTATATATCTAAGAAGGTAGATGTTAATAGACAAAAGCATCTTGAAGGTCTGCCTCTATCAGAAACCTAAACAAGGACACTGGAGGGAAGGAAGGTGTTAACTAAGATGATTAACACATTCTGGCACCGAAGGTGGTACACTAGCAGGCAACTAGCTGGGAATAGGTTGCTTTTTTCTTTGTGCTTTTGTTTTTAAACTGTCTTGAAAAATGAGAAGGGGAGGAAATAATCTTGATTTGAAAATGGCTGCTATTGTGGCATTAAGGTTGCTTCTGAAACTACTCCAATACCAAGGTGTAAATAATTAAATGCAAAAATTGATCAAATACTTCTTGCAAGTCTTTGCTGTTTACATGAATGGACTTTTGTGTCAGTGTTAATATGATGATCTGGAATCATATGCGTAAATATGTTAAATGATAACTTTCTATAGTCTGTGACATGCAGCCTCAGAATTAAAAATTCTGGTAATGAAAACATGAATTTTATTTGCTTACACTGTTCACTGTGCTCTTCTAAAAGACAGGTTCTGACCTATTTTTCTTCTTCAGATAGAAAAACTAATTTCTCTCCCATATACCACCTTACAGTATCCTTGTAACAACAACTGCATGGCCCAAGTTACTTTGAAAGCTAATACAGTGTGCTTTCCGTGCAATGTGACTTTGCAGTTAAAGACAGGAGGTTAGTGAAGATTATAGAAGCAGCTGTCTACTTTACGCCACTCCTACACATTCCACATGCCAGACTTTGAGGACCTGACAGCAAGGCATATTACAGACAATATCTGTCTCTCTTTAAGGATCTATATCAGCAGAAAGAAGTAAGAATAGATTCAGAAGTAGTGAGTTGTAGGAATCCTACTTCATGGTTCTCTAGATCACGGTGGTTCTGACATCCCTAGATTGTAAGTAGAAGTCTGCTGATGCTTTTGCCAAGCTCTTCTAAGGAGACAGTTTGCAAAGTATCTACCTATACAGGGAGAAAGACAACTGGGATCAATACTAGTGTTTTTGACAAAAAAAAACTCATTTGCTTAGTCCTGCATTCACTCAATATTCTGTTCATATTGTTTCTTCCTATCTTTAATCTTCATCTAATAGTATGCATAAACTCCAAGCCCGCAGTTTACTATATGCATATGGACAGCTGTACCTGCACGGAGCCATGATGATGGAAGTGAGGCAGCCTGCTTCAAGTAGGCACGGCAACCTAAGCACTCAAACTATAAATCTCAGGATCAAGAACTTTAGCTTGTTTATCAGGTTTTCCTGAAGGAGTTGAGCATGGACAGTGACTGTAGTTGGCAGCATGTGCTCTGTGTGTTTTCCCCACACAATTTTGCTGAGGCACAACATTCCTGACCTGGAACCTTGTTCCTTCTACATGATCAAGCTGATGACCATCTGAAGACACAGAACTGTATTTCTCCCTTTAAAGTAAAGGCAAAGCAAGTCACGCTGCGCTAACCTCACTTTTAATTGCTATTATGGTGCTAAAAGGCAAAATTAAAAGAATAAGACTTCCAGTCTTCATTTGTTTTAAAATGAAATACTTTGAGTAGGTTTTCTGTTCTTTGTTTGTTCCCCCCCCCACTGTTAGTGGTGTTATTGTCTTGTTCTGTTACTATGTCAGTTCTTGCCTGCAGATGAGGTTCCAGAGACAAGTTATCTACAGCAAAATAACAAGTGGAAGTAATGATCCCTTCAAGCCCTTTAAGGGGCAAGAGCACTGCTAATGCACCTTGCAAGAAACTGCATCCACCTGACTAACCTGGCTGTGCAAACTTGTGTGTTTATCTGTCTTATCTCAGAGCTACAAGTCCAGTTTGCTTGGGTACCACCATCAAAGGAGATGGTTGTACCCAAACAGCAGCTGCTTCTGGCCCTAGGCCAGGCTTCACACAAACACAGGACTCATGTCTACTGCCACACCTCCTTCCTTTGCTCCAAGTATTAGGCATACATCAAATGTTTGCAAAATTCTTGATTGTGTGCAGCTTTTGTTCAGACTGCCTTTAGCAGCTGTTCTCTCTTGACTGATGTAATTAGTTTTTTTTTTTTATAATATTGTTACTTTTATATGGTGTGTTAAAACAAAGCTGTACAATGTAGCATAAGGCCAACTGACTGTTGAAAAGTGTTTTGTGTTCCACTCTGGCTTTCATGTGAATGAGTTGCACTGGGGTCTTGTTCTGTTATTTAATCAGGACAAAAAATTGCTCTCAGTTAATAAAGGTATCAAAGAAAGCAGTATCATGTTTCTGTGTTTTGAGAAGGCTGAAAATAATTATCAGGATGTGGGTAATTAAATATAGTCTTACTTGTCTCTCCTGACTGAAATTTCATAAGGAGAGTCAGCTTACATGAAGATACAAAGAAGATAAAAGTAGCAGTAGTGTATGTTAAATACATTTTTGCTATGGGAAGGCATTCTTCTGTCTAATGACAGAGTTAAAAGAGAGAAAGAGTTAACATCTAAGGGGAAGCCTGTGGTTCTCTGGGATTGAACAAAATGCTTTTAAATACTAAAAGGTCAAGTTTTATTGGAAGATAAACTGCTATAACACCTGGAAGATTTGAGTTTTGGGTTAAGCCTGAGTAAAGCCACAAAGGGCTAAACTGTGGCTCTCTGTACTTCTGCTCTGTCTTTGCAGCAATGGTCCAGCCTTGCTCTGCTCCAGCCTACAGAAAGCCAGCCTCTACTCTTGCTCTGGGGCAGTGCAAATCTAGATGTGCAGCCTCCTGCTTCTCTCAGTGGTCATTCAGTTGTTCTGTGTGACTGACTCCGAGCTGTATTCACTGATTTCCATTCTGGGCTGCCTCCTGCTGCCTTTAGACTTTCTCCTAGGCCCTGTTCAGCTGCTCCTGAGGTGCTATCTTTGACTCCTCCAAGGCACAACTTGGTGCTGGGTCACTTCCTGCTGAAAAAAAGGAAGGCGATTAAGAAATGACGAGTAATTATTGTCCAAAATGTAAAGTACTGGTAAAATAAACATCAACTATAGTTTTGCTTTTTGTCGCCTTTGTTTCGGTGACCCTGATAGTTTGGAAAGTCAATGAATTAACACAATGTCATTGGTCACTTTCTGTTACTGCTTTTAGGCACTATGTTCTGTAACATTATCCTTAAAAAGGAATTAAAAGCAAGTCTAATGTGCCTTTGGTACAGTAATTTTGAAGAACAGGATGTATGTGAATATAGTTGAGCAACTCCTTTGCTTCACAATTGTCCTGTAATATGCTTCTGATTTTTATTTCCATTAAATGTTACTAGCATATTAATCTATCTTAAAATGCTGAACAGGCAAACAAATTACTGCCTTATTATCAACTAGTTTTAGTACTGAACTAGCACAATGTAAGGAGAGGTGGTTTTTCCTCTAAATTGAGGATAGTACCTGGTAGAAGAGGTGGAGAACTTAAATGTTAGTCTGTTCTGTAACTGTATGGTGATCCTTATCTGAACAAACAGTTGTCCCAATATCTGACATTAGAGTAGATGAGCATGTGTCATGTGAAAGACTACTGTTGCAGTAAGCATGGTTCCTACAGGTGTTTTTTGTGTATATTTGGTTCTAACTTCAGAATTGTTTTGGATAAGATTAATTACAACCAACTTTGGCTGTGGAGTTTTGCCATGTAATTTTTGAATATCTAAATCAGTTTACTTGCAATACACCAGGAACTTTTTAACTCCTCATTGGTTTCTATTGGAATTTGTTTTTATTTTATACATTGGAGGCTTTGTTGGAACAGTAAAGTGTAGGGGAAGACACTGATAAAATAAATAAAATTAAATTAATAGTCTTACTGTGTAAAAATAATATATTAACTTCAGTCTGTTTGTATCAACATTAGGTGCTTGCTTAAGTCTAGCTTCACAAGATGCAGTAGGGGAGGGTCCAGAAAGGGCAGGCACAAGAATATCCTGGCACCTGATACTTACTCAAGAGAAGGAACTTAAGTCTTAGAAAATACTTGCAGGGTATTTCAAGACTTTTTAGCTTTAGGAGAAAACAACAACAAAATAAGGAGAAGAATAAGATTGGGGCAGATCTTGGTGACCTTCTTTAAAAGCAGTTGGTAGAGGAACTGATTTGGTTGCTTAGTGTGATGTTGCTTTTCTCATCTTTGACTTGCTATTTTCCTAAAAATAGGAGCTTTAAAGAGAGCACAAGATGTTGCAACTGTAAAATGTGTTTTGCGTGTTACTTTGAGCTGTCAAATACTATAAGCATGAGAATGACCACTGATATAAACATGTCTTTTCTAACCTAAATGATTCTATAAGATAATCAGGTCCAACCATTAACCTAGCATTAAACCATGTCTGTAAGCACCATGTATACGCCTTCTATTTTTTTTAAATACCTTCAAGATTGTGAATTAGCTATTTCCCTGGACAGCCTATTGTAACACTTAAAAGCCTTTTCAATGAAGTTTTTCCTGATATCCAACCTGAACCTACCCTATTGCAACTCGAGGCTATTTCCTTTTGTCCTATCACTCTCTGCTTGAGAGAAGAGACCAATCCCCTCTGTGCTATAATCTCCTTTCTGGTAGTTGCAGAGAGTGATAAGGTCTCTCCTGAACCTCCTCTTCTGTAGGCTAAGTAACCCCAGCTTAGCTGGGGCTGCTTAGTTACAAGAAGCAGCTCCTTAGCTGCTTCTTGTAAGGCTTTTCTAGACCTTCATCCAGCTTTGTTGCCCTTCTTTGGACGTGCACCAGCACTGTGATGTCTATCTTGTACTAAGGGGCACACTTAAGGTGTGGCCTCACTAGGGCCAAGACACAGGTACAATGCCTTTCCTAGTCTTGCTGACTGTGCCCTTTCTAAAACAAGCCAGGATGCTGGTAGCCTACTTGGCCACTACTGCCTCTACTGTCTTATGTTAACTGCATTAGTCATGACTGTTGACTAATATCCCTGGGTACTTTTCTGTCACACAGCTTTTCAGCTGCTTTTCCCCTAGCTTGCATTGCATGTGATTGTTGTGACCCAAGTGCAATGCTTCTAGCCTTGTTAAACCCCAAACAGTGGGCATAAGGCTACTGATCCAGCCTATTGAGATCTCTCTACGGAGCTCTCCTACTCTTGCACAGATTAACATTTTCACCTGAGTTGGTGTCCTGTGCAAACTTAATGAGGATGCACTTCATTCCCCTCATCCAGATCACTGATAAATTTTAAGGGTATTCCGGGCTATCAGAATATGCAAGCTTCTTTTTGCCAGAATAACCTTAACTCCATAAAATCAGTGGTGACAACTTGAAGGAATGTTCCTGTTGTACAAAAATTGATGTAAAGAAGAGGTTTGGAAGAATCTGTACATTAAAAACTGTGATTATTTTTTTTTTTTTCCTGTCTCTTGGTTTTCCTTGCTTTTGCTCAGATATCTGACTAAGTAATTTGATTCTATTTTTTCTTTTTAGGTAACTGAAACTATTATGACATTTGCTTAACTAAAATTGGCTATTTTGATTCTTGTCCAGAGAAGGGCAACAAAGCTGGTGAGAGGTTTGGAGCACAGTCCTTAAGAGAAGCAGCTGAGGGAGCTGGGATTTTTCAGTCTGGAAAAGAGGAGGCTCAGGGATGACCCTATTGCTCTCAGCTGTACTGAACTGTGGATTGGCCTATTCTCTCAAGTAACTAGTGACAGGACTAGAGGGAATGGCCTGAAGCTCCAACAGGGAGATTCAGGTTGAATGTTAGGAAATACTACTTTACCAAAAGAGTTGTCAGGTGCTGGAAGGGACTGCCCAGGGAGGTGGTGGAGTCACCAACCCTGGAGTGTTCAAGGAACATTTAGACAGTGTGTTGAGGGATGTGGTTTAGTGAGAACTATTGGTGATAGGTAGAAGGCTGGACTGGATGGTCTCATAGGCCTTTTCCAACCCTTGATGATTCTATGGTTTTGATTATTTTTCTTGTATTTTAGTAAATTCAGATGTCATTTGTTTGGGCGTGTCTCTTTCCTCTGGAAGGTGCTGGGGAAAAAACCTGCGAATACATATTTTTGCATTTCTGCTCTGTAGTTTCCCAATATGTAGCAATAGCTCTTTAGCAATTTTAAGAGACAGAATTAAGTTGTCTAAATATGCTTTTTTTTTTTTTTTTTTCAACTTTTAGTTTGCCTCATTCTACTTTTCTACTTCTCCTGATTGTCAGTAGTGCCCTTGTCTGGGATACTCCAAAGTGTATGAAATAGCCAGCTGGAGAGTAGGAAGAATGTCATAAGATATCCAGATGTCACCAGGCACCTGGGCTTAGACATTTGCATGTGATAAAACTAGGCAAATCTCTTTGCATTATAGTCAAACAGTGTTATCGGATTTGCAACAATGAACTTTCCTTGATGTTATTCTTTCCAAAGGTAATGATACTCGTATCAAAGGGATGTTACTAGAATGGTAAGCATAATGTTGGATGTGATGTTTCCTTTATTTAAAATCAGCCCTCTGAGAGTAGAGACTATGATCAGGAAAAACTGCTGAACAGTGTATCCCAAAAGAAAGCAAGGCCTTTTTCATCATTGTGTCAAATCATATTTAGTAGTGACAGACTCTTTGATGCTTAGACCATTGAAGTTTTGTTCAGTCACCTTCCCACACCACAGTTAATAATGTTTATACACTAATTTCTATACCAGATGGAGGTAGTCTATACACTTCATGAAAGGTGAAGTGTCATCATCTCTCTGAGCAATAATTCCAACAAGGTGAGCTGGACTGGGATTTGGGAACCTGCCTCAAAGAATTTGATGGTCTATACTGGTTTAGTGATGTACAACATGAAAAAATGATTTGGAGCAATGCATCTGGTAGTCTTTTGTGTGGAGCTGGCAATGGGGACTTTCCTCTCTCAGGATGTTAAGTCATATCACGTGTGATTATGCATTAATGACATAACTTTTCTGTTTAAATATTATGTAAAAGTGAGAGAACTGTATCACAAACATACGTTAATGTGCTGGAATTCCTTGCTCCCAATGCAAGGAATTCAGCTGCGAAAGGCTGTTGCAGCATTAATTGCTGCATTTTATATGCAAACCTTGGTAATTCCTAACATAGACTTAAGGTGTACTAACTTCCCCTCATATATCACCCTTGGCTTTAATAACTAACTCTAGACTTGGTTTTCTGATTATAGTACAACTAGGTACTTGGTATTTTCTTTATGGCCCACAGTGGTGTAGTCCCACAGCTCACTGTGGGAGATCAAGCTGCTCAGCAGTTCAGGAGGTCATCCCACTTGAGGAAGTCAGCTCTCCTGCTTAATGGACACTAAGGGCAGAATTCTTCTCTCTCAAAGCAGTTAGAGAAGCACTCTGGGAGACGATTAGGATTCTCTTCTTTTGAAAATGAAGGAAACCTAAGAACACTGTCTTAAGCTTTTACAAGTATTAACATCTGCACAAAACACAAACTTCTGCTTAAGTCTCAAATTAATTGCAGTCGTTAGATTTCAAAACAGGTAGGATAAGTGAAACAATTATTGATGGTTTTGTTTGTTTATTTTGTTTGCCTTATCTGGTTTTATTATGCACTTACAGTTGTGAGGTCTATAGCATAAGTCTCAAAGTGAAATGTTATTTACTTTGCAACTTCATTCCTTGTGCTTGTAGCTGGAATTCTGCTCTATAGGTAACGTTGTCTGTGTCCGTTACCAGAGTGCTTGAGGCTTTTTTTCTTCTTTCTGTAAGATAAAGGGACTGTAATAACTGCAAAAAGCAGCGAGCTCTGCAGTTTTTGTTAATGAACACTTACTACAAGTGAGGGTAGAATTTAAAACTAAGATTATTTGAACTTACTCTTAAGAATACATTAATGATATTTTTTAATAACTAGGCTGCATATACTAATTTTGGACAAAGCAGCTGATTCCTGCATGTATCCATCAAATGTAGAACTTCTTTATTGGTTTAATGACCTAGCTTGTAATAAGGCGAAGTTATTTTAATCAATATATGTATATTAGGGGTGTGTTTGAGGTTGTGCAAAATTCCTGTAAGTTTAATTCACATGTCAAACAACTGTTAAAGAATGTTTTTCTTGTGTGAGTAAAATATCTGGAAGATGGAAAAATAATTCTGGGGTTTGAAGATGGCCCAAAATAACTGCACTGCTTAAATTACAGAATCGCTGATTTTTTGGGAATGCTACCTATAGTGCAAACCTGATTTGGTTTTCCTGTGGAATAGGTATGAGATGCTTGTGACTGTATTCAATAGAAATATCTCATTACTGATTAGTATTATTATTTTTATGATTTAATGGGTGAAGGCTTACTGTTAGCTAAAATATGAGTTTACACTAGATTAGCTTCAGTATGGAGTCAGGACATAAGGATAAGGAAGACTTTGACTTTGCATGTTAAAATAGATTTCTGATTTATTTTGTAAATACTTCAGCAGATAGAGATGGAGTCTCTTGAATTCATTACTACAAGAGGAATGGTGAATTGACTGTGATTTTTCCTGAATTCATTTGTCTATTGTGAATAAAAACAAGTTTAGATCCGAAAGTAATTCCTTGCATACAAGCAAATGATGTCTTCCAATGCCTGTTTCTTGTTAAAGCATAGGCATGCTATATACCTCCTTCAAAGTTCATTAGTGATTGGAGATTATTTCCTTGAAGAGAAATTCACTCAATGTCTTTAACTTCTTAGAAGTGGATGGGCAAATACTTGTCCCAGTGCTAGCAAGGATGATCTAGTCTGGAAGAAATTGTATTTCTTTCAGAAGACTGATTTGAAGACTGCACTAGGAACCCAGTAATACTAAGAATCCTAAATGTTAACTAAAGGATCTGGAAACACTATTTATGGATGTTTTAAAAGTATATTAGAGTCAATAACTTAGCAGTAATTTCTCCAGGTTTATATATACAGACAAAACATACTATTGAAGCTTTCAAATTATCAGTGTACTTCAAACTTCTTATCGCTCTGTAGTAACTAAGATTTAAGAATGCAAAACATAGCAGCTAACACTTGAAGATTTGTCAGCTGGAAGTTAATGTCCTGTACTGTTAGCAAAAAATCTTTGCTGAAGACACCTTTTAAGGAAAGCTGCTTATTAATAAAGCATTATAAATTAAGTTTAGCGCTAATTGAAAACAGGTCACGTGAAGCTTGAAACTTGAAGCAGTATGATTGTTGCAAGGCTTGCAACATGTCCAAACCTAGGGTCCAGTATAACTTTTTGTCAAGTGGCAATGCCAAGAAAGGTTGAGAGTACATCCCTGGTAGCATGAGTGGTGCATAGATTTGCATCTCAAATCTGTTTATTTCTGATATATGCTGGCATTTCCCATCTCTGTGTGCCATTAACAGTCTGCCGGCCAATTCTGTGTCAAAAGACAAATGAGTTTCATTTGGGCAAAGCTCCTAGAAACTCATCTGTGCTGGTGCACTGGCCAGAGCATGTTTGCTGCCCCACACCTGCTGTGGAGCTAGAAGGCACAGGCCTCCACTTGCAGAAAGCCAAGTGGTTATTATTAGCACAATTTACCTTTTCTTTGAGAGGATAAAGTCTAAATAGAGTTTCCATTATAATTTACAGCCAGCTCCCCTGGGAACGCATTAATCTGGGGAAGAATTGGTACCTGCAGAAGACAAGTATGTTTAAGGATGACTAGAAAGAATTCACAGAATCATAGAATGGCCTGGGTTGACGAGGATTATAATGATCATGTAGTTTCAACCCCCTGCTACGTGCAGGGTTGCCAACCACTAGACCAGGCTGCCCAGAGCCACATCCAGCCTGGCCTTGAATGCCTCCAGGGATGGGGCATCCACAGCCCCCTTGGGCAACCTGTTCCAGTGCTTCGCCGCCCTCTGTGTGGAAAAGCTTTGTCCTAATATCTAACCCAAGCCTCCCTTGTCTTAGTTTAAAACCATTCTCCCTTGTCCTATCCTTATCCACCCTTGTAAAAGGGTGATAGCCTTGTGAAGAAGGCTATGTGCTTTAAGTCAAAATTAAAGAATTTTGCACAGTTTGTCTTTCTCCGAGCTTATTTAATCTGACTCAGTGCTTGGTCTCAAACTGAACCACTGAGTTGCTGCTTGCTACTACAATGGTGTAGAGCCCTCAGTGCTTCTCTCCAGGTATCAGGCAGCTGGCTCTGCTGCCTTTCTGAGGCACAAATCACAAGAATCTCTTCCTTTCTTTCCTATACCATCTCCTTATACACTGGCTCAGGCCATGGCTCTTCATGTAGACTGGATAGGTGTTAGTCCAATCTGGCAAGGAATAGAAATGATGTTTAAGCTTAACATGTTTTCACTTTGAAATGATTACCTTGTGTTGTGTTAGCATTTTTCCTCCAAAGAGAAGAGGAGGAGAAAAAAGGTTGTCACTTTGATGTCATTGATAATGAAGCTATGAAAAGCCTCTTTTAAAAATACGATTACAAGGAACTTACAAGAACTGGTTATTGATACTGTGTAAAAGACAAATTCAAAAGTCACCAGAGACAGATTGTTGATGACATTATCGTATGTAAGAGGAATACTTAAGTGCATATTCTCAGTGCTCCTTTTTTAAAGAAATGACATAATTGGAAGCTTGTAGCATAGATACCATTTCATGTAGTATTTACAATTACACTCTGAATAGTTGATTTGAAGACATGTAAGTAAAATAAAATTTTTAAAAAAGCTTTCCCATTTGTGATGTTCTTAATTTAGAGTTTTCAGTCCAAGTATTCCCAGTGCTACCAAATACTGATATAAATGATTTCAGTCTGTTTTAAAGCATTTTACCCATTTCTTATATCAATAAATTGCTCATGTGTTGTTGTTAGTGCGTAAATAAGTAGTAATTACTCTTACTGCGATTCGAAAATATACACTGATTAGAAAATATACACTGAAATGATAGCAGGTATGTATGTTTTTTAGAAACTAGCTTTTCAAAGTAGTGTGGTGTTACTTTTGGTAAAATTTCTTGAATGAATTTTTTTTCTCTTAAAAAAAAAAAAAAAGACTGTTAAACTGGATATTTTCCATGGTGCTGGGTTCTTCTGGAATATACAAATGGAAGAGTCACAGAAAGGTAAATGAACTTCACTGGGAGATTCTAGAAAATGAGGGTAGCAATTTGTGAAAGTAAGATTTGAATATCTAACTTCACTACAATTATTCAGGAGTCAGAGACACCCAGTAGAAGTCTTCTTTTCAACAGTTCTATTTTGCCTTGTGAGTGATACTCATGTAGCTGGGTAACTTATTTTCTTTTTCTAGTGTGGACTCATAGAGCAGTAGAATTGTTTGAGTAGGAAGGGACCCTTAAAAGTCATCCAGTCCAACTTCCCTGCATCTACAGCTACATCAGAGGCCTGTCCAGCCTGACCTGTCACTGCCACTCTGGGCAGCCTGTTCCAAGAAGGAAATATTTTTATCTATTCACAGTGTTCAAGGCAGATTTACCTACTTGGCAAACCTTTGTGCTAGTGGTAAATGGCATCTACTGTTAGGATAACATTATGACTTGTTTGCTTTTTTCTTGTGGAAATAATGAGGTGTAATAAAGCTCAGCTATTTATGTTTGCCTATGTAAATATGCGAGCCCTAACATGATTCTCACATGTTGATGACAGAGCTTTGACATCTGACAGGTCAGGAGTGAGAATTGTGTCAAGTTGAGTGCAGGCCTGTTGGTGCATGTTTCATGGTGGAAATAACATTCTTTGTGCTTGGAACAAGCTGGGAACATGGGAATGCTCAGGTACTGTTGCTCAACAAATAAACAGGATTTCATCGAGATATGCATTTTTCTTATCACCTGCTTATATCTGAAGTACATGCATGTAACTAAAATTCTCATCCAAGTTATTGCATGCATTTCAGATCATCCAGCATATCTTTTTAGGCTTTTGACAAATGCTGTCTTGAGTTCAAGTATGGCATTTTAACTGTAGTAAGGGTTTGAATACCTGGTGACAGTAGAAGTAATAATAAAAAGAGGAATGGGTGAGGTGGTTACTTGGAAAACTATCTGTATGTCTCTCTATATAGACCTACTTCGCATCATGTACCCTAAACCCCTACGGTATTTTAATTTTACTCCTTTTTATTCAGATAACTGATGAAATGAATTTGTAAGGCCCTATGAGTTTGTAGTTTTTCTTTATCCTTTCTTGAAACTATGGATGAAGAAGTGCTGGTTAGTCACTTAACTATGTTCCAACAGTAGCATCAAAATAAATTGCCTTAGAAGTCTGTGAAGGAGGAAACTACTGACAACCCTGAAAATATATTACTTCTGTTTTTCCTACATTTGTCATTTTGCCTGTGCTCTCTGACTATTTGTATATAATGTTTTGCTACAACTTAAGTTAATACAGCCTCTCTCTAGTTCAGTTACAAAAATGATAGCTTTGATAGATTTCCAGTGTCACCCACTAGACTAGTTCATTACTAGTTCATTACCCTAATGTTCTTCCTTATTGCCCAAGGCAAGAATTCAGGAAGGATATCCACACATTGTAAAAGTTCAAAACTCAATTTCTCTTTTCATTGCCAAAATTCTGGTAATATATCCTTCCATTACAACAAGGACTATAACCAATTGAAGAGAACTGCTTTTACAGACTACAAATGAATGCAGGGATGTTTTTTGACTATACACGGGGACAAGTCCTTGTGCTCTCAAAGGCCATGACTGGTAATGGTGCAGGATTGAGCATGTGGTCTTCATGCTGTGCAGATCACTCTTCGTTTAGAGTTCATCAGCTCCTGGCAGTGGGTCCTGGGATATTCTGCCATGGTGGGAATCCGCAACAGAGAGACTAATAAAAACCTGAGACCTATTGTAAAAGCTATTAGCTCTTACAGAGCACACTGTTAAGGACGTAGGGCTGTATGTATCTTCCTAAAGATGGCCCGTTGCCTCCTAGGACCAGTCTTACAGACAGTGCTTCCATGTCCAATGCTTTGGGGCTTTTCAAAAAAATTTGTGTAATGCATAAGACAAAGACTTGTCTAATAAAAAGCTTCAAAAGATAACAGAGTAGGTTGTCGGGCTTTCATTTTGTTTTGCTTGTTCATTTGGTGATGTCTCTCACATCTATGAATTAGGAAGAAAGGGGAAAAAAAAAAAAACTTTTACTGTCAGAGTAGGATGTTACTCTAACAAATATAAGAAAATGTTTGCTCTCCCTGTGCATGTGCGTACCTTACCTTGGTAACAGGTGGGCAGTTAGGCCTGTTTCTTATGTACCAAAATTAACTTTCCACTTGATGTACATGCTATTTTCTTGGTTACGTTTTCAGCAGTCTGTAGTGTGTGTGACTGAACAGTTTCAGTATCTTCTTATCTTGCTATCTTGATGTTTTGATGGCTCTTACTCATCCTTGATGTTTTGCAGAATTGGTGAGACAAATACAGGTCGAAGGAATACACAGAATTGCTTGTTCTTAGAACTTCACTATTGCTTGTCAGTTCTCTTGAGCTTGATTCCGTATTAAGATTCATTTTAGTGCATTAGAGTACACTAAATATAATCACAGAATATCCTGAGCTGGGCAGAACCCATGAGGATCTTTCAGTCTAACTCATGATTCCCCATAGGGTAATCTAAGAGTTAAAACTGTACGTGTAAAAGTGTGTCCAAACACTAACTGAACATGCACAAGCTTGGGACCGTGGTCACTTCCCTAGGGAGCTTGTTGCTTTGCTTGACCACCCGCTCAGTGAAAAGTTTTTTTCATAATATCCAATTTAAACTTCCATGATACAGCTTTAAGCCATTCCCTCACATCCTATCACCAGACAGCGGAGATCACAGCTGTCTTCTGTAATATAATACAAATACACAGAAGAAAACTTGCTAACTCTTCACACATCCTCAAACTGATGTGGATTGTATTCACACAGGCATTTTCATTCAGTAATGCAATAGTAAAGCAAAGAATAAAATGGAGTCATTCCTTCTGTGAGAGAAATGAAGATACATCCTGATAGCTTGTGTTTCTGCAAATGCTATTAAATTGAATGCAACATCCAGATGTTGTCTCATGAGTTTAGGTCATGCAGAACATTCCATTAGTAATGCAATGCCACAAGAAACCATAAAACAAAACTGAGTTCATCAAGAGATGCTGAAAACTTATTTTTAATTGTTGATAGGCCCTTTCCTCCTCACGCCCATTGTTGATTCATTTTTTTTTTTTCTTTTTACAGTTCAGAACAGAATCTGCTCTTGTTGTAGAAAACCAACTTAGTATGATGGCCTTTTCAGTAAATGATGTTGAGTAATGGAGGGTTAGTTTAGAAGACAGCTTCAAATTCTCTTTTGCTTTGCTGAAAATGTTATCAAAATTTTTACCTCTGGTTATATGATATTGTGTCCTTTGGGTATACTTAAAATATTAAATATCAAACATAGTCTAGAAAGTTTCTGCTTTTTTATGGTATGATCAACAATCATCTGTATCCTGAAACAACGGGAAATTCTGATTTCTTGAAAGCAGATGATGGTTTAATATTGGTTGATTTGGAGGTTTGGCATGGGTGATTCAGACAAGTATTGGATTGGACTATGCTTAATTGCCTATGTTGTGTTAGGGTTTAACTATCATCAGTATTAAAAAGTAATTTGGTTTTATCTCAGAGTGACTGAGTCAAACTAACTAACTTGTCACATGTACAGTACTGTGTTAGAGTCTGTTAATCCCTTCAAGGAAAGATGGTTTTGAAGTAATATCTCTTTTTCAGAGTACGTGTCTTTGTGAGCTGGCGTAGGATTCTGTCTTGACAAATGTCTCCTAAACCTAATGAATGTATTTCTGTAGGCTCTTTTTTCTCCTCCGAAGAAACATTGTTTCTCACCCTTATTGCCCACCCTGAAAGTAGAAGGAATATAAAATGTGGATATTCTCCTCTCCTCCTAAGGAGTCAGTTCAGGTCTGATGTTACAACCTTGTGAGATTAGATTGTGTTACTTGATTAAGGAAGTGCCCATCTTAATGCTTGTTGCCAGTCCCTGAATGATGCATGAAGAGAACTTTCCCATGCTTGTTTGCTGTTTTTCACACAGCAGAAAATCTTTTTCCTCTTTGTATTACTTCACATTATGAATAGTTAACTAGGCACAGGGTATTTTCATTATTTAATGAACTGTAAAAAATACTTCAGTAAATTATGAGAAGAAAATTCAGAACCAGGAGAGAAAATATTAAGCCTTAGAGCAATTAATGGAAAAACTTGCATAGCCTTAAACTACCTTTTTCATGAAGTCACTAGTGCATAAACTTCTCAAGGAAGTCATGCTGCTCCAAAAGCATATTTGAAGTAAAGCTGTATTGCCAAGTAATGGAATAGCGATGGACACACAGGGATCTTGGCACCTGTTTGTCTATATCGGGAAGGCTTGATTAAGAACTTACTGCTTTGTCCTGCTGATTTCTACTTCCTCAGCAGTAGATGCTATTAGTAATAACAGTTGGAAATGCAATTAGTTGTTTACTATTTAACCAACAACAGCTTGAATAGTAAGATAAGTAGAAAACTGTAGTGTTTCAGGAAAAGAAAAAAGAGCAGTGGAATACTCAAAAAGATAAAACTTCAGCATACTACTTTTTCATGAATAAATCTGACCTTCATCTGGAAACAAGTACCTGCACACTGATTAATATTATAATGTTGGTATAAATTAGTATTAAATGAAGCCTTGTGGTGTTGAATAGAAATATCCCTTTATATAAGGGATAAATACTGTATTACTGCTAGGCATGGTTGTATATAATATAGCAAATCAATCTTTTAGACATATTTCTTTTTGTAAATATTGTGGAAAATTGGAACAAATAATATTGTGATATTGTATGCAAGATAAAATTGTTGCTCTAATGTTAGTTTCCCTTTCTATTTAATCTCCCATTAAATTTGTATTTACATTTTTATTGGTTTGGAGGTCACTGTTTGTGTATTCTTTGGCATTAGTTTTCTAAATTGCAACTCTGTGCTTTCACGCATATCAAGCATTGAAAGGTGATATACTGAAAAATGTGCTGGAGACCCAACTGTTATTCAGTGCTCTCCAAAGATTTTTCTCTGAGACTTAATGTCTAGCCCCTTAATTTGACCTGGAGGAAAAATGAATGAAATGAGCATCTCCTTTACCTAAGTGTAGATCTTCTAAGCTGGAAATTTTCTATTTAAAAAGTCTTTTGTTTTGGGTTTAAATCATTCTGACTTAACTTGTACTATGATCACTTAAACTGTTTGGGTTTACTAGGAAGGAGTTATTGCGTATCTTAAGCATCTGGTATACATGCAACTGTGCCATATGCAATCTCAGTGTCTTTAGAAGGTGAAAGGCCAGTGTAGTGGTAATTTTGCCCTCTTTGCACCAGATGTTAAAGCTCTGCAGTGTCCCTGAGTGACCATTAGATCATATGCAGCTGGGATTGGTGGTTTATGTTTAATTTATTGTTACACTATTTATCTATCTGACTGCCAAAACGCTCTCTTCCTCATTGTTTTCAAGCCCTTACATTTTAGGGACATCTTATATTGGCTAGATATTTATGTAGATGAAGCTTGGCACCACTTCTTTTGGATGGTATTGAGAATGGCAACAAATAATTCTAGCAACTGATTAAGATTTAAGAGTATGCCTAAAATTATTTCATGCTATGGATTAAAAGAGATTTCTTCCAATTAGCTTTGTGTTTAAAGAAAAGAAATAAAAACACCCAAACAACTGAACAACAACAAACAGAAGGAACAAAAAGCCACTCTAGGTGTTTTGGAATTGACAAAAATATTTAGATTTATTTATGTGTTTTTGGAAGGTATGGGTGGAGCTGGCTGCTTTTAGCTCTACTTAGTATTTTTATGCAAGTGAGGAAGAAAGTGGAAAATAAAGACTGCTGGGGAAATGGAAGAGATAATGATAATAGTAATTTGGGCTTGGAGTTTACTATTGGTTATGCTTGGAACATTTAAAGCTAGAAGCAGGGAATAATCGATAAAACTTGTTTTAATTTATTTTACCATCAAGATGTTTCCTTGCATCAGTAGTTCATAGACAGTTTAAACAGCTTATTGACTTAAATGTGGTGGTTTTGACTTGCCTTTAATTGAGCAAAAGAAAAAAAAAAACAAAAACAAAAACAATTCCTGCATTTCTTTCTGCCTCGCATCCTTGCCTGCTAACACACCAAATATTTACAGTGTTGGCTGGGGAAAAATTCCCTTTTTTAGTATTAATATTTTATTCCAGCAAGTGAAGCCTTTATCCAAATAGGGTGTTAACTGCACCACTAAAAGTGATGTCAGAGTCTACAGGACTGTTACCCTTTGCCCCTATCCCAGTTTCTGAACCTCACTGGTGCCAAATCTGCAGTAGAGTTACCTTAGGAATAGGTGATGAGCTACTGGATTCCATAATTGACTTCCACGTGGCACTGTAAATGGATTATATACTCAGCAAGTCTTACTTGCACATTTAACCACAAGAAATTCATGGTCTAAAGTTCCTTTTTTTTTTTTTTTTTTTTTTTTTTGGCATTGGTTTTGCTGCATATATGGGTCCAGGATGCCAGCTTCAAAGATAGCTTAGAAATTTTTCATTGTGAAATCAGAGCTCTGGAAGATGTGGTCTTTATCTTTTAGGTATTGCCAACCTTTCTTGGTAAAGAAGGCAGAAACTTTGGTAGAATTCTGCTAGTACAACACAACAGGTATTTCTGCGTTGCTATTCCTGCCCTAATAAGCTTGTACGCTTCCAGTAGGATGGATACAGCACGTGGAGAGGTTTTGGAAATCAAAGGAAGATTTATGGGCTCCTTTCAGAAGCCCTAATGATGTAAAAGCTCTTTTTTCTTAAGAAAAGAGAGACACAGGAGTGGAAAAATAAGAAGAAAGCAATGAAGGAGAGCTCATCTTCAACAAAAAATAGTTTGTCCAGCCACCAATAATCAGTGGTCTTGAAACACCTGCTGGAGAATAGCAGCTGTCCTGGCTACCCATACATTGGGTTTGTAGAGCAGCTCACTGGGGCAGCTCCTGTTTGAAGTGCTAGTTGAGACTTTACATGTTGAGAGCAAAGGAGACAAACTGTTCCAGCAAGTAATTGCAGGAGGAGGTAGAAGAAGTTCAGCAAGTTACAAATACTCCTACAAAAAAAAAAAAAAGAGAGATGAAAATGAATGCAATGTTTCAAAATGTTATTGGAGGTATGTTCTTCCAGTTTAACAGATCCTTGACTGCAGGACACTGCCTGTGTGCATTAAGAGGAGGGGATAATGTTCCTTGAAAGCAAATCAACACATTAGTGCATGAGATTAAATAATAATATCTTTATTCACTGTCACTTAATGGAAGCAAACAAAAAAATAAAAAAAAAAATCCACAATTGTGAACAAACAAATCAAAAACCCCTTTATCTCTCCAAGCATGTATTATTAGGCTCTAATAATTTCTATCTACAGAAGTAGCTGAGTGGCTTTACTAACGAGTTGCATGTAATATGCAGAATGTCAGCACTTCAAAACTAGGCAAGTTTCGGAACTTGTCAGGAGTTAGAATCTGTTTTCTGTGTGCTTATGAGCAGCTGATTCCTATAAGTTATATTTCTACAGATGTCAGTTATCCACACATCTCCTGCATATTGACTGTATATTCTTTTCTGTTGTTTTGAATACATTAGTGGGAAACCAATGCTAACTTCTCAAAGTTAAGGTATCCTTTAACTTATGTTAGAGCAAAAAATGCTTGAAAATTGCATTCTCAGTTATACAGTTAAATTAGGTTGAATCTAACAGAGTACACCGTTGACATTTCAACAGGACTTAAGGGAATGTAAATATATCAACTAGCAAAATACAGCATGGGTTCTGCTTTCTATTATGTGAATATAAACTTGTACTATACTTTGTTAGTGGATATAAATTTAATAAAATCATTCCCAGTAATTTCTAATATTTTTTATTTACAGTGTTTATTATACAAAGCACATTATTCTTTTCATGCAAATCTTTTTCAGTGATTAATGGTGCTGCATGAAGACTTGGAAAAAATCTCTCCTATAGAAGGCTTCATGCAGTGAGGTCACAGTATCTTAAAATAGTGGGTTACTTTTTATATGAACAGCAGTGTTTTGCAAAAATGATATTACTCAAGCTATACAGCTGTTAATTTATAGCAAGTTGTACACATGGGATTTTTATAAATGTTCTGTTTCTGCAGATGTTATGATGTTTAATAAAGAACAGCAATCAGGCAAAAAAAAATCTGTGCAGATGTGCAATGATTTGTATTTATTCACTGTGGTGAAGTTGCAAAAATTACCAGGGCATTCTGTGTGCTTGATACCCAGTAAGTATTTTGGGTATATGAGGGCTGCTCTGAAAGTAATGCCTCTTATTTTATTCTGCTTGCCAACAACAACAGAGGCAGATGTTGGTATGGTAGTAGAGGTCGTACCTTCCCCTCAGTATTCCATTACATGTTGTTGCTGTGTCACAGATGGCAGTGGAAGGGCAGCCTGGCAAAACGGTGTCTGACATAAGAGTGCAGATGCAGCTAAGTGTGTCACTGAATTCCTCCTTATGGGGGAAAAAAAATTGCGTCCATTGACATGCATTGATGCTTGCTGAACATTTTTGGTGATCAAACAGTGAACGTGAGCACAATGAGGTGGTGAGGTGCATTTCAGCAGCAGAGACAGCAGTGTGAAAGACAAGCTATGTTCCTTACAGCCATGCATAGCTGTTACACCACAAAATGAAGAGCATCTTGAACAGCTCATCTGCATAAATGGGCTAATAGTGGTGACTGTGTTGAAAAATAGTGCTCTGTAGCTGAGAATGTGCTCTATCAAATAGCGTTATTGTGCTTTTTGTATCAGTTGTAGTTTCCATGGAAACAAATAGGAGGCATTACTTTTAGAGTGACCTACATATAATTGCTTGCAAAATAATTTGTGAAGAGTTTAATGATGATCACTTTAATGTGAGATTAAGTTTTGTCCTGAATTAACACATATAACTCACTTTGGGTAGTGACCAAGTTATAATTACTTTTTAATATACCTACAGTTCCTACTGTTTTTTTCTTTGCAAAAGTCTCTCTGTCCAGTAAATCTCATCTGTTACACTGTTTTCTTATAATTGTACAGGTTCCACTGATGGTAATGGAAATGCTCTTACTGTAATTTGTGAATGATAAATTTGACTTAGTTAAGAGGAAGTTTTGATTTTTGAATCCTGTTACAGTAAGCCCTACTTATAGTGCAGGTTCTCTAAACAAAAATGATTTAATCACTGATAATGATAGAACAATGGGGAATGGCTTTAAACTACAAGAGGAAAGATATAGGTTAGATGTTAAGAATAAATTCTTTATTTTGAGGGTGGTGACGCACTGGAACAGACTTCCCAGAGAAGTTGTGGATGCCCCATTCCTGGAGTTGTTCAAGGCCAGGCTGGATGGGGCTCTGAAGCCCTAGGCAGCCCTGTCCATGACAGGGGAGATAGAAATAGGTGATCATTAAGGTCCCTTGTAACCAAAGCCATTCAGTTATTATATATAATTCATTCATTAAGGTTTTCATCTGAGTGCTGTCTACTAGTCTTTTAAGACAGACTCTTTTAAGCTAGAGCATATGAAGAAGGAAAAGGAAAAAAACTGTGAGATATGATGGCCTCAAGTCCATTACAGTAATAACCTATTTCTTTTGCTTCTGAAGTGGGCAACCAGCAGAGGCAGCTGCACCAACCTGGCTGTGGCCTGGGCTTGACAGATCCCTGGGGATGGTTGACCTGGCTCTCTGGGACTGGAGTGATAGCAAGGATCATTGCTCACCCCCAGAGGTGTGTGCTGCTGGTGCCCAGCAGATTAAATCTCTGCAGGAGAAATTGAACAGACTGCACAGTACCAGGTGAGGATCAGAGGGTGTGAGAGGGTCTTTATGAAGTACCCTGTGGAAAGGTGACAGTACAGCTTTTGTACAGGAAGGGGGCAGATGGAGGTTTCGTTGAGATCTAAATAAGGACTGCCATCGTGATGAAGGCTAGGGGCTAGCTGTGGCTCTGTCTGCCTCCACTGATCTGTGCTTATTCTGTGGAACAGATTTGATGCTCTAAAGGCTGTTAAGTCTCTACCAGCCTTTGGATGGTTACATCTGCAATTCTTCCAAGGAAGCACCAGCAATGCTGGCAGGGGAGAGGTAGCACAACTATATCATGCTGACCCTCCTTCAGAAAAGGCCAAAAGGACAGCTTAGGGTATTCGAGACCTCAATTCAACCTCTGAGGGAGTAACTGCATTGGTTCCCATAATTGTTAAGGCACAAAAAGACAGTGACTAGGAATGGATAAACTGTAAGTCATGCCTGACTACCTGATGGAAACAATAACCAGATTAACAAATATGGTAGAACTGGTATGCGTTGTTTACCTTAGCTTTAGCTAAGCTTTTCCCCAGTGTCTACGTAATGTTCTGTTTCCAAACAAGGCCAGTGCAGCATGAGTGGATGGGTAACTACACAGGTAAAATACTGATTGGCTGAATTTAGGCTGAAGGAATGAGCCAGCAGGGACATAAAGAAATTCAGCAAGAACAAATGCAAAGTCTTGCATTTAAGAAGCAACAAACCCTGACAGCTGGATGAGCTGGGAAGCAGCTTTGCAGGAAACAATCAGATCTGAGTTCAGCATGAGCCAGCAGCCTAGCCTAGCGGTAGAGGTATTGAATGGTGTCCTCAACTGTATTAACAAGCAGCACAGCTGATAAGTTGAATTAGTAGAAATGATAGAGAAAAAAGATGTGGTGCCTCAATTCTGTAGTATTCTAGATATTACATTCTATTTTGGTTCCTAGTACAAAAGCTAACATTGATAAGCTAGAGAGAGGTGAACAGAGGGTTTTGGAAATCCTGTGTATGGTACCACTTGAGGAAAGGCTAGTCCTCATATGAAGAACAATCTGAAGTAGATAGTCTTGATTTCTCTGGTTAATCTTGTATTTTCATAGAGGAAATGAAACGATATAAGCAAACTGTGAGGTGTGAAGACTTCAGTAAAGTTAGCAAGTTTTCTTATTTACAACTGAACTCTTCTCCAAAGGATGAAATAACCATATGGTGTTGGAGTTCAGTCTTATTCTTAAGTTATTCTTAAGCCTTTGGAAATTAGTTGATGCAACAGCTTCTATGCACTGTACATTGTAGTATGCATGCCGTCACATTTACCCTTGTCCTGCTAAAATGTTGGTAGTATCTTCTAATATTTTATCTACAGTGGATGTCAAAATCATACAACACTCTTTAGAAATTAAATAATATTAAAATCTAAAGAAGTTATGTGAATGTAGAATTTGTTGGTTTCTCCTCTGTGGCATAGAGAACAAGCATTATACATGTTGTGCTTTCAGTATGTGAAAAAAATATATGCTGTTATATAAACCATATGCAGCTGGTTTTTATGCTGCTTATGATCCTGATATCCTAGGAAGAATGGCCTTAAAATTGAAGGAGCTTTTTGTTCTCCTAGATTCTCCTTAATGCATCTTATGGAATGAGATCCCAAATTGTTGTAACATCTTATTCAGAAGCGGTACACAAGCAGTGTCTTATTAATAGCAGGATTTTAGTTAATTTCAAAAAACAAAAAACAAAACAAAACAAAACAAAAAACCAAGAAAGAAAAAAAACAGCTACTGAGCATGATTTCATGTGAATTTTTGGAAGGTCAGTCCATGCTGCTGCAAAGGATTTGGGTACTGTGTCAGCAAAGGCACTATTCAAATGCAAAGAGAGATTTAGTTTTGAGGCTACTCTATGTACTTCTTCGCAGGTTTGCTTGTGAGTTGCCCAGAGTTGAGAAAATGAAGGCAGCCTGTATTTCATGCACCAGTGTACACTTCAGTTGTTTTCTGTTATCAGCAAAACATGAAATCATATTGACTATAAGAAAAATGGAATGAGAGTTGTACCCAGTCTTTGAAAGTGTACTGCAGGCAGGCTAAAAAATAGTTACTTCAGAGAATTTGTTTTCAATGGACAATAGAGTGCTTACCTAAAGGAAGTTTTGATGACATTTTGAAAGACTAATATGCAATAAATGAGTTATCTCATTACTAATAATAAATTTAAAAAATAACGAATTTTACATACTTCACTGTACTGCCTCTAGGGCAATGGAAACTGCTGAAGATTAGTTGCTTTTATTGCAAACATTTTGCTTTTAATTTTCTGTCCTTTAATGAAACTTTATGTAGAAAGCCCTAAACAACATGTAATAATGGGATTTTGAGGTAACATCTACTAAAAATTGTCAAGCAGAAAGAAGCAATAATTGGTTTGAATTAAGATTAGAGTTTGCTTTATTTATGGTTTTTTGCTCGGCAGAAACTATGGCAGCAGTTATGTGTACCTCTTCCTTGTGTCTTCCTTAGGGTTTTCACACTCCAAAATGAATAGGCTTCATGAACTTACAGCAATGGGATCTTTGCTGAAGCAACTACTAAAGAAACTTTGCATTTGCTTTGTTTATTCAGTTTTCCTCATAAAACTAAACTTTTAAATACAGATGCAAATTTTGAGGCTTTTTTCCCTGTTATGAAAATTAACTATGAAATTAGGGCTTTCAGTATGGAATGCTAAATATTTCTTTGGGAATATTTGTTATAATCATTAAGTAGGAAAAAATTTTCTGCTTTTATACTCCCCAGAAGTGTGATACAGAAGAAAAATCAATTATCATACATTAGAAGAGGGAAAATGTGTTAAAATGGATTTCTTAGTAAATATCAATTATGCATTACGAAACCTCAAGATTCAACAAGCTAATTATAGGTGAAAGGTTTTGATGTGTCATAAAATTATTAAAATACACTCAAAGTGCTGCTGTGGAGAATTACCCACACTATAGTTCTGCAAATAACTTACTACTTCTGATGTGGGAAGAACAAAAAAGCAGTGGCAGTACATTTAAAAAAAAAAAAAAAAAAAAAAAGATTTTGCATTGTTTTGTCTTGTTTTATCACACCTTTGAGTTTTGTGGTGGCTGTTGTTGTTCCTAGAATCCTTAATTTTTCCAGAAGTGTAACTTGCTGCTACACTGTCTTATTAAGCCATAGTTGAGCAGTCTGATACAGCGTGAAAGTGTCTGTAATGCCATTAAGACTTTTACCTCTTACCTTTGCTTTTCATAATCTGACTTGTTCTGAGGACCCAGTGAAAAATACTGCACTGAGTCCTAATATTTCAGGAGAGTCAGAAAGCATGCACACTCATGTAGCATGATAGAAAAGGCTCTGCAGTACCCACAGCTGCCGAACAGATGAGCAGTTTTTAATGGAACTAAGATTCACAATGGAGTCTGGGCCCAGAACTAATCAAATCTAATTAAGATGGACACGTTATGGTCCAGCACTGTTGACAAGGTCAGGGTTCCTGTAGCTCTAAATGAGGCGTGTTATAATTATGATCTAATTGAAAAGCCGGGAGTGATACAGAACGTGTGCACTTCAGAGTCTGAAAGAAAAGTTGCACTTCAAGTCCTGCTGTATTCTTTATTAGGTTGTTGATGCTCAATTGGACAGCTGTGCATTGGAGGAAAAAAAAGGTGGATGTGACAGTTCCACAGGGTTCAAAGAAAACCTGTATGACTTTTCAGGATCTGGATTTGATTCATGAAGTTCTACTAAATATATGCAGAAATAAGCCATTGTGTTTGGTTTTCTCCTTGCAGTTTATCTTGATAATACAGCAAAGCAAAAGGATCTTAGATTGTTATCGTGATTCAGAAATATAGTGGAGGCTTTTCTAAGTGGAATGCGTGCACGCATAAATCTGCAGAATGTTTGAAATTTAGAGGCTGTATTTTCCAGCTCTAGTCTGCCATTAATAAGCAATCAAGGGGCTGGGGAAGGACTTTTTCATTCTGGAAACTGCGGTCCCAGTATTTCTGCTGTATGACTGACATAAGCTTACATGAATTATCATACCTTACCACAGACTATGTCATATACAGTTTCAGTTTTCTCTTCTCCTCATGTGGAATTTATGCCTTAGATTTATTCTTTTATTGTTATAAGACCATGTCTGCAATGAAAGGCTTTATTAGAAAGCAGGGCATCTCATTCCACCTTGGATAATTATTCACATGCACTGAATACAGAGAAAGCTGCTGCCATGGAAGTGTAGAGTTCTGCTTTCATCTAGTGTGCACTGGTATCAAACATGCCAGAATAAGGAAGATTTCCAGCTTAAGTATGAGTTGCTTAGCATGTTTCACCTCAGAGAGGTGAAACTGCTGACTTGCATCCAATTGTGCAGGGATTCAAGTGTCACAAAATATTTTGTGACAAGATTTTTTTTTCAAGATGTTTTTCAAAAACTTTTCTGCAGAGTTCTCTCAACTAAAATCCATTTTGAAAAGCCTACATGATCTCTATGAAGCCCTGTTGTTTGGCATAGCAAGAAAGCTGTAATGCTTGGGGGCAGCCTTGGCAATCAGCTGAATACTCACCCAGTCACATGCTAGTAGTTCCCTTGTCAGTGGAGCAGAGCGAGAGTATGAGATGAGAAAGTTTAGGGGTCAAGGTATGGACAGGGGGGTTGTTTTGCCCATGACTAATAGTTAAGCAGACTTGCAGACTTGGCTTGGGGAATTTATTGCTAATTGAAATAGATATGAAAGGTGAGAAATGAAAACAAAATCTAAGACACCTTCCCAAGCTCAGCTTCAATCCCAGTTCATCTACCTCTGGTCCCAAGAAACAAAGTAGGGCATGGGAAAGGTATGATCAGTCTATTTCTCAGAGTTGTTGGAGCGAGTGTGGGGGAGGGTGTCACAAAAATGATCAGAAGGCTGGAGCACCTCTCCTGTGATGAAATGCAGAAAGAACTGAGGTTGATTAGCTTGGGAAGGGCTCTGTGGAGACTTCATTGCAGTCTTCCAGTACTTAAAAGGAGCTTACAAGCAAGCAGGAGGGGGACCAAATTTTTACACAATCTCTTAATGACAAGGGGAAGTGGCTGTAGACTATAAGAGAGGAACTATATGTTATGTGTCAGAAAGAAGTTTACTCAAGTGCTGAGGCCATGGCTCAATCTGCCAAGAAGCTGTGGATGCTCCATTCTTAAAGATTTTCAAGGCAAGGCTGGATGAGGCTCTGGGCATCCTGAGTTGGTGGGTGGCAGCCCTGACCATGGTCACTCCTTGATTCCATGGGGAATGGAAATGGACTGTCTTTAAAGTCCCTTCCAACCTGAGTCGCCCTGAGATTCTGGAACAATATATCTTTGCTACTTTCTCCTTTCTCTCTGCTGCTCTTTCCCTTTTATATTTTGCCCCTGCTCCAGTGTGGGCTTTCCACAGCTCTCAGTGAATCTCTGTTTTGGGACCATGGAGCACCTGATGCTGCTTATTTGTTCCCTGTCCTTTTTGACACTGCTGCCCAAGCCCCTCCTTGCTGTGTACTGTTTGCCCTGCCCTCTCTAAGTGCCCCAGGGTGACTGATAGGTCCAGCCCTGCCCTGCACAGGGCCTTGAAGCCTGCTGGATCCACCTATGTGTTTGGACTGGGGAAGCTTTGGCTAAGTGAAAAAGTTAGGAGTAGGCAACAAAATGCCAAAACAGTCCTACAAACTTCTCATTGATTAGTAGCTGAATTACAGAATCATTTCTAGACAGCCTTTTTTTAGGTTGGCAATGAGAGGTTTACAGGTTCTTTGCAGACACCATACATCTGCCTGCCTCAAATAAACAGCAGAATCAGCTGCATGGTTAGCCAAGTGGCAAAAAAAAAAAAAAAAAAAAAAAAATTCACTACTATAATGCAAGTTCAGGCTGTTTCTGCTTTCTACTTATTTCAGGCCAAGAGGCTGATGCTTTCATCTGCTGCCAGAAGACTCTCCCTGGGGCAGTAGAAGCAGGCTTTCCCCTTAGTTGCAAGGGATTAGCCCAGCTGGGAGGAGGCAAATGATTGTGCTGATGTGCTCCTGAGCTGAGCTAGCAATAGCCACAGCTGCCTGAAAAGCATTGCATTGATTACAACTGCCTTTCAGGAGGCTTTGGTCTGAATTTCACAATCTTGAATGCCTGAGGAGACTTGATTGCATGGCCAGGGAATAGGAGTGTGGATATTTATAGTTTTAGCTGTGTTTGTCTGTGTGTCAGTCAGTAGTGCAGCTATCCCTACCCACTGCTGTATGGGAGGAGGGAAATGTGTAAGATGCAGCAGCTGCTGGGGTTTGGCCATTGAACCCTCCTTTGCTCTGACGTGACATCTTGCTTGGTCCATGCAAGCAGCATCATTCAGCTCAGTAAGCAGCTATGGAAGACCATCAGTAGTGATGTGAGCAAGACTGAGTCAATTGGTGGGCTGCTGCCCATGCCTTTACATGGATCTCCTTCAAAGCAGGAGCTATGCCCACAGCATTAGGAATCTCAGAATCGTGTAATGGCTTGGGTCAGAAGTGACCATCCATTTTCCACACCCCTGCTGTGGGCAGGATTCCCAAGCACCAGCTTAGGCTGCCCAGATCCCCATCCAGCATGGGCTTGAACACCTATCTCCAGGGATGAAGCACCCACAGTTTCTTTGTAAGCTTGCTTCCCTGTAACACCATATTTCTGATATTGCTATTACCTCTTTGTGCTAATGGCTCAAGATACACTGTCAGTAAGTGTACTTGAAATGTCACTTCTCGTTTGCTGCCAAATAATGTTTAATAATTTTATTCTTATAACAGGTTTACTAGAATTTATTCTTGCTTGCCTCCGTCTCAAAATTACAAATATTACACCGTATAGTGATTGGTATGTTAGCGTTCTAATGGTTTTTTCACGAGTATGTGGAGAAGGAAATGGATAATAATAAGAATTCAGTAGTGTATACTAATGATGGAAAACAATAAAGTGCATTTGAGAATGCTTATATCTAAGAAAAATTAGGATGCTACATAGGGGCTACTTTTAGGGTCTTTTAAAAACTTACTGAAAAAATAAGACAGGTGTTTCAGTATTCTATTTAAACAATATCTTAAAAATGTGCAAAACAGCTTAACTACTTATTTCACTTAATATTATGAAGAACACTGTAATTTTTATACACATTTTTTTCAGACAACGTTAATCTCAAGAATCAGAGAAATAAAGCTCTTTCCTTTTCTTCTAACTTTCAAAATATTCCAAATTTTGTACGCAACTAAAAAGTTCTGCATTTATTGTGATTAAGAAAGACGCAGTCTAATTCTTATTTTATGTTGAAATTAATACTCTTAAATTATTAACTAGGTGTGAATTAGGATGTGAATTTGTGTTTCCTAACCTCTTCTATAAAGACCAGAAATGTTGGAAAAGAAGTTACAAAGATATTCTTTAATTCTTCAGCTGGAAAGCTTTTACGATTTTGCCAGTCGCGTGTGTTCTGAAAATTCATTCTCATTAATTTGTTCTGCAGCCTTGATCTTTGTGTAAAGGCATTTGATCATGTAGATCTTTCTGTTATTTTTGGTACCCTTTGTAAATGAAGTCTCACTGCACACCAGGAGAAAAATAATGGAGCTTCTTTTAAGTGTTTTCTTGTAGGTGTGGGAGGAGCGGGTTTTTCTTCTTGACTTTTTTTTTTTTTCTCCAATAAGAAATTTGAATTAATAACATTGTGACTATGCGTCTGCACATTTAGCCTGCTAAGAAACTGACCTTATTAATGGAGAAGTCTGGTCCTACAGTAATTTTAAGTATTTGGAGAATGCGTGTGTCAAGTGCTGATAAACTTCAAAATTAATTTCTTTTCCACATGAGTTATCAATGTTTCATGTGAGCTGGCAGGATGTAACATTTGCTATTCTGTTTTCCTTCCGCTGTACTTTGTTTTGCCTTTGCCAGTTAGAGTAGAGAAGGTATTTAGTTTGTTAGAGCTTCAACAGATAGGGCAGATTTCTGGGTGTTCAGCGGCATGAAAAAAAGGACTTTTACTTTTTGTCCTGAACGTCATCTTTATATGTAGGACCTCTGTGCAAAAAGGAATCACTTTAAAAGCAAGACAGCGTGCAGAGCATTTGATCTTAACAATGCAGAAATCTGTAACCAGTTTTTGAGCGTCAATGCCATTATCTGCTATGCATAAGGCTTGTTTTTTTTCTTGTTCTTTTCATTTTGCTAATCCCTTCTTCTGTTCGTTCTGTCTCTATTAGTTCAAGTAAAGCTAGAAAAACTACATGCTGATGGTCTGCTTGACTTTGGTCTAGTGCATCCAGCAATAGGATTTGTCTGCATGAATATACTTGTAATGGCATGAATCTCTTTGCCGTGAAAGAGGTGGAACTTCATATTCTCGTTTCTGATCTCTTTGGCATCAATGTCCTCAAATGGTGGATTTAACAGCTTAATCTCTCATTTTCCTCTGTTCAAAAATAACTTTTTCTCATCCATCAATTTTGGGAACAGCAGAAGTACTAACCAGTAGAATTCTGCTATGATTGTTTTGGTTTTGTGTCATACAGAAGTAAATTAGGTGTGTTATACTTTTCATAAAACTTAATTTTTGAGCATTGTCCGGGTAGAGAAAACAGCACTGGAACACAGAAATAAATATAGTCCTTTCTCTTTAGATTTGTAGCTAATGTACCATTGATGAACTTGTTCAAAATTCTGATTCCTTAATGCAGAGCTTTAGTGTAACCTATAATTTCTATACTTCTGGACTAGTTGCTGAAGGGAAAATTATCTATTTTTTCAGTAGTATAAGCTTAGTGGTTAATAAATTAGTATTAGGTAATATATTTGTAATATATAGTGCCTGTCTTCCTGTTCTACTGACTGGAATGCTTTGTCCAGGGGAGAATGTGACAATCAAGTGCAATGTACATCCCCTCACAACTAGTGAGAAACAACACAAAAACTTAAAATGAAGGTTTATCTTATGGATCTCCTGGAGAATTTCTCTGCAAATAGCAGGAAGAATTCTCTACCTGGAAATAGCATTGTGGCAGGTATGGTCTGCTTCCAACATCTTTATTTTTCATTGATGCAGCCAGAAAAAAGAACAACTGATGCTCATTACTTGAGTAATATTTCCTCAAGAGTTTGCAGAATGTTGAAAGCACACCACAAGCTCTTTCACACAAGTTTGGAAGCTAATTTGACAGAGAAGAGAAAAAGTAAAACCTTGCTAGTGAAACAGGAGGTTTCTGTATTGTATGTTTTTTTGTTTTTTGTTTTTTTTTTTTTTTTAAATTCTTCTTTCCTTTTGTGGAAACTCTGAAGGAAAGCATGTAGATATGAAAGCAAGACTACAAATTATTACTACACCGATCAGAATTCAAACTAATGCTATTATGTATAGTAATCCCCAAACATTACATCTTAATATAACCAAGTAGGAGTGGTAAGAAACAGGACACCAGGACAAAGTGACATATAGTCTCTTCATCCTTTTTTGCTTTCTTTTCAATTTGTACTTTATGTTCTTCACACTTGCCCCTTTCATTCTGCAACCATTAAAAAAAAAAAACAAACCTACCAAATTTCAGTTCTTATTAATTGCTTCTATTGCTAGTACAGTTTTCATCTACTTATTTTATATTTTGCTCTAGTCCTTGTAAGTTACATTCCATATTAATTTACCTCAAAACCCTGAAGGCTTTACTAAAGTCTTTAATCTCATTTAGCACGTTGAGGAGGGAAACAATTGAGTTGGCAATCGTTAATGAAACTTTTGTATAAAGTACAGTACTTTGCTCCCCTGCCCTTTCTACAATCCTTTGATATTACTAGCTTTTCTTATTTCTTTGGCAAAAGCACGCCTTCCTTCTTTCCTTTAAAGAGCTATTTGCACAAATACTACTGCAGATTAATCAACTGTGCTTTCAAATTATACTATTAAAGTATACCAAAATTTAAATTCAGGTCTACTTGTGTCTGAAATGAGGTTTCATCTGAAGAACAGCAAAATGTGGATGTATTTGTGCAGTCACTCTTACATATATATATATATATATATATATATATATACTTTGTAGGGACTTTTAAAGCATTATGCTTTTTCAGCATAGTGTATGAAGATTATACTACTGGTGCTTGCTTGTTTGGCTTCAGCAGACACTTCCATATGGCATTTACACTCTGTAGTAATATTCTTGTCCATAACTTTTGAATTTCAGAGATGAAATCTAAGAATTTTTTGTGGAGTACCTTCAGTAGGTTATCTGTAATGTATTAAAACAAGTTTTACCCATTCATCTTACGCCTATGCAAACATGGAGCTGGTAAATAAAATCTTGACAGCAAACTGCTGGGAAGGAGATGTTTTTTTTTACTTTTGTTCTGTAGTGTTTTTTCTAAACCCCAAATTGAGCTTAGCATGTGAAGTTCATAAGGAAATGACAAATAATAATGTCTTTGTTCATAAGGAAATGATGAATAATAGCTCTGTCTTCTGAAATATCTTTAGGTGTTGTTTGTCCACAATTGCAAACACATTCACTGTGCCTCTTTCCACTCCTGATCACCTATTACAGTTAATTTCAAATTAACCTAACAAATGACTGAATGTCATGAAGAGATGCTCTTTCAAAATGGGTCATTTTGCTAAGCAATCAACCTGATACAGCATCAGAAGCCTCAGAGTCCTTCACTAAAAGTGGGAAGGATTATTCATTCCTTTTTCAGGAAAAGCTATGAAAACTTTCAGGAGACCTTTCCAGCCTTCTTGGCTTTGGTCTTGTGAAAACCAGTCATCATCAGTGGAAGACTGTCTCTCCTATGAGAGCCCAGTACGCTAAAAAGGTAGGCTTTAAATACTTGACCTTTCAAGTTGCACAATCAAAACTAGATAAACCAGAAGGGCTACTAAATTTTGGGCAACATGAACTCTTTGGCAATCATATAATTGGGATGTATTTCCTATCCCTTGTCTTTCTCTACGTAACTTCATTTTCACTCATTTTCCTCACACCCTATCGCATAATAGTATTTCTTCTTTAACTAAACCCATCTCAGTAAATGTAACAAACTAATGCTCTGAATAATAGCAAGATAGGAATGGATAGCTTCTTTCTTTAAATAGCCGAATATTCAAGCCTGCATTTTCTACAATGCCTTTTCACTGTATCTGTTTCAGTGTAACAAGGTGGTAAATAGATCAGTGTACTCTGAACTAGTTTTATTTTCTTTAAATGCTGAAAGAATTGGTACTTTATTTACAAATGGTGTTCATTTTTCATGTCATCTTTCCCATGGGAATTAACATAAATCAGAAGAGCTCAAACGTTCTAATTCCAGTGTGGGACCAGCAGCTGTTTCCCAGAAGTTCAGACATACAGAACTCAGTAAGTCCCAAGTCAGACAGGCAGAGTCAGCTATATCCAGTTTCGTGCTATGATATATTCACACTACATATGCCCACTAGAGATTGTGATAACAAAAGGATTGTGTAGGGCTTCCGAGAAAGTATGAGTTTAAGTAAACAGTTATGTAATTTCTCCCTTTCACACTCTCTAAATCACAGCGGCACAAAAATGCAGTCAGGTAGTGGCACGTTCTTTGGAGGCATACAATAATGAACTGGCATAAAAACGAGATGTTAAGTAGCAAAACCCAAGCCACATTTTATAGAATCATAAGCATGCATAGAGAAGCAGACAAATGTAACGTGCTTTTTAGTTTATTTATAGGTACTCCATAAATAAAGTAAATAACATCTACTTTATTCCTCTGGTCTGTGATTGGACTGTTCTAGTGTAAGAAAAGAAAAAAAATGTCTTGATGGAGGTAGCTCAGGAAGGAGCTATAGATTCTTCTTTGTTCCTTTTGAATGGTGAATTTCCTTGGCTCCGTTTGTCAACAACAGCTCAGAGTTGGTGCCCAGCATGTGAGAAGAAAACAAAGATGAGGGAAGGAGCCTTTATTACCTATTTTACTGGTTAAGGTATTGAGTTGAATGTTTACTGTGTATGTCACTTGGATGCGTTGTGCAAGATCATGAAAAATACTAAGTTTAGAAGTACCATCTGGGTACTGAGCTGTACCTCTCAATTTAAGACCTGGTGCCCAGACCTGAGAATGAAGTCTCTGTTCTTAGGAAGGAGTTATGAAGTCTGTGATGTCAGGAAATGTAGAGCTGCTCCCTATCTTTGTGTTACATATATGAAAATAGAATAGATGAGAGAGAGAGAGAGAAGCAAGTTTTACTGTCTTTCCATTGCACCATCGCTTCAATACAGCAGGGATCGGGTTCTAGATCTGTGAGTACTTAAGTGTGCTCATTATAACAGTGGTCAAGAATCTACAGCAATTAACTACTACGTAATGTAGGTATAGATTTGTGTGTAATTGTGGCATTTTAAAATATACATTATTAACAATTTTTAGAAAAATTCAATATTTTACAGAAAATCACTTTGAGAACACTTGGATTTATTCATATAAATTTCATAAAGAATTAGCCCCATGTGGATATTGGTTTTTTGTGGATTCTGTTTTTTGTTTTTTTTTTTTTTTTCTCTGAAGTCTTCCATTTATAATAGTGAAATTTCTGCTCTGATACAGATTGCTTTATGGTGCTATGTCAGTGGAAGGAATGGTCAGCTCATAGCCATGAAATGGCACCACACCAGTGAGAGGCAACCTTATGGTTCTGGTTTAGGTATATTTTATTTTCTCAAAACATGCATCTTGAAAACTGTGTGTCAATTAATTACATAGCACGTAAAACTAATGAATTTAGATATCTAACGATCTGATTCTTGATGGCATCCAATTTATTAGCTTTTTTTTTTTCTTTAAGTACATGCATTACTTATAGGGAGAAAAAGTATTTCCAGACTTTTTACTTCAGTACTAATTGGAATTTACTGGCGATTTACTACATTAAGCTCGAAGGTTCCATTTGGCTATTTCATTAATATGACTGATCTTTCTTTCACAGAAAGAAACCATTACCTTACTGGTTTTTATTTTTTTTTTGTTTTTGCTATTTTTTTCCTTTAAATCTCTAGGTTTTTTTATTTCCTTTTCCAAAGGCAAACTGAAACAGAATGAGATTGATGAATGTAGAAATAAGGAGGTTAGGCAGACTGCACTTCTGTTGACTTTTGACTTTGGCCTAATAGAGATATATTGGGATATTTTAAAAAGGCAGGTTGGGTCTAATGATTTATTTCCTTATACAATTGCTTAGATCTCTCCACTGTCCTAGTCATGGAGCATTAGTGTAAAAACACTTGGTAAACAGATTTGAATTCTTTACTCACTGAAAGTGGAAATTTAAGTCATCGTTATATGTATAAAAAGTATGCTTAAAATCATACAGAGAAGCGCGATGGTCATTTTTGTAAACAAAATTACAAGTGTCATGCTTAGGACAGCAGGAAATATTTGTAGTTCATAAATTGATTCTTAACAGTCAATTGAAAGTAAAACATAAGTGTTTGCAAGAATAGTAAGATTATTCATGTCTTCCCCTCTATTATATTTAAATGGTTGCTAATTATACTTGATATGTACTCGGTGGTGATAGCTTTGTGAAAATAATGGTGACTTCATTATAACCAAAAAGGGAGCAAAGGTAGAGCTGTGAGCCTCTTCACTTTGTCAGGAAAAAGAAATCTATGCTGCCATGGAAAGCCTCTTATTTGAAACATGATTGGATATAGCATCTGTCCAGGTAGATCTTGAATCTTACCTGCACTACTTGGGACTACTAACTGCAGCATTCATTGATCTATTCCAAATTTTGTACCTGCATCAAATGTGAAGCTAGTTCACGGAGGATAGAAAACACGTTCATTTCCTATGCATTTGTTATCCTTTAGGGGGGAAATATAAACAAAAATAATCTAGACATCTGTTCTTGGTATCCTATCATTAATTAAATTTTTTAAATATCTATTAACTTACACCTCAAGGTAGGAAAAGGATCTGTTTCTATTTTAAAGATTTATTTTTATTTTGAATGGCACCTGACCCTTGGAAATGGGCTGTAATAACATAGCAGACCATTCTCCCTACATTTAGTCTGCTCAGTGATATAAAACGACCAAACATCTTGCATCAGTGCCCCTTTTTGTGATATATACATTAGTGGTGCAACGATAATTTGTTGAATAGGTATTAAAGTTTCACATCCCAGTATGTTCAACAGATGTGCTCTTGCTTGAAAGAGTAATTTAAAATGAAAAATAAAAGACAGTAGTTGCTGATATGCACAAAGAGGTATCGTGTTAGTACTGCTTGCAACACCACGTCAGGCGAGAGGTTGAAGGTCAGGCTCCGGGGGCAGCTGCGAAGTTCTGAGGGAGCCGATTCAATAAAGCAAACCACAGCGCTGGGGGCAGGGAGATTTATTGCCAGACTGGTGGATCTGCATCTGCTCTCTTTGGTTTCATATGGATCCAGAATCAGAGTTTTGGATTGCTTATCAGCATATGACTTAGGCTATTGAAACAATTCCCATCTGAGCTTGTTCCATTCTATTTTATGTAGGTAGATAAATTATCTTGTCATAAGGCACAGACATGGAAAACACCATGGGATTGTGATTTCATCAGTCCAGATATAGAGTTTTTTTGTACGTAGATATGTTAGTTTCTCTGCTAAGTTGTTGATAGTATACTGCAGAACAACTCATGATGCAGCAAAAGCTGGCTTGAAGGAGCAAGCAAATGCAACAAAGAATTTCCTTGTATATCATCCATCTACCTCAGTAGATACAGAGGGGAAAATAGAGGACCTGCTTTTCTCTTCTCTTTGTAGAAATTGCCTGTAAACAGTATATATATTATTTTAAAAAAAAAAAAAAAAAAAAAGATCTGGGGCTACTGGAGTAATTAATTGAGAAACTCTCTGCTTATAATATGTGCAGGTAACTTTAATTAAAATCCTCCCCAGAAAAATAAATACATGTTATTTCTAAACATTATGTTAGGTAAAAAGTATCTTGTGAAACATAGTTGTATAAATTTTTATTTTAAACACAAAGGGAATCGTATATGCTGTGTAATACAGGTAATCAGAATGTATCAATGGTCAAGCAAGATCTGGTCTGATTTAAAAATAAGTGTATCTTTCAAGCATTAAAAACAAAACACCTTTTTTTTTTTTTTTTTTTTTTCTCCACTTTTTTAATAGATTACATTGTAGTGGCACTGCTCAACTACAAGTTGATTTGATGGAAGTGGAAGTTACTACAGTGAGCACATCCGATACTTGAAAACATGCTTTGAATTAACTTCGTTTGCTTACTGCTGGGGCTTTTTGCTTCCTTTTCAAAGGTGCAGTGCTTCTTGAAGATTTCTAAAATTTCTGGGGAATGTGCTCTAAGGATTTTTTTTGGTAAGCATTCCCAGAAGATTGTTTTAAAGATATTCCCCTCCAGGGTTGGCAGGTGTGAGGATGAAATATCCAAGCCTTTCTGCAATATCAGGTTTAGAATTTCTTAAGGGAATGAGAGCGCAACCAAGATGGTTAATAGTTCAGTAAACCCTTTAAAGCCGGGAAGTTAGCAGGGAAAGCTGAGGAGTATCAGTATGCAATGAAGCCCATTCTGACATCACAATGTGTCAGGGAATTCAGTGTTTGGGGAAGGCTGTGCAATGAAACATTCCAGTATTTGCTCTTCCATACACTGTGTATTTCCATGCAGCTGGCTGAAGTTGGTCACATCTGTCCCACCGTGGCCTCTGATCATTTGGCTGCAAGGAGAGCAGTGTGTAATGGGTCCCACCAGCCTACAGTCTCCTGTCTCATATGCTGTTACAGCTGCAGTTGCTTCCAATCTCGTGGTGCAAGTCAGCAGCCACTGCACTGTGAGGTGGACTGTCGCTCCAGCAGGCAGCAGAAAACAGTATTGTTGATCATGTTCCTAGCACAAATGAAGTGCAAATCTGACAGTTTGTGTTTGACCTAATGCTACCTTGTAAATTAAACCTGTCATGTTTTGACTCTTCCCATTTATTACTACAAACGTGTATGTGGGACTCAAAAAGGATGTAACAGCCCAAATTCACATCCATTAGGGTGATGTGATATCTGTGTAGTACACTGAATTTCAACAATAGGATTACTTGACGTGAGCCTAACAATATTATGGAAAGCGCACTAAACTAAAAGAAAACTGTGCCATTGCTATTGTGGCTCTTTAACCAAATATTTCAAGCAATTAACAGTCTTTTCCATGCAAACATCTAGCTTACAATTTTAGAAATATCATTGAACTGAAACACCTCAAAATAGAATTCTAAATTATGCCTGGTTTTCAAAACAGAGAGAGATTCATGATTGTGTTTACCATCCCAATAAACAAAATCCTTCTCTGTTACCCATAGAAAACTGTGGCTTTCCTTCTTCACCTTTTCCTGAAGAGTTTATCTCTTTCTGGAGTGTGGGGGAAGCTTTTTTTTCCTTTTTCTTTTTTTTTTTTTTTTTTTTTTTTCTCCTCCACTTCTGGTATCTTAGAGATGACTGTGTTGCCAGCTGCCACTATGCATGGGGATATTTTCTGTGATTTGGACACCTGTCAGCAAGAAACTGAAAACCACACGGAACACTAAACAGCTGCCATGCGTAATGATTTAATATTATCAAGCAATAAGGAGCTAGGATGTGTTTCTCTTTTTCTATTGCTCTATGAAATAAATGATGCAGCTGAATCCTTTTTGTGATTATCCTCCAGCATTTGCCATATACTGTCAAGCATTTCATAAATAAAATGAAGACTACTTTACTAACATCTTGTTTATTAGATTTTGAACTACTTTTATTATTTGACATGCTATGGAATTTAGGTTTTCCTCTAGCCAGGTATACTCAAAACTAACTGCCTATTTTCCAGGACATGCTGTAATGCATACCCATGTTTGTCAGGTTGGAATTGAGCCAGCATCTTATCTATCACCATTAAGATCATGATGGGGAGCTGTTCCCTGTGTTAGTGTACATCTATAGACTAGAATGTTACTGTGTGATATTTCAGATCTACTTGGTTTTATACAATTCCTTTGCAAATTCTCCAAACCAAATGAAGTCAGTATTTCTAGTCTGAAAGTATAGCTGTACAAACCCTCTTTGCTTACATATATTTCATACACAACTATCAGGCTTTTTAAAATTTTAAATTGTGTTTTAGAAAAAAATTGTTCTTACTTGTTTTGCTTACTTTTTAATCATTTTATAAACATATAGGATTTTCTGATATAATTGGAAAATAGAAGTTGAAAATATTAAATGATGCTCAGAAATACAGCAGGTAACATGATAATCATTAAAAAATATGTTACAAATAAAAAACATCAGTATTAACACACGGCAGATTATTCTGGAGTATTCCAGGTCTCATGTGCTGCATCTTTTTCTATACGGGGGCAGTGCTTTACAAAGTGAGAGGGAAGAAACTGCATGATTTCCTAGTTCTCAGTGACACTGTGCATGTATCTCCATCTTCTTATCTAGTGATCTTTGTCTATTTCCCAGTGGGCTAAGTCAAGAATAGAGCATGGTAAGCTAATTCACATCAGCAGTTTGGTTTTGGGAACCTTCTAAAATACATCCACTGGTACATGTTGAAACAGATTATTTTAGTGGACAGAGAGAGCCATGCTCTATTTTGATTTATCTTTAATTTCTGTTTTTATAACTTACAGTAAAAAATTCTAGGATAGCTATTTAAAGCCCTATTATTTTTTTTCTGTACAAACACTGAATAAAACAATTTTAACAATAAATCTAGCGTTTAGACCTTACAGAATAAGCTGTGTATTTTTAAGCCCTTCACTAAAGAAAGACTTAATGCTGAAATGAGATGGTGGGAGAGAGGAAAGCAGCAGTGTTATACGAACTTGAAAGTAGACCAGCCTTGACCTCACAGGAGCGTGAAGTCTGGTGAACTTGACACTATCTTTCACTAACATCTGTGGTATTTTCTTAAAATTAGTGGGTAATGTTTGTTCCAGTATTTCACAAACTTTTTTTTGTCCAATTTGTTTGGACTTGAGTGAGGTGATCCTATAAAATACAGCCTACTACAGATTTCAGTCCTGCCCTTTGTCAGGCACACCATCTAAAACCCAGTTGTTCATGGATTGTTTGTACTTCTATCTCTGTTTATTTGCTAGCTGGAAACAAACTATAGGAATTATTAAACAGTATTTATTGGAAAACTAGCTTTTATAAACCTTGAGATGCTGTTTTCTTTACTGCTGGGATGCTGGGAGTTGTTTAAAAAAGAGAACGTGGCTATACAGCTTGATTAAAAAAGAAAGATTATTTCAGTGATTGTGTTGATCTGTGCAGATTTTTTCACAGAGTGAGTTTCTATTTATATATTTTTAGATTTTTTGCTTGTATTCCCAGGCATAGCTCTGTAGGGAAGCAAAAGCATTGACTCCTCAATGGTGCCATTTTTCACATTGAAGGGTTACGCATTTTGAGGAGGATAATAAATGTGCCCTAAGTGACAGAGCTGACATCTAGAAATCTGGAAGTGTTTTTGAATAAGCTGTTCGCAGGGTACAGCTAGGTTTTCATTTGAATCTATAATAAGTTAGACTGAGTCAGTTCTAATTCATTTCTATACAGATTATACCTTCCTAAACTTAATTACTATTCTTCTCCTAATATGTCCCTGAAGATCAGCTATTTTACTGCAATTACTGAAAATGAAAAGGAGAATAAAATTTAGTGACAGTAAACTAGGCTTCTCAACCTTACATATTCATTTTGGATTCATTTTGGAAGTCTGTTTATTGCTGATTTTCTTTTACTCCTGCTGAATGAAAAACAGCTCCCACTCGAATTTAACAATCAAGCTCTTAACAGCCATGGAACTAAGTTATTTCCTGTTAATATCATATTGACAAAATTAAGCACAGCAGTATAGATAAAAATTCAACTCATTTATTTTTTGTTACAGTAGGTTTAGGTTACTTTTTAAACACCAAACACTGAACAGTGTTTTTGGTGTAGATTCAATCATTGATTTTTATCTCCTGAGATTTCTAAGGCTTTTTTTTTCTTTTTTTTTTTTTCTTTTTTTTTTTTTTTTTTTTGAGACAGTATAGAGTGGAATTATTAGTGCATTCATTAAAGCAATTATTTTAAATATCTTCAATTAGTTGTAAGTACCTGTGTGGGATGTACATGTGGAATGTAATTAGTAAATGAAATTGGGGCTAAACTGCATGTCTACAAATTTAATCCATGTTATGGATGTGATACAATTAAAACTCCCAAGCAAAATCAGAGTGGTAAGTTTTGAACTCCTGACCACAGGTAATAAGAAAGCTGATGAAGTTCCAGCAGATAACCTTTAAATTTACAGATGGAGGTTTGTAAGACTAGAGATGATGGAAGAATATGGGTTGCGAAAGAAAATCAGAATACATGCTTTTTGTTTTCTAATTATTAAAATGTATATGTATATACATGTGCATATTAATTTTGTTGCAGGAGGGAAATGAATGTTTTATACAGGTAGATTCTGACAGGACAAGAGGGAATGGTTTTAAACTGAAAGAGGGGAGGTTCAGATTAGATGTCAGCGGGAACTTTCTCACTGAGGGGTGGTGAAATACTGAAACAGGATGCATTAGAGAAGCTGTGGATGCCCCATCCATGAAGGTGTTCAAGGCCAAATTGGATGGGGCCTTTGGGAGCCTGATCTAGTGCCTGGTTTAATGGTTGGCAGTGCTGCTCACTGTGGGAGAGTTCAAACTAGATGATTTTTGAGGTCTCTTTCAATTCAAGCCATTCTATGACTCTATGATACAATACAGAGAGAGAGATGTAGTAAGGGATCAGTGCTTTAGTAAGGCTCTAGCCCTGCTTATTTTTTTTTTTCTTTTCATCTATGATGGACAGTAAGTAGGGTTTCTGAATGAGATAAGCCTCTACCATGAGGAGAAAAAACAAAGAATATGAAAAAACAAACACAGGTCTGCAAAATATCTCCTTCCTTTCCATTTTTATTTATTTATTTTTTTTCCACTCACACAAACTGAAAAATAGTTGTTTTCCAATTCTAAGACAGGACAAATCACTTCATATAATTTATTATTTAAAGCAGACTTATAATAACAATATCGCTTTCATTCCAAAACATTGTCTTCTGGAGCATGAAATGCCTAAGATTAGTTTTCTGCAGAGTTATTAATTAAACTACATTAGGTTTGGTAATTTTGTAATTTCTTTAAGCATAGCAATAGATGAAATAAACTTTGTTAGATAATACAGAGTTTTTAAATGTCTGCTTTTCTGTCTTATGAGAAATTATTATTAGGTTAGAAATACCGGACAATTCATTTAGAGTAAAGTTAGGAATCTCAAGCCATGAAATTTAGATAAATAGTCATTCTGGAACACAGGTATTGTAGTGATTGGTCACATCTTAAATAGTTGAGCTTTGATGGAAGCTGAAAGGCTGGACTATGGTGAGCCTGAATGGAGGCACAATCCTTTTACTTCTGTTGTCCAGAAACAAGGTTCATCTTCTGGAAAATGGAGGAGAGTGACTCAAGCCTGGCTTTTTAGGGCAATACCTGTGTGTTTCTTGCATGAATCAGAAATACCTGCTCAGCTAGGTCTTCTGCCATCAAGATTTCAGTGTGAGGTGGGTTCAAAAAGGAGAGAGAAGACATTCAAGAATCATACTCTATGTTCATCCTTAATCAGATCAGATTTGAGACACTGAAGGTAATTTTTTAGTCATTTCTGAAAGTTACTACATAGCAGACAGCAAAATCATGCATTTTGTTTAAGCTTGGGTTATTATTTGTGCATTTATGAATGTTTAACTTGATTCCCAAGCTCAATTTTTAAAAGACACAGAGATTACTTATGCTGAGGATCAGAAGTTGAAAACTCTGAACACATGCAGTAGTTGAGAATTCTCTTCAGAATCATTGGAGAGGAGCACACTGGATGAGAACTGGTCATTAGTGATGCCTTCCCCTCATTGCTGTCTCCTCGTGTAGAATCTTATAGGCAAATTAACCTCTGAAAATCATTATCCTTACCTTGTTGTACTCAGAGAAAGCTCACAAGTTGGAATTATTATCAGAATAATACGCTCTTTTTAATTTCTCATCCCATATCACTTTCAGTATTTCTCTTATAAAGACAATCCCATGTTGTTAAGGTGTTAAAGAGCTTAGCATCTGATAATTTGATGCGACTTAAGTGTAAAAGTTATGTCTTTTCAAAAATGTTGTAATATCTTGCACTCGCCACAATGCAGAGTTGATGTTTATGGCAGAAGTTGTGAATAGAAATTTATCTTTGCACACTGAGGTGTTGTCTTTCACAGTGGTTGTATGTGGGTGGGTTGATGCTCACCAATTTTTAGGATAGACAAGAGCCACATTTTGGTACAGTACATACTGTGCAAAATGTGACTGCCCAGACAGTAAGGGAGTCATTTTTCAGATGATAATGCTAGTAATCAAGGGAAACCATGAGAGGAATTACTCCTTTAGTCAAAAAAATTGGCTTCATTTGTAGAGCAAGTTACTGTCAAGCTGCGTTATCTTTAAATATTTGGTATTTATATGTGGCTAATATCACTGTTACATTTTAAAGTATGTGAATAGAACAATTAAGTAGTAATGAAAGAACGCAGTTTGAAACTATTCAAAACTTAAATTGTTGTTCTGTGTAACTTAGATGCTGTTTGAAACAAATGTTTTACTGTATTAGAAGGTGCATATAATTTATTGTATTAGGCTGCCTCCAGCTATGACAGGTGATTTCATGTACCATAAAAAGGAAAATTAAAAAAAAAAAGGTGAAAGCAATTGTATAGTTAGTATGAATAAAAATCAATATATAGTAAAGGGAGAGGTATGTAGTATGAAAAGTACAGTGTCAGCACAAATAAAAAAAGATGCTGAAAGTCTATGGATGGTATTAGTATGTGGCATCAGCAATTCTCTGACAGATAAGTATGGTCGTACAACTCATAGATGACATTAAAAAGGCATTTGTTTGTGAATGACTCTGGAAGACTGTAGTATGGTATTACTAAGTGCTAATATTAGAAAAACATCAAATGTGTCAGCAGAAATTCATCTTTATTATATAAGAGAATGTAAACTGAGTTTCCTTTCAGGAAAACTGACAACAGTCTGTTATGTCTGATGACACACAAGGCTGTTGACTCGCATGTGCTGATGAGACCATGCTGGATGGCAGAAACATCACTAGCTAATTCAAATGCCTGTATACTGTTTGGTGAGGCTGAGCAGAGGTGTGTGGAGGCTACCTCTGGTTCTGATTTAGAAAAGTATGCATAACAAACAATAAATAATAATTTAAGTAAAAAAAGCTAGAAAGAAATCTGTCCTATGTCATTAATATATGAGATGACAGTTTTCAGTGGAATGATATCCTTGGATGAAGCAGTCTAAGATTTTCTGAGATGAACAAATGAAATTAACAAATTCCCACTAAAAGACAGAGTACAGGAGTCTTAGTGAAGCTGTCTTCATTGAACTGGGCACCCCATTTTAACTCATTAAAAAAAGATTTTCTCTGTACATGGACCTTTAGATTTCAGAAATGGTACAGGGAAGTTCCACGGCTTTGAAGCTTTAAGCACTGTGTTTCCCAGGGCTTTGAGGGTACAGTTAGTCCCTGAGAGGGGACCATGAGCGTGTGGGGGAGGGAGGATGTCTGTGCAAAGTTGTGTTCCTCTTGCAACCCATGACCAACCAAGGAACTGAAAAGGAGGCTACAGTTCTCAGTTCAGGAAACCAGCAGTGAGATCACTGTAGGATAAGTTATATGCAAACACCAAAGTTAGAAAGTAATCTTCACTCTGTGAGACCCTTCAACTACACAGCTTTTTGTTGTCTGTTGAGTCCACTAACCAACATATGCAGGTAGAAATCTAAATAACACACCTGTAGTGCCTTTAGCATTGCATTTTCAGGTCAGATTTTTTATTGTGAATCATTGTAGCCAAGAATTATCTGTTTAACTATGAAAATACAATTTAAAAGGGGAGTTCTTTATTCTACTTGTGACTGGATGATTTGCACACCTCCTTCTTTTTGGAGCACTTGTTTCAAAGCTAACTGTGTAAGTTCTGTTTGCGCATATAGAAACTAAGGGTCAGAAGAGAAGGGAAAATGCTATGTTTGGATCAGGGTTCATTTTTTCGTGTCAGTATTCAGCAGTTAACACTAAAGTATTTAAGTATTCATGAAGCACAGCAGTTTTAGGAGCAAGCACAGTGACATCTTTCAAAAGGAAGGAGCCTTGATAAGTAACAAAACAAGGTCCTACAGGAAGGTATTAATAAAGGCCCATAAAGAAAGACTTTTAAATAGACAAAATTAATTATTTCATGGAAATTCTGTTTGAAATTTCCTTTTGATATGAATGTCCAAGTCAGGATATTCTAAGATTTTTTTTTCTTTTTGTTTGTTTTTCTACAGGCTGACATTACTTTTTTTTCTTTTTTTTCTTTTTTCTTTTTTTTCTTTTTTTGTGGTGAAAGCTTTGCAACAGTTATCTATTATCTAAAGCATTTAAATAGAAAATTTAACGGTGTAAAAATAATATCTTTTACTAGATTGTTGAAATATAAGGAAAGATTGATACAGTAAATGAAAAATAATGCAGAAGCAGAACTTGTTCTAATACAAGATGATGAGTCCATTCTGTACTGAAATTCTGAATATCATTAAAGAAATGCTGAGAATGGAATTTCCAAAGTGTATTTGAAGTAATACAATATTTATGATGATAAAGTACGTGCCATTGGCTTCCCACATAATCCCTTGAGGCTCGTTGGCTGCATAATTAACATAAGTATTAGATTTCAGAAAAATCAGATGAGAATTTCACTTCTTAGTGAAAAGACAAAGGCTCTACGGAAAGACATGCATCAGAAGACTTGGTAGTGTATGACTGCCTTTTTAAAGTGTCTTTTAGTGGCACACAATCTTTGATCAGAGGCAAAAATGGTGCTGGGTTAAATCAGCTATAGCTGATGGCTAAAAGCAGGAGACTGCTGACTGGTGTGATAAAGACTGCTGCAGTCATTGATGAAGGAGTTTGAATACTGCACTGATTGATTGTCTGCCCTTGGTATGAATGCTTAATCATCAAAGCCAAAAGTCACTAATTTGTATGGAATCTAACTTAAAAATTGGACTTCTCAGTTAAAATAAATTGTACATTAGATTTTTGCACAGCCATGTCCAGACTTGAAAAATCCTTCTAGGACTGGAATTAGAGAAACAAAACCATCAAAATGACAAACCTTTATGTATTGCCTTCTTATCTGCATGGCCTGTTATCATGAAGCCACCATCCTCCTAAAGCACATGTTCAGTCCACTAGTGCTGGTCAGAACTGATACTGGTAGAATAGGCAGTTTTAATAAGCAAAACTAGGATACTTTGAATTTAAATGCAATTATGAATTATTGACTATAGGCTTTTGTCTGCAATTCCAAGCTTGTGGACAGTTATCTTCATTTCCTTAGGGGAAGACCCTGGCTTGGTTGAAATCAATGGAAATTTTGACACTTCAATATAGATAGGAATTGTCTTTTGATTCTTGAGTGTAACGGAATGAAACTCAAAGAAGTGTTTGGTCAAAAAATTGAGAATGGTGTTCACTTTTGAGGTCTAAGTCTGCAAAATAGTTTCTCAATGAGAAACTGCTTGGTATATGCCATTATGGAACAGTCGCTTCGCAACATATGTATTAAATGAGGTGGTACGTTGTAGCTCATTGAGGAAGAAACTCAAATTTTTTGTGGTGTTCAAATCAACCATGGTTGCCTAGCAAGTTTTAGTGGTTTTTAGCTGGTGGATCCTGAGACATGCTTGTATAAACTTTAGTGTTCTCTGATAGTTGCTTTGTGTGAAATTTAAATTAATAAATAGGTTAAGGTCATAGTTTTATTTTTCAGTATAAGAAGCAATTATTGACCTCCCTGTCCTTGGCATACTGTAAAGATTTATTAGCATTAGAAATGAATATTGATCAAAACTCAGATGGTGGGTCAATGAAAATTAAGTTGAGGAATTTTTATCTTCCTAAGGCTAAGCTAAGATTTTGCTCTTTGATTTCTATCCTAGGCTTCTGGTTTCAGGTATGCTGAAAATGCAATTGCAGATGCAGGATTCTAACTAATTCTAAATGTGCTTTGATATGTGGCAATATGTTCCAGGCAGTTTTAAGATGGATGGAAATGATTATCAAAATCAGGCAAGCTGTTTTTTTGTCTGTGTTGTTTTGTTTAAAAAAAAAAAAAAAAAAAGATCTGGAGTCTTACTTTACATAAAAGGTTTGTCTACAGTTCAGTATGAATTCCTAGACCTGACTGACATGCTGGCAGATGTGCTGATGGTAGGTTATCTAATCACGATATGTGTACAGACTTTGCTTTTATGTACAGACCTTATTGATCCTGTATCACCTTCAGGAATCAGGGAAGACTTTGTTTTCACCTTCACTGGGATATGCTCTAGGATATGTTTGGCTTGATGTTTTGAAATATTAGTTGTGCACTTTGGTAAATGCTTTCAAGACTTATCTCATGTGATCCTTTGCTCACAGCTTCTCCTTCATTTCTAAATTTTGTGAGCAAATAAAATAATATAGATTTTTTTAATCAAAAATCTGCTCCTTTAAATGATGATTTGAATGAAAATTAAACTTAGCACTTAAGCCTAAAGAGTGTCTTTAGTTTCTCCTTGCAGAATTGTGTGAGTAAATAACTATTCTAACATCTGATTTCTAAAAATCAGCTCCTGCAGCCTTATTAAGTACAGAGCTAGACAGCCAGAAATGTATAGCAGGTCCATAGACCAAGATTGTAATTTAGATGTTTTCAATTAAACCTGTGTTGGGACAAAATAAACTTATAAGATTGATGAAGATATTAAGCTTCAAGAAAAAATAAATAATGTGCTGGCGCTTAAGACATAGGATTTGTCTCCCACTTCCACTGTTGAGGCAGGGAAAGGAAGAGATGTTTTTGACTTCCTATGTCTGTTTCCATTGTATTTCTTTGTCTTAGTAGTTTAGATTTAGAGATGGAGCTTAGATTTAAAGATGGAACCATCTTCTGCAGACTCCCCAGTAATGAAAGAAAATGGTGTCCATATTCAGTTTAATATTTATTAGAACACATAGCTTCAGACTGGGGTCTGAGAGCCAAGTTAAATAATATTCAAAGGACAGTGAATTACACTTACGTATCACTTGGCAGTGGGTGCTGGATACACGTAAATTATGAGGACCAGAGTCATCATGAAATTTTCATGTTGGGAATGGGAATAGGAAATGAAGTATTAGGGAATGGGCATGTAGCATAGAGAACTTATAAGTAATTTATGATGTTAATGCTGAGTCCAGTTTTTAGTTTCTTGTGGGTCAAGTACAACAGGTAAGTCCCAGCCTAGGGAAGAGCAGGACAAAGGAAAGGACACTGAAGTGGAGATTGTTCTTACTCTTCACCTTCTGTGCTATTCCACCAGGACCAGAGCAGCAGCAGCAGAAGTCCAGTGGCCAGGATGTTGCTCTTGTCTCTTTCTGGTTGTGTTACAAATTCTGCATTTATATACACTGCCATCTTTTGATTTATGCCCAGGCTGTCTCATTTGAGCAAGCAGAAAAATTACAGACACTACAGAGCTGTTCTTTTGTGGCCCCTAGCACCCCTTGAAAATAGCAGATGGAGTGGGCTTTCCATGGCTGGCACTTGCTTAGTTTTGCTGCTCAGTGCTCAGTAAACTTGTGAATACAACAGGATCCAATAAGCAATGGCTTTGTTCTGCTCAATTGAAAGCTAAGGCTGTCTGAACTTCTGTGTTCCTACAAAACAAAATGCATTGAAATAAATTATTTTTCTTAAATAGCCATCATAGTACCTTGGCCTGTGAACCATGCAGAAAGGGGCTCTGAGACTAAGCCACCCTCCTGTTTTTGGACTGATTTTGAAGCCCAGTAATTACGTGCTGTCTTATGTACTAAGTTGATTTGAAATGTAATTTTGCCCTTGTAACATGATTACTTAAGTGATTCTCCTAATTCTCTTAGAATTCTCTATTTCAATGTCATGTCTGAAGACTGAAGTACCAAAACTAAGTGCAAACACATGGGTTTGAGATGACAGATTTGGCTCTAGTGCTCAGTTTTGTTCTGTCAAAAAAGTCCCTGATTTGTATTCATTTCCTGCTTCTTTTCTTTCTGCATTTGGGTAAAAGCTTGAAAAGTCCCTTATTCTCACTGACTTTATCTTAATTTCTCTTTGATCCTTTTTATTTTTAGTTCTTTTTTCCATTTTAACCTTTTTGTAGTTGCACGTGTTTTCTAAAGCTGTTATTCTCCCAAAATCTCTTTCCTTTCCTCAAGATAATTTCTGTCCTTGAATAGAATTTTCAAAGTAGCTCAAGTCTCATATTCAGAAGATAGATAATTACATAGAGGTCTGTTCTCTTTGAGTATCATTGAACTAAATGTTAAGCTAATCACTTTCAAGTACTGAATTTATGTTTCAAACTTACTTTTATAATCTTCAACATTTTGCCTTGTCCTTTTTGTTTTACTTAATTGTACTTTCCTAGTTTTTTCTTTGCTGTATATTCTGTTTTTTTCCATGTCCGACTATTTTTCGTGTATACATATTCCATTTTTTCACCCACTAGATCTTATTTATTTTCTCACTTCATTTATAGTCCCAAATCTTCTATATTACGCTTTTTCCTAACTTTCACTTGGTCTTTTCTCTGAAGTCTCTGCAAGAGCAAAGCAAGGAAACAACGATGTACCAGCTGAATCTAGTCTTTTATTCAGCTTCTTATATTCTGCTGATAAGACAGCCATTTCATATCCATCTTTTGGCTCATTTTCTGAAATTCATGCTATACAAATGTCTCTTAAGGGAAGATTTGTGAACCTCAGCAAGGTAAGCTGACAGCCTCAGAAGAGAAAAAATTAATACTTTCATTAAGCGTAGCTACAAGGCAAAGATACTCTTCTATCTCTAGTAAATTCCCCAAGTGCTTTCTTTCCACAAAACGGTATGAAGTTATGATTCCCTTTTTATGTATTCAGGGTAGCCTACTGCACTGTAAATTACAGTCCAAGATTTTTAACCTCTCGGTTCTTTGTACAGATTCTTTCTTTAACAACTTTTATAATTGAAAAACTTAGTAAGATTGATGCAGAGAAACCTGACACTCTCTGAAATTGCAGTAGGCTAACAGTATGCAGAAATCATGGTGTGAGCATTTCCTATGGAAAGCAAATATTTTACCTCTCTAAAACAAAACATTTCAGTATATTAGGTCAGTGCTTTAAATGTAAGTTTGTGAGAGTATTCACCTGAAATTGACTAATTACTTTAAATTTGAAAATAAATGAAAATGAAGCCTAAACATATCTTTGTTCATAACTATATCGAATGTTATACTAACATATGTCAGTATGAGATACTGATTCTCATTAAAAAAGAATTTACCCCTATCTGACAACAGTTTGCAAACTATTTTTATAACTCTGCCTAGTCACTTTATAGATCTACTGGTTTCAAATTGCCATTACTTGTGGGCATCAATATTTCTAAAATTAGGCTAAGACGAGGTAGTAGTCATGTCGAAAAAGTGTTAAAATTGACCTGATTAAGTTATGAATTGTGAAGTACTCATGAATGAAAAATTGGAGTCTAAAAAGCTTCCTGGTAAGAGTTTGAACATAAATTTACACAATCTCAATGAGTTATCATCCTCTGGAAGAAGTCCTTCATGTAAAGGCTTGGCTTAATAAATTTGGATGCCAGCTGTTAGTATTTGCTTGCTGATCCTGGCACCTGGTTAGCTGGATAAATTGAGAATGAAGCTTCTTGGAAATTAGCTGAGGTAGAGATAACTGTAAGGAGTAATTAATATTTGCATATGCCTTTCTTCAAACTTGTTAATTCCTGATCTTTTGATTATAATAAGTAAATTGTCTTGAGTGTCCAAGTGATTTTCGGGTTGACTGGCAATCTTGAGGTATGATTATAGAATTGTAGAATGGCCTGAATTGAAAAGAACCTCAGAGATCATTTAGTTTCAACCCCCTTGCCATGGGCAGGGTTGCCAGTATAGTGATACAGTGAGCCTGAAGCTGGCTTTGGGATCAGACTGCTTCTCAATTGCTTTTCAGTGAACTTTTGGCTTGTAATGCAAAGTGCTGGTGTGGCAGAGGCCTTTTCTGGCTCACCAGCTAACTTGACAGTGTGTGGCTGCAGCAGCAGATACAAAATACTCTTTCAAGGGTATAGCGCTCATCAAAAGCTGCCATGGGCCTATTTTAAGAGCAGTGCCTCTATTTACATGCAAGAGTAGATTTGGCCCTTCCTCTGATATATTCTATTTATTGTAAAATCCACGTGAAAAATAAATAAATTATAGAAGTCAAAGGCATGTTTTATACAAACTTTTCTGAGGAGTTACTATGTTGGCGTGTATTTCTGCTGAGTTTCTTATTGAGACACTGATGATTTATTGAGTTATTGATGAGATCTTAACTGATAAATTGCTAAACTGAAAATGTATTGCTGTCAATGCTTTTTTTTTTTTTCTTTTTTTTTTTTTTCTTTCTTTTTCTTTTTCTTCCCTAAAGCAGTGCAGTCAGATAGGATTTTGGTAAGCCTCTTAATATACAGCTTCATATGCATAAATTAAAAAATTACTTAACAACACTCAATGCCTTTATAGCTGTTGGAAACCTACGTTTGTCACTATTCTGAATGTGTTTTTTTTTTGTTTCTTTTCTTTGAATTAGAAGAAAATCTTATATTTTTCATTGAAAGAGTATGATGGCACAAATAGATTAACATAATGAAAAAGATGAAACTGCAAAAATCTGTTAGATTTTTGAAATGCTATTTTAAGATTTGTGGGTTTTTCATTTCTTTGTGAAACATTACATGGCAGTAGTGGTAGTACACTTTTTTTGATATTCTGATATGATAGTATTAAAACGTTCTCTCCTATTTTTATTTTAGTACATTTTTAAAATCACTGTGGACAGCTGCTGCAAAGTAAAATATCTCATCTTTTATTTTTTCCCTTCAAAATGTCTCTTGCTCATAAAAACAGCTTGACAGAACTTTTATGTAGATACATCTATTTCAACTGCAGACATACACAGCACGATCAAAAGTAAATAAATACAACAGACTTTTCATTGTAAAAGAAAAAAAAAAGGTAAAATGCAGTACAAATTTGTGAAATCCTTAATTTCTTAAAGCAAAATTTTAAAGTAGAGGCACATTTTCCCATGAGAATTTTCTTCAAAGGCGAAGTGTTTTCCTGCAGGTCTTCCTTAAAACAGAATAATTCTGTCCCTCCTCTTTCCCTCCTCTATCTCCCTTCACCTCTGAGAGAAGTGGAAACCTTCTTAGTAGCTCAGCACATAAAAATACCTCTAAATCGGTGATCCCAGACAGTGATTAGAAACTGATCTAATGAAAATAAAAGGACTCGGTGGAACCACATCAGCACAGTTACAGCTTTATGCATTACCATATCATGACTGTTCTGATTAGAGAAGAGTGTTGATCCTAGTTTATCTGTGACATGATGTTCTTTCACATTTTATGCAGATATTTCAGATTCAGCATGGGATTCAAAGCTACTTCTCAGGTGTTACATATCGCAGCAACGGCTCTTAGGACTATTGCTTTTCTGTACATCATAGCCATTGTCCTGGGTTCTCAGTGTGCTGCGGCTGTTCAGTAAATTCAAAAAAATACAAGTTTTATTTCTCCTGTATTTAGGGGGAAAAAAAAAAAATAAATCTATGCACTGCCTTCCTTAGCTGACTCACTGAACAAACACTGGACATGATTTTCAAGCAGTACTTCTCAGAACGTCAGGATTTTCTTATGCCTTCTGTGTTTTGTTGTTGTTGTATTCATGGCTGTTTGAACATTTACCTTTTCTCTGCCTTCCAGACTCTTTGGACTAATCCTAAATTAGAATATTTATTCACATGAAAAGAAGATTTTAACGGAACTTAATCTCATTCTTATTTGTAAAATAAAAGTTATGGAGTAAAAATTATGAGTAATAGTTTCTAGATGTATTCAGTATACAGGTTTTGTTGTTGTTTTTTTTTTGTGAGAATGAACCTGACACAAGATTTCTTTGATATACTGTTCTGGTTATTCCTCAGAGTATAAAATGCTCTCTGAAATCTGTGATTCATTTGAATGCTATGAATTACTTGGAGAAAAGATTTTTGTTTTGGCTTTAAGAAAAGAAACTGATAACAGAATCCAGAAATCTCAAATTTCAGGATGTAAAATGATGTTGATGCTCTTTTATACACACCTGCAAAGCTTTCATTCTGCAGCAATGTCCAGCAAGAAATTATTTGCCTGGATAATGAAAAGGTGTTGCAAGCTGAGCCTTAGGAGAAGAATCAGCCACAACATCACGCATTAGCAATAAATGTGATCATCTCCACTAACTATGAAACAAAATACAAAATTTTGGGGAGTCTCCTAACTGCAGTCCTTTGCCAGAGATTTGCTTTGTCTCTTTGCATAGTAAATAGCTTCTTCTTTCAAGTGTTCTCAGTTTTCTGTATTTTATGCACTCTGAATATTCTTTTGTTCCTGTATTGTGAAGTATATTAATTGAAAAGCTTACTGATTTGTGTTTTTTGTTTTTTGTTTTTTTTTTTTTTTTTAGTTTTTCACTATTATGTTGTATGACTCCTTTTATTCATCCCTTCTTGCGTGGAACATGGGAAGTTCCATCTGAATGTTAGGAAGAGCTTCTTTCCTTTGTGGGTGACAGAGCACTGGAATATACTGCTCAGAGAGGTTGTGGAGTCTCCTTCTTTGTAGCTGTTCAAAACACGCCCAGGCAATCCTTTGCAATCTACTGCTGGGAATCTGCTTCAGCAGGAGGCTGGGCTAGATGGTCTCCAGAAGTCCTTTCCAACCCCTGTAGTTCTGTTTCATCTTTGCCTCTACTTATTCTAATTCATGGATTGTTTTAGAAGTAAAGGATCTACCTGCACTTTATACATATCACAACTGACATCTTGCCAGTGAAGCCAGTTTCACTTTACTTATAAGCTGAAACTACAGTTGAAAAGCAACATATGCTGTAGCAGGGTATGCCTTCTATTATTAAACTGTTGTTCCAGAGCACAGAACCAGATGCAACAGAGATTGCTATTTAGTTACAGCACCAAGAGAACAAACTCATGTATACTGTACTGGCATAACTCCGTTGGGTAGACCAACTTATTCTATCATTCAGCCGAGGACTCCTTTATCTGGACTCTTACAAATTCAACAACTGAATAAAGTGATTTGTAAGTGGTGTGCATTTCTTTGTTTTTGGATTGAAATATGACTTCCTCTAACTTCCTAGGCAGAATTATTTTTCAAGCCGCATCAACTTCATAAAAACTTTGCAAAATGCATTTCTTTTCAAAACTGACACTTGGAGATTAGTAAAATTTCAGATTTTCAAGTTCTTGGAGAATTAAAAGCCAACAAAAGAGATTTATTTATTTGTTACTTTGCTTTTCTTTTTGTTTGTTTGTTTTAATTCCTGTTTTATTTTATTCTTTGTCATTCAAAGAGAGTATATGCAGTATTTGTGTCTGGCTCTACTAACAGCCTAAGATCAAAATAACATCATAAATGTTTACCATTGGAAGAAAATCCAAGGTCTTATTTCATAAGTCCCACTGATGTATAAAGGACTGATCAGATTTCCAGCAGGGCAATGCATTCCCAAGTTCAACATGTCTACGTAAGTCTCACGTAAGTCTACGTATGTGTTGTTAAGATAAGCCTATTCATTTAGTGAACATAGCTTTCAAGTTAAAATATGGTCTTTATGCCCCATTACTGTTTTTACTTGAATCTGGTGTACAAATTGGTTTCTGTTTACTGTTTCTGCACTTTCACCTTTTACTTGAGTCAGCAGCTTAGACAAGATCCAGGGTGCCTTGTGAGCATCTGTAGCACAAAGGATTGAAAGCTTTTTCTTTCTTTCCTTACAGAATTCAGTGTTGAAACTCAGACATTTAAGTACAGTTGTTGAAAAGCTGCTGTTGTGAGCAGAGCTTGAAAAGAAAACAATGCCATAGCGAGTCACTTGTTCTTTTATTGCTTCTCCCTGCGCAGCTCGCTTTTAGCTGTTTATTTTAATGCTGATTAAACAGACTTCTTTCATTAACTGCACTTCCTTAGATATTGTTTCTTCTGCAAACATAGCAAGTGCCAAAAATAAAAGTCATCTTTTGAGTGTGGTTCAACCTGAACTTTTGCTAAGCTGTTCACATGTACTCTGTAAATAATAAATATAATTTGATTCCATTAACCTAATTAATCATCCTAGCAGAGCAGGAGGATATTTGACTAAGTCAAAAGCGCATTTGATAATACATTCTGGAGACAAATAAGCAGCTGGTTGGTAAAAGAAATACTGAAAAGGATAGGTAAACTTTTCGGACCAGTTCTTTCTGTTTGCCAGCCACATTACTGTCAATGTTTTTCTGAAATTTAAAAAATATTCCTAGGATTTCTGTGGTAGAAAGCATTCCATCCTTTAAGGTAATCTAAGTGTTTATTCCAGCCTTCAGGAAAACAGAATACCATGGCATTTGCTCTGTAGTGCTGTGCAGATGCCTACTCACCCCAAGAGTGAGAGATTTCAGGTCTGGCAGCGAAGGTTAATTAGCTAGCTGTGAGCTTTTTTGCAGAGCCACTTCAGTACTTCTGCACAGCACTCCTCGTTGTGTGAGGTGTATTCACTGTGGCAGGATGCCTTCCTGGCTCTGTTCTGGTGCAGGAAAGGACCATAACTTCCAGCCTTTTGCCTTTCATTCCCTCCTGTTCTGAGCCAGCCTGCCCTGCTGAGTTTGGCCAAGCGGTTTGTGCCTGTCAGGGACCAAGATGACTCTTGAATTGGATCAGTGTTGGCTGTGGCATAGCTGGATGGGGGCTAAATAAGGATGAAATGGAGCCAGCGTGGGTGTTTTTGAATCCAGAGCATAGTTATGTAAGAACTGTGTAAATCACCACTGGGTAGTAAAAGAATTGACTGCCAATTTAATAAGAGGTAAATGGCCAAGCTATTAGGTATTTGTTCTTGTTGAATATTACCTTGCCTTGTGTACTCCCACTCATTGTGGCTATAGATTTCAGGACTTCCTTGAAGATTATAATTTAAGAAGGAAAATGGAGCATTATTTAGTATCTGAATTCCGTTCAGTCTTGGAAAACACTGAGCACTCTGACCTTGATCTGGTGTAAATACGTGCTGGTCCAGTGGTTTTCCTTGCCTTGTGACTTGAGAGATTTCAAAGCTCAGAACTGAAGAAAACAATGCAGTCTGCTATTTCCTTATTGCCTACCTCACCCCAACCATTGAATTTTTATCACTAGCAGAAAAAAAAAAAATAAAAGAGAGAAAGAGAGAGGAAAGAGAAAGGAAGGAGAGGAGAGGGGAGAGGAGGGGAGAAGAGAGGAGAGGAGAGAGAGAGAGAAAGAGAGAGGCAGAGAGGGAGAGAGGGAGAGCGAGCGAGCTCTTTTACAGTCTTTTCTCATTACCAAAGACCGGACTTCACAAGGTCATCATCAGAGCTTTTTGAAACAAAGTATGGAAAGTTGTGTTCAATAGTGACTTTTGAATGTTGTTGCAACAATAAGCATAGTATTTGCATAATAATAACAATAATGTAATATCAGCATAAAAATAATATTGCTTCTTTATCTGCGTTGGTGGGTCTCAATTTGTGTTTCCCTTTCCAATTCACACAGATTTTTATAGCAAAAGTTGAGTTTATATAAGGACTCATTTAGTGGTTGAATTGACATTCTTTATTCTTAAAAACTAAGTAGTTGTATGTCTCGTTTATATTAAGGCCTGTAAAAGCCAGGTATTTTATTGTCCAGTAAAACAGATGTAAGATATGTCACCAACCTTCAACTTTTTTTCAGATACAAATTTTCCTAAAATTTCTGTATTCCAGTCAGTGCTTAAGAAAACAAAATCAAACAAAATGAAAGTTTCCTCTATAACAACACACATATTGTAACAGAATTTTGGGGGTTATGTTCATTGAGCAAACACAAAACTACTGTCTATAGGTCAATGCGTTCTTGAAGTTGTACTGAAATATATCCAACAGAAACTCAAACAAATGTAAGAAGCATTGAATCATTGCTTTATTTATTTCCCTGGCTCCATAAGCAAGAGCTGCTCAACTGTTTTGTATTTCACATAGTTTTCAGAGCAAGAAATATTGCATTCTTAAGAATGTGTGCAAGAAACTTTGCAAGTAGTAGGTCTGTCAGTTAAGCTGGGTGGGCAAGAAAAGAACATTGTGACCGGGGCTGGGGTGTGAAATGCCTTGGGTTTGAGGAGCAGCACAAATTGAGGAGGAGAAGGTGTTTGTGCTTCTCTTGCTCAGATTCTTTTAATATATCCTATCTATCTATTAAGTTGCTGTGAGTCCAGAGTAGAGAGAAATTTTGTTCCTCATCTGCAAGGTGGCAGCAAATGATAGCATTTCTGCAATAAGTGAATATATACACAGATACAGAACACTCTGAAAGACACAAGTTATTATTTTGTTTGGTGTTTAAGACGGCAAGAAGGAAATTCTGGAACAAATTTGAGGATGGTTAGCTCCCATCTCCCTCCAAAAAATAAAGAAGTACCTCACTCATCTACTAACCTCTTAACCCTGTGATACTCAAAAAGCATCATAGGGTTCTCTGCAAGTTATTTTCCTATTGTGGAATAAAGCTTTTGATGAGTGAAATGAAATGAATTGAGAACTCAGCTAGTATTTCTAGAGTAAGACGAGCATTCTGCTGGCATTTTCAACAGAGCTAATTGGGAGGTGCAATTTGATTTAAATTTGTATACTTTAACAAAACCTTACAGGACCCTGAAAAGCTAAAAGTAAATCTTCTGTTCTGTGAATTTCGTAGTTGCTTTTTGTTATTGTGTTTTTGTGTGGTGGTTTTTTTTTTTTTCCCTGTAAATATTGGAGACCACTTTTTAGTCTTTTCTTTAGTGTACATCAGTGTGTAGTATTTCCATTTTAACTACCATATTTTTCTAGCACTATACAAAAGTATATAAACAGACACGCTCTTATTCTAAAAAGCTCTGAACAGACTGCTGAAGGTTTCCCTCCCATTCTCCTTGCCAGATTTATAGCTAGAGTTGGCAGCAGTGGCTATAGCTAAAGTTTCTTAACACTTTCTGTTACTAGGTCTGTTTTCAATTGCTTATGATTTTGCCAGCTTCAACTGCTTCCTAGTGTTTTTAGACCTTTTGGCTTGGCCAGTGGTTTTGAGCTTTTATGATACTAGTGAGTTACTTCTGAAGTTTTATGGACCTCATCCTGAGCTGATCTAAATTTGTGTAATTCAAACACTAGGCTTAGCTACACTTTCCTGGATATAACGCTACAGAAAGAAGCCCAGCTGGTTTTATTTATTTTTTAGAGTTGTGATGTGAATGAGAATGAGACAGACAGTAAGGAAAATGGAAGGAAGTTGGGCTGGAAACTCTACAGTCATGACATGTAGTAACTTCTTTCTATTATTCTGCCTTTTCATGTTGTATAAGCATGTGGATTCCATTTCACTGTAGCCAACTCTGCCCTTCATCAGGCTCAAATTTCTTGCTATTGCAAAAGCAAGCTTGAGGGAGTTATCCTCAAAAAGAAAAACTTCAGTCAGTAACTGAGTGCATTTTTCTTTTATACAAGAGATGTAGAAGTTCCCTCCTTTATTCAGGCATCTGGCATTTTTGACCCCCTTTAGACTGAGCTCCCCTGCCTGCTATGGGAGTGGCTCCTCTGGGATGCCTGAATTTCTGCTGTTGATCTGAAATAGCACAATGTCCGTAGCAGTCTGAATGCCAGATAATGGCAGCAACAAACAGTGCAGTCAGAACAAGACTGATCTAGCAAAGTGGGTTGCTCCACTCCCAATTGCAGCAGTAAAGCTGCAGGCACTGAGAGTTCACATTTACTGCCCTAAAGACTACTGCAGGATTTTAATTTTTTGAACATAAATAATATGAATGATTATTTAATCTGAAGGATCTGAGTCTGTCATAAAATGTGCCTGGTTGCCATACACTTTGCTAATTCTGGAAATAAACATTCTAAAAATCTGATAGAAAGCAGATGAACAGTGTCAAGGAAAACAGAAACATTTAAAACAAGTCAATATTTTCCAGCGAAAAAGTGAGAAAGACCTCGCTGTATGTTTGCAAACCGATCAATATTTACCTCCTCAGGTTTTTAGGGCTCAGAGCAGATTTTCATTTCTGTGATTCAGTTTCACCATGCTGAGATTTCGTGATAATTAACCATGTACCTTACTGTATTTACCATTCAGTTTATCTTTTTTACCCCTTAATGCACATCTGAGCGTTTGCATTTAATATTGTGCTAAACTTTATTTACTATGTCATTCAGAAGTGATGTGCATTTTTAAGCAACTTTGATGCCTTTCTCCATTCTTTTTCTCTGTGATTTCATCTTTTGGACTTTATTCTATTTTCTTGTCAGCCTTTCATCTTTTACCTTTCTGAAAACAATAGTTCCTGTTATTCTGAATTTTCTGCTTAGTCTATTTCAGACATTTACAGGTTACAGCAGAGAAAGTCTTTGTGTAGTACTCTGTATTTATTTAATTTCCAGTACTTCACTGAAGGTGTCAGTATTTTCAAGGAGACTCCAGCGTTGCTGAAAATGTGTCAATCTTATGTAATTAGTAATATGGATAAAACACATTTGCAGTAATTTGAAAGGGTTATAATTAAAGTTCTGTTTATCTGAGCTCTCGGTAGGACACAAGTAGTTAGTAATGAAGTAATGACGTGCAACTGTTGCATTTTCCTTTACAAATGTTATGGGCTGGGAGAAGGACTGATGCAGCAGATTTTTATTCACATCAAAATCTGTTTTAGTTTGATCATGTAGAGACAGTACGTTGTGTTGCTTGAGGGAAATTAGGGAGAAGATCGATACAAAGAAAGATAAAAAGACATGTACAAAAACTCCAACCAAATTAAATATAACCTGAGCTCATTCTTGAATACAGTTCCCTGTGCAGTGTCAGGCATTGCTGTCCTGGCCCCACCAGGGATGTGTGGTGCTGCTTCCATCAGCACTTCTGCTTTAGAGCTGAGGTTTGAATGCTGCACAAAAGCAGTTTCCAGACAGCGGGTTTGTTTAGACCTACAAATCAATACTTTGATATTATCTGTGCATACAACTGTTCCCACTCTGCTCCCCAGGAGAGCCAGTGCCACAGTAATCTTTACAAGACATGCAACTTTGTAGAGGAAAGATGTTCAAATTACTTGAAAAAGTAGTGAGTTATTTCTCAGGAGACTCTCATTCCATTTGTAATAATATGATGCATGAATCTAACACTTTCTGAGTGTAATCAGGTTTTTACCTAATTGGATTTTGAAGAAGGCCACCATTTCTGTTTGGTCTTTCAAAGACTACTGTAACTTTCCCAAACACTTATCCTGCTTCGCTCCTCCTTCACCACTGAGAATTCTGATTCTTTATTTTTCTCTTTCTGCCCCCAGTCAACTCCTGGTACTGGTTAGTGAACACATCTTTTAGTGATACAATCCGTGTCTCTCATTTTGCATGGATGCAGAACTCACACCTTTGAGTTCAGACATGCTGACCTAGCAGGATGCAAGATGGGGCAGCCCTATCATCCCTCAATCACTAGGTGTCAAGATCTGCTTTCAGGCTTTATGTCAAAATGTTGAATGCTATCTTTCCTTTTTGTTGTTGTTTTTGTTGTTTTGTTTTGTTTTTTCCTTCTGAGTGTACTAAAAAGTAACTTAAGAGAACAGCAGTGCATCAGCAGCACCCAGTAATGTCTTGATAGCTGTGCAGTATGCAGGTTCCTGTTACCAGCATATTCCATTTGCTTGTTGTCAGCTCTTGTAATCAGGTGAAAATACAAATTACTCCCCTCCCTCTGTTCTTTATGCCCAGGTGATCTCTTGGTAAACCAAAACAGCACAGAGAAGTAGTAAAGCGAGAAAGCTGAGAAAGGCAGATTTTTGCTTTATTAGTGAGCCACATCAGCTTGCTATTAAGTTATGTTAATACTGCAATCAGTGCCTGATAGGTGCAGCTATCTGGGAGTAACAGTACTGGGAGACAGCAAATCATGGACTGCTTCTTTCAGTAGCCTTTTAGGTCAGTTGAGCTGTCTTGCCTGCCATCGCTCTGAATTTTGTAGTCTTTTTATGCCAACACAGACATGCAAAGTGGATAGAGTGTGACCCACAATCTGGCCCTTCATATTCTTGAGAAAAGTCTCCCAGGAGGAATACTATTTGAAGGAGAACACAAGATGACTCTTCTAATGGACCATGAAGTGCTGACAGGCTGCTTTTAAAACAAACAAAAGTCAAAACTACTGAAAATCTCCACTTATTTTCATTTGCTTTTGGATTTTAACTCCCCCAGTGTGTGTAGCTGTCATACATAACATTACAATTTGAGAATGTTTTAGGTCATCAGTCTGTTACTTACAGGATTAAAAAATTCTCTGAGAAGATATTATGATCTGTCTGGAAGGCCAGTGAAAATGTATCCTTCTCGTAGTAGTTAATCTCCACATCTGCCCATATAGAATGCTTTCATGTGATCTGTCCATGTTGTTTTTTAGGCTTAGGTGACTGATGCTAGATAAAGATTATATAGATCAAATGGGAAAGAAGTATGATTATTTTACATACAATATAAAATTCAAAAAGCATGCTTTCATCTACCCACTCATTTAATTAAAAAAAAAAAAAAAAGTAAAAAAAAAAAAGAGTGGGGGGAGAAAGGTGTCAGACCTCCATACTCAGGGGATAATTATCTTCTCCTGCACAGTGAGTTACATAAGAAACGTTGAACTCATCAATATGAGAATATTGCCCCAAGTTATAAAGTGAAAAAAGTAGAGGGTTGAAACTAAGAACAAAGGCTTGTCAGACTAAAATGGATACAGCTGTGCCTACAATTTTAATACTGTTCTTAAGGAATTGTGCTAAGACTTCCAGAAAAAGAATTAGGTGATCACTAAAGCAGATATTTCTAGAATTTAGAAATACAGCAATAGCAGAGTGTTTTTAAAGTGGATTTGAAGGTATCACTCTTTCTTAGGTATGTTATTACTACTGCTTGCATTTTAAACACTGGCACTTGTTTGGCCACAGCTTGCCAGAAGCCCAACATCTGAGAGCTGCAGCAGCTGCTGGGATGTTAGAACACGTTGGTCACTCTGAGCATCCCTGCACTAAAACCTCAGAGGAGTGTGGTAGCTAGTAATTGATGCAACCAAGGTTTTAAAAGAAAAACATCTTCATCAGCTGCTGTTTTTCTTATCTTTTGAGAATATTAAGTGATTTCCTGAGCTACTTCCATGGTAAGAATAGTTGGTAATTAAACACATGCAAAGCATGGGAGGGATTCTGCTTGAGAAAATCACTTGCAAAATCCCAAATTTTGCATGCAAATTAACATGGTATTGGTCTTTCTTAGTACAAGTCAATATGATTGATGACTTTCTTTCAGGGTAGTCGATTTGCTTTATTGAGGAATTCTAAACAGTGACTGATAGCTCTGTAGGTCAAAAAAAAAAAAAAAAAGTAGTTCAAAGGACAGTGAGTAAAAGTATCTAATATAAAATAACATATTTTGAAATCAGAATAGTTACCAAAAGTTTCATGAGAACAGTAAATCAGTGCACCTTTCTGAGGAAGAATATATAGCTAGGAAGTTTTAAGTCTTCGTGACAGTACATTGATGTTTCTTTTGTTTGTTTGATGACTGCTAGGCTATAGGTTTCCTTTTTTTATTCTCTATGAGCAGTACCACAAAATGTTCAAAACAAAATGTTGTCGCTTAAAATACAGTGATACATTTATCTGCCAGAAAACAAGGCATATAAACTGCAGAGAATGTCTTCAAAAGTGTGTGTCTTATGTGAGGCAGAAGGCATTTTAAAAGATGTAATAGGAGAAAGCAAACTGCTGTGACTGTGGCATGCAGATATCCTACCAGTATACTCCTTCTCCAGGTCTCTCTGTGGCCTGAAATTTTTGACAGCCACAGACTGGTGAAAGCCAGCAGACACCATTTTAAATCTCTCACCTGGTCCACCTGCCTGCTCAGAGCAGGGTCAGCTACGGCAGGTTACTCAGGCCATGTCCAGTTGGGGTTTAATCCTCTCCAAGGATAGAGACTTTTTCTGCACTTCCTAATACTTAAAATGCACTCTGTTCATGCTACTGGTTCTCATCAGAAGCTTCTCTCTCCCCAGGTATTCAGGTGACAAAATTGAGCTGTTCTGCCTGGGAACTACACACAGATTCACAAATTCTGTGTCCCTTTGTACCTTTTCTAAATTGTACTTGGCATCTTTCTGTAGGCATGCAGTTTCATAGGCAGAATGGACTACTGCAGAGTTCTTCTCTACACTTTGGCTGGCAAACTTGGTTCTTGCCAATTACTTAGTACTAGGCTTATTACTATGCAAATGCATCCTCAGCCAAGTAAGGGATCTGATCTAGCTAAAAAAGACATGCTGTGTTTCTGTTTTGTTTTGAAGGATGTGAGATTAGCTTTTAGTTGAATCTGTTTATGATTGAAGAGAAGCAGCAGAGTTGCTGAAGAACACAGGTAGGCTGAGGCTTCTCAAGAAAATGTAACCTGCAAATGGAGGCTGCTAGGCTTTTCATTCTTCCCTCCTGAGCTTTTTTTGATGATATCATTTTGTCCCTTTTATTTGCTAGTCTTGTTGTTCTTACAGTAATCTTCTCCCCTGCGAACTAAGTGTGAAGCTGAATGAACCTATTTGTTTACAGTTGAAATCCCTATGGGTTTCATTTCATTTTGTTTTAAATCCTAGTGTTAGTGTTTGCAAGGAGCTACTGCAAGGAACACTGGGAAATGAGGTGCCTGCTTTTTCACAAATAAATTCTGCTTTAGTACAGACAATGGCTAGGAGACCATTTCAGTGATGGAAACACACAGTAGGTTAGTTGATCTTAGAAAAGTCTTCTGCTATAATCCTCTGATTCGGGTGTCCCTATGGCAAATGTATTCATACTTCCTTCATGGTCTGCATGTAATGAAAACAGTTTTTCAGTATTACTGTTCAACCTAAGCTAACATTATTAAAAAGGACATGATAGCATTCATAAATTTGTTTTAATATTTTCAAAACAGCTTAATTTATCAACATTGGTAATGTGCTATTATGAAACAATAGACATAACTGTTATTCGGATGTCAACAATTGTTTCTATTAGTTAACTACTAGTTACTAGTTGTCAACAATAGGAGGTTGAAAAATATTATGTAGCTTCTGTAACTGTGGTATTAAAACTTATAAATATGAGTCTACACCCTTCTATCCTCGCCCCTCCCTCCTGTGTACTGTTAATGGTTAGGGAAACAAAAATGCAATGATACCAATATATACATAAATAACTCCAAAAGTAATGCCTCCAATTTATTTTCATAGAAACCACTACAGATATGAAGAGCACCGTAATGCTATTTGTACAAATCAGAAAAAAACTCTCAGCTAAAAACCACTATTTTTCAACACAGTCACCACCATTAGGTATGCATTTTTTTCAGCAATGAACAAGAGCCTGCATGCCACACTCATAAAAATCTGCACCAGTGGAAGTGACCCCCTGCTACTATTACCTGTCATTACTGCTGAAACACTCCACCCACTGCCTCACTGTGCTCACATCCACTGGTTGGTCTCCAGAAATGTTCAGCAAGTGTCAATGAATGTCAATGGGGAAAATTTTTTCTGTGTAAAGGAATTCAGTGATACAATTTTGCATCATCCATACTGCCATCTCAGATACTATTCTGTCAGAGTGCACCTCTGCTACCATTTCTCCACGGCAACAAAATGTAATGAGAAATTGGCAGAAAGATTCAACCTCTACTGCCGTGCTACCAGCATCTGCCTTTGACATCATGAGCTAACATAATGAGCTAAGAGGCATTACTTTCAGAGCAGCCCTCATATAGCATGACAGTTAGCATGAATTTGAAAATTATTTCCCTTCATTTTCTGGCTTTTATATGAAACAAATAAGTTTCTGCTTTGAGACATGCTATCCTTCCCTGTGGCCTTTCTTGCCCTATGTTTCTATGTAGTTGGGATGGAACAGTGATAAACTTGGTGAAAACTTTGCAGCTGGTCATCTGTCTGAGAGAAAGTAAAAAAACAAAACAAAACTATAGGAATAGTTGTATGATATTTCAAATGCACATAGACTTTCCAAATCATAAATGTAATTTGTGATCTTATTTGGACATGTATGAAACAAATGGACAAACACAGTAGTGAACATAATATCAGTGGTGTTGGCATTTGTACCTGCAAGCAGCATTTCCAAAGACAGGGAAAAATTTTCAAGGATAGATCAGGAACTACTGACCTGTCAGTCTCACCTCTGTCCCAGGAAAGATCATGGAGCAGATTCTTCTGGGTCTGTACTAAGACACATGGAAGGCAGGGAAGTGATACAGGAGAACCAGCATGGCTTCACCCAAGAGCCATACTTGACCAACCTAGTGGCCTTCTGTGCTGGTGTCACTGCATCAATGGCAAGGGAAGAGCCTGTCTGGACTTCAGTAAGGCCTTTGACGTGGTACCCTACAACATCCTTCTCTCCAAATTGGAAAGATGGATTTGATGGGCAGACTGAACAGTGGACCAGAGAGTAGTGGTCAATGGCTCAGTGTCTGGATGGAGATCAGTGCTGGAACCAATGCTTTTTAATATTTTCATCAATGACATTGACAGCAGCGTTGAGTGCGCCCTCAGCAATTTTGCTGATGTGGGTTGTATTTTATTTGCTGTGGGGTGCAGTTGACACAACAGAAAGGCAGTATACCATCCAGAGGGACCTAAACAGGCTTGAGCAGTGGGCCCAGGTGGACCTCATAAGGTTCAACAAATCCAAATGCAAGGTCTTGCACCTGAATTGAGGCAACCCCCACTACCAATATAAGCTGGGGGATGAAAAGATTGAGTGCAGCCCTGCCAAAAGAGACCTGAGGGTAATGGTGGATGGGAAGCTGGTCATGAATCAGCAGACTGCCCTTACAGCCCAGAAAGCCAACCGTATTCTCTGAACATTCTATGAAGAGAAGTTTCTTGGATAGGTATGCATTAGGAAATGCTATTATACTCTCATTTACAATTTTGCAGAACGTTTGGCTCATTCATCAGATTTCCAACTTGTCCTTCTCTGTGTGACTTTGCACTGCTTGAAGAGCTGATCAGTGAACTGTACAAATCAATGGGCTGTCTTTCCAATATTTAACAGATAGATATGAATGAGCTTTACACAGTCATTATGTCTGCACTACTAATGAATATTCGTGACCACAAGACACAAAAGATCAGAGAAGAAGAGGGCTGCTCTTCTGACTTGCAGCTGGCTGCCTCAGCTCCATCAGACTTACTTGCTGAAGGGAAAGGGAGTGGCAATCTGATGATTTCTAGTCTCCTCCAACATCAGGAGATCCTGTGGTCAAGCATATGTGATCAAAGTGAGATGAGAAAACACTTGGACTTACCAAGCAAATTGAGGGTGCTTTGTGGTTGGAGATACCACTTCTTCTATATCCTTCAAATGCAATTACAGACAAATCTGCCCTATCGGTATGGTAAAGGCACCTTCACAGGAACCTTCTGGTTGTTTTTTTGTTTGTTTGTTTTTTGTTTGTTTGTTTTGTTTTGTTTTGTTTTGTTTTTCCCTTGAATTATTTACATGTTCCTGGTCTAGTTCTCTTGAGTCTCAGTGTGTCCAAGTTTCCATGACAATTTCACTACGGAAGGGTTGTTTTTCTGGATAATTAAATTACTTTCAAAGCATCAGAGCATATGAAGGGCTCCACTTTCAAAAATTACATATACTTATAAATCACTTGGAATTGGGTGAGAATTTTGGCTCCAGGGATAAAGCTTACTGGGGATTCTTACATTCTTTATTAGACTAGGTGACACAGTTGGAAAGTACGGATTCCTTGGCTCTCAGGCACCAAGGTCAGAAACTGCAAACTTCAAGCTAATCACAGAACAGAAGAGTTGCTTCAAGCTTAACTTAATTATATTAGGGAATTAAAGAGAGAACTCTTGTTGGTACTTTACAGAGCAGAGGTGAGTGTGAGCAAGTGGAGACTTGATAAGGTCATAGAAAGTCTTTAACACTCTGTAAATGAGAAGTATTGAGAAGAGTAAAATGCTTTTAATAGCAAATCTCTTGCTGTTGGGAAGAATAGTTTTGAGACCAGAACAGATGCAAAGACTGCCTTCCTTCATCTCTAAAGGCTAAAACACTCCCATTCATCCCTCTAGCTATAATTCCCTGCCCAATTTCTACTATGTTTCTGTTTAAATTCATGTTACTTGCCCAAGTCTCAAATATATTACTTAGTAAATTCTTAAGTCATTCTGAAAATGTGTTACACTTTCATCAGTTGTTAAAAGCAAGAGTACTTGCAACACACTGAAGATTATTGATCAAGGAGAAACCATTTAGACAAAAAAAAGTTTGAAGAAATTATTACTAGATCCTTCATATGAATATTCTGTTACTTATATAGTTCTATAAATGTACACATTTTTGCAAAGAAAGGGAGAAATCTATTTCATCAGGTACAATGCAAGTTATGCAAAGGTGTGGCTATTTTAGGGGACAAAAAAAAGGAGGAAAAAAAAAAGAAAGAAGCTATAGCTTGTTCTAAGTGACTAATTCAAAGTGCAGCTGGAGTCTATGCTTTCCATTTTGGGTAGTTAGGTATAGGAACATCAAGCAGCCATAAATTTTGTATGCTTAGCTTGGTCATGTAAAGACATTAGTTTCCCTAATTATTTAAATACCATTTCAGTTATGTTTTACTTATAGTGATCTTCAGATAGGTGGCATGAACTAATAATTTTTTCAGTTTATTGAAGAAGCATTACAACAGTATGGTCCAAGAAGGATTAAAAGCTGGAGATGAAAAAAACAGCCACTTCTGAGTCCATGGTCTTTGTTAAATGAGGTGGATGAATCAGATTAAAAAAAAAATCTACATAAAAATAATGTGAAATCTCACAATAACTTTATAAGCATCATATATATAATCCAGAGATGCCTAGAACTTTTGACAAAACATTAACAGAGAGACCCTCTAATTACAATTTGTTTATTAAAAACTTTAGCTTCTTATTAGCAAAGGACCCTAGATCTTATTAAAACATCCGAATTTTTAGGATGATTTCCCTTAATGCCTCTAAGGATTCACCAATACTCTGATACAAAATACAAGAGGTTGGCTGTCAAAATGAAAGTCTTCTTCTTGTGAACACGTTGCATGAAGGAACAGTTACAGACAAGTAACTATAATTTTCTTTAAGCATTTGATGCATCAGAGCATGGAGAAGATAGGATTTTCTTTTGTTCCATGACCATTATTTTTTAAAAGCTACTGTTTACAGTTATTACAGCATATGTGCTTCCATGTGTATAGTGTATACAGTACAAGTGAATAGATATGCAAATGCATCTTCTGTCCACTAACCTGGAAAAGACATATTTTACTTCAAAGCAGATAGCAAGTTCAGAGAACTGTTACACACTTCTGTATGGATCTATGGAAAAAATATCCCAATATTTATTCATATGGGGAGAAGGAGAATTGATTTTTGTTCCAGCTTGCGGGCCAGATTTGCACAGGTTTTATCACAGACTACATCTGATGTTATCCAAAAGTAAAAGAAACCATTTTTACTACATTATTAATGGGTTTTTCATATCTTGGTGTATAAATAATTTTAAAAACTCTTTATTTTATTTATTTTTTTTTCTACCTGTGATGTTAAGGAGACAAAACAATATAGAACCTCCATAAGAAAAAGAATAGAAAACTATTTTTTCCATCTGAGCAGCAATATTAAGTTTTTAGTTCACATACGCATACATTCATATGGATAACACATTAGCAGAGCTGATGGAAGAGATTGAGGGCATCACGAAATAAAGTCCTGATTCATCACCAAGCAACTTAATGTATAATTTCCTTGATCATCTTCATAAAAACTGGTGGCAGTGCATTATCACACACTTACGAGAAAAATGAACAGCATAGATTAAAAAAGCAGGACAATTAATTAAATAATATGCTTGTTCATCTTGCAGGTCAAGCAGTTAATTGCACCAAGAATTGCTTTGAAATCATGCATGCCTCAACTTAGACCTTTTGCCTCCTGAGAGAATCCCTCAGGTCTAACCGAGTATCACACTTCCCGTGGATGCCAGTCTAATGCTAGCTAATCCTGTTAGCAAGTATAATAGATACAGTGATATCTGAAAATCTGAATCTATATTCAGTACTACTACATACCGTTGTAGGAGGAAAATGAAATCTCTGTGGCTTCCTGAACATGAGAGCAAAATATGATTCATGGTTAAAATTAGTGCCATTTGCTACAATAGTTCATACTTCACAGGTAGAGAAATAACTGCAAGCTGGGATTAAAGATTTTTCAATTACTTTGTACATTTTTGATGTGCAGTGAAATTTGTTTTTGAATGAGTTTCAAGCTTTTTAGCTCCCCGTGTTCCTGTACGTATGGGAATCTAATTTTCCAGTACAGTTTTCCTTTTGGATATGGCATTTTCTGAATAAATCTCTAACAGAATGGGATAATAATAAGCATTGGTTTGATTTTTTTTTCTCTGTTTTGAAAGGCAGAAATAAATTCCTTCTGATTCCAAGTCTTGAATCTTCAGAAAATGTTCCAGCAATGGAAAACAGTCTACAGTTGACTAGCTGACACCTTGTAGGCTTTGGTTCTTCCTTGAAATGGGCAGCCTAAGCATGATCCTACTACAATGTCAGTAGATTAGTGCAAAGACCAGGTCCAATTGAGCTGTAAGGTTTGTTTTGGAGAAGTTCATAGATTTGAGATAATTCAGATGGAACTGTAATATAAGCGCTCTGTTGTAAATGTGGTAATATTGTTTATTGCTTGTAGTCTAGTATACTGCACTTCAAGCATATATTTTATTAATTTCTATGTGTGCTTTCCCTGAAGAAGTTGGTTGACATACCTAATTTCAAGTTAGTAAATATTATTATTAAACAAGGTTGCCCTTCAAAATGCATTTTTAGGGAAGTACTCTTATCAGAAGCTAGGCTAAATCTTTTTTGATTTGGCATTACTGAGATGCCATTTTATACCTTCTGTGAAGAGCCATGTATTCATTCAAAAGACCATTCCTTTTCTGCTGTTTCTGTCCTTCTTGTTTTGCTCTGTTTTTTTGGAGGGCATAAGTTGGTATCTTCAAATACATGAATAGTGCTGAGATCCCCTGATATTTTTGTTAAAAGTGATGCATATGTATTCCTCGGGAAAAACTGATGTATCCTTCATAAAATAATGGTTTTATTGCAACAATATTACTTATTCTTTGTGTTTGGTATTTTCAGTGGGATTGATTGCTTAAAAGATACAAAGATTGATTAAAAAATGATTTACTCATCCACATCTCCAGGTATTGCAGGCTGTGTTTCTGCAGCATGCCATGGGAATAGAAGTTCCCCTTTTGACTCACTCATTTCATGCTGGTTCAATGACTTCATGTTGCTTGTAAGTCAAATTCTTTTAACCTGCACGCTTCTAGCCATTTGCTAGGAAGAATTTTAAGTTCAAACCATGAAGAAGATATTCATAATAGTTGTGATTGTTAAAGATGTTGTAGTGGGTTATTTTGCTATAAAAATCTCTCATATAAAAGTCTCTCTTATCTGTAATCAAGGAATCTTTGTTTAAGGGGAAGAGATGAATCCCAGGCTCCAGATCGAGAAAGCATTTTAAAGTATATATCAAGTTTTATTGAATTCACCGCTACTTAGAGTGAAAATAAGTATGTGCTTATAAAGTTAGTTTTAGAGGGGTCTTTCCTGGGTTGGGACCTCTATTGAATCACAGTCTTATTTAGTTTATATTTTTAAATTCTTACTCATTTCTCTTGTGAATACCACGCTGTCTTAGTTGTTATGAATAGAGCTCTTTGTTTTCTGTATCTGGAATTTAGTCTAAATAATGACCTCCAGTGAAGTACTTCTGTAAGGTCACAAATGCCTCTCATAGCCAAGCTAAAGTAAACACCCTAAATAATGATATTTTATTTTTTATGGACTTAATATATCACTGACATATATTGAAAGTTCCCCAGTAAGGGAATGGCAACTCACCACCTCCATTTCATTGATCTGCAGACTGCTTTTTCCTCTGAAGAGGTTTTTATTTGCAAAGAACTGAACTTGCATACAGCACGTATGGCTAATTTAAAGCCAGCAAGTCTCTTTCAGAAGAAGATGACTAAAACAGGCTGAATCAATATTGGTGACAATCCTTCTGCAAGGCACTGTAGATACTACTTATTTTGGAGCACTTGCTTCTGATTCAGAGTGTCATGGACTGTGTAGATTCTCACTTGAGATGTCTAAGCAGAAGATCTGCATTTTCCATTAAGGAAAAATGATAAACTGAAATCCTGCACACTGTGTTATCTGATACCATTATTAGGGAAGCCTGCAGCTGTCCATATTTTCTGTCTACAGCACGTGTCACTGTGGCAAATGGAAAATATTTTCATCCTCTAGGATTACAGAGCTGCTGAAAAGCCATAAACAAAATATAACTAGAATTGTGTACATAAGTGACAGTTAATGTGATCTCAGAAGAAAGCAAGGTAGAAAGGAAAAAAAAAACCACAAAGCAAAATCCAAGCTTTCTCTTGAGATAATGTATTTCAGAGAGAATCTCTAAGGAGATTATTACACAGATCAGTGAAAATGTTTTGCTTCCATTGTCCTCAAACTAAATGCAACACAGAAACCTGTGAAAAATACTTTGGAAAGAGGTGGATGTGTGTGTAAAAGTAAAGTGCCAATGGGTGAAGTGGGGTTCACTTTAAGTCATCCTTACTAGAAAACAAATGTGTCTATGTTAATGTACTTTAATGGTTTTCTTACCTATGGCATTTGACAAACATGCATGCCTTATTGATAAAAAGGAGGAAGTGTCAATACTTACACTTGAAGATCTGATTTTGAAGCAAAGTGCTTTTTCAAGGTGAAACAGAAAAACTGTGTTTTTAGTCTTGATGTCATTATGCTAATCCCCAGTCATGGTTACTGGGGAGGAGAAGGTGGCCTTAGAGCGTTTCTCACTGCTAGCAGATTCTATCTATATTCTATCCCTTATTTATCTCAGCTGTGGAGATGTGCTCAATGAAAAAAACAGTTATTAGCAAAATAACTTAGAAACTTTTCAGTTGAAATGTATTGAAATGTGTTTTTTCCTGGAGAAAAATAGAGTGGTACTGCTTATTTATACACTGAAGGAAAGATATAGCACATTCTCTGCTTTTCATACTAAAGATGCTTGAAGTGATTACTGAATTTTAACCAAATCACCTAATGTATCTTACTTCTCTCCCCGAAGTTGTGGCTTTTATCAAAGTGATGTGGAAAAGCATAAGCATGTTGCCTGTCCTCCTGCTTTCCATCAAGCCCCCGCAGAGCAGGGCTACTGAGGGATACCAGTATTACAGGCTTCCTTTTGTGGGGCATCATTTTGGGACTGTTGCATAACAGTGATGTGGGTATTCCTGAATGAATGCTTGACAACTTAAATAGGGAAGTGGTAGTCACTGTGAATGCGTAAGAAGGGTGAGTTCACGGAGGTGGCATCCTAAATGTAAAAATGGTATATGGCAGTGTCAGAAACTACTTGTGCAGCTAATTAGAGGTGACTTGATAATCTTTTTACTTTCATTCAGTTTTTGAAAAACAAAACAAAACAAAACAAACTAAAAACAAAGGAATTAGACTAATAAAGATGCTGACTGGAAGAAGGCTTTGAAAGACAGTTTTAGACTTGGAACCTGTAGGTGCTTGAGTCTAAAAGAAAGCAGTGTGGCAGGGCTGTGCTGGCAACCAGCCACTCCCAAAGTAGGAGCAATTGTACCCATGTTTTCCAGTCCCTGGTGTGCCACTATGCAGGAGACTGTGTGGTGTTTGTTACATGTGCAGGTGAACCAAACTCCTTGTGGCATGGCCCTGGGTTAGGTGTAAGGCTGTTGCCTGGCAGCAGGCTCAAAAATGCATGATCTTCACAAAAGGGCTTACCTTTGTATCTAAAGAAGGTTTTCTAATTCACTTCCATTGCATTTTCAAGTATTAAAACTAGTGTCTAGAGTAAATTCACCATAAAATCTAGGCACAGACAAAAGAACAATATCTTAAAAAAATTAATACTAAAGATTATGTACTACCTACTGTTTAATAAAAAAGTAATGGTGATGTTGTTACTTCTTAAAAATTATCTGATGGATGTGATTTGGTAACCTTACTCAGAGCACACAATAGAAATAGCAAAAGCTGAAAAAGATTAAAACTACTCTTTTCCGTAAGAGGTGACAGGAAGGCCACAGTCAGCAGGGTTGAAAACACATATTTCACATCACAGACATCAAACGCACATGATGTATTTCTAGCATCAAATCTATCCATTGCATTAAATTACATTTTCAAAGATGCATTTCTGAATTCATAGCTTTGATTTACTATCTGTGTTTTGGTGATTAAAAGGTACCTTTTTTTTTTTTCTCCTTTCTATCTTTTTTAGTTCTGTCCCTTGGAAGGCAATGTCACATGAGCAGAAAATAGTTGAGTATTCTTCATGAAGAGATATTTCCTCTACTACTTTATCTTTTGTTTGGGGTTAACTCCTAGGAACAAAGTGCTAGGGTAAAAAGCGAGTTTACAGTGTTAATAGAAGAGTATTGGGGGACTATATGTGTTTAGAAACTGTACAAAACGGACATTCATATATTCAAGACCTTCTAAATTGAAGGAAACAGTTTTGTATTTATAGTTGGGACATGGTTAAGATTCTGTTTTAGTGGATTTGGCTGTCATACAATTTTGAATTTTACTTTCATTTGGCTTGTGACACAAAGTCATGCTCTCTCTTCCTATATTGGCGTTGAAGTGTTCTTGGCACATGTGCAGTGCCATGAGTGAGTGCCAATAGTTGGCACTGAGACCCAGCCACATTTCCAGCTCCTGTGGTGCATTTGGGACTGGTAGGAAGTACTGGGTTTCACTTCTGGTCCACAGTCCCAGCAGGATTCTACAGCGACAAGGATTATCCTTGTAGATATAGACTACACCTCTTCCTGCTGGTTTACTCTTTGTACTTTCCCCTAACATAATGTAGATATATACCACATGCTGTCTGTAGTATGTGGTCAGAATATCCCATCTTATTTCAATTTCTAATTACCTGATTTATCAATTATGTATCCAGAAGGAAACAGTTCATTGTATGAGATATGCAATAAAACACTTTCAAGTTTGTTTTTCTCATCTGCTTTGGAATATGACCTCATGAAATGTGGCCCTATGAGAGGAGCCATAGCAATTCAGCATGGCAACAGCTGAAGTCTGGATCCACAGGGTCATCACAACATCTGATGGAAGCGACTAGTTGTGTCTCCAAGTGGTACAGTGATGTCATTCCCTTGGGGGGAAAAAAACTACACAGTTGAACTTTGGCTTTGGAGATGTTGATCAGACTGGTATAATAGCATGAAGTATGAAAATTCCTGACAGTCATGGCAGCTAAGATAATGTATAGTTCAAAAGAATGTGGAAAATTTAAAAAATCTATAATGCCATTCTCTTGCATTCAATCTGCCTTGCAGTTTGAGTATTTTAATTGTATCAGTTTGGAGGGATGGCATCTGAATGACATGCTACCACTACTTATTATTTTGAAATATAGCAAGATACATAATTAACACAATGGGGTGACTGCATGAATAGCTGGCTAGTGTAATGAATTTCTCATTCAGAAGCTTAGATGGAGCTTACATCTATTTCACAAAGGAACAAATGGCTTATAGGAGCAGGTGGCTGTTCACAGGAATTACTCCAGCAGGTCTGAGTTTAAAAGGGAATAATATCTTGTGCTCCATTTTAGTTATGCCTATACAGTTTCACTACAGATGGCAGTAGCAGTTTCTCCAGCAAGGCCTTCTAAAGACTTCAGTGATTAACCATAAAGCAATTGTTTTCTATCGTCTCCAAGACACAAAAGTCAGAACTGTACCTAAGGAATTCTAGAATTCCTTTGTAGTCACAAGAATGTGGAGCTTGCCCTGCAAGGTGTCTGAAACTCTGCTTTGCTCAAGCTTAATTGAGAATTATCATCCGATAACACACATAGTACATTTTTGTGTGTGTGCTGTATCTTCTAGCTTATAATCTTTAAGCTTCATTTCAACTGCAATGATTTTAATTTTCTGTGATCATTATGCCTATAGCTCAGTTTGGAAAGCTGTTATACCCCTTGAACAAGAATTTAAAAATATATATTCTGTTACTGTAGTTGCAAAGAAATTTTAAAAGAATGAGCATCTTCGAAGGAAGCTGCCCATTAAAATGCAGAATTCCTTGTAAGTTTTTGAAACGCACATTTGTTACTTGACATTGCTAATATTAATTCACTTCTTACATATTTAAAATTTGTTTCAGAAGTTGAAATTTTGTTATTTAATTTTCAAACCAATGGCTATGTATTTTTTGTAACTCATATAGCCACTGGTGAATGAATTGGCATGAATTGGTTTTGTAAATCATAAATGCTTTGGTACAGTTTTGTGCCATGGATAAAGTAGGGAGAATCTGAGCAAGAAAGTGATTTAGAAATCTCTCCAGAAAGAGAAGTAAAGGGAAGTGAAAGCCAGCTAGGATTTTTTATTATTATTATTTTTTATGTTTAGTACTTGGTAGAACCTCGTTGCCTCTGTGATGTTTCTCTGTGTTCCTTCATTTCATACTGCCCGGTGAGATGGCTGTTGTTGGAATAATTTGTATAGGGCAGACTGTGACTATTTAATGGAAACACATGTATATATAATTCTTCAGATAATTAATCACATCTATTCTGTGTCGTATTTGGCACACTTACAAAACCAAGACAGATCTGGCCAGATTTTGGCTCTCCCTTTGGGAAAATACAACTACTGTATGTCAAATCTTGCCAAATTACTGCATTTAAAATCCCTACACTTGCTAGGGTGGTAGTAAGTCACATTCAGATACCTTTTTGCTGCCATTTTATTATAAATATTTACTTACAAAATTAGTTACTTCAGTATTGTAAATTTGACAGTATCTGCAATTATTAATGGAATAATGCTAATTTATATGTGATTATAATGTAGCTCTGTATTTCTAATGAATAGAAGTTATTTAGGGGGAGTAACAGAATAGGTCACAATTATCTGAAGCCGAGTGTTTTGTTTTGTATGGACACTGAGGACAAGCGGATGCGGATGTGTCCTTATAGGTCCTGAGTGATGATACGATATCAGTTCATTTCTTCAGTCTGTGGTAGCCTAAGTCCCTACTGAGGTCTGAACAATAAACCAGGAAAAGAAAAGAAAAGGAAAAGGAAAAGGAAAAGGAAAAGGAAAAGGAAAAGGAAAAGGAAAAGGAAAGGAAAAGGAAAAGGAAAAGGAAAAGGAAAAGGAAAAGGAAAAGGAAAAGGAAAAGGAAAAGGAAAAGGAAAAGGAAAAGGAAAAGGAAAGGAAAGGAAAGGAAAGGGAAAAAAGAAAAAAAAGTAAACTGATTAGTTTCTTTAAAACTCAATTTTATAGTATTCATGTGATGTGCAAGTCTGTGATAGCCTTACTGTTTGTGAACTAAAGCGCATCCATTGTAGCTCCATCTTTTGAAGATGAATCCCTGTATGTGGGAAGGGATCCATTGCCTTGCATCGCTCTGATACTTTCCAGAACTGAAATCTATAGCCAACATTAAAGACATTCTGTGGTGATTTTCTTGTGAATTTGACACCAATGATAAAAAACAGCCCCACAGCACCTACAGTTAACTGCTAAGTTCTGCTAAGTTGGAAGTGTCGGTGATATGCTGCCATTCTGTGTCCATGAAATTACCCGTGGCACGTATTCCCCCTTCTGAAAATCTGTACGTTCGAGGTAGCAGCAGGAAAGTGGCCCCATGTCAATGTCTTGGGGGGGGAAAAAAAAAGAAAAAAAAAAAAAAAAAGATTTTTGAAGATGGATGCAATGATGCAATGGTTAAGAAAAATATGTCTTATAAGAATAATGTAGCATCCAGAAAATCGATATCCTTACAGCAAAAGGGAGAAAAAATCCAGTATAACAACCATTAGAGAAGAGAGCTGATGGGTTTAACCTGAAGTATGTGGAGAACTTTATGCTCAGACTCCTTACTGGAACCCTTATTCTGAAATTGCATATGTAGGCAGTGTGTCATTTCCCACTATATCCACCACCTCATTAATACAGGCTGGCTTTACGAAAAAAAAAAAAAAAAAAAGGGATTGCATGAACAAAATTTGCTATATACATTAGAAGAGTCTTTTTGCATATTTTAAAATTAAGTTTCCTTTGGATTTCTATCCTTTGCTATCTTTCCTGTCCCACTGATGGGTGAGAATAGTGTTTTCTTTAATAGATGTCATAATCTAATGGTGGATCCAAGCTGCCATAAGACCTACCAACCAACATATCGAGGCCTGGGACTTCAAGTAAACACTCATTCTAGATTCACAATGCTAGTGAAATTGAAACAAAAAGGGTTTTTTTTCTGTGTTTTGGGTTTTAGTATGTAGTTTATTTGCAAAGCCTTGCATTTCATATACGAGTGTAAAGTTTGGATTGAGGGTATAACAAAACACGATTATTGAGGGGAAGATTTAATAATACTGTGCTCACACCTAATATTTCCGTGCTTGCAGCTGTGGACAAAGTTGTGCTCATCCAGGCTTCATCCCCATGAGAGGGGCAGAGACCTTTTTTCTGAGGACTGGGAGTTGTCAGACATTGGCTGTGGGGAATACATGTGCACAGACTCCCCAACTTGTGGCTGGAGACCTGGGAATTTTAGTGTGTTGGGACATCTGCAGTGGGTTTGCTTTTCATCTGCAAAGTAGCTGAACTGGTTCACAGCCAAGGTCAGGAGTCTCTGAGGGGCTGCAAGGCTCACAGGGCCACAGAGGTTGTTAAGATATTTTTCTTTTTTTGCACTGTCATTGGCTTGGAGCTGTCTCTTAATTCTATCTCTGTGGATGAATTTTGCTGAATTCATGACAGGACTGAACTTAGTGTCCATCTGCTTCTCTGGTACTGGCCCTGTATTTATCCCATATGAGTCAAAATCAGAATGGTCAGAAGTCAGTAAATCATGGCACATTTTGTGCAAACTGGTGGGAAAATGACTCAAGAAGGTTGCAGGAATATTATAGTGTCATGTAGGAAAGGGAGTGCCTCTCCTACAACTTCTCATTAATTATTTTTATGCTGTAGTCATAACTATCCACCCCACTTGATTTGTAATGTGTACGCCAATGGAACGTAGCTTTTCAGTTTTTAATTAGTCTCTTTTTGCAGCTTCATATTCATTTTACTTATGCATAGAAAGATTCATAATACTCCCTATTTAACCGAAGGCGTTGAAATTGTCTTGCATCTTCCATTTGTATAAAGTGTCCACTGTATTTTTAGCACATTAGAGTGACTGTAACTTCTGGTAAGCTCAATTTCAGGAGTTTAGTGAGAAGGAAAAGTGTTACAGATTCTATTTCTTTCAGGTCTTTTATGACCTAAACTGTTTTTCATCATGGAATCTATTGCTAAAACAGTGTTCTGAAAAGAAAATACTATTTACAAAGTAAACATTTTTTCTGGCTGAAATATTGTTTGCTGTCCAGGAAGCAAACGCATTCTAGTTCATTACATATATTTTGAGTATATGAAAGGAAAATAAGTTTATACATTTTAAACATGCAGCTCGCAGACTTTCCGGCTGGAACCCACTTGGGAGCCATAACACATTTCCAGGACCTCCCCTAGCGAGACTCCTCAGATATCAGAGTCATGATGACTCATCGACCGCAGGAGAGGCAATTGAATTAAAACTTAAATATTTATGTGGCTGACTCACTCAAATTGCAAAACAAATACAGCCTGATTTCTGGGTGAGATATCTGTATTTCTCAAGAAAAGCTGGAGCTGGTATTTCAAGAGCAGCAATGCCCCAAATTTGGCTGTTTGTCCTTGTTTTCAGTCTTTTTTTTTTTTTTTTTTTTTTCCCCAGAAGTTTTCACGGCTTTAGAACTATAAGGCTAGTATTATAGTTATTAAATATTTCTGGAGTATTTCGGAGCAGTGACAGAGGTGAAATTTCTGTGAGGTCATTCAGTGTGTTCCTCTACACTCCTAGCTGTAGCTTTTGGATGAAACGAGGGTCTAAGGTCAAAGTGACCATGTCCACTGCTGCATTAGAATGATGTCATCATGCCTGAAATGTAAAGGAATGTTTTAGATGTTGTACAATGAAAAACTGGTAAACAGAATACTTGCTGTAACTACTGCTGCTAAACTGTTTTGCCAAGTCCAGAGACTGACAGTAACAGCCACTAGGGAAAATGTCTTCTTGTCTCCAGCGCATCACGATCTCTCCAAAAAAACTGAGTTTGATTCTATGAATATTTCTTCAGAAGCTGGCCTTGCCAGACCAGCACAGGACAGACTCCTGCTGCCCTTCCCCCACAGTCAGGTGCTGAGGCTGTTCTGCTTTGTTCTTCCAGGTCAGTCTTTTTGGAGAAGGCTATTGCATATATGTAATTAGCTTACAGCTAAAAAAGCCTTAGTGGATCCTACATACTGAAAACTGAGCATGTGCTTGCCACAAACATATTTTTTATTGTTTTATTGCATAATTTCTGCTCCAAAATCCTGATTTCCAGCTTACCTTTCAACAAGAAGCACAGACACTTGTGTGTCAACAAGATAGGAAATATTTCATGAGACCACAAATAAAGCTGTTGTTCTGCAATTGCTATTACAGCAAGTGCTTGCTTTTCTCAAGACAGCTTTCTAAACAAGGCAAAAGTGTGATCTGAAAATATAACCAAATGTTCTATTCATCATTCTTTATTTAATGAATGTCTTTTGTGCTACTGCCATTAATTCTCAGCTCTTCATGGTCCATGGAAAAAAACATACAACTTCTAGTTTTTTTTTGTTTTTTTTTTTTTTTTTAATGTTCTTACTTAGCATTGCATCAGAAATATCTTCTACAATTTCTAGATTTTAAATGTATATACAGATTTGGCTAGAGAGAGGGCATCACACACATTCAAGTTCAAATTCTGCACACATACAGGTGGATTATCAAGATGTAATCAATACTAGTTCATTAGGCTTTTTTTCTGATGCTGTTATGCAATGCGTGTAGTTCATCTTTTTTCTTCCTGGGTGCAGCGAGGGTGATTAAAAAAATCAGATAAAATGAAATTAAACTGGATTTGTGGCTCATGGTATGTTCTTTATCAGCTTCACAAATGCTTTTAGCTAAATTTAGATGACTGGTCCCATTCCTAGTTGTAGTGGTAACTGGCTTGGCATGGCCCACTTGTCTAACACAGAATAAAATTCAAATTTTTGTATGATTCTGTGTTTCAGGTGTGTGTTTACAATCTGAAAGAAATTCTAGGATAGTGAGATATTAGACTTTTTCAGCTTACAGAACAATTTTGCTAACTTTAAGACTGCTCTCCTCTAATACACTGGGAAAAATACATTTTTTCTTAAAATCCATTGTGCTTGTTGCATGGGAGAATAAGTCTCTGGCTGTAATAAAAGCTAAGAAGTGTTCATCCAGTGCATAACAAAATAAATATAGCTTGCTGCCGCCATCTCTGAAGGTCATAAAAATATTACGGATTTGAGAGAGCTTGATCAGTTTACTTAAGGGATTACAAAATGTGGTTGCCCATAATATCAAGAGACCATACTTGATGGTCTAAGATTTTTCTTCCAGTTTTTCATTATTACAATCCAGCCATAAGAGAGGAAACGAAACCTTGATACTACTGATGGTATGAGATTAGATGTTCAGTATGTAGTTTGCTTAGACAATAAATGCTGTGTTGCTGAAGTTCACCAGCTGGACTGAATGAAAGGCACAGCTGAGCGTCAGATGCTGCCCAAGCTGAGAATTGTACAGACCATTTCACATCTTTCCATTAGCATATTTGCACATTGTAAACAGTATATAACTGGGAGGACCTAAACTCTAATACGTGTGAGAAGGTGAACAAATGCCAGATCTTCCTTTGGGGCCTCTGTCATGAGTAAACTAAAAGAGCATTCTGTCTGGTCTGTTAAATGCACAGCCAAATCAACAGCACTTTTTGGTCATAGTATCAGAAGCTGCTTACAAAAAATCACTTGAGGGCAGCCTTCCATGGGCCATTATGGTGATGAGGCTTTCATTCCATTTCCACATAATTTTGGAATAATTAGCAAATATTAAGCAATCTACTTGTTCTTGAAGTTTGCTCATTACAATTTTCATAATAACTCTTTACAGTCTGGCAATTCTTTATTTAGGTTAACAATAATGACAAATGGTACTGTTTTCAGAAAAGAAGATACCCCAAATTTGTTCTAATTGTATTCTTGTTGGAACATATTAATAAGCGTTGCTGAGTACTTGATGTTTTTATGTCAGCATTATATTTCTATTTGCTCCAGATATATCTCATGAAAGGTATACATGATGAAATCAAAATAAAATAGCAGAAATGGTCTTTTTAGAGGTTTTCTTAAAAAGAAAAAAAAACACCATATTGAAATAGTACATTTTAGTATGCTTTCCAGGTACATACTCATGCCTTGAGTGCCTGCAGAGTACTTTAGTGAAGCTTCTAAAGATCACCTAAAAGGTTTAATTATGTTATTTCATAGTCATTTTAATCACATCATTATTATTTTAAGGAGATTTGAAAACCTAAGGAATGTGCAATGAATTACTAGATTCACAATTAATCTGCAGCTATGTCTGAATAAAGGATACATTTAATGCTTTGCATATTAGAAGTAGCATAATTTATACATGGTCCATGAAAAGAAAGATAATCCACGAGCCTTGTATTTTCTAGGATGTCTTTTCACTGTGCTGAGTTTTATCCTTTTGGCAAACTTGCTACTTTGAAACAGTAAGAACTTATTAATTGCTCAATCTTATCAGATGAGTTATGTAAAATCTTTGCATATGCCCTACTGATTTTTCTTAGTTAAAAAAACCCCAAAAAACAAAAAACCACAAAAATCCTGGCTTTGCCTATGTAAAGCTCTGGGATGGTAACCTCGTTTTTAGATTTATTAATGCAATGGGATTCTTATGTTCTCTAAAACTGTATCAAAATTTTATAATGCAAAACAAAATGTGTGCTACTGGTATTATACATACAAGTGTGTGTTACCTGTAATCCACTTTTGGCAAAATTCATGGTTGTGGAGTACTACTTAATATGATAATTTAACTGTCTTTCATTCCTTAGTTCATCTTATTTTTTGGGGTTATTTTTTAACACACCTGATATGAAACCTCTGCTGAGATTTCAAATCATGCGAGGGTTTTCACTGATGATATTTCTTGTTTCAGGAACTTGATGAACAATGAACCTTACTTGCTTTTGTTCACAAGGTGTTATTATTTGAATGACAAGAACATTTTACAAATGGTAGGTGGCAGGAAAAGGGTAAGCAGAAGAAAGAATCAATTACAGCCAATTGTGGAGACAGAAGCTCCCAGAGATCACCACAAGTGAGGCAGAATAGCTTTACTAAAAAAGACACAGAGTGCATGAAGCAAAGGTCTAAGGCACATATACAAGACAAAGAGGGTAAAGGGAATCGTCAGTTATTTTTTACTCTGCTTTTCTGTCTTTTCTATACATGAAGTTTTTGGGTTTTTTTATTTAGAAGTTAAGAGATGAAGGTTTTGTTTCAAATAAAACTGGGTGTTTGATGCACTTGATCCACTTTGGATACTCTGTGTAAGAGAAAAGTCTAGGCTTGACATTACTGGCCTATTCAGTAACCCATCTCACTGTGCAAGAATAGAAAAAAGCCCAAGTAATGGTACACAGCAACTTCAAGTTTGTTGGTTCTTCACCATGCCAAAATACAGTGGTTTGAGTTTCTCTATTGTTTCTCAACAGGTCTACTTAGCAGAAATATTAAAGCAGTTGTCTAGTATTGCTTCACATACATAAGTCAGCTGACTTATTTGGTTTGCAATTTGGTTTGGGTTGTTAGGGAATTGCAGTGAATTGTAAAACTGTTCAATGACATTAGCATGTCAGAGTTGACAATATAGACAGTCCCAAGTGCTTCTTTGGCTAAGGAATGTTTTTAGCTTTGTTGGTCACTTTTCTTTTTCCGTTGTACAGTACAGATGTTAGTATTGTTTCAAGAGAGAGGAAGGTGCCGGAAAGCAGCTGTGAGCAGGGAAAGCCTCTTCCCTAACAAAGAGGCTCTGTATTTGACGCTGGATTTCAGTGTTATATTAGCTCCAAGGTTCATGTAGCATGCTATAGGAAACAAGCTAATGCTTATACACCCAGGTGAAACAGCTGAAAAGTTTCTGAATAGATGGGAGCTCATTTAGAGTGCAAAGATCCAATACATCAAGCAGGGTTCGTCAAGCAGGGTTGTTAAGCACTGGGATAGGCTTCCCAGGAAGATGGTTGAGACACCATCCTTGAAAGTGTTTAGAAACCATCTAGATGTGATGCTCAGGGACATGATTTAGTGGGAAGTTGTTACAGTTAGGGTAGTATGGTTAGGTCATGGTTGGACTTGATGATCTTTAAGGTCTTTTCCAACCTGAGTGATTCTATGATTCTACGAAGGGAACCAGAGCAGCAGTCAGGCTGTGGCAGTGCTTCATTACAGTGTCTTCAATGATTTCTTGCGCTGCCTTCTTGGTACAATGCATAACATTTAGGATGTTAAAGAAATTAGATTTTAAAATATGACAGTTGTCAAATTAATATCCATTCTAACCTTTCTGTAACAAGAAAGAACAAATATTTTTCCAGGTATTCTAAACAGTTTTCTCTGATTTTCCACTGAAGGCCTCTCCAAGGCACTTGTTTTCTCAGACCTTCGCTAAATGTTAGCCCAGAAATTAAACCAAGTGTTATTATTGCCTGACAGTGTGGAGTAGTATCTTGTGAGCAGTCATCCTATGAAGGTGGCATTCTCTTTCTGAGTCTTCAGTAACTAAAATGCTGCTTTTATCTCTACTTTCCCTTAGAAGTCATAATTAGGAAGAGCATTCTCAGTGCATGTGGCATGCAAACATCATCCAATCTTTTACTCTCTATGGCTAAGTGTCCAGAGCTTCACCGTTACAGAAAACTGTTAACCTGATGTTAGAGAACCATTGTTTCTACTTATTTTTAAGACAAATAAAAATGTCATCTGAGATTTCACCTGAATGAATGAAAAGGACATGGCAACAGAGAAGGTCTATTATGGAGACATCCTATTTTCTGAGAAATATCTGTCTATGAAGTACGAAGTTATAAATCTATGGATGCTGTTGTTCCTGCTCTGTGCAGTGGGTTCTGTGCCAGGGTGCCATGCTAGGGAGGAGGCCCCATGGATGGCACTGTCTGTGTGCCTGCTTGTGGATCTGCTCTCAGCAGTCTCTTCTCTGGCCCAGCAGCTGTTCCCTCCATTGGCTGGGCATCTGGGCTGCTCCTTGGAGGCCCCTCGTTCAGCTCTTCCTGTAGGTTGGGTGCAGCCACAGCTCTTCTCTTTTGATTGAGTCTGTGCTTGCAGAGTTCCAGCAGCTCTGGATGATCTTTCTTGAAGTATGGGTTGTAGTAGCAAAGTAACTGAAATTACTAAGGAGAAGAGTTGTGATTTGAAAGAAAGCAAGATACAGAAACTTCAACCTTTAATTGCTAAAGACAAGCATGGGTATTAAAATGTCTACTGGTCAGTTTAAACTCACAACTTTGACTTAGCAAAATGTGTTGAAATAAATAGATTCATAATACCCTCATTTATTTATCTTTCTGTTCCATGGGTTCAGACTCAGTGGATAAAACCCAAATGTATTTTTCCCACATTTCTAGTACTCAGCAATGCTATCTCTAAAATTCCTGCAAACAGCCAGAGGAAGAAATTAGGATCAGAACATTTCCTGTCATCCTCATCTCCTCTATTACTGAGGTTTATTTTATTGGATCCTCCCTATCTCTTCCACCAGAATATTATGAGAGTTGGTTTGTGTCTGGAGCAGCTGATGTACCTTCCTGTGAGCCACAAATGCCTCTTCCTCTGCCAGAAACTCGGCATGTGAGGGAGATCTTTTGGAGTCACGCTGCATTTTTGTGAATCTGTACACATTAAGCTGACAAATAAAACTTTTCATGCTTTCTGTCCCAAAACACTCTCAAACATCCTTTCTGTCCCAGTACTTTGATCTGAAACATTTCTTGGTCAATTGCAATGCAGCTTCCTTCTGACCCCACCAAATGCTCTTAAATTGATGACTTTCAACCAGTACTCAGAGTTTCTCAGGAAAAGTGAGGTCTGCAGAGATAATGGTGCCTCTGCATGTGCTCTCCTCATAAGAAGCATGAGGTATGCATATGATTTCCTCCTGATAGGATAAGTTATTGCATCTTTTTCATCCATTTGTGATGCCCAGGCCGTTCTTTATCCTGACCCAGAAGATCAGGAGAGCTGGACCCTCTGGATCAGAACCAGAAGTTCCTACTGCAGACAGCTCCCTTTCAGTGTCTACGGTCTCAGTCTGATTGTGGTTTGTGCTCACAGTCAGTTCTGCAGGGAGCTGCCCTTTGCCCTGCCAGCTGGCAAATGAAATCCCACAGAACTGTCGAGGGATTCCAAGGGGAGAGGTTCAAACATCACCATGGTTCCCAAGCGTCATCATGGTGACACCACTGTGCAGTGCCTGTGGCCCATCTGGTGCAGCAGCCAGAGCAGGTCTTGCACAGAGCCACAGGTATTTTCACTTGAGCGTGCTGAATTTTCTCAGCAGGTAAAGTAACTCCAACTGATAGAGATAGCATAGCCTTGAGTCCATAGAGATTTATGGTTATCAGTGCAGCTAAACACGGAAGTGCTTCTATCATTAATTAGCTCAGGCACGAGTGTTGTTCCTGCTGACCCTGGGAGTCACCTCCTGTGGAAGTCAGATGTAGGATGTGAGTTGCAGGGACTTAAACAGTATATGGAAGTGAATGTTAAAATATCAGCTGTATTCTGAACACCTGAGAGCAATACAAGAACACGCAGTGGTGAATATACTTATATTCAGTACCATCGCAGAATGTGCCCTACTCCAGCAATTCCTTCTGCTTACACAGCAAGAGCTGAGAATGTAAGAAAACCTGCAATCCAGACTGTTCTCATAGTGGGATAGCTTTCCTTGATTACTACCACTGAACATGCTCTAGGTTAACCAGTCTCTCAAAGCTGAAGATCTAAATCTGTTGTTCCCTTTTCCCTGTGCTCCAGGTTAACAATTTACTTCTTCCACTATAGATTTTTTTTGCCTATAGCCTGGGTCCACCTGAATTCAAAGCCAGGACTTTTTGCATAGTCGGTGATTATGCTCAGTCCATCTTGCTTAGTGATGCTTGCTCCATTTTGCAGAAGCACAGTCCAAAGAAATGGAAAGATCTAAGAATCAGTTAAGGAAATTAGTAAATAGGTTTTACTCTGTGCTGAATTCAACTGAATTACTTCAGTTGAAAAGTGCCATGTAGATATTTTATCTTGGAAATCAACATTTTATGGACTTGCTTCTCACTGTCAAGATTTGCTTTGTTAATGACATACAAATCTATTCTCATAAATGCAACATTCATTTAAATATTACAGGAAATGGACTTGTAAAAAACTTCAAAATGTCTCCCAAGATGCTGGAACATTCTCTCCTATGAACTGCCCCAGTGTATACTACCTAATCTTGCTATCAAAGCATTCCTGTAACAGAAAGAGTAACCCAAGCATAATTACCTCCTGATTAATCAGCTCATTTGCATGTTTGCCACTCCAGTGCCCGCGGCGATATTATGCTAAACACAGATGGGTCCTCTGATTCTCCTCTCATTTAGGTTTTGGTGCAGCTGTGTGTGAAACTGGTGATGGGAATAGCAACACAGATGTGGCTACAGTCAGTCCAGAGAAACCTGAGCAGAGCAGTTTCACCTTTATTGTGTGGAGCTGGAATTCTTTAGGGGTTATCTCCTTCTCTGAACATATTTGGAATTTTTGCACTAATCTTGCCCTTCTGCATCACATCCTAAATACATTTAACATGTGGCAGTGATTTCCACTCCAAGTGCATTGTTTGGGACTCCTCTAGTTGTTGGAGTTAGCAGAAGTTACTGAAATGTTTGGTGCGTTTCTCTGACAAGGAGTGTATCTTGTTTCTATATAACTTGTTTTACTCTTTTCTCCTTAAAAAGTAAGCTAACTCATTATTCCAGCCATAAATGAATTACAAATGGTCTTCTTCCATCCAGCACGGACAGAAATCTGGGCTTGATAGAACCAGTTATCAGATTTACTATGGCTGGTCCTGTATTTCATCAGTCTCAAGCCACATTATAAAAAAGATGCCAGGAAATAACATTGTGCTACATGATTTATCACTTGCTTACATATAAGCAGACATTTGTATCCTTTTTAACTCTTTCCATCTCTTCTAACTCACCCAAGATTAACTTGGTTTGTAATTTGGTGGTTTAGTTCCAGTCCTGTCTGTCAAAAGCTGCCATAGTCGTCCAGTAGGCTGTAAAAGCATGTGTTTAATATTATTGTCCAGTATTGGAGAGATAGCTTCCGTTGATACAGATGTCCAAAGTTTGGGGTGATTTGACAAGATGTTTTGCTAAGAGAATATTAGAAATTAGTTTGCTCTTTTGCACGCACACAAAAAAAATAGTATCAGGGGGATGGGTGGAGGTATGAGTACATAGGGTATCTTTCATTCTTTAAATGCACTGCAAGTACTCCTCAGCCTCAACTTACTGAAAGTTTTATGAATAAAAACAGCTCAGCTACAGCAGAATTGGTTGTGTCTGACCAAAAAATAAAGCAGTGATTTATTTGCAGATTTGTCTATAAGAAAATAAAGATTGCTGAATAGCTAGGCACTTTAGCTAGAAGAAGCAGATCTATTAAAAATAAGTTGAATAACTACAAGTAAAAATCCAAGGGTTTTCACTGGGTAGATGCCTGATGTTTTTAAAAATACACAGAATGTTACCTTAAGTAAGTTTGTGGAAGGCTGTGTTATTATATTAGCTATGACTGAGGTTCTGAAACAAAAATCTGAAAACAGCTGAAAGTGAAAATAAGAAAAGGACAGCAATACATACAGTATGAATAAATTGTCACTGTATTTTCTGGATTGTTTTTTATCCTTTAACTTATTAATTTTATTTAATTTGGGAAGTACTTATATCTGTTCCAAAAATATGTCATTTACATTCTGATGACTTAAATAATTTAATTTTTTAACTATGCTGCCAGATGGTATTAGCAGAATCCTTCACGTTATCTACAGTGTAGGTGGTAGAGTTGGCTTTTCTATTTTCTCAAAAAGTCTGGCCCATGTGGGAAATTAAATTTAGAATGTGGTGTGATTTACTGCAGCAGCAAATTTGTTTCCTGGACATTTTCCCTGCAGCTCTGTCAACACTAGCACCTAAAAGTTGCATATTGGGGTTCCTGGGAGTTAAAATGACTTGTAAGTAATCACTCATTGAAGTATACTGGAAACAAACTTTTAGAATGAAAAATTTTAATACAGAATTGAAAAATTCCTGCCAAGTAATTATCAGCTCTTCTTAAAAAAGAAACTCAGAAAGCCTACCAGCATTACGTGCTTTTTCCTTACTCTTTTCTCAAGTTTTGTTAAATAATCCTAAAAAAAGTCTTAGCTTCTTGAAGATTTTAAATATTTAAAATTCCTAGCAATAACGTAGCAAAAACCAAACAAATAAAAAAAAATCCCCTTTATAATATCATCCTTATATTGGTAAAGTGACATTACAATATTCTGTCTTCTAATAACAATATAGGGTTTTTTGAAGTCTTTTTGTTGTTGTTTATTGCTTTTTTAAAAAAAGAATAATAATTGGAGAATAGCATTTATTAAAGCACATATTTTTGTGACGTGGACGTATTTCCTTGGACAGAGAAAGGGATTTGTGCAGAGGAGTTCCTGTAGAGTTCTGGAATATGGTGCATGGTGACATTGATTTTGTATATATATGCCTGTGTAAAGGACATTCAAAGGCAAAAAAAATACCACTTTTGAATTTACTATGCAAATAATGCCTAGTGTGTGCTTCTGAATTCATACTTTCATAATATGAGCCTTTAAGAGAGAAGGGTTGTTTTCCGTATTTGGCTCTTTTGTGCTACAGCCACAAGCTGTTCCTCATCAGGAACTATACTACACCATGTCTCTTCTTGGATTCCTTACCTGGCCACATGTAGTTCACAAAACTGTCACTGGCTTGCACTGATTTTCTGTCACTCTTCATCTGACAGAATTTGAACCAGTAACCTACAGGTGAGAGGTGTATATTCCTTAATTCTCTGAGAATTTGTGTCCTGCCACCATTTTGTCCATATTTGAAGATTTACAGTAAATTACATTTGCTTACTTTATAGTCCATATTTCATTATAAAGAAATACTATCTTCCAAAATACCGATCAGCCTAGTGGTGTGTCCCAGATTTCTCCCTATGTCATTATAGGCATCTTGCAGACCATGTCTACATAGTTTCAGACTGAAGGATCAAGGTGGTTTGGCTGAACCAGTTACACTTTTTCCATCCTATTCTCTATTTGGAAATACTTTAAAAATAAAAGAAAATATTAAAATCCCTGTGTATGTACTCTGCTATGTTGACAGATTAATGTCGAAGCATGCAGTCCTATAGTCTAATTCTCAGAAGACTTACAGAGCCTCATCAGCGTCAGCTGATAAGATTACAGCACTCTTCTTAGAGAAGGGGAATTTTTATCAAAGACATCTTTAGGTTCTTTTAGATATCTCATGTGTCAGGAATGGGTTCTTCAGCTTCTGTATTTCTAAATCCAAAGAAAGGCTTGAAGATTTTAGCCCACTGCTATCACAAAATGGGAATATATATAAAGAAAACATAAGAAAATGGAGTGATTTTAGAATTAACAAACATATAAAAGATAATATGTATTCAAGGAGATAATATATCAATTTCTAAATATATTTAATATTTTGTTAAGCTGATGGAACATAAATGATTTAGGATTCCACATTTTTTGACTTTGTAGTTTCAAAAAACCCCACTTACTCGTAACTTTATTTTCTTTCTAGTAATGCCATATATAGAACAAACATTGGATAAAGCTGTTTTAGTATTGTAGTCTTAATATACACAGCTCTCATACAAATTTTGAATACTCTTAATATATTTCTTTCATGCTGATAACAAATTATAGGGCTGTAGCTTTTTGTTCCTCTGCCTCTTCTCCAAACTTTTAGATGGGATAGAGGAATTTTAAGTAGTTTTGTTAATTTGTTTAAACAAGAAACCCAAACCAAACAGTCTGTATTTAATGTTGAATTATTAACTGAACATCTGTGGAGAGGAGAACACAGAGTAAGAAATAAAAAATAATTAAAAAAATATCAAACTCAAATATTTGTAGTTCATCTTTCCTTTTCTTATCTGAGAGAAAAATAATAGGGATTACCAAGAGTAGGTCATTTTACATTGTATGAGTACCTAAAAAACACACTTGTCCTATGCTTAACATCTTGATTATAATACTTATATACTTGCTGGAAATGTTGCAAACATCCAGTAACAAGTGTTTTAAGATGGATGAAAAGATCTTTTAAATTGAAAGTTGAAATTTTCTGCAAAAGCACAGAGGTTGTTCCATTGAGTTGTATGTTGTCTATATAAAATTTATTCTAGCCCCAAGTACTCAAGAAATACTCCATCAAACATCATATCAAATGAAGTATGGACATCCTAAGTGCTGGCTTTTTTGCTCAAGGTGTTGAACTAGAGTTAAATGGCAATCCTGAGTTCAGTCAGCCACTGTCTTACCACAGGAATAACAAAATATTAGATGTCCTTAGATGACACTTGCCTTTTACTCCACTGTGGATAAGACTGCCCTGACACCTGAACACTTCATAGTAGTGTTTTGATATTACAGTGGTTTGCCTGCCACATACTGCCTATGTGGTTTCTGTCCAAAGAGCTTTCCAATGGGTGCCAGATTGTGAAGAAAAAGTGGAAATTGGAGTCTGTAATAACAGCTGATACACAAAGAGTATGACACAATTGCACTAACACAGTTTATTGTGCAGCTTATTCTATTGATGTTTCATCTATTAATGGCTGCAGAAGACTAGAGATGTTTGCAGAATAGTTTAACAAAAAGAAAAGATGCATAAAAGAAGCTAGAAAGAATGAATCTAACTTTCCTTATATTTCTGAATATATTTGTGAGTTTGCCTTTTTTAATGATAAGCATAAAAAAAAGTGAAAACAAGCCCAGGATTGTCTTCTCCCTTTACTATGTCTGATGGGTTTCCAGTTTATATAAAGAGACTGATATATTTCCATACACAAAATTAATAACAGATGAAACTGGTCAAATGTATATATCTTCCACATAATCACTTACAGATTACATTCCTATAAATTAATTTGTCATGACTACAGGGTCTCCATAATACATATTTCTTTCTTTTGCCTCCACACAATGTAACATAAGCTTCATTCTGAGTATACTAAGTGAATGCCTTCTTACTATTCAGAATGCAGACTTTTATTTTATTTTATTTTTCTGCCAGGATGGTTAGTTTGCATAGAGTGAAATTTCAGCTGATAGCTCTTTTGGAGTTGGTTGAATTATCAGTCATGTCATAGAGGGAAAGGCATGGTATGCATTGATGAAAGATTTTGGTCAGATCTTTGAAAACATTTTCTGTAGATTCTTTAAGGAATAACAGCAACATTGCTTTTTGCATCTTAGAAAGTATATGATATTAGCATTTCATAGAGACAAATGCATACCATTTGTATAAATGAGTAATATCAAATTAAAAATTTGAATCATTCTTGCTGGATGCAAATACTGGATTGGAATTAACTGGCGATTTCTTCTCTTACACTCTCATGTATGGATATGTTCTCTTATAATGTTAGTGATCTTTGATAAAGATGTTCTCCACAAAAAATGTGGGTATTTCTTATGAGCAGCTGTGCTTGTAGTCAAATATCAGGATATTCTTCTCTTTCTTTTGTTTTAACATACCTCACTTCTAGCCATCAGCACATTAAAATTATTCCTAATTTTTGTTTCCAGAGTTTTGTTCTGGTGGCCCCATAGTTTTGCCAGTATTAATGATGAATAACTTTTTATTTGAACGTGTAGATCTTTATATTTTTGCCTATTTTTTCTTATATATGCTTTTTTTCACATTGATTTTTACAAGTATTTACAGCATACCCAGAATGGTTGATCTACTACAGAGAGCCTGAATTCTACAGTGAAAGAAATGGAAGTCACAGTAATTTGCTTTGTTCTGTTTTTTCTGTTTATACAGATTTTGGTTTTGAACTTTTTCATTTTCTGTAAAGAAATTTTATAAGAGTGCGTAGCAGCAGGATGAGGGGAAATGACTTTAAACTGGAAGAGGGTAGATTTAGACTGGATACTAGGAAGAAGTTCTTTACTATGAGGGTGGTGAGACACTGGAACAGGCTGTCCAGTGAAGCTGTGAATGCCCCCACCCTGGAAGCGTTCAAGGCCAAGGTGGAAGGGGCTTTGAGCAACCTGGTCTAGTGGGAGGTGTCCCTGCCTATAGCAGGGTGTTGAAACTAGGTGATCTTAAAGGTCCATTCCAACTCAAACCAGTCTATGATTCTACAATAAAGTCTGCCCATATAGTTTTCAGGACCATTTTATTCAAAGGACCCAGTAAAGATTCCTGAAGGACAAGCTGTAAATCTCAGTGAGATGAGAAATCTTTGGAACCAGCTCAAAGTCATGGCATGTTATGTTCAAATGTGGTAGCTGCTGTCTCATCCTGTATGATAAGTTCTCTGGATTGGCAAGAGGGCATACAGCAAGCACTGGGAGCAGCAGAAGAGTCCAGTGGATCAAACACTGTAATCTCCAGGAAACTGATGAAACACAGTTACAGGAATTACGTTTGGCTTTGGGTTATAAAACACATATGGATTTGGCTAACCTCCTAGTGAAGACTTTCAGTTTGAAAAAAATGTAAGATTTCTTTTTTCACTGCACAGCTTTGTGCAGTAGTATTTACTACAGATCCCAAAATCAGATCCTTAAGTTACATATTTTTTCTGATTTTCAAGCAAGTGTATGTTGTCATTCTGGTTATTTTTTCACTACTGCTTTTGAAACATCACTGAGGGGCAAAAAAAAAAAAAAAAAAAAAAAAAAAAAGGGGCCAAAACATCTGATGTACTTTGCCTTCTTTGTTGAAGTTCCACTGAGTCATTCTGAGATAAATGGAATTTTCTTCTTCAATCCAAGGCTTAATTATGGTAATTAGCCTGTGCAATTTGTAAAGTTTGGCAGTCAATTCAGCTCCTAATATGCATAAGCCTCTTTCTGTTACAAATTGAGTAGGTTTAATCAGTTTTAAAAGGACAGTGTCTCACTATGTCTGTGTGGCACGCTCTTAGATTTTCAGATTGGATGTTATTCCAAACTCTGCTACATCATTAGCAGTTTTGATTTTTTTAATATTCATGAAGCTTTCATTTTAGCATTAATCCCCAGCATCTGTGATTATGACGGGTACTTTTGGGATCTGTCTATTGTCTGTCTACTGAGAATGAAAACCCCAGCAGTTACTGGCAGTAAATTAACCCTCACAATGCCAATTGGTGCTATGCTCCTTTTGAAAAGTTGCCTTCTGCTATGTTCCTTTCTATTCAGATTTCACACTAATGTCTGATTCCCTCAGCAGACACAGGCTTCATTTCATCCTGACAGCCATCTGTGACACTAAGAATTTTTCCTTTCTTCGTTCAAAGAATGTATCTTTCACCATGTGCTTCCCCCTCCTGCCCCCCCACCTAGATTCAGTATGGTAATCATGAGGGAAAAATGGAGCTCAGAATGTAAATTTTTATCTTAAGTGAGAAGCTGAAGGCATTGAAGAATTTTATTTTTTCAGAATTCAACAAAAGGGACTTTTTAATTGTTTAAGACAAGATTTTTTTTAGTGGAAGATTTTTTTGCTTGACTTCTAAATGTAGTCATAGGAAGGTCTTCGACTGTGCAAATGAAGCCTAGTGAACAGAGAGCTTGAAAATCTTGATAACTATTTCCCTCTCTGCTAACTTGTGGCATATAACAAACTAAGCCTCCGTTTTCCTTATTTTCTTACTTAGAGCTGTTAGTGTTTAGGGGTGGAACTCCTTCTGCATTATGAATGGTTGTGCTATCAGGTCACCTATTTTAGACATGCAACTTTAGCTGCTTATCTTCTGCTGACAAGTACATAATGAATGAAGACTGACTCTTCCAGCCAGTTTAGGTGCTGTGAGTCACTGCAGAGGAGCTCCTCACTATGGAAGAAGCCTTAGAAGTAAATGGCAACCAAATTAGTATGGAAAGTACAGATAGTGTAAAGTATGTGCTCTTCCTGCTGTGCAAAGCAGGAAGATGTCAGCATCATCAGGATATAAAAATACAAAGCAAAAAAGATAACAGTATATAAATACTTTGGCTACTGGCATGACTGTAGTAAGAGATCTTTGTAGGTTGTCATTTATGCTAAACATGGTGCACATTTTATATTCTGGAGAAGTTCTGAGTAGTTGAAGCACCTTTGGATTTCTGTCTGGGCTCTGTTGAAGTCTCTCCAACACAACATTCTCAAGATTCAAGTCTCTCTTGACAAGAATCACCTGCCCCTAATTGCCTTAGACTACCTCCTGAGCTCTGCTACATGATCACAAATGTGGGTTGTCACGCTTTGTTACCTCATCTCTTGTTCCACATCTCCCTTCTCTTGTGCTGCTTAAAGACTTTGCCTACTAGGATTAAAAAAAAAAAATATTTTGGTCTTAAAATGCATATATAAACATATGGCTTTTAGCACATTCTAAATAAAGGTGGAGGACTCTATTGTATTTATCCATTGAGCCTTTTCTCCAAGATTCCTTTGCTATTTACTTAAGCCACATGGGTTTGATTATGTAGTTTTGGAGAAGTATAGTTGTGGGTAAGTTTCTGCCTTCAAAGCTAATTGGCCTGTCATTATGAGCCCTCTACTGCCTTAGCTACTTGAGGATATGATGGGATGGGGTTAGAGAGAAAATTCTAAAAGCAAAATGGAGAGCAGAGAAGGATCCTCAGCAGCTGTTAAAGACAGTGAGAAAGTTAGTTATGTAGCAGAGAAATATGTACTGTGATGGACAAGAAATGAGTTGCAGAGAAAAGAGCGGACTGTGATGTGTTAATGCTGATGAGCTTTTCCAGCAGCCTAATAGGACAATCCCAAATGTTGTTCATGGAGTATTTTAGAGGCTGAGGCTGGGCAGAGCAGTATGCTAAGTGCCAGGATAGTGGCACAGCTCAGAGCAAGCCCAGACATCCTAACAGCGTAAAAGAAAGACACTGTCACCAGCCTTTCATCCCTGTGTGCTGCTGGCAATCTTGACAGCAGTTAGCATGCTGGGATTTTAGTGGGAAAGCGGACATCAGCAAGTCTGCAGTAAATGATATGTGTGTAGCCACGTCCATGTGTCACAGGTTTAAGATTCCATCCTGTCCCCTTGTCACATTTATGAGGTGAGGAGGGCAGAGCTTTCCTTATCGTTTTCTTTCCAGCTGTGCAGCCTTTTCAGAAAAATGATCTGAACACAGATCCCCTGTTTTTTTTTTAAACTTGCCATCTTTATCCATGTTTCTTAGTTGTGACTTTTTTGTGATACCCTGGGAAGACAATTTGTAGGCAGATAAAAGCAAAAGTAAGCCCCAAACCTTATCTTCATCTCTCGAGTTGCATGATGTTGTGTGTACACTGTTTCTCTAACACATGGGAAATACTATGTCGCATGTCAGTAGGCATGCTCTGGCTCCCTGGTGTATTGGGAATACAGAGCAAGTTTACAAAATCTTCCCTGTTGGTCTGAACAACATTTTGAGAAAGAAAAAGTGAACATGCTGGGTAAGCTTCAGAGGTATTTCTTGAGCCCTGTATGCCCAGCAAAGTGCCTTAGTCAGAAGGCATTCTGCATGTTAGCATTATTGGTCAGGATAGCAAAAGCTGAACTGGCTCCTTCCCTGTCATTCCTGTCTCCCAGGTCCTATGCACCATTCTGGCACCCACTCTGCATCCCCTGCTGTGATCTGCACAGGGAACAGTTTGTAGCTGGAGTGGTAAAAATGAAAACACTCCTCTTCCTCTTTACAAATTATGTGAAATCTTTCCATTCCAATAGGTAAGACACCTATTAGCAACTGTATTCTCTCTGTTTTAACTCAGATTTTGTAGTTACCTGATCCTGAGCACAGTAATCTTGAATGACTTCAAGCACTAAAGATGGAATGTAGAGGAGGTTCAGTTTTTATTACAAAAGGAACAAGAGCTTTGCAGTCTGATAAATGAAAGAAAGGTGACAGGGCTGGAATTTGATTTAAGGAAGCAGGGCTCTAAAACATAATTCCTTCTGTGTAATTTAATAGCTATTGAGGAAGTACTGGAATCTACAGTATGTGGTCTGTTAATCTAATTAATCTACCCTAAAGGTTAAGTCACACAACCAACAAGTATAAGTGGATTTTGATCAAGTTTTACTGGGACTATAAAATACAGAATATATGGGGACATACAGATTTACTTGTGTTTGCACTGGAAATAGTTCAACTTTGTAAAGTTGCATACTGATATAGGCATACACAGAGGAGCGTTTTTATTTTTCTTCCTATTTCCAAATACAACATGATGTGGATTTCAGAATCAGTTTTTTTGATGCTGAATGTCATTGAAAAAATATAGCAATAAAGGAATGAGAAAACTGCTGTTCTCTGCCAGGTGAAGGTGGGGGTTAAAATGAGCACTGAATTGAACAGCCCTCGTCTAATTCTGTGCCACACAGATCAGCATCCTTCATTTGAGCACACCCTGTCATCCTGGGAAGCACAGAAGGCAGAAGATGAGTCTCTGCTCTTAGCTTCTCTTTGTCTGCCAACAGAATCCTGTGACACTGACTCCATGAGAAAGACAGTGCTGAATGAGCCATTCCCGGGGTATTCAGATGAGACTATCTCTGTCTTGCTCTTATCTAAACTCTGATGTGGGCTAAGCGAAAGATAGTCAGGATCTTAACAACTCCAGCTCCATTTATTAGAGTGAACCCGATATTATGCAAATCTATGGAGAAGTTTGGTTGACAGTGTCTTTCCCATCTGTTTCCTTTCCATCTGTATTTCCAGTTCTGTCATAATACAAGATTAGATTATTTCTTCATGGCTTTCAGTAGGCCTGCTGCCTTCCTGCAAACAACTCTGTATGATATATTGCATGTATCAATATGCTTTTCATTGAACGTTCTCATTCATTTGACAGTATGGCAGCCACAGTTCTGGTGACAACCCTCAAAGACACCTATGCATAAATGTGAAGTTCAGAAAGACAAAGGAAAGACTGCCACTTGCTTTTGGGATCTCCAGGAGTTTTTGTTGCCTTCTCCTTCCCCAGAGGTTTTCTGTATTTAATCCAGGAAGCTGTTTCCAGTTGCTTTCAGTCTTTGCTGTGTCAGAACACCTAGTCACAGGTGTGTGAGGCCAGGCCTCTGGCTGCTGCACCAGGGAAGCAAGAGCTCACAGTGAGGCCAGCACTCAGCATAGCTGTGTTGGTGAGTTGAAAGCAAGGCACTTGAGCAGATGCTCTCCATGAGACTCTTGTATGTATCATCATAGTTGTGTTCATTTTGAGATGCAAATTAATTGCTTACCATAGGAGAAAATTATGTAACGAGGCTCCAGAGAACATAAATATTTAAGCATGTTTTTAAATACTTTCAAGTGTGTGTGTATGGAGAGAGGAGGGGTTAGTGGACATAATATATTCAAATAAACATGTTTTATATTCTATTGTATAACATATCAACTCTGCAAATTCATACTAATTAGTATTTTGAGCTCTCATGGTGCTGCTAAATCTTTGGCACCAGATGAATAAAATGTTTAGAAAACTTTTTCATGATCTTATTGGTGCATTCACCCATATCAATGACAGAAATTTATCTTGCTTTAGCAAATCGACAAATTTCTTTCTTCTACTAAATGTTTTTGGCAACACAGATGGAGAGCACAGCAGTCAGGGCCTTGCTCAAAGGCGCCAGATAACTGAATGGGTTACTTCCTACATTAAAACCAGCTTGTTGACTTGGCAAAGAGCCCTGGTCAAGTAATACAACCAGTGCTGCTGCCATTTGTTAATTCTGTATAATTAAACATCAATTATACATAGTATTGTTTTGTAGCAGGCTTCTCAGCTGGCTTTTCTTTATTATGATTCTGTGCCAGTTTTCTTTCTTATTACTGAAAAGGACTTTTTACTTGTTATTGTAATTAGGAGGTTTCAAAGATATCATTTTTTTCTCTAAAGAGAGAATAGCAAATAATTATGGAAGTAGGCATATCATTGTACAGGAAAGACCTCACATATAATAATTTTTTTTTTTTTTTTTTTTTTTTGTAAAGTGTTAGGAAGATGCACTGTAATATTATAGGACTCCCCAGCACTAGTCTATTAGTAAATATACCAAACAAATGAACACATTCACAAACCACTTTCAAAGTCTGTCTTAAAAGATGCCACGAAACTCAAATGTAGAACTTACATTCATACAGTTTTTATCCTTTTTATGAAAGAGATATAACTGCTGATAACCACTTCGATCCTATTGAAATGGATATAACTTAAACTTGCTTAACTGAAATGCATGCTTAACCTCTGTTTAAGGGATAAAATTAACTATGTACTCAATGTTTTGCTGAACTAGAAGCATTTTATGAGTTGTATTGTACTACTATATGGAGAGCATGTACAAAGGAGCGCATACGTCATCTTGGTGCTTAAAACTGTGTTGTTGTCAATGATGCAACTCTATTAATAACAGCAGTGAAAAAATTCAGAGAGAGGTTTTGCCCCTGTTGCTGTCTTAAAATATCAATCGTGGAGTGAGACGAGCAGAAGAGTGAAAGCAGAGTTTATTCTTATTTAAGGTTTACATCTTTCCTCAGTACTCGTGCTATATAGACTAAATATTTATTTTTTAACTACTTAAATTTATGAAAATAGTCTGGAAAATGTTGTGGGCTTTTTTTTCCTATTTCCTCATGATTGATTATGTAATTTAGCTAAAACAGGCACAGAAACTGTCTGGAGTCTCTGAATGCATATTATGCAACTCATAAACTTTATTGAAGGTAAAAAGAGAAACTTTCAGGCTTTATAGTCAATAGAATTTAAAAGCTTGGGAGGGATGTTAATTGTGTCTGTAGGTCTTAATCCATGATTATTCAACAGTCATGCATGCCAAATCCATATGCTGAATATCCTCGTAAACTTCATCGAGAAATGTTTCTATGAGTCAGCAGCTACAGCTTATTTCTCAACAAAACTTTTTTCTTCCCTCTTGTGTCCTCCCGACTCTACTCTTGTTCTCCATCCTTCTCTTCCTTTCAGACAAGATAATTGCCCTCTGAACAAAAATGCTCAGTTTCAAGCCTGACAGTTCTTTCTTTGGTTTGCTAGACCTCAGGTCTAGCTAAAGTCAACTAAACTGTTAAGAGAAGACATGGTTGCCTGCTTAACCTTATAAGCCATGAGGTCAATTGGACTTCTCACAGCACATAATAGAAAGCACAAAAGTCTTGGCAAGATGAGGCTTTTGGTTCATGTTACGGTTATGTCAGTGGAGCCATTTTAAATTGTAGTTGTCACTAAAGTAAGTAATTTCTTAATACTTTATAAGGAAATATCAGCTGTTCTGAATCATATTGTGTTGTGCATGAACCGTATATATTTTCAATGCCATGAATTCAGTAAAACAATGGTACTTTGTCTTACTTGCATTAACACATTATTTTGTCATTTCCTTTGGACCATCTATTATTGTAACCCAAATTCTTCCACTCTCAGGCATACACTTTTATTATAAATGAAAAAAGGAATGACTTGAGGATTGGTTACAGATATCACAGTTGGATATGTTACTATTGCAGGTACACCATCATTTTACAACCAGATCAAACACAGCAGAGCTTAACTAGTGGTATTTTCAATATAGAAATCTTCCTTTTTGCCTCTTACCCAAAAATAAACATTTTAGAGAGAAGAGCAATTGGAAATGAAACTTTTTTTCATTTCATTTCATTTCATTTCATTTCATTTCATTTCAGAGAAATTTAAGTAGAAGGGAAAAACATAACCAGTGGAAATTACAGTGGATGGAGAGGGAGGAATTATTATTATTCCTCAGTGACAATTCTTCTAGACAACTCCAAGTTTTGGGATACTGTTTATTATTGATGCTGCAGTCGTGCTTTAAACACATGGTATTGAAGTGTTGGAAATTGCTACAGAAATCTTGTCCCAGCTTTTGAGATGTTAGTATTTAGTCTGAAGAGTAGGGAATTTGGCCTCAGTTTGACAAAAGCTGCTGAAACACATGGGTGATTTCTGTAGTAGTTTGTGTCATTCATTTGCACTGTCTAAAGATCTTTCCTCAGTCACAAAACTAAAATTTTCCTTGAAGCAAAGTAGCTGTGTAAATCTTTGTATGGGAACTGCTGAGTCACGGCCTGAACCTCTGATTGATCACCTGAGGTGAGCCATGAGTCAGCCAGAGGAGCACAGGTGAAGGCAATTCACCTGTGCTGCCGGAAGGGGTGGAGCCAGGCTCCACCCCTCCTGGACCTATTTAAGAGCTGGCTACCAGAGGGGAAGGATCTCTTCTGGAGATCCTCCTCTTTGATATCTTCTAGTGAGCTCAACCCAAGGGTAAGCTCTTCTACTCATTCTCTTTTGTGATCCTGTTTGCTTTGCCATACTCTTTGAGTATATTGCAATTATAACATCTTGGTTATACATTTGGCGAGCCAGGCAGGCTGAATATACTAAAATTAACATGTCTTTCCTGTGGAACTTCTATAAATGGGTCAAGGGGGAGAACAATACTCCCCTAGAGAAAATGATTCCAGGGCAGATCCCAGGGTTTGAGGGATCGCCCTATTACGAGTTAGCTGCCATCATTGAAAAATGGGGTCCCTTACGTGTTATGGGCAATCTCTCCCCATATCGCATGGCAGACTATTTTCAAGGACTTGGCAAGGACATTCTCATCACCAAAGAAAGACAATTGGCTGCCTCCATGGTGGCATGGCCACTATTAACCGCTTTAAATCATGCGGACTCAAGAAATAATACTTTAGAAACCGAAAATCAACTTTTGAAAGATCGCATTGAAAAGTTAGAGCACGAACTTGGCGTTTTAACGGGGAAGAAGCCAATTCTACATCTTCCTGTAAGCCAAATTCGTAATATTTCAATAAATGATGACCAAGCTCCTGAATCAACAGACTTCGTTGATCAGGACAACAAGAAATCCAAATCAGACCTTGAATGTCCAATTCAAACTGATCCATTGGAGGTCCGTCCTGTGATAACCCAAAAAACAAAAAAAGTACAGGACAGACCGGCAGGGGTGCCACCTGATCAATGGCCCCCTGCCCACACTCATTTACATGTGACAGCTCGGCCATACACAGCAACAGAATTAATGGACTTAGTACAACGATTTCGGCAGAAGCCCAGAGAAAGTGTGCCGGCTTGGTTATTGAGACTGTGGGATTCTGGGGCAGAAAGTGTTGTGGTGAATGGCCCAGAAATATCTAAGTTGGCCACCATGACTGTCCATCCTGCTCTTAGGCAAAGGTTATACGTGGGCAATCAATATCGTGATGAAAACCATTCCATACTGGAATGGTTAATGGCGGCCTGCCGTATGGTATGGCCAAATAAATCAGACATACCGTTACATACAGGTATGTGGTCCTCCATGGAGGACCTTCAGAACTATATCCGTGAACTGGGTGTAAGAGAGGCCATCTATGAAGATACATTTGATGGCCCTGATATGGTTAAATTTTCAGCAGGGATGAGAGATTTAATTCTACAACAAGCTCCCTCCCATCTGTACGGTACCTTAGTTTCAATATTAAATCCCCTTGTAGCATCAGAAGCCGTAGTCCAGCAGGTTGCCCAGTTAGTTGCCGATTTGGGAGAAACAGAACGCCTGCGGACTAGGCGCAATATTCGGTTTTTGGAGGAAGCAGAGGTCCTGCCGGTAAATAAAACCAGAATGCCGGCTACTCGAGCTCCTCGATCGGGACCCATAAGGGTATCCCGAAAACAAATGTTTAATGATTTAATTCGGGCTGGGGTCCAATTTGCTAAGATCGACCGCCAGCCCAATCACGTCCTTCTCCAGCTCTGGAGACAACTAAAGGACAATCAAAAATTCCAGAGCTACCCTAAGAAATCCAGGGTAAGAGCTATAGAAAGGGTTCCAACAACAACATGGAACCTAGAAGATTTTATTGTTCCAAACAGGAAAAAGAAGCCACCTCAGGTGTCTCGGGCCACAATGCCTGAGCCATCAGAAGCAAAAGAACTGGCCCTAGCACAATTCATGCACTGACAAGGGGTGTTAGTCCCCGTAGGGCCTCCAGACGGGACCGGAGGCCCTATGTAGAATTAACAATTTATTGGTCCCGAAAAAATATTCAGAGAGTTATGGCATTAGTGGATACTGGAGCAGAAACATCAATTATCTATGGAGATCCAGGAAAATTTCATGGCGACAGAGTGATGATTGGTGGTTTTGGGGGACAGACTATTCCTGTCACCCAAACATGGTTAAAATTGGGGGTTGGGCGTCTCCCACCCCGGGAGTACAAGGTGTCTATTGCCCCAGTCCAAGAATACATCCTGGGCATAGACATTCTATGGGGTCTGGCTCTCCAAACAACTGTGGGAGAGTTCAGACTTCGACAAAGATGTATCAGTATCCGGGCGGTGCAGGCAATATTAAGAGGCCATGCGAAACATGAGCCTGTTTGCCTGCCAAAACCGCGCCGGATTACTAATGTTAGACAGTATAGACTCCCGGGTGGGCAAGATGAAATATCGAGAACGGTGCAGGAATTAGAAAAAGTGGGCATTATAAGACCTGCACACAGCCCGTATAACTCCCCCATATGGCCAGTGCGAAAGTCGGATGGCACATGGAGGATGACAGTAGATTACAGAGAATTAAATAAGGTCACGCCGCCTATTCATGCGGCCGTACCCAATATTGCTTCCCTAATGGACACATTGAGTAGGGAGATAAAAACCTATCATTGTGTCCTAGATCTAGCAAATGCATTCTTCAGTATCCCAATTGCTGAGGAATCGCAAGATCAGTTTGCGTTTACGTGGGGAGGCAGGCAGTGGACCTTTCAGGTCCTGCCACAGGGGTACGTGCATTCACCAACGTATTGTCATAATCTAGTGGCGCGTGACCTGGCTGACTGGAGAAAACCTGATGATGTTAACCTATATCATTATATTGATGATCTCCTGTTGACATCCGACTCACTGGAGGTAGTAGGACAGGCAGCTGATTCATTAACTGCCTATTTGCAACAAAGGGGATGGGCTATAAATCCCCGAAAGGTGCAAGGTCCAGGCCTGTCCGTAAAATTCCTGGGGGTGGTTTGGTCAGGAAAGACCAAAGTGCTACCCAGTGCTGTTATAGATAAGGTTCAGGCATTTCCAGTCCCTACAACATCAAAGCAGCTGCAAGAGTTTCTAGGTATATTGGGTTATTGGCGTTCCTTTATACCTCACCTAGCGCAGCTGCTAAGGCCATTATACAGACTCACAAAAAAGGGGCAGCTATGGGACTGGGGGAAAGCCGAACAGGATGCTTTCCAACAAGCAAAACTGGCAGTTAAACAAGCTCAGGCATTGGGTATATTCGATCCTACCCTCCCAGCCGAGTTGGACGTTCATGTTACTCAAGACGGCTTCGGTTGGGGCCTGTGGCAGCGCCAGAGTTCTGTTCGGACCCCCATTGGTTTCTGGTCTCAGGTTTGGCACGGAGCAGAAGAAAGATACAGTATGATTGAAAAACAGTTATTGGCTGCCTATTCGGCATTACAGGCAGTAGAGCCAATAACTCAGACAGCTGCAGTTATAGTCAAGACCACTCTGCCAATTCAGGGGTGGGTGAAGGATCTGACCCACCTTCCTAAGACAGGGGTGGCCCAAGCACAAACAGTGGCACGATGGGTCGCCTATCTCAGCCAAAGGAGCAGTCTGTCTTCATCCCCCTTGAAAGAAGAACTTCAGAAGATCCTAGGCCCAGTTACATATCACAGTGATGCACCAAAAGAAATACTGGTCGCTCCACCAGAGAAGAGTCCCGTTCACGAGGGAAAATATCCTATCCCTGAAGATGCCTGGTACACAGATGGGTCCAGCAAGGGCAACCCGAGCAAGTGGAGAGCAATAGCATACCATCCTTCCACCGAGACAATCTGGTTCGATGAGGGGGATGGTCAGAGCAGCCAATGGGCAGAACTGCGAGCCGTGTGGATGGTTATAACCAAGGAACCCGGTGATGGTATCCTGAACATCTGCACAGATAGTTGGGCTGTGTACCGGGGGCTCACTCTCTGGATTGCACAGTGGGCCACCCAGGAATGGACTATCCACGCCCGACCGATCTGGGGCAAAGACATGTGGTTAGATATATGGAATACGGTCAAACACAGGACTGTACGTGTCTACCATGTTTCTGGTCATCAGCCCCTACAGTCACCGGGAAACGATGAAGCCGACACATTGGCCCGAGTTCGATGGATTGAGAATTCACCATCTGAGAACATCGCCCGCTGGCTACATCAGAAGCTACGGCATGCTGGACAAAAGACAATGTGGGCAGCTGCTAAAGCATGGGGACTGCCCATACAACTATCTGATATCGTCCAGGCATGCCAGGATTGCGACGCTTGCTCCAAGATGAGACCGAGATCGTTGCCCGAAACAACAGCCCATCTTGCTAGGGGACACAATCCTCTCCAGCGATGGCAGGTCGATTACATCGGGCCCCTTCCTCGTTCCGAAGGGGCAAGATATGCCCTGACCTGTGTCGACACTGCAAGTGGGCTACTGCAGGCCTATCCAGTACCGAAAGCAAACCAGGCATATACCATCAAGGCACTCACTAAACTGATGTCTGCCTACGGGACACCTCAAGTCATCGAGAGCGACCAAGGGACTCATTTTACTGGTGCAACGATACAGCGCTGGGCAGAAGAAAATAACATCGAATGGCGATTCCACCTGCCATATAATCCAACAGGGGCAGGCCTCATCGAACGTTATAATGGTATTCTTAAGGCTGCCCTGAAGACAGACTCCCAGTCCTTGCAGGGGTGGACAAAAAGACTGTATGAAACCCTGCGGGACCTGAATGAAAGACCTCGAGATGGCAGACCCAGTGCCCTGAGAATGTTGCAGACGACATGGGCCACCCCGCTTAGGATCCAAATTACGGGCACTGATCATCAGGTAAGACCCCAAATTGGTAATGAAAATAATCTTCTGCTCCCTGCCCCTGAAAACTTAGAGCCAGGTACCCATAAAATAAAATGGCCCTGGAAGGTGCAGGTAGGACCCAAGTGGTGTGGCCTACTTGCACCTTGGGGGAGACTATTGGAGGTGGGAGGCTCAGTAGTCCCTCCAGTAATAGGTACATGGCCTACTGATATTATGGTCAACACTCCGATCTTTATTGCTAAAGGGACCCCCATCATGTCCCTATGGCAGATCAGGACACCTCCTTTGGTGCCTGATATCGTTATGCAGCCGCAGATATCCGGCAAAAAGGTGTGGTACAGGCGGCCAGGACGTGCCCCAGTACAAGCGGAAGTGTTGACCCAAGACAGAAATACGGCCTGTATCTTGCCCTGGAGAGCAGACCTTCCCCTCCTGGTACCTGTAAAACATCTGTATTACTCCCCGTGAGTCTGTGAGCCTTCAGGACCACCGGAAGGAACAAAATGCCATCAAGCGTTCCAGTGTTGCTGTCAGATCACGTACAACACCCGGTGATGGTCTGCATGGGACTGATGAAACATAGAATGGACTTGCACCTCAGGACCTCATGCCTCCAGGCACATCATCGAGCACTGGCCCATAGAAGAGTATGGACATCCACTAATCATCACTTGTCTTGAACTGTACCAACATACGTCGCGATAAAATTGTATAAGCGTCGCGATATACCGGATCTCTGTATTAGGGAAAGCTTACCCTTTTGTTAACCTGATCATTGGTTCACGCCGTGAAGGGGTGGAGTGTATGGGAACTGCTGAGTCACGGCCTGAACCTCTGATTGATCACCTGAGGTGAGCCATGAGTCAGCCAGAGGAGCACAGGTGAAGGCAATTCACCTGTGCTGCCGGAAGGGGTGGAGCCAGGCTCCACCCCTCCTGGACCTATTTAAGAGCTGGCTACCAGAGGGGAAGGATCTCTTCTGGAGATCCTCCTCTTTGATATCTTCTAGTGAGCTCAACCCAAGGGTAAGCTCTTCTACTCATTCTCTTTTGTGATCCTGTTTGCTTTGCCATACTCTTTGAGTATATTGCAATTATAACATCTTGGTTATACAATCTTATTTTGGATCAGAGTAATTGGGAAATACAGGCATAAAAGTAGGTCGCAGCAATAATATAGATGCACCTTGGCTTATCTCTACTAAAATGTCAATTTTTATTATATGCATATATGCATACATATGTACACATTCTGACTGTATCATGATATCCCACTGATTAATTGTAGAATGATGTGATAAGTTGCATTTATAATACATCTGGGAATGTTCTCATACAGCCGTGCTATTGAAGCAAATCTCCTGGAGTCACTGCTAATAGTCTTTCCAGGATCAAAGGTTGAAGGTCACCTGGCTAACAAACCATGAAGGTTAGAAACAGGAGCTTCAAACCATGTGAAAGGATGAATCCTCAGCTTCGCCTGGGGAGAGCATTTACCTTAAGCCGTGGAAAGTCCCAAAACACCTTAATAATGTGCAGTTTTATGCCTGGAAAAGCCATTTCATATCATAGCTAGAGTTTTTCTTAAGCTAATTATTTTCCTCAGCTTCTGAACTAAAAAATAATTTAGCTCTCTTCCTCCCAGATGTAGAAGACAAAGAAAAGGAAAAAAAAAAAAAAACAAAAAAAAAGGTCACTATATTATAATTATATTGGGGAAAAATGGGAGATAATTTTTTCATACAGTGACACTTGGAAACTCCGTATGGCAGTTGTAAATGCCAATATTTTTTTAACCTGAATTTCTTTCTCTTGAGAATAAACTGGGTGTACTGCCTCTTTCCCAGCTTTCACAAAGCAAATATTTAGACCACATCACCATTTACTTTTTCCAATTATGCTTTTCAATATATTTTAAAGGTCACTAATTCCTTATACTATTAAATAGCAAGAGGTTGTGTCTTCTTCACCAGACATAATCTCAGAAATTTGGTTATGAGAGGTGTTTCTATGTAATAAGAGAATTAAAAGCAACAACAACAAACTCAGTTTGAATTTCATTTCTTAGTACAAATTAGCAGAACCTGAGCCAACAGTTGTAGGAGCTACTAATTAAATTTTTAAAATGGATTGCTTTTAGTGAGACTAGGGGAAAAAGGAAAGTATTTCTCACTTGTAGTACACTGAGTGGTATTACAAACTGTCATGTTTGAATGCTTCTGGGAGATTCTGTAGTACCATGGAAATACCAACAGCAATTTTAACACTAGTTTATAGGAATTACAATAAACTAGTCTGTTAAAAACTAATCCCGTAAAATGTAATGCTTGTATCTGGTAGACATAGTTAGATTTTGTAGTTTAGGGATCTTATAGTAAGTTGAGTTTGTAAGATGAAATTTAAGATCGTTTAAGAGGCTTGGATTTTAACGTGCAATATATTGGTATGACTATTTGCCCATGTAGAAGAAAGCCCTTGTCATTGCCCCGGAAACACAAATTGCGTTATGAGCAATAAACTACTATTTTACAAAACACTGAATACTTATACACGCTTATCAAAGTGCTTACAGTCATGAGCAGAGATGAAATTAGACTTAACAAAAGTATTTCTTTAACAAGGTGCAGCAGCTGATGTTTCTCAAGATGTAATTGCAATGCAAATACAGTGTTCTCTTCAAAGTACAGGATTACTATGACGAGAGTTGTACTTACACAGTTGTTAAACTTGCAGTGTTTAAGAAGGTTAAGTAGTCAAGGAATTTCTTAGACAAATTTATGCCCCTCTTAACTTGTTAAGAGGTCTTCAGAGATTATTACAGAACTATATTTGATACTGTAGTTTATAGTAATAACAAATACATTAGACATTTCAGTCCTATATGGGCATGTATATTTTATGATTTAAGAGCTGTTTATTTCAGCAAGAACATAACAGATTAAGATATTTAAATTCAAAAGTTAGTAGCTGAGATAGCTTCCAGGTGAGCAAACTTTCTTTCAAAATATCTCTCTCCTAAAGAATTCCTTTTCTGTAATCTATCCCAATTCAAAGAGCCAAAACATTCTCTAGAGTAAGGTATCTTTTGTTTTCCTTCCCTTCAAAAATCAGTTATAAACCATTCCCTTATCTAATATCAACCATTATCAACGTGGCCTTGTTTTCTGCAGCACATAAAAAATTTGCCTCAGCAATCAATTATCTTACAGATACATACTTGACAGTAGGTCTGGCATTTTTGCTTTGTTGAGAGAGGGACCAAGAGGAAGAAAGGCAGAGGAAAACAGTCAAAGTTTGTATTTAATTTATTATTAGCTGTACATACATAAATCCAGATTTTTTTTAGGTCATATATAACATCATTTGAATGCATTTTGCAAAAGTAGACTTTAAATATGGGTCTTATTCAGTATTTTATAGATTAACCATTGAATTATTTAAGCACATCCGGTGGAAGTGAATGAAGAATGTCATATTTAGTAATTCTTTCCTAGGAATTGAAAATGCTCCTCTGTAAATTAATCAACTAATTATTTATTGGCCTAATGACGTTCATGAAGGTAGAAGGTGTTTCCATTTGGGGAAGAGATTCCTTGCTTGGTTTCTTGGGCCAGTTTGGATAAAACTATAAAACTAGTACACCTTGTGCTATTGGACAGCAGACTAATAGCTCCAAAACACAGAGATCATCATTGATTTCAAACATCCCTGGTGTTCCCTTCTCCATTTTGTGCTAGCTACAGACTTAAAGGCTTTTACCACGGAGCTGGAAGCCTCAGTGGTGAATGCTGAAGAAAGTAGCGTTTTTCAGAGAACCTGACTTGAACCACAGTGGTGTTTCAGATCTCAGAATTTAAAAGAGGGATGATAATATTGCCAGATCAGCTCACAGGGCTCTGGAGAAACTGTAGCAGCATCTGCAAGTTTGTTGATTTTGAAGATTTCCAATTCCTGATCAAGTTTGTACTTCAACTGATATAAGTCCAGGTCACTTAATGAAATGAAATTATCATTAGAGCAGTGTTTTGAATACGTATAAACAATAAAGAGAGATCAAACATTTTGTAGTTGCTTATTGATTGAGCATCATCTGCTCTGTGCACTGGAAGAATACTTTGGCATTGTCGTGAAAATAATGACTAAAACATGGCTGGGGAAGCTGCAGTGCCTCTTCACTTCCACAGTTTCCCAAGTTTCAAGTCTGTGTCCTCTTGACCGCACAGACGTCTTTTTTAGGGGTGGGGGAGCTGTCTTGTAACTGCTTATTATTTGATGCTGTTGCCTAAGATAACCGGTGACAAAATTAAAGGAAAGTGTCTTTGGTTGTGCTCACTTCACTGGGACTCAGGCAGCAGATTGTACTGTTTTAAATACTTGGTCGTTATCATTTTATTTCTGTTCTCTGTGGATGCCTGCAAAGCATAAAGACAGAAGAATCAGGCTTTCAAGTGATGCCTTTCGTCTCCCCAGAGTGATTTCTGAGAATACGGGAGGGATGAAAGCAAAGCTGTGGTGTTTCCATCCCTTTAGACATCCTGGGTTTCCCCCCTCCCTGCTATGATTTCATCCCCTCCCTCACAGCAGCAGCAGCTGGAGCTGAGCTCTGGGGCCCTGCTGAGCTGTCCCTGAGGCACTGCTGCACCTCCCTGACCTCCACAGGGCTCGCAGCCCAGCTGCAATCATCAGGGCCTCGTCCCAAGCCCAGGTTTTCCCTGTGGTTCAGCTTTAGACAGGGAACCAGACGGATTTTACTAAGTGTCTTTGCAGTGGAAGATCTGGTTCTGTTTTCCTCTGATATCTGTTTTCAGTTTTTCAAGTAATAAAAATACAAAAGAAATCAACTATTTCCTTAAAAGGAGCCACAGACTAAACCAAATGTGCTCCCTTTTTTTCTCCCCTTCTTTCTCTTTTTCTTTTCTCCAAAGGTATTAAAGCAATCATAAGATACACTCACCCATCACTTTGCACCTTCTCCTACTATTGAGACCTTTCAGCATCTAATGGAAGCCAGTGTGAATGCAGTTTTCACAAAGATGTTCTTTCCATTTTACTTTTTGCGTCAACTATTGTGAAACGTGAAAAAGGCCAGAAGGATTGAGGCTTGATTGAGGAAAAGTTTGCTCTGTAGGAAGAGGTTGATAAGTGAAAAAGAGACTGAAAATATCCTTGCAAAAATCACACTTTCTAAGTGTGAATAATAGAATAATAATTGCTTGAATTGCTCTAGAAATCGAGGGTTCATTGTCAGGTGTGCTGCTTACTTGGAAATCCAAAACCAAATAAACAAAGAAGGTAGAATACTTGTTACATATTGTGAAAGGGAAATAAAATTTAAGAAAGAACTAAAATAATGGTGTTTCCAGGACTTTAAAAAAAGACTTACTGTGTTGATATGTAGTATTAGATACATTGTACTGTGTTTTAATTGCATGTTATTCCAGTCTGCATTATGCCTCTCTTGACAGATTGAAGTCAATTGCACAAAGTGTGAAGCATCCTCTCTGGAAGACAGATCATTTCCATTTCTCTCATTTCTTCAAAACAGACAGGCATTAGGGTGTAAGTCATGTGCTGTGCTTTTTACAATTCAGTGAAAGTGGAAAATAATGAACTCCATAAGATGCCTGTAAAATCAGGTATGCATAGGAATAGCATGTCTTTTCCCTCTTCTTATCTTCAGATACTGGTAGGCTGGAGTAACCGTGATCTCAGATACCTATTTCATCATTAGCCTCTGAATAATCAAAGGTTTTCAAGCAACACAGTACTCCTGAATTTATTGTAAAAGTAGCACTTTACATGAATGTGATCTTCAACTGGCTGTTGGAACTAGATGATCTTAAAGGGCTCCTTCCAACTTAAACCATTCTACGATTCTAATGCTGTTGATGTCTGTTGTAATGATTAGTAATACACTACTTACGGGTTACATATTATGCATTATTTCCCTCTGCAATTAAATAGATATGCCCTATAACTTCAGTACAAGAAATCTACTGTATAACGATCATTCTTAACTGCACATTTGAATATTTATCATCAAAACATTTTCCTCTGAAATTAATATCTTATGGTTACATTCAGCACGGCTGTATATCAAAATGAACACAATAGAGAATCAATATAGTCATTAACTTACTCACTCACTGGATATGATAAATGAGTGGTCGGATTAAATTCAACAAAATTTATTTGATAGTCTGCTGTCCGAAAAATCTTCACAGAACTTTTTTCCTCATCTGAATTACCTTTTTTTTTTTCTTCTGGCTGTAAGAATCTTTATAATTGTTCAGATTGTGGAAATGGAGCTATGTCATTCATTCAGATTTGTGAAATGGGTAATCTGTATTCAGAGTAGTCATTCAAATCATCAATATAGAATGATCATCTGATTTGCGATGCAAAGAGCTTGATACTATTTTATTTTCATCTGAACTTTCTGTTATCACACTGTCTGCATCCCTTGCATATCCTTCTCTAGATTTTTTTTAAGTTCATCTGATAATCTTAAGCGAAATCTTGATTAAAGATGGAAGCACTCTCAAAGCTATGTTTATAATGTTACAGTTGGTCCCCACACTAGCTCCACACACCATCTTCTCTCTGACCTTTTGGTTTCCTTGAGAAAGGTACCAATGGCTGGAGGCTGTGAGGAAATCAGAGAAAGTTTTGTCTAGGACTTTAGTTTGGGTGACTAGGGGGCCAGGACCCTGAGACACACTTAGCCTGAGTTTCATCAAACATAATTATGTTCAAGTTTCAAGCTGATAAGAAGAGCTTGGACAAGACCTAGGGAGACTTCTTAGGCATGTGTGTCAATTAGTATAAAGCCAGTAAATATTCAGTCATTGCTCACGAGAATTTTTGTTTTGTTTTGTTTTTGCTTCTTTTTTTTAGTGTAATTTTTTTTACCCAGTTTACCTTTTATCACCAAACATGAATTACATATGTTTTATGTACCAATGCATTCTCATCTAAGACTAAATGTTTTCAGAAACAACTATGAAATAACAGTGAAATGTCCGTTTACCATACAGTTACTAAGAAAACTAAAACCTGAATGGAATACTTTTTGGATAATTTTTATTTCAATTACATTATTTCCAGTGACAAATATTTCTGTTTTCCTTTCTTGGTGTATCTAAGAAAAGAATTTCTAAGAGGCTTCACTATTTTAGAAGATTCTGCTGAAGTGTGCCTGAAATGGTCATTATCTTGGATGGGAATTCTTTCACTGACTTTTTTAATGGTTCAGTTATACTCAGCTTTGAGCACTTACATACTCTTGCAGCTTCTGTATGTCTAGCATTTTGCCTCCAAGACAATATCACATCTCCTTGGTCACTCTCCAGTCAGGGAACAACAGCACAAATTTCAGTAGAGTTAGATAAACTATAAATCTTGTGTAATATGAATAATGTGGTAAAATCAGTTTTGTTTTGTTCTTTTTTTTTACAAAGTTTAAATTTCCTCACTATCTTCTGAGGCAAGTTTTTCTAGTTGAGACCTTGAACTGGTGTAATAAAATAATACAATTGTACTCATTCTCATTTTACTTTCTAAGCAGTGTTCAATGTCAGATCAGTTTGATTTGTTATTTGATCCAATGTGTTAGTCTTGTTTTTTTTCTCATCTAGCACCTTCTGAAATTACAAACTTTCTCTAGGAATTTTCTGTAGTCTGGCCTCTGAATGTGAAAATGAAAAATGATTAATTGCCTTTAATATGCTTGATATGATTTTCTTTAGGTTCTAGTATGTATATTTTGTTCTCTTACATTTATGTTTTCCATAATCTTTCATACCTGTCAATGAAATAAATTTAAAGTCTGTATCTTAAATCTTTGACCATTTCAGTCTATTCTATGGTAGAATTAAAATAATCTTGGACATAACTTGAGTTGTTTAATATTGTAATGTGATGAAGATCCAAACTAACAAGCCTGTTGCCTTAAATTTAGCAGTAGGAATCATGTATCAATGAATTGTGAGCTGGCATTTGTTTGTAACTGATAGGTTATGTGCACAGATCTGGTTCTACAGCTCCATGTTTATTGGTGGCGTGATCTTCTGGTACCTTCTGTTTTATGGTACATTTGTATTGTGCTCCATCTCTTTAGTTTTAAGGTAAATATTAATGGTTCATTGCAATGAACTGATGTTTTCAGCTGAAGGCCTAAACTGATCATAGGTTTCCCCAGTGGCTACATAGGAAAAATGTTGCCAAGAGGCATTTGATTAGAATGTTGACACATCTGCTATGGTCTGAGAGACAGCTTCCCATGTGTGGCATCCAGCAAGGGCTGGTGTCTGCCAGCCCCACTACCACTCAAGGTCAGGAACCATTGAGTTGCAGTCTGGGATACCCATGCTGAGGTCTCACCCATGAACATGTGGAGAGGGTCTCTGAGAGCACCAGGACATAAAGCAGTTTGAAGGGGACTGCTGGCAACCAACTCATGGCTCTGCCTACTTCCCTTCATCAGGAGCCCATGGGAGCACTTGGTGCTCACATTGAAGCCAGAATGTCATCCCTCCATTTGGAGTTCTCTGTCCTCCCTCTGGGATCCCCTGTGCTGGATCCCTAGCCCTTAAGGATAAAGCTTCTACTTCTGACTTTTATGCAGTTTGACATATTAAAATTTGCTGATGAACTCTGCTAGAGGCGCTCGAGGGCCTCAGGAGTATGGAACCAATCATGTTTGAAACATATGATACCTATAATATTGCTTCAGAAGTATTTTTTAATTCCTGCTCAAAGCAGCTGCACCAACACATGTAGTGAAGTTAGGACAAACAAACAATTGTAGTTAGTTAAAGTATTTTTTCTTTCCTCAAGCTTTCACTCTTACTTCCTATACAGTGTAGTACTTTAGTTAGGTGACATTAAAGCTGTGTCCTGGCTGGCAATGATATACTCTGGAAACACTTTGTAAGTAAATCAGACACAAGATATTCTTTGTCCTCTGTGGTTCCATTTTCAGTTCATTGCTGTGATGATGAATGAGTCCCTTACTGTGAGAAATCTAATTTCCTGATCTCCAGCACTACAGGTTTACTGGTTTTGCTTTTTAAAGGTGACGTATGGTTTGCTTCCATTTGTTCATTAGATATTGTTCTGTCTCTACCAACACACAAAGTGAAGTTTCTGATAAGGTTATGCCTTATTGGGCAGTTTATCCGAAAGGCATGGACGTGGGATTTAGTCTCTTTGCCATCTTCATACTCTTATTCATCACAATTTTGATGTAGGTGATTTTGTTATTTACTCTGGCATTGTTCTTGTCATATTTGTGTAGCTTAAAGCATATCATTTTTCAGCTTTCATTCTTTACTACTTTGGGGTCTCTGCTTTCAGTTAAAGTTCTAATTATTTCAGGGGTTCCCATGGATATATTGAAGGTTTTATTTGATTTCAAAATTACTGCCCCTAGCTAGTCATTCCCATGCTCAACATACACACTACAAATTGACATTATCTAGAAATATTGTAGATCCTTGTAAGCCTGAGTACCTCTTGCTGTGTTGAGTTATTTCTTGTCAGAATTCAGCTCTGCAAAATTAATACCAAATAAGATAGAAAAAAATATTGATATCCTTGTCAGATACTTCATTTCATTGTAGTACTATTTTGTCTGGAGTTCGTGTTCACAAACTCAGAGTAATTTTTGACCCTGTGCTTTCTTTTGAGGCCGACATTCATCACCCTGAGAAATGAGATTTCCAGCTGGAAGATGCTAACAAACTACTCTAAACTGTTACATTAACATACTACCATTCTACAAAGCTTTCCTGGTTTAGATGCAGAAATTTTAAGTTGATTGAGACATGTGTATGTTCCATTATGACCTAGATAATAATTGCTAATTCTTTATTTGTGGCTCTTTCTCCTGTTTCCCTGAAGTATTCACAGCTGTGCTAACAGAACCCTGAATACAGTCAATGGGAGCATTTTGCTGCTTTAACAAGAAAGGACTTCAGCCTAATATCAAATTTTCCAGGCAAATGCTTACATGCTCAGTCATTTGTTTTCTTAAGGATACGATTTTTACTAGCTGTGTTCAGCTCAGGTAAACAAAGAAAGGAAGGACACCTGTTGTATGGCTACTCTCCTCTCCAAGGAATGAACTTTAAAAAAACTTCCATTGTAGAAAGGCATATTTCATTAAGCAGCACAGAAGCAATAGCTCTTAGGAAGAACTTTTCAGAGAGAACCCCTGTGATCTAGTAATGGAAGACAAAGCCTTCCCAGAAGTACATACTTCCATTTAGTATGAAAAAAAGGAAAACATTCTTTGGGTTAAGAAAAAAAGTTATATTGCAAGTGAGAATCACTTGATATCTCCAGCTAATTTGCTGTCATGGAAGATTAATAGAAAAGGGAATTCTGGACACTCAACTTACTACTACTCTGTGTCCATATGTATAAGTGATTTGATGACATTTGTAGCTTACTGTAAATTTATACATATAGAGCTGTATTGATTGACATGATATGCTTTTCCACTCCGTGTCATTTGTTTGCATTGTAATTTGCCTTTTAGTTTGCAGTGTTTACTTCAAAATCACCATTGTACTGTGCTAACTCTAAATGAAATTGTTCTTAGACCACAAGGATTTTAACTGTAAACTATGACAGGGTCATAATCTCCTTTGTTTAATCATCAGATAACCCTATAGGATATGGTAATCACTGATCTTGCTTTACACAGAAGATATGCCAAATGGAAACTACAGCAGATACAAAGAGCACAATAACACTGTTTGATAGAGCAAACTCTTGGCTACAAAACACTGTTTTTCAACACAGTCACCACCATTATGCATTTTTGGTGGTGATGAACAAGAGCCTGCTTGCTGTGCTCATAAAAATCTGCTACAGTAGAGGTGATCCAATTTTGCTGTCCCCACTGCTGAAATAACCACCCACCACCTGATTGGTGCTCACATCCACTGTTTGGTCTCCATAAATATTCAGCTTCAAATGTCAGTGAGTACCATTTCTCCTCATGACAGAACATCTTTGCCTCATCTGCACTGCCATGTCAGGTGCCATTTTGTCAGACTGCCCCTCTATTGCCATCTATTGCCTCTATTGATGGAGCAACAGTACTGTAACTGCAAAATACAGTGTTTAATGACTTTGTAAATGTAATGATCTGCTGGTTCTGCATCTTTAAGTAGCTGCCCGATACCTTGGGTTACTTCTTTTGATGTTGGTGATTTGATATCTTTCTGCCAGTCAGATTTTCATAGTTGGATGTCCTAGTTGGATAAAGAAGCAAGATGTAACAGGAAATTGGCAGGAAGGTTCAGTCTCTACTGCCACACCACCAACATCCACATCTGATGTTGTGGGCCAACATAATAAAATAGGAGGCATTACTTTCAAAGCAGGCCTCGTAAATAAATGCAAAGAGATTGCTTGCTGGCTACATTCTTTTGCATAATTGGAAGTACTCCCTTAATTTTTTTTTCTAATTTAAAGGCTTTTATTGAACATAGCATGGAAATGAAGGGAAGACAAGCTGTTTAATAGCTTCTGTTACTGTCAGAATTTCAGTAGCATGTATTGTTCTTTGAAGATGATTGAAGTAAAGGTGCTCTAACTGTTAAATAGAACCTGTATCTTTCCTTGTTGTAGAATCTGACCCTAAGGGTTCTTTTACACCACAAAGTATGTCTGTTCTCATCAGAAAATTGTTCCTTCTGCCTAGTGAATAACATTTCTGTACTTGTATGAAATTATGAATTATTTTTAGAAACATATATTAAGTTGCTAGACCATAGTAGTATAAGTTATTAATAAAAAGCATCCTTATGGATTTATTTGTAACATACTAGTGCCAAATCCTCAGATTAAAGCTATTATATGAGAGCAAATTCTTCCCATTTTCTCTTAGCTTAAACCTTTCTTAACTGTTAAGATGAGGTAGCCAAGCAATATAAACTTTTAATGAAGAACTTGTTAATTACTTCTGGATAACCTCAGCTGTGAAAATGGTCATAATTCCCTAAAGTTATCCATTTTAAAGACATTAGAGCACTGGCTGAATGTGATTGTGTCTCTAGAAAGTTGTGCTATTAAGTCTTATTAAAAATAATAGCATATTTTCCTCCAGCTAATACAAAACATTGGAAAGGATAATTTCCAAATTGATCAGCCATATACAGAATAGGCTTCTAATGTAGTGTAGTTGTGATGGTATGAGGATGGCCTAATTATTCCCAATTCTTCATATAGCTTGAAGTTTTTCCTTTTCATCCAGATCTGAAGAATAAGTCTACATGCTTGAAAGCTTGTCTGTGGGTTACTTTTTTTTTTTTCTGACTAAATACATAATTTTATATTTCCTTTCACAAAAGTTAGTTCTTACAAATGTAGTTATTTAGTCTAAACAGTAGTTCTCACTCAGCCACTACATTACTTAACTATCTACTGATAGAATAAAATGTTTTACCATTATAAATAACCAAGTAATAGAATATAATTAAATATCTCTTAAAATATATTATAAGGAATTTCTAATATAATTCCAGTGAAAGCCAGAATAAATCAAAACACTGAAGAAACAAGCTGCTAATTTTTTTCCTCAACTTAATCTGTGGTGGCCTGTGCTGCTTTTTTTTTTCTTTTTTTTTTTTTTTTTTTTCCTGATGCTTCTTTCTGAATTCATCTGGATCAGTAGAAGGGAATCAATGGAAATTGATCCAATTTGTAGGACACAATCCTAATATTGATAGTAGTTTGTATTCATTTGCTTCACCCTAATCCTTTATTAATGGTCATTTGCAAATGCTATTAATGACATTTCTTCCAAATTTTGTACCCCCAAGGTGATAATAGTGAAAGTTAGAGAAACACAGCAAAAAATAATGGAGTGCTAAGTTTTTTAATAAAATTAAGCAGCAATTGCTGTTTTTGTAGTCAGGTGTTGCTCAGTAGGTGGCTTTAATTTCAGATGAAGTATGATCAGTGTAGTATTTCATATGTGAGATTCCCACAGTAGTAAGAAGTGGTGCCTGCTCAGATCTTTTCAACATTCTTTGTGTCGTCTGGGAAGATGGGCTAGGGAATCAATACTGAATCATTTGGGGACTTTTAAGAATGCATCTTCAATAAGTCTTGTCATATAGACTTGTCTCACTGGTTCAAAAGGAGCAATAACTGATAGCTTAACTTTCTGTTACTGGTGGAAAAAGCCATCAGTAGTGACCATAACGTAGATAGCCGAGCTGTGGTTAAAGCAATATTTGAGGCTAGGGTTGCACCAACCATGTTAAAGTAGATGTGAAAGAAGATATGAATGATTAGTTTTAGGTGTTGTAGTAGGTGAGGCAATGAAAAGCAAGTATTTAGTATTTGGATTTTCTGACCATTTCAGAGATTAAAGACTTGTAAATGAAAGCATAAATTGTGTCTAGTGGCTACTGCTGCAGTCCAATAAAATCGATTAAGTTAAGGATTTTTAAATGGAAATTTCAGTGAACAAGATTCCACACGTTGATACAGATTCTGACACTCTCCAATTTCAGCTAGGCAACCTAGACTTGTTTATAATTTATATGATTAAGCCAAGTCCTCTTGCTGCTTTGCAGGTGGCATCTGAGGTTGGGCTGTACTGACTGAACCTGAAATCCTTCCACTAAAAATCTAGACCATTCACTGATGGGAAATGAGCACTTTCCTGTCAAGTCAAAATATATGATTTTTTTCTAATACCATGAGGTACTTCCTTAATTTAATGAATGGTGATTCTGGAGATGGCTGTGGAAAGAATAAATTAGACTCTTTTTTCATCATGGTGAGGGGCTTTTGCTTCTCTAATGAGGTGTATCACAAATGCTGCTGTGAAAGAGAAGTGTCATAGCAACTAATAACTGCTGTCCTTTTTCTTTTTCTCTCTTTGGTAGTCAAGGCATCACATTTCATTGTCCTCTTCCAAGGCACACCCTTTTGGAACAAACTGGTTTGTTTGGTAACAAAAAAAATAAACGAAAAAAAAATATTTTACCCTATTTCTGCAACTTTACATACTTAAAAGTAAAAATAGTTAATTTTAAATGAAATGTTGAGATTTTTACTTAATCATTATTTTAGTTTTTAATGAATCATCCAATTACTGCTTAAGCAACTTTTAAAGTTTTATTTCGCTGAAAAGAGGATTTTCTGAGAAGCTGAGATATCAGATACTGTGGCTTAAATCCCTTCTTATTTTGAGACTCTGAAGTTCAACCAAGACATAGATCTTTACTGGAGAGGTTTTGACAGACATTTCTGTCATTTCTGTGAAGCCCCTACTCCGTTATATTATGTTGAAATAAACGGGAGCCTTGCTGTAAAGTGAATGTGGCATTTCCCTGAGTTCAGTACCTTCTTTGACTTGGAACAGGCTGTAAATTTTTCATTCATCATTTGAATTTTCCAGATTATCACATTCATTTCCTTCTGTCTATTTATTGGTTTGTTTGATTATTAGTTCATTTTGCATGGCAACTAGTGTAGTGATATGAAATTATTCATTATGTTTAGCGTAGCCAAATGGAAAATTGACTGATCCTACAGCAAGTGAAGGGAAATATATCATATCTCAACTCTCAGGCCCTTCACCACACATTCAGTGGAATGCCTTCATAGCAGTTTTATGGTGAAATGTACCATTTAAGTCAATTGTGTGAAACTAGATCTTGTGATAGGGCTACAATTAAATTCAGCCCAGTGCAAGGGGCTAAATCCCTAAACGCAGGAATTGAGCTCAGAGCTATTCTTCAGTGAAATGTGGAGAATTCACCCACAGCAAGAACTCAACTTCCATGATTGTCTTTAGCAAAAGCAGTTTTCACATGTAATTTAACACTGGATGAATATAGTATTTATGACCAAGTTGAAAAGTTGAATTTGTCAAAGAAGATATGAGTGAAAAATCTGTATATAATAGGCAATGTAATAAAGGTATTGTCATTAGCAGATATCATGTAAATATGAGTAGGGTTAAAAACAGACTAACCCCCTCATTTTAATCATTGGAGGGACTGAAGGCAAGATTTTCATGCCCAAATGGCTGCAAACAGTTGGAGCTTCATTTTAGAGCTGCTGTTGGCTGGAGCAAATGCGCAGAATTCCTGAAATGAAAACTGCTCTTGTTTAACCCTGCAATGTAGGCCTTGCTAAAGGATGTGAGCAGTGGCAGCTCTTTGAGATGTCTTCCAGGAGGATGTCGACCCTCTATTGAGAATGCTTTGTCCTAAGCAGTATTTTAGATAAAAAAGACCAGTTCATTTTGCAGTCATATTTGCACATGACAGCACACCTTAAGCTCACATGAGAACATGCCAGGAGTTTTCTGCACATCTTCCTTCTTCTTAATCATTTTGAGCAGTGTATGGTTAAATCTCCTAGAATGTAATTAATCTTTCAATATGATGATCGACAGGTTCATTGCTTGAAATCTCAGTCTGAGCTTTCTGTTGTTGGTTATAAACATTTTCCCAAAAGAAAGTAGGCACAGGCTCTGCATCTTATTTTAATAAAGAAGTCCCATCTTTCTCTTCTTTACTGCTGTAATTTAAAACTCTGACCCAGTCAACCCTTGAATGCAAATAAGTGAGCAATCTGGAGAAGCAGAATGTTGAACCGTTCACTCAACATCCATTTCCAGAGTAGGCTTTAAAGACGTGCATGACATTGGCCATTAGTGAGTCAGCAAAGATGAATGGGTCAGTAAATGAACATATTTCACTTTTTTCATCTGCCAGGATGAAACGCCATCTTAGTGTTGTGTGTTGTTTTGTGGTTTGTTTTGTTTGTTTTTCTTCCTGCTGTGTATAATCCTTTAACTGGTTGGTCTTGAGGATTTTAGTTTTTTGTTTGTTTGTTTTTCTTTGAGAATTACTTAGAAAAGGTCTGGATTTATGATTTTTTGTGCACAAATGTAGAATATGAATGTTCAACATCACATTTTAAACATTGTATTAACAGAGGTAGTAAAACTTTGCATCCAGAAAAAAAAAAAAAAACAAACCAAAAACCTACGTATGTTTTTTGTAGTTTAATTTCATGCATTTTTCTATTAGTAGTTGTGTGAAACCAAGATGATTTTTAGCAGCATGTACAATTTATTGAAATAGAACAATTAATTTCAGTCATCATGGAAATCCAGAATGTGTGTGTGTGCGCGCGCACGTAAAACATATCTTTTCTATTCAGGGTCTTTAAAATTATTAATAAATTGTCTGACATCCATCAACAAGAAAAGAAGAAGTGCAGTCTATTGTGTTATTGGTATTCTTGGGAACAGGTTTGCTACTTGCAGCTTTTTAACCAAAACATGGATGTTTCATTTTAGGTATTATCTTTTGAACATTGTGATAACAAAGGAAATTAAAAAAAGAAAAGAATTAAAGTTTAATTTGCATTTTTACCTTAACAGACAAGAGTAAAAAGGTATTTTGATACTGACAACAAATTTCTTTCGGTTATGCTGTTTTATTTTCAGAGCCACTGGGGTTCTTATTTTATTTTTTGCTTTGAATTATTTACTTCATTATTATGGGTTACCTTCACAGTGGTTTATGGTGTTTTGATCAGCAATTTATCTTGGAGTCTTAAAACGTGTCCATTTCTGTGTTTAGCTGACCAGCTGCCTTCCTTTCTTGTCTTTTTTTTTTTTTTTTTTTTAATGTGACATGAAAATTGAGTGTTTCTTTGCGAGCATCTTTCAACTCAGAAAGCGCATCTTGCTTCCTCTGCTGCTAAACTATTGCCCTCTGAGAGGGGAGCCCAGCCCCATCTTGCAGAAGAGGCAGGGCAGCCCCACTTGCTTGCCAAGACACATTCCCCCCCCTCGCAGCCCCTCCCTACAAAGAGGTGAAGTCCCCTGGGTCCGTAATTGCCAGGAGATGAAGCGATGATGGCGAGTGATCACAGTCAATAGCTTTGATTAACAATAAGGTGGAAAATTAGCAATGCTAGCATTCAGCTCCCCTGCCTCCCCGTCCCCATATGCTCACGGCAGCCTGCACAGGCTGGTGGGCCGGGTGCTGCACGGCACAGGCTGCAGAGAGGGAGCCGAAGGGCAGGAGAGCTGTGAGGGCAGCGAGGGGCAGCGGGCAGTATTTGGGGGCTTGGGGCGATGCCGGCTGCCTTCCATCGGGCATTGCCATGCAGTTGGGAGGACACCGTGCGCCACGCACTGGCCCTTTGGCTCTTGCTGTCATGTGTGGATTTAATTGTGTCTGGACGTGTTTTGATCAAAATGGCAACTCCTGTTACTCCTGTGACCCCATCAGCAGCTCTGGTGTTGTTTCCGACAGACTCTGACGACCTAGAGAGGGGGAACGACAGCGGGACGCCACTCCCCACCTCTGATAATGGTGACAATTCGCTGGGCTACACAGGTAGAGTGCATCTTTCCAAAATACTCCTGACTGCCTCCTTATGGCACTTTCCACCCACATCTACCATTAATACCTGTACACATTTTTTAACCATCATTGCTGGCTAGCTTTCTTTCCCCATCACCCTTGAAGCTCAATGCTGTTAGTACTGTTGGGAATTATTCTATGTAACTCACCAAGATGATTGTCTTTTATTGTGTGTTACAGTGTATTTCAAATATTCAAGTGTTTAAAATCCATTTCTACTAATGAAAACAATACACCAATTATTTTCCTTTAAATTGTGTATATTAGTGCATGAGGTAACATCATCTCAGAGCAATTTTTCCAAAGACCATACACAGGGATTTTTCCATAAGGATTTTTGTTTTTTTAATTCCCTCTCCTCGGACCCCTTCCTCATCACGCTTCATTTCTGTTGAGAGCAGAACTAAAATGTTTTGCAGCAGGGAGAAAAAGATCAAATGAAACTAAGATGCAATTGAAGAAGAGTCATAGACTACTGTTTTGCATGAACTAGAGAAAAGCCTCTCTAGGTCAAATAAAAGAGGCTCCAGATAAGCATCATCATGCTGTGTGGTGCAGCAGGGACCCTTAGGGGGCCAGTTCTGCAACTCCTGAAGTGACACCCAGCTCCAGGAGCTGTGTTGCCTGCTAAGTCTGGACTCAGCTACAGAACCACTGAGTGTAGCTCTCTTGAAAGATGTCTGCTCCAGAGCAGTGGCAAGATCTGGACCTCAATGAGTTTTAGATTGTGAAGGTAAGTATTAAGTCTTCTAGTAGAAGAAACTTTTGGAAAGCATGAAGGTGAGTTGAAAATTTAACTGAAAGGGGTTCTGTAAATACTTTATCAGTGGGCTACTAGTACAATAACTGCTCACACTGTACAACATTGTATATATTCAAGTGATTAATGAAAGTGTTGTATTCAAATATTCATAAATAAGACAATCTTACTGAATATAAAAAGAGAAGAGCAGGTATAAAAAAGGGAGTAATGTCTTATCCATTCAGAGTTGTTCAGATCTGTTATGCACCACTTAGATGATTACAGCTTTCATCACCTACTCTCTGCAATCATCCCTGCATGTGGTTTAAAACCTTGACACATAATTGTAATCCAGTTTAAAGTACATTTTTATAAAAGGGTAAGAAGGCAAAGCAATACAAATTCATCCTGAGTTAAGAAAATTGATGCCTTCTTAGAAACACATAGGAACTGCGGTGTATGTGAATTACTTAATTTCACTACCATTTGAATATTCCTTTTTTTCTCTTTTTTTCCTTAGTTACTTCCTTTACTTCCTCTCTCTGAGTTTGGAACATCTATCCTCCCTGATATGTTTGGGATCATCTAATTCAAAAAATGCATCTTCTTTTGCTGTACTGCAGTATTTTTTTCTTCAGAAAGCAGGGCTAAGAATGGTACTCCTTGGGTCCTGTGTTTCAATAGCCTTTTTTGGGACCGTGGCCCTTCCTGTATTGTTAATGTTTTAGCTGGGGGGCCCTCCTTGGCATGGGCATGGCTGCAGCCCCACAGCACACTCTGCGCAAAATGGGCATAGATGGCTGCCTCAGGCCCACAGCCCACAGAGCTAGGAGAGGGACTTCCACAGGCCCCCTATTAGCAGGCATCATAGATTCATAGAATCATTAAGGTTGGAAAGGTCCTGTAAGGTTAACGAGTCCAGTTATCAACCTATCACCATAATTCCCACTAAACTGTGTTCCTTAGTACCATATCTGCATGTATGCGTACACATCTGTGGGATGCCAACAGATCATTTCTGAGGAGGGGTAGAGACTTCCCTCCTTCCTTGGGAAGGGACTCAGCCCTGCAAGCACAGCCAGGTGGATGACAGCAGGCAAGTACCACTCAGTTCCCCCGAAAACTGTTTAAGGCAATAGCTCCCTTCAGACCATAGGGATGTGGGAGGATTGCCTGAGCAGATTGCGGACTCTGCTGCGTCCCTCTCAGATGAGCCTTCGGTGATGCCCATTTGGACATGAGCACCACATCTAAGACTCTGTATTGCCACTGCTGAACCTGTCTCCAAGAGACCAACAGGGGTCATTGGGGAAGACTGAAAAAATCAGACCCCAGTCTACTCAGACCCTGGAGGCTCTCAGGATGTTAACTCAAAGGCCGTGTTTTAATAGGTGTTCTTCAAGAAAACACAAAGGTCAGGATCAAGTTATATGCAAACACAAGCTGAAGAAAAAGGAAAGCTTAGAGGATGGCTCTGTTTAATTGGAGTCTTCGTGCCTCTGTTTGAATGAACACTGAATGTAGACCAACTTTTTTTTCATGTTTAAAGATTTAATCATCAATTATTGTTCCTCCTCTATGTAATAATAATCACTTGCACAATGCGTGTATGCTTTAGCTCATATAGAAAAGCTCTAGGGTATGTATTAAAATTAAACTATCAGGTTTCTGTAGCAATCAGTAAGGATTTATAAAAATAACATTAGCTGTAATATGATCTCACAGGTGAAGTTACTTTCTTAAATTTTTCCTAGTTCACAGGCCTAGCTGATGTTGTAATATGGAATTCCTGGGTTTTATAGATGTATTTTTTGTTCTCTCTTGCCTATAGAATTTCATTCTCCAAAAGAAAAAACATTCCAGAAGTTATTTGTGCTGAAAACTACCTGACCCTTTCCTGAAATCATTTAAGTAACTTTTGCATCTAGAGGATGTCTAGACCTATTAGCAAAAAAAAAAAAAAAAAAAAAAAGAGTTTTGTTTGAATTCTGTATTTGTCTTGTCTGAATGCGCACAAACCAAACATAAGCTAATGAATCATGTCATACTGTAGGAATGTAATTTTGAGGGGTATGTTAAGAGCCATCTATAGGATGCTTCCACTTTCCAGCTCTCCATAACTTTAGTCATTGAGACAAATGATTAAAACATCTGCTCTTGTGGGAACTTCCAGAGTTAAAAAGTATTTTTTTCTATGTATTTTTCTTTCCATATATGTTTTTCAGGATGAACACATGCAGCTGTTTCATACGGTTTTTGAGTGATCTCCATAACTCCTAAAAAGTGCTTCAGTATGATCTCCTGAAGGCCAGTTAAAGTCAGGAGAAATTTTTTGTCTACCTTCCAAGGCGCTAATGTATCCATTCTGGATCTGCGTACTTGCCTTTAGAAGTAACCACAAAACAAATAGGAAATACATCACTTTATGGGAGAGTAGAGGAGTGGCCAGCTCAAGCTCATTCAAATAAACGCTGAAATTACGGATAAAATTTAAATCAGTTGTTATGGAAAAATGATCAGTTTGTATTTGAATTTTCATAATTTTTAGTATGTTATAGCACCTGACACTAGACTTTTTTTCCCCTAGTCAGTACAGTAATGTAGTATACACTGTGGCACGTTTGCATGCTATCAGATTGTTATTATCACAGTAATTACAACTGGACTCAAATACAGAGACAATTATACATATATATATATTAAAGATAATCACTGTTAGAAAGCATTTATAATTTAAGTAACTAGAGGATGGAAAAAGTCTAGAAAGAAAGAGATATAACTGCACCCATTTATTCACTGAGATTTTAATCATATTTGTGGCACTGCTCTTAGACAAAAGGAGATTGCAAGGTTTTCTATCGCATATTTGATACAAGAGAAATGCCAAGAATGTAAAACATTTAAAAGCTGGTGTGATCACCTGGATATCATATTAGAGTTTCTATACATATCTGGAATGATTCAGCAAAGGAATTAGTGTTTAAAACAAAAATCTTTTAACTATAAATATGTCATTTAAAGAAATGGACCCATAAGATTCCCTTGTTGGCATCTTTATAAAAGACCAATTCCACTCTGTCATGGCCACACTGGGAAGTAATTGTATTAAGATGGGCAATAATAAAAATCTAAATGACTATTTGAACTATGTGCATAAGCAACAGCCCAGTATGGAGTGATATTCAATAACATGACAGCATATTATTTAAATACTCTGTGTTGTGTTTAATTTACCCTAAGGAAGATGCCTTAAGTAGTTTTCTAAAATGTTCTCTAAATATATCTGTTTCTCTGCACAGAGTAAGGAAATCTTAGGTGATTAGCATGATTTAGAGATCTAAAAATGGTGATAATATATCTTACCACTTCCATGAGTTTGGACCTAGATTCTGAAAGGAGAGCAAGGTGGTAGGAGAGTGCACTGGACAAAAAAAATGACCAAAGAAGGTAGAGGGATGGAAGTAATAGTTCAGTTCTTTGTCAAGCTCAGGCCACAGAGATGTCAGACAGACTAAGACTATTGTTTGGACAGTTGTTAGAGTGGAAAGAAATCCCTAAGCTACCAATCATTTCTTATTTATTTTTTTTCATTAAAACCCCTTAGGTACATACAGAGACAAACAGAAAAGGAAAGGAAGCAAGAAAAAAAAGTGTAGGAGACTTCCTACTGAATATCAGAGGGGATACATGGAAAATTATCCAAGTAAGATAGCAGAGGAACTTGGTATAGGAAGCAGATGGAAAATTTGGAAAGATGTTCATAGAAGGAATAGTGTCATATAACATCAGGATTTCCAAGAGAAAATCTTGTGGTTATTGATCAGTAGGAGCAGGTGATGTGCTGAGTGATGTTCCCTTGTGGCTGGGAAGTTTTGAGAGACACAGTCCTGCAGCAGGGATTGAGAAAACTGGAATGAAAAGACTGGATAAAATAGTTTTGACTAAAACTATGAAAGTATTTTTCTGTTTAATATTTGATTAATGCTTCTGTAGGAGCAGATTTACAAGAAAAGATTAATTAATATTTCCACATAAAAGTTCCCGTGTGTTTTGCCAACCTGTTCAGTAGAGTAGCTTTTCACTGTTAGCTTTTGGCCTTCCTTCTTCGTCCTCAGAATAGTGCAAAGCAGTTAGCATTAAGCGTGAGCCTCAGTAATTTTCCACATAATCGATGGCTGCAAAGCAATCTCAAAAAAAATCAAGATTGCATTGTATTGTGTTATTGAAGTGTGCATATGCATTATATTCCAGGAAGTAGCATATTTCCTGTTAAATCAACTGTGACATAAATATCGGGGATCATTTAACAGATCACAGAGTATTGCTTGTGTTACAAAGAACAGAATGATGACTTGTTAAATTAACACTATATAGTCCAACATTTGCAGACAAGGATCACCACTCCTCATTAAGTAGGTGCATGGTTTTTTAAAGGAATCTTTCCAAATAAGCTTTTTATTCACAGTTTTCTCAAAGTCTCTTCCAATATGCAAAGAAATCTTGTGGTTCTTACATGTGACCCACAGCTAGTCTTTGGCTTTTTTTTTTTTCCTTGATTTTAGTCACAAATCCATTGAGTCACAGTTCTTTTGTATGAGAAGGGATCCTATCTTTTTTTTTTCCTCACATTACCTTTCTTGTTTACTACTAATTTGTATTGTGATAAGGAGAATTGTTCATAGTGGACTGCCAGCTGTACCACATCAAATAGGACAGGTGCCATTGTGTGAATATCTTAAGAAGCAAAAGCGAAATATCTTTAAAAGGAAATCTATAGTAATACTTATCCTGTTAAAAATGAAATGTGTTTGTACCATTTCTTTTCTAGAAGATTGGTAGAGATAGTAAACTTGGGTCTGAAATGAAGCAGTGAGAGGGGAAAAAAAACTATATAACAAGAATATATATAACATATATATAACATATATAGATATTATATATTATATATTATATATAACATATATAGATATATGTATATATAACATATAATATATATAACAAGAAAATAAATAAGAATGCTGTAAAGAAACAACATAATTGAATGTCAAATAAAGTAGCAACTATCATTAGTTAAAGGATTATTTGGAAGGAACTGTTCTGGGGAAAATAATGCAAAAAAAAAGAAGCTGAGTCTTGATAATGGTTTTCAAAGAAGTGGTGAATAGGTTGAAGGATGTTCAAGTATTGAGGGGGAGACTGCAGAAAAACATTTCAGAAGTGGAGCAGGTTGTTAATGATGCATAGAAACAAGATCTTTGTATTCTTTGTATAAGTATTCCAGGTATGCTATTGGCATGTCTCAAGTTGCACTGAGTTCATGAGGTCCTACAGCCCAAAGAGTAACAACAATTACTTGATAGCGTTGCAGAACCAATGAATATGTGACAAGAGTTGAGTAAAACACTAAATAACAATGTTTTTTATTTAACTGCGATTACAGAATCCTTATTGCTAGAGGTAATACACAGGAGACTTCTGCTTGATTTATACATCTCAGGATACATTTGCAAAACTAGCAGTTGGGAAATTTTTCATAGTCTTCCTCTTTTTTAATACTCCAACTGAGGAAGCGTGCTCCCGAGTCACTGGGAGAATGAACACATAGCCTCATGATACTGATTTTATAAAGGTACTGCATACAGTACATCTGCACTCTAAATCCAGGAACAGATGGTTGTTATGCTTATTATAAAAATAATAATAACAATAATAAAATCCCCTGCTCTCTTCTGTCAGCAGTCTTTCTGTTCACTGTGTCAGTCTAAACTACCAACAAGGTCTTTTCAATTTTGTGCTTCTCTTCATGCATTCTTCTGACATGCATATTGAAGTGCTTTGTTGTGTTTTTTAATATGTATTAAAATAGAAATGTAAGCATAACACCAAGCAATAGAATTGCCTCACAATGATAGCAATGTTCAGGCAATAATCATTAGTTAAAACATATAGTAGCAATACTGGAACATAACACTTACATAAATCCTGCCTGCTTTCATTAAAAGTTTATAGACAATATCCTCTTCCAGTTACTGTGTTATACTTTGATGTTGTACCAAAACAGGAAGCAGTGGCAAAGTCCATTGTTTCTCAATCAGTTCTTCAGTAGCCATCAGACTAATTTAAAATAAAGAACAAAGCAAAGAAACAAAAAGACAGCTATACATTGTGAAAAGAATTTTTATTACAATGGCATTAGTAGAAGTATATGCCCTCAGTATATAACTGAGAAACAGGAATTTGGACTAGGGAAAAAGGCTATTAATGTTATCAAGGACCAGAAGCTCATTTTAACAGAGACATTACTGAAAATGGGATTCATTAGGGATTGGTGTTTGTTGCTAACCTTATTTTCTTAGACAATGCATGGAAAAATTATTTTAGGTACAAAGCTTGTTGACTTTACAATGTTCAGAAATCCAGTTTTTAGTAAATAGCCTATCTTCAAACTGTTAATTACTCATGTAGTGGCTGCTTCTAAGTGTATATTCATACTTTACTACTTAACTGATGAAAGAAGGCATAAAATGGGATTTATTTAATGGGGGATAGAAATATAGAGTCTTTTACATCGGTAGATTCTAAAATAGTTTCCAAACAGGAGCTTGATATCCGTTTTACAAAGATTTAAATTTGTGATAGGCTACGATAGGATATGCATGCCAGATTTATTGCCTATGAGAAGCATTTTAATCCTGAGTTTGTGTGTTCCTAATTAATCATGAGACAAGCAAAATTAAAACAAAAAGCCTTCTCCTCAAATTATACTTTCTTTTTTTCATCTAACTGTCACAGTCAGGAATCCATGGAACTGATGAGTGGCTTTCTGCTGAGGGTCTCCTAGCAAGAGCAAAGACAGAGGAAATTACCCTCAGACACTGATGTCAGTTCAGTGAACTGAGTATGCAAAGCACTTTATGAAAATATTCAGAATATTCATTTCTGCCAGTAGGTCAACATTACCACAAGATGAGAAAAATAAGAGAATGCTCCCCATCCTTATTCGGGTGTATTAGACAAGTTAGTCTTTTGTTTTACCCAGGCAATTTTTTTTTAAAGAAATAGAAAGTTGATAACACAAATGTTGTTATTAATCATAGATTTATATCTAGTAATATATATATAACTAGATATAACTAGATTTGTTTGTTGTGGCTATAATGATGCTGAACTACCTTCAGTATTAGAGGAAAAGAAAAACGTTGAGAAGCATTATTGCTCAATTTCTTAATAATTGCTATATAGGACCATGTATAACTCAAGTTGGAAGCAACTGTTGCAGGTCTCTAGTCCAGCCTCCTATTCAGACACAGTCATCTATGAGGTCAGACCAGCCTGCTCAGTGCTTTATCCAGTTAGTGCTGAAAACTTTCAATGATGGAGCCTGCACAGACTCTTTGGGCATCTCATACCACAGCCTGCCAGTCCTCATGGGGAAAATTTTTCTCATTATATCCAGTCTGAACCTCTAATTTCAACTTATGCCTCTTGTCTCTCACCCTACTACAAGCAAGAAGAGCCTCTCTCCATCTTTTCAGTGATCTTCCTGTCCATATAGATAGGTAGCTGTTACATTTCCGCCATAGCTGAGCAAGTTCTGGTCCCTTAGCCACCCCTCATAGGGCAAATCATCCTGCTGACACTACTGAATACATCCCTGTTTATCAATGTCTTTCCTGCACTGGGGAGCCCAAAACTGGATACAGTACTTCAGATGAATGCTGAGTAGAGAGAGATAATTCCTTCCCTTGATCTCTCACCTCTGCATTTCCACAGCTGATGATGTTGCTGGCTGTCTGCTGTAAGGGCAGGCTGTCTTGATACTGGTCCAGATCCCCATGTCTTTCTGACAGAGCTGCTCCCCAGCCTGTGCTGAGGCAGAGGGTTCTTTCAGCTATACTAAGGGAAGACTTTGCATTTGTCCTTGCAGAATTTTGTAAGGTTCTTGTTGGCTCGCTCCTTCTGCCAACCTGTCTCTTTGCAGATGGTAGCCCTACCATTAGGCACATGGAGTGGTTTCTCTATGTTGGTTTAACTTGAAAACATAATGAACATACCATGCCCATCCTTCTCCATGTCATCAATAAAGAACTGAAGCAGGTCCTGGGACGGACCTGGCAGACTTTTGCTTGTTACTATCTTTCATACAAGCTGAAGTCCATTAACCATTATGTTCTCAGCCAGTGATCCATCAAGGTTTTACCCATACAGTTGTTGTAAAATCTGGAACACAACATCCCAGTTTAGAGACAGGAATATTGTGGGAAACAGTGTTGAACCCAAAACATGCAATTCTAAAAGCCTAAGAATATATGAGGAGGATTTTCCATCAAAACTGATTTGCCCTTTTAGCAGCGTCTTTAATTGCAACTTTTGTCCCAGAATTTCAGTTTCATACATTAGCAGTGAAAAATAAAATAATAATTAAAAAACCAACATCAATCAGCAGACAAAGAATTTAGTTTTAGAAGATCTTTCTGGAAGTATTTCCAGACATTTATTTCAGCACTTTCTGTGTGTACACGATTCTTGCACATCACTTATCCATAGGCTGTAGCAAATTGAACCATCACCTACAGGTGTTAAAACATTGTAAAGAGCTTTTCATAAAGAACTGTATTGATTTTCAGTGACCCTGAGAAAGGACACACTTTTTTGTGGTACAAGTTATAATTTACTAGACAATATTTTATTTATAGAGTTTCTGTCTGATTCTTCCTAAAAGGTAGTGAAAAATTACTACTAAAACTCACTTCTTCATTGCATAACTGTAGGTAGAACACTAATCTTTGTTGTTTTTCACACAATGAACTTATAAAGTAAACTTTTCTGAATCAACACTAGTTTTTTGTCTTGATTAGTTGCATGCTCCTAGGCTCTTCTTATTATTCCTATCAGATGGTTCTTGTAAGCTAATAAACTCCAGCTGCTGCAGCCTCCAGCTTTTTCTTTTTTCTCCGTCTTTTCCTAATTTCACAATGCATTTTTGAACACTCAGCAGGAAGAGAAGGGTCGCAGTTCAGCTAAGATTGGAATGGAGTAACCGACCCTCTCAGCCACTCATAACTTACCCACCCAAAATCCACTGAATATCTGGGTTTTTTTTGTTGGTTTTTTTTTTTTTTGTAATTATTTCTCTCTAATTCTTAACCAAATAAGATTGTCTGTCTTGCTTCTGGTTTTCTACAAAGCTAAAAAAAAAAGACTTGCCTTTTTCTCTTAGAAGAAAGTATTCCTTCTTGTCCAAGAGAAACTCGGTTGCTTTTCAGTAGATTTAAACATTTAGATAGCAGAATAGCATTGATTTTTTTACTTGTACTGTGATGTCTAATGAGGCCCTTCATCATTTTCTATGTAAATTATTTTTCCTTAAAAACAAATGAATAATCTTGCACTCTTTACATCACTGGAAACAGTAAATTTTGACAGAAAGCAGGAGAAAAAGAAAGAAAAAGAAAGGTACCATGAACTTACTGATGAAGTGACTGCAGAGTTAGCATCATGACACATTTATTTTGGCAGCCTGATCAAAGCAAGATGGATGCACTTAAGCAGACAAGTGTATCAAAGTAGTGCATTTTGAAATGGCTTAGTTAGTTTTCCTAGAACTGTGCCTCTGTGATAGTCCCTACAATAGTGCTTGCAGTGAAGTATAGTATGAGAAAATGTTGGACATCCCTTTAGACATAGCTTGAACAGAATATAGTGAGAAATTATGATTCACTACAGTTTTTTATTGCGTATATTAATTTCCTTCTAGCCATTAGACATCTATTGGCAGTAAGGTGGATCCAATGTCCATCCAACTGTAGTCCATTTCCTTCAGCAAGCAGCGGTTTCCATAAATATTATTTATGAGATTTAAAAAATGACTAAAACCTGAATCCAATTAGAACAGTATAAGTTCTGAAGTCATCTGCAGGTTATAAAATGCATTTTCCTTTTTTTTTTTTTTTTTTTTTTTTTTTTTTTAAAGATTATTGAGATTATTGGCCCTTAGCAGGGCCAGGGCAGGGGCCTGGGAAGGCCATAATGCTGTGGGCAGGTGGACGGGAGAGGCACATCTCAGAGGGATGCAGGTTGATAGTTGGTAGGGGTTGAGACCATCCTGTAATGTTGGTACTGAGCATCAAGGGGAGAGCATTGTGGCTATGTATATTGTTATCAGTGATTCTTTGTTTCCATTTTTCCTCTTCTTAGTAAATATTTATTATCTCAACCCATGACTTCTATTTTGTTGCCAGTTCTCTCCCTCATCCCACCATTCAACCTTAGGGAAGGAGTGAACAAATGGCCCTGTGGTGTTGAGCTGCTGACAGGTTACACCACAACATATGGCTGGAAGGAAAATGAGACTCTAGGAATAAAAATTAGATGTGCTGGAACATTCAAATGTTTCCAGTACTTTTCGACTCACATGGAAGTCCAATTAGAGGTTTGATATTAAGCTACTAAGAGTCATGACATGACACGTTGTATGCTGCCTTCTGATTTACAGGAAATGATATGTGTTCCTTTAAAATAATGCTGCAGACTTCTTGGTTAAAGTATTGCTTAGCCAATAGGCTAGGTTACTACATTTCCTCAACGATCATCCTGAAGAATAAAAGGACACAATCAATTTTCATATTTTCCTGTGCCCCTTTACCACTTGTACCACTCTACTTTCTTAGAAAAGGTCTCAACTATATGTACTTATAGGGTGAGAAGTCCTAGAACTACACTCCTGGGCTCAATGATTTTTTTCCAATCTAAGTGAATAGGAGGAAAGAGGTGGTGCTGGTACACCTACAGTTACCGTCCTGCCTCTCCTCCCATGACCCTATGGCACGTGCTACTTCTGGCCTTACTCCAAACTCCTTACTGGCCCTCATCCCTTCATCCCTTTATTCTATTCCACAGTTTGTTAAGCTTTACTCATCAAATGCAGATTAAGAAGCAGCTCTGTTGGTAGCAAGTACAGATGAGAAGAAAAGGACATACACAAAATGGTAGAAGGCAGAAGGGGTAGCTGGACTCAGCTGAAGAAAGAACTCCGAGACAGTAGCTTCCACTACTCACTACACTACTCACTACACTACTATTGGGCTCACAGGCCAGTAATAACAAAACAGTGCTCTATGAATTCGACTGATAAAGAGGAACAGTTTGACCTGAATGATTTGTAAGGTTCAGTGCCTACAGCCTGAAACAAAGCCCAGACAAACTTTCTCATTATTTAGCAGGAAAAACAAAAAACACTGAATATGGAAAATCTACCAAAACCAAGTATTTGTAACATTATGCAAGTATCTTCAACCATCCACCATGTTAATTAAACATTTACATTTGAAAAAGCCCTTTCTTTGAATCACTGTTAATAATACTCAACTCTGCTTTCATTCTTATCTTTACAATTTCTTTCACTGATAAACTTCAATATTTTATAAGCAAATCTGCAAGAGGGTTACATAAGAAAGCAGCCTTTCAGGTATATTGAAGGCTCAGAGTGTTTAACTTCATTAGTTCCATCTGAGAAGGAGACTGCAGGCATGTGAGTTTTCATATTAATGGTTTCTTGCATTTTCAAGCTCTAAATAGCTTAAGGCTCACCAATTATACTGGTTCTGGAACTATCCTGTCAACAGTATGCATCAGAACATGTTTTAGATGGTCAGCACAGAAGAACTATGTCACAGAGCTCTTGGGACTTAATCAAAAGGTTAGCAAATTTAGCACACCTTGAGCACCAACCACTGATGCTAATGAGACCTCATTTAAATAGTTTTTTAAAGAAGAAAAGATTACCTTCTTTTGGGAAATGAAGCTTATTCTCATGGCTTTATTACACATCTGGTATTCAGCTATTTCCTCCATTTTATTTTCTTTACATCTTCCCTGAGCAACCTATTCCAATGCCTCAAAATGAAGAATTTCTTCTGAATATCTAATCTAAATCCACATTATTTTGGCTTAAAATCATTTACCTTTGTCATAGGTAAGACCATAAGCAGACCTAACACATAAATGGTCTTTAAAATAGACTCACTGAAGATGATCTTCAGTGCTTTTGCACAGAAAGATCTTTTAGCAAAAACTGATACTGCGAATAATATTAGGCCAAGGCTGCCCTCAGCATCTACATAATCTGAGAAAGATTTTCTGAGTGTTGTTTCTAATTTCTCCAGTAGATTTATCAGCTTTAAATGTAATTCATCCCTATGTGGCTTAATAAAGAAAAGGCAGAGAAGCTAAACGCAGTGTTCAAATGCGAAGCCAAAAAAAAAAAAAAAAAAAAAAAAAGGCCACAGAAAACAAGAACAAGCAGTAAGCACATACTTTGTGTGATTCTGAAATTCTTTTTATTATCAATGTGTCCTTCCATGCACAGGCAGAAATCAAAAGGGATTTGAAGCAATTAAATTTCCTTTAAAGAATGATCATCTAATGAAAGCCAGGGAATATACCACTAAAATAGTAGAAATTAGCTATACCACTGTATTCTAACTACATTTCACAGCTTTATGTTTCCCAAAGGTATCTCATATATGTGTTGTATTCAGTCAGTTTCTGATTTATAGAAAGAAATTCCTCTTGCCTACTAAGTCAAACATAATGCTTTTTTTGTTTTCCATTGTATGGCTCTCTGTGATATGATGGAAAATTTTAAGTCACTGAAAAGATTTTACTGTAACACCTGACATATATCAAATTGCTCTTTCAAAAAAAAAAAAAAATCCAGATATTCTGAATTTCATGTGGTAGCTCTGTATCATTCATTTTTGTAAATGACACCCCTAGAGATTTTCATTGTATTCAAGTGAGTGGAAAACTGACAGGATTTTATTTTTAGCTGTGACTTAAAAATAAGAACGCAAAGATTTCTCAAGAACATTCTTGAGTTCCTTTATTTTTCAAATAGTTGAAAAACTAGAACACTGAATACTGAGATATAATTTTTATTTGTTTGAAATGCCAATAGATGAAGCATTTTATTTGGCAAAGGTAGTCCACATATGATCCAAATATCATAAAAGACCCATCCCTCCCCCTTCTCTCCATACCCCTTGGCACTGGTAAAATGGGTGAGATTAGGCTTGTTGATTTTTGCCAAGTGCTGTCTTGAATTATTCCATACTAAAATGTTGGATGTGCATTATTAAATGGTATGATCCTATTTATGTTGATTAATTTAACCTATGGAACTACAAATCAATTTTTTTCTGAAGATGTGGTTCTGTTCAAAGTGGCCAGCAATTCAGGGAGTATTGCTTTTGATTTCAAGTTCTTAATTTCATATTATTCAAAGCAAAGATTTTGTAATGATTTATATTTAGCTATGCCTGGAAATTCATCTGCATGTGGATCTGATCTCTACAAAGGTCCACTCCTCTTCTTCAAATACATTCTGCAGGGAAAACAGTAGAAATAGGCCCAGTTGGATTTAGATCAGTGGGAATTCCACTGAGATGTGTAAATATGCTAAGTAGTAAGTAGTTGTTTGACTCAAACAGTGAGCATTTACACTTACAATGAGCATTTACTCCTCAGCGAGCAGTTAGCTATACCCTCTAAGTGCGGAGAGAAAATGTTCAGCAATGCTTAACTGATATATGAAATAATGTAACATTTTTGCATGAGATTAAATAAAGTATGTAATTCCTAAAATAAATATTTTTATTAAGAAAAATAATAAAAATACGGAAAAAATAGAAATTCCTCAACAAATAAGCTCTTGATAAGCCAAATAGGGGTTTAGAGTAGTTAGTTTTCATATAAGCTCCTCATTATAAGATAGGTATATATTATTGTGGTTGCAGCCTTGCTCATAGCATTGAGGTTGGAACTAGATGATCTTTAACATCTCTTCCAACTCAAACCATTCTACAATTCTATGATTATAGGTCCAAAACATTAAACAAACGGAGTTGTGGATTAAAGCATGTTAAATTTCACAGATGACTGTGTTACATAAATACTTCTCCACTGATGAACTGTTAAGATAAACAGAAATCAATGATGAAAGAAATATTCTTTCTTTATATGTCAGAGTGGATGGATTTACATTTTGTTTAAGCATTGAAGTTGTTACAGTAGATGGCTGTGTTAGAAGTATGATTTTCATAGATAATCACATCGCACAAGTGATAAGACATATCTATGAAATTTCTCAAATAACTTTTGTTTGGAACTTAAAGAGTAGAAAATTTCATGAAACTATTACCATACATCAGAGTGAATTGAACTAAACCAAGAATAAGTTTCTCAAGTGAAGAAAGCATCAGAAAACATCTTCTGTTCTTACTGACTTCAGTAGTCTAACAGCTATACATTTTATACAATATCAGGTTGTATAGCAAGTTATACAGTAAGGAGCTTTTCATTCTGTCTCTAGCATGCAGTACCTTGGGTTCTAATTAAATAAGGCTGAGCTCCAGCAGGACTGAAGTACAAGGGTTCATAAAAAGGTTGTTTCACAACTTAATTCTATCATAGTTATTTCCTTTTTTAAAAAGCCTTTCAGATTTATAGTCATACAGAAAATGCTATTTTAAATGACTGTTGCAAGTACTGCATGTTGGAGAGTAAGTGTAATACAAATGAAATATACATTACATTTCAATAAATTACAAATATTTCTTTTAAAAAGAATAGTTAAGTAACAAAAGCAGAATAGATGCTCAGCAGCATGATGTCCTGAAAACCATGAGGCTGCCCTAACATTTCTGTGCATTTCAGCCCTTCCAAGTAAATCTCTGTTGAAAAGTGAGTTAAGAGGTCCAGAGGGTTCTTTTGTAGAGAACATAAACCATAATAATCAGACATTTTTGAGTCAATAAAACGTTAACATGATATGTTAAATAGAAAAACAGAGAAAATAAAAACAAAGTGAATGTAGCACTTCTTCAGAGGTAGGAAAACATCAAAATAGTATGAATATTTGATAGTGAAGTGCAAAAGTAGATTTGATAGTGAAGTGCAAAAGTAGATTTGATAGTGAAGTGCAAAAGTAGTCTTTATTTGTTTGCATTTCTTAGTGAAAGTGAAAAACTATCTTTGATTGTAGCTCTCCTATTGACATTTGAATGCCAATTTAATTTGACAGAGAGGAGAAAGATCTTATCTGTTCTCTAAAAGGCAGGTCTCGTTCTGCTTACACTGCTTGACAAACCAACAGAAGTGTAGCTGCAACTGCCTATGGTGTGGGCTGACTCTTAGCCAGTCAATATCTGAAAAACTGTAAACAGATTACACGAGAGAGAAGCAGTATGTTGTGATGGGTGAGGATTGGGAACTGATGATAGAGCATTATGCTGTGGACAGTGTAGAAATCAGGAGCAGAAAAAAACAAATTGCGATTGTGTGAGTGCTGAGGGAAGATGCAAGAAATCAGTCCTTGGTAAACCAGGCTTCATTGATCTAGCAGTTTAGGAAACCATTTGTTTTCATGCTATGTTTGTGGCTAGTCATGCATTATTCACTGCCGATGGCACTGAACAATTACTGAATGATATAAAAGAAAACTAAAATTGCTATAATTTTAAGAGATATACCATTTCCCAGTGTCAATTTTAGGGGCTCAAAAATATATATTTTTTTTTTCCAAAAGCATTCTATTAGTGAAATTCATGCTGCAAAGCAGGTAAGCAGGCAAAACATCAGGTACTAACTTTGTAATAATATAGGTGATTTGCTGTCATTTCAAAAATACTCTCTGTAAAGTACTGTTTCTTACTAGGAAGTAAGTACATCTAGCTAAAATACCTCCAGTAAATTAAACCATTTTACAGCAGCACAGCAGTAGTTATGTAGAAGGCGCTCCCACTTAAGAGCACTACAGATTCAAGGGTACACGCATGTGCTGTTTTAGCTCAGGGACTATTGTAGAATTTCCTCATCTTGTTGACATATTTACAAACCTTGGCAGACCTAGCAAAAATTTTTGGCTCGTTCTATGAGATTCTTCTAGCTGAAGGATAAAAGGTGATGATGTGATTGTCGTTACAATTACCTCCTTACGAGAGGAATAGTGAAAACCTTAGTATGAACAGGTTTTTAAAATACATCGGCTTCAGAACTGAGTCATTAATTGAGGTGCAGAAAATCAAGGTGAGTAGACACTTCACTTGTCCTAAGTGGGCATCATCACTCCAGTGCATTGCAGCCAACACACGTGCTCTACCCACAACAGAAACCATCTGTCAGGATGGCTTACTGCCTGAACACTGACGATAAGATCTTTGTCCCTACAGTATGAGTGCCAACAACAATAGACTTATTTGGGGAAACAGAGCAACCCTGTGAAGAACCTCTCATAATGTAGGAAGTCCTTCTCTCTGTTAGCCTTGAAGTATTAGTACCGCACACATCTTTTCAGTTGTTAACAGCTGCTAATTAGCAGTAGTCCTATTCTGAATCTCATTCTTCAGATTGCATCTTGTCTAACGACTCGGCATAGTCAGAAATAGAACTGCTAGGAATAATACAAAATTGTAAGAGCTCTGGAGCAGAAATTGCCCTTTTAAGAGCATCATATTGCAGTTGGCTCAAGGAAAGATTTTGAATGTGACTATAAAATAGTCACATGATTTGAATAAGAGACTCAAAGAAACTATGAAAAATATATTAGTAATGAAAAATTTTAAGTTTCAGTTGAGAAGGAGCAAAAGCTAATAATGGAAACAAGCTCTGACAGCATGACCCTAGACTAGACTAAAGCTTCAGTTCCAGATAAAACTCTGATGCAAAAAAAAAGAAAGTCAGTTACGTAGTGAAGAAGCTGCATCCCTTATATGAAGGCAGAAGATTCTATTATTAAGTACTATTCTTCAAATACATGTGGATAATTGTGGATAAGTATCTCTACTTACCAATAGACAACCTACCTGATTGCCCTGTGTAGACACCTGTCTTGTTGAGTAGCAGTAATGCTGGATTTCTGTGGTGGATTTGCTTTTTAGTCCCAGTATCACATGCACGTATGTAATCCACATATGTAGTCCTATTTGCATTACAGTACCAGGCTTCTCACATCATACATCAGAGATGAGGACTAGATGAGCCAGGTCAAAGAAGAGGCAGGCAGTCTGCAACTTGGCTTAAATAGAAAGATCTTGTTTTACACAAAGTAAATGAAGAAAATTCTTCATGTCGTCTCTCAGTATAAATACAGAGTTTAGCCGTGTTTCCTGTACTTCGGTGTTCATGTTTTAACCATTTCTTTATTTGTGGTTATGCTTGGGTCCTATTCTTTTCTCCATTGGGGTAAGGTTTAATTTCTCAGGATATGTAATACTTAAAATCCTTCTCAAACTCTCATTTTAGGTATGTATTTATTTTTGTGTTATTCACTGGTGTGGTAGTGGTGGCTTCTAAAACTTGTCCTGTGGCATTTAAAAATTATTCTTAATCACTAAGATACTACAGTTAAACATAATTTGCTTGCAATTACTTATTGGTTTCATTTAGATAAAAGACGTAAAAATCTATACTCATCCAATTTGTCCCGTAATACTAGAGACCTAACTTAAAGAATACATTTGAGTAACATAGGAGGTTCTAGCCAATGTCTTTCTCTGCAATAAAGCCAGAAATGAAATAAGATTTCAATTATTTGATCAACCATGTTCCCAAGTGCAGCAGCAGAAGGAAACACTTAAATATATTCTCTGTAGAAATGTGTGCAATAAATATAGGTCTCCCTCCCCTACATGATTTTTCCATTTCACACAAGACCAATGGAAATAGAATGAAAAATAGCAGATGACAGAGAGGCAGTGGGCAAAATTATGCTAAAATGAAGATTTTGAATGAGTCCTTTCCTATGCTGCTGTGTGGTATCTCTGCTTCTAGCTGAAGTAGCAGCATGCTTTGGGGCTGGCAGAATGTAAGAATTTACAATACAGTGGATAATCATGTGAAAAAGTGTGTTATACCATGATAGATTTATGGCAGCCTGGGGCTTCATTAAGTGACAAAATAGCTGTTCAAGCCTGACTCCCATAAGATAATGAGACTGCAAATCTGGCTCTAACACAAAATGCATTAAATAACATTATCTGCAATGAAGGAGAAAAGAGCTTAAACAGGTGTTTAGTAAACTCAGGAAGGTGTATATAAAAATATGTTTTTCCATATCCATGAATCAATTTAAGCAAACTGTTTAATCATCCCGTGGCAACACAATTCTTCCTATGTTGAATATTGTAGATAATAAGTCAAATAGACACTTCCTAGTTTTATATGGAGAGACTTTTGTTCCTCCAATTAAATCATCTGTATATTCATCAAATGCAAAATAGATAGAGGTTGGAAGAGTGGATCTAAAATCCTAGCATATTTGAGAAGCCCAGGCTTTTAGATGAACGGTATATGGATCAGAGTTCAAGTGAAACATTCCACTTATGAAATACAAATGTCTTGAAGGTAAGAGCTGCATAATAAATACAATTAGAACCATTTGAAAGGACAGAATGAAATCAGATTTCTATTTAACTGCAGACTCTCCCAAGAGCTCTGAGCAGTACTCCATTACTCATTTACAAAAGCAATGAAAACATTAATTGACCTCTTGATTAGTATTTAAATAATAAATACCACCATTGGATTAATGTACTGGCCCTTTACCTCAAAGACATACTTTAAAACTGACTTGACAAAAAATCAATTTAATTACATGATGCTAAAATTACAAGCGCCAATAGGTGAGAGTTTCCATGCACACAAGGCCACACATCACATAATCATGCCAAATTGGAATTTATTCAGTGCTTTCTCTTTTTTTTTAATGAATGCATGTGTGGTGTGTGTTGAAAGAAAGCAGGCTGCCACCTGCCACAGAAATATCCCACACAGCAGCTCCCATTCTTATGAACTAAAATATTTGGTTTAAATGCAAGAAACCTGAAAACTGACGCAATTCCACTATAACATTTAGCTAATAAAAACAGATGCGTTCTGGAAAGAAACATGAAGGGTTTTCTATGATGATATATTTTGTAGAATCAGTGCACACTTAAATTTGTGGAAAATAAACTAAGTTTTCATTTTTTAAGAAAGTCTTTAAGTGCAAACTTGATATTGGCCAACCCAGCAGTGTCTGGTCATGGGTGTTTGTATTATGTTAAATTAGTGCAAAGGTTTCATTATGACTTTGAGAGCTGGGAAATATCATAAACTGCTCTTAATAGGTTTCTGCCCTAAGGAGTGGAAATCTCACGAGTTCATCTATTCCTCTGAGTTTTCTTTTATCTCAGTTTGAAACTCTTTAAAAACAGCTGGACAAAACAGAACTGCAGAAGTGTCTGCATCCACTTTTGGATAGGTTCTAGAAGAAAAATCCTTAGGACCACCTCTGACTTAACATTTCTTGTGAAGCATCTAGATGCACACTATGCTTTAGGGAAATTAGTTCTGAACCTCTATACTGTGACAGTTATCACCTTTTTGGCTTATAACAGTTTAAAACAAAAAAGATCCTCCAATCCATTCACTAAATGTGTGCAAATGCATAACATATTTGTTAAATATCGGTTGTTGGATTTGCCCCAAAACAATTTGCTGAAATGACATGCTCTGTTTTCATTTATGCATACCTATTTTTGATGACTATGATTATGCTATTACTCTGGCTGGATTTTTCTTGCAACATTGTTTTCAACAAGATTGTGTTTTCAGCTATTTTTGATAGAAACTATCTGTCTCTCAAAGAAATCTTTCACTTTTTATTGAAAGCATGAAAATTTTAGTCCAAAATTTTGACTGTGTTGAAGCTAATTTACAATCATAATCTTTTATGTTTTCATTTATTTTTATGTTGGAATATCAAACACAAATTGAGTCTAGGTCTGCAGTTTAACTGTGTACACAAATGAAAAATTGTTTTCTTAAATTTATTTGTACAAAGCACACAACTACACCTGAGAGATAAAAGAGCCTAATAGTAGTCCGTATATCCAACATAAATACTTTGAATGATATGCTAAGTGTCTGAAGTCTGTCCTTAATTTTAGTGAGAACAATGTTTCACCACCTGTGTTTTTATATAAGTTCAGTGATTTGTTGCAAGTCAGTGATGCTAAATGAAAAATGACTCTGAGAACTGTAACTGAGACCAAGAAAATTCATAAATAGAAATCATTTAAGAAATCATTTAGAGCTATTTAAGCTGCTTGCAAAAGTGATTGTTAGCAACTAAGACTTTATATAGAAGAACTGTAGACTGATCAAAATAATCAAAAGAACTTGAGGATGAATTTTTTTAACATATTTCTCTGATATAATCCATCATTACTCTTCATTCCCATCTTATCTTCAGGATTAGGGATTCTTACACATCAGCTGCAATAGAAGTGTAAAGGCTGATTGCAGACAAAAGGCATATGAGAAAGCTTTCTTTTTACACTGTTTTATTTTTGTCTGTTTTTAAGCAACTGGGGGTTCAATTCTGCCTACTAAAGGTCATTCCTCATTGATGAAGTATTTGTAGAAAAGAACAATTTATGAAAAAAAAAGCAACCAGCAAAAACAAACAACAACAAACCACAATTCCCACTATAGCCTCATTTCTATTTTATAACAACTATGCATCTTTCCATAGTTAATATTTCCAGAAATTTCTCCAGTACGTGTTTTTTAATGTTTTTTTTTTTTTTTTTTTTTTTTTTTTTTGACTCTGCATATGTTTTAAACTTTTTGATTCTATAGAAATGGCAAGAAGATCCTGTTAAAATTCAAGAACCACATAATTCTAGTAGGAAAAGAAAATGAGATTATTTCAGTTTAATCAATCTGTGCTAGATTGTTTCATTTTACAAGCTTTGTGTGGCGAACATGAGAATTTTGGCCCTTTTAAACAATCTTATTAAAAATATCAAAATTACAGATTTTCACAATCAACAGTGTGATTCTGACAGCTGGATACATTGATGCAGAGAGACCATATGGTAATTCCCTCTGTAATCTTAATTTTCTCTTCCTCAGTGCTATTCATACGTGTCTCAAAGATTAGAAATTCTGTAGGGTGAGAATCATAGCTTTGTTCATTTCATAAAGCACAAATGACAGCTTTTTATGGCACTGTTTATGACACAGCACTGTCTATAATTTCCTCTTCACATTTCAAAAGTCTTGCTAAGAATCTTGGACAAATTTGGGCTCTTGAGGAACTGCAGTTTTTCTGTGTTGTTTCATACTATAGAAAGTGCGTTTAGAAAGAGCCTTTTTTGGTCCTTGGAAGTGATGCATCTTTGTAAGCTATTTTTTTTAACTGGAAGTAAACAAAAGGAGATCTGGTTTGAAAAGATGGGTCTCATTGTTTCAGAATTTTTTCTTATTTGCATAAAGTGCTTTTAGATGGAAAAGCTCAATTACTGAATTCTTTATAAAATTTTGTAACAGCTATTTTTAAACTTCATCACAAATCCTTCCTGGTACTCTGTATGTCACAGCAATTTGTTCACTTTCATACACTTCAGTTTAATCCAAAAGACATAATCTAGCCATGAAAGCTACACCTGCTTTATAATAAGACTCACTTAACTCTACTCATGAAACTGACTTACAGCTACAATGTACAAATTAGCACTGAAATTATGTACTTTAATTTTGTTCAATTGATGCTTCTTAGCATTAGTCAAGAGGCAGATGCCCAGCAGTTTGAAAGGATGATGGGCACATTCCACCCTAACAAGTCCAAGAAATCATAGGCATAGTGCAATTGCAATTTGTGTCGGTGTATAGCTATGAGTATGTGAACATTCACAGTTAATGCATAAATGGATTTGTGCTGAAGTTCTGAAAATTTGACTAGTCGGAAAATTTGACAAAAATTCAACAAATGTGAAGGCTCAGTTCACTGAAAGACTAATTCCCACATACGACTTCAATCATACAAAATAAAACAAGTCCATTCATTTTCATAAGGATCTTGCTTATTTGGAAAGAGATTTCTGGACTGCACTAAAAATGCAGCTAGCTGTTGATACAAAGCACCTATCTCACAGACTGATGATCTTCTGGAAAACTCAAAAATGGCATGACAAAAACTTCCATTGTTTGTCATTGTTGGCATTGTTTCGGTTGAGCTCACTAGATTTCATTTCAACAGTAGCTTAATTAATATTAGTCACGTTTTTCTAAAGTTTCATGTGTTTCAGAACCTATGAGAAATAATACTAACAATGCAAGGGTTGATTTTTGACAGGAACTGTGAAGCTCATCATCTGTAGAGATGCAGTATTCCTTAGAAGTGGTAATCAGCATGACACATTTTAAAAGCAATATAATGTATTTTGGCAGCACATAAATGAATAGCAATCCAAACAATGCTGTTCTATCTGATCTCCTGCCAAATGATTCAGTGTTGTGGCTGAAAATTCATACAGGTGTTCTTTTATGGTTGTTTGTTGTGGGGACACACATCATATTATTAGTGGTCTAGAATTTTCACAGTTTCATTTGAGATGTTATTTACAGTTAGGGGGATTAAAACAGGACCACACCTTTACTAAATAAAAAATGTACATATTTAGGTCAATTGGTCTATTGGATAATTTTTTTTGAAAAACAACACAAGAATAGTTTATATTTCTGGAGCGTCGTTTAGAATCAAAAGGCAACAACTTAATTATAAACAACCTCTATGTCTCAGCTATTTCATTTCAGAAATCAGTGAGTACTGTGTTCAGTTTTGGGCACCTCAATGCAGAAGGGACGTCGAGGTGCTGCACCAGGTCTAAAGAAGGGCAACAAGGCTTGTGAAGGTCTTCAAGAATATGCCCTGTGAGGAGAGACTGAAGGAACTGCAGCTGTTCAGTCTGGGGAAAAGAAGGCTGAGGGAAGACCTTATTGCTCTCTTTCAGTATCTGAAAGATGCTTACAGTAAGAGTGGAGCTGGTCTCTTCTCACTGGTGACAGGATGAGGGGAAATGGCCTTAAGTTGCGCCAGGGGAAGTTCAGGTTGGATATCAGGAAAAACTTTACAGAAAAGGTTGTTAGGCACTGGGAATAGGCTCCCCAGGGAGGCGGTTGAGTCACCATCCCCGGATGTGTTTAAATACCATTTGGATGTGGTGCTCAGGGACATGATTTAACTGAGTTGTTAGAGTTAGGGTGGTATGGTTAGGTTGTGGTTGGACTTGATGATCTTCAAGGTCTTTTCCAACCTATTTTATGATTGATTCTATGATTCTATGATTATTGAATCACTTTTTATGATACAACCTGGTAAGAGAATCACTCTTCATTTCTAAGAGCTAAGAAGAGAAATGCTCCATAGAATTAATTTTGCCATAAATAAAAGCAGAAGTTGTTAGAGGATAAACTATTTAAGATTCTCAGTATTGCAGCCTGTCTAGCACCTCTGTGGCAAAAACAGTATTCCATACTAGTAATGCCTATCATTTCAAACTGTGTACAAAAGTTCTGCAGGCAAAATTATAGGGCTTCCTACATACATAGTGATTTTCACTCATCAGTGTTCAATCTTTCTTTTTGCCAATCTGTGAACATTCTTACGTTCTTACATGGTACAATAAGATTAAAAAAAAATAAATCTTTTAACCCTTCACTTGGAAATTAGAAATATTAAGTACTCAGCCTACTGAAGTCAACAGTTTTTCTCTCGATTCTGATGAACCTAGGGTCCCAATCTTCACTATAAACTGTACTTCGTTGTGCAAACTACAGAATCCACCCCCTATGCCTGATTTAATATTTTTGTATTAAGCAATATATTTAGTCACCCACAAAATGATTTATAGTTTATATCAGTGTCCATAGTTTTAATATATAGGTGGACAAAATGTCTCTAGTTCAAAAGCATATTTCAGAATTTATCAGGGAAACCTGATAAACAGTCTTTTGTAGACATTCAGTCTGCTTGTGGTATATCTTCTGTAGATGAGAATTATATACGCAAGCCTACAGGATAGAAGGATTCCTACCATTTGATTCCTAAAGCTGATTGTATCAGAAGATACTGAAAAATTGCAAGAAAGTCCGAGTCAGGCTGTTCTTTATTTCTCACTGAAAGACTGCTAGAAAGCTTAGTTTGTTTAGTGTAGTTATTAAAAACAAAATCAAAGAGAAACTTTGTCACAGTGTTTTACTATCCTCACTAAATAGCTCTTGATCTCTGAGAAAGTTTATAAATTGTGAATGGCAACAGTGAATGGCATCCAGTTACTGTCGTGCTCATGTTAGGTGACCTAAACTATGTCAAAATGCTTGACTGGGACCAGACATGGTGTCCCTGGCCCATGTACACAGCAATCAGACACTGGGAAGTGAACTTGCACAGACTCTGAGCTCATGTTCCCCTGGGTTCACGTGCACCTATCTTTGCCACAGCTAATCTAAATCTGGCTTGTATAACCCTGCAAAATGCAGTCATAAAGCTGAAGGTAGCTAGATATTCCTTGGCCTTTACATTAGTCTCATAATTAGCTCATGGTGACACCAGAACCGAGCTGAATCTAGCTGAATTCAGTAAGGCTGCAAACTGAGCTAGAGGCACATTCAGTTTTCCTTCTCTTTCCCTTATTTTGCCTTGCTGAAGGCACAGAGGGCTTGCTCTCCAGCAAGCTGCTAGCTCCTGCAGACTCACCCAAATCAATCAGTGAGGGAAACGTACAAGCATAAGCTCACATCATTCGTTTTCACTGAAATAGGTCAGAGAGGACCTGTATAGACACCTGACTTCCAGCAGGGAGACATTAGGCAGTGACAAGAGGATAAATCTTCTTCAGTTGGCACACCTTCAGCTGAAATATTTGTGAATGAGCACTGTGTAAGCTAAAAACTGTCTACCCTCCTAAAGTAAGTTATTGGAACTTTTTACTCTATCTTACTGTAACTTGCAGTTGCCTACTGCAGAAGTTTTGTGCAGTCTGGAATATGTAGGCTATGGTATGGAACCATATATAATAATCCAAAATAATGAGACGCCTGTATGGCTATACAGCAATTTCACTACACTGTATTTATGAACAAGTGTGCTCATGAATCAACTGAGTGGAAAACATGTGCATTTCATGCTTCTAAAGACAGCAGTTCCCAGGACACAGAAACAAATCTGTGCACAATTATGTCCACATAGTACAAGAAATACACCTTTTTTCAGCTGTACTTCAGTTATTTTCATCCCAGCTTTCCCATCGTACTTGGCAGGATGGCAATGCTTGATGAGTCATCAATCTGAATGTACATGTAAGTGCCTGTGAACTTAAACAAATGTAGAAATGAATCTGCACTCTACCTATGCATGCTAATTTTCCCAGGCTAAAACTATCACCGTTTAGATAGACTAATGGTTTAATTTCTCTTCTTTCTTGGTATTCTTTTTAAAGCTTGTTTTGTGTACCTTGATAAAAATACACTGGAAACTGGAATTTTATTTAATACAACAAATTATTTTTAAGAATTATTTCTAGTTTAAACTCAAATTAAGCTTTTTATTGCTGAGTTTTAAGGAAAAAGCTGAGAAGCTTCTAATTCTGATTTGATAAAATTTGAAACTGAAAGGGGAAGATATCTTTCAAGCATATTTTTAAATAAGATATATTAAGAAATTAGTTTTTACTTTTAGGAATCGACATCTAGAATACCACTTCAGTATCATTTTTCTAAGATCTAAATAGCATATACCTTAACATCTACTGCTACCCAAATTATGTTACTGTCTGAAACAAGGAAAGACAGATGTCAAATCTGAAAAACACATTTGTAAACCAGTGTGAATTCATTTGATAACACATGGCTTTGTTTAACCAAACTTTAGCCATTTACCTTCCAAAATAATTGCCCCAGTGATAAAACTGTAGTGTACTTAAATAAAAATGGTGAATTTTCTCTAGTTAACTCAGTTGCTATACTCTTCTGAAGAATATACAAGAAAATGCACAGCCTTTCACACATTTATAGCTGCTATGAAGAGTTGTCATTAGTAGCACCAGTGTTTGACACTAGGTCAGGCTTGAGTAGGACCTGCCTTGGAGCAGGAGTGGGTTGGAATCCTGTATCTCTGAGAGCAAAGGACAGCCACTGAATTCCAAAGGCATTTTGAGGGGCAAAGTGATTTCAGTGCAGAAAGAAATTGCCATTCATTAATCACCAGATTGACGGTATTTTGAGGCAGCGTGCCTGCCAAGTTTGAAATTGTCATGGAGTTAACTAGATCAATCGATGCCCGTGACAGGGGGGCAGTAGGCTCCTGCTCCCCCACCACTGGCCCCACAGAATGGAAAGCGAAAGGGAACAGGGATAGGGAGATGGGAGCTGGGCTCAAGAAAAAAACAGCGGCAACGATCTATGGAAGAAAACTTATTTTACTAATTATGATATTGGAATGCAAGATAACACAATATAATACAATCTAATTGAAATTGAGACTAATAAATCAAATAAAATAGGAAAGAGAGAGTTCCTGAGACTGAGTCAAACCTGAAAAGCTTGGAACAACTAGGAAAGCACCCTCCAGTCATAATCTCTACTGGCACTTGTAGAAGTAGAGGAACAAAACCCTTACAGAAAGTCAAGTAATGGAACTGCTAGATGGCTAAACTACTTCTATTTGTACTGTAATATACTTATTTCATGTCAAATAAACATTAAGACATTTAAATTTGAAAATGTCAAACATTTCAATTCTGACAAAGCAAGTAAGGTTGGATGAAATAAAGATTAAAGAGGCATAAGACCATATAAAAACAGTTACTTTAACTAGTTGAAAAGTTGAAGAAAAACAGCAGAACAGTCTGAACTGGAATGTAAATACATGTGGAGAAATACCTTTATAGAATAGATTTAGAAGCAGCAATTGTTTGAAAATAGTGCATTATGTCTTCCAAGCTTGACTAACTGCCCACATTTCCTTCTGTGGCACTGAATAAAAGGAAATACTGTGTTTAAAAATACATGTTTAACATAAAGTTATTGTTTAATTCTCAATCCCAGAGGCTGGATCCAGGACTAGATAATAATGCAGAATGTTGATAATAACACAGAAGCTCTTACATTTTTGGAACATTATAGATTATTCCCCATTGATGGGCAAAGAGACCATCCTGAAAATGTTTGAGAAATAATTATTTCCTTTTCCAGTTCTGACATTTTATCATAAAAATCTCTGGGTGCAAGCTGAGCAAGAATCAGACTACTATCTAAAGCATTCAGAAGTAATGGGGAAAAGACTATGGAAAATTAACATTTTTGAAAGTTCTTCAATAATCTTTGTAACATATGTGATACAGAAAGAAATTAGTGTGTTGTAACCTGCCCCTGAGTAAATATGATGACCCATCTAGGGCATTTTCAGAATACCAGTGTTAGAAAATCTTTCACAGTGGTAGAAAATCTTTTATGCTACATGCAAGTTATCATGGGATCAACTTGAATTGAACGAACTCTTCAGATTAAAATAAACATGTCTCTTTACATAGAGGTCTCTTGCATGATACATGTGTTCTCACCTTTTGTCTTGATTGGTTCAATATCAAAGCTCTATGCTGTTGGTATTTCATCTTTGCTTTGCTGTTTCTGGGTGTAGATAATGCAGAATTATGGTAACATGGTTAACTAAGTCATCGTAGAGAGGTCCAGCACCACTACTTTTAGGAGTGAAGGGTATTCCTGTATGGACATCAGAAAAACATGTAAATCCACACAGAGTCCAATTTGCAATTGCAAGATGCATAGACCAAAAGTGAAAAACGAAAAGCTAAACAAGAAGTCCTAGTAAGATCACCAACTCTAGTTTAAAAATGTTATATCTCAGAGAAGGCAATTTTGAAATAACTGAAATCCATACATTCCTGTATATATTTGTGAACAGCTTGATAATCAGGCATAGGTGGATTCTAGTTACTTAATGTCAAAATAGCAATGTACCTGAAAACAATTGTTTAAGGAAAAGTAGGATCTTGCTGCTATCGTCTTTTTTTGGCAACAGAATGATTTTCCTGCTATCTACCGATCTCCCTCTAGTGGAGACCTGTAAGTCTACATGCGATGAAACTTGCATTTCTCTCCACAATTTTTCATGCAACGCAGACATGTAGCACATGCTACAAGCATCTGTTTTCAGTAATCAAGATGAATTCAGTCAGTTCCTGCAGAGAAAAGCAGTGTATGCAGTGTACACAGAGACCAGAATGACAAAGCCTTGAAACTCAAAAGCCCATCAGAGAACAGCTAGGAATGCAATTGTTTGTTAAAGCCATTCCTTATGGCTTGTATTTTTACTTTTTTAGAGAAATTGGGCTATATTATTTCCAGTGCAGATGAAAAAGGAAAAAATAGAGAAACAGGTGTTTACAGAGACTTCTTTATCCCTCATCTTTTTGGACTGAACAGGCTCTCTGGAGGATAACAGATAAAGTACGGCTTCACCTCCCCTAATCTCCACACCAGCCTGCACTTGGAGTTTGGTATGCAGAAGGAATACATTGCACCCCATAAATCAATGTCATGCCAAATATGCTGTTTCCATCACACCCATGTTTTGTGTCTTCAGACAAGAGGAGATATCTAATACTGAATGTCTTCCTGGTCCTTCTGCAGAGTTCTGTCATTCGGCATCCTCACTCTTCCCTTAAGTGGCAGTGAGTGGTATGACAAGCTGCTCTAAAAGCATCCAGTAGTTGCTGGCATATGCAAATTACAAGATTACTTGGGCATTTATTACCTTTGGTATCCTTATACACAGACAAACAAATATGTATTATGGATACTATGGATAAATACATAAAACCAGTAGATAAACATCTGCTCAGTCACTTATGTATACCTACAAATGCAAATTAGTGTTTGTTTTAAAGAAGACAAAGTCGTTGCAGGGTAACAGACAGTTGTTCTTCTGATATCAGTAGCATTAATCGTATATTTCACAGTGAATATACAATTTAAACACAACTTTGATTAATGATAGTGTCAGTATATTTAATCAAGTGCAAGCGACAGAGTACTGATTCTTTGTGATTATTTCTCCCCTTGATCGCATGTAGCTGATGAGCAATGTGAGTGAAATCAGTGAGTTCCACTGATGTGAACATGGTGTGCAAGGAGGCCACAGTGCCCATCTTTGGCCAGATGACTGAAAACTCCAGAGAAGGAAAAATGGGAGCAAATCTGCATGTTTCAATGTACATCAAATATTACAGTGACTACAGTCAAATAAATCATGTCTATGGATCCCAACTAAGTGTACTTTCTTCTTGTCCTAAAACATGCACTTGCATGTAGTAATTCTTCCATTTCAGATAATTTCCAGTTTTTGCAGACAAAGGTTAGGAAAAGTTTACTGACACATAAAAAATGTTATTGATGGAGCTGGAAACAGACTTCTGATAGGCAGACCTCTGATACAGAATCCTATACTAGATCTGCAGGGTTGGAATGTGGCTTTAATTTTGGCAGGGTTTTGAGCTCTCTTTCACAGTTGCCTTTTTTGTCAACACAATGGAGCCTCACAGTTCTCTGAGGGCGCGTTATTACCAGCAGCGTGTAACCTCTAGTGAAGTGACACGAGCAGCAGAACAAAACCAAATGGACTGGGCTTGCAAAGGAAAAAAAAAGACTAAATCCAACTAGCCAATCTCACAAAAAGGTAGAGAAGAAGGGCAAAGGGATAAGAAGGAAACAACAGGAAGAAGAAAGGGAGATGAAGAAGGACAGGTAAACTGCAGTGCTCCTTTCTGCATGTAAATGAAATGGAGATGAGAATCGTGTACTGGTCTATCTGAAAGCACAGAGAGAAGTCTTAGAGATTTGGCAAACCATGCAGCAGCCCCCAAACCACCTTTCCTTCTACTCTGCTTGTATATTGTGTGCTTTTGTGTGCTTTCAGTAATTACTTTTTGGCAATTGCAAGGGGAAGTGTTCTAGTGGGTATGGCATTATGTCAGCTCACAGGAAGTAGCAGCAAGAATTTTACCTGCCTGTGGCAAAGATAACTAAAATGCCTCGTAGGGCACTTTGCCAGCAGCCTTGAAAAGCAACACTTCCATTGCACCTTTAAACTGGGCAGCTTTTCACTGTGCCAAATAAAAATTCTCTTGGTTTCTTTTTAGACAGCTTTTGAATCATGGTGAAGAAAAACAAAAACAAAACAAAAACAAAAACAAACACAACTCTTTAATAAGTGCTATTTTTTCCACTCACCACTAAGACAAAAATGCTGAACAGATTGAAGGCAGGGGGATGGGAAGGGAAGAGGGATGAGCAAGGAGGAGTTCCATTGTGCTGAGACCAATTATAGAGGTCTCAGCCCAAAAAAAGACTCTTTCAGAAAGTCACAAACAAATGGAAACAGAAGGCTGTGATAAATCGTGGCACAGCTTTAACAGCTTTAAATCTCTTGTTCCCCCAAAAGCTATAATAATAAGCAAATTGTAATGGGCCATATCCCTTCGAGGACTGTAAATTCAATCAGTATATGAATGCTTTGCATCTTCACTCTGATAGATTGTCTTACAGTTAATGAATTATAAGGTTTTCAATTAAAAAAAAAAAAAAAAACCTTTAAAAATATGCCACTTTTAAAAACGCGTTCATCCTTCTGATACCCTAATATAGTACTGAGAAAACATCCTTGCAGCTTGGTGTTGGAAACATAATGAAGCATCAGCTGGAAACAGAGCTCATTATGTTGATTATGAATTCATATGACTCTTTCAGTTTCAAACTGTAATAGACTTACACCTCATCCAGGCTTTTTCTGCATTTGTCTGCATATTCATGCATTTTTATGCTCACTGAGCCTTACATCTCCTCTGCCATTGTGGAAGTGTTTGTTCTATATGTTCTTCACCTGGCATAACCTTCCCAAGTGTTTCCACAAACCAACACATGCAGAGTGCTGTAGAATCTCCACTTCTTTCAAGCATGAGAGAAACAACCCAGCTGATAATCATTAGGATGCTGAGGCTGAAGACATATGGCATATATGTGTAAGCACAGCTTTCATTAAAAATATTTAAATGGCTGATCGGAGTGGATAAATCTGTTTTGAAGTTATTTGGTGATACCTATCATAGGCAATCATAACATACAAGTTACAATCTAGTGTTTTCTTGTCCGTATCTCAAGGCAGTTTGGAAGATAGATTATGTCACCACTCCATTTCTGGTTGCCATTATTCATGCTTCTATTGAATTCCATCTATTTCTGTTCTCATCATTGTTCAAAAAATACTGGACTGTGCCACCACTGTTGGGAATCAGTAAGGAGGATTGTGCCAGTTCTAAAAAAGGAAAGCTTTTTGCTTTCACAAAAAGGCTTTGTTAATTAGTGCTGCACCAGAAGGGAAATGACAAAACTCCATACTTTTTCATTTAAATGTTTGTGAAAGTGATTTTGTTTAAATTTCTCTGAGTGTAGCAGGAAATGTTAAAGCTGAGACAGAACATACTAATATACTCTGGAGTGCGAGTGAGAGAGGGAAAGGGCCTGAGGATGATATTTTCATTATTTATACTTTTTCTTTTCCATTAGAATACTGTAAAGATTGTGAAGAAATGTATTGATTTGATGGCCCTAAAGATAGAACTCTTCTTTATATAGAGAGCTGATATGACAGTGACAGTACCAAGTTCCTGTTCTTTGCCAGTATGGGGACAAAGGGAACAATTACGGATCCAGGCCAACATCTATGCAAGATACATCTTTGCATACATTTGGATCACTACTTCACTGTTCTTTTACAGCATCATAAAACTTATCTGATTTTTGGTATTTAATTTGAGGAACTTAGTTTAATTTTGTTACCTTATGCAGGTGACAGCTGATGAGAGACTCTTCTAGAGCAAAAGTGATATCTCAAATGGATTTTTCACTGACAATGGAAAAACTGTAGGATGCTGAAGCTCCTAACTTAGATTCTTCAATTATATGCCCAAAATTAGATGGATGAATCTAGATCTCAGCACATCCATACAAGGAATTAGTGCTGAGTAGCAAGTATACTTTTAATTCACATGCTAATGCACAGTGCATTCATTTCCTCATATAGACAACATATTACTCACAAATGAGACTGTTTTTTATTAGGATGGATTAGTAAGATTCTGGTGCAGCTGTAAAAGATAGTTTCTGGAAACAGTATTACTACACCATCAAAAAAACTTATGTTCTATACCTAAAAGCATTGTGCCTAACTTTTGTGGTTTTTTTGTTCTGTAGAAACAGGGCTGCCTGTGTCAATAAAATTAAGTTTAAAACAAGTCCTAAGAATATTATTTATTTATTGGTGGAAATGATAATACTTATTTTGGCAACCAGTATTGACCTAATAAAACACAGATGTGTGAATGGAACTGTATTTGCATTGGTGCAGGGATCTACAATTTATAGTGACCTAGGGACTCCCGGTATCCTCAGTGATCCACAAACTTTGGCTCCACACTCAGCAAAACCACTGAAGATTTCCTGAACTGACTTCAGCATCAAAGAAGAAAATGTGGATGTGTCTTTCATGTAATTAATTTCCCTTTCTCTGATTCTTCACATTTTTACTTAATTCATAAAAAATCCAAACCAATCCCTTGTGGCCAACTAACTTTTCTTTTTGGGTAAGAAATTGTACTACTAAAAATTATACTGCTTTTGAAACTATTAAAAGAGATATTTTCTTTAACCTTGCCTATCCAAAGCAGTCTCTCTTCTGTGTAATCATTTTGTCCCATATCAAACCACCAGCTTTATGACTGATGGTCTGTTTGGCACAAAAGATATATGTATCCCAGCACAACCTAAAGGACTCCCAGGATAACTCAGATTTATGCTCATCTGCCTTGTCTTAGAGGGAGGAAAGGGTGTTCTGACAGCCAGTGAGCATGACCCAGCTCCAGCCATGTTCACTTTCATCAAATATTTACTTCTGTTCCTCTATATCAGGGCATACAACTACACGTGACGTAAACTTGCCTTTAGAAATGCCAAGCCATTTGATGACTTCTATACCTATCACATCTTTTGGTTTTTGTTTGTTCCAGGAACAAGGCAAGTTGGTGCCATAAGAGCACTTCAGAGCAAACTCAATCGTGTTCGCCATTGCTCAGGACTTTTTATCCCACATGGGGATTAAAGAAAAAATATTTCCCATCTATTCTGCAGAGTCATCTTACAGACTTTGCACTTCAACAACATATGTTTGCCTGCAAAATTTTAGGACATTTTTCATATTGTACATTAGTACTTTACTGGTTTAGATTGACTGCTTACTCCGTTCTTCAAAATTTCTACTTCTTTTCTTTTTTGTTTTGTTCTGTTTTGTTTGAGCCCATGCTTAATTAAATGCTGGCATTGTTAAGAGCATTTCTATCTTAGGTATATTTGACTCATCCTTGACAGTCAGTAGCATTCCATAAAAAGAGATGCACGTTCAGAATGCCATAGGGAAAAATTCAGATGAGATATCAGTTGTCTTGGGCTTAAATGATGTCTTGGCCACAAATTCTAGGGAAAATCTAATCCAGTCACCTGACTACATTCAAAATCTCTGAATACTGACCTGTAACACTGAAGATTTTGGTTTAATTCCCTAGAAATTATCATGCAAAATTGTTTATTCAATTTTCAAGAGCAGGATTGAGTTAATGTTTTTGTATGAACTTCTGATTCTCAGCAAAGTTGGCAAGTAAAAAGCACTTGTCTATAAAATGCCATGCATAGTTTATCCTCCTGCCAACTACCTAAATCTGTATTCCATGCTTCTAGTATATCTTAGGAAGAAACACATTGCAGCTGCTTATTGTTGAGGTTTTTTACTCCTTAGTTTTTGCTATTTGACTTCATTGACCATCTTGTGGCATCACGTGCAAAGCGAGCAACAGTTTTTAAGACGGATCATGAATTTGGCTTATGACATATAAGTGTAAAGCTAGCACTGCAGCATGAGTTCTCACCTGGCTGGTTAACTTCAGGAGGCATTAGTATCTGTTAAAGCAGATTTGCTTCTCAGCAGAGCTTTTCATATGAAGTTCTAAAAGCAGAGCTAACTTAATGTTTCCAGATTAACCACCTTATGTATTTCTCATGGATTCAATCAGATCAGTCTGGTTTTGATTTAGTTATATGAGTGTATGAATCTGTGATTTCTCGTGAGACCATAAAGTACATTCATTCACAAAGAGACAACAGCATACTACTGTGCTTCAAAACATGCAACTGCATTTTGGGCTTGCATAAGCAAGAGTCTGTTACTTCTGATTCATCTATTATTTGATATGGAGTAATAACATGCATAAGAGAACAACTGATTTGTCCTGTGCTACTGCAGCAAAAAATAACTTACTGTAGTTTTTGAACATGTTTTTTGCACTTAGTATCTCATTAATACTTCAACCTTAGTTGCACTGCATCTTTTTAATTGTAATGCAAATACACAGAGTGAAGCAGAAAAGAAAACAAAAGTGAAAGGGGATAAAGAAAACAAAAGAACATTCAGATACCAGTTTGGATATATGCATATTTGGATTTATATGGTATTTAGATACCTGGAGAGAAAGAGATAAAAGTCAAATGCAAATGTTCATATCACCTACCATAAGTGTGTTGGCATGCGCAGTCATCAGACTGATGTAGAGACAAGAGTTCACAAAACCTAACTGAAAATTATTTACTTTACGTAGGTAACATAGTATGTAGCTAAGAAATAAAACATTTTTGGTTGGATAACAGAAAGTACTTGAGTTCATGTGTTATCCATAAAACTTCTAATTACCTCAAGTCATTTGCTTCTATAAAAATCTCTCTGATATTCTTCTGTTGTTTTAGGATATACATCTTTGCGTTGCACATCCCTTTTAATGCTTAGCATCATTTTTGCCATTTTTTATTTCTCAGTTATGCAAAAGTCTCAGTCACAATACGTAATAAACTGCCAAAAGCCCAAATTACATAAAACAAAGCATATTCTAAAAGTACGGAAACTAGAATATTCTCAAAGTAGAGTCAAATCTATCAGTTTATTCTACTGTCTCTTCAGGAATTTCATTGACTTCAGGAGTTTATCCCTGAATGTCAAAATATGTCAACAATTTAAATATACTTTTGCTACCTGTCAGATAAATCAATCATAATTTTTTTTTTTTATTGGTCAGTACATATGCACTGTGTATCTACTCTGTAATAGTAAGAAGGTAGAAAAAAGCTTCAAAAGCCCCTCAGTTCATTAAAGATGCATCAGGTTTTATTAGTATTCAAAAAAAGGAAAAAAAAGGGAAAAATGGGTTAAGAGGCCATCCTCTGCAGTGTGATAGAAGCTAGGCGCACATAAAACAAGCCAAAGAATTAGTTCCTTTACCAAGGAATGACATGAAACTCTAGCCGTGGTAGCTGTAAAAACAGTTAAAGGTTGTCTTTGTGCTCATTAGCACCACTGTGCTGGTATTCTGTGTTGGCAGCTTTTGGTTCTGCTGAGGCTGTCCTAAAGAAAGTTGTTACCAGCCTATATTCTACAGTTCACAGGCTCTCAAAAAGGACACATTAAAACAGTTAGAATCCCCAGGGCAAATGGGGAGATTAAGTAGCCTTCTCCCTCAACAGAAGCCCCAGCAGACAAAGCTTGGCATTGTGCATTCAGTACACTATCTCTTTCCAGCACTGAACTTTACTATTGTCCTCCCGGATTCTAGTTTACAAAGTGTTTGGGGGACTTTGCGTAACGGTTCACTGGCACCACCATTGACAGCCATCTGAGTGTGGGAACTTTTTTAAAGGACGTGATGCCCACAAAATGGTTGGCCTTTTATATCAGCCCTTCAGCAGACGCCGGTGGCAGTTTTTTAGGAGGGAGGGGGGTTACTTTGGAGTTTTCCTGTAGTCTCATCTTTCACAAGAATACAAATTCAGACAGGCAAAGCAAACATGGATTATTTGTTTCCCAAAGGATCGGGCTTTTTCAGGATTTCTAACTCTGGTGCCATGCTACAGAAACTACCATCACAAAGAACGCAGGCTGCCTTGGAATATTTCTTGAGTTTTTAGCAGCTAATGAGAAGACACTATTGGGGAAAAAATGTGTGCAGTGCTTCTGAAATTTGCTTATCTTGTGCTGAAATTTTTCAAAAAGATGTTTAATGAATTTCGATGAGCAATAGTAGATGTCTCATCTGATTCTAAGGCCCATTCCTTTTGATATGTTGCTTTTGACTATCGATATAAAGACGACACTGGTATGAAAGAAACAGCCTTTCAGGAAATACCAAATTTGGGAAACATACTTCAGCTGAACTTAATATTTCATTTTCAGCTTGTTCCAAAGAGGCTGACTAGATATTTTTTCCAGACTCTACAGATGTTAGTAGTGATGCCTGGAAAATAGAAGAGGCTCATTCCACACAGAAGTATGTTAAGGCACTGAGTTCAGGTGAGAGGCACAAACTCCCCGCTTCCCTCAGCTGCTCTACTGTGTGCCCCTCAGCCAGACTGCAGAGCTCCACCAGACCTGAGGATATAGAGAGAGGAGGCAGGTTAGAGCAATGCAGAAGGTTTAGAGTGTGGTACTTGTAAGGAGAGGTGTATGGTAGAACTGCTGGTGGAGCAATAGAAATGAGCGCTGGCTTTGTGGAGAACAAAGTAGGAACGAGATGATAGAAGACTAAAGACAGAGTAGGAGGGTTTAATGAGAATCTGGAGGTCCAGGTTAAAAACTCAAGGTGTAACATGTCCTGCTCTTCACCCACACCTGTTAGACATTTTCATGACTGTGCGCTGGTAGCATTAGGTCTAAACTGAAGAGAAACTGCGGTTCTGCTTAGTTTATGTTTGGAGTATGGTTGATGGAAAAAGACTGTGTGCTGACAGGCACATTGATTTTTACTCTGAAAAACACTGTGCCTACAGTAGCATAAAATGAAATTCATATTTATGACTGTGAAAGGGAGGGGAAAAGGAAAATGGAATAAGATTTTAAACAGCTGATGACTCTGAAGCTAATTAATGAGGTCTGATATTTTTCTTTGATAACTGATTCATTGAGATAAGGGAAAAGCAGATATTCGTATAATATTTTTTCTATTCTATGTAAGCAAAATATTGTCTGTTGGAGAAGACTGAAGCTAGTGTAAGACTGGTAAATTGAGTAAGTAATGCAAAGGGTGATGATAACAAGGGAACAATAGAGACATAAAAGATGAAGAAAAATCACGGTGGAGTCTTTCAAATGTTTTTCTTTGCTCTTATCTAGATGAATAGTTTTCTTAACCATCCTCGTGAGAAGTTATATGGTAAAATTTGAAGATACCATAAACACAGGGAAAGCTGTATTGAACACAAGGACAGAATACAAGGGCAAGCTAAACATAGATGGGATTGAATGCAGTCTGTAAAGAACAAGGCCATAAAGCTGGGGACCTACATTATCTACCACAAATTGAGAATTCATGATTGTGAAGTCAAAAGGAAAAGCACCTGAATGTACACATCACTCACAGAATGTCAACTGGTAAACAGTAATGCAGAAACAGAGGTGTATGAGGTTTGCTCCTGAAAGTATTCATCAGGAGATATTCATCAAAGAAAGAGAAGAAAAAATCAAACCAGGAAGTTGACAAAAGCTAAAAAGCTGTAAGGTGGCTATAAATAAATTTATAAATTAGAAAAAAGTATCTGGGTATCAGTGCAGTAAAATTCTGGGACATTCTTCTAATAGAGCTATCTGAAGCAAAATCAAATTGAGCGTAATTCCTTTGAAAGAAAATTAGCCTGTGAAATGTGAGTTAATTTTCAGCAAAACAGTTTTTCCTCTGAAATGTGATTTATCAAAATTCAAACATTTCAGAAAAATGAAAAAAAAAAAGGTAAAAGAAAAAAAGTGTTATAATGAAATAAGGAGTGAGATATTTAGATTTTCCTTTTTGTAGCATTTCACATAGAGCATATTATATATTTAATTGTCAGATTCACGGAATGTGCTTTTCAGCAACCAAATACTTCAGATGTGGCACATCCTTTTTATTCAGCTCTTGAATTGGAAAAAAATGCAGAATTGCAGAATCCCCTATGTAGCCATGAGTACAATCATCATTCACCTCCACTAAATTCTGCTACAAGCAGCAGGTTTGTGGATGGTGATCCTGCCAGAAGCAGTGAGAGCAGAGAGACTACTTGGCCTCGATCCAGCCTGCCACAGATTCCCAAATGAATAAATGCTGTGGTATTTGGGAAAAAAAAGAAAAAGTACTACATTACTATTAAGAGCGTGCAATGCACTGGAGAGCACTAGCTGACTGTCTGCTCTGGGGGAGAGCTGACTCAAAGCAGCCATTTTAAGGCAGGTGGTGTTATTGTGGACACAAGGAAAACCACCAAATGAATGCTTGCTCTAGTAGATTCTGAATCAAAGGGTCTGTTATAAGACTCCCCAGGCATCCAGCCATTATGTCCATGGCCTTTGCAAATTTTTATTCTGTAAATCCTATGTAAACGCATGACTACAGAATAATATTGGGAATTCTGTAATTTATAAATAAGCTGTTTCCCAGGGGGCTATTGTTTATTAACTTAGTCCTCTTCTGTATATACTCTGTCTTCTTATATGCGTGTTCCGGTGAGGGAATATTTATTTATACGCTCATAAATAAAAGCTTAAACTGGTATTAAGTTAGAAAATATGTGACCTCCAATCTTGAGACTAATTGGTTTGTATGGACTGTGTTTAATTTGCATAATTTCCTCAGCATGATGTCCTCATTATTCTTTTATTTTATAGGGAAAAAAGTCTTTATTTCAGTAGTGAACAGTGAGTTTTAAAAAACGAGACCTTCAGACTTCCAGGTTAGATGCAATGTTCCAACTTGTAGTAAATGTATATTATTTTGTCATGTACTTTGTGACCTGAAATCCAGTTAGAAGCAGAAAATTATATTCATAGGAACAGCTCCTCATTAAGTGTTACCTTTGCTCTGTCCCTTCCGCAGTGGGGATGTAAAGCAAAATGTACATTCTAGTGAATCCTTACTTCCCATGGCAGTAACTGGAGAAAACCTGTCTGAGGAGTCCATTTCACCCCAAGCTTACTCATTGGCTGTATTCCCCACTGAAACAGATAAGATGTAATCTCAGCTCCCTCCTTATAGCTGCATTTAAGGAAACAACTTCAACCACACTACAACAAAGTAAATCTTCTGTTGTCCATGCGCTATCTTTCAGCTGCCTACAACTGATGCCAAAGCAGATCCTTTAACTAATAGATAATTTCTGACCTACAATTTTTCTTAGTAGTAGGACTTATCTTTCTATTTAACAGTAACACTTTTCATCTAAAGTAGCTTTAGAAGATCTAATGTAATAAAACCTGAGGTTTAGGGAGCAAAATGTCCATAATTGAGATGCCCCAAATTCTCTTCTGCTTTTTGCAACTTTCCTTTAAAGAGTATTGACATTTTCTAGCACTAATTAAACAGTGTATATTTTCTTTCCAAGACCAGCCACAAAGAGGTTGTACGAATAACAAGTGTAACTCAATTCCACACGGAAGCGAAGAGATGTTGTGCAATTATAAACCCATTTCTCTTACTAGGTAGTAGATTGACACTGCTTGTTAGCTAACAAAAAATAGTCCTTTGATTTTAGATCTGTTCTTGGTATTTGCTATTGTTAATTCTGTGATGATCACAGTGCATACACACAAGAAATAGGCCAAGAGCTGCTGAACAGGCCTCCGGTGTCTTGTTAATTCAAATGTAAAATATTGCTCTAATTCACTGTTGGAATAGAAGCCATACAACGTGTTGTCATATAAACCTAACATAAGCATACCTTAAATTACTTGAAGTAATAAAACATTCATAAAGTCTGTAGTTCTGTAAGTGGACTGTTAGACTTGTATGCAAATTGCAATTCAACTTTATATGTGTAGAAATGTTGTAAGATTTGATTGAAGTTGAAGATGGTAAACTGATCTCTTAGGTCTAATCACAGCCCTGAATCTACCTTTCTTTTTGTTGCCTGACATAAGGAATTATGCCACTTTGCAGAAACCTTTCTATTTATACAACCTACCTTCTTCACTCAGTGTTAGAAAACCAGATCAGGAAACTGCAAGAAAGCATTATGTAAATGAGAAGTATTAGCACTGTAATTTTGGAATATGAATAGAAAGTACGTAAGATCTGTGTACTTGAAGAGAGAAAAATGACTGACTTATCATCTCTTGTTAGGTGAGGGGAAAAATGTGAACTTATGCCAGAGGCAGAGCATTGAAAGTGCTCACACATATGCCTCTGCTTCAAGAGAAAGAAAATCTTTGAATGGCATAGTTGAAAAGGGCCAACAGAAAATGAATTTGGGATTAAATTACCTGGACGTTGGCTGAGATTGGCATACTTTAAGTAAAAAGATAATGCAGGAGTAAAGACAAACAAATAAATAAAAGTACACATACTTTGAATGTGTAGTGTCTACTAATAGGTGAATAATGTTGCTCAGAAATTGCTCAGAATGTGGGAATTTTATGGCAAATTCTAACTTCTAACAGTTTTTAGATAATTGTTTCAGTTTGGTATAAAGACAGTTCCATTTGCCAAGTTTCCTGTAATCTGACCAGCATGTTGATATCAAACAAAAGAGCAACAAATCTCAGTGTAAAGAAACAAGAGAGTGAACAAATTAGATACTCTTTTTATCCACTCACCTTCTCCTGTTTTAATCTGATTAATCTATCTAGGAGTCAGTCCAGGCACTCATTCCTGGGCTTTTGTGCTAGAAAAGTGCTTGAAATCCAAAGATTTTTGTTTTGCAATTGCAAAACACAACTCATGTGACATACATTAATCCCAGCGTATTATTGCATAAACTAACATACAATAGCTGAAAAGTAGCTCAGTGGTATATTTGTGATGGTACATATGCATAATGCTATGAAAAGCACTCTACAAAGCACTTGTTAAGACAGCCCTTACCCCAAAGGAATTTACAGCCAGAGAGAAAGAGAGAGATAAGATAAAATGCACCTGGTAACCAAGAAGTGATGCTATTTACATTTTTCTTTTCTGTTTGCTTTCTTTTCCCTATGTTTCACCCCCTGTTTTCTAATGAGGTGTTGGGATTGGTTGATGTGACATTTGTGAGTCTCTAGGAAGAATTTGACTGAAGAAGAGTAGTGGCTGGCACCAGGTTTGGGAAATCACATTTTGCAAGATAGGCAGCAAAAAGGAAAATATAGACAGTGATGACTGGAGATGATTCGGAAGGCCCAGTTCCTGTCAAGCAATGCACATTTTGACTCCTGTCAAAGAAAATAAGGAGGGAATATTTTTCAGGAATGGATAGAAACTCACATATACTCAGAGGATGACTTTTTTTCTCTATTCAGATATTTAATGCATAGCATAGTCCTACTCTCAACCGTGCAGTGTTTTGATGAGCAGCAAGTAACTGTCATGACACTGGAATATGAATTCAAATGGTGCTATTGCTAAAGATTTTCATTTACCTCTACAGCATCCAGACTAGAGGCCTTGTTTAAGTTCCCGAATGTCATTAAGTTTCTCAGGACTGTATGCTACTGAGACTTGCCACAGCTATTCTAATCCATTCAACTTCTCATTAGAGCATTGCTGTCACTTCTCAGCTTCTGTATCGGCCTGTTCCCTGATTTCCTTCAATATATACTATCCATCTGTCTTCTGTATTACTTTCTCCACTTCCTCTCCCTCATGTTTCCCCTTGTCTCCTTCTGGTAGCATAATATAATTATATGAAATTCATGGCCACGTTCTCTGCTTCCCTTTGTGCACCTACTCCTGCCTCTCAGTTGATGCACCTTGCAACAACAGCCAAGCTATACCCTATCTTTTCTATTTTTTTTTTTAATAGTCTCAATTTGATTATCTTACCCACCTCAAAAATATTTATCTATACTTGGTTACTGTAGTACAGTATGTGGCAGTGGTTGTGAATCAAGTTGAATGTTATCCAGATACACTATAGCAGTAGGAGTATTATATTATAGTTTTGAAAAGGAACACTATCTACAACCAGTCCAAAACACTTAGCCATGCCTTCAAACATGATTTGGAGTAATTTATCTGAATAGAACATGAACAGATAAGCACCTCAATTGACAGTTATACTCAAAGCAGAAAGACAATTTGATTAATATAAGGCACCTGTACTCTTTAAATCATTTTTAAGATGGCATCTGTTTTCTTGTGAGATTAATTATATGCAATACCAGTATTTTACCTTCAGCTTGTTTGTCTAACAATCTCAAAAGTATTATAAATGAAATATACAAAGCAATGGATTTAAAAGAAGAAATAGAAAGACAACAACAAATATGCTTTCAAAGCAGCATTTCCTTTTTTATCCATTTATTTAACTAAAGAACTTTGGAAGAATGTATCATGGCTTTGAAAACAAGCAGTAAGGATTAAACAATTAGTTGGCAGTTAAACTTCAGAAGAGATGTGAAAACAAAGAAAGGCAAGAGGAAACCTTTTGTTATTAATCATCCTTCTTATCACACTTTATAAGCACTGTATGATATATGGCAAAATATGGGGAACTCCTCTAGATTACACTGAGAGTAATCAGATTTATTCTTTGAATGCTTAGTATTATGCTTACCATGTTCAGAAAATAAGGCTTTACTTTGATATTGATATTTTACAAAGATTCACTAAAATTTCTATGTTGTCTTCAGAACTTTCAAAGGAAAATATTCCAAAATTGAGCACAAGAAACATTGCACCTGATAAACAATATCCTACAATGAACCCATTCCAAGGTTGGGGAAAGAAAAAGTTACCCTGGAAATTTTTACTGGAAGGATGAATAGTATTACTATGTGGTCTGTTTGCTTTATTAGACTGTTGATGCAACCTTGATGTAACTTTTGTTCATTGACAATATAATACCTATAAATCATGAAGTGATACGGCTTCACAGGAAAACATGAAAAGATTTTTTTTGTTGATAGACTATTTTGATGTTCAACATCAAGGAGACAGTCACCTTAAAGCAAGTCTGAGCATTTTGTTCAAAGGGAACTTATGAGGGAGTTAAGACCTCTAGTATGGATTTGAGGACAAGATCTTACCTGAAAAGAGAGTTCATTATGGATCTTTCTGAAATACAAAAATGGCTGAAAGACAAAGGTGACAAAGCGAGCGCACACACTGTGTGCATATAAAACTAAATGGAAGTCCTTTATTATGGATCAAACAATTTCCACTTGTACTGCAAAACTGCTCAACAGGGAAATACAGTTGCATAGTTCTTGAACAGGATAACCTGAGTAGGAGAAATATAAAGGAGCAACAAGAAAATGTAGAGGAGTTAGTCTATCCTTTCTTTAGAGACATTTAAAAAAAAAAAACAAAAACATTTTTAATATGGAAATAACTGATTTAGAATATTTCATGAACATAATCAAAGAAACTTCTTGATGTTTTAGTCAGATGATTGATGATTCAGCCAAGCCATTTAGATTCAGGGCTAATAGTTAGATGTTTCACTGCTTCTCCACATACTTTGTCTACAGCAGAGACTCCTAACATAAAGATGTGTAGTAAGCACATCTAAAGTTAGGTATTGAAGATGGCTTAATGTGAACAGTTTTTCCAAGCAGAACAAGGTCCTCCACATAAGTGGACACCTAGTATTACACATAAAGGTTGAATGTATCTTGCCAAATTTCTTGTGTATAAGAATTTAATTGGTCAAGTCTAAACCAACTGTCTCTCTACAGCAATTGGGCAGAAATAGACAATTGTAGAAGATGCATGCATTAAAAAACCTTTGAAGCTGTCTATTTTTCTGAGTTGGCTGCAGATGGAACAGGAACAGAACTAACTCTTGGACAGCTGGCCTTCTTTGAGACAGTATTTCTGATAAGGTACAAAGAAGTCGTTAGTGCAGGAAAGAAAATGTTCTATGAATGCTTGATTTGGTGTTTTTGTTTGTTTTGTTTTTTTAAACATTTGTAAAGCAATGTGAGTAAAAAAATGATCTATGACTATTCTTAATCTCTGATATTTAGGTTCAAGGGAAAGAAATCTGGGTTTTACAGTACAGACTCCCTTTTGAGGCCAGGGTTTCACAGATCTGTATAATATACAATGTTGGAAAAACATCAGTAAACTCTGTTTGCATCAGTAAACACTGCTGCACTCTTATCCACCTGAAAAATTTGGAAACTGGAAGAGCATACACATACTGTCAATAGTGGGGGTTTTTGCTTAACTCATAGACAGTATTATCTTCACATTCCTTGGTAAAGCATTTCCACCTGTCTGTTTCCAGAGCATGGAGAAGGAAAAAGAGAGGGGGAATCATCTCACTGAAAACAGCTCTTGTTCTATATGCATTCTGCTGATTCTTGTGAACAGTGATGGCACTTGAGGAGATGACCTCTCTGTAATGACAACTTCTATTTTATAGGTACAAAACTATATTTCATTTTTGAAAATATAATCTTTTTATGGGAAGTTTTCTTTGATTTGAATAGAAGCAGTATTTTAAGTGTAACACCACTGAAATTACTGCCAAATTCAGGTTATATGGTTTAGTTTGGTTTCAAGTATTTTCCTAATCCATGTGCTGATTCCATAGTAACATATTCTATCCTGGTTTTACTCTTTCCTCTCTCCACCGAGCTCCACATCAAAACATTCCAACTTTCTTGCAAATTAATAATTTAAAATGAAAGGAATCTGTCATTCTAAAATGGGAGAAGACAAGAAACATTCTCTGGAGTGCCCATTTCCTTGATTTATCTTACAAATTCATAGCCTAGTGACAAAAGCTTCTTTGTCTGATGCTGTAGCAGTATGCTGTTTAGTAAGTAGGGCAGTGTATACATTTTTACATACAGAGTTTGTTTTCGACATTAATAGACAACATAAAACTAGGATAATTAAATAGAAATGTATAACTTTTTAAATGTTATATCTTCATGAACACAATTCTTTTTTTACCATTTTAAAAGTGCTGGAGCACAGAGATCATAGAATCTGAACATCATCAAACATTATCTGATGTCACTTTCTACTTCAAATAGTTCAACCTGACACTCTGTTTGGTTTACCCTTTGCTAAGATGGAGGCTTTACTCTGAAATGACCCCTTTGGCTTTGCAGTGAATTGTTTTAGTAAACAGATGGATCATTTGACTCAAAGAAAAAAATAGTAAAATATTCATTTAGGCCTGCAAATCATTTTTCTGAATGAGAACAGTGAATTTGAAGTGCCTGAGGCTTCAAACCTTTCAGGAGTTGGAATTCTGCATGAAATTGGGCTGTTAGTATCTTGCCTTTACTTTATGTGATTTATTCTGTGTGCTCCATACTAGAGAACATTTAATTCCTTATTGTATGGAAACTGGAGGTGTATTTGTTTCACTTTACAGGCAGCTTTACTGAGCAACGTGTAGTTGTATTTAGTACAACTGTGGTACATATTTCATTAAGTCGTTTGTTTTCCAGTCTTACCCATAATCAACTGAAAGATATGAAAATTCCCTTAACTCTTGTAATTAGGAACACGAGCACAAGTCTATAAATGGAAGAGGTATGAAAGCAAGAACTCTTCCCCATTTTGTGGGTATGGACTATCACATTTTGGATCTATGTTCATTTTTGTCAGTAGAATAATCTTTTGCAAGCTGTAGCATGGTTATAGTTGCAGTCACAAAGAAAATGTTTTAAATTAGTTTAAATATATAAAATCTTTAAAATACTGATGCTCATCTCCGAGCTAAAATATTATTTAGTATCGGTTGCATGATCTGTAGCATGTGAGATAGAAAAGACCCCTTGATCAACGAGTATAAATTTATGAAAGACATTCGAATTTCATTAATTTAACCCCTGTGTTAGGCTCACTGATGCACACTTTTCTCTGCTTAAGGCTTCCAGAAAAGCATTCTTTACAGGAATCAAGAAATGAAGCTTTCACTTCTTCCCTTGATTATTCAGTACCATGTAATCATCAAATATTTTATTGGTAAGTTAGGTAATATGCCTATTGACAAATAGATTTTTTTTAATAATAGTAACACCAATAACAACAATAATAGTAATGTTTGTAAATATCAGCTCAAGAAGCTTGTACCTAATTCTAAAAATAGAGATCTATTTTATACATTCTCCTAAACTTGTGAAGAGTTTGGCAGAAACACATCTAAAAAGCTATTTATCTGTGTTTTTTTTTTTTTCCACGAATACAAATGAAATGTTCCTTAATTTTTCCAGGATGGGAACCACTCTCAGGCAGTGGGTTGTCACCTCAGGCTCTTAGGACACAGAAGGTGCAGTAGATACAGAAATATACAATTCTCTAAGGATTAGCCTAAATCTACACAGTAGTTTAAAATGCTAATGTTTGGCCTTCACATGTTTAATACCACCTCAACTTTTCATTTATCATTTGAATCCAATGCCATTTTGTCAAAAGTTTTAGCCATCTGAAATTATGTGTCAAAACAATACGATATCATGTGTTGATTCAAAATTTGTCTTGTGAAAACATTTTAGATTATTCAAACTCAATTCATACTTCTCTTGCAATAAAGTAGTCTCTTTTTTATTGTTAAAAATACTCTGTGCTCAAACATGGAGAAGATAGGCTGGCTTTGAACAAAAGCAGCTCTCCAGAGAAATGTATGTCCATATTGTAATCAAGAAAATCCTTCATGTCTCTTGTTAATTGGTGACTTTCCCTGCATATCTGATGGGAAGATTTATGGCTTTGAGCAAAAACCTCTTTCAAGGGATTCTTAATAAAGGTTTAAGGATGGGATTTTCAAGAATACCAAGGGGAGTTCTTTTGAAAGCAGTTGAACCCTTCCCCCCCCCATCAAAGCACATTTGAATCTCTCATTTATGTTTCCAAGAAGTCAAATTTGGGCCATGTTTATAATTTTGCCCTGTGCTCAGAGAAAACTGAATGACAAAACCAACAAAAATATCCAAAACCTACTTTTTTATCAGTACTTTGCCTGTTTATGGCAATTCTAAGAATTCTAAGAAAGCAGCTGTGAAACATGGTATGGCACTTTTAAAACTGTTATTTGATGAATTCTCTGGTATTTAAGATATTGGTGTGTTTGATATTTATTCATGAAAAGTATTAATTAACTCCTTGGGAATGGGTAGTATCTCACTAAGCTTTCACTAAGACTTCAGCAAGCTGGGCAGAAAAAGTCTCAGGCTGATCTTCAATATTTCCTTCTGTTCACTTCCTAACAGATCTTTTACTACATGTACACTTAACTGTCTAAACGATCATTCCCATTTTCTTAAAAACTACTAAAAATATTGACCAAGAGTATCACTTAAGTCCTAGTGTATATTGCTTTAACAGTGGCTTCATTCTGTAGTTACTGTCATGTACTGTCTGGGTAAAATGTAGGCCAAGAGCTTTACAGTTCCATTTGAAACACTGAAAATCTAACATGACTATGCTGTTAAAATCTTTGTAGTCTTGATTTCCTGACTCAGAATTAACTTCTTGAAGTAAAATGGACATCTGTTGGTACTTTCACTTGTTTCATCCTTTAGCCTTGGAATTTTTCATAGCATTTGTGACTTCAGCAAACGCTTGAGAAATCTTGAAACTTCTTGAGAACACTGTAAAAAGTTTGGTTTTGTTTAAAATCAATACGGTTGTTTTTAAATAGAATCCCTTTACGGTGCACTGGTAGAAGTTTATGGTGGCTTGAAGCTTCCATCTTTAAACCAGACTTAGAACTCTAAATCACCTAAAAAGGAAATCTAAAGTTGACTTTTACCAACTTACTACCAGCAGAGGGCATTACAGTGTAATTCACAATAAACAATACAGCATTACTTTTTGGAAACAATCCAGAAAAGAGCAGACAAAAGTACATGGGAGTTTTGATGAGGATTTTACTGAAAGATGTGTGGTTCCTAAAATAATGTTGATGAAATTACTGCAAAGATACTCCCATTGTAATCATAGATCTCAAATCTTGTAAACATCGTATGTTTCTTTAAATCAAAATACAAATACAAGCAGTACTGCATACCAAAAACTGACAAAGAATAAACATAACCTACTTTCTTAAAATTTGGGAAGCAAATTTAAATTTTACAAAAAAAAAAAAAAAATCAGTAAAGAGAACCAACTGTATGTGAGAACATAGCCTCTCAAACTTCTCATGTGAACAGTTTCCCATCCCCATAGCTAAGAAAGGGTCCCTCAGTAGTGCATTTCATGGCAGTATGCAATGTTTCAGTATTGCAAACCTTTTTAACACCAATGCCTTGCTGTTGCTCTTTTGTTCACCTACTTAAGGAATACTGCTACAGGGATCGTAGGTGGAAGGAGTAGATCCCTGGTAATATTCTCCCCCATTGTGGTCTGTAAGAATTTCACCTGGGACTTCCTTTGGTTTGAGTATATATTTTATTATAGTCTGATATTGCTATCTGAAATACTATTCTGTTGCTGTCCCCTTGAAGTCTTAAGATTTAAAAAGCATTTTTTTCCATTTTTGTTGTATTCTCTGAGGTTAGCTATGAGTCCGTGCAGCTCTGATGGTGCCCTTGAGCTAAAAGTAGAACGTTTTCCCAACAGTATAGTTGAGGGTAAATGCAGATAAATTGTGTCTACTCAGTAATAACTTGGGAATTACAAAACTTGTTCATTTACATAAAAGAGAAGAGGAAGTTTTCAACTTTTCTTTTAAAAGGAGATGGCTTCATTTTTATTCCTCTACCAATAGTAACTGTGTAATTTACTCTTGTATCTTCTCTGTGAAGAAGTGAGAAGAGAGAAAACTGGAATTTATACATGTGATCCTCGCATACCATCATGCTGTCTACTCTGGAAGGTTCTCATTATGGCACAGCAGAAATGGCACTGACTTGCAAGAGGCAGTCAGCACTCCACAATCTTTCACAAACTTACTAATTTTCAAATGTCCTTTTTTTATGCCAGTACAGGTTTTTGGTTTGTTTTTTTTTGTTTGTTTGTTTGTTTGTTTTTGTTTGTTTTTGAGAGAGAGAGAGAGAGAGAGGAACAGCTGCTGGCTTTATATTAAATGACAGAATCTCCGGGAAGAAGAGGAGGAACACACTGACGGCATGTCTACACAGTCAGGAACAGATACTTAAGTGCTTGCTCCTTGCACACTGAGAGCCAGGCACACAGAGCCAGCTGCAGCACAGCAGCCATGTAGCTGTGTTATTACAGTAATGAGCCTGAGTTAATAAGGCCTGTTGAGACACAACCTGTGTTAGCTCAGCCTTGGCACTATGATAGCATATTTACTCAGCTTCTGGATTGGAGCTGGCTCGTGTCAGGCCGTCTCAGAGAGTGGGAGGAATAGCTGTGTTATTGGATGCTACTAACTATGTAGACATACCCTGACAGATTTGTCCTTTGGGAGGTTTTAAGGAGAACACATGCAAGACCAGTTTTCTTTTTAATGAAATATTTAGCTGATTTAGCTGGGGCCCAAGGCCTTTCCTCAAGGTAGTTTTTGGTTGTTTTTTTTTTGTTTTTAATTCTGAAGGCAGCCTGACCTTCTGTGAGGAGATGCACGCAATATGGAAGCCTGGTACTGCTGTTTCCTGCACAAAGCTGGAAGGAACTCTTTTAAAAGAAAACAGCCTACTGTGTTCGTGGGTATATAAGTCTCACTGACAGCATCCTCTCCCTCAGCAGCAAACCTTATTTGCCCTGCAGATTCTATCCTTTAGCACTGTCTTCAGCTGAACTTTATAATACATTTGACATGGGCCTTTCTTACCAGAGTCCAATAAGACTTAGACCAACAATTTTGGGGGGGAGGGGGGGGGGAGGGATAGTAGAAAGAAAAAACCTGAAAGTAACTCCAGATCCCAAAGAGGAGGAGAATTTCTAGTGGTGAGAAAACTTTTATGGTCTAGCAGAATCAGATGTTTCTGTTACACAGAACTGAGCTCTCTGTTTTCTGGGTGGAGGGTTAAATAATTTGTGTACCTTTTTTTTTTTTTTTTTTCCCGTGTTGCTTACTTCATGCAGTTTGGTTTTACCTAAACACATTTAATACATCTTTATACATTCTTGGTTTTGTAATTAAACTAAATGATACATGTTTTCACAGCTCTCTGAAAGTACATTTTTAAGAGCTTTTGATACGGATAAGGATTGCTGAAGTATTTGCATCTTCAATATTTCACCTATGTGAAACCTATGATTGTTTGTATGTATTCTGAATGTGCAGAGAAGGCTAAGATTGGGCAAGCCCTTACACGTAGAGGATGGCACTTCCACTTGTTCATTAAAACAGACATATTACCACTTCAAGCGAAGCATACTGCTGGCATAAGATTTTTGCTGCTCCTTCCAGTAGCGTACTGTGCCTACTGACGGGTAGTGTGCAGTTCTGACACCAGCAAATAAGCACATCAGCTTAGGGCAAAGACTTGTTTTTCCTCTACCCATTCTAGTCACACAGGGCACACTGAAAAAATTCAGGGGGTGTAATAAAATACATGCTCTAGGCATTAATATTGGATGTCTCTATCATTTGTAGTCCTTACTTTTTCCCTTCCTCCACTCAGGGGCAGAACATAATATTAAAACCATAGTAAGCATTTTTTTTTAATTAAAAGAGGTTAAATATATGGGATCAGATAGGCTTTCATCATGCAATTATGAATTGTATGCTGGTTATTTTAAATTTCAACATGCAATTGAAAATTGTACTGTGTGAGCTGGCTCGGGTATCTGCTTTGCATTTGACTGAGTTAATTCACTGCAGGTATTCAGCTTTAAGTGGCGTCTGCTTTAAATATGTGCAGTAATTCAATCAAAGAAATAAGATGGATAGTTTATGTAATCCTTTTCATCTCCAGATTGCTAAGGTTAACCTTAACTATTCCTGAATTATAAATGCGTACAGCAATCCTGAACTAATACGCGCAAAAAAAACTTTTTTGATGGCCTGTTGAAAACCATAGAATAGTTCCTTCTTTCAAAATATAATTGAAGGAACCTACAGGCCCTGTATATCATTTCTTCCACTTATTTGTAATCTTAAACAAAAGTTTGGAGCAACTCATTTAAAACAGTCATGTGTGGTAATATTAAACCCTTCCTCTGAGCCAGGAATGTAGGTAATTTTCAGAATTTTGGATGCACCATCCTTACTGCCCTTTTTGGTGCCAGCAGATTCTGTCACATAAACAGGAACCCAAAGGCAAATATTACAGAACAATAACACTCTGTTGAAGCCTTCACAATTTATAGAGTAATTAAGTACATTTAACAATAAAGAATAATTTATCTTTTAGTTTGTTAGTTCATTCAATGCCATTTGGATGGGTCTGCTTGCTAGCTCCCTTACAGGCAATCTGAATGATCCACTAGGTGACACCCTCAGACTCTTCCTACATTCTGTACAGAAACAAGGAGACAGTGAGTACTGAATAGCTCATGCGTTAAATTCTAAACCAAGTACTGAGATTTCAGGGACAGGTCTGTCTTTGTTCAGTAATATCACAGATAACACTGGTTTTGAAATAAACACTGTGTTGTCTGTATATAAATTACATATTAAGCTGATTAGCATTTTATCATTATCAAAAACAAAGCCATAGAAGAAAAGTTGTACATATTATTTCCTATAATTATAATAATTTTAAAAGACATTTGGGCTGGTGTGCTGAGTAGGCTGAATAGAAAATATGCCTTTAGCATTTCTTACTGGAGGAACAGAAAGAATGTAGCTTTAGTGATTTTTTTTTTTCCACTGGGGATGTGCTATAGCACCTTTCTAACAGAAATAAAAAGCCACATGCACCCTTAATATAAAAAAGTATTGAAGAATAAACATCAATGGAATTTTTCATGTTTATGCCAATGGTGATTTTTTCTTGTATTCCTTTATGTTGATAACAACGCTTTATAAATCCTTTGAAGAAAGGATCTTTTGTCATGTTGTTTTTATACACCTAGAATAATGAGGCTTGAGCATATTTAGAGTCTCTACCCATGAATTCAACATAGCAAATAAAACCTTAAATCTGATTGCTGGTATTCCTAACTCAGTAATAACCATGAGTACTGTTCTAAGTGGTGTATTGACCCAGTGTAGTTCAGTCTGAAGTCTGAATTCACTAATTGTGCAATCAAGTGCAGCATGAAAGAAATAGGAGCTGAAATAGGAGCTGCATATCCAAATTAATATAAATAAAAGACAAATCATCTGAAGGCCTTAACAATCAAATGCAAGAAATTATTTCTTTGTATATCATGTTTAAACAGTGACCATTCAGGTCAAGAAAGAGATATAAATTGACTGAGATGGAAGTCACAACGTTTTTTGTTAAACATATTAATAATCCCAGTTTATTATACAACTGCAGACTTTTGAGAGATTAACTGGGAAAAAAAAATAGAGGAAAAAAAAAGGAAGAGAAAAAGGAAAATACACGTGGAATTACATGAATTACTATGAGTGAAATGAGTTACTGTAGCTAAATGGAAAAACAGCATTGGCTCCCTTTGTGGGATTCCTGAATCTGTAGCCTGATCATACAAAAACAGACCCAAAGCCTTGAACCAGGTACCATTAAAATCTTGAAAAAAAACTGCTGTGAAAATAGAATAATTTGTACAGACATCTTTACAATAATCTAAAGGACAACTAACAACACACTCTTATCTGAACTAGCTCTCTGTGAAAGCTTAATTGTACCATATAAAATAATGTCATACTTGTTGCCAGCCTCAGAATGCTTAGAATGATAAATTTTGTGTGTATATATGCATACATGTGCAGATGTGATTGTATAATGTACACACGCACTCACAGAAGTATTCCTGGCAGCTAGCTCATGGAGATAACTGGAAGGCAATGTGGTAGTTTTAAGACCAGGAAGGTAAGAGTCACTTGAAGTTCAAAGAGGTTTTTGTAGAGAGGGTAAAGTTGGCCCCATATCACAACCAAGACAAGATGTACGTATGATGCCTTTAGAGAAAAGCAAGCTGGGATCTTAAGTAGTTACAAAAATTCAAGTTCTTCTGAGTAATGTGGAATAAATAATCTCTAACAGCACATTCTCTCTTGTGTCAGAGGCAGCTCTGATTTCAGTCACTTTGAGGAAAGAGTGCCATCTGCTGAATCACAATTATCATTTCTAGAGAACCTTAGAGCTTTTCCAGTCAGAGCTCAGTGTCTCAAACACAGGCAGAATATGGAAATTTGTGCACAGGCGTACTGCCCCTCTGCTGCCATTTGTCACATGGCAACAAACTGTAACGGAATATTGTCAGGAAGGCCCAACCTCTACTGCCATATCACCAACGTCTGCCTCTGGCGTTGTGGGCCAACAGAATAATGTAGGAGGCATTACTTTTGGAGCAGCCCTCGTATGTATCTGTGTAAGTTTGAAATATGGATGGGGTTTTGTAACAACATAAATATTAAAGTAAAAATCCAGTCCTTCAACTGTTATATATTCAGTGCTGTAAGAAATTTAAATAAAAATGTTAAATGCTAGAAATTGGAGCTAATATTCCACTGCAGTGAATGCAGTAGATGGGTGTTATTGTACAATCAAATGCATACATTTTATTTTCTAAAGTCTCAGAATTTACCTGTGTTTTTAAAATCCGCTTAAATACATGACTTTGTCAAAAGAAATGTGTTACTTCTCTCTGTGCTTTTTGGGATGAAAATTATCCATTGATAAATTCTAATATGGAATGTAGTTTTACAGATATATACGTATATACATACATCTCAGCATCAAGGACAAGAGGGATGCTCTAATAGCACACGTTTTGTAAGAACATCTGCAGAATTAAAGATGTCAATTACTTATAAGATATTCTAATGAAGTTTTGTAGGCTTACAATTTGAAGAGATTCACTGAACTGTGCAGCTGTTATACATTATTACAATCTAAAAGAATTAAAAAAGATAATTAGACCAGTATATATCCACTCCCATTAATTTTTCTGAAGTAAGAAAACACTGACAGCTAACCATTATGCTGAGGAGTATTTGAGAGAGTATGAATCAGAACAAGTTTTGGAAGCTGTGGTGTACTTTCACTCTGGGTGCCTAATGTACAATGGATTCACAAGTCTCAAAGGATAAAGATTTCCTTACAGCAATATCAACTATCTCGCATCTCTGTTAAAGACAGGGCAGTTGAGGCACAAAACACTTAAAATGCTTTCTTTTACTCTCACCTCATGATCAAGCGCTAAGGCCAGCCAAGCTTCAGAGCTTTAATCCACTCTTGTGGATTACAGCGCTCTGGATCAGGCTGCCCAGAGGACATTATGGAGTCTTCTTTGGAGATATTCAAAACCTGCCCATGTGCTTTCCTGTGTAACCTACCGTAGGGAACCTGCTTTAGCAGGGGGTTGGACTGAATGACCTCCAGGGGCCCTTCCAGCCCCTGCGATTCTGTGATTCTGTATTTAGAATACCACTGTATCTGAAAGAAAATTAACGTCCAGAATACAAGACTTCAGTACAGCATTACCTGCCTGTTTTTTGCATGACCTGAGAAAAAGAGTGCATGGATCTAGATGCTTGTTATTTCACCAGTATAAAGGAAATAGATTTATCTTGAGTAGAGAATTAGTAAACACTTTATTTACCTTTTCTCTACAGCATATATGCTTACAACCAGATATAAAGTAAATGGATTCATTTATGTTGATATTCCATATATACATCATATAAATGAACTTAAATGATTTTTTAAGATTATGTGGAGTATTTACAGCTTCATTTAAATACCTAAAAATGATACAAGTAAATGGATATATGTATACAAGTAAATGGATATATGTATACATCAATTATATGAATATATGCACATTCACAGAATATGTAAACTCCTTGTAGAGTGACCTGCTTGCAGAATCACAGTTTTGCCTTTTTTGAGAGAAGCAATAGATTAAAATATGTAATCCAGCACAAGAAAAGTGAGCCTGTCAAGCATTGATAGTAGTATCACTACAGAAGGAGTAACAGAAGTGCCCTCAGAATTTTATCTGTGGTGGTCTTGTTTTCTTTTTTTTCATCCTGGAGACTAGATAGTCTGGGCACCAAGGCAGTTCTGTCTATAGAGGAACTGGAACAGAGACTTGAAGAGGATATGAGATCCCAGTCATCAGAATTTTTTATAAATGAGGTTAAAATACTTTTGCTGTTGAGAGTCTAAATATCTGACCCTGCCTTGGAACAGGGAGGTGAATTACATGACCTCCTAAGACTTCTTCTCAGCCCTGCATGTGACTCCTGTTTATTTGCTCAAAACAAAACAAAAACGAATTCATCGAAATCTCAGACTTTTCATTAGGGTTCAGGGATTATCCAGGACCTACTCCATGTTCTTGCGGTATGTTTTAATTCTGGAGGTACTATTTAAGTTGTCATTCATAAGGCACAGAATGATTGTGTGATGACAGTGTTTGAGCTGAAGGAAATATTGTTGGTGAGGTACAGCTTGAAGAAATCCCTCTGAAGAGGGGAGGTGCTCACTGTGGAAAGTAGACTAACATAGTTTCAGTGCACTCACAAGAACCTTTTTTGTTGGACTTTTTCTCCTATGCCACAGTGAGGGAGGTAAAACAGGGCAAACTTCATGGCATGCTGTCATGAGTGTGACGTGACTGATGGAGGCTGTGACCGTCAGAATCTGTTTGGCTGATAACAACGCAGGGTGCATATGAATCCTACTACAGGAAATACAGTAAGGTTCTTGCTCTGGAGTTTTATTATCTCGCTGCAAGAAAAGACTCATTTGTAATGGGGTTAATATCTTCAACATGTTTCTTGGAAATTAAATTTATTTTTTACATCTCATTCAGTCCTTGCAACTTAATGAATCAATCCTAGAAATACATGGAGCATTACTGTAAAGCGATGGTACTGCCATATGTTGGGCTTGTCTGATAGCAGACTTTCTTCCAAGCAGCCCTACCCTTTCCACCTACGGCGTTAAGCCTCCTTGCTCCACCACTAACTCTTGTGCCACCAGATAAAGCCCATAGGGGCTACACCACGCTGATCATGGTGTAGGGCAGCTCACAGGCCTCTGTGCAGGACTTGGCCTTGCACTTACTTGCAGAACAGCGATCTGATAAGGCTTATGCCGGATGTTTGGCCTATGCCTGTGGCACAGCCAGGCCTTGTTGCCAAGGATCATTTGACAAGCCACAGCCGCACTGCCCGTTGGGAATACCAGGCCACGCTCTATCTGACTACATAGACCTGTATTTGTTATGCCGCCTGAGAATGCAATTGATAATTATGGCAGGGGACAGGGAAGGGAAATAATCAGGGAAGCCGTGACGGGAAAGCAGGGCTCCTTGGCCCTAAAGGCATTATGTAGCGTGGGGCCACGCTGCCTTGGGATGAGGGTGTGTAACCCTGTAGGATTCCCCAGCAATTGCAAACCACGCTTTCAGTAATCACGAACGAGGCCTCAACAAACTCGAGGCTATTTCAAGCCTTTGGGATCCTGGACGCTTGAAGGGTTTTATACGTTTGCTTCAGTTTGGAGCGGAAGCTGTTCTGCGAACACTGCTGCCCACCCGCCTCAGGCCGCTGTCCCCCGCCCCAAGGCAGCCCGACACCACGCCGAGGCGCTGCCTGGAGCAGCTTACGCCTGCCCGGGGCACCTCGTCCGCCCGCCGCGGGCCGGCACCGCCCCGCGCCGTACCTTCTGCGGGGGCGGGGCGGGCTGCGTGGGGCGGGGCGGGGCGGGGGCTGCCGGGTGCGCTGCGCCGGGTGCGGAGCCGTGTAGGTGCGGCGCCTTCGCGGTGTCCCGCGGTGGCAGCAGAGCTGCGGGGGCCGGGCGGGGAAGCCCAGGGCGGCTCAGCGTGACAGCAGAAAGTTGAGCAGCTTGCTCAGGGGCAGGCGGGCAGTGCTCCTCCTCCTCCCGCCGCCGCCGCACCGAGGGTGGGTGGGGGCGTCCGCCCAGGGAAGTTTTGCTCCTTCTCGCTTCCTTCCTTCTTAACTTGCCCCCCTCTTGTGCCCTTCTCCGGCGCTGGGGAAGGGGCGTGCGTGTGGTTCCCGCGTGCAGGGGGCGGCGGCGATGCTGGGCAGGGCTGGGAGCTGCCGCCGGGGCTCCCCTGCGTGAGTGCGGCCCCCGACGCTCCCGCCCCGCCGCCTTCCCCCGTGATGGGAGCGGGGGCCGCCGCCGCTCCGCCGCCGCGCTCTGCCCGCCTCCAGCCCCGCGCTCAGTGACTCGCGGGAAGGAGGGCAGCGGGAGCCGCTACGTGCGCGTCGCACCCGGAGCTCTTTGTTGTGCGCGTCCCGGGCACCGAACAAAGTCTCGGGCCGGAGGAGCAACTCGTGAGCGGCGGCTGCGGAGAAGCCAGGCTCTTTTGTGTTCTGCCGTCTTTGTGGATGGTCCTGGGAAGTGTCACGGAGGAACGCCCGGGCCGAGAGAGAGCAGAGCGGGGCCGGCGTGCTCCCGCAGCACCCGGGTGTGACAGTGCCGAGCGCCGCGGGATTACGGAGCCTCGGTCGCGTCGAGCCGCTGTGGGATTACAAGTGGGGGCTCTTCTGGCATGAGACTGTCTGCAGGCGCCACCTGAGGACAATGGTCGCGGAGTTTGCTCACTTTTACCTCTGTGGATTACTCTGCCTCGCCTCAGGTAACCGCCGCCGGCGGGAGAGCCGAAGGGCGCGGGACTGCGGCGGGTGGCAACGGGCTGCACCGGACCTTTCCGCGCTTCCCGTCCCGGCTCCGCCGGCGGGGCGCAGGGGCGGCTGGAGCCGGGGGTGGGGACGCGGCGCGTGGGCTGGGGAGGGCCGCTGGGCGCGCCCCGACGGTGGGGGCGGCGGGAAGCGGCTCCCTCCTCCCGCTCGTCCCGCTCGGCCGAGGCTCGGAGCGGGTAGCGGCCGCAGGTATCGCGCCCCTGCCCCGCGGCCGCCGTTACCGTGTGCGAAGGGCCGCCGCTGGGACGGGGTCTGCCTCGCCTCCCTCCTCGGTTAAAGTTTATCCATGTGTGTAAAGTGGAGTGTCAGCGTGATAAATGGGAGAAGGAGAGATGGCTGTGGAGATAGAGAGGATTAATGGTCATTAGTCACTGTTTGAGCGGGGCTTATGTGTGTTGGGGCATCTTATCGTGCCTGTTAGATTAAAGATAGGGCCGTGCTAATAGGGTATTGTTGATAGCAGATTGCGTTCGCCTGCAGATTCTCTCTTTAAGCTCCCTATCAAATTGTGGTGTTGAGGAATGCGATGGAGCAGCGTGTATAATGACTTCAGACCGGGTCCGGGTCCCTTCGCGTCGCGATGAGGCGCTCGGTGCAGCGCTCCGGGTTTTGCGCGTGTCTTAATCCGAATGGAGCGGTCATGGGGGGATCTGGTGCTTGGCTCTTGTTTTCCTTTCTGCGTAAGCTTCCTGTTATTCTTAGGAGACGAGACCTATCTGTCTGCAGTGTGCCTCCACGCTCCCAACAGCTCCTTTTGTCACGTGTTGAAGTGAGCTATGACTAAATACAGCAAAACCTCGCGTTACGCCTAACGTACGAGTCGGTGCCCAAGCTAACCTTAATTGATTTTTATAAGTTCGCTGAGGACCCTTTTGAGTAATTAAAGCTGTGGTAGTGTGAGACACCTGGTCAGTAAATGAATGAATGAAGTTTTTGAAAGCCTTAAGTACACTGCCTGAAGCTTTAAGTCTTAATTATGTCACTGAATGCAATAACTTATGTCTGTTTCTAGATGGTATCATAAATTTAACTATTACTTTTTTGCTGGTAGGTATTAGGTTTACCTCTGTGGCTTTGAGCATGGAAAACTTTGCCTTTCTCTGTCTTTTGAGAGCAGCTCTAACCCTGTTCACTCTAAACTATGTCAATTGTGCCAGCTTTGGCTTGCTCTTCTTGTGGTTTGCGACCCTACACACACACACACACACACACAAAAAAAAAAAAAAAAAAAAAAAGGCACAAGGGTTGAAACTAGAAGATCATTGTGGTCCTTTTCAACCCAGGCCATTCTATGATCCTGTGATTTTATGTTGCCTTTATTTAAAGGAAGAAGCAGCAGGAATGGGCAGTCCTTTTCCCAGCTTGCTCTTGAAGTCTTCTGTACCAATCCTCCCTCATACATGGCCCCAGACACAGTGTACTAACTCCTTTTTGGACTGGGATATTCCTGGTTCTAAGTTAAGCAACAGTTCTTCAGAGATTTTTATTTTTTTTTATTATGTGTCTTTCAAATAAATGCTGAATGTGTTTGTTGTGTTGGTGCTGCTGGCTTTTTGTTGTTTTTTTGTTGTTTTTTTTTTTGCCTTGGGATAAGGACGTTTTCCCTAGTACTGTTGACTCCAGCTGAGTTCTTGGGGACAAAGAAACAAAGGAAAGTCATGAATGTTTGTGGAGGGCACTTTTTTTTTTTTTTTTTTTTTTTTTTTTTAATTTAGCCTTGTAAGTAAAGCCAATAACAAAGACAGAGACGAACACCAGAGGGGACTTTGTTCTTAGTCCCTCACCAGAAGGATTTCTCTTTCTCTAAGTTATGATGTGGTCAAAACAGTTGGTCTTGCCTGGAACAATAGGGATGCTAGAAACCTTAGGCGTGACAAAGTTGAGGGCAGATGGCCTTAATGCAGAAGGAAGGACGGGAGTCACCTATAGCCATTTCTGCATGGATATCCTTTCAGTTCCATTGACAGCTGATCTGCTTGCAGGTTGATTGATCCTTTCCTCCCCTTTCCACTGAAGATTTTCACTTCCCTCACTTGCCCCTCATCTGAGTGAAGGGGTTGTGTGGTCATGCTCTAAAGGGGATGTTGGGATGTTCTGCTAAGAGGTGGGAAATAACTGGCGGATGGGGAGCAGGGAAACCTTTACAATAACAAAAAGATAAGTAGGTTAGTGTTTGTTAAAACAGTAATTGGTAAACCACTTAGTATTTAAAACCCTTAATTCTTACCCTGATGTTGCCTCTGTGAAGCAACTTCTTTCATCTAAGCCTGTGGTTAATGAATGCTGCATAAATTTAAATTTTGAATCATTTTGAACACTGGAATATAGGTGCTTATTCTAACAATGTAATTTCAGTGCTGCTTTGCATAAAGGTGAGAAGAAAATTACTTTAAGTGGTACTTCTCTGGTGTCCTTGTTTTCTTGAGTATTTACCTGCCTTCCTGCCCCTCTTCCTTCTTTCCTTTACAGTCCGTTGAATTCTCATCTCTCCTTCCTCTCCCCAAAAAAAGAAGAAAAAAAAATAAATCAGATTGGTGTGTTTGGGAAAAGTTTTCAGTAATCTGCAGAGTGATGTGCAGAACACTTCTGCTGGGAATGGGAATGTCAAAGTTCTTTTTATTCCGCATGCACATTTGCTGCTCTAGCAGTTTGTAAGGCTAAGTACATCACAGCTGATCTCTTCAGAGAATTTTTTTTATATTTTTACATAACGTTTCACTGCATAGCTGGTTCCCACCTGCTCAATGTGTTTTCCACCTTCCCAGTCTGCGATATCCCATACCAATTACTGTACTTCAAACAGGATTGGTAAACTTGATAAAGGGATTTTACACTGGGTGAAATAGGGCCTCTTACAGAGCTGAGGTATGGTTTCCATTGATAGTTCTAGCCAGTGGAGGGCAAAATTGTCTCTCATTCCTTTCTGAGAGAGTCATCTTCCAGTGATTAGTAGTGTAAGAGTGTCTATGGAGTGTCCCTGAGGTCCTTTCCAGTTGGCTGATCTACCTATTGGATTAAATAGATAAGCAATTTCTCTGGCACATCTAAGATTGTTCTTAAAGAGGGAAGTTTCCCTTCTGCAATGAGAGCAATCTGTAGCCTTCATGAAGTGGTGGTATTAAAGTATCTTGGGAAAAGTTTATGTACTTTTGCCATAATCTCTGTATGAAAATTGTAATTGGATGGATAATAATTGAAGTAATAAAATTGGTTTATAAAAAATAGTGCCAGCGGAGGTGACCTGCTGCTATTGCTGCTGCTCACATCTACTGGTTGGTCTCCCCAAGCATTCAGCAACCACTGATGAATGTCACTGCTTCCACATGGAGGAATTCAGTGGCGCATCTTTGCTTCATCCATGCTTCCATGTCAGCCCCTGTTCTGCCAGACTGCCCCTCTGTGCCATCTGTCCCATGGCAACAACATGTAATGGAATATCTGTGGGAAGGTTCAACCTCTATTGTTATGACGATATGGCACCGACATCTATCTCTGACTTCATGGGCAATGTCATGAAATGAGAAGCATTACTTTCAGAGTAACCTTCATTTAAAAAATAAAGAATTTAAAAAATACAATACACAGTAATTCAAAGGTTTCTGAATGTCTAAGTGCATGACCTGTAACCAAGTAATCCTTGAAAGCATTAAAGAAACCTGTGTTTTTACACCTACTCCTAATGCACTGTGTGCTGTTTTAAGTAGTTCTACTGTAAGAATGTTTAAGAAGGATAGCTGCTTGCAGTTTGAAAAGCTGGCCGAACTTGCAGTATGCTTAAGGAGTTCAGACTGTAAAAGAAATAGCCGTGTACTGTTATTAATTCCTTACTTGTGTTGGCACTTTCTCCAACTATCCAGGTGTTTGACTGATTGCTGCTCATCTGTGACAGTACTGATGTGCTATGTTGAGAACAAAACTTCCCCCTTTTTAAAAAAATGCATCAGTATTATTTCTGTTATGTTTCAACTAGAGTTGCTCTTTTCATTCAAATTAGTGATTAATTTGGATACCTATTTAGAAAAGGAAAACATCTAAACTGACTTTTTTACTTGCTGCAGTGTTGCCAGATGTTTTCTTGCTTCTGCACCACGTAGTCCTCTACCAGTGTCCTAGATTAACATAGCATGAGGGCATCAGCTGTAAAGCTTGGGGTTTTAAACTTTGCAGGACTGCTATGTACAATCTGTAATAATGAGAAAACATTAAAGTCTTATGGGGTGTACTTCAGAAGCTGCTATTCAGTCTGTGGGCTAAAGGTTCTTTCTGCAAAGACAGTTACAGTTACACTTATTACCAGAAATTAGCAGCACCTAGGAAACAGTACTGTTTAATTTCAAATAGTGACGTGTGGTATCCATGCCAAATGATGTGTTGATGTAAAATGCTCTCAAAGTGATTGCTGCAGAGGTTCTGTGGGGGATCAAAACCAGTCTTCATAAGAGGTACAGGTTAAAAATGATCTTTTGAGTCACTTAACACTAAGAAGTCTGCTGCTGTACATGGGAAGAGTCTATTCTCTCTCTCTCAAGGAATACTGCTTCTGGTTTGGCTCTTAATTTTCTTAAATAACTGAGAGTTCTGTTTCACAATCCTAAACAGGTCTAATATTATGTCTCATTAGAGTATGGTTTTGTCTCATTAAAAAAATATACTGGAGTTAGCAAGTCCCATCATTTGTGCAGCTTCTAAAATTTATTTCTTATTTATTACCATCATCTTTAAATGTCCTGTATGAATAACGGCCACCTGAACTTTGACCATGGAAGCTATTTCAAAATCTTTTTCACAGAAACATAGAATGAATGGCCTGGGTTGCAAAGGACCTCAAAGATCACCTAGTTTCAACCCCCCTGCTATGTGCAAGGTCACCAACCACTAGACCGGGCAGCCCAGAGCCACATCCAGTCTGGCCTTAAATGCCTCCAGTTTTGAAGTATTTCTCTTTCATACTGAAGATTATCCTAGTCAGTGTGTTGAATCTCTTGTGTGTGAGTATTTGTACAACAAGGAGCGTGGCTTTTCTTTGTTAATCGTTGTTAATATTTTGAGGTTATTCTGCGGTCAGGAAGTTAGTAAAAACCTTGCTCTTTCTAAGCAAAATAAAAGGCACTCAATAATTTTATATGCTGAGGTCCTGACACATTTTATTTGTATATTCAGCTCTATAACCTCGTTGGGTGGTGATAACCTTCCTTAACTTTTCACCAGAGTGCCTCTTCATAAATTGTAGAGTAAATAGTGAAATAGCTTAAGTAGTGACTAAGGTGTATTATGAGTACAATAAATTGTGTAAACAAGAGAAATAAGAATGTTTTCCTGCTGTTGACTAGAAGCGTGAACAAGAGGTCAGGTGAGTTGCAATATCTAAAAAAGTGAAGAGGTACTTCAGTTGGGCTGTTCTTCACACCTCCCTTAGTATGAGGACAAAAGTAGGCAATCTTAATATTAGAATGTAGTGGTATCTTCCATGCATAGATGAATGCCTCTTGGCTGAAAATTGCATCAGCCTTAAGTCAGTGTTTAATTGGTGTGGATAGAAGGGCATATTATGTGAAGAAAGAGAATATTTTATGAGAACAGCTATTTTCATCTGCTGGGCTGTTGATGGTAGCCAGCCTACATTAAAATCTCAAAATTGAGACTCCGTACTACGGAAAATCAGAACAGGTAGAACTGAGGAGAGGCTAGGAGCCTAGTACTGAATTACAGACTTTCAGTCAAATGTGCAAGGTTCTATTTTTCTGCTGTTGTATTCTATTTTCTTTTTCCGTGTTAATTGTCACAATACTGAAAGACTTGGGTCATGAACTGTAAATTACTGTTCCATGAAAATGATGATAAGCTTTCTTGAATTAATGTGTTGGATTTAATTCTGGATGGCAGTATTTTTCTAAGTTGACAAAATGCTTTTTGAATCATCAGAAAAGTCATGTATTTAGCCACATAAATAGTAACACTTGATTCCAGAACATTTTTAAGAAATGAGAGGTTATGCCTCTCAAGACAGGAATGTTTTAGTTGGTGTAAAAACAACAACATAAAATTAACTGGAAGAAAAGGTAGGTAACTATTCTCAGTTATGAACCTGAAGTTCATTTTAGGTATAAGTAGGAGGACAAATATCCTGCACATTGACAAAATCATGGATAGAGGGTAAGTGAAGTGTGAATAGTGCTATGTGTCCCATGAACAGCAAAGCCATTTTTCCTTTGTGGGAGTCTTCAGTGAGAAAACTGAACGGGTAGCTGAGTAGTATTTCTTTCACTTCTTTTTACCTGAAAAGAGAATTGTTTTTTTTGAGGCGAGAAATAGAAACTTGTTGAGAGGAGAATCTATGCATAGCCAGCAGAGAATGCACTCATAGATCTAAAGAAAGGATATGGTTGTTTTATACATTTAAAAAGCAGCTTGAAGTCTTTATGCCTTTATGGTTCTCAAACATATTTATATTTGCTACTTCTGTCGCTATCAAAGAACTGCCAATAACTTGTGTACTTTGTAATCTAGCTTTTAGGGAAATGGTGTCAACTGATTGCTGCAAGAGCTTACAACTCGAGGATCTAACTTGGGCACATGCTTCACCTTCTGACATAGAAGTTCAGTGCATATATTTCTGTAACAGCAATAGCACTTCTCTCCATCTTATTCTTAGCACATTTGGTTTTGATCTTATTTTTTATATACACTCTAGGGTATCAAAACATGAGTTTTTAATAAAGATGTCTTAAGTATTCATCTTCACAGTTGGAATCCTGACATTCTATATAAAATACTTGTGTTAGCATGCATACCTTCTCAAAATAGTAACTATGTTGGTGGAGTTGTTTGTTTTTTTTTTCAGTTGGCTTTCAAAAAAAATTCCGTAAGAAACAATTGAATTCCATACGTAAATAATGGGAGAGTCCCTCTGTGGATTAGCTTGACTGATGGTAGAGGTAAATTCCGGAGTGTATGTTTACCTTGTGTTCTCTGCTGCTAGACTTTACACTTTCAGAGCAGCGCGGGGCTTTCTGTACTTTGTTAAATATTTATTTACATGTAGATAAATCACTAAAATAAAAAGAATGTTTGTATTTAAACATATTGTAAGCTCTCATTAGATGAAAATATGTATGTAACATTATTGAAGTGACACAAATAACTTTTTGATCAGAAAACATGTTTGTTTTCTGGACTGCTATAGTTCTGAAGGACATATATAGTCTCTGAAGAAATGCCTAGTCAGATTCACAAAATTATTCAAATTGTCTTTAGTTGGCAAGTATTTGCTCAACATGTCTTTTTTTAATTCTTTATTTTTTTTAAATTCTTTTTTTAATTCTTTATTAATTCTTTGAATTAATATTTTGCTTTCATCTTTGATAGTTGAATATGCTCAGTTCTGAAATAGTACATCTTCTCAGACTTGGAATGCAGGGTATACAATGGTGGCTTTCCAGCCAATGAAACCTGAACATCGTCCTCAACAGCAGTGTGGGAGAACTGTATGGTCAATGCACTTCTTGAATTAACCCAGTTTTGCAGTCCTTTGTCGTCTTTCCTTTTAACTGTCTTCTGTATAATCAGAATTTAAATTTCTTCCGTATTGTTGAACTATTTCGTGACAGAGCACACTAGTATTGCATTAAATTTTGCTTGGCTGGCAGTTTTGTGCATTCTGAAATTTGCATATCTCCAGGCAAGATTTTGCATTCTGGGTTTAGTTATATTGCCTGCTATCTAATTACTTAAAATTACTTAACTGCTGTTATGTTGAAGGTTAGTTATATAAAACAGTTTACTGTTTAAAATTCATATATAGAAGATTCTCTTTTTGTAAATTGCTTCTTCAGGAGCATGATAAACATCAACAGCTTCTAAGGTGAGAAGTTAGATTACAGTATATGACCAAGAATGTAGGCCTAGAGATGTATACAGTATGAACTCTCCTTTCTTTAGGAAGTAAGTTAAGAGGAAAAGAAATGGGTTTTTGATAGTAACCAGATGGGCATTCTTTAGAGAGGGCTTGGGTTTCAGGAAACACTAAAACTCAGATTCTTGTAATCCACGACACTGTGAGTTGTTGGGAACCTGCAGCCAAAATTTGGAGCCTCTTAAAATCAGTAATACCTTTTTGAAACTCTTGATTCTAGTGTTTAAATTAAATTGCGTAAAATGTTTGACTTTATTTTCAGCCATGAGTGTTTATGGATCATTGTGTATACTCAGCCCATGTGAAAGTGAGTGATGGTGAATGTTTCCTTACGAGCCAATTAAATGAGAAAGCTATATGCCTTAGCTGAATCTGCATGTATGTTTATGGATCTGTGTAGATTGAGAAGCCAGTCAAAGATGCATTTGAGCATCTATTATTTTATAAGCATGTATTTTTGCATGTTTTCTAGGAATATAAGTACATATTGTATTACATATGTGATTGCATATTCTTTTTCTTGTTTTGTCACTTCTGTAGTACGTTTTACTACCTTTGGTGAAAAGCAATACTTTTCATTCTTCTGTTGGCCAAATAAGCCTGAACATGTAAACCCTGAATAAGGATAGAAGCTCCCAATTCCAAAATAGATTGTTGCCTGTACTTATTGCAGAGAACAAAGATTTTTGGATAAAAAAGTTCTTTGGCATACTAGGCAGGTTCAGAAATGGGAATTGCGAATTCTGAGTGTCTTCCCCATCACCTCCCACTCACAAAACAACTCTTAGTGCAACATTTTCTCTTGGAAGGCAGCTAGTGGCCTAAGTGCAGCAGTTGGCAAATACTTCATAAGGAAAGTGTTGCATAGTAGGAGGTGATAAAAAAGAAGGTATGAAAAAAAATAAGTTTGGGGAACAAGGAGGAAAAAAAAGCTAGGCTAGGATGGTAAGAAGAAATTATTTTACCTTTTGTCATCCAAAATAGGAGTTAACACTGAGTTTAGGATGGCTACATTGCAGCAACCAAACATGAGAGACAGCATACGGAAGTGTATCTAAAGGCAATCTTACCAGGCCATTGCTCTGGCACGGAAGTGAGTGTCAAGGAGGCCTTGTGCAAGGAATGAAATCCTGTCTCTGTTAATGTGGAAAATTATGGCTTCAGCTGCAAAAGCTGTTAAAATTTGGAAGGAATTAGCATATTGCTTGCACTGAAGGGCACCTGGAGCTGAATGGCTAGGTTAAATCATTCAATAATGATTAATGAGATTCATTGCTTAGGTTATACAGCCTTTAAAAATTAAAAGGAATAATTTAAAACTAGATGCAGAGCAGAAAGAAAGATTCATGGCTACTATTTACCTCTTGAATGCAGAAGGTGGAGGTAAGTATTCTTTATCAATACAAGGAGAAATCTGTTAAGTGCCACTATTAAGTTTAGAAACTAAGAAATTAATTTCTGAATAGTTGATCTGTGTAATATTCTGTGACCATAATAACGTGAATGCAGCAACTGAGGTCGTCCAATATGAAAGAATGAGCAGGACTGAATTTTGCTGTTGGTGAGTACTTTGTTTATATATATATATATATACATATATATTAGTATATGTATATATATATTAGTATATTAGTATATATATATATAGTATATATATATATACACACACACACACACATATATATATTTTATATTTATATATATATATACATATAAACATATAAAACCTGCAGGTAGAGTAATATAGTGGAAAAATAGAGGAACAAGAATAGAGACATACAGAGGACTTATTTTAAGTCCGTCAGCATGATTCTGGCAGTTACTGAGCTGACTGGTAATGCAGTTTGGTATCATATCAGGAATACTGTTTGAAATGTTCAAAGGCTGTCATTTCGCAGGAAGCTTGTAGTGCTGATGTGAATATACTTCTGTTTACTTTCAGGTTTTTACTGGAGAGAGCAGAGAAGTCCCTCCAGTAAGATGAAGCATGTGTTCATTAATATTTGTAGAACAATAAAACAAGCACTGGCATAATCTATGATGCTACTGTTTAAAATAAGTGATCGCATTCAACGGTTTCATAGAGGTAGACAGGAAGTAAAGTAGGCCCTTTTGGAAGTAGATGCAATTCCTCTGGGGCTTATGGCTACAAATACTAAAATAGAATTTACCTTTAAACTCTAGAGGTTGAGGTTCCCTAAATTGCATTGCTGAAAAAAATCTCTGTTGACAGCATTTCTTGGCTTTTTATATTGCCGTTTTCCCCACTTACACGATGTCTGTCTTGGTTGTCTTTCAAATTTTGATTCACTTATTCCCTCAGTGGATAGTGAGCAAGTAAGAATTTTTAAAGCTAGACAATTGCTCCATTCTTGTCTGTATGCATCCATTAGCCTAATGTGGAATGAGAATGCTTAATTCCCTGCTGCTCATCCCCCACCTCATCCACCCTCTATCAGATGGGATTGTTTTCCCTGCTATTGCTGGTGCAGGTAGCCTAGAAAATCCAGCAGGTTTAGGTTGACCTGATGCCTTAGTGCTCTGACCAGCAGCGATGTATGCTTTTTACACAGGCAGCTTCTGTTTTTGTTGATTTTTATTTTTATTTTTTATTATAATGTTCATTGGTGTTGCGAACATCTGTGATTGATAGCTTATGAATTTAGAAGAGAAATGCTTGTTTTAAGAGTGAAATTTGATTTTTATTTCAAAGAGATTGGTTTAGTATCTTCCCTCAGATTATCGTATCATTAGGATTGATATTTCTGTCTTTGCTAGCAATTTACATTTTATTTTACATAAATTTACAGAACATACATCTTATTTGCTTCTTACCTTATTGCAGAAAGGAAAGCGGCAGTCTCGTAGCTAAAAATTCATGGTGGACAGTCCAGCATTAATTAGAAATAAACTGTGTTAGTCATTTCATTTGGTCATTTCATCACAATTCCTGTAGGGTTGCAGCTGATCACTTTGCGTCTCATTAAACTAAGTTTTATCCCACTCACTGTATGCAAGTCAAGTAAAAAGCCACATCCAGTTAATGAATCCTTTTGTTTGCAATGAGCTGAACGTGGCATTTGTTTTTGTTTTAGCAGTCATGAAATCACAGGGTGTTGGCGACAAGTCCATTACTGGCGCTGTGCACTGTGTTTCTGAGGGCTCTTACTCCACCCAACACATTATGTGTGTGGACTGTGATGTACTTGTTAAGACTCGTTTTAAAATAAGGGATTCCTTGCTGAAAACAACAACAAAAAACAGTAATACAGGGAAAATAACAATAGGTCCCTGTTTTGTATTAGCAGAAATGAAAGAAGCAGCGACTCATTACTCTTGTGGCTTGAGGAAGAAGAACAAAACCTGGATGAATTCTCAGCTCCTTCAAGTCAATGGAGTTCTGGCTGCTGATTTTGATTTTTAGCTCCGCTGTATGTCACCATGTGACTGTGTGATATTACATAGAAAAGAGTAGTAGAGGAGGGAAACAAAACGATTAAGCATGTCACTTGTAAACTTTGTGGAAAGTTTCAAAGATAATCAAACTCCACAATTTAGTATTCATTTTTATCAGTCTCTGCAAGGTTGGCTATGTTGCGTGTCCCATAGTGTTGGTGCTGTTGGTATATATTCTGTGAAACTCATTCCTTCCCTTACTGTCTAAAAAAAAGCACGTTTTTTTGTGTTTTTTTTTTTTTTACCTACTTCAATTGTTTTAATTTGCTTGACTAACAGCTTTTTCAAAACATTCAGCTTTGAATTTTACTGTGCTATGTAATATGCTCTTTTTCTCTGACTCTTAGCCAGGATTGTGAGAGAAGTAATAAATAAACCTTAAGACTTTTCGTATGGATTCAGATTTAAAAACAAACAAAAAAGCCAAAATAGAAGTAGTTCTATATTTTTGCTGTCTGCTTAGGTTTGAAAATGAATACGGAGTCTGGTTCCTAGCAGATACAATTTGGAGGGAACTATAATATATTGTAAATGAAACATTAAGCGCAGATCACTTCTTTAAAGGAAGAACGGTACTAGCTATTTAAAATTAAAGCATGCTCATCAGCTTTTAGAACTCGCTATTTCCAAATCTCTATTTAATTTCTCTTTTTACAAGAGTTTTAAGAAAAAAGTCAGACTATTCCTGTGTGACCAGTCTGTTTTGGTTAGAAGTACCAGGTGTCTGATCAATAGCATGTGCTGGGAAGCATGAATTTCATCTCTGCAGAGACTTTAAATGCACTTATTTTAAACTTTCATGAGCTACAAGTTGTGTGTCTTGTTTTGTTTTCCTTTTCAACTGGGCAGTGCTGGGTAGAGTTTTGTTATTTCACTGCAGATTTAGGACACAGATATGTACATATTTTTCTTCAGGCTTTTAAGGGCTCAATTTTAAGAGGTAGATCATTATTCTACGCATCAAAAGTGAAGGGTGATTAACTCCGTCTGGGTGCATGCAGTGTAATTTTAGAGGCTACAAATGTTGTTACAAGTCAGGTTAAGGTTTAAAGGTGAAAGTTTGGCTGAATGCGTTTTACAGCTTTAAGTTAATGTACGCAAACAAAGAACTCTTGTTTTCTACCCGTTTATGTCTAGTGAGCACGTAGCTGATGTGGTGCAGGAAAGAAAATGTGAAGATTGTGCAGTTTGCCATAAAGTTCAAACTACATACTTATTTCAATTCCAAAGTCCCGTTAAGTAAACTGAATCTAACACAATTTTGATTTAGGCTATTCATCTTCTAAATGTGAAGTGAAATGATGATGGCTTTAAAGTAAGTGGTATCTATTATAGCTTAAATTTTATACGTGAATATATTTTAGATTTGCTCATATGCCATTAAATAATTCCAGGAACGTATTGAACTACAACCCCAATAAAACTTCCCTAGTGTATTTAAGCTTTCATTCTAGACAGTTCTTAAGTTCTGTTGGTAACTTGAATTTCTCTCCATTTTTTTCACTCGCTGTTAAACAGAAGTATATGGAAATTAGCTATGTGGGATGGGAATGTGTGTTCGTTGAGTGACATGGAAGTTCTTAAAAGAAATTGTAACCTTTCTGTATAAGATAACTGACCAGATTCACTGTGTTGAAGTTAGAAAAAATGAGATGGGTTGGACTTGTCAGCTCCCCCTCCCCCCCTTTGTAATTAAAGTTTTCTTAGAGCCAAACAATTTGGAAGCTTTTTTTGTATTTCATTGATCTATTTCATTTAGATCAAATGTAAGCAAAATGGTGTGCATTTTTATAGGACCCTGTAGTAGTGTAAGAAGCTGTTCAATTATGTCTGAAGAGGTGACCTATTCTGACAATAGTTCTGTTTGCAAGTGGCTTGGCATATAAATGGAATAAAACAAAGTGGAAGTGATTAATGGAAATAAAAATAAACACTTTCTGTTCTTGGTAAATGATACCTCTAAAGCACAGCAGCCTTGTCGAGCATAATTAAAGTTGTAAGAACTAGGGTAGGATGAGTGGCCTCTATTCTGTGAGGTCACAATTGGAAATACAGAGGTCAGGGTTTTGCACTTAGCCTTATGTAAACAATGTCATGCCCTAGTAAGTATAAGAGCTGATTTAACAAGGTTAAGCTAATTAAAAAAAAAAAAAAAAAAAAAAAAGCAAGTGCGCTTACTTGATATAAAATCTTGCTTACAGTCGCTTTACCCTCATTTAACCAGCTAATGGGGAAAAACATACAGGGAAGGTAAGAACAGTGGAAGTACAAGCTTTTATTTAGGCTTGCTTAAGGATACCTGTTGATACTAACTGATTCCCTTGTGTCAGACTCTTACAATAACATTCCTGCAGTTTTCCCAGAGCCTGTTCCGTGAAATCTGCGGATAAACAGTTCATTTTCACCTCAGTTCAGGAAGAGACTTGTTTTTTTAGAGCACTTCTTTTCCCCTGAGGTCTAGGTATTGCTCTGTTTTGCTAGAGAGCTGATGTCCTTATCCTTCTTGCACTACTGAGTAGTTCCGTATGTCTCCCAAGTATATTAAACCATTGGTTCCAGAGATATTTCTTTTTTTCCTTCATTAGTGGTTTGGATTATGTATTGAGGCCTACATTTATGCATGGTAGGAAAATAAATGAAAGACTGTGGAGATATCCTAGGAATTTTCTGTTTGGAATTGCATGATTTTTCTTTCTCTCCCTTTGCTTCGTCTCCAGCCCTTTTTGCGTCGGGTCTTCTTTCATTATGGTGCATTGCCAGTCAGAAGGGACCACGAGCTCTAGACAGAACACGCCTCTGACGGTTAAAAGAAGGACTGCTGGCAAGATCCAGAATAATTCAATTGAAAACAGAGTTCTGTAACCTAAAGTCTGGCAGTTCCAGCCACCACTCCCTTTAAGAATTTCCAAGGGCAATTGTTCAGGCTTTCGCATGCTTTGTCTAGTCATCCTAAAGCTGTGAATGGGATGGGGCTGAGCAGTTAGATCTGCTGTTAAAACTTTCTGGTTGTGTAATCGGTCACCTTTTTATTGCTACAGTGTAAGAGGAATGCAGGCCCTCAGAGAAGAGGAAAGATAGGCATTCAGCATAATCGAGTGTGCAAAGAAATGCACTGTGGTTAGTTTGCAACATTCTTCAGGCAGGTTTTTTCTTAGCATGAAATGTTGCTTTAATATAGGTCAGCTTTAACTGTTGTAAATGAGTGTGTTTCTGGTGAAGTCAGTGAACCAGTGTTAATTACTTCACTTGAGAATCTGCCCAAGTAGATGAGCAACTGGCAAATTCAAAGGCAAACATTTATCCTGCAAGAAAAGTTCAAGTCAGTCTGATGTTTTGTATTTGTTTTCTTCTCAACTCTTCTGACAAAGAAGTCAATATTCCTACATCCTGATTGTGTTTACTGCAAGTAGAGTTTTATTCAGAAGTGAACTGTTTGTAAACTGTTGCTGTTTAGAAAATAGAGGGATAATAAGTACTTGTGCTTCTTGTTTCAGATCCTCTCTCTACTAATACAAGAAGTGGGATCTGAGTTGAGCTGAGGTGGTTAAGATCACAAACCACCAGCATGACTGACATAATTAGCAGCATCTAGGCTGAGGAGATTGAAGTTTCCTTTTACGGAGACTGCTAACATTTGTCCCATTTATGGAATAGAGGTGTAATGTGACCCAGGGCTTTTGGTATGTCTAGTGAAAATGAATTAAACACCTTGTTTCCCTCCCTTCCTCCCCCCTTCACCAGCCCCCTGGAGTAGTTACATCTTTGAGGTGCATGAAGACGCATGTTGTATCCATGCAAAACTACTTCATCCTAGATGGCCTTTGATCGGACTGCTCCCTGGGTTACCAGTATATGTTACAGGGGTTTACAAGAGTTACAAATTTCAGTTGGTCGAAAGATAGTGGCCTTACAGGTCAAGTGAAAGTGCTGGCCCTGTTTTTGAAGCTAGATGAGACAAAGGTGGTGACTTCAAAAACTGTGTCAAAGTAATTAAGCCATTAAAGTTTCATGATCTAATATTACCAAGTAATGCTATCTACAAGCCTGAGATGAGTCAGATGCTTTTAGTACCAGCCTGCACACCACTTAGAATATACAAGAAGGAAAAAAAAATCCAAACATATAGCATACTATGTACTGCACAGTCTTCCAGTAGACATATAAATGATGAAAAATATACAAGATTTTCTCCCCTCCCCTTTTTTGTTTCTTTAACAATTCAGTATTACCTAAGGACTCTTCAAGACTGGACCCTACCAAGTGATGGAGGAAGACTAGCTGTCATTTTTAGCTGGGACTCATCAGAGAATCTCTGAATCATGAGATATTTCACCTCCCAGGTGTATCATTTCAGGGAATGTAAAAAATTTGGCCAAATGCAAAGAAAGATCCCTCAATGTTTCTTTTTACCAGACGTATGGTATGCTTTATATGTACAAGAAAACTGATGATGCATGTGGTTTTGTGTTTACTGTAATCTAAGCATGGTTTCGCACCTTAAGCTCTCATGGGTTGCAGAGTCAGGCATTTACCGTTTTTGGCCCTCAGCTTGTGCAGGAACTTATTTTTTTTAGGGAGTACATCCACAGAATGGGAACTTTCTGTAATTTTGCATGTCAGTAGAGCTGCAGAAGTGAGTGATCTGAAGCCTTGTGTGCCTGCTGATTTGAAAGTAATTTTCTAGGTCCGAGTCCTCCATGTTGATAAGAGTTGAAGAGTTGCTTGTGGGTCAGTACTTGAAAAGCACTGTTTAACCTGGTGTGACTGTAAGAGTGATGGAGATGGCTAGTGACCTATGGGTTCTCAGCAACATGTACTAATTATTCAGAAAACAGCCTTGTATACAGTAATTGCCCAGCAGTTCCTTCCTTCCTGATTTGAAATTCCTTAGCTCTGATAGTGGTATAGGAGAATACAACGGAAAGCTTTGTGATTTAACTTGGTTGTCTGGTTCCTCTGTTTTTTTTTTAATGCTTCACTTATGTTTTTAACAGTCTCTCCAGACGTCCTGCCCTGCCCTGCTTATGGGGATTTACTTTTAATTACAGCTTGAGTTAACTTTTCTTTGAACATGTCAAGTTATGTTTCTAAAATACATATGTATTTTTTCTTGGGTCAGGTATTATATAATATATCTGGTATGTTTTGGAACGTGCATAGTTCCCTGGCAACTGTTAAGCAAAAATATGCCTTTATGTTTATTGTAGTGGAGGAAATTATTATTTTACTCTTAAGTTACATACCAAGCTAACTTTTTTAAAAAAATATGAAGTAATGCCCTGAGGGATAAAGTGGGATCAAAAGGTATTCCTATTTAAGAAGTTAGTTTAAATATAGTCAGTGTTAATGTTGTAATTTTGCTAATATTCTTACCCAGTGAAATGACTTGGCAGTCTCAAGGCCCAAAAGCAATTTTTGGGACAGGTGTCAGATGAGGCTATTTCCTTCCAAGCTGTTTTCTATGTCATTAAAGACTAAGTCACAATAGTAGGGATCTATTTGTATCTGGGGCTGAATTCAGCTAACGGAAATAGTATTTTCAGAATTTGATGGTAAAAAGTGTCAGAAAGTGTACTAGTGCTAACACACACAAATCACGTATAAAGTTGCTCAGTTTTCATGGCTATAGCTCACTTCCTGAAATTAATAAACCTGGCTTACAGGCATACAGGCTTAAATAAATACATGAGCAGAAATAGCAGGGAAAAGTATGAGAAGTAAATTGTACTTTTTCTGAATTGGAACTTGACTACGAGTTTACAGTTGAATAAAAGTCATGTTAGGGATAAATGCTTTACGTATGCCCTAGTGGTGAAGCCCTACTTTTGTTTTGTTGTGTTTTTTTTATTATTATTATTATTTATTTGTTTTTTGAGTGTATGTGCATGTTTTTGAATCTTACTCCTTGGTAGAAATAAGTAATTATTTCACTTAATAATTAGCAATCCCCACTGCCATTTACTTCTGTCAGATTATTGAGAAATAATGGAAGTATTCACTGTGCTTATTTTTCCATGTTTGATGTGTATTAGATAGCACTGTAATTACACTGGATTGGTAAAATGTTGCAAGTACCTTTCCTTTGATAAGATTCATTTATTTCAAATTACAAGTAGTTGGGATTAAGAGTTGGATTTGTTTGCCTGTGATTGATAGGCACGCTATCATGATACTAGGTTTGCAGTAGGCTGGATTATTACCAATATTACAAGTCTTTGCTTGGTTTTTATGTATTAATTCATCTACTGCTTTATTATTTTGTGTGTATCACACATACTTGAAATGTGTTATATTAATACATATTCAATATTAAAATAAAGTAAAATATTCAATTACATATATTAATACATAGTCAATACTATGCTTTTGAAGTTCAGAACATCTTGTATTTTTCAACATGAAAAGAGTACATTATTTCTTTGAATTCAATTTTAGGAGCAGTAGGAAAAGAATTCTCTAGATTGTGTGTAATCTCCTTTTTTTCTCTCACTGGATGAAGTTATTCTTACCACAGTGATAAAATCTTAACTATTTTGGTTACGTTTTTTCATTTTTTTTTTTTTTTTTCACTTTGAACAGTCTTAAGGAGTAAACCTTCAAAGAGAGATTACATTAGTTTCCAAAAATAAGCTCTTTCTCTCTTCCTTGGTCTCTAGGAAATGAAAGTAATTTGTCAGGGGAATAGACTTCAAAGTGATGTCAGTAATACTGATAAATAAAATCATGCAAAAATAATTAAATACTTGTAGGAAAAGTCAAGTCAGAGAATCCATATGGGAATGGTTTGGGTCTGTTCTTAGTGTCAGGTAAGAGGTAACCAGGTAACATGACATATTTAGGATGATAGTTCTCAGTTCCAGTGAACTGCATGGTAAATAGCTTAATATATATAGTATTTTTGGGCAGGTACATAAACAGTAGGTGCTGTCTGGTTATCTAGAATTGAACAGTTCAGTTGGAAGGGACCATCAAAGATCCAATTGCCTGACCTCCTCAGGGCTAACCAGAACTTAGCACGTTAATGAGAGTGTTGTCCAAATGCGTGTTGAACAATGGCACTCATGGAGTGTCCATCACCTCTCTATGAAGCCTGTCGCAATGTTTGACCATTCGGCCATCAAGGAAGATGCTTCCTATTGCTCAGTCTGACCATTCCTTAGTGCAGCTCTGTGCTGTTCCCATCCTGCCACTGGTTCCCAGGAGCAGAGTTCAGCACATCTCTCTGCCTCCCCTCTTCAGGGAGCTGCAGGGAGCAGTGGGGTCACCTCATGACCTCTTTTTCCTGATTGAGCAGCCCAAGTGCCCTCAGCCACTCCTCACAGGACAAACCTTCAGCGTTGTTAGCAGCTGTGTTCCCCTGTCAGTTTTAAGTTACCCATATATTTAGCATTTCCTGTATTACTTTTTTGGCATTGCTTTGTACAAAAAAAAATAAAAATAAAAAAATAAATTACTGAATTATAAACAGGAGTAGTACATGCAGGTAGCATGTTCCAAAGATGTAGTAGGTGAAAGGATCAGTTTGGTTTTTTTTCTTTTTTTTTTTTCCCCAGATCAAACTTACATATCTTCAAGGTTCCTGGTTATTGAGTTGGAAATAAATTTCACTTTGCATAAATAACATAAATAGTAGCATGTTTTGACTTTATGTTCTATTTTTCCTAGAACATGCTCATCCTCCTTTAACAATCTTAGGATCTTAGTCCTCTACTACTGCTTGTTTCCTGTATTTCAAATACAAGTTTAGGCGCTCTACAGAAATAAAGGAGTGTTTTCTGAGACTATATTCATCCTTAAAGAAAAAAAGTGAAGTGTCCCAGAGCGTTACTAAAATCAGGAAGTTTTTAATTTTTTAAAACAACAACAACAGTATGTATTTTCCAAGTGTGTATTTAAACAGGTTGCTGGCGCAACTGGGAAACTTCAGACAGGAAAATGTTGCTTATAAAATACTTCCCCCGCACACGTTAGAGTGGTGAATGCTGTTTAAAAAATACGTATGACAAGCAAATCACTGCATCTGCCATTCATTTTTAAGGATTTCTGTGTGATTCTTAGTACGTCTGTTGTTTGAGAAACCAGTTGAAATGACACTATGTTAGTGCTACAATTTATGTAGAAAATGCCACTCTTCCCCCTGGCTCTACACTCTCATATCTCCCTACTTTGCTTGATTCTGCTGTGTGAGCTTAAGGCCACACTGTCTCTATTACTTCACTTCCTGTGTGGGAAATGCTGGTCCACAGGCTAGAACTCTGAGCAAATATAAATTTTACATAATATACTAGTTATGGTGTAGAATTGCTGTGGCAATATAAATGGGCTGCAGTGTCAGGGCCCTCCATTTTTGTCTCTGACAGATTGCGGTGCTATGGTGGAAAGCATTTTTATCTTGCAAGTAAAAAGTAGTTGGCTCAAAAAAGTGTCTGAGATTAAGTATTATAAGATACGTTTAAAGGCACAGTGTGCTATTCTACAAATTTGCTTATAACACTAGTGTTAAGTATCTGTATGAAAAATGATTTCCACTTTTTTTAGATTAATATACTATGTAAATTCTAAAAAAACCTTTATATAGTTCTCTATATAATTACTGAATTAAATTTAATGTAAAAGACTGTAAAGATGTTAGTTGGTCCATGTTATCCTGGTTCTGTTGTATTTAACTGTGAACATCTTAGAAAAGCCTCATGGTGTGTTAGTGGTTTGCAGCTTACAACTGAGGATCCATCTTCAAGGAAGAACCAAAAATATTCTTCTTCTCTAATGACAAATAGAAATGGAGAGGGAGAAGACTTCTGGAGCTTAAAAAATTGAATCACTGAAATTTCACGTTACGTGTTCTCCATTTTTGTACACATTAGTATGTATATGTATTGATCCTGCTTAGACCTTATAGGTAGGCCAAAATCTGACTGACTTATTTAGTCTAAACGTAATGAGTACTCACCTGCATCTTCTGTACTTACTGTCTGACTTCAGGTACACGTTAAAGCTTTTGATTCTTTCACAGTGACAGACAGAAAAAGTTCTTCAAGATGCATTTGCCATATTAGTAGAGGCATAGTTATAACCAAAGAATCTTTTATAATTAAAGCAGAATGACTCAGATTTTGTGGTGGGCAGGTGGAATGCTTTGTTGTGGGTAATTAAATTGCAATTCTTTTACTCTTAGATCTTGACCACTTTCCAAGGAGTTTTCACAGCAAATGTATTGCCTGTGATAAGACCAATCTTGTCTTTGTTTGGCAGATGCATTCCTTTTTAAATGAGTAATGGTCAGGATTATTAGAACTACAAATCCGTCTTGTGTGAGGCTGTTCTATGTTGAGCATCTACTTTAAAATGACAGGATTCAACTATTCTCCTTTCTTACTGAAGGAATAAAATAGGATAATTGGATAGATTCTGACATCCTTCATGTTCTATATATTTCTGTAATTTAGAAGTGAGTCTTTGAGCTCTGTCACTGGATTTCCTGCTTAGCCTTATTTTCAAAGGTGAACAAACACTGAGGTGTGGTAGTCGTTAGATGTGTGTATATATTTTGAAATAAACTTAACCAAATGCATACTATTTAATAACTAATTTATAATTCTACTTTAATATAAAATTGATTTTATTCGTAGTGTATTTGGCTGTTCTATCAGATTCTGTCTGCCTTTAACTTTCCGGTCCTATTAAAATGTTTTGTGCCACAGTGATATTTAAGTTATAAAATCTGTGTTGAGTTGTTGCTTGTTTTTTTGCAAGACTTCCTCTTAGTAGAAACTGATCAAGTTAGTTTCAGGATTTACAAAAGACTTTAAAGTTCTTATGTTCTCATTTTAAGAATACCTCATTTGTATCTGTTGGCATCAAATATTCTTGGGATTCAGAAAATGAAAACAAAAACAGTTAACACTTAAGAGTTGATAATTTAAAATTTTAGATCATATTAATGGAGAACCTTGCACTGGAGTTAGGAAGGAGCATTATCAATCATGACTCATCTTACATGGCGTAAGAGTGAGAGAACAGCATTATGTGTTGCCAGTTTGTACAAGAAAGCAGAAACAAAGAAGCAGACAGTCTTTGATAGGAAAGCCATTAGGTATGAATTTTTTCACCTGTTAAGGCCAGCTGTCCCATGTGGGATTTTTTTTTGCTGTTACAGTCCATAAAGCTGTAGCATGAGCTGCAACCTCTGATGTTAAGATTAATTAGTTTTACCAGATATTAAAAAAAAAAAAAAGTATTGTGTAAGAGATTTGAATGAACTTCTTAATGTACTTCTCATGTTTATATTGAGTTTTTAAGTGGCATTTTACAAACCCTATTACTGCACTTCTGCTGTCAAACTGACTAATAGACTGATCTATTGACACCATCTGTCTAAGGAATCCACAGCCGTTGTTTCAATGTCTGGTTCAGTTTTGAATAGGAGAGCATTCTTTATAGGAGGAATTGTTTCTGCATTCTTTTCTTCCTTTTTTGTTCTTTTTCCTCTCCCGTGTATCCTCAGTGGTGATTCATACTGGAATTTCCCACTATTTCCCCCTGCAATGCACACAAACACACTTCCTTTTACACATCCAGTAAATTTCTCTGTTGATTCTCCAGTATACTATAATATGTTGGCATGTTTTATCACATTATAGGAGCTGTAGGGCATCTGGACAGAAATAAAACATCTGAAGCTTGTTTTGCAGATTATTCTCCTAAATTATTTTGTTTCTTTTGAAACTATTTGATGTATATAGATAATGTTTCTAGAAATTAACTGGTGATGTGTCAACCAGATTTAATTGTCTTCTGAGACACTGTTAAGAGATATTTCTGCAAGGTGGATGAGTCAAATTTTACTTAATATACGTTATGCATATTTCTTAAAAAAAAAAAAAAGCTTATAATTGAGTAATACAGGGGTGTTTGTGGATAATAAAGCCAAAATAGACTGATATGCAGTGTTCCAGCAGTAACTAATGCTGTCCAGTCTTGCCGTTTAGGGTTGGCAAAGGCAGTGCAATGCTCTAGGCAAGTTACATTGCTAATGGGGATTATTTGGAAGAACAACTGCATTTATATTAAAACATAAACTTCTGTAAATATGATGTTCTGAAGCATGGTGGTGCCTTAGCTTGAAGTTTGCTGAGCCATTTGCTAATACCCATGAGATGAAAATAGTAAATTCAGTCTTCAGATCAACAGTGATTGCTGAACAATCTATCAAGTTAAGCAAAATTAAATCCAATGGTTCTTGATTGTATTGGGCCATGTAACATAATGGCATTTCTAAGTTCATCTGCTTACGCATTCTGTGAGACTATTTTATGTTGAAACAAAATTAAAGTGTAAAAGGTATTTACTTAGACTGTGCTTAGGTCTACTCAATTAGTATAATCTAACCACAACGTTTTTTGCAATGAATCGTGTACATTTTTGAAAACAGTTACCACTGAATTTCTTTGGAGATCTCTGAGAAAAGACACAGTTTGGCTTTTTCTGGATTTCCTGCACTGGTTATTCTTAACAATGACATTTAAATGTCCCTAAATTCTTGTTCTCTTGTCCCAGAGAATTAGATTACCCACTGATTTATCCACATTAGTGAAATAATTCTTAAGGTAATTTTCACCATCATAGAAACATCAGTTATTGTCTCTTAATAATGTATTGTCTTTTAAACGGCATTGGGCGCATTATTTACTACGTCACTTTTGTCTACCTCTGCAGACTATTTTTTCCCCCAGTAGTTGAACCAGCATACTGTAGAATAATAGGTTTTCAAAAGGACAGAAATATTCTTCCTAGGGGTGGGAGTATTGTGCGTTAGTGAAGGGGAACATGTAAGTCGTTGCATGGAGAGAGGAGACGATAATGATTAGCACTAATAAGCATGCAAGGCTTTCGGCACTTGTGTTCACAGCAGTATTTTGTGGAGATGGCCTCTTTAATGTTATTTGTCTTTTTTCTTCCCTTCCCCTGATAATTCATCCTTGTCATCATGAGAGCTTTTAACATTAAAGTAACGATTTTTAGTAATTCATTCTAGGCTTTATGACAGCATTAACAGGGAAGTGGTGATTTTTCTATTGAAGTATACCAAAGACTTTTTTCAAGGTCAGAGATGATCTCTGCTATGTCTTGATTCTGCAAGTTTACATGACTACTTCTTTTGCAGTTAATCACTAATGATAATTAAATTACAGTGAAATGCGTTTTGGGTATCTCTTGCACTTGAAAGTAGTGTTTCAGTTGGTTTTGCTATATAGTTGTATTTATGGGGATATGAGTGAGATTATGTTCTGTGTTCATCAAACTTGTATGACTTTTCTTGGAAGAAAGAATCTAGTTGAGGAGTGTAGTATATTTAGTGTACAGCTTCCTATGTAAAAGTCCTGTTTAATAGTTTGTTCTTATTGCTTCCAGTTGCATTATACTACTTTCTCAGGACTCAGCCAGAGACATCTGAATGAATGTTGCAAATGCTTCCTGAGTAATGGTTTATCACTTGATTTGATGTGCAAGCACACTGAGTGAAGAGCAGAGTTCTACAATCACAGATCTGGAGTAAACAAACAAACAAAAACAACTCTCCAAGCACCCTCTGCCTTTTTCTCAAAAATTTTAAGTTTTTCAGTTGTCGAATCACCTTTAAGGATTTAGTCACTCAGATCCCATTGAAATGCATTTGGACTTGGTACTTTTCATGGCCTAAACTTCTGAATGGATGATTTCAGTATAGGTCTGTGAAATCATTTATTTTAATTTTGTTAGAAAAGAACACTTTCAGTGTGGTTATAAAAGCTTAGATGGTGAAGGAAGTAATTGTTAAGAAAAGACATTTTGGGAATGTTACTTTTTTACTATCAGGAGCATTTTGAGACTTTTAGAAAAAATTCTGTAATGTATGGTATATTTTTGCAGTGTTTGTAAAGTATCTAGCGTAACTGTTAGATAGTATATTATTTGGTACGTTCCAGCTTGTCATTAAAATAGAAAGCTACATAAATACTGTGTCTTTATTTTTGCACATGGAAGTATTAGAGATTGTCTTTTACCCAATTTAAACTCAGTCAACTCTAATAGTCTCCTAATCGTTTTGACATTCTCCTTCTGTGCTAGCATCTTTTCTCACCACATCTCTGAGAGAAGAACTATGTGGTTGGGTGGCATTCAGTTTTTGTTGATAGCTTTGAGCTCTCCATTAAACACTTTCCATTTTATTCTTAATAAGTGAAATACTTTAGAGCTTCTAAATCTTATGTACCATTTTTCACTCTGTATTTCTTTTTCATTATATTAAAGTTCTTGATTTGTTTGGTCTTTTGATAGTAGTGTTTTCCAGTGGTGGTGTGCTATGTTAGTACATAAGCAGTTAGTGCAAATAAAGACTTTCTAATTTTTCCTCTAGTGTTTTCTTCCTAACAGCCTTGAAAATTAGTTGTCTACTGTAGTCCTAATGAAGACTCAAGTAGTGTTGAATTGATCCTATGTAACTTGGCTGTTCTTAGTTACTTCTGTTTGTGAAGTCTTGTAGCTATTACAGTGTGGTATTCCTAATGCAGATATACCAGTTTATAACTAATTAATTACATTACAGAACCAATTAAAAGTAAAATTTTCATAAAGAGAAAAAATTGTAAAACAAAGTAAAGTGCAGTAGGCTGACAATTCTTTTGAAATAGGTGTTAGCACTACTTAGCTTTTGCTTTTAATCAAAACACTGAGGGAGAGTTTACTGTTATTTAAAGTACTAATTTAAAATAAAGACAGATTAATTGTCATAAAATGGTCTTTTAAACTGATGCATGTGCTGTAATGCCTGCTAATTAGGCATATAATGGTATATTAAAGAATGAAAAGAATGAGATTAGTGCTCACCCTGTAGAGAAGGGACAACTGATACCCGTTAATGAATTTAAACCCCTAACCATGCATTTAATTCTCAGCTTTTGCTCAGGGTACCAGTGAGCAGCTGTGAGCCTCAAGGCCTAGTGGTTCTGACTAATTAGTCCCACTGAAGGCTTTCAGCCTGTTCAGGAGGGTTTAATTTAGGTTCAGGGGGTTTGTTTCAAATACCTGTTTATATAAAGCTGAGAAGTCCATATACTGGTTGCCTTTTAGAGTTCAGAAAATATGTCATATAAATATTTGTATGTATATAGCCTTGAAAACCTGTTTGGGTAGGGGGGAAGGGAGCGCCTGCCCGAAACATCAAATAGTCCTTTGTGAGGATGAAAATGGACAAAACCAGTCTTTGGTGTAGGGAACCTGCTTTGGCAGGGAGGTTGGACTCGATGATCTCTGGAGGTGCCTTCCAACCCCTACAATTCTGTGATTCTGTGAATCCACCTCTTGAGCTGTGGTTGATAGCTTACCTTTACTGTAACACAGATGTATGCAAGCGACAGTTTCTAGAGAGGCTATTAATGTTTTGGGTTGGCAGTAAAGATTCCAGCCTACTTCTGCCTCTAGAGGGATTGAGCAGATTCCTCATGGTGTAGTCATGCGAGGAAGAAAGGAGCTGGTACTAGGCTTAATTATCACCTCCAAACCCTTCTTGTAATAATTAGGCAGAAACATGCAGTCTTAGAGAACTGGCAGCTTCATTGCATGATCAGGTGCATTACAGTTGTCCTGAGTAGTAGAAGATGAGATATTTGTATCTAATTAAATATATGCTATGGGAATATAAGTAGCTTTTTCCTCAGCAGTTCTACATACTTGTAAAATTCTAAACTTGTTAAAAGTTTAATTTGTTGGAAGGAAAACTAATAATATCAATCAGTCTTACAATGAAAAATAGCTTTATTTTGCTGAAGAAAACTCCTTAGTGTTGCAGTGGATTGTGTGAGTTTATCTGCCCAATTTTAGTATACAAGCGTGTATAATAGTGTTCTTTTTCTACTTGCCTATCATTACGTTGTAAAAGAAGCACTGTGCAGAGAACTAATCTGAATTTTATAGATCAACTGATAAAGTCGGATGACATTTTTTGGCACACACTTTTCTGCATTTTATTAATTCCTGACAATCTATTTTCCCTTACTGCTTGAATCCCTCTGTCACATACTGGTTGATGATAGAAGTAATAACAGCAATTTCTTTCTCATTTTCAAAGAGTTGTTCTCCTTAATCATTTCTTCATAATTTGTATTTATATACCATATGAGCATCTTCTTACTGGTCTGTAGTTTTGTTGTATAATGCATTCTCATCTTAAGTCATATAATTCTGCTCTCTCATTGTTTTCATTTGCTGTTATCTTTTATGTTCAAGGTTCTTGTGCCTTTCTTGTGCAGCTCTTCTGAACCCTTTTGAATTTTTCTCTATCCTCATTTGCTTCTTACATTCATCTCTTTTGCTTTCCACTCAAAGCCCCATGATTATGTACTCCTGACTTCCTCTTGACTCTTTTCATTCCTTTTGCCATTTTGACGTCTAAATATTGATTGGTTTCTCCTTCACCACTCTAAACTCTTCAAACAAACCCTTAATAATAGTAATTCACAGGCTAGTTGTTATATTAGCTTTTAAAAACAATTTAAAATATCCAAATAGAATGGCACTCCTGACATGCTTTTGATAAAAAAAGAAACAAAAAAAACCAACTTTTTCTCATTCTGTTAAAATGTTCTTCACTCTTCAAATTTCATCCTCAACAGCCATGGCCAGACATCCTTCTGTAATCTTTTGTTTTCATTACACTGTAAGCTTCAGTAGGTACAGTCAGCAGCATTTATTTATTTATCTGCAAATTTCTCATATTTAAGCTTACCATGGAAGCTATAAGGAGTGCCTTCATTAATGTTCTGGTTATGTCAGGATTTGCTTTTAAGGTTGAAAATTGACTGAGGTGGGCTGCATACCTCTAGGGATTTGTTACTAATCCTTTAAAAGGCCATTTCAAATATTTTGTTTTCTGAAAGTATAAATTACTCCAGACAGTTGTGCTTAAAATTGTGGTTCGGTCCTTTTTTTTTTTTTCTTTTGGAGAAGTTAATAACTCACTGAATACTGGTCCTATTTAAACATCTTTCTTGAATCTGCCTATCATATTGGACATCTCAAAAGCTCTGCTTTAGAAGTTTAAATACCTGTCAGGCTGTTGAACACTTAGACTATTAGCTGCAGATTTTTTTCTGAACAGCAAATTTTTCAGATATAGTCTGTTAATGTTTCTTTTCACCATCTCTTTTTACTGGTGACAACTTTTTAGACATTCTTTTTTTTTTTTTTTTTTTTTTTTTTTTTTTTTTTTTACTCCTGTTATACTTCAATATAGAGAGATTAAATATAATTTTCATACTTGAAACTGGTTAGTGTCTACTGTAAGTGCTTTGAAAATATTTCCTTTGAGTTTTTTCTTCATTCACAGATTGTGTTGTCTTTTGAGATAGGCCTAAACGCACACGAAGCATTGCTACTTGCACTGTCTATCTATTATCTGCGTATATATGGTAGAATCTTATCTAGGGGTATGTGTTTATGTTAAGAAAGCTGAAGGGATTTTTCAGCAATCTTCCCAGAGCTGTAAAGTTAAAATGAAGGTTCTTTGTTCTGTTCTCCTGTTCTGTTCTCTCTACCTTCACCTGGAAGCTTTATTGTGCATAGATCAAACTGTGGATGGGACAGTGCCTTTTCTAGTGTAACATGGTTAGCCTTTGCCTTCCTTCTTTTCAGTGTCTAACAATTAGCTTTAACTACTTAGCTGTAAGATCCCATAGAAATTTCACTGAGATTCTTGTTTATGTGTTGTGTTGGTTTTTTTTGTTTGTTTTTATTTTTTGCTATGTAAAAAGACCATATTTTTCTACCATAATCACTTTAACGTAGCAGTTATTCACAGTGAGCCAATTTTTCATCTGTACGGATCTTTGTAATATTGGATAGCGAAGAAATTTGACAGCATGCACTGATAGAGTATATGGAGCTGGGCAATTTCCTGTGTAGTTCTGTTTCGGGTTATGGTCTTTCCAGAGAATTTTGCCTGTAACATGATTCAAAGCTCAAACTATGAGAACGTTGGATGACTGAAAGTTTATGAAAGAAATCATGTAAGAGTAAGTATGCAGGCTTTTTTTTTTTTTAGGCCCTGTTTTTGGAAACTTTGCAGTGGCCACTCGATGATAATCTTCAGTGTGGTAGTTTGCAATCTGTAATGCCATTTTTCACTGTGACCTGAACTAAAATCCAGTTGGGACTGTGTAGGAGTGATGAAAATGATGGTGAAAAGTTATGATTTTTCACTGTATGTTCATTGACTGTGTTCTGGAATAGAAATAGTTGTTAATGGTAACACTAGTTCTTCATCCTGCAGAGAAGAAAAAAGTCACTGAGTGATAGTTTTCTGCTCCTGTCCTGCTGTATATCTAAGAGACTCCTGGGATGTTGTTTTCTATGTAATGCAGTTCATCTACACGAAGATGTCATATTAGAATTATGAAGTTCTGATTTATGTGAAGGACTCAGTACAATTGTAGAAGAGATTACTGTTCATAGAATCATAGAATGGCCTGGGTTGAAAAGGGCCTCAAGGATCATCTAGTTTCATTCCCCCTGCTACGTGCAGGGCCACCAACCACTAGACCAGGCTGCCCAGAGCCACATCCAGTCTGGCCTTGAATGCCTCCAGGGATGGGGCATCCACAAGCTCCTTGGGCAACCTGTTCCAGTGCTTCACTACCCTCTGAATGAAAAGCTTCCTCCTAAAAGGAAGAATTGTTCTTCAATTTAAATTTGAAACCACTGAGTTCTTTAAAAAGCCAGTGATTCAACTGGTTTGAGTAATGTGAAATTGTAGTTGGAAGAGAAAAGATTACACAGTTGCTCTGAAAAAGATGATTTTGACACTGTTGAAATGTGGAAGTTTATTTTTAGTGGAAAGTGATGTTTGCTGTTTTGACAGAGCTCCATTTTCAGGGAAGGCAGCAGTAGTAGGAGACTTTCAAATCATTGAACTGCGATGTCCTGTTGATTGCTATGCCAAGTAACTCGTGGCTTTCTCAAACGGTCTGAGATATATTTTGTAGAGTATGTGACTGAACTGCATTTATATGGGAAGGTAAAATATACCCCAGGTGTTTTTTGAAAGTACTGTAGTAGTACTAATTTATTACTGCAAACAGAATAATCTCTCACTGAGTCACCGAGTCTTCATTGTCAAGCCCTGCATTGCAGTTCTCTGTATTCTTACTAGTTCAACAGATGTTTCATTCTAGACCTGTGGGATTGGAGGTCATTTTTTTTCTTCTCCCAGGAGAATAAATTTATTGCTTTCCACTGAGAGCGTGCTATCTTTCATGATTAATACTTAGCTTTATGTTTGAATAAAATAAGTCATAGAAAGTGGATCTGGATAGAGTTTTAAATATGTGGTTGTTTGATTTGGTGTACAGCATTCATTTTCTGAAAACATAAAATACCTTGGAACTGATCTGCACATTTTATGTATTTTAAACAACTTAAGTAGCTTTTCATTTGGATTTAAGTTTCTGTTTTTCCTTATGCAACTAAAGCATGACAGTAGCGTGTTCTTGCAGTAGCAACTGATAATAAAAAATGCCTGGCCTTTTTTTTTTTTTAAATTGTCCAAACTTACTGTTTTACAGCAAGTCAGATTGATTTAAATTGAGTGACGTAAATTTGTTTCAATCTAAATGTTTAACACATTAAAATAATAACCAGAAAGTAGCTAAGTTACCTCATTTCTATTATGATTCTTTGTATTCTGTTGTTAATCTTCCCTAAATTATTAGCATTAACTAACTAAATTAGTTAGAGTATTAGCTTTGAATTTATTCCTGAGCTGACATAACCCTCCTACAAATACCTAACATTTGGATTCCTGAGGGCAGTTCTGGTATTTCATTCACCCTTGTAGATAGAACACATTTGTAAATATCTTAAAAAGCAGAAGTTTGGTGAGGTATTTTGAATTCCTATGTTTCTCCATGCCATTTATTCTTGTTTTTAAAATGAATTTAATGTCAATTGTATGAGATTAGCACAAGCATAAGCCTAGGACTGTTCTTGATGGTTATAATACTGCACTTCTGTTGTCTCAGAGTTGAATCATGTTTCCTGATACAGCTGAGAAGAGAGAATCCAAGGCTTTATTGAAGCTTGCTGTTTCTTTGAATTCCATGTAGTCCTGAGGAAACAAGAATCCTGTATACCTTTCGTCTGCATATCTTAAACATTAGAGAATGCAGCTCACTAAGATCAGATAGTCTCACCCTGAGCCTGAGATTGCAAATGAATTACAAGTTAAGATTATTAAACATGGCAATATTTATCCTCAAGTCCAAAATAGTGTGTAGACAACCCCTCTGAAGTACATAGATCACTCTGAAAGTAATGCCTCCTATTAATTTTCGTGGAAAAGACAAGAGATACAAGCAGCACAATAATACTATTTGACAGAGAAAATTCTCAGCCACAGACGACTAGTTTTCAACATAGTCCCCACCATTAGCTGTGCATTTTTGTGAATGATGAACAAAATTCTTCGTGCTGTCCTTGTAAAAATATGCACGAGCTGAGGTGACCCACTCTCACCATTGCTGAAACACAGCACCCACACCTCACTGTGCTCACATCCACTGTTTGGTCTCCAGAAACTAGAATATCTGGTCTTCAGTAAGTATCAGTGAATATTGATGGGTGCTGTTTTTGTTTTTTTTTTTTTCCCCACACTGAGGGATGCAAAGATGTGATTGCTTCAGCTGCACTCCATGTCAGACACCACTTTGTCAGACTGCGCCTCTGTTTCCATCCGTCACACAGCAACAAAATATAATGAAGTATTGGTGGGAAGGTTCATTCTCTACTGACGTGCCACCAACATCCACCTCTGGTGTCATGCGCCAATGCACTAACATGAGAAGCGTTACTTTCTGAGCAGCTCTGGTACTTTCTTTTAATTAATTCCATTCAATAATACTTTGCAGTGCTAGTAGCCTGTAAATCTGTATCATCTCAGTTTTAGAGTTCTCAAGTGCCATAGCGCTTAGCCTTCCCTAGCTGATGAATTCAGAACCAAAATTGCAGCTGGTGCCATTTTTTCTGCCATTAGTTCTCAGGTTGCAAATACATATTTCTATGCAAATAAGAGCTGTTTTAAACAACCTGAAAAGTGTCATCCATGTAAAATTCTCCCTTTCTGGTTGAACAGCAGTTTCTAATTCCAGTGTAAAATTGCTTATTGCTAGCAGATCCCTTATTCCTCTGGCTTTTTTCTTTTCTTGTCATTTTCTCTTCCTTTTTATTTTTGAACAGCAGAAGTCACCTGACTTTCCTAAGAGGCTCTTCAGTCTAATTTAAGTTCTGTATCAAAAGCTTTTCTGCCTATATAATTGGAAGGCATTTATACTCTTAGCAGTTTGCTTGGTTCCTTCGCTGCAGCTAAGAATTATCCTTTTGTTTAGTCTTTTTCTCCAATTCTGTTCTCCTATTCCAAAATTATAAATCAGTGGTTCACAAGCCATGAGATAGTTCTACTGAATGGAATAAAACATAATCGAAGACAAGGATTGAAGATGGACAGGAGAGCCTGATGGTCTCTTCTTTGGTACTAAACTACTCAAAAGAAAAGAGAGCACTGGAAATGGCATTTCTTGTGTGACTCATGCTAGTATTTGTCCCCACATCTTCTCACTTTCTGTGATTCTTCCTGTCAGATATGTCACCAAAGCTACCAGCAGATGTGAGCTCTTGAACTCACCTTTTGAGGGGAAAAAAGCAGCAAGGTTTGCTCTGAGCTGTCTTGTACCTTGCCATGAAGTCTCAGCTCCTTTGTAGCACCAATGATTGGTTCTAGCATCTCAGCTTTGTTATCCACAGGATTATCCAATTACCATCAAGTTCCATTCCTTCAATATGCTGCCAGTGTCCGATTCCATAGTGGACTTCCAATTACTTCAGTATACCTGATATCTACAGTCTTTCCATAATCTTCTGCTTTCATTGCCACATCTTTTTCCCAAGCCATCCTTTATACTCTTGACTGCAGTTCCAGGGTCATTGCTTTAGCAATATCGTAGTCTTCTTTGCATTCCTCTGTACCTACCTGACTTCATTGCTTTACTTACTCATCCTGCAGTTCAATATGAATCACCTCCAGCAGTTTATCATTTTCAGACTCTCACATTCCAAGGTCCTAAGATGAACTTGCCTTCAGATCCATCTCTGTCTGTTGTGCTCTTCTTCTGTGTATTATCCCAGTGCCAGAAATCTCTTCCATTGTAACTGCATCCATTTCAAAGGAAGAGTGACTGATGAAGTAAGCTTCATTAGCTTTGTATTTGTTTGTGAAATACAGTGTAGTTGCTCACTGTGTCACAGTTAATTTGCAATATTAATAAAAATACTCCTGTAATTCTATTAATCTTCCCAAGTTACTGGTTTGATGTGGGATAATGTAATTCTCATTAAATGAAGCTTTTTTAATAAGTCAGTGCTCTAAATACTGCTATCTCAGACTCCAGTATCCAGAAAAGTCAGATGGGATAAATACCTTTCTGGACAGCAGAACTGAGAGAAGGAAATAAAACTAAACACACTGGGAACATCGCTTACTGCCTGAGGTTTTATGCAAATGGCTCACAGTATTGCAACTCAATATAAATGTTGTTACTTAAAATTTTTATTTCAGCTACAATTAATGAATAACCTCTTAATGACTTACTTATGCTAATTGCTGGATAAACCAGTAGCATGTGTTTGTGTGATGAAAGTTCTCTATACAGCTATGCCTCTTGAAAATAGTTTCTCCAAAAGCAATTTAAAGAGTTATGGATTAAGAAACTAAAGGATAGTTCTTAGAGTTATTGTTTCCAGTTTCTTTAAAAATGAGAGCTAGGCTGATTTAGCATTTCTTGGGAAATATAACTTCCTGGATTATAACAAAGTTGGTGTTAGTATCTGTGCAATACAGTATCTGCCACTATTTGTTTCATTCCTACCAAATAGAATATTTAGCTTTAAGATGCCGTCATCGTTCCAGAAGACTTTCTGACTAAAAGCTTATAGTCTCTTTTGACCTAAACATTTATGTCCAGAGTTATTGCAGAATAAAGAGCAGAAACAAACAATTGACACAACATAGTATTGTGCTTTTTTTTTCTCTCATGTTTGTTTAGCTTATTGCTTTTATAATTCAGCCATCTCCTGTGCAGTTGACTAATTTGATTGCTGCTCTGAAAGTAATACCTTATATTTTATTATGTTGGCCAGCAAAGTCAGAGGCTGATGGTGATGATATGGCAGTGGAGGTTGCACCTCCCCACCTATATTCCATTACATTTTGTTGTTGTTTGACGGTTTACAGCATAGCAGCTGTGAAACGGGCTCACCTTTGCTGGTGTAGATTTGTGTGAGCGCGCCATGTAGGCTCTTCATTGCTGGCAAAAATGCTTAACTAAAGGTGATGGCTATGTTGACAAATAGTATTTTGTAGCTGAGAATTTTATTCAGATAGTGTGATTGTGCTCTTTGCATCTGTTGTAGTTTCCATGGAAATAAGTAGGAGGCATTACTTTTGGAGCAAGCTACATACAAAAGTGTTGCATACATTTTACGTCCTGAGCTATGCATATGTTGCATCTTGTTGCTGTACAGGAGCCAGACACTTTATCAGTCTGGTTCTCAGGCATTTTTTAGTATTGCTCCCACTTAATCTCTTGCCTGGGGAAAGAGGCACACATAGCTTCAAACTCTAGGCTCTTTGCGGTTATTCTAGGTTTTTTTTCTACTGTAAAAGTGTAGTAAATTACAGGCTTTTGACATCTCCTGATAGTGTCATAGACAAGACAGAAATGTAATATATAATTCATAGTGTGTTAGCAACATGAAATACTTCAAGGTTATCTTTCAAAGAGAAAAAATTTTTTGTGAGTGCCTGAAAGTAAGTTTAAAAGCCACTGCCCACAAAATTTATTTTAAGTTTTAGAAAGTCTTTGTATTTAAAGTGCATCTTTTTATTATTTATTTCTTTAACCTAGAAATACATCCTAGTAACAGAAATAATGATAGAAGGTTTACTTAGCATTTCATCTTATTAGAAGCAGAGTCTCCAATGTCAATTAAAGGACAGAAAACAAAAGGATTCCTTGGTGTAGTGGTGTAAGCTGGAAAAAGAGCATGAACAAACAAACAGAACGAAGAAAGCACTGGGAGCAAACTCTCTTTTTGGGGAACATCACAGTAATTTCATAGCAGGGGTGATAGTGTTTGCTGCTTTTCTTGCTCTTCTGTTTTCAATTGTCGACTTAGGAAAAGGAGATGGTGTTTCTCTTCAAAGGGAACAAATTGGAAAATTTCAACTTCTGCTGATCCAAACTGAGAATCTTGCTTATCACTTTTTATGGTATCTCAGATATTGGAGAGATCTGGATCTGTTCCCAGCTCAATATTTGGAAGCATTAAACACACCTTAAAGTGCATTGCAATAAACTTGTAGACCTGGATGGGCATTGATTGACTGTTGCAACAATGCTGTTACGTTCCAGCCATTCATTTTTCTCTTTAGAATACAAATATTAGCTCATTTGTAGCAATGTAACACCTCAATCTCTAATCTTTTCTTCATAAAGGTGGCATCATTTTAAAGCATTTTTGAAAATGTGCAGAGCCATGACTGTGCCATGTTATAGTAGGATTTAGATATGAGGCATAAGTTGCATTTTTTTCCCCAAACCAGAAGTTTGGTACCCACATGTTAAAGATCAACAGCTGTTGTAAATTAAACTCTTCCTAACTGTGCAGAGAGCTACTCTGTGAGTCCAGAGTGATACAACTCTATTCTCATATTGGAGTGTGTTAGAAATATCAGTTCAGTGCAGTTTTGTCTCTTCTGCTTTATGCCAAGGTAGAATTCAAAAGTGGAATTTCTTTGCTTAGCTGAATATTTTGGTAAAATCTGAAGGTATAGGCACAATTCATTAATTATTCCATGCCTTTGATTATGAGAGGAAGATTGCAACATCTGTAAAGGAAATTTGAGAATACTTGCTTTTGAAATGTACTATTGCAAGCTGCCAAGTTTGGGAAGACGTATTTAGACGGGATTAGGATGGTATATAAAGAGTAAAAGTATTCTAAAAATAGGAGAGACAAATGGAGTTGTTCAGTCATGGCAGTAAGAGAGAAAGCAAGTGAATATCTCAGTGGGCTTTTTGTCCTCTTTCTCTTTCCTTGAGATTGATCTACTGTCTATGGGAACAAATAAGCTCAATAGGTTAGATTTCATAAAATCACTAAGGTTGGAAGGGACCACTAAGACAATCTAGTCCAGCCACCAGCCCATTACCATCATACCCAATAAACCATGTCCCTAAGTACCATATCCACACAGTTCTTGAACGCTTCCAGGAATGGTTACTCCACATTTCTCTGGGCAACCTGTTCCAATGATTCACTATTTTTTTCTGAGAAGAAATGTTTCCTAGTATCCTACCTGAACTTCTCTTGGTGCAATTTCAAGTCATTACTTCTCATCCTATTACTTATTCCCTGGGAACTGAGACTGACCGCCACCTTCCTGCAATCTCTTTTCAGGTAGTTGCAAAGAGTGATAAAGGTCTCTAAGGTTTGTTGCATGTCTTTGTAGAAAAGCCTCTTCAAGAAAAATACTTTGATTCTTCTTTAGTTATTTGTCCCCTGAGACATAGGATCTCACTGCTTTGTAGCTTGCTCTTGAAACATTTTGAGTCTCTACTTCTTAACTGTTATGGTTTGGCAGTGCGAATGTCAGAATTTATGGAAGAATTACATATGCGCTGCCTGTGGGTATATTTAACCTGAGAAGTAGAGAAAGATTTCTGATTACTAGAGCACCTGCAGAACATCTTCATAATCAGTATAAACAAAACCACAGAAATACCATCAATTTCTGAAAAGTTTCTGAAAGAAATTATGTTACACGGAGTGGAGGTGCTGATAAATCGAGTTCACTCATATCCTTATGAAGCATAGTTATTTGCAAGAATTAGCTAACATTGATTTTAAAGCTCTAGCTTTGTTTATTAGTATTTCATTAGTATAATTTGTAACTCGGTTTTATGTTGCAATACAAAGCATTTCAATAGAAGAATGGAATGGAGATCAGATGCTCTTAAAGTTGGCATTAAATGTTGTAGCTGTGAAACGGAAAGTGAATGGGGCCTTCTTCTTCCCTCCCTCATAGCAGACTACCAGAACATTTATTCTCCCAGTCAGCAGCTTTCTTATTCGAATACATATTCCCTGCTATTTTTCAGTGTTTTTTATATTGTACAAGTAAGTTTTAAGGCAAGGAGAAGCACAATTCTTGCCTTTACAAATTTTAGCATTCATCTAATGCTAGCTTTCTTTGAACCTTCATGCCTACATATTTCAGTGTTTGAATTCTTGTAAAAATAGTTGTGGCACAGTCAAAGAAACTGGAAATATGATTTCTTATAATTGTTCTTTTAAGTAGCATCATGAAATAATTAGTGTTACATACTTTAGTTGGTGGCATCCTGTGGACTTTTTGTGAAAGACTTGAATAAGACAGGAAGCAGAGAGACCAAGTTGGTTAGATCCCGTGGCACAGTGCTGTCATCTTTTAGGGCAGTTGCATGTATAATGGCAGATTCAGCGTGTAATAGGTCTTCTGTTTTGATTATTACTTTTTTTAAACTAAATATCCCTTTGGGATGGATTTTTGACAGGAAAATTACAGGATTAGTGCCCACTGTATGACTGATAATAGAAGCTGCTTTTTCTCAGTAAAGCATAAATACATCTTAAATAGGCTGAAAGGAAATAAAGAAATATTAAAAAAAAAAAAAAAAATCTATAGACATGTGGAAAGATTATAACTTGGTTGTAGCATTTGCCGCTAAATTTGTGGTTAACATTCTCTATGTGCCAGTCAACTACTCATACAACTTTCTGTCCCTTTTTGCTTCAAGCAATTCTTTTAATTTTCTCCAGAAGGGTTCCTTTAAAATGACAATTTAAAGTAAATAAAAAAGGAGCATTTCTGTTATTTTGACTTCTCTAATAATATCTGGTATGAAATATCACAAATGTCTGAGTGATCCTGGAGTTTCCTGAGAACTGCAGCTTGTATTAGCACTCTTTCCCACTCATGAGTCCCAAGTCTCAATTTTCAAGCAAGTTTAGAGGTCAGTCTTTAAGCGTGCCTTCTGTGCAATACTTTCAGTTAGTGTTTGGTGACTTGAATGTTAGCATGGGAAGTGTGCATACAATATATGAAAATAGTAAGTCATTTATTTGCAGTCTGGGCCTGGCTGACAGGAACAATAGAAGGCTTGTACTGTGTTGTCTGCTGATTGATTATCTGTACAAATACAGACCTGAGATATGTACTATCACATATGCAGACTTGGGCTTTTGAAACCATTCTTAAGCATCTTTAAGCATTTTACTACATTTTGGTTTTGAATTTCTATTCCTTTTTTTTTCCTGCCTCCTTCCTTATGAGGTGCATAATTAAGAAGTAAAATTATAATCTAAATAAAGTTTTGCTGCATAGAGAGGAACGCAAGCATATTTTAGAGCAGTCAAGCCATAGATTTTGGGATGGTGTGGTTGGTTCCAGTATTAATGTAACATTTAATGTGCATTGCTAATCTTGTGGCAAAATTATGTGAAATAAGGTTTCATGTAAAGTTATATATTTCACAAATTCTCCCATTTATGTTTTACATATATAACACATACACACAGTGGTGTTAGTGACAGTGGTTCACCTCTGCTAGTGATTTTTATGCATGCAGTACGCAGGCTCTTGTTCATTGCTAGTGGAAATGCAAAGCTAGTGGTGGTGACTGTTGAAAAAGTGTTTTGTATCTGAGAATTTGCTCTACTATCTAGTGTTATTGTGCCCTTTCTATGTGTTGTAGTTTCAGTGGAGATAAATAGGAGGCATTACTTTCAGAGCAACCTATGTATATACAATTTTATGTACTATGTTATATTTATGCTATGTATTATATAGAAAACAGAACTCTCTTGGGGATTTTCTCGTTGTCTTTCCCCCTTTCAGAACTAGCTTGAGTTTTTCTGACCTGCACTGAATAGATCTCTTATGTCTTTCTTTCTGGTTCTTCATAGCTTTTCAAACATACGCTATTAATGCTAATGAAGAATTTTGGCATCTATAATTTTAATCATCAGGAACTACTGATCTAAGAGACCAATTTTGACCCTTGTGAAATGATATACAAAGAGAGAAATAAGGAGCAAAATACCAATTTGAAATAGAAGCAATAATTTAAACCTATGAAAGTTCAGATAGGTGCCTATCCCTAGCTTTGAGTTCCTGGACAGCCAGCTTGTTGTCATATTCTTGTGCAGCATTTTTCTATCCAGGGTATCGTATACTTCTGTGCTACTGTGAGCTCACAGTCTGAATTTGTTCAAGTTTGAATGCCTTTCTAGAAGAGTACCTCATTTTCCCAATACTTGTGTCCCATTTTTCCTTGGAATTGCACGTTGAACAATGGGTAATCAGACAGTTAAAATGTAAAATATAAAAAGTAGCTCTAGTTTTCCCTGACACAACTATTTACCTGGATGTTCTGTGTGTTTTTATGTCTGTGGTACTGTTTAAGAAGTCACTAAGAAGAACTGATAGTACAAGCAGAATGCCAGAATGACTGGAGGTATTAGGCTTACTCCTATGAATGGGTAGACTTTATGGATAGTTGAATGAGATTGGTCACAACTTTGTGTTTTAAATTATTGTATCTTTGTGAAAGCCTGATGACTTTGGACTATCTGTAGAATTAATTGTCGTAATTAGATGTATTCGTATGCATATACGTATAAATTTGCATCCATTTCAGTATTGATATATTCACGTATAGGATTTAGGAGCATGGCATGTTTAGTTCCCTAATATAGGTCACCTTTTGAAAAAATATTTCTAGTTTATTAATTTAGGAAGAGAACTTTGCACACATTGGAATAAAATAAGGGACTTTTTTTCTACTTTAAAAGTATCTTAATTGGTGTTCTTACTAAATCCTAAACGACGAGGTATTTGTTACGCGATTATATGGGCAAAACACTTGTGACTGCGTGGCAAAGATCTAAAAAGATATCTGCACGTTTTTATGTTGTAGGCTCCCGTCTTCGGCAAGAAGATTTCCCACCTCGCATCGTTGAACACCCATCTGATTTAATTGTTTCAAAGGGAGAACCAGCAACTTTAAACTGTAAAGCTGAAGGAAGGCCGACACCAACCATTGAGTGGTATAAAGGTGGAGAAAGAGTGGAAACTGACAAGGATGATCCTCGTTCTCATCGGATGCTGCTGCCCAGCGGATCTTTATTTTTTTTACGCATAGTTCATGGGCGCAAGAGTAGGCCAGATGAAGGGGTCTATGTCTGCGTGGCAAGGAATTACCTTGGGGAAGCTGTAAGTCACAATGCTTCGCTGGAGGTGGCAAGTAAGTACGACTCTTTCTTTCACTTTCCAGTAAGAGCCCCTTGTTGCAATGTGATTTGAAGATTTGGAAAAAAAAAAAAAAAATAGTGTAGATGTGGTCTAACTTTGAGTCAGTGACTTAACTAAATGTACAGGTTTTTTTTTTGTTTTTTTTTTTTTTTTTTTTTTTTTTTTTTTTGTTATATGCCTATTAACATGGAGTTAAGAAAATGGATAGCCACATCACTATGCATTTTGGTATTTCTGTTGTGCTTCCTTGGACTTATGGTTATTTGATGTTTATTGAATTTTGTGTAATTAGTTTCAACTTACATATGTGGTTTTTTTCTTCCCTAAATATGCATGAAAAGCATACTATAAATATATAATATATAAATATTATTTGTTAGGAGGTAAGATAGCTTGGATTTCATTTAATAGGGTACATTTGGAACTGTTGCTTTACAACTAAGTGCTAGGAAAAAAAAAAATCTGTATTTAGAAACACAAAATAACCTTTTTTGCTCTAAAAGAAGTGGCCTACAAATTATCTCTTTTAAGTATTTGACCAAAGGAAGGAACAGTCAAGTGGTGTTCATATCCCTTTGTAATGCTTATCTCTTCCTGTACACTCTATCCTCATTTTAGAGGAAGAGAAGTGTACATGAAAGGATTTTAAGCAGGCCTTGTGGAGGGCTATGTGTAGGTCAAAAAAAAATGTCGGTTTGAGGTATTTAAGTACGAAAGAAAGCCTTCTAATCCAAAAGTTACTTATCTCTCTTCAGTCGCTTCTGTAAGTTTACTCTGTAATCTATGGCAATTCTTCTGGTGCTGAGTTGAAGAGACAGCTCTGAACTGGGTGAATCTCTCTTTGAAAATACTGACCTCTCTGTTGACTAAATGGCTTACGTTAGGAGGCAGGACAGAGCTGTCCTTCAACTGTGGGCAAGTTAAGTTGATGCTGGTCTTGGTTTCTGATTTTAGAAAAAAAGATTTCTCAGAATGGCTGGATTTCCATAGCTCCTACTGAAGGCAGAGTAAATAATTGTTAAGTGCATCTATTTGAGCCCTTTACCAATCCTTGTTGGCGTTTGCAGAGCACTTTCATAGTGCTTGTATCAAAAGGATCTCAAGCATTGCATGTAGAACATTAAATGTACATGATTAGGATCTATGACCATGTTGTTTCCTTGTTACCACTTCTAGTGATAAAATTAATTGGTGGTTGGCTAATTGGAAGTATGTTTATCCGGCAAATGTATAACCTATTTAAACACAGTTGATCAGTTACTCACAAATGCAATATTCGGTGTCTTGTAGGTGTAGTTTTTTTAGTGGGCGTCCATGTTTAAGTGATTCTGATGTTATCTGAATGCTGTTACTTTGTAACACTGCATGTAGAATCTTTAAAAAGTGTTCTGTCCATGCAGTAAGTTCTTGGTGGTGTCTCTTGAAGTAATGTTTGAAATGCATGTGATTGTTTCTTCATCTTTCATGAGATACACTTAGCTGATACACTATTGCCTATGTCAACCCAACTGTTCCATAGTTGCTTGATGAGTTTGTAAATGCTGACTATGGTTACAGTTACAGTCTTTCTTACAAGGTCTTCATGTAAAATACAGTTAGGAGAAGGTTTAAGAGGGCACCGGTTTTGAGCATAACAGCATTTACAATTCTGTGCATGTAATCGTATATGCATACATTTGCAGTTTTGAAATATTTAGATTATAATTTAATTTCTGTATGTTTGCAGATGAAAATTGCATTTCCATTTACAAGGTACAGAAGGTCATTTGGATTACTTGTACAGTTACTTCTGGTGCTTGAAGTTTAACCAAAAAGCTTTTGTGAAATGTAGGAAATAGAAGTTTTGTGCTGTAACTGCTTGCTGTCACTGGAAAAAGCAACTCCTGCCCACACCACCTAACATTTTATAATGTGGTAGGGAATTTATAGCACACCACTTGCTTCTATCACCTCTTAGAGTAACACATTCAATTAGATGATGTTCCTTCACTGTTCTGTGAATGTGTGGATTTAACTTTAGAATTTAGAATAACACTGCAATTTTTCATAGCCATTATTTCTTCATTCAGCTTACTTTAGAAGCAGTTCTAATGCTCATCTTTCAGATGAGTAATGAATTTTCTCTGTGGACTGTGTTACAAGCTGAAGATATTCTGTAAGTACGTGCATAGTGCATAGATTCTGTAGGTAAAAGGAATGAAATATAGAGGGAACTCATACAAAAAATTTCAAACAGTATAAAGTATTAAAAACATTTTTATCTAGTTAAGCATATGTGTATATTAAGAACTTTAAAACAAACCAGCAACAACAACAAAAACAAAAAGCTTTAGATGTGATAGCTGCAACGGAGGAGAGACTGAAAACACCAGTAAATCATGGTATAGAGAAGAGTGTTTTTCATCTGCTTTGTCCTTTTTGTTACTTTTTCCATTGGTGACTGACTGAGGTGTGCAAGTCATTTCATCCAAAGCTTGCAGCTTTTTCTTCTGCTGATAATGTAGCCATTAATGAATAATACTGAACAGGACCTAAATAACATTTATGATATCAGCAAATTGAGTAAGGCTTACTTAATTCAATCTGTGCCTCCTGTGGCCCCTGTAAAATGCTTGAAGACCATGTGTATCTACTCATGGCATTGTGGATTTGTTATATCCTCTCAATAATGCTTGGTGCTCTTGTTTATTATTATATCATTTTTCCAGCTTTATTGTGGATGTTTCCATGAAGCAATCTCTGTACCACAAACTTCTAAAGAGGCCTTTAAACCAACATGATCCTCTGGCTGATACAGTGCTATCTTTCTTTCGTAAATCTAGCCAACCAGTGCTTGAACCCTCTGGACTACGCTGTTTTACATTATATTACAGGGACTGTAACTTATATAATTTTCCCTAACCAAATAGGTAGCCACATGATATTTCAAGAATTAAAATCATACACTCTGTTGACTAGTAAAGCTATTTTAAGTTAAACAGCATGTGAAAAATAGCTTTGTAAATTGATATTAAATTACATTTTCTGTGTAATTTAGATCTTTAAGTTCCTCCTAAGTGGAAAGAATCTAAATTTGAGTAAACAGGAACTCAGCGAGAAGCTGAATTACAGGTCAAGAGATGTAACTTCTATTTAGTTTGGGGATTTTTCTTTTGATAGTTAACAGTTTTCATCTCAATTCAAAATGTTACTCCTACAAAATTTCTGACATTGAAGCTGTGTATGTTAATATGCAGTATCAGTATGGTAGCCCAAAAAGAGAGCATGATGGGATAATCAGATAACAGCCTGTAGTCATCCTTTACAGATTTACTCTGCTATGAGTCCATTTGCCACCCTGTTCTTGACTTCCTGAACTCAGCCTTTTGATCTCTGGAGACTTACTTAAATTAGCTGCATGTTTTGTTTTTGAGGAATGTTAACTGGTTTCAGATTACTACCTACCACTGACACCTTCTCCAGTGCTGAAAGGTCCTAAAGAATTTGATAAAGGGCATGTTTCTGTCAAAATGAAACTGAGTAATTCTCTCTGTAAATGTCAACTTTTACAGGTGAGAACACAAAATGCAACTATTCTTGTTTCTCAAAGTAAGTGCTTGAGGTGGCTTTGGCTGTGATGTAAGCAGCTGGGAAACAAGTGTCGTTTTTCACAGATAAGCAAAAGTGGTTTTGAAAAAGTGGAAAGTTATGCATCAGCAAATGGGAAGGTGTCTGCAGCTGCTTCTTATGCTTGAATCTGTCAAGATTGTCTGGTGGATGGATCCATCTGATCAAGATTAAATTCATTTATCGACATTTTCTAGTTTGTCGCAGTATTTAAATTTTCTTTTCATACTTATATCCAGATATCTCTCTTTGAGGAAAATGATATCTCTGGATTTTATGGCTATCTTTTATGTTAGTGAGCATTATGTAGAAAGTTAACCATATCAAATATGGTAACAGTAGCCGCAGGGCTGTTTTAATCATTGTTTCTCCACTGTCGAGTTTTTGAGGATTCTTTGAAAAATCAAGTGCAAATGAAGTTGGCTTTGTTTGCTCGTCAGTGGTTTCTGAGGTAAGCATTCTAGGGAAAGTTCTATTGTAACACTTCCATCTTCCACTGATATATGGATTTGTTTCTCATAAGTAGTGTATTTGCAAAAGTATTTGTAAAATAAGTACACGTGTATGTTACCTCTAACCTCGAAAGCAGCATGTTTTATAGTCAGCAAGCTGTAGCATATATGTTTGTTGATGTTTGTTTTCCATTTACTCTGGATAATACCTTAAATACTTTTCACCATTAGATCCCAGGAGAGTCCCAGTTTGCTTGTATACTATTCTACAACTTTTTTTTTTTTTTACAAAAACAAACTCTTCCATAGCACAGGATTGATGAGAAAAGTGACTCAGCTATCAGAGATAATAGTGTCTCTGCATGTGCTCTCCTCATAAGAAGCATGAGCTATACATTTGATTTCCTCCTCATCAGGATGAGTTAGTGCATCCTTTTCACCTATTTTTGATCCCCACACAGTTCCTTTATCCTTATCTGGATGACCAGAAGGAGGGCCTGGGGATGCAGCCAGACCCTCTGGATCAGAACCAGAAGTTCCCACTGCAGACAGTTCCCTTTCAATGTCTACTGTCTCTGTCTGACTGTGGTTTTTGCTCACAGCCAGTTCTGCAGGGAGCTGCCCTTTGCCCTGCCAGTGAAATCCCACAGAACTGTTGAGGGGTTCCAGTGGGAGAGGCTCAAACGTCACCATGGTGCCCATGTGTCATCACAGTGACATCACTGTGCAGTGCTTATGGACCCATCTGGTGCAGCAGCCAGAGCAGGCGTTGCTGACCTGCCCTTGTTGCTGGTCCTGCACAGAGCCATGGGTATTTTCACTTGAGTCAAGGAGCAAATAAAACTGTACCTGAAGGGGATCACTCCTTGTCCAGACCTTGCTTTCCCTTCCCTGTTTGGTCCCCTGAATCTCTCCCTTCTGGGCTTCTTGGTGTCCCTCAGGTTCTCCAGATGGGAGTGGAAATCAGCACCTTTAAGAGAAGAGAACAGCAATCTCTTCCCATTCTGTCACAATTTCTTGCAAATGCTCTTTTATTTCAATTGCACAGCTTCTGTAAGGGAGTAGCTGTGTGCACAGGCAATGTCACCAGTCTCCTAGAAACTGCTCCATAGATCTAACTAGAAAAAGACACAAAGTACATTTTGCTGATCACATAAAACAGAGATGTACAACCCCTTGTTTCTTTTATTTGGTTCCTGTGTTTCTATTTGATACTTCAGAAATTTAGGAAGCAGTCCCACAAAATCAGAGGTGTTCTCAAAGCCATCTAAGTTGCAGTCCTCTCTACAGGATGAAGTGCTTTATGTGTAAACAAAAGATTTGATCTGGAGATGGTGTCTGGTTGCAGGAGAGAATGAAATAAGGGATGTGCTTTGCAGGGAGAGGAATTGGATATTCACACTTTGCTGATTAACTTTTGCCTTAAGGAATGAAGGAGGTACAGATTTTTAAAAAACACAAAAATCTGTAGAAAACAACTCAAAGCTTGACTTGACTTGACTTAAACATGCATCCAAACTGGCATACTTCTTTTGTATGGTTCAGAATTTCTTTCTGAAGTTATGTAGAAGTCTGTAAATTAACAAAAATAGTACGTGTGTTATCTTAAAGACATTGGGGATATCTAAGTAACTTTTAAAGATCTGGAGGTTATGTAGTGTGCTTATATAAGGTTAATGCTTTACAGTTTTGGTGGTTTTGTGCAGATGAATGGAAGCCCATATAGTTAACTGTTGCTGTTTAGAAGGTTGTGGATGACTATTAATAGCAATTAGAAGCATTAATTAAGGGAGGCATCCTTATTATATAGAGGATGAATTAGAGAGGTAGTTTTTAAATGCACTTTTCAATTAATAGATGTCTAGTATCTTCTCCAGCTTCTGCTTTAAACTAAACTTTTTATTCCCAGTGGCACACTGAGGTAACTAAATGAAGCAAAGGTGATCATTCTTCTTGCTATTAGTGTATACATTTCCTAGGTGATAGTATAGACAAAGTGTGAAGTCAGAGTGTTGTCTCATAATAGTACTGCATTGGTCATTTGATTGCCTTTTTTCCAGTCCTATGCTGTAAAACGTATTTTTCTGAAGTACTGAAACACCTACTCCTGAGCTAAACTGGGAGATGAATGTGTGTTATGCCAGTACATTTTAGTGCATGAACATAGAACTTTTTCCAAATACTTCATATGGATGAGATTTCATATTATTTTGAATCATCATCCACCAGAAAAGAAAGATAACAGCTGTATTTAAAACTGTGAAGAGACAATTTTTTACTGTCAGCACAGTCAAGCCTTTCTTAAACATCATGCTGCTGACAGAGATGGATTTTCATTGTTGTGTCTACAAACTGTTTTGATGAGAACTGTCTGACTTGGATCCTGTGTGTAAATTGATTTCAGCTGATTGCTTTGAATTTGAAAGAAATTTAATTTGAAAACTGCCCTGTTCTACTCCCTGTGGTAGCGGAGGCTTCTTTACGTCATCTGTTAAGCAGTGCATAGTCAGCATATGGCTGTTCCTCTTCTATTTAAACTGTTTTCTCCTGAGAAGGAGAAATTCCCTTCAGACCAGACAGACATCTGCTGACTTGCTCTTGCAAGCAAAGCCACTGAAAAGATATCTTTCCTGTGATTAAAAGAAATACGTCTGGAGGCGCTTACTTTTTGTTTGATTAATCAGAGATTAAACACATGTGGACTTTCTAAACCAAGCGTCTTTGTGCTTCTGTGCTATCAAAATTGATTGGAGAAGAGCCGTACACTAGATGGGTCTTGACCGATATTTAGTATCTTACCTATTTGTATTACAGTTCAATTCTAAAAGTTTATAACAAAGTGAAAAAATGCTACAAGAAGAGCTTTTATGATACTGCAACTTAACACTGTAAAATGATTTCAGTTAATATGCCCATGCTCTTTAAAAAATAAAGTCTTAGAGATATACAAATGTACTGTTTTATACTCAGTTACCATTTTGGTTTCTCTGCCCCTTTCCAGTTATGAAGGCATTATTGGTTGTTTCTCTTTCTCAATCCCTATTGGTGAAGGGCTTTCTATTGTCAACTGTTAAAAGTCTGGTATTCAGCTCAATATCTTACCCTTACTTAACACTTATGTAAAGGTAGAGTTTATAGAAAAGGCCTGCAAGTTCTTCTCTGATGTAAAAATGTGATTTTTCTTCCCCCCCGCACACTTGTGTGTAGAATATTTGGACTAAAGATGCCACAGGAATAAGATGGCAGTAATTAAGCAGATTCCTTGAATAACATGCTGCTCTTAAAGTTTTCACCAGATACTTGTGAGCCTCTCTCATAGACATCTTTATCTCAAGATAATTTGCTTGGCTCCAGTTTTTTATTAGTGGAATTAGTTCTTTGGTGTAGTTTGTAATGAAGTTTTAAAACAGGAAAGGCTCCACTGATAAAGTGACTTTTCTGAGATACTTGATGAAACTGCGTCATCTTCCAGACTGTTCTTTCTATTTTGCTTTTGACTAACCAATTTTCCTTCAATATATTTGAAAACCTATCAGTGTTAACACTTTTCAAATAAACTTAAATTGAAATACAGTGGAAAGGACCATCGTTTGATAAATACATGATGCTTTTTGGCAAGATGCTTCAGATGATTGCAAAGTTTCCTAATGAAGTAAGATATAGTATAAAAATATTAACAATAATCAATGAAACAGATAATTAAATACTCAAAACTGCCATTGTGGAATTTGCAAGTAAAATACAATATAATAAAATGAAAACGTGTATCCTTATTCATTAATAATGGGCTGAGCCAATTCTGTGATGTTAACAAAAAATGGAGGGTAGACATTGCAAACTGCTTATTTTTAAAATGCTGAAAATTGTTATTTGTTTTCTAATCTGAAAGAGTTACAGTATTCTCTAAGAGTGAGGAAAATAATTGTCTATCTAATTTTAATTAATATCCCCATACAGAAAAAGAATCAATATGCTTTGCTTCAGGGATTCCTGAGAAGTCCATGCTTATCTGTTTTACATTTATTTGTTTCAAATGAAGTTCTTAAAACTTGTAGTTGGGTAGGAAGGAGGTTTTCACTATTTCTGTTCCATAGACAGGAAATCTGATTGGGGGAGAAAATGTGCTATTAGTTTCAGAGGGTCACAAAGACATCTGTCAACTGTAGAGAGATCTGGGAACTTGCTGTTATATTTGTTGCTCACAAGAACACTCTTCATCAGTAGGCTTTTAGGACTATTTGAGATGTTTCATAGCTATTTTTAGTACTAATTGCAAATAACTTCCAAAGTCCTTTTGAAGCTTTCCACAATTATCCCCATTTGGATGGTGCTTGGGGTATAAATTTAGTTCTGTAGCCTGTAATTTTCAGTTTTCCTTCCATGGGTTTATTTCTGTAGATTGCTGATCCCTTATGGTTATAGGCCATCCCCCTTTTTTTTTTTTCCTCCCAGCTGCTCATGGATCAGATGAATATATCAGGATGATTGTTTTAACCCTCCGTTATCCGGAGAGGGAAGGCTGTAAAAGGGAGATGTGAATTGTATGTAGCTGCTGTAGAGTGCACTAGATAACCTGATAACACAGATGCTTGCTTTTCTAACTTCAGTAGTGCATAACTTCATAGTGCATGGGAATTAGGTTGCTTTGTGCCCAGGCCAGGAACATCCAGTGTAGCTCTCTGCTACGGGATTATGACCTTCATTAGGAGATACTGTAGGCCCCATACAGGAATGATGCTGGCTTCGCTCTATTTTGGTGTACTGGCTCACTGTTTGTCTGCCATAATTATCTGCAATTTTGAGCAATGCTATCTCTTAAAAGGCTATTATAAAAGGTACGTTGGATCTGGAGCCTGGTATAGTTGTAAGAGTCACTGTAACAGGAAGCTGTCCTTCCTCTGGTTTAGTGCTGGAGCAGACTGTGAATTACCCAGCCTGCTTCCAGCTTGGCTCTGCCTGGTTTTGCTTTAGCTGCTCTTTGGTTAGGGAACTGGCCAAGGTGGGACGCACACCCTTTTCTTTCTTTCCTGTGAGCTAAGTAATTGTTTAGCATTGTAGAGTTTAAGCAGTCTTGCTCCAGGCACTGTGAGAGCCAAGTACATTGTCTTGTGGGACTGGATTCAGCCATCGGGCTGTAAATTAGTTTTCCCTTCTTCTATAGGGAGAATCGCAACTCATGCATATTTCTGCTGTATGTTACGGAATAGATGCAGAGCTTCAAAGTTAAGAGGATTGAAAATGGGAGCAGTAATTAGCAGCCACAGTCCCTGGGTTTAGTTTCTCAGTATGCTGTCATCATTTAAATATTTTGTTACTGGAAAGAAGAAAGTAAGTTTAATCTCTTCCTGACTTTAAATATGGGGTAAAGAAAAAAAAAAAAAAAAAAAAAAAAAGAAAGAAAAAAAAGCCCTTGATTTAAACCAGTGTTTATAAGAAATGAAAGGAACATGTGGAGAGCCTGTCCACAGAACAGCAGTATAAACTAATGGTGGAAAAACTGATATACTTTTCTTTGAATTATCTGATTATAGCTTATAGAAAGAGCCAAGCAGTGAGCGTTTTCTTTTTATCATGCAGAGAAAATACAAAAACAGTAAATATATATAGAGAGAGAGTTGCTGAAGCACAAGTATGAAGCTCAAAATGGATTTACCCAATAATTACTCATTACAACTTGCGGTACTTGCAGGTAAAACTGAACTCAAACATAACAGTAAGAGAAAGCCCACTTTCCATGTTTGAACTGAATGCCCTGGTAGGAATATTTTATTACATTAAAGTGTTGCTTCAGATGTCTGAAAACAAAAGGCATATGTTCATAAGTTTAGTATTACAGGACTGTATTTTAAAGTGGAGTGATGCTGAAAAGGATCTAGAGTCATGTCAGACAGTCAAACAAGATTTTTCCAAGTTATACAGGAAAATAGGAATAAAAATATGAGGTAAAGGTGAGCCATCAATGCTGCATCAGTTGTTACTGGAATACTTAGTCTGCATGCATACAAAGGTCATTGAAAATTTGATGTGAAAGTTGTTAATTCCAAATTTGAAAAGCTTGATGTGCATGAGTCTTCTACTCAACCATGACCATCTTACATAGGCAAATGTGAAGAGGCAACTTGATCAAAGATTGAAGTTATTTGTGCTATGAAGGTGTTATATGAAAGTAAATCTAGAGGGCCTGTCTCTCAGAAGCTATATATGTTCATTATTACTGTGACCACAGTTGATATGTTGAAGGAAGTCCTAGCAGTTTTGTACCTATATAATACTGCTAATTCTGCTTCATATTAGCTTTCAGATAGCTCTGTGAATGTAAAGCAGCACTGATTTTTCATTCATATAATTTATTTCCCAGTTAAGATCACACTAAAGAATGCTAGAGAAGGAGAATGTAGATACATAGTTTGCTGTTTGGACTGTTTTTATGTCCTAAGCAACATTTATATTTTGAAGAAATGTGGCTTTTTAATTTTATTTTATTTTATTTTATTTTATTTTATTTTATTTTATTTTATTTTATTTTATTTTATTTTATTTTATTTTATTTTTATTTAGTACACAAATCAGTGAATCCAAGAGAAGGAAAAGCAGAACTACAGTTGAAACTTTAGAAGCACTTGTCAGAAAACAGTACAGTAGTAGTTTATTAATATACTTTTATTCCACAGGAAATTGAGGCTCCTTGGGTTATATTTTAATGGAATGAGGAGATACGCATTTTTAGTTCCCCCCCCAGCATTTACTTGAAATATTGTTGTATTGGAAGTGAGCTGATGATGTGAAAGATGGGGCAAGGTTCCATGCAGCACCTTTGTTCTCGCAACTAAAAAGGAAAGTAGAAACTTAATGTGATGTACATCTGAAAACATTAAATATTCACCAGACTTAATTACTTCCTCTGCTTGAAATTAATTCTAATGGCATCTTGTAAATTCATAGACTACCATAAGAGCAGAAAACAGTCAGAAGTAACTTATTACATGGTACAGTTATGCTTAGCAGGTTTCATATAGAAGCTCTTGCATTTGGTGGCAGGCCCTCAGAGCCCAATGCTTCCTCCCTTCACTCATCTCATGCCATTTTTAAGTGTTGTTTTCTGTCTCTTTTAAAGTATAACTGTCTTCTGGCCTGATGATCTTATGTCTTGTATCTGTAGTTTTAGTCTTTAATGAACTATCCTTTTTCTTTATTCTTAGCTTGGGCTTTTGATGGTTTTCAGATTGTCCTAACTGGACTTTGCTAGTGAACTCACATGGCCTCCTGAGGTTGTGTGGGAGGGTTGCTGGGGGAGCTCCTCTCAGGGCTTCCTGCAGGATCCTTACCCACACCAAGCCAAGAAAGCTATTGGCAGTGGTTCTAAGCTGTGTCAAATTTTGTCAGTCTATCAACTGTAAAGATTTACATACTTTCATAAACTGTGTTGACGGCCTCTCTGGAATTCATTAAATGCTTCCTTCATGAAAGCAAACGTGATTTTTCTTATTGTTATATGTTGTTTCTCACTGTTATGTGGTGTTGGTTGTAAGCTCAGTGCAATATTGTGCATAGGACTAGAGGAAGATAAATTAAAAGTAATGATCTCTTTATTGCTGACCTTAATCATGTGAGATTTTGTCATTCTCTTTTAATGATTTGGAGAAATAAAAATTACTTTTGTTGAAGAGTATTACTTTTGGTTAAGATGATTTGCTGAGACATATGGCTTAGTGTGTCTAATGCCCAGTGGTTTTTTTTTATCTGCTTGTTCTCCCTACAGATGTATTGGAGACTCTTGTGGTTGATAAGTAGAAAGCATATCTGAAATATGTATGTATAGTAGCAATAAATGATCACAACTCCTCTCCAGATCAACTTATTCTTTAACTTCAGCAGTATGTCCATCTTTGGAATGCATTGCACTCCTTGTTTAATTGCAAGTGGAAACGAGTTCAGTGAATGGTACATTAAGTGATGGCAGTGTTCACATAGATGCAACTTTTTGTAAGTAATACACATTAGGTAACATACCCTGATTTTCTTATGCTGTTCATCTGAGTTGAATGATTATTAGTTTTTTGTTTAAAAAAAAAAAAAAAAAAGTTTAATGAAGCGCACGTGTGTATCACATGAATATCATATATTTATTAGTTTTCAGAAAAATTTGGGGCACATTTTAGCATCTGTTTAAAGCTACATTAATTTAGTGGAAAACACTGCCTTAAAAATACACAATATTTTCAATTAATTCATGCAATAAAGACCTTTTATCAGAAGTTGTGGCTTTGCAATTGTATTTTTTTAATGCACTGGTTGTGAAATTTTGGTTTTCACTTTCTTGAGAAAGTCCAAGTTGCAGTTGGGAAGCTGACACTTAAAACAAGAATCGGAAAGGACAGATGCTGTAGAAGAGCTGATTAAAGGAAAGAAATGCTCTTTAGGTCTATTTGAAAGAGGATTTTATCAAAAGTACTTTAGAAAATGCTGTCTCAAAGCTCTCACCCTTTTTGTGGCTAGAAATAGAGTTAATGCTGTTGGGTATTTTGTTCTTCATGGTGAGGAAAAGTAAGCTTTATGGTGATGATTGTTTCTGTGATGAAGAAACAGTAACTATATTACTTCACTGAAGTTATTCCTTCAGCCTTAACCTTCTTTCTAAACCTTTTTAAGTGTGTGACTTCAGTGGTAACAAAGATGGCTAAAGTACACAACTGCTTTTTAAGCATTCTCTGTTGTTTAGAAAAATATTAGTCACTATAATTTCAGGATAACTTCTAGTAAAAGATTTCCAGTAGAGCATTATTGTTTCCAATGCATCTTTGCTCAATTCTAAAGATTAATGGTGAAGTGAAATACGACTTACTAACCACTAAAAGAGTCTGCAATAGTTTCTGATTCGTATTAGCAATAATTGTGAGAGTATTGGGTGGAGCTCAGAAGGAGTTTCTTCTTCTAGAGAAGATAAAATAGATTTTTAAAAAAGGGTGTTTTTTTTTTTTTTTTCCAATGTGACTCTTTTTTTGGTATCTTGTGACAGGCAATTCTTTGAGGCTTTTATTCTCTTGCAGGACTTGCATCTTATTTTGGAAATACTGTTTTCTATCTATGAATGAAACATTTCTTAATATCTGTAGCTATTTATGTACCAGTCACAGTGTCTGTATATGTCCTGACGAAAGCAGCAGTGGAGCTGAGGCCAGCTTGTTTAGTTCTGCATGATGTGTAATGCCTAGGAAGTTTCTGGAGATGATGTAGTATGAAAAGCTGTCTTTTAACTGTGTAAGTTTCTGAAAATGTTAAGGTGACAGGGAATTCTGCTGTTTTACATATCTGAACTCCAATCAAGACTAAGTACAGAAGCCATAATTCTGGACAAAACTGATTTATGTTCAGTCTTCTGGTGATATAGATACGTTCTTCCAGCTTCAGTTTCTGAAGTAGTATTTTATGAGATCTGTGGATTATTGTTTGCAGTGGGTGGGCCCCAATCATAACTGTTTTGTGTTGTTTTGACAGACAGTTTCATTAAGGGGCAGATTTACCTATTGGAAATGCACTGCTAGGCTTTTTTTTTAATAACAGATGGTACTACAAGGCTGAGTCTGATCTTAAAAAACACATTTGTAAAAGAATTGTGCCAGAGTGCAGGGGCCAGAAAACCTTACCATATAATAGATTTGCATTAATTAGCTTTGTGGTCTTGAACTAGAGTACCTTTTCTAGGCTTGTCTCTTTAGAATATTCATCTAAAGAGACCTTATGACCATGTAGGAATATTTTTGTATAGGAGTTCTATACAACAAAGGCATGGATTTACGGAGTACATAGAAGAAAAAATGCCAATTAGGCATTTATTTACAAGTGTTTGAGGCAGGTTAATTATACTTGTAGGGCAGATTCAAGCAAAATTTGAAATATTTTTAATGAATTTTGAGGTTTGGTGTTTTCAAAATTCAGTAGGAACAAGGAATTTCAGAATTAAAGAACACTAAGTCTTGATGTGATTCATATGTATTGCTGTGTTTTCCAAGTTTCCTATGCTGAAATTGGTAACAACTGAGAAAGGCAGGAAAACATTTTTGTTTTCAGAGACAAGTGGATTAAGTTTTCTATGAGCTGCGTTGAAACCCTAATAACTGGCAAGGTTCAAAAAAGACAGTGAACTTCTTGTTGGGGATACAGTTAAGATCTGCCTTTGGGGTGCTTTCTCTGCTTAAGGTTACCTGATAGACCAAAAGTGGTAGTTCCAGGAACTATGAAGCTATAATGCAAAGTGGTGATTAAAGTAGGAATTGAATTTGATTCGGAAATATTTGGATGGGGGGGATTGTACAAAAAAACAAAACAAAACAAAACAATCTGTTCTTTGTCTGAAAAAGTGCAGTAAGTCTGGTTAAATAAAAACCACAGCAGTCAGTAAAAAATGAAGGCATACATTGTTTTACCATGGATAACTTTTTTCAAGCCACTTTCTGATTTCTTATGTAGATGGATAAATAAATATGTATTTGAATACGTATTTTCTACTTCTTATCTTTATGCTTGCAATCTGTAAGGTAAAGGTAAATGAAAAGGCATTTTGGTTTGTCAAATATAATTGTTGCTCTGGGTGCTCTTACTACCTCACCATAAAAAGACAGAATCATAAAAAGAAAAATACAATATTTCTTGTAAGAGAAATTATTCTAAAAAGAAAAATTGGGCTCCTGAAATTGAAGGATAAAGGAGAGGTATACATTAATGTCTTGAATATTCTCAGTTAAGAGCTTTTGAGGATGAGCTGGAATTTCAAATTAAGATCAATAAAAAGTGGTGTTGAGGTTTTAAAGTAATATTTCTCTTTTTATTTCCCAATTCATTTTAGGTGATGATGAGCTTTAAGAGAACAAAAAGTACAGAAAGACCTACATTTTTCAGTATTTTTGAGATGTAAGATATTATTAGGGAGAAAACTAGCTTTTCTATTGGAAAGTGGTCTTCCCTGATTACTACTTTTCAAAATACTTCTAAGATAATCATCAGGAGTGTATCACTTCTTGTATACGACCAGCAATATATTAGACTCTTTAAAATTAAATAAAATAAAATTGTATTTTATGAGGAACTGGTATTTTACATTTGTTTGTTTTATATTTAAAATAAGTGAATGGACTCACAGAAGCTTTTGTGGAGATGTTGTAGAACTTGCTGGAGAATATGATTTGTTACAACCTCTTTAAATGACCTTGCTCATTTACTGCCTTTGTGAATGTTGTCGAATATTCTGTCACCTAGTGTGCATGAAGGTCTTGCTGCAAGTTTTATTTAGTAGGCATAGTACTTGAATTAGTAAATTTTAATAGGAAATAAGCCTAGAAATACTTCTACTGGTTTGAATATTTAAAAATGTAAATGCAGCGAACTGATTTTTTATAAAATAGAATCATAAGTGGTTGGAGGGGACCCACAGAGAACATCTATTCCAACCCCCTCCTGCTCGAAGCCTGTCAAGTTTTTAATCATAAGGAAAGAGTTCAAAGTAATGTCAATGCCACGCAAACTATACCTGAGTTTAGAGGAGAAAGTAATAGATTTCAGGTTGTCATAAAGCTGGTGAGGTAAAGCATCTCTAATATACGTTGGCACAGCTTACTGCAGTGCTCTCCTACCTTGAAGGGAATGCAAAGGATGCACTGAGGAAAGTCAATATTTATCTAATATAGATCTTTTAAAAATTGTAGTCTCTCAAAAGATAGTGGATTTTTTCAAAATGTATTTATGTAAAAAGAAGTACAAAACTTCAATAAATGCAGTGTGAGTTCATTTTACCTTTTCTATAAAATACAAGTATTTATACTCAATCTAAATCAAGGCCTTATAGTGAATATTTCAAATAAACAAAATTGAGGAAGGTGCAATCCACTTAAAAATGTGCTTTTCTTCCCTGTGTTAGTCTGGGAAGCAGGAAAAAGGGACTTAAAGGAACCTAAATGAAAAGCTTTTTTTTTTTTTTTAATTGAAGATGGTGACATCAATTTCCTGTATAGTTTTCCAAAAAAACTCTGACTTAGATGGAGAAAATGCTTTATCCATGTCATAACATTTTTGGTTGGCTTATTTTCATTTTCCTTATTGTTTTATATAACAATTTCTGACATAGCCTCATTATTTTTCTTCTTACTGTTAAGATTCATGAGAATAAATAGACTGTGGGTAGCTTTCTTCTAATGCATTTATTTTTGGGCTTTTTTTTTTCCCCCTAAACTAGCACTTACACTTTTTCATAGCCCTTTTTTTAATACTGATTATAGAATCCAAACCACTGTTCATAGAATCAGAAGATCAGGCCAATTATAATCAGGCCAAAGAGTAAGCATATAGAGAGAAGGTAGGAAGAGATGAGTTGGCACAGAGGGCTGTACAGGTGTGTTGTTCTGTTGAAGCTCTGTTGCGAGCTCTGTCCTAGGCAGGGTTAGCTAGTGGCAGCAGTGGAGTCTCTCTGCGCTGGTCTCCATTTGGCAGTTAACTTTGACATCGTCTTTCACGGCTTCCCACTGGTGTTAGAATTTGGTGTCTTACACTTAAGCTATGTTTGTGCTGAGTCAGTGACATGTTCCAGCTCTGTTCTCTGCTTGAATTGAAAGATTGATTTTTCTGTTTAGATGCAGATTAAATCATTCTCCTGTTGTTGCAGATCTTGTGGTGCTATGCCATTAACTCATTTGGTGCATGGACAGGTCAACAGATGTCTGCCTAGTTTCACAGGGGAAATGGACCAGAGGGCATAGAGCTTACAGCTATGCTCAAAACATCTGGCAGACATTGTCATGAATGAGAACAAAAAAAACAGATGTTAATGAGTTTCTCATCTAAAATGAATAACCCGAATATAGAATCATAGAATCCTTAGAGTTGGAAGGGATCTTTAAAGGTGATCTAGTCCAACTCCTTGCAGTGAACAGGGACATGCACAACTAAATCTATAAACATCTGAGGTGTGGGGACCATAGTGGTGAGGCCAGTCTCTTTTCAGTGGTATGTGGAGACAGGACAAGGGGAAACGACATAAGCTGCAGCATAGGAAGTTCTGCATGAATGTGCACAAGAACTTCTTTACAGTGAGGGTGACGGAGCACTGGAACAGGCTGCCCAGGGGGGTTGTGGAGTCTCCTTCTCTGGAGATGTTCAAGATCTGCCTGGATGCCTACCTGTGCTACCTGGTGTAGGGAACCTGCTTTGGCAGGGGGGTTGGACTCGATGATCTCTAGAGGTCCTTTCCAACCCCTACAATTCTGTGATTCTGTGAAATCTGATTTCTCAGGTCTTGATCCAGCCTTGCCTTGAAATTCTCCAGGGATAGAGCATCCACCACATCTCTGGGCAACCTGTTGCCGTGCCTCACCACCCTCACTGCAAAAGAGTTTGTTCTTATATCCAACTTGAATCTACCCTTTTTGAGCTTGGTCCCCTTGTTCCATCACTACAGACCCTGCTAAAAAGTCTGTCCCCTTCTTTCCTGTAGCCCCCCTAAATGTGGTTTGAAGGGGCTTGTCATCTGTTAGTTCTGTGTGATGTAGTGAGCAGACTTCCAGGTTGAGTTTAGTTGAGACTGCAGAGAAAACCTATCAGTAAAGCAAACTTATTCTAGCCTCCTGGTTGCTATGTCTCAATCACAGCACTTTAGGAGCACAAAAATAGAGTAATCCCAGTTATAGTTGTGTAATAGAATGGATAATGAAAATCTGAGAGATTATATACAGAAAAAAAAAAATAAAGAAAAGAAAAACAGCAGAAAAAATGATTTTCTTTTCAGGTGCTTACTCTTTAGAAATCTTATTTATGTTTGGAAACACAGAAGAGTCACAAGCACAGGCTATTTTGGATCTACGAGGAATTAAATTCCTGTGCTGTGGAATTTACTTCTCCAGTCCCAGCTGCTGAAGCGCTAGACTTAATTGTAGGCAGATGATTGATCTCTTTACTGCGTTGCTCAGAAAGTAGGGATTGGGAGATAACCTCATCCCTTTCCTCTGTACATGTGGCCCCTCAGAAGTTGGGAGTTGGCTGAGTAGGACGCTAACCGTTTTTCTGTCAAATTAGGTCAGATGCGCTCTTCTGGCTACAGTTAATCCGAGTTAAGAGGTTTCAGCCCCAGCTGTTTCATTTCTGTCCTCCCCTACAGTTATTGCAGCCACACTCAGACATGCAGTGTAACTGCATGTGTAGCTGCTGTCTAACCCAGTTCTGTCAAAGATGATCTGTTTCTAGAAGACCTCAAATAAACTATGCTATTTAAACTGTATGGAATTAGTTTGACAAAACTAAGTTAAGGAAAGGCCTATGTTTAAGCTAACATTTTTAAACAGATCTCTACAGAACTGAAAGTCTTTGGTAAAGGAGCACGAATATGCAGCTGAAGATGGCAGTCGCATCTCTTCAGCAGGATAGTGTGTGTGTCTGGGTCGCACTGCTGCCAGTCTGTAACTGCATGTTTGGCAAAAACTGCATGTTAGAAAAAATCACCACTTATTCTTTAAGATTTTATCTTCATTTTGTGACTTCCGTGTTCTTATACAATACTTGGTTTTTGTAATTTACAATTTGACTTTGGCACAAAGATCAACTGATTTTTTTTTAAAATCCCACCTGTTGATATTCCTTGTTGTTTTTACTCAATAACATTAACCTAAATATTGACCTCTGGTGGGAACCTCTTTCTCACGTAGATCAAGCAGCTGTTCTCAGCCTCTGGAAACAAACACCTGATCAAATTTGAGCACCAAAATTCTGACTGCATGGAAGATCCTTTCTTTCAGAGTGCTTAGAGTAAAAGTAATGTTACAAAAACAGTTTATTTCAGCTGATTTTAAGAAAACGTCTGCTTTTAATGTAGTAGCTACCCGGTGAATTTTTGCGTCCTGTATTTACAGTTCAGTACAATGTAATCCTGCTGCAGAGTTTTCAACAAAGCCTATTAGCCTTTTCTGTAGGGAATAGGCTCTTACTATATACAAAACTTACAACTATAGGTAACTTCAAAACTTATTTTTTCTTATCTTAACATAAATGTGTATGTATAAAAGAGCTTGAAGCATTCCTTAATCTGCTTTAAAAAAAAAAAAAACAAAACAGCAGCAACAATAAAAAACAACAAAAAAACACTGTAAAAATGCCCTGTTTATCTGTATTTTTTGCCCATTAAGGATAATCCCTTATTGATTGCAAAGTGCTTTATGCATTATAACTAAATGGGCTGCTATAATTCAACTTATCTGGAATTAGAAAAGAGGACATTTTGAAGCTGAAACAGAGTTGTATCTTTGATAGCTAAGTGTCAGTTCTGAAACAGGTGGCTGGGGGCACAGACTATAAGAATAAGGGTGACATGTTGCATGGAAGTGCAGCAGTTATGTGATATGAACCAAAGATAGAGGATAGGTTGTACTCAGAAAAATTCACTTTCAGTATTTTTTTTCTAGTTTTATGCAGGAGGTTTAATTAAAAGGAACTAGGGAATGTTAATTTCAATGATTAAAGTAATTGTTTAGTTTAGAAACTAAAAAGTGAATCTGTTTCCCAGAGAAGCATATCAACACTTTGCTGTGATGTTATACACAGATTTGCTGAGATATACTGATAAATGGGAACGCAATGTCCTGTAAACATTTATGGCTATCTTTTATTATATAAGAAACATTGTAAAAAATATCTAACAGTTGATGAAACTCGTTACTGCAAATGCCCATCAAAATCAACAATGTATTTTTTTCAAATAAATGAAGCCAGTTAAATGTGAACAGATTAAGAACACCTGAATTTGTGAATTACCATTATAGTACTTGTTGGTGGTTCCGAGAGATATCAAGAGCCAATCTTGGCCTGAACTGCTCTTCTGTATATGTTATTTCTTCTGATAGATAGCATGCCTGTGATTGCCCCTAAAATTAACGATTTTAGTTGGCAAATATGTGCAGTTCATATTAATCTTGTAACTAGTTTATGCAGTGTCTCCTCCTCTGTTTAATTATTGTAAATGGTATGTAGAGAATGCTTTTGTTTGTTTGTTTTTCTGGTTATCAATAATAGTAACTAAATACCAATTTATTCATCGAGCCACTCCCTTTTGAAATCCCAAATTTTGAGAAAATAGTAGTAGAAAAATCACTTTTTTTTGGTACATTCATAATGGAGACACAACAGTACAGAAGTATAAGCATATTTTGTTTAATACGTGTATCCCCAAAGCTGAAGTTGTCGGGCTGGGTCCAGTTATATGATGGGAGACTGCGAAGCTAAATTAGCTGCTGGTTGGACTTACTGTGTAACAACTATGGAACTGACGTATTTGATCCTTTTCATATGTGGCTGAATATGCTCAGATGAAACTGGAGGTAATTAAGTTACATAACCCTTCCTATACATGAAGATGCAGTATGGTTGAATAAAGCACTTGAAGTTCAGACGTAGAAAGTGTATTTTTTAAGTGGATTGCAATTTGTATATATTAAAAAAAAAAAAAAAAAAGATGTGTATTTATCTTAAAAATTCAAGAGAACCGTATCTTTAAAGTGTTGGAAGCTTTACTAAAAGTGATCTCAGTTCCTATATATGCCAAAATAAGAAAAAACTAACTACAGCTGAGATAAATATGAAAATTATCAGGTTCAATGAAGTGGAAGCTAATTAAATTACTAGATAATTTTAAGGTGAATTGTCAATAAATTCTGTATCTCTTGCATCTTGAGGTCTACTGTGGCTTGCTTAAAAATTTCAAATTTCCTTGATTTAACTTTATGATAGCTTTCTTTTTTTTTCTTACATGTTTTGGGTTGGGGAATTTCCAACCCCTCAGAAGTTGCAGTTGGAAAAACATCTTTTTGCAGATTTGATTTTGGTCTTGTGCCGATTCAGCAGCTTATTATCAAGTAAGGGCATAGGAGAACAAAGTGAAATCTATGATCAAACATGTGGTGACACTTTATTATTTGAAAAATGGAGAATTCTGAAATCCTGAGGAGGCTAGATGGCATTTTTGTGATTTGTGATCATCGCAGCATGAACTTAGACACACTGTTAGACTTCTGCTCAGGCATCGCAAATTTCGCACCTGAGCTTAGTGGAATGAGTTGTATGAATGAGTTAGCAGAGCTTTCACAGTCCTTCCTTTCAGTCTGAATCCTTCAAGGCTCTGGTACTTCAGTGTTTTCTAAAACTGAAAGCAACATTTGTGAATACTTGATTCTGTCTCAAAACCACAGTGCATTGTCTCAGAGCCCTGCAATAACAAGCAATTCTGACCATAATGCAACAGCTTCATGGAAAATAATTATTCCAACATTTTTTAAAGACCATTTGTTCAAACAAACATCTGAACAGCTGCTGGGCTGAACGATTTACAGGGTTTGAGAAAGGCTAGACGGCACCCCAAGTCCCTGAAGTCTCAGAAGCATTTAAAATTTGGGATCCTTCATCTGACTTCTCATAGATGCTTTTCTGTCTTTAATTCAGATGTCCTTGCTATTCCTTGCAAATGATGCAGTTCTTCAACTACTAACATCTGGTAGACAGACACTGGTCAACTGTACTCCATATGAGACGTTTTCAAGTGCATTTTGCCCTTCAATGGCTTTTTTTTGCTTTCAACATAGAATGGTAGGAAAAAATAGAGCCGTGTTTTAATAAGCCTTGCAGTCTCCAGGCTAGGAGGATTCAGTTCAAGTCTGCTTTGGGGGCTGAGTGAAGGTGTGTCAATCTGTAGGTGGTTCTCTTGCTTATTTATGCAACTCAGATTGTGTTAGAAAACAAGTTATTCGGATCCACATTTCAAAGATATACTCAGTTAACTTGTAAAATCACTGTGATTCTGACCAACAGGAAGTTGTTTTGAATTTCTAGTTCCTTGCCCCTTTAGGGCAGGGAAAAGTGTTCAGGGATCGTGTATTTCTATTATAAGTGGCGTGTTCCACTGATGTTAGAAAACTTGCTATGACAGATGTGTTGTTGTGGTTTTTTTTCTTGTCTTTCTTGCTAAATAAGGTAGAAGAGGATTTTATTTTTTTTCTGGTTGTTTTTAAAGCTTCAGCAGTATTTATTTTCTTGTAGTGCCAAACATTTGGTGTATTGTTAAAATGTAAGCAGGACTTCTCATAGTACATAAAGCTTATTTGCTCATTTGCTGGACAGATTTAAACAATTCTTCCCTAGAACCAAATGCTTTTCCTGCATTTGTGTGTGTGCATTTGTGTATTTGCTTTCCGTTTTTTGCTGAAAGTACTGAAGTAGTGATAACACAACATACTGTAGATTTAGGTTCCAGCGAGATAAAATAAGCATGAAGTTTAGCCTCTAGCTAAACACTACTACTGGGCTAATTTACAAGGATTCATCACGAATATTTACAAGTAGGCAGAATGCAGCTCAAAATCAAACAGCATATGGGTACAGTTATCCCTGTTAAAATGGCCAACGTGCCTTGTATTGTGTGTGGAAGATAACTGGACAGGTGGTAATCTGTCTTCTCTGAACAGAGACAGCTGGTATTTTCCTTGGGCTTCAGTGGTGCTTTTCTGTATGGTCTCACCTACCAGCTGATATCTTGTTTGTTAGGACAATACAAAGTGTATGTTAGCCCTTTTATCTATTCCCGTGTGATGTCCAACGGGAGAAGTATCAGTCTGCCTGTCCATAAACATAATGATTAATGTTTCTAGTAATGCAAGATGCATGCAGCTTATCTTACTGACCTCAGTAAGTTAATTAATGTGTTCGTATTTATTTGCAGATAAATATCTAATGAAACTTCTTACTGAGGAAATGTTTGAGAACAACCCTTTTTCATTCAGTTTAGGAGGATCTTTAAGGTCATATACAAAAGGAACAAAATTGTTTTGTAAATATCCTCGTAATATACCGTATTTCCTGCTGTATTACCTGATATTTAAGCATCTGCAACTTTTACTCTCTGAACAATAATTTGATGCTCTCCCACCCCCTGGAGAAATTAGAAACAGCCACTGTATTACAGTTGATATTCTCTTAAATATTTACTAATTCTCTAGATTATCTGGGAGTCAGATACTTGGCATGCTGAGAAAGATGCTGTTCTTCTTGAGGGGTTCAGCATTCAGCTTCTGTGCCCTAATAAATAAAAGCCAAATTGACCCATCTCCACTTGTGGCTTTGTTCAGTTAATTGATAAAATCAATCAGCAGTTAGATTATTCCATCACACCTGATGTCGTAGTGAGAGCAACAGACAAGACCTAGTAGGCTGTCAAATCAGCCAACAGGGTGCTCTAGTTGCATGATTTGATTAGATCAGGATTGAAAGAGGTCTGAGTTTTGAAGATGCTCAAAGTAAAGCATTCTTCTATTAAATAGAGTATGAATTAGGGTTGTTTGGTAATTTTGTTATTTTTCCAGTGACCAATTGCTTGAAACCTAAATAGACTTGAAGGTCAAAGAAATATTTTACCTTGGCTTGTATGTATGCTTCTGTCATGCACCATATTGAATTTTGTGTTAAAGCTTTTGGAAATTATGTTACACAGTGTCTTATTCAGTATGATAGTGCATAAGTAAATTTTTAATTCTGGTTGTTCTGTACAGGATTGCACCTGCCTTGTTGGGCAGTACCAAGCCATCCCAGGAGGCATGAGTAGAATTTTGGGGATCTTCGGATCTAATGGATTTCACTTTGCTTTAATTGGTTTCAGCTTGTTAATTACCTGCGTCCTTAGAGAACTGTTTTTTCCTTTCCTCCTTTCCTTTGTCAGATTGCTTTACCAGATTCACACTGAGCAACTATTTCCTAATCATGAAAAGTGTACTGTTCTGTCCATGTGTTATTTTGGGTTTCTTTGTTTTGCTTGTTTGCTTGCTTTTCTCCCCTATAAAACCACCTACAACAAATGAAAATTCTTATCCTTATATTTCTAGAAGTTATTTTAAAGACACCTAATTTTCGGTCTAGGCTGCCAGAATAAATTGCATATAATTTCAAAGTCCAATATTTCATGAGCCAGTGCACTTGAATGCTAATAATATTCAGTGCTTCCTGAAAGCTATATTTTGCCTTAGAAGGGAGAATATAGTAAAAAGGAGTGGTTGATAGATTTAGTCCTTTATGCTTTGTTAATTGCAGGAAATCAAGCTTGGAATTTAGGTAATGAATCACAGTTCATAGTAACAAAAATGAAAGAATTTTAAGGCCTCTAGACTCATCAGCTGTAGTGTCAGGAATAAGACACTAGAAATACAAAATCTCAGTAGTCTTAGTGTGGTGCTTTTTCTACCTCTGTTTAAAATTTGTCCAGTTTTAATGACTTTGTGTCCCTTAAACAGTCAGGTTTCCCTAAAGCTTCAGCCTTGGATCAGTGTATCTTTATTTTCATTATATAGAATTTGTTGCACTTCAGGATTCAAGAGGTATAAAAGATTATAATCAGAAGAATATACTTAATTCAGTAATGTGACATGCAAGCTTTAGGAATAATTTGTTTGTTATATGAATGAAAATAATATTTTGACTTTTCAGAACAGCGTGAATAGCAAAATTTAAAGGAATTGGGGTTCCTTCTCCTCCTCCTCCTCCTCCTTTTCTTTTCTCAAGCAAAATCAATGCTATTTTCATTTGAATTCATAATCTTCAGTTGATCACCATCCACAGATACGTGTCCCCTTAAAGAACAATCAGTGAAAGTTTATTCTGCTATTATTTAAAAAGGAACATGGTTGAAACTAGAATGGTTTGCATTTCAAACTATGGACTATTCCAAACAAGTTTTATGCATGGACCCACCATACCTAGCAAATCATTAAGGCTTTCATGAAGTATCTGTGTCAAGGAAATGAAGCCAGAATCAGTGACAAGCTTTATGCCTCTCCTATCCATAACGAGTTACTTAATGTATTCCATTTTAATTGTTACTTGGAGTCAATAATGATCTCACCTACAGCTACTGACAGGAATCATCAGTTATATGCATGATGTTTTGCAAAATTGCAAATTCACAGTACATCTCTGTTCAATGGCAGCAATGTTTAGCAGCTCATTAGCTTTTGGGCTGTGCCTCTTGGTCAGTTGATATTGGCAAAGACAGCCAGCCTAGCTGATTTGCAGATGTATAGTAGTCAAAATGCACACTGCAGTGTAACTGAAAGGAAACACAATAGAATCAAATGCTAGCTGGAGTAGACTACTATTCACTGGTAGGCTAAAAAGGAAATTGGAATAAAAGGGAGATAATGTTGTCTTTTTTACTTAATGATCTCTCACAAAACATTATTTATTGTTGAGATTGATGTTTTTTTTATATAAATTATAAAAATGGACCGTCCTTACTAAGTGTATGTTGATGATAGGGGATGGGATGTGAAAACAGCTCTTGTCAAGATAACTTGTTTTATTTCTTTTGTTTTAAGCATACATTCCTTTTCTTTTACCACACCTTTTGTGCTAACTCACCGAATGGGAAATGGCCCTTCTGGATCAGGCCAGAAGTCCAACTAGCATGTATTAAATATTTAAGAAAGATCAATAAATGTCAGATGTGCTTGAAACACTTTACCAGATTCTGATAGTGAATAGAAGCTTGTATCTAGACTTCATCTTTTGAATGAATTCACGTTTTGGCCTCTCATATTTGAGGTAATGACACACTTGAGGCAATAGAACTGTGCAAAGAGAAACCTCATGAAGTTGACCAATGGGAAATGCAAAACTCTCACCTTGGAAAGAATAACCACATGTACCACTTATAAGCTGGGGGCCAACTGGGAGGGAAGCAGCTCTGCAGATAAGGACCTGGGGAAAATAAACTGTCAGCCATCAGCAGGCCTTTGTGGCTGAAATGGTCAACAGCCTTCTGTGCCACATTAGGCAGAGCATTGGCACCAGAATGTGGAGGAGATCCATCCCCTCTGCTCAGCATTGGTGAGACACATCTGGAGCACTGGCTCCAGTGCTGGGCTTCCCAGTAAGAAGGAGACATGGATGTGCTGGAGTCAGTCCAGGGAAGTGCCGCAAAGATGATTAAGGAGCTGGAGCATCTGTCGTATGAGGAGAGACTGATTGCTGGGACTGTTTAGTCTAGAAGAGAGAATTCTCAGGAGGTTCTTAACTGAGAAGCAATGTCGATGAGGGAGCCAGCATTTAAGTCAGGCCTAGTGACAAGAAATCAGATATAAGCACAAATTAAAGCACTTTTAAATTCCATCTTAACATAAAACAAAAAAAAAAACTGTAACAGTTTTTGTTTGTTTGTTTTTTACTGTGAAAGTGGAACAGATTGTCCAGAGATGTTGTTTCTGTCAGCAACAATATTCAAAATTTGGCCAGATAGAGGTGACCTGAGCTTAATACTCAGACAGACCCTGCTGTGAGCAGACTTGCATGATCTCAACTTCAGTGATTCAGTAAACAGCTCCACAATGCTAATGTGCTGTGTTTAAAAACAAAAGGAAACATCAGGAAGTCTTATTTGGAAAAAGATATAAGCAAATCTGTTGTCTGACTTCTTTTTGGTTGGTGATCCCAGTTATTTCATTAAAAACAACAAAAGATAATGAACCTGTAATAAGATCTGTCTTCTTTATGAGCATGGTGAGGCACTGGAACAGGCTGCCCACAGTAGCTATGGATGCTCTCTCTGTGAAAGTGTTCAAGGCTAGGTTAGAATGGGCTTTTGGCAACCTGGTCTAGTGGAAGATGACTCTGCCCATGGCAGAGAAGCATGATGGTCTTCAAAGTCCCTTCCAACCCAAAGCATTCTGTGGTTCTATAATCTTTAAAGTTTTCACGTTAGCTATGAGCACATTTTCTTTTTAAATTCTATTCTTATGTTCTTTTATTAAAAGTTCTCCTTTGTGTGATTTCTGCTGTTCCTTTTCAATTCTAGTTCATTACTTTCCCTCTTGGATGTTAATTATAGTGTGTTATGGTTACTTTTTTAAGTAGTTCTTCATTATTTATGGTTTTGTGCTTGAGACCAAGTCAACAGTTGTTCCTTTACAATTTTTCTGTGCTACTTTTTAAGGATTCAGAGCCTGATATCAACTGTACATGACTGTTCACAAATAATTTTCTCCTAATTTGGCTAATTAATTGTTAGTTCACTGCTTCAGTGCTGTTAGTATTGCGTACCTGACTTTGAATAGATGAACCTAAAACATGTTTGATCTTTTCTTGGAGACCTTCAGTAAGGAGTTTGTAAACTCCCCAGGCAGTCAGCAATGCTTTGCAGTCTTTAGCACTGAAAAGGTTTTCAGTGACTTTGACCTGACTGTGTCATTATTACTGAAACAGCAAGAATTTATTCTTTGTCCAGAATTTAGTGTAGATGGAGAGTGCATGTATCTCTTTTTTTTTTTTTTTTTTTTTTTTTTTTTTTGAGAACTCCTTTCATCCATTCAAAGACCATTCTTTCTTGTTCTTTTGTGTAAGAAATCTCCATCCTCTTTGTGGTCCCTTCTGTGTAAGGTTATTTCTACCTTCTGATCATTCATTTTACTCTCTTGTGGATTTTTTCTGATGTTTTATTTTTTCCTTGAAGAATGATGCTCAAAATTGGACATGGTATCATAGCAGAAGCCATGCTAACGCAGACTACGTGTTGTCTCACGACAGCAATGTTACTGACTCAAGCTCTTATTCCCTGTGGCTCTACACCCTTCTAAGATTCCAGAGTATACAAAGAAATTTCCCTGTAGGAAAAAAGACCAGGTCCCACAGACCTGTAGTTGTATAGAAAAGATCTGTGTGTTCCTAAGTTCCTCATTGATATGTCAGTAGATAAGGTAACAAGAAAAAGTTTTTATTGGCTGAGACTGAATAAGTTCAAGTTAGATTGGGCAGTTCAAACTTTCCCTGTGGAGAAGCTGTATTTACTTATATCCTACAGTCATTATATAATAGAATAGTATTTTATGAGCTGGGCCTTATTTTTCCAGTGCATTCATAGCATATGGTCTGTACATTACTGCCCTTGCTCACTGAGGAGCAGGCTTGGAGTTTGTCAGTAGAGCATCCCTGTGCTTGGTGAAATAAATTTTCCTGAAACATGCATATATATACATATATATTTATTTTTTAAGTTTCTATTTGATAGCAGGATAAAAATGTTAGCCTAGTTATTGAAAACACAAATTCACAAATGTTACCTATTCTTTCTGGAGTAGCAGGCAAAATTCTGATCAAATGAACCACAGGGAAATATATAACATTTAAATAAATAATTGATGATCTTTTGGGGTTTTGTATATGGTAAAAATATTTTTGGGGCATTTGCCTGTTCCCTTAGTTAAGAAAAATAAGGGCCCGCTTTCCCTCTAACTCCTGCGGCTTTCTGTAATGTTACATCTTTCATCTTCTCTGTTTTTTTCTTTTTCTTTTTAACTTCATGTTCTTTATTTCCAATAGACGACAACAACAACAATAAGATTTCAAGAAGCATCTGTTTATAAGCCCTTTAAATATTCCTTTGTTCTTTTCAATTTGTCCATCTTAGGTAAGAAGTTGAATTCTAGCCATTAGGCCTGATTTATTGCTTAGTGGCCTATGTGAAATGAATAAGTGAACATTCACTAATTTCTGGTGCCCAGGTGTTGAAGTCATATATTAAGTGCTTTAGTAATTTGCATTAATTGGCAAGCTGTTGTCAGAGAAATGCCAAATATTTAGGCAATAATTTTGCAAAGTATTGAAGCTCTTTCGTGTCGCCTTGAAATCAGTAAGCTAAGTATGTGAAATTTGCCAGGTATCCAAATGTTATAATTAACAGTCTCAAATTGCTAAATTAGAGCACGAAAACTAGCACCGAACTCCCCTCCCTCCCCTTTTTTTTTTTTTTTTGGAGAAACCCTTCCTTTATAATTATAATGTAGACAGATTTCATTTTTAGTTCCATAGCAAAAGAAATCTTGTTCTTTGATGGTGTTGTTCTGCCTCTGTTATGGGTAAGTAGATGATAAGACCTTATCCTGTCTCAAATCTTAATATTTATTTGAAAAACAATTTTTGATGATTTTGTTCACTCAATAGATACTCACTGTTGGTCATCAGCAAATATGACATATTATTAAAAATAGGCTATAATTATTGATAATATCTATGACATTGTCTAAAATGCAAAAAATCTTGAAATCCTTGATTCATAAGTGTTACTATTTCAATTATGTCAAGGACTTGTGCAACGTAACATTAAGTGGAGCAGAGTCTTAATGTTAAAAATACATTAATCAGAAACTAAGCTAAAAAAAAAACAGTAATAAATGGTAATAAAACCAAGTCTACAGATTCAGGGATAATTGAGGGCATTGTTTATCATTTTATTCTTGCTGCCCCTTCACTTTACTTTCTGTCAAATTAGTTCTTAAAACCAGTGTTGCAAACTAGAAACTCCTTTCCATCTTTTGCTTTGTGAGTATTTGTAATGATTGTTACCCATGGATTAGTTAAGTAGAGCTGGTTTTGAAAAAAAAAAAAAAAAAAAAAAAGTGAGCTTTCCTTAATTTGATTTCTAGGATTGCGTAAGATGACATATGATAAAATACCTACCATTAAAATACGATTTTGATTCAGCACAAAGCTAATTGTAATTATGATTATCTCTTAGAATAACAGTAATGTGAAATCTTAGTAAAAACATTTTTTCTCTGGACCGGGTGATGTTTTAAGATTATCCAATGTGTACTAAAGCCAACAGAGGATAAGGAAAAGGAAACTAATTATTTGTACTGGTTTTATAAATCTCCCTTTATTGCCTAACCTTTTCAAACAAAAAATGGATTTATCCTTTGTGGAGACAGTAGTATAAAAACTGCCACTGACTAGAAACAGCTCTAAAGTTCTTTTTTGATCACAGATAGTTGCTTCTAAATACCTCTTGTTCTAGTTTGTGCATTCTAACTGCATTTTTAAAAACTCCAGTATAAAAGTTCTTGACAATAAATGTTGCATTTAGAACAATTTAATGGTTACAGCATGGCACAGTTATTGGTGTGTTATTTCATTTCTAATTATTTTTAATGGTTTGAACATTTTTCAGAATACTAGTCTTTTTTTTTTTTTTTTTTTCTTGAACCCTATGGTGATTCTAGAACTTTTGTGTGTGTGTGTGTGTGTGTGTTTTACTTTGAATTGTGGATAGAGAAATCAAATGGCCTATGTACTCTCTCTTGGACATAACCATCAACTTTTTTCATTTTATTTTATTAAACTATATTAGGATGGGGGTGGGATTAGGACACAGAAAAGGGAAAAGCAGGCATACTAACAGAAGGAAAACTAGCATGAAAATGGCCATAAACGAGGGAAAATTGGGCTATCATAGGAATTATTAGAGTAGACACTTGATGGGATCTAATTTACCAAAGGTAAGAGTGTCAAGAAGTGATATCTAATGTATCTTCTACATTTTAGAGGACAGGAACCAATTCATGTCTGTCAGTCTAACATTTTATGTATGTAAATCATTTCTGTGTAAGAAGATTGTTCATCCCCACCTTAACGAGAGTGTTTGTTCACTGCCAATTTTACACTGAAGTGATATACTTTAATGGAAATGAAATGGTTGATTAATGTTCCATGACTCACAGCGGTGACCGTCTCTTTTCTTGGTTGTCATGTCATCGTGAGCCTCTGAGTGTGAGCTCTTGTAAGAGAGAACTTCTTATTTCCTTGCTTACTCCAACAAAGAAGATGGCCTCTCTAACTTCTCCAGTGCTAGAGGTCTTGCTCAAAAATTGTATTACAAGATTTCTTTTCTAGCTGAAGCTAGAGGTATGAAATTACTATATATTAAATATTGTTTTAATATGTTGAACAATTTCTATTTTGGTTATATAACAATAATGAAAGTTACTGCTGGTGAAAGAGAAAAATATAAAGATAGTAAAGTGGATATATAAAAGGAGTAATGAATTTCTATATAAATATGTGAAAGAGCTTATTTATGTTAACGGTGACAGAGCACTGGAATAGGCTTCACAGTGGGGGTGTGGAGTCTGTCTGGAGATACTCAAAACTCATCTGGACACCTACCTGTATGACCTACTGTAGGGAACCTGTGTTAGCAGGGATATTGTACTCAATGGGTACTCTGGGTTGAGGGTTTTTTTTTTATATAATCATTATTCTAAAAATATACATCACTTCTCATAGACTTGCATAATTTGAAGACTTTGCTAATTTGAAAACTGATCATTGAATATTTGTTATGTCATTATGTGAAAAGAATTCTTGTTGGGCAGTCAAAATTGTGTTCTGGGCTAGTATTGCAAGTCACATCTTTAAATTCAGGGAGCATCTCTCAACCTTATTTATTTTTTTAAAAAGCAAAAATTTTACAAAGCAGACTGATTAGAAGAAGAACCATTGCCTGTATTTCTAGACTAAAAAACAATGATGGAAATATTCAATAAATTAGAATTTATTACTAAAGTACTAAAATTAGTAAAAGTCCTAAATTATTAAAATACTGAAGTAGCATTTAGGAGATGCAGGAGCATACATGTAATATCATTTTTTGTAGCTGTATTTCTTATTTTTTTAAACCTGATACTTTGCCAAAGATGTGTAAAAGCAATTTAACAGGTTTTAATTCCTGTAGTGACTTGAAGGAAGTATTGCATCTCAACTTGAAACTGATACACATTGGCCTCATTTATTCTAGTAGTATTCCAACAGCAAATTAGAGAGATGAACTCCGCACATCTATGTTTTATTTTTCTGTTTAAATGAATCTGAAAAGCTCTAAGTAAACAAACAAAAACAACAAAAGTGCCTGTGTCATTAATTTTGTAAGAATTGTTCTTGTGGCACTCACAGGGTGTCACACCTTCATGCTGATGCACTTGCCACACTTTGTTTGCTTTTGAAAGTAGGTTTTGAAGTTGACTTAACTGAGTTCTGTGACCCAACTGAGTATTTGCACTGGTTTCAAACTGCCTGTGTCAGCTTGGCTTGTTTCAGTGTATTTACTGACGCGTGTTAAAATATACAAGTCAGTGGTAGATCCATTAAAGTGTGTCAACATACGAAGTTGAACTGATTTATTAACTCAGTCTGGCATTGTATGTGGAACAGATTTCGGTTTCTGCAAGAAAGCTCCCCCTTGCGCTCCCCATATTTGTGTTGGTAGTACCAGAACCAAGAAAGAAGTCCTGAACTGAAATACGTGCTTGTAAAAGTATTTTTGTCCTAAAGCTTAATCAGGAAGAGGGGAGGAGCTGTCAATTCACTGACCAGCAAACTGATTTTTTTCAGGATGCATTTCTGAATTCATTTTGTGCGTGTTGGGGAACAAGTTATCATGTCAAAAGAACCTTGCTTGGAATAAAATATTAATTTAACTGTTGTATGAAGGCTGATGTGGTAGTTCTGGTACAATTTCAAGAGCTACAGTTCTGCATAACTGCACTTTCAGAGTTGTGGTTAAAGCTTAAATTGGCATTGTCTTCTGGTTTCTACCTTTTCCTGGAGCTCTGCTTGCACTTCTGTCTATGGGAGTCTCGAAATAATAGCCTCATACTTTGCAAATTCCCACAGGCCTCTCCTTGCTTTCAGCATTGACTGCTTTTCTTATAAGCAGGAATTCTTTGCACTGGCAGGATATGAGGACTGCCCAGTAGCTATTTCTGTTGTGTTTTTTAGTGATTATTTTTTATTACTCAATTTCTGTGTTTCTTACACATAGATATGTTATCGTAGTTTTGATTTACAGGCAGGGTTAGCAGTCTCTCTATAACTCTTACTCCTTTGAGTACAGTATCATTAAAATCGTTTGAATTGTGTTGTGACTGAGTGTGTCTGTGGTGAGCATTTTCTTGATGGTGCCCTACTGACAGCTGCAGTGATAAAGAGTGACTGGCAACTCTTTTGTGTGTTACGGGTACTGACTTAAGTGAAAGTAATGCTTCCAAAATTCAGAGACTACATTGCTATTCTTTAAAGTTTAAGCGTGGTAAAGAGACTCTCATCGCTCACTCACTCAATAAATAAATAAATAAATAAAATTGGGAAAGGACGTAGCTTTAGTTGTCCCATCTGTGTCATAATGCCATGGCTGTGCATTAAGTATGCACTGGGACTAGATGTGCTAGAAGTCAAGTGATGAACAATTGTGGCATGTGAAAAAAGTAGCTCATGAGTGCCTGCTTGAGTGCCTCACTCGCTTTTTGCTTGCTAAGCTGCCTCATCAAGTCTTATTTAGATATAACTCATAACATCAACAAATTCAAGAAGCCAACAGATAAAAATTTCCGCCCTTCCAAAAATGTATTTATTTCACAAAATTGCACCAGCCTGTAAGCCTAAATAGGCAAATCAGTATCTGAATTAAAGCTTTATTTGGTTGTGGTTTTTTGACTCCCTCTACTTCAGAGTAAGGCTAAAGAGCACTGGGAAAATGGTTGCATATGCAGGTCCATATGAATGTGGGAGAGCCCTGGGCAGCAGCAGGGTTGTGAGATGCTGTGGGGACTGCTGACTGCATCACTCCTCCGGTGCCCCTTTGCCCTCAGCGTCAGTAAATCAAGCATCATCACTGTTGGCTCATAATGAACTATCAAGATTGCAGGTGGACCAGTGGGCACACTTATCATTTAAGTTTTTAATTAAGAACATTGTTAAACATGCTGTGGCCCAGCTGCAGAGCCGCAGCCAAGAGGGCTGCCTGTTTTGGGAAGTACTGTGCAGTGCTGCTGGCTCTCTGGATTCTGTGACTGCTGTCTGACCTGAAACTGAACCGAGAGGGCTGGGAGGCATCAAGTGAATCCGTTGTAACAGGGAGATAAGTTGTTTCTATGTAAAATGTTTACCTAAAAACAGTTCAGTGTGAGGCACTGTGGCGTAAACGAAAAAGCTTCATGACTGAATGTGAAAATTTTACATTATACATGTGAGATCACACCTCAAGTAACAGTATATACAAAAAGTGTTTTGTTTGTCATTGCTTTCATACTCCAGTGCTGAGCCCTCCAGTGCTTGGCCTTGCGTATAACCTTTAAAAACCTGGGTACTTGGAGTAAGGCTAGCACCTAAATGCTTTATGGAGGTTTCTTCTTGTGTTCAAAAAAGGTTAATTGTACTTGTTCTTATTTGAGTAAATTTATTCTCTTCAGATCACATTAGCTTCAGCAGAGTTATTCTGCGTATGACTTGTAGCTTAAATAAAATTTTGATGACTTAATGATGTTCATTCATTTCATTTCATTCTATCACAGTATTGTGATTAAAACAATTCTTTTCAATTAAAATATGTTGTAAGACTTTTGAAACATCGGGTATGATCTAAGTTGTATGGTCAGTCCACAGTTAGTTTTTAAAGAACGACTTGGAGATCTATAAGGTTGGGAAAAGATCTTTTGTATAATACAGTAAGAAAGTATTACGTAGTTCACAGATCTTGAAAGATTCCTCAAGGGTATCAAATCTGCTAACCAGATAACTATGCAACTGGATGGGATTTATAGTATCAAGAGAGAGGGTTAAATTAAAGGAGTTTAAATTCTAATACATACTTAATCTTATTCAGGAATTATTATAACATAATAATAACGATGTGTGTTTTTTTATAGCTTTTGTAATAGATACATTCTTTATCTCAAACATTAAGATAAAATGTTCACTTACAGGATTGTGTTTTTTATTAATTCATTGAAAGAACATCTAAAAGGTGGTGGGCTTTTTTGTATTTCAGGAACACATTTCAAGAAAAACACTTTTGGGAGAGATAACTGTTCAACTAACACTTCAGGGATGAAAATATTTTTTATTTCTTAGTATATCAAGATTTTAGTATTAAAATTTAAACAGTTTTTCAATAAAAGGTAATTCAGAGTAATAGTAACACACTGTTCTGTGACCTTCCAAATAGCTTTAATACATTGATATGCATCTAGCTCTCAGTGAGGAAAAAAGCAGGAGCCAGGGCAAACACCTCACCAGTTGATAAATTATATTTTAACTGTTTTTTTTCTTAAAAGAACTCTCTACTTTGAATGCTACTCTTTTTTTTTTCCCCTTTTCATGCTGACATCATGTAGCTATTTGAGGGGAAATGTAAGTCATGATGATCATAAATCGTACTTCTCAGATTGAGAAAAGTTCTTTTCAGAGGCAGTGCATGCCAAAGTCAAAATTGTTCCATCACTGTGAAATACAGCTTGGAACTTGGGCCTTTAACCCCCGGGTTACCATTCTCAATTGGAGTCACAGCGATAGTGCTTAAATGTACCAGTTTCAAAGAAATCCTGTTGCTTGAGTGACAGGACTTATTTGATTTAGGCCACTTCCTCATCTACATTACAAAATCCTGCCATTATACCGTGCTTGTCTCAATAGACTCTGCAGAGGGCAAAGATCACCTGGGACTGTACGACCCTTGCAATTAATTGTGGGCCTGTATGTTTAGGATTTACTTCTGCGGATAAACATGCGGCATAGGAGCACAGTATTTACCTGTTGCATTTCACAAGGAGTGCTCCAAAAATAACGCCTTTTATTTTATGATGTTGGCTCACCATGTCAGAGGTGGATGTTGGTGGTATGGCAGTAGAGGTTGAACCTTCCTGCCAACATCCCATTGTGTTTTGTTGCTGTGTGACAGATGGCAGCAGATGGGCAGTGTGACAGAATGGCTTCTGACACGGAAGTGTGGATGAAGCAAAGGTGTGCCACTGAATTCCTGCATGAGGAAGAAGATTGTTCCCATTGGCATTCACTGATGCTTGTTGAATTTTTATAGAGACCAACCAGTGGATGTGAGCACAGTGAGGCAGTTGGTGATGCATTTTACTAGTGGTGACAGCAACTGTAGGTCACTTGCACTGTGAAGATTTTTACAAGCATATCATGCAGGTTCTTCGCTGAGGAAAATGCATAGCTAATGGTGGTGACTATGTTGAGAAATAGTACTTTGTAGCTGAGAATTTGCTCTATAAAAGTTTTATTGTGTTCTTTGTATCTGTTGTAGTTCACGTGGAAATAAAATAGGAGGCGTTACTTTCAGAGCAACCTACGTACATTGTGGCCTATTAGAATTAATTCATCACTGTCAAAAAAAAAAAAAAAAGTAATTATGAGAAAAACTCTGTCCCTCTGTATGGCTCTCTGGAGCTACACATTGTTTATCTGTAGCTGTTTCAACATTGTCTAGTGAATACTATTTCCTAAACTGTTGAATCAGTAAACAGTGTGTGCTTCCAAAGCTTTGCCCTTGAGCCACTCATTCTTTGTTTTCAGCAGGGAACTATACTGCCAATTCAGGCTAGTAGATTAATTGGAATAATTAATTGAGAAAAATACCTTTTTACGTGAAGAACTCAGATTGAATCAGCTTGATTTCCTATGGCTGCAGCTTGAAATTCTAAGTATGACAAGAGATTTAATAAATGTTGTTCTCATCCTATTTCATCCTGTAATCGGGTTTTGAAAAGGACACTTGATTGTAAATTGTTCCATAGCTAACTGAATATTAGATTCTTGGCTCTTTATAATCCTCCTCATTCTTGCTCTTCCACTTCCCCAAACCCCCCCCTTTCTTCTTTCTTTCTTTTTTTTTTTTTTCTTGAACTGTAGTTACTGGAGTAACAAATAAATTCCTTATGGTTGATTTCAAAGTATGTGAACTTTATATATGACAGGCTTCATACTCGCTCTGTTTTTTCTTCTCTTTTTCTTTGTGTTGCCATCATTAAAAAGAGTATTTAGATAGATATTTAAATAAATATTTTAGTGAATAACTCTACAGGATTTGAGCCAACTACAAATTGACCCAAATAATGCTACCTGTATTTTATTGTTGGTTTTTCTTTGGACTCACTAAGTGCTATTATACTTAAAGAATACTCATGTATAGTACTTTATAATTTTATTAACGGCTTCCTGAAGCCTGTACTCCTGAATCATCAGTCTTTTTTATTTTAATGGGAGTTTTTTCTTTGTATGTTGAACATTTTCCAGGCTTGGTGCTTTTTTTTTTCTTTAAATTTTTCTTATTTCATTATAAAAATGAATAGAATTCCACAATACAGAATAAATTCCACCTATGTGTCATGTTTTGTTCTTGAATTTCTTCAAATGTGACGCCTGTCTCTGTTTCTATTCTTCAGTGCTTTTATCCTACTTGACTCCACATCATTTGCAGATATAATGTTTATAGAGCAGTTCTTTTCCAGTGCTATAAGTCCTAAATTTCTTCAGGAGCTGTTCTTCAGGAACGTAATTTTTTCTAATTTGTGTAACTCATATTTGTTATTATTTTTTAATTGCTATATTTTCTTTTATGCTTTTCTAGTCAAGTGAGTTATGGCATTTAAAAACATATGTTTACACATGTGTATATATTAAGATTTACATGTAAAATGTGTCATGTAACTATTCACAGCCAAATTTTGAGTTCTTTTTCAGTTTCTATTGTTTAATTTAGGTGATATTAAGGAATGTGATAAGCTTTTAATTACTTTTAAGTTTGTTATTCTGACTCTTTTCTCTACTTTTGGGAACATTTAAAATTTAAATTTTAAACTTTCAGGTCAGCTGAAGTACAGTATTTTACTAACCAGCTATTCCGCTGAAACTTAATGCTCAAATGAATGTTGTAACTGTAGCAGTCTCCCTTCATAGACTTACAGTGAAATGAAGAAGAAAATGTATATTGTTTAATATGTATACCAGTGTTTACTTGCAGTTTTTTAAAAATGCAACTTAAAAGTAACAAGCAGAAAGAATAGGGCTTTCTATCAAATATTTTTCATTTTAAATGCAATTTCTAGATGTGGATGTGTAATTAGAAGCTTTTGTTTAGGGTCCCAAGTTCAAAGCTGTTGCTTTAGAAATTTTTGGATTTTCTATCATGTACTTATTTAGAATATATAATAAAGTGCTTGCATAAAACTTCATGAAAGTTTTAAAAAGAAATTTTAAAAGGCCAAACCTTGGAAGTTAGAGAGGTCTATTTATCTGAAAACGTTCGCTCAACTGTTGCAGAGTTTGGGATGTGGAGTGCTTTTCATTTGTCTGTTTTTTTTTTTTTTTTAAATTAAACTTTATTTTAAGGATACCCGATAGACAGTGAGGCAAATCCTTTTAGTATATTACTAATGGGTTTTATACTGTATAGCTAAATGCTACATCTGGTTTTGCAGTGTTCTTTCAACTGCCAACCAAGGCGCTGGAGAGTGTGTGTATGTGTGTGTGTGTGTGTGTGTGTGTGTGTGTGTGTGTGTGTGTGTGTGTGCATTTCAAGCTGGTTTATTGAAGAGGTTATATCATGAAAAGCAAAGCTGCTGATTATTCAAGAAATTGTGAAGACTTTAAGTCCCTGAGTGTAGAACACAGTCCTAAATTCCCTAGAAATAGGGAAGAATAGTTGTTCATAAACTCGTTGTATTTAGCTTGGGTTTTCGGACAGATCACAAAAAACATTTGCATTTACATACATTGCACAGATGGCACTTTGACACCATTCCAAAGTACTGTCTCTCAGAGCTCATTGAGTACACTTTTAAACTTGTGACCTCTAGCTATTATCATGCTCTTTGTATTTTGTGTTGCAGTGATCTCCTTCTTCTTGCTGAAACAATTTCTTATTGTTTCTTCTTCCTGCAGTGTGTATGTGTTAAGAGTTCTACCATGTAATTCTATTTGTTCTGTTCACATTACGGTAATTTGTATCTTGTGTGAAACTAAATGTGAGGAGTGCTGTAGTAGTATTTTTAATTAAAAAAAGAAACCACAAAAAATTCCCCACAAAAATTATACATACTGAGATAAAATTTAAATGTCAGCCTGATAGCTACCCTGTAATCAAATAGAAATGCAGTTGTTCATGCTGAAATTTTCATGAGGGAAAATAAATATGTAGATTTCTGTGTATATTTTTGGTCAGAGGACTTCTTTTGTTTTTCTTTCGAGCAATATTTATGTAGCCTGGACTTCTTCAGGAGATGCTGCATTGTCATATTTACTCAGGACATAATCATATAACCAGAGAATATGTAATTTCAGAGATAATTTTGGGTAAAGTTTTAAACAGAAAATTCCTTCTCCTTTCAAAATGAATGATGCTTTTGCAACTTCCATCTCTGGATTAAATTAAAGGCGCTTCAAGAATGCTGGAACTATGGGAACGTGGAAAACTCAGTTTTATTTTTCTGTTTAAAGACACACAGCTTGAAATCTTTCATAGTCTTCTGAAGGAGGTGTAGATATCTTAATTTATAACCTCAGTTCCAGGCACTTCTAAATGGCATTTAGAGCATTATGTATGTATAATGGGAGCATTCATGGCTGTGAAAGCTTTAATTTTGTGGAGTCTCAGCAATTATAAAATTCTGCTAATCAAAGTGAGGCATTGAATCTCTTGGGGCACTTTGTGGATATTTATTGAGGTGGTTGCCGACATTGCATTTCCCTTCTGTGGCAGTTAAATGGAGCAAATTTGGCTGTGCCTTCCTGCACCCCCATCACATCCCCGGTCTTCTGTCTGTTGGTGGCAGCTTCCAAAGCACCAACTTGTTCCATGTCGAATGCATGTTGAGCCCCATAATAAATCATCACTGAATGGCTGGCTCTGTACTTCTGTATTTAAAGCAGCCCTGAGCATTGATTAATGTGGCTTTTCACTCACCGAACAATTGCTGATGCACATATGCACATGACAACCTCTGCCAGTGCAAGAGATAGCTTTGTCCTGCACCCTGTATTTTCCCCCTCCTTTTCCCCACCGCTTTAAATTATTCCCTTCCTGGGCTAGCTCAGCTCAGCCCTCAGCTAATTGATTGCCAGGACTTCAGGTTGCCAGAATGAAGCCTGCACCCTTGGGGGTGATGAGGGCCTTGACAGGTCTCGCTGCTGGCTGGGGAGATTCCTGTGGCATATGGCTACAGCGTGCCATGGGGCTGCTTGGGGATTGGGACCCCAATTCTATTTGATTTGTAATCTAAGGGCTCAGTCTTTCTCACTATCTATCTTTCTGTATGTTTTTCTGTCATAATGGATCATGAGCTTCAGTTTGCAGATGACAAAATGAGAAAGATTTCTGACTTTTGCCAGTTCAGACTTGGAAGGCTGTGTTATGAGTGGGGTTACGTGGATTCAGTACTTGTTTCACTTTTTGACAGGTTAGTTTTCCTCACTCATGGTTGTTTGCATACTTCTGCTTATTTAAAACAAATCTCTGTGACAACCCATATGGCCTTTCCTTGCCCTCAGACTGCACATCGGTTCGTTGGCCTCAATTAACATTTTGACCAATCTTGCACAAATCAGCCAATTAATGGAGCTACGCCAGCATAGAACAGAATAGCACTGTCGCTCATTTAAAAAGTTTTCCATGGTTTCTATTGCCTGTTTTTTAGTTCTCTTTATATATATATATATATATATACATATATATACACACACACACAATTTTACATATACCTGTATATGCAGTTAGTTTTAAAATGATAACTCCTTAATGAAAATAAAATGATTATGCTCATAATAATGCTACATAAAATATGTCAGAGGAGTAAAACCAAAGGGACAGTGAGAAATATTTTAAGTTTGTACATCCTTGTAGGTTAAAGTATAAAACCACAATTGGCAGAGAATCTCCTGAAAATCTCTAGTAGGGTGGGTGAGTATCAGTGGAGAACTGCGAGCGTGGTTTTCCAAGGCAAAGAGGGAAGTGTGCGTGCTTTTAGTGTGCTCAGTGAGCATCATCCGCTTCCTGGGTAACAGGCAAAAACAAGGACTGGAATTAATGTGCTCCAGTGACACTTTTTCACTAGGATTTTGCTGCTCCCTGGGGCTCTGCCTTCCTCAGAGTTGTCACCCCGTACGCTCGCACCTGCTGATTTCAGGGCAATGACATTACACTTGTTGGAGGCCAGTCCACGCTGAAGATGGATGCATCTCTTGAGACTGTCCCTGGCTGTCACGTGCCCTCCTGCCACACTTTGCCTCTGTAGGACTGGCACCCTCTGGGGAGGCTGATAGAGTGTTCCTGATGGTTGAGAATTGCTCTGCAATGTGCTCATGAGTAGAAGGGTTATTAGGAGCAAATCCTGTACGTGGGGATACCCAGCATGTTTCTCGCTGACTTTGATAAACCTCTTGATCTTACTGAGCACCACAGGGTCTGTGTCCCAGGTGTCCCTGAACAGCTGTCTCTGCATGTGGTACTGGGAACGAAAAGGGGGCAGCAGGGCAGGGGACACAGCCACTTGTAGAGAATGTCCCTTTCAGCAACATCAAGATCTTCACCAGATCCCAAGGTTTTACTAGATCCCAAAGTTTTTATTGCTTCAGTGATGTGCTTTAGCTCTTTAAATTTGGTTATTACAAATTCTTGTAGCATTAATTTAAATGTGTATAGATATATATATGTGTGTTATAAACAAACAAACAAAAAAGCAGCAGCTGTCCCTCTAATTCATTTTGTCCCCAGAACCAGAAATCTGCAATGATCACTTGTTTGAATACACATTAAAATAATAAAAAAAAAAATCTTTGCATATGTTTGCTACAGTGTCTCAGGATAAGTGCTTTTTGTTGCAAACAGTGCATGTTAAAAAAAAAGGGAGTTTCAAATAGTTTGTAACTCTAAACTCTGATTCCTTTTTGCCTTTTTCCATTTGTCACTGTTGATTTGCTCCATTCATGATGATTTTTTTTTCTTTTGGAAACCTGCATACTTACAGGGTTGTGTGTCTTTCCTCTTTTCATTTTTGTTTGCTATACATTTACTGTCTGAATCTTTTTCAAGCTAGAGAAAAGAAAAAAGCTTAGACCTACCAGTGTTTGATTGATGTGCTCATTATAAAAATTCATCTTTTGTATTTATCTATCAAAATGTTAATGTTCCAATTATATTTTAATGTGAATTTGACATGATGGAATGCAATAATTATGAAGTTTTGAATGCCCTATGGCTCTGCCTGAACTTGTATCCAGTTTCAAACTGTATGTCCTGTTTCATACTTGTAAATGCACTTCGATGCAAGAGGCAACAATATGCAAAATGGACTTTGTCTTCAAAGGTTGGTTTTGCAGCTCAGCTCTCCTGAATTTCAATATTTTGCATTCTGTATGATTTGAAGTTAACAATACAGAGAAGGTAGATGCTCTTCCAGAAAACTGTTTTGAGGAGGAAGACAATGAGTAAAAATTTCATTTAATGAGACTGTCTTTTTTGAATGTGATAAGCTCATGACACTTCCTAAAGCAGTATTTAGAACCAAAACCGAAGTTTGTTTGAGACAATAGTAGTTTTCAAAACAGATTCACTATTGTATTTCTTTATTTTCACTTTGGAAGAGAAAGAAGAAACTGACTTGGGATATCTGTAGCCTTGTTCTGCCTTTTGTCAGCTGAGCCACTGTTACTCCATCTTCCTACAAGTCTTTAGTTATTATTTCTTGACTGAAAATTTTACAGAATATGAGATTCAACTTCATTTGATTAAACTCTGCCAACATATTCCAAAGAACTCTTTGCAAAAACTGATTATGTTGATAGTACGAAATATTGCAGTAGAACAGGAATAGTTATCAAATGTGAAAGGGTTTGTGGTAAGGTCACATCTACTTTTGCTTTAAATTATCTTTAGTTCAGCAGCTTGGCTTGAATTATTTTAGGTCCTCTCCTTCTGTCTTAGCTTCATCTGAAGGGAGCTCACTTCACACACTGCAGGTGTGTTACCTGTTGAAAATGGAAGCACTGTAAGTGAATATTTGTGGGAGTTCTTTGAAAAGTAGACTTGTCTAAATGTAAACAGTGATATGCGCATGTGTTCTGAGGCATAGTAGGCAGAGGTCTGGTGTGACTCAGAATCCTTTATCTGTGGAACGTGACCTAGACAAGGAAATCCATGCTTAGTTTGAAAAATAAAGAATTGTTTTTGAATTTTATCTATTCCTAAATTACTTGTTTCTTTGTTTAATGCATCCTACCAAACCTCTTACCTGATATCATATAAGGAAACACATATATTACGAGGGATACTGGTAGAAAAGATATTCCTGGCTGCTTTATCATACACCTTCACTTCTGCTGTGATTTTGGTACTATAAGAAAGAAGGCAGGGCCTTGAGGAAATCCATTTATCCAATGTATTGCTATTTTCTTCTGTGTGAGCTCATACTGGAGTCTTGCGAATTATTCAGGGAAATTCCCTTTCATGTGGATATTCTTGTAAGCTGTCTATGAATCACAGCACAAGCTTGTTTTGGCATTCTGTCAATAAGATAGATAGTTTCACTCTGCTCAGAAAGGGACTGTTGATAAAGGAATCCCAAGGCTGTGTCCAAAACTGGATTTTCTCTGAATTAGTATATTATACTACCTTCTTGAGCTCAATATAATCATCTCTTTGCCTGTGTCCATCAATTTGTATTCACTGAAAGATTTAGAAAATTGGATGAGATGCAAAGTTAAAGCTTAAGCTGTTGGTTAACAATGGAAGCATTTCATAAACAACAACAAATGTAGATACAGTGGCTTTTGGCTGAAGCTAAAAATAAATAAATAAACGGTAATTTTGCTCCACTGCTGATATCTGCACCCAGCCATAAGCTTCATGCCTATCCTAATTAACTTCATGCTGCTGAGCAGATTGAGAATGGCTCTAGTCAGCGCTAAAAATGCCTGGAAACATGCTGTTTTACAGCCGTATGCAAAGTTGCTGAATTTTTTTAAATCACTGCCAAAAGCCACAAGACATAGATGCATATGTTTCATGCTAATCACAAAATAATAAGGTAATTGATATTCAACAATTTAAAACAACAAACAGAGCCCATGCTATAAATCTAGCTGGCTGGTTTTAATTAATACTAGTGCCCACAGCTTGAGTGGAACTAGAGAGGAAGTGGCAGGAACTTGGTTTTCCCCAAAATGTTGATAAGACACTTCAGTAGCTCTTCATGTCTTCAGGAGGACAACTGTCATCTTTCTTCTCTTGCCCGCTATAAATCTGAGAGGCAAAGGCAAGATTGTAGGAAGGTTAAAACTCTGGAAAGATTTTTGTTTCTTTGTTTCTGCTTAGCGATTGCTTCTTAAGGACCTTACTTCAGAATTTGTCTAGATGATGATGATTTAAAACTAATTATACCTACCCTAAGGGTGTTTGTGTGGCACCTCTGTTATTCTGTGTTGTGAATAAACTGATGGTAGAAGTAGTTGTATTGTTAATGGAAGGAAGAAGAAAAAAAAAAGAAAATATCATTTTCTAGAAGGGAACAGAAAAGGTTCTGGCTCTGACATAATAGACATAGTTAATATTCAGAAATAGCTGTTGAGCTAAGGGGGATTTTATGGAGGATTTCTAGTTGCTTTAGTTCTCCAGTACACAGTATTCTAGCATGAGATGCCAGCGATTGTATACAACTTGGAGGGCACATCTTCAATTAAAACTCATATTTTAATAGAATTGTAGAATGGCTTAGTTTGGAAGGAACCTTAAAGATCATTGAGCTCCAACAGTTCTGCTGTGGGCTGAGTTGTCAGCTATTCAGTTTTAACTTCTAGGTACTGGACAGTAACTTTTAGGAAAAAAAATATGTATGTGTAATTCCTTTCCCTTTTCTGGAAGGCCGCTGGGAACATTCTGCTGTGTGACGCATTATACCACTTTCATTGTTTGCTCAGCTTGATTAATTTGGTTTTACATTTTGTCTGTGGATGTTTTTCTATACGATGAAGAGCCTTTATCTTGTCTCCATATTCCAACTGTCCTTCCCAATAGTACTGATAACCTCATAAAACTTCAAATTCTATTATGTGATCTTAGTGTAAGGATTGTCGCAAAGGCCTGAAAGGATTGTTTTAGTATTTCCAAGAAAATGCTTTTTCCTTGGAATAACAGTCATAATGCTTTTTAAAAGCTATGTTCAAGAAGGAGCTTGGGTGATTTTTCTCCTGGAAATGCTTAGGAAATTAAGACTTTGCTCAGTTGACCAGATTAAGTAGTTATTATCAGAGGGAAAAGGCTTAAGGGCATGAACATGGAAAGTACATTTTTTAAGCGCTTGTGTTTTGACATCCTGCATGTGACAGTCTAGTAAAAATCCTTTACTGCTTTTTAGTTATCCTTAATAATTAGAATGTATTTTTTAGAAACTGCATTGTTTCTGAGGCAATTATAAGAAAATTATGTTTGTGTCTATTCCATCTCTCGTGTTAAACTGAGAATCATGTATTATTTTGCTTAATTGATGTATTGGTCTGGAGAAACTCTCACAAAAATTACCGGCTAAACTGAAAAATCTCAGCCTGTTCTTTTTCTTCTATCCTGATGAAATGTCTTCATTGGTTCAATACTGGTACAAACAATTTCCAAAAGGAAATAACTGCAAGGGATAGATCTTTCAGTGGCTACTAAAAACACGAGTCTAGATGCAAATACTTTCATATCCACAGTTTCTGGCTGCCAGAAGCTGAGTTCTCTGTTGATAAAGCAGTCATTCTGCTAGAGATGTAACATAAGGGTCTTCAGCTCACCACTAGTGGGGGTGCAGGCAGTGTTGACCTTTAGCCTAGTCCTCCAAGGAAGTTTTTTTGTATTCCAGTGATTTAAAGGTAGACATGAGCTGAAGAGGCTGATGTCGAAACAACAAAGAGAATTATAATATGTGGCATTTTTTAAATATTCAAGAGAGTTCAAAAAGGCATATGAAGTGTACAGCCTGGAGTCAAACTGAAGTGTCTTTACACCATCCTTGAGTCTTTCAGACTCTTGTTGCCTCAGGCTCTGGTTCATTACTTAGATGACCTGCTGGGTCCATTTTCCCAAAGACGCAGAAGCCTCGGGAACCTCAATGTAGAACTGTCAGCTTGTGAAGTAAACATATAGCTTTTTTTTAATTTTTTTTTTTAAAGACAATTTAAATGTGGTACTTAAAAACTTGGTTAAAAGGAAACGTGGTACGTTATTAATACTAAAGAGCTGATGACTTGCTAGAGATGATCACTGGGGAGATGTGCTGTAATTCTCCCACGCTTCTGTTGTTGGCCATAAATTTAATTTCCTATGACTATTTCTTGTAAATGCTTGATAAATTAAGCCTAACTCTATCCCTTATAAATTGACCTTTGAGAGGGGAAAGAGAAGTCTGCAGTGCAGAACACTTCTGTGTTCTTCATTCAAATCTGTGGCCATGGTAAATAATTCAACTCCAGTGTTTGCCGTTCTGTAGTGAACTTCTTGTGTCTGTACCTTCTGGGGATTCATCTGTCAGTAACAGAATAAAACAGGCCTTGTTTACTGTTTCTGCTGCTTCTACAGGGCTTGCGTACCAGCGCTCAGCAATGCCTCTAGACCCTGCCAAGGCTCATAATGGCAAAGTCATGAGTGTGGGGTTCTTAACAAACAACAGTTATGGAGAAAATGAAATCTAGCATATTATTCCAAGTGCAAATAGTTCATTTATCTGTCCTGAGAGCTTTGTTAATGTTATATTTCTGAGAACGTAATAATAATATGAAGTTGTAAAAAAACAGGAAACCTAGATTGGCAGAGACTGTAATAATTAAGTTCAGTTAAGATGAGTGTAAAAATAGAAGTGAAAAGTATGCTTGGCAGAATGAGGGGAGAGAAACAGTTAGTTTCCAGCTCATTTCTTGGTTATTTTTTCTGTAGAAAGTTAAAAATAAAGTTAAGCTAAAAATAATGAATTTCAACAGGTTTGTAAATCTTCTACTGGTTTGAATCAGTGGATATTTCAAAGCCAGTTAAGTTTTATATGTACACACATGCATACATATTTATATGAAAAATATACGTATTCCAAAATCTTCTGGCTGTGACTAATAACATTTTATTTACCAGTAAACATTACTGTGTTTTTATCCGCACCACTGATGATTGAAATTTGCCTTTAAGTTGCATTGCAGACAGAACTTTGATTTCCATTTCTTCCCAAATGTAAGCTTTCCCGCAGAGGTTTTTACTCAGTGATTCTAATTGTTTTGTTGTTATTCTTGCTTTTTGTTTATTTGTTTGTTTGTATGTATTGTATGTCCACAGGAAAACTAAAGTTCAAGTCGAGGCTGGACCAAAACTAAAAAAGGCTGAAAAATTTATGGAAGAGAAGATACTGTGGAAGTTTGGTGCTGCAGTGCTTAATGTTGTACAAATATGAACTTTGCATAGGGTCTATGTTTCTTGGGTGTAGTACAGATTCATGTGTTATGCATACAGATTCATGTATGCATAAAGAAAATGAACAGTTGAATACGGAACTCCCCACCCAAAGCAGCCAAAGTTATTCTGTGTTGTTTAGCTTAAATTTAGCACTTGAATACTCCTACTGATCAGCATAGTAGAAAATAATGCTTCTGGAAAGCAGTCTCTTCTCAGATGCTGTACCTATAGTTTAAAAGATCAGTCTGGAGATTCCTTTATAGTTGCATTCTTTTTTACTGTTTGCTATTAAACATGTAGAGTTTCTAGTCAGTTGTTATTATTGCTCTCCAGTGTTGCTGACTTGGGCTACTCAACTAAAAAGATATCTCAAAAAAATAATTTCTGTGAAAAAGTTTAAAAGCAAACCCAATTAAAAAAAAAAAAAAAAAAAAAAAGCCCAAACATTTTCTTTGACTTTTTCAAGCTGTTAGAATTTTTTTGTGTGATGTGGATAAGCTAGGTATTTTAAAATATATATTACTGTAGCGGAATGATCAAGAGGGAAGCAGCATGGCAAGTACCCAATTCTAGGCAGTTCTTTGGCTCACAAGGCAAGCAGGGAAAATTTTAATGTGGTGCCACCTTGGCTCTCTAGCATTGAGTTGGCTTTCAGAACAGTGAGAAAAGCTTCACCATACCAGTGTACAGTGAGATAATGAGATGCGTCTTCTAGGTGAGGTACTGAAAATGGAGATAAAGTTGCTTTCCCTTTGTTGGTTTCTTTTTTGTGGTCATAAAAAATTAAAAAGAAAAGAAATTTTCTAAGGATAGCAGTCATCTTGAAAGAGATTTTTGTCATCAAAAATATCTTTTTATTTTTCTAATTTTTGGAAAAAAAAACAAAGCAAAACAAAACAAAAAGCCTTATTTACCTTGCACTTCTTTAGATTTTATTGCACTCACTGTCAAGCTTTGTGCCCTTGACTTTAAATGTATGTATACGATGTTAATGACAATTTTCTCTGTGTAAACATTTAAAGAGCAAATAGCAGTGTGTTGCAAATAGTAAGTGGAATTTCTGAGGTGAATACCCTATAGGTAATGTGGACTTGAAAAAGCATTCCAGCAGAATGCTGGCTTTTCCATGGCTGTCTCTGGTACTCACTTGTCCTTAGCTTTGCTCAGAACTGTGCCATCAGTATTTCCTTCAAACTATTGGAGAAGCAAATAAACCTTGCCTCTACTGGGATTAATTTGCTTCAGCCTGAAGCAGCAAATCTCTTCTGGCAACCATTCATAAACTGAGTAAGCAGCATCCCTGCATCTGTTGGCAACGCGAGCTCATTAAAGAAGTCAGTGTTTGAGAAGGCACTAAAGTGTAAAGGCTGGGAGACTGAGTGTGAGTCTTTAACAAGTGAGAGCTATGATTTTAAACATGCTGCAACTACTGTTCACGTTGTGGAATGTAGACATAGTATTTGTTGTCTTCTTCAATATTTATGTAGCTCAGCTGGAAGACCAAAAATCATTGTGGTGTGAGAAATTTGTTCATTCTGGCTTGACCAGTTACTGAATATTTTCTTGATTAAAGTTGTAGTTTTAATTTTAATGAATTACTGAAACTTCAATCAAAGCAGATCATTTTAGTAAATTTAGTATTTAGTATTTTTCAGAGATACTTTAAATCTGGTTTAAGTAATAAAATAACTTATCTTTAGGGATGGCTTTTTATAGCTGGATGGCCAGCTATACTTACCAAATCACTTTGAAATTTTATTCCATATAATCAGGCTTTTAGTCTGCAGTGCTACTACTAAGCACGGGATAACACTGAAAATCAATTATGTTCAGTGCTGTAATCACATGGAATAACTCAATGTTTACTGGCTTCAGACATTTCCTCTTACAGTTTAATTACAGTACTACAGTGATCATCTTTATTACTAAACAGTGCTTTTGAAAGGTATGTGGACTTTGCCTGAACACCCAAATGATCCTGTCTTGGGAATGTAACTGCAGGGTTCTGGAGGCTGAAAGTTCCCTTTCTGCTGACTTTTCCTGCAAAACCTTCCTGTATTACTTTGACTTTTTGTATGGCATTGTCCTAGCTATACCACTGGAATGACTGTAGGCATTATATTTAGTATTTCCATAGTCTGGAAATATGTACTGCTCTTGCAGAAGGATGCTAGCTTAGCTTCAAACTGGGAAATGCTTTCAGAAAACAAGTCTTTAAGTCTGTGATAGATAAAATGTACACATGTATTCAGTCAAGAAACAGTCTAGCTGCATAATTGTGATTCATGACCAGTATCACATTTTGATTTTTTTTGTGAGAGTGAACTACCAGCAGCTGTTACAGAAAAGGTTAAAAAAAAAGAAAAAGAAAAAATGTATTGAGTAAGTTAGATAAATAAAGCCCATCTGTTTGTAACTATTTGGTGAGCCAAAAAGAAATGTATTGCATACTTCTTTCTGAGTGAGTTTTAGCTCTTAAATTTCCTGTCAATTTGTTTAATATAAAATAAGCTGTTGAAATTTGTCAGATTTAGTGTTCAAAATACAAAGATCTGATTTTCCTTTCCGGGTTCTGGTTGCGTGTTGTTACTAGCATTCATTAATTATCCCGCGATTAAGAAAAATGATGTTGCAAACAGAAACAGTTTTAAATTGATGGTGAAGCCTGTTAGTTAGTGACTGTTATAATAGAAGGTATCTTTGTACATTTATCACTTCTATTTCTAAAATTATTTGGTTCCAACTGGATCTTGGGATTTTTGTGTAGTTGAACTCTTTTTATATATTCACTACAGCTTTTACTTATGTTTATACCTCATTTATTTTGTTTAAGAACTACTTAAGTGCTTTTATCATTTGGTTTTCTATTGTTGGTGCCAAATCCTGAAAAATTGGTCCCCGCAGTGTGCTGCAGCCATTAAATACTGGTCTGTTGCAGAATATCATTTGAACATATTAAAATGTGATTCATCTAGTGCCAAGTTTATTCACAAGCTTTGTGCTGGGCCAAGCATTATACATCACGGAAAGAAAAAGGAAAAGACACAAGCTCCCGTGGGTAGAGTTGGACAACCTCTGTGAGGTTTGTCTGCACCGGATCCAGTAGGGTGCTGCTTTCAGTAGGGTCCTTTTTTCTGTTCTTCACTTACGGCTTTTCGAGAGTGGCCAAGGGAGCAGGCACTTGAACATGTGAGCTAACAGAACTTATGTGGTCCTAATCCTCTAATTAGACTATCTTGCACAGATGGTATTTAGATTCTTTTTTGTGTGTGAAGAAAGCATGTGGTAACAATATTCATGAATTTTTATAAGATCAAACATGCTACTTAGGTTTTGCTTGCATATTTCTTAACCTTGTATTTGGGCCAGACCACTGGGTGGAAACAAATGTGAAATTGAACCTAAGTACACAATGAAATTCTTACCAAATCACTTTACAGCATGCAATAAATAAGTAAAGGCATTGCACTACACCAGTGGTATTTGCGACAAGGCAACAATCTTTTTTCATTATCTTGGTCATTGACCCCAAAAGTAAAATTCAGTGAAGTTTGCTTTATTGCACTCATTCCAATGCTATATCCAATAGGATTTTATAATGAAGCTATGCTTAATTTCTTTTTTAAGTAATAAGCACTTACAAACATATTCCAAATTGTCAAATTTAAAATATACAGTAGGTTAATTTTCTACAGAATGATTTAAGCAATTTTAGTCACTGTGTTTACGTAATGTTGGTGTCAGAGAGATGCATTATTGAAAAGCATTTGCACTGGAAATTAGTACATTGGAAGCCCTTTTTTTTATTATTTATTTTTTATTTTTTAAGTAGCTATCACTAATGAGAAAAATTGCATACTGGCAACATATCTCACAATGACAGTGTCCTGCATTTCCTTTTGCATCACCATGGAACCATCAGATAATACATAAGTAAAACCTCATAAAAGTTGAGACTTCATAGAATCGTAGAATGGCTTGGGTTGGAAGGGACCTCAAGGATAAAGAAGCTCCAACTCCCCTGCCGCATTCAGGGCCACCAACCTCTAATATTCGACCAGGCTACCCAGGGCTCCATCCAACCTATGGATGGGTTGCTGAATTTAAATCTTATACTGGTCTTGCCGATTACAGTGACAGTTTCACATTCTGTCTGGCATATACAGTGGTGCAATTAGAATCAGTTTGCAGCCCTTAAACTGTCCAAGGTGGATGTGCCATCCCTCCATAACTGAAAAGGAATACTTCTGGTGTTTTGACGAAAACCCAGGTTTACCACTTTTTGTTTGTTTGTTTCTTTTTTTTTTTTTAATGTTACTGAACTTATCTGAAGTGTCTAAAAGATTCTTATGAGAACTTTAAGAGAAAGGCAGCAGGCATGCAAGTACATTCAGAGTGCAGAACAGGAAGATAAAGAGAGGAAAAAGCCAAGTAATTAAGGAGAGGTAAAGAAAAGTTAATAGATAACACTTAAAACTAAATGTTATGAATCTCATAATAACAGAATTTGAGAGCATTATGTGAATCCTTGTATTCTAGATGTTATGCTGAATGTAATATAAAGTAATATAAAGACTTGGGAGGAATGCTGTGAGAATATGTATTACAGCTACATGAACTGAAGTTCAAATTTCAAGTGTTGGTATGTGTGCTGTTCCACAGTTCAAAATACTGAGTTTTGTTTCCAGTTTCCTGGCCCTCCAGTAGGAGAAGGAAAAAGCTAAGAAATGTTTTGCGTTGAGAATTATAAATTAACTCCATTCTCTCCTTACATGAGGCTTATTTACAGATTTTTATATTCACTTCAATATGTTTAGCATCTCACATATCTAGAAAAGTTAATAGGAAGGTATTTGAGTTAAACATACAAAACTTGTCATTTCATGTATTATTTTAGAACATTTAAGAAAATGGCTTATGTGCTTCTTAAGCAGAGATAATGTGCACCATGTTTAGAATGGATATTAAAAACATGACTGTTGTGACTGTTTTGTATTGTAGACAAAGTTGTAATTCTCATTTGGTAACTGTGGGTATGGCTGGTTTTTGCTAGCTCTCTGAATGTTACCATAGTCTGTCTCAGATGATGTGTACTGTAAGAATTTCAGAGAACTTACCTTCAGAACTAACTTGTCTGCCAGGCAGATGAGAACAGGCAGGATTTGAAAGCTCTGTGTTTGTTGTGAGTGAACTTATCAGGGTCATGTTTGTCAGCTAGCTGAAGGGTTGTCCTGGAAAAAGTGCCAACAGGAAATATGAATGACAGCTGTTCAGGAAGAATTGTAAAGCACATCTCTTGAATTAGTCTCATATCAGTCCTGTTAAATGATCTGTTTTTAAAGACCTGCAACATTGGAGGTTCCACTGTTGCAGGTGTTGTCCTTGTTTCTTGAATGGCTATGCATGCCAGTGTTGATTAATACTCAAACAGGTAATGAAGGACTACTATCTCACTTACGACCACTCAATATCCTTTCCAAATTTTCTTCTTGTTCAATATATTAGTACTAAAAATACTCCGGACTAAACTGTTTTCTTAAAAAGGAGTTCTTTGTATACTGAATTGTACTTAGCTTGCTTTTTGGAGGCAGACAGGTGTTTTCGAACAGCATGTATGACAAAGTTTCCTCCAGAAGAAAAATCATGGGACTATGCCACAGTCATGGAATCACTCACTGCAAGGACAAATAGCTGTTTTGTTTGCCAGGTGCATTACACAAAGATGAATTAATTCATTTGGATTTAGTCACAGTGGGCAAGAGGAAGATCACTGTGTTTAGAGATCAGATTTTGCTGATTCAGAAGCTGGTTGGCAAGGCTCCTGCTATTGAGGTGTCTGATTTTAAATCTCAAGAAGGAACTATGGGGATTGGATAGAAGTGTGAAAGGAACATTGAAACTGATTAACTTTTCAAGCAATTGTTGAGAGATCCCTGCGGTATTGAAAAGTTTATGTAGCAGCCTGGGAAAAAAAGGAAGGCCTGGTCTGAGCATCGTACTGCAGACAGAGCTTCAGTCGATGGACAAAGGAATATGGACGACTCAGAAATAAGATCTAACAGTGTAGCTAGCCCATCTATTGCTCTTTTGGAGGAAAAGAGACAGCAAAATCTGATCTCTCCATAGGGAGATAATACAACAAACAAAAAATCCTTCTGAAATTCACACAGTAACACAGTTCTCTTGAAAAGGTGAATAAAGTAAATAAAATGCAAGAATAACATCTCTTTATCAGGCAGTTTTTCTTCTGTAAAGCAAGAAGAACATTCAAACTGACAAAAATGAGACAGGAGATTTTTTTAATTGACTTTGATAATTTAATGAAGTTGTTCTAGAAGTAATTTAATGACTAAAGAGTTTTTGCAAGCAGGGGAGTGGATGATTTTTCTTAGGTCTGCATTCTTTTTCCCCCAGCACTGAAAGATTTAATGGGAAAGTGGAAATTTCAAAGTGAAATTAGATGCTTAAATTAAAAAATTATCTACATTAAAAGGAAACCACATTGGCTGTTGCTCAGTACTGTGTTAAGTGGCAGGAAAGAAAATATATTTTTAGCCCTCTGCAATAGCTACGAAAGCTACAAAGAAGTGGTGTTAAAAAACAGAGTTTTAAAAGCATATAATAATAGCAGATATATCTTTTTTTTTCTGGTGGGAAAAATAAAACTGTTTTTAAATGTGAGAAGAAATAGTTATTTTACACAATTTTTGTAATACTTTTGATATGTCTGATATCGAAAATATTTGAGTTGCAGCAGAAGAAGATGGGGCAATTCAAGAAGTGGATAGGGCAAGTTTTGTGAAACCAGTAATTAGGGCAGACTTTAATGAGAAGCACCACATGTCTTGGGATTATATCTTGTAAAGAGGTGAAGTTACATACAAATCTTCCTCTGCTCTACAGCAGTGACAGCATTAAAAATGTGAGGTTTTATGTTCTAGGCAGAGAAGCAAACCCCAAAGGACCTGCCTGTCTTTAAATTAGTCTGTGGTTTATGGTAATGATCCTTTATTATGAATTTGTTTCTCTGTAAGCTGCTGGCTAGGATCACCCTTACAAAGGGAGGACACAAGATGCCTGCTTTAGTGATGAGGTTTAAGATTGTTTTCCTCAGCATTTCTGTTACCTAATGACAGAGAACTTTCTGCTATACATGCTGACTTGAAGCTTTTTTATTCAGCACGATGGCTTTTCTTCATCCTACTCTGAATATGTTACTCCCCTATCAGCAGTCTGATGAAAACTGCTGCATTTTGGTGTTAAGAAAAAGAGATTAAACCAGCACTGCAAAGGCCAGGCACCCCATAATCCTTGCCATTGCGATTTTATTTCAATAGTGAATATGACAGTGGGACCATGAAATGGAACTGGGATGAAAAGGGGCTGTGTAAGATCATTTGTGTAATATTTGGAAATTCATTTATTTGTATATTGATTTTCATTTAGCAGCTGAATACCTGATCACATGTCCCTCCCTCTTTTTAATGATAGTATATTTTAAGGGAAAGAAATATCATTCTGTCATTAGTTGACATTTTTCTTTTCTTAATTTTAAATTACAGTCTTCTGGCAGTCTTATATGATGGTATGAATCTACAAATATTTCTATCAGGACTTTACCCAATAAAAAGGAGAAAATAATTTTCAATTCTGTGTTAGTACAAGCTAGTAGTCCAGTGCTAGAATGAGGAACAGAAGGTCCTGCAGTTAAGGTGAATAGCAGAAATGACAAATATAAGCAATTATCTTACTAGTTAAAAGTGCCTGCAATGAGAATGTATATGAAGAACTCAGAAGATGATTGATCTCTGGTGAGACCCAGCTTAAAAATGTTTTATGGATTCTGTTGTTAAGGAAGCATTTGTGCCGTTATTGAAAGTGTATGTAAGATTTCATCTGCAATGCTGCATACAATTTTTATCTCACGTGAGACATAAATTGAGACTGGAAGTGATGCTAGGAAGAGCTGCAAGAATGGCGAGAATGACCAAAAATGGTTGTAAGAAGAGACTGTAAGAGCATCTTAGCTTAGTGAAATTGTGAAGTAAAAAATCTATAATGTCAGTGGTGTGGAAGATGAATCTCTCCATTGAAGACTGTATTTTAACAAGAACAAATGAATAGAAAATTTCTGCCAGTAAGACCTGATTAAATTATAAAAAGAGGTTTTAAATATCAGAAATGGTTTTGATTTGGCTTTTTGGTTGGAGTACAAAAATGTAACTTTTTAATACAGATCCAATACATTTATTAGAAGGTTTATATGCTTGGTATTGAAACTAAGGACTAGACTTTTTAATCCAGAACACCCATATTAATCACTTGTTGTTATGAAGTATGTGATCAAAAGGATAAATTTTTGAATGGAATTTATCAAGAATCATATTCCAAGAACTGATTTATTTTTTTTTAATGTACCCAATTTTACTTGAATTTCATTAAAATTTCTGCAGTGTAGGACAAAACTGTGTATTCTGATAGTGAGATGGTTGGTGTTTTTCACTTCAAGTGAATGTCATGTACTGGAAAGTGTATGACTCTATTGCCTTATAACATGTGGTTAACTATTATTTCTAGTATATATTTTGCTCCCAGCTTGGTCTGAACATGCATAATTGCAGGTAATGGAAGACAGCTGTGATGTACCAAACATACTTTTTCCCTTTTATCTTTTGTTTGAATGGATAATATCACTGACTGTCCTGTCCCTGACTGTGAAATCTGTACTTAAAGTTGTAATTCAAATTGTATTGAAAATCTCTTTTTTGTTCTCTTATAAATTTCTTGCTAGGAGCTGAAGCCTGATATTCTTTTTTCTTCTTATTCTTTTGACAATTCTTTTTATTGATTTATAAAAGACTATATATGTATACATGAAAGACTATATACATATACACACACATATATAATACATCTTAGATATATGTGTTTATGTAATATAGGTCTCATAATAGTATATTTTAAAATTTTGGAGAAGCCTGCATCAAGGACTCAAAATACCCAAGTCATTTTACAAATTTTTTACAATATAGATATTTCACTATTTAAAAAAAATGCAGTTTCTGTGGCACCACATAGTTTTTCTTAGTTTTTACCAGCCTTATTTTACTGAGAGTCTCTCAAATTCTTATTATGCATGTTGTCAATTAAACACTTCTAGTGATTATTTTCTATATATTCATCAGATAACTGTTGAACTGTTAGTTTCTGCTGTTCATGTACTAATCTCCAGTATATGCCCAATCTATCTTTGGTGTCCATCTTTAAAAAAAGAAAGAAAGAAAGAAAGAAAGAAAGAAAAAGGTATTTCAGAGACCATGTATTTATTTTGTTTCTTCCTAATGGGATTTTGCATAACTGTTTGATTAACCAGGTAGCCTCAGTCAGAAAGTTGTGACCTCTGTCACATGAAGTGCAAGATGAATTCTTTGTGCACTCATGAAACTTGTACTAGAACAGTCTTACGTGCAGAGCAATCTGGCACATTCCAGGTTTTTAATTTTCTGTGTTTTTGTAGAAAGAAATCAAAATAGTTTTATTACTTTCTTCCAAACTTTAAATTTAACTTGGATGTTTTGCAGTTATGCCCTTCTATATTGTAAATGCACCTGAGTCTTATCTAATAGGTTAACTAAGTTCATAGTAAATAGGCTCTCTGATGGGAGAGGATTTGCTGAACTGGATACAGCCCAAAACATACATATTGTAGACATGAAAACTTAGAAGTAATGTATTAGTAAAATTTGAGATATCCTTAAGCACCTCTGAATATTAAGCGTAACTGATGTACTTTAATGTGGTTGCCTAGGAGTTTGGGTGTTTTTAATCACCATTTATATAGCGTAGTTTAAAAGGCTTCTCCTCCAAGTCATTTGGTCTTTTTTTCATGAGAGCAGTTTTAATGGTTTTGCCTGTGAACATACACATATGTTCCACTGCTTAATCTTCTGTCTTTTGAAACGTGTCTGCAACCAGTTGGATGCTGGTTGCTTTCTTCAAGGTTGCATTTCCTAGCTGAAAGAGTGTCAGCCTTAAACTAGTCTTCTGAAGCTTTCACTAGTACCCAGCTAGCAAAGCAGTAAAAATTTATTCCTTATGCAAGTATTCCTGGCCTGTGGCCTGTTCTCTCTGAAATGAAGGATGTTCGCAGGGAAATCCACATTTGCACTCAGCTATTTGTATCTTAAAAGCTGATACTGTTGCAATTATTTTCTTGTCATTAGAAGGAGATGGCAACTTTTTTTTTCTTTTTTCTTTTTATTTTTGCAATGAAAAGTGCAAGTTTAAACAGAAATATGTTTTGTTTAGCAATATGCCTCCTCAGAAATAAGTTTTGTTTAGCAGTTTTCAGTGGGACAACTTGCCTGCTCGGAAAGGTTGATCTACATCAACCTTTTTTTGGCTCTGTGGGCTACTTTCCAAAACTTCAGCCACAGCTTTGGTTTAAGTGTTACTTTATCTGACTGCTCTGAAACTTGTAATGATAAATCACTTCACTTGATGGTGAGACTGTCCAACTCTCAGAAAAGAAATGTAACCTTGTTTTCTCCTCATGTGTGTGTTTAAACATTTCATCTCAGAAGTGCCACTGACTCGAATGTTTTATTGACTGTGACTCTTTGCACGGTTCATCTGGCAAAATTGAATCCTCAGCAGCAGAGATGAGTGGCTGGGGATGCATCTCAGCAGAGAGCTTTCTTCACATATCTGTCCCTCGATTATCATTCTGAATATGTAATTCCAGTAAATGTTTTCCAAACTGTAATTGGACATTTTAAATCCAATTGTTTAGTTCACATTAAGCTATTAAATCTCTTCCCTTATCTCTGATTCAACTCCTTTGGCTTGTCCTACAGATATTTGTTTATTTGCTGCTCTGAGATGGCCTCAGTTTCTCTCGCCTATATCCTCATGCTTTGTTTAGGTTAAAGACTATCTTGTATGAAAGCAGTCAGTAGTGACTCTTTGTTTCTGAAGAGAAACAACTTCTGTTTTTTGTTATTTATTGAGGTGTTCCTAGGACTGTGTAGTGTGCCTGGTTGACACACAGCTACCAGCACATATGTGACCTGTAGAGATGAAGTTCTAAAAAGACAAATCTTATTGGACACTTATAGAAATGAATAGACTTAAATGACATTTCTTAAAAAGAGCAACTTCCCAAATTTTTGCTTTTTTTTTTTTGTTTGTTTGTTTGTTTGTTTGTTTTCCTGTAATGACAGTGGAGTATATGTCTAGGAATTAGTAAATGCCATGAAAGAGGTGTTAATCTTAGTCAGGTATTAAATGCCTGAGGATGGTTGGCATGTTGCACTGAAACTCTTGTGAGCTCATTTCTCGAGAGCAACCTAGAAAGAAGCACATGGAAGTTGAGAGGATCACTGATGGATGAAGCCAGTGAGAACTGAACTATTAATGAAGGAGCAAAAAGGAAATAAAGCATCATCACAGAGTTGATGCCTTTTGAAATAGCACAGTAATAGGTTTAAGCCAAGCTAAAAAAGCAGCTGACTTTGCTTCTGTCATGAACATGCAAAGAAAGAAGAGCTGGAGCTGAAGCCAGTGCTATCAACTGTGTTACAAAACAGTGTGAGTGGAAGGATTTAAGGACAGAAAAAATGAAGTGCTATATTTTGATTACAGTAACTAGCAACTGGAGGTTTTGGCAAGTTTATTGGAAAGAGACAAAACTAGTCCACAGAATCAGAGTTCAACTGCAAAATACTTCCCATTGGATTCATAAATTAAAATTTAAACGTGCACATAAATGAGTATGTTTTTTGGTTGGTAGTTTGATATAATCCCAGAGCTCACAAGGGTCATTCTTAAGATAGTCACATTGTCTGGCTACACAGCACAGGCTTGTATGAGATGACAGGAAAGTCTTGATTCCATGTACTACAGAAAGAGCAAGTCAGATGTTTCCATTCCTGTGTGCTGGAACCAATTTTTTACAGCTTTGGCTTTTAGTACTTTAGTAGCAACTTCCAGAGGAACGGTATCTAATGCGGTGGCTAGGAGGGTGGTCTGGTTTAGGAGACGCCTGATGCAACATCTGACTTCCTGACTAGTATCTTTTTAAAGACAGAGAGAATGTTTTACTGAATAGCTCCTTGCTGGGAGGATTATGCTGTGAGAATTAAGAAAATGAGAGAAAGCTTCATGCAATCCAGCCATCACCCATGCAATGATTAAAAAAAAAAACCAAAAAAAAACCCAACTCTCTAGGCCTTTGTTAGGGCCAGTGAAATAAATGCTAAAAAAAAATGCAGAAGGTAGAAACACTTCTGAGTGATAACAGCAATTGAAGACACCTGCAAAATTGGATATGCACCTTGGCATCTGGGTATCCAATTGTTAATATGTAAAATATTAAACATTTATAGTCATATACAGTTACTTTCCCCAAATATTCGTAAGAAAAAGAGAAAGGGGAAAGCAAACCAGAACTTACTTTCTCCTTCCCCTCCAGGTGAAAAAAACTGCTGATTCTGGAATTTTTGCTTTGCTGCTGTTTGCTTCTTCCTCCCTTCCTTCTATATTTTTTTGTTTCCTTTATTTTTCTGAAATGTTAGGAATAAAAATAGATAATTTTTTGGCCTAAAGGAGGTGGAAGGCTTTAAAACAGAAAGCATATAAAGAAGCAGAGAAATAGCTGTCCACGCTTCTTCTTCTTAGATTGTTTTTGTACAAAACAAAAAAAAAAATTCTTAACTTGCTACAAAGTAAGAAGCGTATAATTATTTTTTTTCTTAACAGGAGTAAGAATGGGCACAATAAGGTAATTAAAAATATAGAAGAAACTTTTTTCTGTAGTGTGCTTCTTATTATGCAATTTAATACAGTTTGCATTTACATGTTATACTTGCATCTTCCAAGTTATTAGTAACTAATTTCATCATTTTAATATACATGGTATATTTTAATATACCCAGCATTTCTGTGGATAAGGAACCATTCATCTATTGAATAGATCTATTCATGTTTTGAAGTCTTCCTCCAATTTAATAGTATCATAAATTTATTCTTAATATCTTTAGTTTTAATCTCGCGTTTAATCTGTTTTCTCACTAGCAATAGTGAAATTTGCAGGAAAGAATTTAGTGAGCATCCAGTGAGAGCTAGCTTATCCAAAATCTGATGTTAACAAATAGTTCAAATAGTGATTTTGGAAACATGTTTTCTAATAAGAGTATTTCTAACGACTGCTCCTTTCATTGTCTCAGGACTCAAAGATTTGTCTTAGTAGCTGAGATATTAATTAAGGTGTTCAGAGATTTTCATGTTAATGATCTATTTGTTGTATTTCTTCTTCCACCTCTCAGATATTTTCTGAGCTTGGTCCCTGATTTAAACTGGAACTAGGGAATGAATACTCCTTTGACTACTGTCATGTAGATACACAGTTGTCTCTTAGAGTGCAATCGCATTTTGAAAGTCGATGCACAGAAATTCCATTGTAAGTAGGTCTGTTCACTCAGATTCACACTTGCCAGCATTTTTGTTGCCTTTTAACTCTGTAATCATTCTGGAACCAGCAAGGCTAACATGAATTTTAGTTAGAAAACTCAACTAATACCAAATTTTTATTCCCAGCATTTCAAAGACAAATTTCTGTGGAGAGTAGACACTGAGGAAAAAAATGATTTGTAAAGCTTTGATTAATGTAGGCAAAGTTGAGAACCTAGAACTTGGATGTCAGCCTTCAGTTTGATTTTGTAGCTCAGGTAACAAACGAGGGTTTTTTTCTTGTTTGTTTTTGTCACAAGCAGATGGAATGTTTTTGTTAAATTTGTTTTTTAGAAATAAAGATGAGTGTTAAGGTCCAAGGTTGGGGTATTTAATGACACCTAGGAGTTTTCTGCTGTACGCTGATGCTTGTCATGTATGACAATTCAAAATTGCCTTAGCACGCATTTAAGTAAAGGGATAATTAGGTTGGGCAAACATATTTCTGGAAGTCTGTTGCCTACTAATCAGCATTCCTGAATTCATGAATATTTATGTGCCTGCAGCTCTGCTCATTGGGCTCTTAACACCTGACTGGTACTCATCTTGGGCCAAGTAGATAGCCTGTTTCTCATTACTCTGCTGTAAAAATTTGCCTAGCAAGATATTAAAGTTTGGAAGACACTATTGTATGAAATAATCTCAGGAGAATTTGATGCCTGTTTTTCCTGGCTAATGCTTTGTACTCATACAGCGGATTCTGGTTTACAAGAGCAAATGTATGTTTTTGTCCATCTTGCTGTCTCTTCCCTTAACTTAATGACCATTTTTGTCAAAGAGCACAAATAAGAACTGTCAGAATCCCAAATCCAATATTTATGTAAAATAATGCAGGGCAGATACAGCTGAATGTGCTCATTTTCCAACGTGTTCAGTAATTTTTGTCTGCTCACTGAGCGTGAGATAGAATTTTCAACTAGCAATTTCAGATGCACTTTCATCTTGCAGAAACCATTTTTGGCAATTCAGAGCATGTGCAATATTTGGTTGGGTGGCTAGAGACATTGTATGTTGATGTGATGGCTTGTCACTCTCTTAGCGAGGTGCCCTGTTTGCAGCAGGAGAGTAAAGCGTTGTATCATAAAGAAAAGATCTTCGATGTGTGTATGTGTGTACACATGCACCTGTGCATATACTTTCAGACTGAGAATAAACGTTCTTTATCTGCTAAATTTATGCCCCTTAAGCTTCCTTGCTGGCTTTTCATTTGGCTCAGCTGTTCCTTTTGTATTTAGAAGATATTTCTTTCTTGGATGAGATGCTGTCACTTATATAAGTTACCTCAAGATTTTCCTATGTTTTTACTGCTTAGGTTTGTTATAAAAATATATGCTTTACCACAACATGCTACCATTTAGGTTGAGTAGCATTCAAGTCTGAAGAATCTCAGTGATACGTTTTGAATTTTGATAATGATACCATAATAACATAAAATTGATGATATCATGTAAATGCTGCAGGTCATGAAGTACAGAAAAACTGAGCTTGGTTGCAGTTCCAACATGTGTGCGACTTAGTGCAATTGCGTTCTGTCTGACTTGTCATCATCTATTGGAATGAAGAGGAAAATCTCAACAGTATTGATTCATATTTCAAGACTTTCACTTATGCTAAATGTCAGATAAAGGCATTTCGTGTCTGCTTTACAGTAAAAAAGACTAGTATGATTTTTTAAAATACAAAAGGGATATGGAAGATAGAGCACCTAATAGCTTGGATCTCTTTTTTACACTCTGTTAAGTAACCTGAAACACACATGATTTTTATTCCTGATTAATGTAATAGAGAATAATTTTATGTTGTGTCCTGCTGATTTGGGATAAGTACGAGAGCACTGAAGCTGTCCATATCCGTAGTATGGGCTTTTTGTGAAAGATGTCTCTAAACTATTAAACTAGATATTTGTAATTTCATTCAATACAGTTTTTAAAAAAATCAGTTTACTGAAGATTAATCTTATTTAGTAATGTAGCAGACTTTATTTTCTTCCTTTTTTTTTTTCTTTTTTTTTTTTTCTTGTTTTTCAGTTTTCTTCTGTATTGTTCTGGAAGCCTGTTTAAAAATACCTTAGTTTGGATGCCAATGCAAGTAAATATTTGCCTTCAGTCTTTCTTATCTTATTTCAGTGTCATAGTTCATGCAATATTGGTATCATTGAATTAACAGCATATATTACAGATAAAGATCCAAGTTTATTAACTAAAGGTTAAGCATTTGTGCCAGTAGTATCTTGAAAGAAACTAATGTTAGTGCATAAGCAATGAGCATACATACTGCTATTTCCACATCATGATGAGTATTTGACAAAAAAGGAATAAGATTGCTATGTAGTTACCACTGATGCCATTTTATTATACCTTTGTACAGGTGTTATTTCACATAGCGTCAGTAATCTTTTTGTAATACATATTATTTTAGGATCATTCTTGATATTGAGTTGCTGAGTCAAGGTTTTTTTTGTGTAGTAGGGATAGTATAAGTGATATGTATTCTTTGCTTTGTTTGCTTTTAAAAGTGACATAAAAACAATCTGGATACCAAATGAGCCCTAATATGTCTCTTATGATATGATATCCCTGGAGGCATTCAAGGCCAGATTGGATGTGACTCTGGATGTGACTAGCCTGGTCTAGTGGTCAGTGACCCTGCACACATTGAGGGGGTTGAAACTAGTTGATCATTATGGTCCTTTTCAACCCAGGCCATTCTATGATTCTGTGAATGAAAAGCTGAATGTTTCAATATTGAACTCTGGAATTCTGTAATACCTCTTTCTGGAACATGTTATAAGAAGCTTGGTATCAGGCAGCAAAGATCATAGATTCGACCACTTCCTTATGATGACAATACTCACCAGACTGTCTTTTACACCTTTGGAATACTTTACAAGGCATCTGCTTGTTAAGCAGAAGACCTCAAATGTTTTAATTTCTCTATTATCCTATTCTAAGTTTTCATCTGCAGGATTTAAGAAATGCATTTCTTCAATTCCAAACAATTTTTTTCAGAATTAAAATAAAATATTTGAGGATGTGTAAGTGCAGTCTCCTGACAGCTATCCATTGTGAACAAGCCAAACTAAAAATAATTCCTTTTAGTCATAACATTACAAGCAGTCCTCAGTTTTGAGCTGGACAATGTCATTTTTCTGCTGTAAACAAACAGTCGTGTTTCAGTCTGCATGTGAACATTGCCAAGATGTAATTGCTGCTAAGTATATCAAGAGGGAGTTTTCACAAAAAAAAAAAAGTATTTTAGTTTTTATCCTGTTTTACACCCCTCCCTTTGTCCTTGGCTTGCTGAAGTTGTCTTGATCTTTCCTCCCTTGGTGTGCTCTCTCTTTCTTTGTAATATCTCCAGAGAAGGCTATCCATAGAAAGGTACTCAAAAAGTAAATCTAAAACCGATTCAATACATATAATAGGTAGAATAATGCCGTGTCTGACAAGTTGCTAATTTCAAAACTTATTGCTCTTCCTTTGTATATAGCTAAGAACTTGCTTGATAAGACAGTGATCTCCAGGGAGGGTTACATCCAGGTCTCCCAAGGAGCCACGCACCCTCTGGGAGCAAAATTAGTGTCTGCAATTAGTAACCGCTTTATTTTTTGGTTTGATGAATTTACTTCAGCAAATTTCCTCTCCATTTGCAGTGTTAGTAAACAATTAACTTTCCTTCTTCAGAGTTGTTCAGAATTATTTCCCATGTTTATTTGTATTAGGGATTTACTGGAGTGATACTTTCAAATGCACAAGTAGAGGCCACACTTAACTGCCTGCCAGTTTCAATGAATGCTTCCCTTTGGCCATGGAATTTCCTATGCATTTGGCTATGTCCAGCTGAGAAAAAATCAAACACATCTGTTTTAATTAAATAGTAACAAAAATATAAATATATTTTGGGCATATTTGGAAAAATGTGAAGTATTGGGTAGAGAGCTGTAGAAATCACTGTCATCTTGAATGGCGCCATTTCACATTACTGGTTTTCTTACACTAAGCATGAATATTGCAGTTTCATTGTTCAATTGTTGAGTATATTTTCCTGTTGTTCAAATGAAGCTCTTGAAGGACTTAATTGTGCTTCCTATTTTTAATCCTTTCAGAGAAGCAGAAATAGAAATAAAGATGATGCTACCTGCGTAGAAAGCAGAAAGCTCTTCATCCTTTAATATCCTCTAAGGTGGTGCAATTTATTAGTTCGAAAATAGTTGCGAGTCCGGGTTTCAGAACTCTTAAGAGAAAATATCAAAACTCAAGTGCCCCTTCTGGCTTCCAAACAGTGCTTATTCTGTACATCAGAAAGAGAGGATATGGTTACAGCTATCTGTTTCTTTTCTTCTGGAAACCTTATTTCTACATTTAGGATGAAGGATGCTTAGTGGAGCCTGCAAGCGTATTCAAAGTAAGTCTCAGTGTGGGGTATACAGTGGCAAGTCATGTGTTGAAGGCTTTCTTCTCTAACAGTTTTCCTTTTAGACACCGATTATGAGTAACTGCGGGCATTTAGTTTCATTTCAGCAAGATGAGACACTAACGAAAAGGCAGGCTGTGAAGCTTTCAAAATCCTCTCAGTTGGGGGAGGCAGAACAAGTGAGAATCAAATCCTGAAGTTCAAGCTTATTTTTCTATTTTAAAGTTTTTCTATTGTTAAAGTTTGCTTGGACTAAAAACTCATCACCTTCTGCATGTTATTTTACTGAATACATTTTCCATAGTAAAAATGAGAGAATAGTAATGTATTTTTTAGACAGGTTTATTTGTAGATAACTGGGTTATTGACATTGTAGAATTGTTTTGTTCAAATTTATACTTGCTCTTTAGTTGTTATACTTTTTAAAGTGGAATCTATTTTTCCTCTGGTAAACTACTAATATGCAAATAATTTTTGGCTTGAAAGCCAATGAAGCAGTCATCTAATTTGAGTTCATGAGAAGGTAAAATACTGGCACAAACTGCAAATCATGTTTGCCTACTCAATCCCTATTTTGAATGCTGTGAATTTATTAACTATGCATGTTTGGAAGGATTTTACTTGGTGTACTATTTTTGTATTCAAGTTGTAGATTAACTGGAAAATGAGTCATTAAACATTATTAACATTTATTTTCTGCCAGGTAGAGACAAGCTTGAAATAACATTTCACCACCTGTGACAGCAGAAGTGAAGTATCGTTGGAATAGGTTACTCTGGTAAATGGCAGTTTCTCTCCAGAGTAGATTTTAGTGGCTTTGAATGAATCTCTGTCTTCATCTTTTCCTTATTCTTCCTCATAAATCCCTTATAAACTCTTAGTCATCATATAATGAAAACCTGCAGAACTGAATATGAATACAAATAAGTATTTTGTAAAACCTGAAAAGACTTTTGTCCTTGGTTAGACTGATCTGGTTAGCTTTGCTTTGATAACTGGAGATAACTACCTAAGAAAATAATCTCTTTTTACAGAAATTATTTTTCGGTTCTGCTTTCATTTGATTGCGCCATCAAATCTTCTTTTCATTTTAATACAGTAGAGTAGGTCAATTTATAATTAAATGTGTTTATTTTTGTGAAATGGTGCTACATCTGGAGCAACGTTAAGAATAGTTACTTCCTTGCTAGTATGATAAAAATACATACTATATACATACAGAGTTTTGGTGAAAGGAAGTTCAGCATTTTTACTTCATACCTCCTGTTGACATAAACTTCTGAATATAATACATCAAATACACCTTTCAGGTATAAAGAAAGATTTCTTAGGGAATGTGTGTATGTAATGCTTTAGATTAAAATTTTCTACATATTATTCATAGAGATTTATTACTTAATTCTTATTACTATGTCTCATATTAGTCTCTCTGATCACTTGATACTACCCAACGCTAAGAATTCAGGGAGCAGAATTATCATATTTGTGTGCAGAGAATATATTCTGTGTAAGACATGGAAGTTGATACTTTCTGACCCTTAAGAATATTTGGCTGTATTTTATGGAATATTCATTGCTGAAGAACTTGAGTCAGCATTTAATTAGAATTCTTAAATCTGGAAAATATATTAAAAGCTGTTGAGTGTTTGATCTGTTAACACTTAGTAGGTCAAAGAAGTTTAGGGGTCACTGCACTTCCACAGATAAAGACATCAGAGCAACCAAGGGGGTTGCATAAATTATTTCTGTAATAGCCCTTTTGGAGGATTAATAGGCTGGCTTTATAGTTTTTATTTAATGGCTTTTAGGGCTCTCAGATGACTGAACTTCTTTCACTGTTTATTTGTTTTTGTGTGTTTTGTGTTTTTGGTGTTTTGTTTTGTTTTCCTTTTAGTATAAATATTCTGAGTTACACAGTGAGTGAAAGGAATGTTTTGTTCTGTAAATCCTATAATGAACTTCACCCTTTTAGCTTTCTCTGTTTGGAAAGATTCTGTGACATTTAGTGAGCTTGAGCACTGGATGGAAGAACATTTAGACTTTTTGTATGAATACTGCCGGGCTTTCAACAGCAGTGCGGATGAAATTGAAAGTAGTGAAATGTTTGCCACAGATTATGTCCGGGCTTTCCTCTGGAATGTGGAAGTGGTCATATTTCCTGCCTGGAAGTGGTGTCAAAAAGTCAAACATCAGTTTTATCATAATTGCATTCAAGCACTCAGTTACATATGTGAAGTTATTCAAAAGTAAGTATCTAAGTTCTGCATATGTTCAGTTCAGGTGGTGTGAGTTGGCTTTTGGTTGGTTGGTTAATGTGTTTGTTTTTTAAAGCAATCTGAACACTTTTCTATTTTTGAACTGTCTTTGTGTGTGTGTGTGTATGTCTGTGTGTCCTTCCCTAAAGCCAGTGCTGTCTATTCAGAACAGTAGAAATGGCCTAATTGTTATTCATACAAAATGCCAAATTAAAAAAAGAGACAAGCTATTAGGAGACTGGAACTACTTACTGATATTTATGGGTTCTCAGATGCCATTTGTTATACATGAGCAATCACAGCTGAAAGATACGTGCAGGATGTACAGTGTGTAGCATGATGTTATGCCAGTTCAGCTTCTGCACATCTGGCAGAAAAACAGCAATGATATGTTGCCAAAATGCTAACAAGGGCCTATGTGTATCTTTTCCACTGAAATATTTTCTGAGTCACCAGTGATGCATGTGGCAGTTGCCGATTTGCTTTGTTCATGCAAAATCTACTAAATTACAGTCTGAATATTAAAGTCATGCACTCCATCATCCCTCACTGCTCTTTCATCATCTCAAAAAATAGAAATATTGCAACAGCCTTTCTAGCTGCTTCCTGGGCGTAGGAGTCATCTTTCAGACAATCATCATGTTGGAATTGAAGCTTCTTTGCACAGCCGTAATGACACGCAGTTTGACCTTTGAGGATATTTTCTGTGGAATCACTGATCTGTAAATGAGCTGAATCTTTTAATAGAGGGATAAATAGCCTGCTCCCATGTGTGACTGTAGAGGACTCTAGGTTTTGCCTGCCTGAAGATGCAGGCCCATGGTTGTAGGCCAGTTTTTTTCTGTAGCAATTCCACTGTACATCTAAGTAATGTAGAAGTATTCCTAGGTTCATATATTTACACTATGATTTAACCACTGTAAAACCTTATAATTTTATAAAGTATCTTTTTACGGAAAATCACCACCAGTAATTCAAGATGTAGCCCAATAATTTGTCAACATGTGTAATGCTTGGCTAAGTCCACAGCGCTGTGTTCTTCAGTGGACTGTCACTGAACACTGGCTGAAGGGGTGGTTTTTGACCACTCTTTGGATTGTTACTTCTTTTTAACACAGAAAGAATAGTCTGTCAGTGGGTGAATCCTTTGCTTTATTAAAGTTCTTGGCAAAGCTCCACTTGGTGTTACTTGCCGAGAGTTTTTTGTTGTTGTTGTTTAAGTAAATATTGTATGCTGCTGTTAGAATGACAACACATTCACTATGAGGGGATGAACTATAGGGTGATCTTGGCAGTTTCTGCTCTGAACTGTAACACATTTTCTAGTACTCTTTGGTGCTTCAGAAACCATATCCTTTCAAAATTAACACATGCAAAGAATAAAGTGTTACATTTTAATTAGAAAGAAGAGCAGTGCTCAAGTTCTTTCGGACAGTGGACATGATACTCTAACGAAAGCCTCGTACCTTCCACTTAGCACTCTTTGGAGACCAGCAAAAGCACATTCTCTCCTGCATGCAATAAAAATAAGCCATAGAGCTTGACATCTATTTATGATGTAAATTATGAAAAATTAAAATTTATTATTCTGGTACATGAGAGTACTCAAATATTGAAGATATTCTCAAACTTCTTTGTGTCGATCTCAATACAGATTAATCACTTATATAAAAGAACACTGTTCTGGATTTTCTTTCTCTTGAAATGTTCACAGTATCATAAAGACAGTGGTGGTCTTCTGAATGTGATTTCTGCTATATTATCTTTTATAAATGGTTTGTAATTTTAAATTAAACAATTTTTGAATTTGAATGCTATGCAATAATAGTCATTAGGTTATAAAAATCCCTTCAACACCTTACGTACATTTTTGTGAACAAATATTTGTAGAACATATAAGTGAAGCATTTTACCAGTCTGAGGAAGGAGTATAATAAATTCTAAGAAACAATTAAGGTTTTATAATCTTTCTTAATAGAGTTGTATGGATTGGGCTAAATGATCTTAGTGCTTTTTCCAATTCTTATGATTCTTGGACTTGTTTTGCTGAAATACTCAGGTAATGTTTTCTTGCTTTTGAGCGTTTGGTTATTTCAGTATGGAATGATTCACTTGTATTCACCATAGTCTTTCACAGGGCTGAATTTCAGCAGAGGTGTAGAATAGTTTAGAAGAAACTGCATGTGCAAAATAGTTTTGTTTCTGCTCCCAATTCACTAAAACTGCTTTTTACTTGTTAGCAAAATAAAAATGCAGTAATTCTGTTCTTGGAAGTAGTGAAATTAGATTTGAACTGTCATCTTGTAAAAAATGTACATGCTAAAATGTTTAAGTCAAAAGTTTATGTCGATAACACTTTATCTCTGTTGTTTTCTGAGTGATTTAATTAACCATTTGGACTTCTATGCTGTCTGTGTTTGCTGTACATAATAAATTACTGTGGTTGCCTTTTTAAAGGCAGTGTGGTCATGCCACTCTTGGCTCCATGAAACCCAGTATTCTTGGCTATCACTTAGACACTGTCTAGATGATGAGAAAGCACTATCTGGGAAGAAGATTCTTCCCTCAAATAATTAAGGAGTAATCTTTGGTTTTCATGCTGGCTGTACGTTGATTTCCTATGAAAGTGGAAATAGTTAGCATTTGTTACCTTGTGGACCAGATGCTAACGTTACTTGCAGTAACACATAATCTCATCAGTGCCTAGTTTTTTCAGGCTAAGAAATATCAATGCATGTCTGATTTTTTTTTTTTTTTAACTACTTTTCTTGTTCAATTCTAAAAGAATAGTGAACATCGTATGAATTACAATCCATGTTAAACCACTGATCATCAAGCCTATGCTTAGCCTGAAGCAGCCCTGGTCGCTATGTCTGTGTGATAGAGTTACTAAATATTTTAAAATTAAAAAAAAAAAAAAAAAAAAAAAACCAGAAAAAAAAAAACAAAAACCAATAAGCACCAAGAAAAAGCTCTTCACGTAATTGACAGCTTTTATGTTAACTTCCTTTAAGAAAAAAAAATAATAATAAAAACCCTGAAAGCATTCCATTAGTATCTTTTTTTTTAATTTAGAGGTTTAAGTCATTTTCCAACCTTAATATACAAATTGTGGCTTCTTTCATAGGGAATTAAAGAGCTACACCAGAGGATGTATTAATTGCATAAATCTTTGCTGAATTTATCTAAAATTGTCTAAAAATGTATACAATGTGTGAAATCAATAAAAGCTTTTGAATTGCAGGCAAGTTATGAAATAAATGGAGGTCTAAGAGATGAAAATTCATTGTTGATTGAAATTAATGATAGTTTTATTATCTTTACTGAAAGTATGTGTTTTATGTAGATGATGGTAAGTTGTGGGTTGTGAATGAGTGAACAGAAAGTGCTCAATTGCAAATCTTTAATAGCTACAATCATTGGCAGAAGATTGTTGAAAGGAAGAAAAATAGAATGAGACCTAAGACTTACTATATTCATATTTTCTAGGTTTGAAGTCAAATCAGGGACCTGAGCCATAGAGATGCAACTCATTTTTGGTGACTTTTTGATAACATATCAGCATATTCTTCTCTAGAACTCATTTATTTTGTGAACGTGCACTGTTGGTCTGTAAATGTACTAAAATTAATAAAAATATGCATCCACAGTATTACTTACAGCCTCAATGATATTTAAAAATATTCTTTGTAGAACAACAATAATAATAATAATAAAAAAGAACTATTAAAAAGTAACGAGAACATTCAGAATGTTAGTGAATTGAATTTAATTTGAAATTAGTGAATCAGCCAAATTCATTTTGAGTGGAAAGCAGTGTTTCTGTAAGTGATCTTTTTGACATTACCTAAAATGTACTAAAACAGTCGTCTTCAATATAAGCACGATGCTGCTCTATACAGAATCCTTAAGGGCCTTAAGGAATGGTATAAAACATTCAGAAATTTCACTGTTTACCAGAATTCATGTTTCATTTGTCAGCTTCTTGCCCTAAGTTAAAATACTTTATTGATTTGCAGTAAAGCCTTTTGAACTATAGGAGTAGGCTTTATATGTATAACATTTGAGAGTTAATTGTAGTATTTACATGGAGTGGTTAGTTCTGAAATAGATTGTTAATGGTTGTAATTTTAAGTATAGAACTACTTGAAAAAAGTAGTTACATACACCATTTCTTAACCAGTAGGGTTATTATGGGTATTTAGTTCTTGTGACTAATGTGACTTCTTTAGAGGTGAAACTTTTACGTGTCTGATAATTTAGTTACATTCTGTATGGCTTGCAAACTTCAGTAGTAAACATGCTATCCAGAAGTTCCTAGTGTTCTTTTCTCAACTTAAGGCCTGGAAATGGATTTGGCACTCCGCATAATTAGCATATCTCAAGATTGTAAGATTTTGTAGTTTTGTTGTTGTTTTTGTTTGTGTTGCTGTTGCTAAGGGGCTTATTTTCTTATTTTTAATAAAAAGAAGAAAGGTAAGACCTTCTAATGTATAAATACCGTAATGCTACTTTTGTCCTTGTATCTCATATGAAGTTTTTTTTTTCCTGCTCTTAGTGTATATACTTCAATGAAACAACTATGATAAATTAACTTATCACTTTCACTAGCTTTTATAATCTGTTAGTGGATTTTATAAGAGCACAAACAAAAATTCAGTAAAATCCATACCTTTACCACCTTTGAAATCAACTTTAAGTGCTTCTCCATTACTTTATTAAACTTCAATCAGATTGAGTTTATTACAGATATAGTTATTTCTTTGACTGCTCTTAGAATAGAAACATCAAGATCACTTAATTGAAGAACAGTCTGTTCTGCCTGAATTAGAAACTGTATTTTTTTTTAAGGAGATCTTCAAAATATTGTAATGTGAAAATCTGGAGGCCATAACCTTGGGCAGAGCCCAGTGTTGTGATACCGGTTGATAGGTTTGGCATCTAGTGCTGATGAGATCCTTTTTCAGTACTTCATAGATTTGGTTTTATCCAATATTTCTCTTTTCTCATTGAGGGTTAGATGAGAAGGGCCTTTCAACTGCTTTCCCATGGCAAAGCCTCTTGATAAACAAGGAAGTAAGAGAAATTTTCTCTCTGCTAATCCTCTTCCATCTCCCAGTCCATAACTTTTTTCTCCATGTTTCAAATTTTTGGGTGTAGTTGCCTGCAATAACTGTCAAATGGAGGTCGTATTTCCCCACATATAATAGTATTTCCTGACTTTCTTAATGCTTGGATTTATTTTCAGGCATTTGACTCAGCAGTAGTGTGACATTGGCAGAATTATTTGGTTTTACCACTGCCCACAAGAATCCGTAAAAACAGTAGCAAAGCTTGAAGTAGCAAAGCCCACAAATTTTGTTGTAGCTGATGATGATGCTGACATTTTGACTGAAATCCTGCTTATTTTTTTTTTTTTACCAAAAGGAAAGAAATAAGTATATTTTAAAATAATGACTTAGATCCTGCAGATTGTCATCCTTTTCATTTAAGGAGTAGTGTTCTAACACCAAATGTTCGAAGTAGTTATTGATGTTTATTACATGTTAATATTCTCAGCCTCTGAATTAAGAGACTTAAGTTTGATATTTATTCCTTATCTGTTGTGTCAGAATAGTTAAGGTTGAAAACTGATTGTTCTTCAATTTCCAAGACTGTCTATGCCCCATAATAATGATGTGGAACAGGATATCTGCTTGGCTAGGAATATCAGTGAAGAGAACCAAGTGTGGAAACTACTGAAAATTCAGTTTTAACTAAGTACAAAACTAGAGTAGCAGTCTTCAGTAGGAGGACCAAAGAGCTGCTGGCTGTGACCTGCTCTGTGGTAATTTTGAGCTTTGTCTGAGAGTCTCTACTGTTTTGTATTTTGTTTGTTTGTTTGTTTGTTTCTGAAGCCCTGTCTAACTGCAGGGGAGCTGCAGCAGGGCAGCTGTGCTCTGACAGAGCTCACCCCAGCTCCCACAGCATGTCTGAGTTCCTTCTCTCTGCCTAGAACTGGCTGCCCTCTGACTTCGGGGATGTTCTCTTATACTTCTGGCTAACACTAATGCTTTATGATCCCTGATTAGATAGTACTGTTTGCTATTTATATTTAAAACAGATGGTGATACTACTTCGCTGGCTGTTGGTTGTAATGAAGCCACTTCTGTGCAGGCCTACTGGTAGATTTTTTTTCAATGAATTTTCAGCTGGGCTGCTCATTTTGATACAGGAAGCTTCTAAAGTATGAAGCGAGAAGAGTGACAAAGTACAGGGGCTAGTTGCTAGTTTAGAGGGAAACTTGCTTTGAATGGCTAGAAAGGAATTCTGGGCCTATGATAGTGAATTCCGGACTTAAGTAGGTCCAGAATCCTACCTTAAACAATGTAATCTTTACTTTGTATTTTTCAGGAAGGTTGTGCTTTTGTTTTTCCTGACTTCTTTAAACATTAGAATTGGAACCTGTTTGAAAGCTCTGAAAATTTCTGAAATCTGTTCTCTAAATATGGGCTAATTAAAAACAGCAACCTAAAAATGAATCACTTCCCACACTGCAGAAACAAAAGCTTGGAACATTTGCACCTGCCACTTGAAAGAATGGAATAACTGTGTATCATTGGCTTCTCTGTGAAATTCCTTTCTCCAGCAATAAAACGTACAAAATCCTTGGTTTTTTTGTTTTGTTTTGGTTTTTTTTTTTTGTTTTTTTTTTTTTTTTGTTTTGTTTTTTTGTTTTGGTTTGGTTTTGGTTTTGGTTTTTATAGACACAAAGATTTCACCATTTAAAAAGAAAAGTACATAAATTAATGACAAGGAAGAAATAAAAGATTATTTTGGCATATATATGAAAGCCTACTTTGGGGAGAAAGAAACAACAAACCTTGAGCAGGTTCATTTCAGAAGACAGTATTCTTCAGGAAATTCGATCACACCATGCCTTAAGACTCATGTGTATGCTGTGTAATTAAACATTCAAAGGTTCTTTGTCAAATAACAGTAGCTTTTTTGCCATATCTGTTGCCTGATGGATCTTAAATGAGGTTTAGTGTGGAGATGGACTTCTCATTTGATTACTGGTTTAACTGTAAGGAACTACAAAATTCCACTATTCACCCTCTGAAATTAAACAATATTGATTACATTTCAGTTTAAAAACAGTTTATCAGTAAGTAATACTGGATTTGTGGCTGTCTAAATGTATGTTTGTTTGTTTTCATGCTCGCTGAACTACATCTTTAAATTCATATTGACTTAAAACTGCCTGTGGGTTTTAGCTAACTTAATAGAACTGTGACTGGTTTGATACAAGTCATTATTTATTTCAGCTTTTTCACTTCTAGGAGAGGAAGAGCATTTATTAGTTAGTTAGTTAGTTAGTTATTGAAGGAAAAAAAAAAGAAAAAGAAAAAAAAAAGAGGAAAAAAAGAGTCTTGAAAGATTCCTTTTATCATGTTATCCTTTTATTAGCCGGGGATGAGTTTATAAAACAAAACAAAAAATACATAAGCATTTAAAGATACTTAGCAGTATCAGTGTATGACTGATGGAGAGAGGCTCTGTTATAGATGATTGAGGAAAAAAAATAATTCTCAAACAGCTTGTTAACCCTCATGCTGTTTTCTTATTCTGCTGAACGGATCTGATGCAATATTACTATATCATCTTTCAACTGCAGCTGTTAAATTTCAGTCCTCAAGTTTTTCTATGATTTTGGGAAGATACATCTTTCATTTTCTTCCAGAAAAAAATTCCACAGGCAAAATAATTATCAATCTCCTTTAAAACAGGATTAAAAAAAAATTAAAATAAAATGCCAGATTTGAAATGCATTTTCCTTCATAAAATTGTCTACAAAATACCAGTGGCTGCAGGTGCTTTTTGAAGAAGTTACTGGTGTGTTTTGCAGCAGGTGTTTCTTAGCAAAAACTCTTGATTGCTGATCAAGAATGCAAAACTGTAGAAGGAGTATTCCTCAAATTGCTGTGTGCGTGTTTAGACAACTTGAATTTGCTTGAACTGGTGTGATCAATATTGTTTTAAGTTCAACAGTTCTGTGTTCTCAGTTGGAAACTGAAACATCTTGAAAACTCAGTCTGGAAATTTGAGTTTGATGTTCTGGTTTGGTGCTTTCCCCTTTACTTTACAAAATTTTGTTCTTTTTCTGTAATCTGAATAACTTCAGTTAACCAACAAGGAATTCATATTAAGTTGATGCAATTACAATAACAACCACAACTATGCTTCTGTTTTGCAGTTGTAGATAAGTTCTGAATAACCAATGTCATTGAAATTATGTGTGTGGGATATAATGCTTATTTTTTCCAAAATCTGCTTTTATGAGGGCTGCTCTGAAAGTAATGCCTCCTACTTTATGATGTTAGCCCATGACATCAAAGGTGAATGTTGGTGTTATGGCAGTAGAGGTTGAACCTTCCCACCAGCACTCTATTTTGTTGCCATGTGACAGATGGCAGCAGAAGGGTAGTCTGACCAAATGGCGTCTGACATGGAAGTGCAGATGAAGCACGGGTGTGTCATTGAATTTCTCCATGTGGAAAAAAATGGCGCCAGCTGACATTCATTGACACTTGCTGAACATTTCTGGTGACCAACCTGTGGATATGAGCACAGTGGGGCAGTGAGTGGTGCATTTCAGCAAAAAGGACGTGAAAGACAAGTCATGTTCTGGTTCATCATGCAGATTTTTATGAGCATAGCATGCCGGCTTTTGTTCACTGCTGGCAGTCATGCAAAGAAAATGGTCGTGACTGTTGAAAACCTGTTTTGTAGCTGGGAATTTTTTCTATCAAATAGTGTCACTGTTCCTTCATAGCTGTTGTAGTTTCCATGGAAGTAACTAGGAGACATTTTCAGAGCAACCTCATATCCTATCCTCCACATTCTCCATCCTCCTCAACTTTCTTGTGAAGCTGCTGGACGGGAGTGCAGCATCACACAATCACTTGGGAGCTGAGGGCTTGGCAGCTCTTGAGATGTTGATCTAAAAGATCTGCAGTCCTATCTACTTAGGTTATTATTGCCATTTTTCCTGCTCTGATCGATATTTAATGGTATTAAATTTGTGTTTTCTAAAATAAACTTCTCTAACTATTTCATATATATTCTATTGTACATCAGTTAAAATCAACCTTTACATTTGTGGGGTTAAAACAAGCAAATGTCTGTTTAAAAGTAAAAATAAGTACTGACTCACAGCAACGTCAGTTTCACACAGAGATAATAATTCAGGATTTAACAGAACCCAATTTTGCTAAAATTAGCCTACTTCAATTTCCAGAGCTAAAAGTCTGGAGTTTGATTAACTGTTTTGATTTATTATTTTGTTTATTTAATTTAGGGACTGTTTTTATTAATGTATTCTTCAAACTGAGACGCAAAACATTATTGCTTTCTCGATCACTGTAGTAAGTATTGAGATCTGAGAGGAACAGCTGGAGCAGCTGTTTTGCCCCTCAAATCTGGAAGCTAAAAAACTTTCATCTCTGTTGCTGTCTCAGCTGCCGGTCCCAGTCTATGGCCTTCCCATAACTCAAACCAATTTCAAAGCAACATAAGTAACCTCATTGGAATGCTTTTGGAAAACCACAGGAAGGTTTTCTTTCTTTCTTTCTTTCTTTTTCATTTTTAATCCTGTCCCTTTTCAATTAATGTTTCCATATTAGGGTAATCTGTGCATGATTTCTGTTTTAAGCTGACAGACCCATCCTATATTCAAGTTACAAATTCTGTTGCTGTTTTTTAAATGGAAAAAAAAACCGAAAAAAAAAAACAGTGTTTCCATCAGGCTCGTAGTTGGAAAGACTAAGTTTAAGAGGCTTGTTTTAATCTTATTAATAGTTGTGTGGAAGGGTAGGACCTTTGAATCAATTCACACACTGACTTTTATTTCAGATGCAACTTTGTTATCGAAAGAAGATAGCATTCCTGAAAAACCTTCAGATCATTTACAGATTGTGTTGGCAGGATGGGCAAAAAGGCATAGAACAATAGCAGTGCAGTAGGAGGAGGAATTTTGAGGATGAGTTGAGAGCATGCACATACATGGGTTATTCATTTCTTCATGTTTCTAACCTTTGAGTGAAACTCCGATTTTTAAAATTTTCTTACCTGATTCCAGGGACTTTCCAGCAAGGGACAAATATCTGCTACTGACTTTAATCAAAATTAAGAGAAAAGCATTTGTTTTTTTTTCTTCAGAATCTTAAAACTCAGATTGTGTGACAAAATACATGCAAAAGCTTCTCCCTATCCTGCAGAGCAATGACAAAGTGATTTCCAGTCTTGCTAGTAGGAATCTGTCAGTGGGCAGGAAGCTGACTGCTAGCTAATCAAAATGCTAAGTCAGGAACAGAAGATTGTGAAAAGCTGTAGAACTTCAATGGGTCAATAACAATAATCAGACAAGGTGCTGCCTTTCTGAATGCAATCACAAGGTAAACACTGGGAGCCCCAGTTACAGGTTGTACCAAGAACCATTGAGGACTCTGAAATTCAGGTAACTAAATGTTTTATGGTTAAATTTAATCTAATTATATGGTTTGCTGCAGCTTATTTTAAGATTAGATGCATCTCTTCCAAAAACAGACACTTAATTCATGAAGCTCTCTATTTGTAGTGGACAGTGAACATGTTTGTGAGTTTCAAAGGAGTGTCAGAACTAGTCTGGATTCATCAAGACCTTTCTATTTTCAACATAAATTCAGTCTTTTGGCCTAGTCCTGAACTTTCCTCCTGCTGCTTGACCTGGGTCAGAGCACTCCTTTCTGACAGGATGAACAGTGAAACGCTGCTGTAGGAAACACCAGCAAGATACAGATGGGTTTGCAGGGTAAGAGTCCAACGATCTGTTGTAAATGTCCAGTTACTATTGCTCCAATCCTCGCTTCTTCTTGAATAATTGCAACTGTATCCTGTTCTGACAGCTCCTTTTGGATGCGCACAATTTCTCTAAAGGGATAGTAAAAGCATGGCTGAGTGACAGACTGTCACTGCCTGCTTTCCCTCTCTGGTTATTGACCCAATTAGTCTCATGGTGAATTCCAAATTAAGTGATATTTTACAGTACTAGCACAGCACCAGTAATCACATTCTTAGGCCAGCAGGGAAAGGCATCATCCTCTTAATTTCTGGTGTCAGGGGAACTTTTAGAGTGAATTTACGGATTATGATTTCTGTCTCTTTCCCATTTATGATTAGTAACTGAATGATTTACAGTTTATCATTTCTTCTTTCTGTTCAGTGAGGGACTAATACAGGAGAAGTTTATTTTAGGGTTTTAGAAAAACGGAGGGATTTAAGCAGAAGGTTTCATTACTATTCTTTGAACCTTCTAAATGATCTGACCTTTATCTATGAAGCGATCACTGTGGTCAACAAAGGCTGGTATTGATTTACTGCACAGCTAGCTTGTCAATTCTAAGCTCAGCCTTTGACCTTTTGTTTTGTTGCTGGAAAAATTATGGTACGTGCCTGAGTCATACAGTTCAATAGTTTTTTTAAATATTCAAAAGGCCAAAAGACTCATTTTAAGTAAACCAGTGAGCTTAATCATCTAGGTGGCAGGAAAAAGCAAATTATCCATAATGAAGAAGTTTAAAAAATCTGAATATGCAAGTAATAGTTGTCAGAATTAAACAATGAGCTTGTTAGAAAACAGTGGACGTACACAACAGATAGCTTCCTTCTGTTACCACGTTTATTTTTGTTCTTTCTTGCATGGTTGTTGTTTGCTCACATCCACACTGAACAACAAACAAAAAGTGCAGCAGACAGGGTTGCTACATTTTTCACGTTTTAAGCTTCCTCACTGTTCATCTTGCTCATTTTGTCAAAGACCAAAGTGAACAGCACTAAGACTGTTTTCTTCCTATTTCTTCTTCTTAAATAAAATGTGTCTACCCACTTCTCTGCAGGAAGGTATGCTACTTCATAGCAGCTTTATCTTCAAAAGCATGGAAGATGCATTTGTACAGTGAATACCAGCTGTTTATTTCTGCAGAGCAGGTTACAGTAGTAGTGTTGTTGGATGGAATTTGATGATGTATGCACGTCATCAGTCTGAAAACATATTATCTTTTATGATTTTAGCCTAACGTTCTCTGTTTATCAATGAAAAATATTTCCACTAATTGTGTTTTAAATTTCCAGGAAATCTAGAATGTGGTTAAAAATCTTTTAGAGCAAAAATGCAACTTCTACATTTTCAGAGAGGTGACATGATTGAGTTTCAGAGAAGATAAGAGCCTTAACTGTTAGCATTCTTGGTCGTATGCAGGTTTTTCTTCTGAAAAAAAAAAAAAAAAAAAAAGAGAAATGAAGGCAGTTCCATGTCCCGCACAACAGCAGAGTTTACATGTGGCTTAAAAAAGTTTGTGTGTTTGTTTGTTTTAAAGAACAAATAGACTACTAAGAGGAAAAGGTCAGCAAGTTACTTTTGTTACCCTAGATGTTTTTGCAAATGTGCATGAAATAAAATTTTGTTTCTTTTAAGGCAGATATCAAACTTTTGTTACCTGTCACAAGTAAGTGTTAGTACACGCAGCTCTCTGGAGCACAGTATACTATTTTTTATTTGTTGAACAATGACTTCATCACTAATCCAGCATTCAGAATGTCCTGGCACCCCCCAACTCAGAGTGCCCATTGATAGAAATACTCCTGCAGATTCATTTTTATCTAGGACTCTAGTATGATGTTGGATTATATTGGCTTGTAGGAATACACAGCTGTATGATAGTTTGTCAATACTAACCCTCCCTTTAATGATCATTCATCTTGAATTCAAAATTCAAATTGATGCTTGGATCTTGTTTCCATGACTACAATTGCAGTTCTCTGAGGCTGGTAATATTAGGTACCTATTTATGTCAGCAATTCATGTACTAGAAATATGTAGATTGGTGTAAATGAATATCTTTTAGACTCCCTTTTATGCAAAGGCTGAAACAGAATACCGTTGCACCCTAATATGTAGCAGACTTGATGTTAGAAAAAGTGGGAGGATATGTAGTACATTTATTTGCAAAATTAATGTACTGAAAGTCATAGCTAGACTCAGCTGATTTGGTTAGGCAGGCAAACTCCCTAGTTCTACTTACCCCAGGGAAAACAGATGCCAATGCAAAGGAAGAGTTTTTAATAATAGCAGTAGATTTGCCATCTGTCACCTTGCTGGACAAATAATCAAGGATTAAAGATTTAACGCCTGAGAGGGATTTTTTTTTCTTTTTTTTTAATTTCTGTCCTGAATTTTGTACATAAATCCCTCTAAAACACTACAGTGGAGTTTATTTAACTGGCTTTTTTTCTATGGAAAGCAACCTTCAGCAATCTTCTCCTGATATCTTCCCCTTTGTAAGCAACTTTGGTAGAACATGTATATTTGTTTACCAAAGGATGCATTATGGAGGGAGATGTGATTCCTTTGCATCTGAATTTCTTCCTCCTCCTGTTTCCCTGCAATGAAAAGAAGAATGAAATAGTGATTGTTGCTATGTGCTGCTACACTACCTGAGATCTGAAAGCACAATTTCAAGGAAGCTATTGATCTCTGGAATTACAAAGGCTGCTCTGAATGTAATGCCTCCTATTTTATGACATTGGCCCATGAATTCAGAGATGAATGTTAGTGGTGTAGCAGTAGAGGCTGAACCTTCCCACAAATATTCCATTACGTTTTGTTGCCATGTGACAGATGGCAGCAGAGAGGCAATCTGACAAAATGGCATCTGACATGGAAGTACGTATTAAGCAAAGGTGAGTCACTGAATTCCTGCATGCAGAAGAAATGGTACCCATTGACATTCATCAACAGTTAATATTGACGGAGACCAACCAGTGGATGTGAGCACAGTGAGGAAGCGTGTGGTGTGTTTCAGCAGTGGCAACAATGACGTGAAAGACAAGCCATGTTCCAGATAGCCTCTAACAGCTGTCACAGCATGAAATGAAGAGCATCTCAATCAGATCATTTGCACAGATCTGTGGATCGTGAGCAGGGGTCTATATACAAAGCTGAATATCACCTTCAGTGCTTTGGAATTAAAGGTGACAACAGTAGAATATTGCAGTTTGTACTGGGTCAGTCCCAGATGGACTAACTGCCAGCTATAATTGCTACATCAGCTGAAGCTGAACGCTTGAACTTCCAGAGTCAGTCCAGAGAAGAAGACAACCTTGCTCTCGTAACACAGTAAAACCAGACCCTGTACTAGTTTGAAGACTGTGGACCACATTGCCAGTCTTGGCTGGACTTTCCTACTATGGTATAGTTCAGATTTAGTGCCTCCTGACTTCCATCGGATTGGGCTGATTAAGGAAGGACTGTGTACATTTTCCTAGGAGTGATGTGTTCATAGCAGCTCTGAAACAATGGATTAACTCTGTGCACCTTACTGCTGGTGCACATTTTTACAAGTACAGCATGCTGGTTCTTGTTCATCACTAGAGAAATGCATAGCACATAGTGATGACTGTGTTGAAAAATAGGGTTTTCTAACTGAGAATTTCTTCTATCAAATAGTGCTGTTGTTCTCTTTGTAGCTGTTGTTGTTTCCATGGAAATATATAGAAAGCATTATTTTCAGAGCAAGCTATGTAACAGTAAAGATGCACTCAGAAATGAAAAACAGACACTTCTTCCTGCTGTAATTTTGAGTGACTTCTTTGTGTCATAACTTCCAGAAGTTTCAACTTCCTGAAAGGTTAGATGGTACGTTTTGAATTGTGGTGTTAAAGATGTCTCTTGCTTTTAGGAGTGTAATGTAATGCCCCTCTATCACTTTCTAACACAGCAGTAAATAGTTGCTGTTGTCATTTCAGTTGCTAAATAGAGAAGGAAAATAGGTGAAGAAACTTGTGAGCCTTGTGTGTCATGTATGATACCACACACAGTGCAAGTCTATAATATGAAATAGCAGATAAGTAAAGAATGAAAGAATCTAAGCTAGTAATGAAAGAAGTAGATAGTAAATGATGGTGACAGTCCATCAGCAACCTAGCAGTTTTTGAGTTCTCTGTAGGTATTGCAACAGTTCAGCTTTGGTAGAACTGCTTTGTGACTTTGGAACTTTTTCTGAAACGTTACTATTATAGGGATGTTATTTAACTATCACAGAATTAGCATTTCTTGGGGAAAAATGCAGTAAAGGAAATACTGATCAAGCAGAAGATGCGAAGATGGAGAGGTTAGAGGTTAAGGGCATTGAAATTGAAGATTACTGTAGAAAAAATACCACTTGAACTGTCATTATGATAAAACTGGAAAATGCGTGTGCACCTTTCAGGTGTGTGACTGAAAATCCCAGTGGGATAAGGAGGACAGTGTCTTTTTAAATATCTGATCCCAGTTGTGAAACAGGTTGTGAGACAGGCTCCTGTCTCGAGCAGTAATGAGATTAAAATTATCTCATGTTTGTGGCCTCAGATAAGTAATTTGTTTTTCTCTGCCAGGGACATCAAGATATGCCAGTAACTTTTTGACAGTATTTAAGTAAATGAATATAAAAAATTCAGACAATTATCCTATCATGCTCTGTCTTCATAACATGGAAATCTCAGACATACACATAATTTTTTCACTTTGGAGAGATTTGGCATGGGAAAAAATGTCACAGAGATGTAAAATGGGTGTTCAGAACAGGAACAATGTTCTTCTAACTTCAGAAAACTTATTAGCCCATGATGGCTACAGTTTTGATATTACAGTTTTTCCAGAAGAGGCAGCACTGGGAATTTCTTGAAATTCCTTACTGTGAAATCATGCAAGGCATGGCCTTTCTGCAAATTTCATTGAATCATGGAATGGCTTGAGTCAAAATGGACCTTAAAGATCATCCAGTTCTAAGTCCCTGCTGTGGGCAGGGTTGCTCCCCACCAGCCCAGGCTGCCCAGGGCTTCATCCAACCTGGCCTTGAACTCCCCCAAGGAATGGGGCACCACAGCTTCTCAGAGCAACCTGTTCCCATGTCTCGCCACCCTCTGAGTGAAGAATTTTCTCATAACATCTAATCTAAATCTCCCCTCTTTATTTTAAAGCCATTCTGCCCTGTCCTATCACCATGTAAAAATTTGGTCTTCCTCCTGTTTGTAAGCTGTTCTCAAATTCTGGAAGTCTGCGGTGAGGTTTCCCTGGAGTCTTCTCTTTTCAAGACTAAATAAACCAATCTCCCTCAATCTTTCTTCATAAGAGAGGTGCTCCAGCCTCTTGATTATCTTCATGGCCTTCCTTTGGACCTGTTACTGTAACTGCAAGTCTTACTGTGCTGGGAGCCCCAGACCTGAAGATAGTTCTCCAGTTGGGGCTTCAGGAGGTCAGAGCAGAAAGGGGACAATCACCTTTTTTTCCCTCCTGGCTACTTTTGAGTCAGGTACTTCTGCTGCAAATGATTTCTATATAGAGAGTTAAGATTTGCAAATAGGAGGGAAGGAACTTTGTTGGAGAATTTACTATTCCAAACAGTGTGAAAGATAAACTACCCCCCAGAAACCTCTGGTGATGTTACCTATCTTTGATCTTTCAGTAATTCAGTTGTCTTTTTTATGTTTTGCTTTGATTTTTTTTTTCTGTGGCCAGTGGAAATATTTTGGTAAAGCTGAAGCTATTGGACTCATTATTTCATCTAAATAAGGTGAAAATTAGCAACACATATAAAATATTCAATTGTCCTTATGCACTATGCATTTTATGTCCCTTAAAGTTTGTACCTTTGCAAAGGATATGATCCCTCTTGCTTTTGTGTCAGAAGTCCATTTCTGTATTTTTATGAATATTTGCAATGAAATTTTCAGCTTCTTAGAACTGACAGCAAATCTGAATCAGTACTTTCAGTTGTACCATAGCATCTTGAGATGAATAAAATTACTGTCGTAATTTGGCTCAGATGAATCAAACAGTAAAAGTATGTACATGCTGCTGGCCTCCTCTGATGTTATCAAATAGTTTTGAGAATATTTAGCTCACGAGTAGGTAGTTGTTTGGGAATTAGTAAGACTATTGCTCCTGCCCTTAGAGTGAGAGCCAGGATTGCTTTTAATAACAATATGTACAAGTTATCTGTCCTTGGAAGATATGATTAAAGGCCTCAGATGGATTGTCATTTACAGGAAAAACAGAATTACCCAGAGCTTGTAGCCTCATTTTGTCTACAGTTTTATTTTCTACTTTTTTTTTTCTTCCATTTTAATTACAGAGGTTTAAATTTACTGTGTGCAGAAGAATTAAAGAGTGGGATTTTCAAAAGACTCAGCATTGACCTAATCTGTACTCAGTAAAGTTAGTGATAAAATACTCAAAGCTGGATTTGATAGAATTAAGCAGATTTACACCATCTGTGAATCTGGCCCCCATTAACTTTAGTGGCAGCAGATTTGACCAACACTGAGTACTTCTGAAAACCCCATCCTAATTCTGTAGCAGATACTCTGACTGTAGAAGCAGATGATGTCAGAGGTGCTAAATAAACACATCCGGTATTTTTTTTCAAAGCATGAGTTTTCATTTCCCTGTGTAGTTCTACAGTTTGCTCTCTCATTTGGTTCCGATAATAATTGTGTTCATGAGGATGAGTAGATTTTTTTGATTGTTGTTGTCTTGTATCCAGTCACAAGTGAATTAAAAAAAAAAAAAAAAAAAAGCATGTTTACAAACTGGTTGTTTCTGTAGAGCCAAATACATGATGGGTAGATATTTAGTTTTTCTGGTGAATACATGTTATTTTGAAGACTGAGGGGAGAAAGACCAAACAAATTCTCTTTAGCAAAACAGTTGTGATGTTTGATTACATGATTACTACTAAATAGTATCACAAAACTACATGAAAATAATTTCTTTGTGTGTATTTAGATGCATATTTCTGTTTGCATATGTGTGTTTCTCTATGTATATCTCAATGAACTTTAAGCATTTATCCATGTTCATTTATCACTTTACAAACCCTAAACAAGTGAATTTCTTGGTAAACTGTACTTTACAGCAGTAATTAGAAGTTAGTGTGTATATCATCAGAATTTGTGTGAAGGTCATTTTGTTTTTTGGAATCATCCTAATTTCTTAATCCATTTCTTAATCTGAGGACTAAGATAAAAACAATGAAATACCTAACTTCATTGTACTCCCATAGTAACATTTGTTAAAGTGATAAATACTCAAGTACTCTAGTTATTTCACATTTTTTTCCCATTGTACTCAAATATTTTTCTTTAGGGTTTTGCAAACTACCTACATTTAAAGTTTCTTATGTTTTGTTTTTTTTTAACAAATATTCTGTACCAAATTTTTCAAGGAAAGCTTTCCCCCTCTTAACCTGATGTTACATGTTTCCCTGCTCTTGACAGGGAGGTTGGAATTGGATCGTCTTTATGGTCCTTTCTAACCCAACCCAGGCCATTCTGTAATTAGTGATTGTCAGTCATTGTCACAGTGGAGTTTCTACACATTTTTAGAATATTTACAAAGTTTGACTAAATGTTATATCAACATGCTACCATCAATCATTATTAGTAGCCACATTGTAAATAGCTAGGACTGCTCCAAAAGTAATGCTTCCTATTTTATGATGTTGGCCCACAATGTCAGGGGTGGATGTTGTTGATATGGCAGTAGAGGTTTAGCCTTCTTGCCAGTATTCAATTACATTTTGGTGCTGTGTTGCAAATTGCAACACAGTCTGAGAGAATAACATCTGACATGCAAATGTTTATGAATCAAAGGTGTGTCACCGAATTCCTCCATGTGGAAATAATGTCAAGCACTGACATTCATTGACACTTGCTGAACATGTATGGAGACTCACCAGTGCAGTGAATGTGAGCGCAGTGAGGCAGCAGGTTGTGCATTTTAGCAGTGGCTGAAGTCTGCTGCACAGATTTTTATGAGCGCAGCATGCAGGCTTTGTTCACCATATCCTGAGCTGCATCAAAAGAAGTGTGGCCAGCAGATTGAGGGAGGCGATCCTGCCCTTCTACTCTGCGCTCGTGATGCCTCACCTGAAGTACTGTATCCAGATTTGGAGCCCTCAGTACAGGAGAGACATAGACCTGTTGGAACGCTTCCAGAAGAGGGCCACAGAAAATGACTGAAGAGATGGAACAGCTTTCCTGTGAGGACAAGCTGAGAAAGCTGAGGCTGTTCAGCCTGGAAAAGATATAGCTCCAGGGAGTCCTGATAGCGGCCTCTTAGTATCTAAAGCGGAGCTACAGGAAAGAAAGGGACAGAGCAAATGGAAATGGTTTCAAGCTCAAAGAGAGTTGGTTTAGGTTGGACATAAGGAAAAAGTCCTTTACAGTGAGGGTAGTGAGGCACTGGATCAAGTTATCTAATATGGTGGCTGTCCCATCCCTGGTGACTTTCAGTGTGAGGCTGGATCAGGCCCTGGGCAACCAGATTCAGCTGTGCATGTCCCTGTTCATTGCAAGGGAGCTGGACTAGATGACCTTTAAAGATCACTTCCAACTCCAGGGGTTCTATGATTCCATGATTTTATGACAAAATGTAAGCATCTCTATTCCATGATCTCTATTAGTTCTGTTGCTATACATTGTGAATGTAATTGTGATTTCATTCCAAAGGCTGCTGTAAATAGGCATTAGAGTAGTCCTGAAGTTAAACGTTTTAGAAGATGCCCTTTTGAGAGCCAGTGGTTAATTAATGCTGAAGATGTCAAACTGATAAGTCAATACATCCTTCTTCAGAATAATAGAACAAAACATGGCAATAAACTGTCCTGATTTATTGCTTTTAATTAGGAGAAATGGAAAACTAGGGTAGGTAGACACGGACTGTTATATATATAATTTTATTGAAAGGGACACTGATTCTACTTGCAGTCCAATCTTTTTCTCATTTCAGTTGCTTACTGAAACTCCATATCATTTACTACACATGAACAAAACAAAATGAATTGCTAAGCTAAAGATGTTCTTAGTGCTGTATTGGTTTGATGATGTTTCTAGAATGTCAGAAATATATTTATGTAATGGTACCTCCCATTTGCAATAGATTCAATCGCTGCACGTGAACCTGGACTTCTTATGGCAAGAGAGAAAGGGGCTGGAAAAATAAGTAGGCCAGTGGTGCTTTTTGCCTCTCCATGATAGCTGTAGAGAAGCCTCGTGAAAGCTTTCACATCACAAGGGTTGCCTGCCAGAGCACTCTGTTCTGTTATCTGAAGTTTTGTTAAAACTTCAAATGTACAGGAGGTCAAGAGGAAAAACAGTGTCTGGTGGTTGTTTCTCTGATCTTTCTTAATGCATCTGTAGGCACACTGCGTAATTCTCATGTAGTCTGTGATGCTCAAGTATGCCATGGGAATTTAGTGTCTGCTCTGTTTATATGCTGATTTTTGAGGTAATAACTGCCTAAAAACTGTGATCATAGAATCGTAGAACGGCCTGGGTTTAAAAGGACCGTAATGATCATCTAGTTTCCTCCCTGCCACGTGCAGGGTCACCCAGATCCACATCCAGCCTGGCTTTGAATATCTCCAAGGATAGTGTTTTCCTTGCTGGAAAAAGTAACTTATACTGTTTTGGTTCTAGCTGCTCATTTCATAAAGCTTGTAGGAGTACAAGACTGTATGCAGCCTGGTGTTAGATTGGTTGAAAGTGGTTTTACGACACAAAGCTGTTAGAGGTTGAGAGTTAAGGAGGCAGATAGGCAGTGTTCACATAAAACTTGTTTCAGTAGAAAATTTATCTAAAACAGCAACTTCTATTTGAAAGCATCACTCATATAACACTGAATCTTTCAAATCTCATTGTGTCCTGCAGGTATATTAGGTAGGAACTGTGTAGGAACTTGTTCTTACAGACAGCATCCTTTAGGGTGGAAATATCCCCTGCAGCAATGGCAATGTTTTCAGACTTCAGTACTGAACTGTTCTGGCTTGCGTACAGTTTTTTTTACTGCCTTTACTATTTAAGTGTCTTCGGATTTTGCTTTAGATACAATGACAAATTATGTTTCTCTTATCTCTCTTAGGGAATTAATTTTATACCACATGTCATATTTAATTTGGTTATTTTCATGAATTCCATGATATCCTATATTTACAATACAGAAGAAAATATACAATGAAAATGCACATTGTTTAAATGCAGAAAGGCCTTGTTGCAATAGCCCTAGAATCCAAATAGAAAGTTATTTCTATCAAGGGCTACCTTTTCCAAGTAATTTTAACTCTCCCATTCACCATATTGTTCACGTAGGCATATTTGTCTTAGTCTGTGGTTTTGCATCTTACTACTGATGTTTTGGGTCTTTATAATTACACATATCTGAAACCTGAAACAGAAAGATTTATTCACCTGTGGTGCTGACTAGAAATGTGAAGAAAGTCTTCACATTTCGGAATTCTCATCCTTGCCAACCTGCTGCATTACATCTTTATCTACACAAAACATGTCAAACCTTTCATTGGTAGTGATTTTACTAAGTATTGTGAAATACTTTGAAATTAGCATTAGACATCTGTTCACTTGCTGTCATATCTCTACATTCATCCAGAATAAATTAAAATAACTGAGTTAAAAAATTAAGTCATCTGCCTCCAGATTTCTATCATTGCAGGCAAAATTGAGTTTGGTTTGGTATTGCTGCAAGGGTTTCTGTGATGCAGTTCAGTGAAGCTGGGACTACTTCTATCAGTAGTTCATTTGTTTTTAAAAAATGAAATAATGTTTTAGAGGTTTGTTTTTGTTTTTTTTTTTTCTTTTTTCAGTTTGTCATCCAAAGTGAATGTAAGAAAGCTATTTTAATAGCAGAGAAGTCATTTCTGTATTATGGAATACCACATCTTAATTCATGACATGGCAGCATTTTTTTAATCACTCTTCTAATCTGTACCTCCAGAAAGAACAAGCCTCAAGGGATCATCCTCTTGTCTTCTTGACAAAGTTCAAGCTTGAAGAATTAAATTAGAGCCAATCAAAAGCAAAGATTTGGACACCTGAGGATGTCATGATATATAATTTTAGTAGTACAATAGATTTACTCTTCATACTCTGCACACAAGTCAGAGGAGATATAGTTTATAATAGAATTCAGGAGTTTTTATAAAAAAGTCTTTCTTCAAACGTCCAACGTGGCCTTGAGTGCTTCTAGGGACAGGGCATCCACAACCTCTCTGGGCAGCCTGTTCCAGCACCTCACCACTCTCTCTGTAAAGAACTTTCCCTTGACATCCAACCTAAATCTTCCCTCCCTCAACTTAAAACCATTTCTGCTTGTCCTGCTGTTATCTACCCTTTCAAAGAGTTAAGTTTCAAAGAGTGCTTTGAAAAAAGCATTCAGAAAAATATAGGCTTTTTTTTTTATTATTATTATCTTCTTTGTTTCCTTTATCATCTACTTGTAATGTTGCCTGCAGTATGATACAGGGTTTGTAGTGCCATCCTGTACGTTTTCTGCATGTGACATTCTTAGGAAAGTATCCCTGCTGATATCCAAGCCCATTTTACACAGTGGAACAGTAGAGCAAGGTTGTACTCCTAAACATGCAGAAAAGCAGTCATAACTTCTTATTAGGCTACTTTCATGCGAGTCCTAAGACTGAAACTCTGTAGAAAGTGTGGCAGTATTTCCAGGGAGTTGCTCAGTGGGATGCGTCATTTAAACAAGATAGAAAGTGATGAGTGAGTTCACTCCTTTGCCTTCTATTTCTTTCTTTAATGGAATTTAAAATATAGTAAAGCAACATATCTTTTATCTTTAATCAGTCTTTTCTATTTAACCTGAATTCCTAATGAAAATTTAAATCTTCATGGCAGGGAATGTCTGTAGCACAGAACTAAGATATATCACTACTCTTGCAAAATGTTTAATTTGTCTGTCTTGGTAAGTTGAAATACTGAAGATTAATACAGCATTAAAAATGCATTGGAATGTGCATTTCCCAGTCGGTTAAATACAGGCAACTTGGAATTCTTAAGTGTGTATAATTAATCTGTTAGACATATTGCCTCTGTAATACTCAGGTTATATCTTTTCCCGGTAGGAATTTTATGTAAAAAATTATTGCTTTATAATTTAACACTAAGTGCTCCCCGTAGAAAAATGAGAATGCTGTCTTGTAATATAAACAATGTAGATTGGAGTTCTGTAGACTTAATTGAATCTTTATATCTGAACCATATTTATAAAATCGATTGTGAAGCATTTGGCACCAACTCACTTTAAAGTTGTCGAAAAAATTTTCCAAGCAGGTGTAATATTATCTCACCAAAAAAAAAAATTATTTCTGCTTATTAGAACCTGTCCATGCAGTCATACATTCTCATCAACTTTCTGTTGACTGCTTTGATTTCTTTAGAAATGCAAAATGCTAGAATTTTTTTGAAATTACCAAATAAAACTACATAAATTTTGGCAAAAGAAACGTTTCCATTATCCGACTTTGATAAAAATTGAGGGTAGAGTGGTCTTTTGTGAGGAAACGAAACTTCATGCAGCGTATTTAGCTGTTTTTTTATTTAACTACAGCAGCAAAAACTGTAACCCAAATTGTTGACATTCTTGTTACTGATTGTTATTATTTTTCATTCCCATTAAGCTGTTCATATAGACAATTTAGTAACCTGTTTACATAGATAGAACTGCAAAGCGGATGAATGACCTGTTTTTTAATCCTCATTATAGTTTAATTTGTTATATTGGAGATGGTATCTGACCTTGATTTTTTCCCTTGCATATTTAAGCCTCCTGAGATGGGAAACATAATTTCAAAATATATTTTGCTTTCTTAATTTATCTTTTTGTCAGGAAAAAAATATTTGTACCTTGAGCTGTTGGGTCAGTATAAAGCTATGTTCCTGGAAATGAAATACTCTAATTAGAATTCCTTGGAGGCAGTGTTTTCTTTTTAACTTGACATTACAAGAGAGGGACTTCAAAGAGTTCTGCTACTTCAGCTGATAGCAGAGCAACTCCCTAAGGCAGGCTCAGTTAGACAGCTCGGGGATGGTCATTCACTGGTAGATAAGGGAGTCTCTGAAGTTAATGAGTAATGCTGCCAGTTAAAAATGCTTTCCATTTTTATTCGTTGATGAAAATTACTGCTTTGACATCTTAGTTAGAAGTTGAGTAGGAATAGGGAAATAGTGCTGGTTCTGTAAGAATGATCAGAGGTGATAATGTCATAGCACTGGAAGGTAAGTAGTTTAGGATTAAGCACTTTTCCCCCCAAATGCTCAAAGCAGAGAGAAACTTCTTAGGGCATACCATCATGATGTACATTTACTTCCTGAAGGAGAGAATTAAGCTCATGTTGAAAGTACTTAAACCGATGTGCCTATCACCTCGCTGGAGGAGCTTTCCACAAGCTAATTTCCCACTGCTTAATAGTTCCACTCCTTTCTTCCCAACTCCATTTTTTTTTTTGTTTTTATTTTAAATATATTACTGTGGTTTATATCACTCTTGCTTTTATGTAAGGCTATTTGGAGAATGGCCATGTTCCAAAGTAAGCGTTTTTGAGCTGCAAAAAGTAACCATGTTGGCCAGAGAGGGATGCTCTGTGTTCCCAGCCTGTGTGCCGATGGGCTGCTTGCTGAGGTGCTTGGCAGCATGGTTGGGTGGTTGGGACTGGGAGATGTTGCTGGGGACTGTGCTAGCACATGTTGCACTGCTCAGAGGAGACGCCCAGCGTGGCAGGCTTTTGGGAATGGCGTATGCATGGTGGCTTAGACTGAGCTGAAGACATGCACGCACAGGCAGCTTTCAGCCATATGCTGTCCTTGAGTTTTTGATTCAGGTGGGAATTTCCCTTTCTGTGTGCTTGAATGTATATCAAAAAGTCAATATGGTAAACATCAGTAAGAAACTGGAGCTGGGAGTGGCAAGAAAACAACATTAACTGTATGGGAGGATGGAAGACATCTGGGTAAAGTATCTCTCACGCACAGATGAGCACCTGTCACTGCTGCTGAGACTAGCAAGCAGTGTGGGAGGTTGGCCTGGGAGAACAGGTTATCCTGAGGTGTTTGTTTCCAGAGTGCTTCTGTTGACGTGGGCAAGGCCTTCTCTGAAGCACCCCAGCTTTCCCTGCGAGGCAGGTTTTGCTTATCCTGGCCCCACATCCTCCTGACAGCTGAATTGGGATGAGCTGCCTGCAGCTGTTGGCTGGGTGCTGGTCCACTAATGACTGGAGCAGGAGGAAAGGCCTGTGTAACCCCGTGGAATTCAGGCTGTCTCTTGACGCCGCACGTAGCGCTGAGTCAGCCCAGCCTGGTGCGCTGCTGGCCTTGGAACGTCTGGGGGGTCTGGGCTCCACAGCCTGCGTTTCATCACATCTGCAAGTTCCAAGCTTCGGTTTGAAGTTCAAAGCTCAGTGTAGCTCTCACTATGAGTGATGCCAGTAACCTTGAGTAGTCCAAACAGGCCCTCCTCTTTTCTGCCCTTGATACCCACAGACAATTTTCTTGACGTTTTTAGTCCGTGTCTTATTGAAATGAAAATTCAGCATGTCAGCACACTTCTGAATAAATTGTTACGCTGGATTTCATTGTGTTTTGATAGCTCTTCTTAAACTCTCCTCAGTTTGTTGAGAATCTGTTGAGTTGTGTGGCAGGTTCCCTGTGTAACACACCCAGCACTGCATATAAAGTGCTTACAAAATTATTGTAATTTTGCCAGTTTTTTCCACAGGAAGTCTTACAAGCGTTTACTAGAGATCCAGTTTAATTCTACTTTGTGTGAATAGGAAGGAAAATGTGCATCTGCTAATAGGTATGAAAAATGATAAAAATCCCTGAACTTTAGTCGTAGTATTACTCTAAACTGTTCTGCAGAACTATAGAACAGTAAACTGAGATGGTATCTGAATGAGATGATGGCAAATTGGTTAATTAACTTTCAGTTATTTTAAGTATCTTGTTAATAGCAGAGGTTTTTTCTGTTTTTGCTTTTCTTTTTAGTGCAGCAGAATATTTTTTAGAGCATGGGTTCTATTGCTACAGTTGTAAAAGTGCTGCCATATGAGAGAGGTAAATTCCTCTCCATTTGGGAGAAGGAGAATGCAATTTGAGTGCCTCCTGTGTGGCTGACCCTCAGTAACATGCACTAACTTCAAAAGTCACAGAAATGAATTTATGTGCTACTTACTTTTGAAGTGCCTTTCATCTCAATGTAAATGTAGTGGTTTTCAGACCAGGAATGGACCTCCTTCATAACACAAGCCTTAAAATTTCAGTCTGTAATTTTGACATCCAACCTGCAATTTGTGGTTCAGCTATAGCATATCTTTAGTACATGCAGTCTTGATTAAAAGATTTAAATGAGAGAGAATCTACCACATGCCTTGAATGTGGAGTGCTCTATATTTTTTTTTTCTGGATTGAATTTGTCCAATTACAACTTTCAACAATTGAATTTTATGTTTTAGTTGTCCAGATTCAAGTACTCTTCCTACTAGAAGTGTTCATCATTTTAGATACCTAACTAGGCAGCGTTTAAAGTTTGATGTGCTACAGACTTAATGAAGGTGATGTAAAAAAATCATTAATAAACACAATATGTAACTGTATTTTTTTAATTGTTAATAGTTTATGGTGCAAAATTAGTATTTCCTAATGTTCTCCATACATCTCAGATATATGAAAAAGAATCCAAATATACAGATTCCAGTATAGATATATGTTTACCAGAAATGCTATAAACATGCAGTGTAAACTCACTTTCAGAGTTTTAAACACTAAGATTCATTAAAAATAAAAGCAAACACCAAATCCAAAAAATCCTCATATCTTAAGAGCTGTGATGTGTGCTATTTCTTTTATCTTATTTTTCCTTGAACTATTGCATGGTCTTGCAAATCTGTTGTGACAGTACCTTCCTACTGAGTCTCAGGTAAAGAGCAGGCAGTACAAATGTGGAAAATATAGTTTAGTACAATAGAAAGAATTAGATTCAGTATGTAACAGCTTTAATGTATAGCATGACAGGAGTATTGCAAGATACAGTGCCCATGCAAAATTTCACTAACCAATCACTTTAGTATCTAACAAATATTTATCAAGTAGTATCTTCCTACCACATATCTTAAGATTATTGATTAGATTTTTAAACTATTCTATTTTTCTTTTTAAAATTTGATGAAGGATTGCAAGACTTTTCATGTCTATTGCAGTTGTTTTAGAAAAGGAGGAACATTCTTTCAATTAAGATAAACTCATAATAAAATCTCATTAATGGCATTGCTCTGACAGGGTGACTTGACAGCGCATGGTGGGGAAACAGGTCTCCCAACTCACATTTCTTAAAGTAATTTTTTGTTAAAACTTTTTTAAAGAAAAAGCTTTGCTTCATATTGTCTTAGGATAAGAGTTGTGTTCAATTAAAAAAAAAAAAAAAAAAAACCTACAACCCTAGACATTATTTCAAAATGTTCATTTCTCCATTGTCATTACTCTGGCTGTAGCATAATCTCTAAGGATTTCCATTTTAGTTAATTCAAGAAGCAAATGGAGCCAGCTGACATGTTCAGTAAGAGAAGAAGGTCAGCCTAGCAGCTAGAACACAGGAAACAGCAGGAGACTGCATTAATGCTTACTACACTCATTACAGTAGATCTTAGGGATTTCCATTATGACCAGGACATTGTTGTGCTTGATACTGTACAAGTGTGATAAGAGTGGCCTGTGGTCTGAAAGTTGTCAAATTTGATGCAAGGAAAATATTTCTGTAAATTGCCTTTTTGCTTTATTTTTTAACTGCTGTATGTTCAGAAAAAATGCAAAAAGTCCTTTGCTGTCCCTTGTTCCCTGTTCCTCTGTCTGTGATTTAGATCTTTTGCTTTGTTGAGTGTCTTTAGACAAAACATGGGGCGATCAGTGGTTTGTTCATTCCGCCTAATAGAACATACATCTGCATGTATTCATGGAAGTATACATGCAATAAAGAACTTTTCAATATTTTACATGATCCACTCAGATGCATACTTTATCATATTATATGACTTGAAGTGAAAGTTATTTCATATTGCATTGATTTCTTTGCTGTCTTCCCCTAATCACACTCGCCGACCCCAAATTGTCATGAGCCACAATTGTTTTCAACTGGGAATTCGTCATAATTTGGACCTGTCTGGCTGTGCTCATAATAGATCTGGCTTTCATAATGTTTAAGTCTGCATAGGATCAATAAACCATGTAGTCTCATTGGGACCACGCATGTCACGTCTGTTAAATTTCACCCAGTTATCTGCATGCTAAGACTGGCAACTTAATGTAAACTTTTTTTTTTCTTTTTAGAACAGCTGAAAACAGTGGAGACGTTAGCTGTATCTGAGGTCTCTATAAAATGATTAGTGTGCTAAGGTGATCTCAGAAGGTGTGTCATAACGTATACTAAAAATAAAGATGATCTGTTTGCCCCTTCACTTCATGTCCGTAAGACCTACAATATGCACCTCCTCTGATGATGCATGGTGATAGCCACAAGTTTTTCTGATCAAGTAGTGCACATGTGGTATCTAAACAAGTAATTCTTCATTAGGCTGTAATCAACGTGTAAAATTGTAAAGGAATTGTGAGTTTACCTTCTATTCTTGCTTTCTCTCTCCCAGACATGTTACAAGAATAGTAGAAGTTGAAAACTGAAATCAGGCAGATTAAAATTCATATGATGGCTTTTTCACAGAGAGTTGGTTTTCCTTGGAATCAAGTACAGAACAGGATTCCTCCAAGTGCAGCTTGGATTCCTTCTGAAAGCTATGCCTAGGTACATAGAAAACAAAGGTTATTAGTGTCAACCAGCACAGCTTCACTGAGTGCAAGTCATGCCTGACAATTTTGGTGGCCTTCTACAACACTTACAGCATTGGTGAATAAGGAAAGAGCAACTGACATCATCTGTCTTGACTTATTCAAAGCATTTGACGCTGTCCCTTGCAGCATCTTTGTCTCTGAATTGGAGTGAGATGGATTTGATGGATGGGCTGCTGGGCTGGTGAGGGATTGGATGGGTGGTCACAGCCAGAGGGTTGTGGTCAATGGCTCAAGAAATCCAGGTGGAAACCAATGACAAGTGGTGTTCCTTAGGAATTGTTACTGGAGTCAGTACTATTTGATAACAGAGATAGTGGGATTGAATGCACTCTCAACAAGTTTTCCAGCAACACCAAGCTGAGTAGTGCATATGACACGCTAAAATGAAGTGATGTCATCCAGATGGACTACAACAGACTTAAGAAGTGGTTATTTTCCCTTAAACAAAACCACTTTTCTCTCCAAGGTGTAACTAATCTAAATTCAGCTTTCAATCATTTGATTCTGATCAAAATCAGCTGATTGATCTCTCACCATTAAGTTTTACTCCTCTTAAAACTCACGTATTCTCCATGCCTGCACAGTAAATGATCAAATGTCTCTTAGTCTTTGATCAGAATAAGCTGAGCTCCTTAAACATTGCTTCTTAGCTTGTTTCAGCTAGTGATCTTTTCTTTTTTTTTTTTTTTTTTTTTTTTTATATTGGCCTACATCTATCATTAGGGGCAAAAACTGGCAGGTTGCATTCTGCCATTGGTGTAGCCAGTTCTCCCCTTGTATATCATTGATGTTTCTCATTGTATGAACATGTTTGTTATTTTGACATTAAAAAGAAAAAAAACACAAAGCCTCTTTTCCACAGTATTGCACTTTAAATGGATGTTAAGGCAATTAGCTGCAAGTATCACTACATGGCATATTTTCCTTGGTGTGGTGAGAGCAGTATTGCTCTTTACTGGCTTAAAAGTTGGTCAAAGCCTTCACTAAGGCTGAGGGGAATGGGCTTTTCTTTCATGGGTCACATTCCCATTTCTTTTCCTGTATTGTCTCTCCATTCACCATGCTTCAACTTGAATGCAAGATTGCTTATCTGGCATGCTGGTCCAAATCTAGAAGAGCACTACAGCTGTGTTCTGGCTAGAAGCAGATAAATTTATATGGCTTCTTTCAGTGGTACTGTACTGTAGGATTCATTGCACTTGTGTGTGACCACATTGTCTCTCCATGCAATTTTGTGCCAAAATTAGTTCAGCTTGGCCAAATGCCACTGTGCTGCATCTATACTTCTACCTGTTCCAATGGGTTTTCCTCTGGGTGCTCAGTATCTGAATTGGTATAGTTGTGCTGTATTATGATCTTCCCAATTTTTGATTTTATTCTTTTATTACCATAAGCTATATTTTCATCTAAAAACGTGTTATCTGAGGTCTATTGGTGTAAAATATATTTTATTGTTTTCCAGTTATTTAACCTAGTAGATGACTCTGGCAGTAGCCAAGCTGTTTTATTTATTTATATACCTACTAGTCTCTGTCATGTGCATACTTGCAAGAGATTTTATGTTTAGATCATGGTTTCAACCCCTTTCCTCCCCCTTCAAGAAGAAAACCCACAATACAGCTGGAAATAGCAGTGGACTAAGAAGAGATTCCTGGGGACTTTAAAGCAGTTCTTCTCATTCTTTGTGAGGGAAAAAGTCATATAAGAGGAAACATACAATGTAAGTATTTAATTGGAGCAAGTTCTACAATTGCACCGGAAATAAAAATCTGAACTATCAACACAAGACAGACTACTAACATCATTACAGAAATCCAACTGTTTGCTGGTTTGGATTGTTTGCTAATTCTGATAGTACACATTATTGATACTTATACATGCTGTTTATTGTTAGGAAAATTGAATATGCTTGACTAGTTTATAGTTTTCAAGGCTTGAGTAATTGTGGTTTTGTTAATTTTATGGTAACCTGAGTTATTTTTTATATTAGAGGTTAAGTAGATAAGAGATTATGATAGAAAAAGTAAAAACAAACACTTGAGCTCTCACAAATGTCTAAAAAGACCAAGAAAATCACTACATTGTGTCTCAGTGATTCTATCTTTTTCTTAGGAAATCTTATTCATTCCTCAGGAAATCAATTCTATTAAAAAGAAAATGCATATCATAAATTAAACTCTACATCTGTAAATACGAGTCAGTTATTAATAAATACTTATTTCCATTGTAGCTGTAAACAGCAATTTTGACAAGTATACCAGCACGCGCTCCTATTAGGGATAATTTTAAATTAAGAGCAATTTTACTCCCAGCCACAGAAGAGAATGAGTTTGATCTTGAGCTATACAACATCAAGCAGAATTGAAGCTGTTTCTTATGTCGAAATTTCGGGCATACAATCTGAAAGAAACAAATCTCCAAATAAGCCATTATAATTGAGAAATTCTGTTGCTTCTATATCAGGTGATGCAGTTACTAGAAAATGTAATACAGTCCCAGCAATTTTTCTGATACATTCCAGCTGGCTGACTTTATTGGTGTAAATAGAAAATATGTTCCAGTTTTCTCTGTTTCCTGCAAAATAATCTTACTCATTTGAAGCCAAGTCAAAACACACAAGATAGCCTTTTTGACATGCACCAGTTTTTACAAAATGGCTCTCGGATTACTTGAACCAGAAACATTAGTGAGAGATACTGAGAGAAAGTTTTTATTTGCTGGCAAAAAATAAATGAAAACAAGGAAACAAAATGAGAATTTATGCAGGCAAAAATAATGTTCTAGAAAGAAATTAATGGTCAGTGTATCCACTGTGATTTTGTGATTTTCCACACTTGAGATGAAGTTAGTTGCTTTTTGGATTACATATTTTTGGGCCATATTCTTAGCTGAAGCAAATAGTGGGAGCTGCTGTGATTTCAGTTAAGCTTTTGCGTAGTGAGATTTTAGATTTTTACATTGTTAAATACTCTGTCTATACCTTCTAGGCTGGATACTGTACATTTTAAAGTCACCTAGTCATACAGAGATTACAGTGCACAGTAAGCCAGGTAAGTAGATAAGACAAAGTGAGACCTATAAACCAGTCTGTCCTGAATCTTGTCACAGCCAAGTACATTAAAAACTGTGGTTGTAATCCTAATCACTTTGGCATTTGAAAATTAAAAAAAAAAGTAGAATTTTCCCCTACATAGAACTCTGTTAAGTCTTCTATCGAATATAGTGATTAATTCAGTCCTTAACAGATCTTTTTTGCAGTCATCAATTTTGTATCTAATTTAGCTCCAGATTAGGACAGCATAAAGAATCAATTCACAGCAAAATGAATAAAAATAGCACCATAATTTCTGTCCAGGCATGGTTCCTTGCAAAGTGCTGACCTCCTTGTTCATGTTCCCCAAAGCAAAAGAGTTAGAGGGCTCATCTGATCCTTGGTTTCCTTATTAGTTGATATCTTGTGTGAGTCTGATCTTGTTGGCTTATCTGTGTTTCAGTTCTGTACTTTGAAAGCATACAAAATTATTTTTCTAGCCACAGTGTTACTTTGAATCAAGTACGTGACAGGGAAGATCACTACAGTACAATCACAGCTTGTTCATACATGGTGGGTTTCCTGTCCTTTAGATCTAAAATGTGAAAATCTTACTTATCTCCACCTACATGCTCACGTAACAGTGTTCTGGAAATCTTTTTCTCAAAGAACTGTGTAGCAATCCGGGCCTAGTATTTTCCCTCCTTTTGTTCACTTGGAGGTGAATTCAATTGCATACTGTTAAGATTTGCCTGAAACTGTGGATATTTAAGTTCCACTACAGAAGAACATCCCAACAGAAGGTGTTTAGTCTTTCCAAAATAGCTCTTTTTTAATAGGAAACAGAGAATGATGATATGTTGCATTACAGCCTTCTTTCGGAGTGTTGTGTAAATTCTGTACCTATTAGTACCTTCAAGGTTAATGATGTTAGCATTTCAAAAGTTTCTTTCTTCCTCCTCTTCAGATCAGATCTTGAGACAGTAATCTGGCTGCAGAATATCAATTTAATTGCCACAGTTCTTTTCCTCATTGGAGTAATCTGTCTTAGAGCTGACTGCAGAAGCACTTTTTAGTGCAAGACAGTATATACACATATCTGTTTTCACATTGTTTTTTGTTGCTTTTTTTTAACCCAAGAAATGTGAATGAAAATGTTTCAGAAAGAAAGCTGTGTTTTCCAGTGGCAGTATGTCTTGATGTGATGTTCAACACTCAGGAAATAGTTTGGTCTTTGTTTGGGGCCTCCATTCTCTTATTAAATCAACACACAGTGTTTCGATAACTCTCTTGTAAGGTGGACATCTTGATACTGCTGGTTCAGAGCAGAAAGTGAAACCGTGAATTGCTGCTGTTCTAAAACAGCAACTATATAAAAATTCACTTGTTAAACAGGCAAGTAAATATCCACAAGTGAAAAGGAGCCTTGGTTATGCAGCATGAGCAAATGGTTTTAAAACTCAGTGGTAAAGCTACTAATTACTATCATCTGGAAAGAAATTTCAGCCACTGAAAATCCTGTGTCTATTAATCCAATGATTAAGAGGTGTAAGTTGTGTATCCTGTTAGGAATCTGTGGTATGCAATTCTCCAAGTTATCTTAAAATGTTTTCAGCTGTGTTATGTTTTTGCTTGACTTCCCCTTGGGATGGGATGAACATGTCTGAATACTTCTGTTATCTAATCTGCTCAACTTAAAAAACACTTTTTAGCATTTCCTTACTTGTAGCCCTTCAAAGAACACTTTGATTTGTACAGATTTCCAAGTCACCTGGTTAGATAAAACCTGATAGAGTTTAGGTGATTTGTAATCATATGGAGTCATATCCTCTGAGAGATAACTACTGCCTCTCTAAGGTACTAAGTCTTTTAAAAGCTGAAGAGAAATGTTTTTTCGTTTTTTTCCCAATGTGATCTGCTTGTGTCTTCCATTGGTATTGACCGTGTTGAAGCAAATTTGTGTTTCTCCATGTGTTTTTGAAAAGGAGTGAAAGAAGAAAGGATGTGTGAGCTAAACTCTTAATTTTAAAGAAGTAACTGTATTATGCTTTTATGCTTAGGTAAACCTTTTTTTTTTTTTTTTTTTTCCATATTGTTTCTGTGGCTGCTGTTACTGTAAATTGTCCTTATTTTGATAAATTTGCCTTTTAGGGATTACTCAAAGCATAATGCTTGGGACCAGTTTACATGCAGGCAGTCATAAACAAATACACATAACATTTTTAAATGCCTGTATATCTTTCAGCATAAACTCTATGTTAATAAACACTTCTGAATTAGAACTGCTGTTCATTTTAGTAACCCATTTTGAGCTTAATGTATATATTTTAAAAGTAAACATCTGGTTCTTTTGGAACAGAGTCCTAAAACATACTCAATCTGGTGGAGCAGACAGTATTCCTGTTGTTTTTTTTTTCTTCTTTTTACTATGTTTTTTGTTGTTGTTGTTTATTTTTAACATTGAGTTATCCCGAATTCTATTTCTTTTGCTATTTTCTATTTGTACCATAATCTACCTCTAGACAATGTAAATTCCTTCATAATATATTCCTTTTTTGCTATAGGAAGCAGATCTAATAAACCTAACATTTATATTATTGATTGCACAGAGTCTGCAGCTGGCAGCTGATCTCTGTAGATGCATATGTGAAGTCCACACAAGTGGGCTTTAAGTGTCCACACATATTTTTCTTTATTCAGATCTTCCCTGGTGATTAAATCTTCAAACCACAACAAGATCTCAGTAGGAATGATGGCCTTAGTCTTTTATATGAACACAGAATTCACAGTGCTTGGCCTGGGCAGGGTTGCCTTGCCATTGGCAAGGCTGCCACCTATCACCTCAGGCTGTCCAGGGCCACATCCAAGCTGGCCTTGAACACCCCCAGGGATGGAGTATCTACAGCTTCTCAGGGTAGCCTATACCTGTGCCTCAGTGCCCTCTGAGGAAAGAATTTCATGCTAATGCAGTACTCCAGATGATGCCTCATGAGGACAGAGCAGAGAGGGACAATCCCCTTCCTTACCCTGCTGGCCACCCCTCGTTTCACAAAGCCCAGTACACCGATGGCCTTCCAGGATATAAGAGTGCACTTCTGGTATATGTCCACCTTTTCATCCACTAGGAACAGCCGGTTCTTCTCTGCAGGGCTGCTCTCACTGAGTTCTCCCATTTTGTACCCATACCTGGGATTGCTCCAACCCAAGCGCCACATTTGGCCTTGTTGAAACTTATTTGGTTCATGTGGGCCCACTTTTCAATCCTGTCCATGTCATTTGGATGGCATTCCTTCCTTCTGCCACATCAGCCATGTGCTATCCACGTACCAGCCACTCAAGCACTGTGGATGCGCCTTTCTGCAGTATATTAATTTATTTTTTTTCCTTTTATTTTATCAGGTGATAATCCATTCTTCTTTCAAAGGTATTCACCTCTGTATCTGTAAACAATTTTCTCATATTGAGGTTTTAGTTGGCACTGGTTATCCCCAGGACAAACTGTTCATAAACTTCAGCTAGTGAAGGAAGAAAGTCTACTTAGTAATGATGATTTTCTCCTCAATACAGTAGTCAGTTGTATCTTCTTAATTATACAGCTTGTCCCATCTTTGTGTGATCTTCAGGATAGAAACTATCAGGATTGTGTCACTTTTGTGATATTAACTTGAACCTTCCTGCCACAGAGCTTCATCTCTTCAGCTATGGCAGTCTGATACACGTCATAGGTGGTCTGAACCAACTAAGGAGTGGTTATTTACTTTAGAGAGAAAAGAGATAAAGATGTGCAATTTATTTGTATTTAAATCACTTTTTTCTCCCTTTCCAAATAGTCTGGCTCACTTTTGCACTAACTATAATTCTGATGGCTTATATCCCAGTACAAAATCATCAGAGTCTTTTAAAAGTGTCCAAGTACTTGATTATTTCAGCTTATGAAAAATATTCTTCCTTAATACCCTTTCTTTTTCCTTCTGTGTGCAATTGTTCTACATTTTTTCAGTCAGTTTGTCAAGGCTTGCTGTTTCTTATGAGAACAGGTACTTGATGTGGAATCATAGGCATAACATGACCTGGGGAGAAATAGTTCTTACAAAGGGTTGAATCTTCAGTATTGAAGACATTAAAGTCTGAAGTATGCTGATTAAAGACAGCAGTATTGAGTTTTTGCCATTAGACTAGAAAGGCTGAATTGTTACTAAAAGCCATGGAGTGGGGGACTCTGGAATTTGTGGTGAAAGGAAATTGAAAAGAAACAGAACATTTGGATTCATGTTTCATGAAATAATGTGTGTGACAGAATAGGAAGGCAGTCTGAGGGAAAATTGACATAATTTTTTCCTACAACTGACAAAGGCCAGATAAATATATCAGTGTTAACAAATGAACTATTGTGCACTTGGAGAAAGAGATTCAGAACAATTTGTAAATACTAATTTACATTAGCCTTGTAAGTGTATTCTATAATGCACAATATGTGCATTTTTCAGTAGAATCTTTGAAACTATACTAGTTACAAATCTTCCTTTGCCACTGTTTAGTTTTATACAAGCAGTTCTCTATTCAGCTTCACTTAACTTAATTACAAAGCTATAAAATTAAAGATTTTCCATTATATTTTGTTACAGCCACATGAGAAAGAGAGAAATAGTACGGCATTAAGTTTTACAGATAGATAGAAAAAATAGATTAGGGAAAGAAAAGAATACACGATGAGATCCTAAGAGTGTTAACTAACAAGAAAACCCACAAAATATATGTATATATATATATTGTAAAATAACTTTTCTTTTTCCTAACAAAAATTCTTTAGAGATAATGTTCGCAGCGTAATGGGACTCAGTAAAGCAAACAAGAACAAAATTAAGCTTTACTATTTGGAATAAGTTCTCAAGTAAATCAGGTCACTGGCATATAAAATAACTGCGAAATAATGAACACAGGATAAGCCACATTATTAACTACAGCTACAAAAATAATTCCACTTTAGCAGAAAGACAAAAATTGGAAATAGTCTCCCAACATATGGCCTGGTCCTGAAACTTTCTTATGAGTAGTGCCTAAATCCCAGAACCCAAGTGTCAGTAGTAGCTGCATCTGCATTTTAAACTTCATGTTTTAGCAGTAATAGTGGAAATTTGTCATTTTTTTCTGTCTCAAAATGAGAAAAGTAGGCACTTTTCATTTATTATTACTCATTTATTTATTTATTTTTAATATTTAATTTTTTAAAATTATACATTATTTTTATTGATATACTACAGTTCATGGCTTTTATTAACAGTGTGTTTCAGAGAGCTGAAGCAAGATGTTTACTTTAGGCGCAGCATCACCGGTGGTTGTTCTCACTGATGTTGCATACTTTTAAATGTTTAGAAATAGAGTTTGAGAAAGAAAGGAGAATATATTTTTATTCTTAACTTAGTTACTCTGTAATGTAGTCCTTCCACCCAGGTAATACTCAGAGACTTTTCTTTGGACCATAGAACATTATTTATTTTGTTTTAGCTGTTAGTTTAATTTCTGATTAAAGAAAATGCCCATATTCAGATCAAATGTGAAGTATATAATTGAGTAATTGCTTAAAAATAAAGATTTGCAGGTAGGTGGGTATGTATCAGAGCAAGGCTCCTTGTTTGCTTGTATTCCCTGATAGGCAATAGCAAATTTTATGGACAGAAGGCAGCAGCGTGGTTCCCTTCCCTGAAAACAGACCCTACAAAGCTTATTTGCAAACTGGCTTCTCTGGCTTCTGCCTCTGTTTGCTCCAGGACATCCTACGGATAAACACTGTAAATATTTAGTTTATCAGCCATTCAGATGTTGTGGTGCACCAATGCAGCTTGCACGACATAATGTTTATGTAATTAGCTTTATGCTGTTGGCTTTGATGGCTATAAAGCACAAGTATGAGCTGCTTGCCCGTATGCTTTCTTTGTTTTCAAATCTGAAAGTTCTGGTACTGTTAAGTAGAGTGGAGATCTTAGAGCAGTGGAAAATTGAGACCCGAATGTTGCTGCACAGAAGGAGTGAAGGAGGGAGAAACAAGAAGGAGGCACATAAAGCAAGATTTAGTAGAAGGGATGCATTGCAGAAGTTCTTGATTTGTATCTTTCGTCAAGCAAATTCCATTGATCAGATCAACCTCAATCTGTGGGCATGATGAAAGCAGTGCTGCTTTTTTTTCTCTGTTCTGGATGAGCTGTTCTTAAACTTGTGGCCACCAAAATCCCTGTCCATTATATCCTTGTTATTAAGTACATATGCAGTATGGCTTCTCTGAAGAATGGAACGATAAGGTTTATATAATTTTTTATTAATTTTGTTAGTCTTTTATAGTACATTAACAAATATTTGATGGCTGCTGTATTCTTATAAACAACACTTTTCTTTTCCTTGTTCTTCTCGTACTTTACTCCATAAACCATTGATACTTACAACCTCCCAGCCAAATTAATTCCTTAGGGGATATATGTGTCTGCAGTATCCAAAAAGATAGGTATCTCTAAATTATATCCATGAATTTTCTTTCAAAAGTACATGAAAATTACCGAGAATGTTTCCTGAATGACTTGAAAGAAGTCTATCTTGGGCATACGGAGTCTGTGTTGGGCACTGAGTTAGCACTTCCCAAAGCTTATTAAAGTGATTACTTCTACCTGTGTTTTCATAACAATTGGAAATATGTAATTGTCAACATAATCATTAACATGCAGGCTTTGACGATTTCATGGCAGACAGGATTCACAATTACAAGTCACTGAATTAGAGATAAATCATAAGTAGACTGTGAATAGCCATTAAAGAACTAGAAATGTCAACATGAAAAATGTCTGAAAAGCTTGGGAAATTTGACTATTTCTTTTTAAAAAATTCTTTCTTATACTAAAACTTAAGAGAACAGAATGCAAACTTCTTTCAGATAAGAAGGACAACAAAAATCACTTCTTAGACTGCCATTAACTATAATGCTTTTGTTGATTCTGTTGATTCTGCTTACTGGACTGCACAACTTGTCAAATCATTTTGAGTCTGTATTTTTATCTTTTTAGCTAAAATATTCTCTGAGTTCAGTATTCAGATTGTTTTTTTGTGTGTGTGTGTGTGTTTTGTTCTGTGTTGTTTCTTTTAAGTAGTAAAAAAATTTCCTTGCAGAGGAATTTTTCAGATAAAGGGTATACTTGGTGCAATTCTGCATTCTCTTTTTAAAACCACTCTCCCAGTCAAGGATTTAAATGGTGGCATGTCATGGCAACAGTATGTGTTGGGAAAGCGTAAATTGTGTTCACTGAGAACTGTCAGAGAAATGTTCTGTCAGTAATTGCAAGCTACCTAAGTTACACACTTCTATCCAAAATCCAAAATGCGCTGATTACATTAAGTTGACACAAATAAAACTGAGCTTCCAACCTATCTGTAGCTTCAGTACATAAGTTATTTTGAGTGTATAAATTTTTTGGAAGTTAGTAAGCAAATTTCACAAATAGATTCTGGCTCCGTGAAATATGAGCCTTTTTTGGCTAACTGCACAATAATCAGGCATTTTTTTACTGTCCTGGGAACTGAAAAACCCATGGTGGAAAAGATTACCTTTCAATACATTGGTTTCTACAGGACACCATACCAAATTTTATTTTTTACAGAAGTCTGACAGCGATAATACAAGAAGAATAGTTTTAACTAAAGGAGAGGAGATTTAGATAAGGTGTGAGGGGGAATTTTTTCACTGAGAAAATGGTGAGGTGCTGAAACAGGCTGCCCAGAGAGGTTGCTGATGCCCCGTCCGTGGACATGTTCAAGGCCAGGTTGGATGGGGCCCTGTCAGCCTGGTCTAGTGCTTGATCTAGAACTGCCAACTATGCCCACGGCAAGGAGATTAGAACTAGATGATCTTTGAGGTCTCTTCCAACCCAAGCCATTCTGTGATTCTGTGACTCTAAATTGTAACAAGCTACTTATTTGTCCATGAGTACCTCTCTGATTTACACCTCAATCTGATGTGAGTTAGTGTTGGGATAAAAAATGCAGTGAATGCAGAAATTACTCTTGCCCTCAATGAAGACTTTTCAGTCCAACATTTAACCATTTCCCCCCCCTTCTCCATGGCTTTGTTGTAAATGGAATATTGCTTTGAAAGCACAACTGTTGAACAAATTTAATGTCAAAAGTAGATATAAAAGATATAATAGTTGCATAATCTCTGCCCCAAATATGTAACAGTCAAAAATGCAGTCACAAGAGAGCAAAAGTCATGAATAAATGCAGATTTATAGAACACTTCAAACTTGAACCATCATGTCCATCTTTTTGCTGAAAATACACGTGAATATTTGTTCTGGAGGGAATTCATTAAGATGATGCTTTTTAGTGGTTGTCTGCAACCTCACAATGTGTGCAACTTGAATTCTTAACTTACTCTTAGAATATTATTTTGTTCATTGTATGATGTTATTTTGCTTGTTGTCTTCTTGTTGCTCTGCTGATGTCTTCAATTTCTTTTACATCATCTTTCTTCTTCAAAGTTTCCAGTGTTTCCTCTTACCTCTTTTGCTAACCCTCACACTGACCTCCAACATGTAGCTTCGCATGATCGAATTATCCTTAAATTCCTGGGATTTCTTTTTTTTTCTTGATGGAAGTTTTAAGTTGCTTAAAAGAGACTGATAGTCAAGATTTAATAGCTAACGCAGCGTCATACCATGTTATGGCTAGAGCATATTTTGGAACAAAGTGCAAAGATCTCTCCTTCCACCTTGCCCCAGTAGTTCTGTTTTCCACATGTAGAAGAATTCTCTTGCAGAATTAAATGTATTTACAGGTAGCCGAGACACTAGGATAGTTAATACATAATTTTTTTAAAAGATAAGATAGCATGTATTCTGAGAGCAGGAAAATTGTACTTTATCAGCAGATACAACTTCTGTGTAAAAAGGTTTTCTGTGTTACTGTAGTCAAGCTCAAGGAAGACCTAGGAAAGTATTTTTTAGATATTATTAAAGTTCAATGTTGAGTTCTGTGTTTTTGGTGAGTGTTAGAACAGACAGCTACATTGCTGTGTAATAGCTTGACACCATATTTCATTGCTTCATTCGAAAGTGATGTTCTACGTCAATCTGTGAATTCAAGGATAAAAGGAAAATTTGGACATAAATTATGGAGGAAAAAAAAAAAGAAGACTGGAGAAGAAGGGAAATATTGAGCATTGCTGTATGTACAGCTGATTCTTTCCGGAAGAGATTTTGTGAGGGAAACACTCTGACTGCTCAGAGTGAATACAGTGTTGATTAGAAAGAAGTAGATGGCAGTTGATTGGATGTGGACAGATTGAAAAAAATGTCCCCGTTAAGCTAATAGCCTCAGCCACATCTGTTGCTGTTTTTCTTTATTGGAAATTTTCTCATGAAAACTGGTTTGCAAGCTGGAGTTTGGAATAACTTTTCTTTACGTTGGACTCTGACATCCCTGCAAAGAGCAATTAAAACCATATGTATTACTTTTTTGGATGTGAACTTCCCTTTGTCCCACACAGACCTGGGAGCATTACGGGTAACATAAGAGCTGAATTATGAAAGTAGTTACAGAATGAAGTTATTTTTCCAAAGCATTTTACGGAATAATTTTTTACCAGATGCATGAATAGTTTTTGTCTTTTATTTATTTTTTTTTTTATATTTTTCTTTAAACAAAACAATAAAGAAGAAAATGTGGAAATCCTGGTACCATACTTCACCTTTGGCATTCCTAGGAGCAGTTACTGACCTGAAGTGGTTCTAATGCTTTTTCAATGCCAATCCTAAACAACACATTCTGTTATTTAACACCTACTGAGTGATTAGGCAAATGTATACTGATTTGTGTTGCTATGAAAACCAAATGACTGGAAGCCAATCATATTGATCACTTCATCCAATTATAGTTGTACAACACATGTTTATCCCATTTTATTCACAAATATGCAGTAAAGAAGGCTAGCAGCTAATCGTTGTTATACAATAAAAGTCTCATTACATACTGGTGTGATATCACTGCTGTGAGTGACAAGGCTTGTAACATATTTAACAGTCTCAGGAATACAACTCTGAGTTACTGAGACAAAAAAAAATATATTGGCACAATTAGCACTTGGTTAAGAAGTAGCACTTCCCAGCCAAATAAAATGTTTTAGATTAAAGTTTGGATTTAGCAGTATATTTTTAAAGGAAAACTGTTGACAAGGCTACAAATATTTTGAAGGGCTATGCTCCGAGAAGGTTGATGTTGAAATTATTTCTCCCTGAGATTCATTTCATTTCATTTCATTTCATTTCAGGAGAGATACAAAACTAGCTCTTCTCTAAACAGGACTGCACATGAGATAAATGAACATACAAATGAGTTTGGTTTGAGGCTTAGCTAAAAGTGAAACACTACCCGCAGCCATAGGGTTTCCTCATTCCATTGTCATTTTTGCTGTTCTGCTGTAAAAGTCCCTGTTCTATAAAATGTTCTGTAGGCCTAAGATCCTTTGAGCTAAAGAGTACCCTCCTTGAAAAGGTCAAGTTTGTTTACCGTCATTTCAAAGTTTTGTGTTTTTTTTTTTCCTTTAACTTCTATTTTCATCCTTCTTTCCTGTGTCACCAACTAGCTTTGCTTCTGAGCTGATCAGCAAGAGTAATGTTGAAATTTATGTGGCTTAACCTCTTCACTGTGAAAATGGCCAGCAAAGCAAATAACCCAAGGCTCTTTTTGAGCCTGCATGCTTTATGCTATTTTAGTAATGTTTGCCAAACCATGGGTGGGACAAGAGGAGGGAATCACATGATCCTAATTTGGAAATAATATATCTGGAAAAGCTGATATCAAAAGAGTTGTTTAAAAATGTTAAATCAGTACTTTAGGTAGGGCTACAAATAGCTGACAAAATCAGCTTAAGCTTCACTTTTAACATATTTTTAATGCTTTGTGTATATGGAACATATTAGATCTACATTATCCATCATTCCTCCGTTATGAAAACTCAGTTCATTAAGTCTTATCTGCAGCCTTTGAATAGAACATAGTCATCCTTTTATTCTTTTTTCTTTTTTTCTTTTTTTCTTTTTTTCTTTTTTTCTTTTTTTTCTTTTTTTCTTTTTTTTTAATCAGGGCAGGTTATTCTTTATCAGCTGCTAGACCTTGCAGATGTTTCCCTTGTAGTCATATATAAAATGGCTGATATGGCATGAATCTCTGTATGACAAATAACCTTCAAATGCCAGAATCCTATTTTAGATTTCACTTTAATCTCATTCATATCTTTCTGTGATATGACAGTCCGAGGTTACAAAAATGATTGACTAATAAAAAGCATTTCATTCAAGAATACTTACAGCGTTTTAGCAAAGAATGCGCAAAAGTAGGTTTGATAGGATATGACTTGCTGTGTGGTAATGCACAAAAGGAGAACAAAGCTGCATAAGGAGCTGTAAGGAAATATTGTTCAGAAATTCTTGGTGGTATTAATGTCTTCGGTATTTAAAAGCAGAAAATATCAAGTTGAACTGATATTCTAATGGAACCTGTGATCCAAGGTAAGAAGAATGAACTCGTTACATTCATGAAGTTAGGAGCCTACTGAAGTTCCACATTATTTCAGGGCTTCAGCAGTGATTTTGTTACTGCAATTAAATCACAGTGCCACATATTTGATGGCACAGAAAAAATGATGGTATAAATATTCTAAAAGATATGAATGAACTGGTGTCAGGAATTTGGTTCTTCTTTAGAGGTCTTTCTGTAAGGAAGCAAAATTATTGTATATTAGTACTTCTGGATTGGTGAGTCTGATAGATTGTCTTTACAGCAAATAAATTTACTTTCCTCATATTTTTAAATACTCTTTTTCCTCTAGGCTGTGTATCCTCATTAGCAGCATAGGTTTCATAGAGGAATTCCTAGCTTCCTTGAGTTTCATTGCGGTTGAGCAGATGTGAAGAACAGGAATGAGACAAGGATTGGATCATTTTGTTGTTCTCATTAGCTGCACTGACTTCTTTGGTTAAAAAAAGAGAGAAGTAGTGTGATATTTTGCATTAAAGTTTCAGATGAAATCTGAAGGAAGTTCCCATTTTTCAAGTGGCTGATGCCATATTTTCTTATCAAGCTGCAAGTATCTTCTCAGCTGATGGAATTGCCTAGGCCGTGTAAGCAGCCATCTACATTTGAACACTTGCTGGAAATGTGAATGGAATCTGGCCACCCTCAAGCTTTGTTAGAGAGGAGGAGTTGGCGTCTGAGGAATCCTGAATTCCTGACACCAAGAAGCAAAGCCGCTGCTGACCTCTAGAAATAGCCTTAAAGCTTGAACTTATGGAAGATGCTAAGCAGAATACTGCTAGCTAAAATAAAAGGTAGATGAAGGCAGCTGCTGCGCTGAGGCTTGCACCACAGAATGACTCATTCCTGGGAAGGAGCTATCAAGAGTCTGGTGCCAACTTCAGCTCAGGAAGCAAAGTAGCATGCAGAAGTTTGGGAGCTGTGAGAATGCTTACGAGTGTATTGTTTTTGGAACTTGATCCAAAAAAGCACAGCAAAGAAATCTAGAGAACTGCAGAAAGCAGCCTAGCCCAGAGATGTCTGAGTTCCCTATAGAAAAAAGGGATCAGTAGCCACAACTATTGGGAAGGCTTCCAGGAGGGAAGAGGATTTTACCAAAAGCCAGAAAGGTTTTTTTTTTTTTTTCCCAGTAAACTAACCAGCCAAGCACTGGCAAGCTGATCCAGGCTGATCCAGGATATGCCAGATCCTAAGGCAGATGCAAAATAAAAATCAGTTGTGTTTACTTTATTTTAAGGATTCATTTGTTGAACAACATTCATTGAGGAGACAGAACTTTTCTTTCATTTTGTGTTCTATTTTCCTTTTGCTTTTCTAAACTGGAAAAAAGTACAGTCATTAGTTCTTATTTAATGGAGGGCCTGAGGTAACATTTTAATGCATAAGAATATTCATCTATCAGTTTTGCTGCAGAGAAATGCATAGTATGAAAATTCCTAGTGCTTTCTATATGTATGAACATGCAATAATGAAACTAACAACAAAAGAAAAAATTGGAGACAGTTTTTTTCCTCTTCTTTGAATAAATTGTTGCGAGTTTTCCAAAAGTTTTCAAAGGGCCAGACAACTGCCAAACTAACTAGATATTCTTGGCATTTCTATCTAGCTTTGGGTTCCTTATTATGTTCACTTGTGTACCAGATTGTCTATTGCAGCGGATATTTGTCTGGTGTCTGATTGATGAAAAGTACAGACTAAAAGTCCACATTGATTCTGAAGTCCAGAACACCTCTGGTTTGACAAATGCTGCCAAATAGTATTTGCATATTTTTGAAAGTAAAAGAACATATCTTTCTTATAAATAAGTTTAGTGGCTTACAGGTTGTTAATCGTATTCTTATTTTAAGATAATTATAGACACAAATATGTCATTTTTATCCTAGTAAAATAATTAAAAGAACAGGCGTGTGTACACTAAATTTGAATTGAAACCAGAAAAGAAAAACGAATATGTTAAGACATAATTAGGACATAATTCTAAACCTGAACACTAAGCAAGTTTGGATACTAGCGGTCTTTTTCAACAAGGGGCACTGATAGCATCATTAAGTATGTACACTGAGAACAACTTCTGAGATCAGCCTATTTCTTTGATTACTCGTTTCTGATTATATTCCTGATACACCAGATAATTACTGACAGCAAATAAGACTTCAGAATTCAACTACACTCTACTTCTGTCACTGTGAATTTGATGATGTCACTAAATATATTCTGAGTGTTGTTGAAAACACAGGTGAAATAGTAGAGTCATCCTGGATGGAATTATTTTTCATATTTACATTTCATATTTCCATTGTCTGGCTTCAGTTGACTGTCTCTCCCTTCCTAAGTAAACAGAGGATTGAGTGCACACTTGGGATGTGGCATTTTATTTACTAGGCAAAGAACTTCTTTGGTTGTCTTCTCAACTGAAATGCTTTAAACATCACATATTAAAGGAAACATTCCTTATGCAAACTTGTAATAAGCCTCCAGTCTTCACTGTGCCCCCAGCGTTTAAGAAAGATCTACTTTTCCAGCAACAGGAAAAGCTGATGAGAATGAGACTGGTGATTCAAACTTGCATGACCTTACCCACTTGCACTCAGTTTTAGGAGACCCGTCTCAACAACTATTCTACTGATTCATTCAAATGAAGATAAATTTTGTGCATTCTGCCAATTGTGCATTGTGCTAGCAAAAACACATTGGTCATTTTAATTTTGAAGCTAAGTAGTGCTACAAAACTTCAAGAGTGAGCAAAAAAATTCTCAGTTTGCATTACTGATCCAGATCATAGCATCTATGCTGGTAATCACCAATTTTGTATCACTTTTAAACTATTTTTTTTCAGAACATATAGCTGTTGTAATATTCTAAGGTAGTTTTGCTTAACTGTATATTTTGTTATTGTTTATTTTCAGTTCATGATCTGAAGATATATGACTGCCAGTGCCTTTATTGGAATAGGCTGCCTAGGGAGTTGGTGGAGTCACCATCCTGGGAGGTGTTCAAGAAATGTGTAGGTGTGGCACTGAAGGACATGATTTAGCGGGCATTTTGCTAATGGGTTGGTTGTTGGACTGCACTGTTTTAGTGGTCTTTCTAACCTTAATGATTCTATGATTCAGTGTTTTTAAATTTTGCCTAGATCTCTTTGACAGAGTTGAGTAAGTGCAAAGTAAGTCTTGTTCCATTCAAAAAGGAGATTAACTAGGTTTGGAAAAAGAGCTTGTAAGTAAGGCAGTTGCTTTTTTTTTTTTTTTTTTTTTTTTTTCTTTTTCTTTTTTTTTCTTTTTTTTTCTTTTTTTCTTTTTTTTTTTTTCTTTTTTTCTTTTTTTCTTTTCTCTCTTTTTTTTAATGTTAGCATTCCTAGATCCAGCTGTTCTCCTGAGGGTTTTTATGTCATGATTTTATTTAATTAATTAATTAATTTTTTAATGCCTAACAGTGTGGTCAGCACACTGCATAATTGAGCCCTTGTTTGAATACTTCAAAATATAGCTGTATTTCTTACCATTGTACTGAATTTGTCATAGAAGCTGTTAAGATAACTATTTTACTTCTAGAATCAGTATAAAAATAGCAACTAGTGCTCTCTAACTGAAATATTCAAACAATGCAAGTTCCGTATTAGAAGCTCCTTATGAGGAATATTGAGGAGAAAATGAATCTCCTGTGGCTCCTGGAGACAAATAATGTCAAGCCATGGATATCAAATGTCAATCCATTTGGAATAGATTCTTTTTTGGGTTAACTTGAGGGCCCTCACTTGGTGGTCTTAAGCTTTTTGCAGAAGATGAGAGAAGAAATGGAGGGTATAAAATGTAAGCATTCTGTGGCATCTGGACTGTCTTCTGCATAGTGGAGGAGAGGAGGATGGGACTAGATTATTTTGCCCTTCAGGATCCATCACAGCTCTATGTTTTTGTGTTACTAGGAGGACACATACCACATTATCATTTCCAGATGGCTTTTGAAGTTTGATGTAACAAAGCATTTGCTGAACGGGTCTCATATTGGTCTAAGAGACACCAAAGCTGCGTACTTTGTCAGAAGCAATGAAGGGCTCATCTCTTAAGTATATAGCATAGGACTGTTTTATGGCTATACTTTTTTCTAAATGTCTTGTTACATCGATTATAATATGTATTTTATCAGTGGTAGAGTTTGAATTACCCAGACATGTTCATATATGAATATGAAATGGAGAAGATAGAAGTACGTAGAACTTACACAAGTACAGCCAGAGAATGGAGAGGTATGAGCAGACACAGATAAGTTATATCAATATATTCAGAGGAAGAAATCTTGACTGTACTGGAATCAGAGATAAAGCTTAAATTTACTTCAGTGGGCAAGAATTTGACATGGAGAAAAATAGGAAACATACCTTATATAAACTGAAGTCAAGATGTATGTCCTCTGCCCCATAGAAAGAGGATATTTAAAATAGTTATGTAAATATTTTAAAGGCTTGCCAGTTCAGCTTTTTAAAAGGAACCTGTATGCATGTTGACCTTATGTTTGTTTGTTTCATGGAAAGCTCATGCAGCTGTTTTTCATAACTGTGTTCACATCTGCACTTGCTATGTCATTTTTAGCCTGGTTTCCGAAGGAAATGAGGTTTATATGATTACAGTTTGTGTGCTGGGTGTGCATGCACACGTGCATCCGCATGCGTGTGAACATTTCTCACAGCTACATATTTTTTTTAACTTGCTGGCTGATTTCAGCCAAATCTGGTGGGGTGAGAGAAGGCCAGTTTCTCAGATATTCTTTCCTGAAAATTTCCTGTCATATAGGCAGCTAGGTAACAATGCCAGAGAACAAGAGACCTTGGAGGAGGTATAATGAGACACAAGAGAAAAGAGCTGTTGTAAATGACCTAACTTGTGAAAAATCTTGAATTTAAGTTGCCACCTTCTTTAGTACTAGATTAACCTGTTATGAGAAGAAAATCTACAAGAAATCAGGGTTCATTAATTTTGCTATTCATAAAATTAAATTTATATACAGTGAATTTACTTTTTGTTTAAAAAAAATCTTGCAGATTTTCTGTAGTAGTAACTGTACAGTATTTTATATGAGAGGAAGTTTTTAATTTGAGAGAGAAACAATGCATGAAGGGACAGTAGTAGGTTTTGGGCTTATGATGATAATGTATGTGGAAGCTGTAAGTAACTTCTGCAGCTCGCCTAAAGAAGAGATAAACCAAGCCTTTACGTTATACCAAAACACTGTCAATTCTTTACGTACCACATAACTTTCAATCTAGCTTCATAAAACTCCTTTGCGTTATTTCTCAGCTGCAATGATATTATTCCTCATCTCTTTTGTTACTTGACTGAATTCCCCTTATACAACAAGTCTACCTGTATGGAACTAGAAAATAAATGAGCATTATAAGCAATAAATTGTAGAAACCTTTAAATATTGTCTCATGTAGATTTTCCATACATTTTCTGTTTGTAAGTTGTGTTTGCTATGTACAGGGGTATGTATTGGGCTGGGTGTATCCATATAAATGCATGCAGAGGGAGAGAGTAACCCAGACTAGAACCAAGACTGGTCTCAGTGGAAAGGGAATTTGTAGCTCACTAAGTGCTAGAAACCCTCTGTTTCCAGCCCTAATGGGCTGTGAAACATTATACCTTAAACCTGTCACTGTTCCAGGACTGAATATTGCTTTTCCTGTGCCTTAGGGAAGTGTAATTTAGAGTCTTTGGGGGTATTTTGGGGATAAAGATGTAAATGGCAATTCCACAATAGGGGGAAAAGAAGAAATTGTTTTCTGGAGAAAGGGAGATGGGGGAGTTTTTAATTTTTATTTTTAAGAAGTGATTGAAGATGGTCAAATACTTGAATGTTAGAAATGGACCTCAGGGAAAATGGATTAATGAGCACAGAAGTACAGAACAGGTGAGTGGTCAACGTGAGGAATTAAACTTACCATACAGTTATAGGCTACAGTACATGGTTTTTAGCTTACAAGAATTTGCAATATATTTGTCTTTAAAGGAGTAACATAAAAATGCAGACTTTTTAGGGCAGAGACAATACCTTATTGTATTTTATTTTGTTTTCTTTTCTGTTAGGGCGTACTTTTATCTGGGATATCACTGGTTCTACCAGGCAAATTACTAAAATATGGGGTTTTTTTCCAATTAAAGTTATTAATATATCTCCAACAGAACACAGATATGTTTTTCTTTTGATATTAAGTATAATACAGATGGAGAGTTTATCAGAAGAAGTTTTCACGTATGTGCTGTAATGCAGAAATAGTCTTTTGAAAGCTAAGGAGAAATATTAATTCAAAACATTCTATGGGTTAGCTGGAATGCTCCACAACACAACTTGCAGATAACTGCCATCTGTCATTAGAGTATAATTCAGCTAATGGGTAAGAGAGAATATGAACAGTCTGGCATCCCTTATTTATCTCAACATCAGCAAATGAACACTTCATTTGATATCTTGACATTTCTTTGTTTCTATATATGTGGCTGGTAATATTTGGGAAGATGCGATGCAGTTTCTTTGAACTCTGTTGCTGAACATCTGCAATTGTTTACATGGCACATGGTAACAATTTTGAACTGTGTGTATGGCAGAGATGTGTATATGTCTCTGTACAGAAGTTAAACTAGTGAATCTATCACATTTGCTTAAAAAATTTCATTTATCCAGCCTTTATATAACAGTATATCAAGCTAAAGGTCTTACATTTGTAAGGGTTAGAGTTTATGCTTAAACTTACTTTTGAACATAATGCCCAACAAAGTCAGAGCTACCTTACCTCTAGAGATAGTATTTTTGTTAAAGATTTATGTATAGATATATATTATTCACCACTGATTCACTTTCACTAACAATCAGTTTACTCCTGTTTTAAGTGTGGGCTCCATCAAAACCATTTGAAATTCAGTTCCTGTTTCAGGGGACATCACATGAAATCCTTAAGCTCTGGGCAGATATGAGAGACTTTTGTATGGTGATTTGTAGTTTCAGAACCCTTTTTCCTTTACCTTTGTTGTTCATTTATTTTAAAATATAGGAAATAAATATTTTGATTTGTGTGGTACTTTGATATGTAGCATAGAGAGATGACTGTTAGTTTTGCTGCAGCTGAGTTCCTTGATGGACCACAGGTTACCATCCTACAGTTGCTTCTTGGAGACTGCCTCCATTTACAGATCAGCAGAAGATACTGGAAAAAAATTGCAGGTAGAGGTTGTGCAAGCAACCGTGGGCAAGGTCAGAGGGTAGAGCATCAGCAGAGAACAGGAACAAAACTCTATTCTCATTGGCTTGATGAAGTGTTTGGTGGTACACTTTCATTTGTTCCAGGACAAAGCTTCACTTTTGAATTTTGTACCTTTTATTGACTAAACCATTAGCAAATCAGTCTACCCTCTTAAAGCCAGTGTTTATTGCCTGTCATTGGGCATTTGTTAAGTGATATTTTGGACTTCAATATGTTCAATAAATGCAACACTAAAATGTTGGCTGCTTACAGAAAGTTATTTATATTGTTGTGACATGTCCATGAATGAATAAAAATTGCACTTTGTTATATTTCTGTCACTGCTTACAGAATTATCTGTATTTTGCAATAATTTGTTGCACAGATTCTTAGTCCATGTTAGAGAATCTGCATGGAGTTTACTCAGAGATATTTGCCTTTTTAAATCCATACCAGAATCATCAGAAATTATTGTCCTAAAACTGAGCATGAAAGGCAGCACCTCTTGTACTTCTGCCCTGTGGGGGGCATGCAGTGCAGGTCCTTCATTTTGGTGTTCTGAGAGCCCAGTATTTGCATTAGGAAATACTGCATATCTCCTAGTGGGAATAATTACACTGGATTCCTGTGGTGTGAATAGATGACATAGATTTTATTGTGCTCCATTTTTTTGCGTGCAATTGAACAGCTTTGTAGTAAGTGAGCAAAGGTTAGATGTGTGCAAGTTGATTTTGAATAGAGGAGACACCTATCCCTTCTGCTTTGTCCAGGGAAGCCTTTTTGTAAGGAGCATGCTAATGTACTCCCCCAGCACTACACCAACATGGAATTATTTTCATTTTCAACCTGCCTTGGATACTAGATGTCTTGGTAACACACAGCTAACAACAGCTGCATTTAAAAAGAACTTTGAGGGTATCTCAATGTACTCACAAAAAAAAAAAAAAAAAAAAAAAAAAATCAGAGCAGGTAATGTTTGCTTTTGGATGATCATTCAATTTAGTACACAGCATAGCTGAAAATTTCTAGTGAGTAAATGCACTAAGTGTCCTTTGGACAAAGCAGTTTAGCAGATGCGCTGTTATTTTAAAGAAATGTTGATATTATAGCATGCAACAAATATTTTTATGTCTCTAAAATAACTTTTGAGGACCTCCAACTTCCCGTGCAGTGATCCCATCTCTAGCTCTACCTGTGCAGAGCAGTGTCGTGTTCCAGGTCATCTACTGATGATGTAGCTCATTGCCAAAAGAGGAGGATTTTTGTTTTGTTTTGGTCTTAGGAAACTAGCATCATTGGACAGTGCAATTTCAACAAAAAATAAGACTCAGCATTTGAATTATTGTTTTGAAAGAGTTTGTATGTCTTTATTCTGCACTCACTCTTAAAATGTTGTACACCGGGCCTGATTTATCTCAACATTGTGACACTGCTTGTCTCTTCTTTATTTTGAGGTCAACTGAGCTATGTAGAAAATTATGGGAGTGACTATAAAACTTTTTACCAAAAACAATTTAAATGTGGAGCAAATGTAAGCACCGTGAAAAAGTCACATGATGGCTAGTTAAACAACTGGTCTTCTACAGTGCAGCACTGCATTGACTTGTATGGGAAGGCGGAATAGATATCTTCCAGATTTTGGTAACACAGTTATGAGCACCCTTCCTTACTCTCAAGCTCTCAGCATGTCTCTGTGATGCGGTGTGAGTCAGGAGATCCCCCTGGGGTGGGAAGCCCACGAGGGCAGAGCCTTGCCAGGCAGTGCCCATTCCACTGCCCCAGGAATGGAACTGAGCAGTGTTGAGCACCTCCTGTGGGCCACTGCAGGAGCCCAGCTCATGGGAGCTGCAGTGGGCAGGGCCATAGCTCAGGTTGGGAGTCAAACAGAGAGCCTCGGTGGAGGGCCAGGGAGTGGGTCCTATCCTTAGTGCTGCCTTGGGACCTCTGCCCACGGTCCCAGTGGGATGGGGCTGCCCTTGGCTGCACAGACTTGCTGGCCCTGCCTTGTCAAATGGCTGACAGAGGAATGCATGCTAGGCACCTAGAACATCCTCTGAGTATGTTCAGCTGTCAGACTGTGTTCTGAATCAAGGGATAACTTAACAGAAGAAGCCCAGGGAGCAGTAAGTTAGTGATTTAGCCAAGTTATATTCTCAATGAATGATATATTCAATAAGATTGGCTTTTGCCTTCTTACAGTCATAATCAGGTCAAGATATCAGCAACATTGCACAGCACATATTATGTACTGTTTACTGCCTGAGTCACAAAACTAGAGAAATGAAAAAAGGTTTTTTTTATTGCTCTCAAATAAAAGTAGCACAACTTTTAGAAACACAACAAACATATCATGATTATCATCTTGTTACATTAGGCTTATGTACCCTGAGTTGATTTTAGGAGTGATGGACTTAGTGACATCATGACTTTTCTGCTGGCAGAAAAAATGGAATGTGGTAATACGCTGAATCTTTCAGTAGTTCTTGTGCAGTTTTCATAGTGAATAGTAATAGAGTTTTTATTCAAGCATTCCAGCCATAGCTTTTGAAGGCTTTTAGGAGGGATCACTGTTTTTACTTTGCTTGGAAACTGAGGCACAGGGAGGTGGAGTAGGTTGCTTAGGGTATCAAAAATGCTGAGTCAAAACAGCCAGATCTCCTTATTTCCAGTCCAGTGCCTGTATGCATGCACTCTGTTGCCACCCCAGAACTGCTACAGGAAACTGGAGATGAAATCTTTTCTTTGATGTGGAGCATTCCAAGCCCTGGGGGATTTGAATACTAATCTTTCATGTGACAACACTCAAGTATCAAGCTTACAGATACTAGGGTGATGAGTGTGTTGTAAGTGTTTGGGTAGATAAAAATAAAATAAAATAAACTGTTAAAATGGCTCAATATTTTATTCTCAAACAAAAATCTCAACTAGACAAGATATGACCAGTGCTAAGAACAGCTCTGAAAGAATGTCAAGATAGTGTTACTATCAACATGAACGTCTGTGGTGATATAAAACAACTAAGCTGAGAAACAATTTTTATTCGTTCTAGCCCCTGAGGACACGCTGACTAGTGATGACTTGTCTAGCTCAGCTCTGTGTGGTCTAATTCACTTTATTTGCCAAGATCAGTCAACACTCATTGGAAGTAAACTTCAGCACTTAGTTCAGATTGAGTAAAGAAGTTTATTAGTTTACGTGGAATAGTCTTAAGTCCTTAGCCTCACCCAGATGACACAGTTATCTGGGTGTAACAAGGAGAGAGACTATTAATAAATGCTTTTATTTTCTTAGTGTCACTGAAGTGAATTTCAATTTCATAAATAACCTTGTCTTTTCTTGCACAGAGATTCTGCTATTACAGACACAATATCTACTCATTTTATCAAAGTGTAAGTTTATGTTTAGTTCAGATAGTTATCCAATCGCATGACTGTAACCATCTACTACAAACCTAAATGTAGACTAGACTCTTGAGCTTTTATTACTTATTTCACACTGGAACTAATAAATTGAATTAATGTTCAGAATAGATATGATCTATTTAGTGATAGTCAAGAACTTAAGCTCAAGGCTCTGTTGATGATGTTCTACACTCATTGTACCTATGAATGTACTAAACCATGTTATGTGTGTGAAAGTACTTGAGCTATCAGTGTCTTTCAGGAAGCTGTTCTTAACCACTTCACAAGCATAATTGACTAATGTGGAAGAAAACAAAGAAGAGAAGAGTTGTCTTTTTTTTTTTTTTTTTTTTTTTCCTGGAGATAGTTTCGTGTAATGCTTCAATATTTAATGCTAGTGAACCCCTCATACGAAATCATATTTCAGTGAGGAATGAAATTTCATTTAAACTTTCAACTTTGCTTTATTGACTTACATTTGATGGTTGGCATCACTTTGGTGTTAACTCTCTTCTGCTTTTCTTTAAGAAATGCATTCAACATTGTCTTGTGATCAGTGAGCTTCTAACAGTCTTAAAGAACTTCAGCCACAACTGTAGGAGTCATGATAGTTAGCTAAAAATGTTTTCAGTTAGATTACACAGCCTGTGCTTGAGTCTTAAAATTACTGGGGAGAAAAAAATAAAAAAGTGACAAAAAAAAAACCAAAAAAATGAGTATGATTGGGAGAAAGTTCATATATTAGTTCCATTATATAGGTTGTGACCTCAAGGCCTCCTTTGAAGTAGGAAGGATAAAAACTCCTGTTTGGACCTGGGGAGTTATTAAGACTTTCGCTGGATTGCCTGCTATTTGGAACTACTGCTCAAGATGGAGCAGTCCTGAAAAGAAGTTTAGGGACTAGTCATTACTATGACAATTTCTCATGCTCTTGTCCTGAGTCCCCATCATCCGAGTATGCTTGTATGTAGTACAACTCCATGAATGCATGGAACTGCATCCTCCTTTCTTCCTATGACTTCTGAACTTCAACTATCTGACTTGAATTCGAGTTAACATAATTACTTATAACTTTAAAATAGAACAACAGTTAAAGCTCATATGAAATCAACAGAGCAATAAGGAGCTTTTTAAAGAATGCAAATTTCATTTGACCATACATAAAATGGTAGCTTAGAATCAGATGTGATGAGAGCATCATTATCTAATAAAAATCAGTGATGTAAAGTCCTTGTATGTTTACCTCAGAAGTCTGACAACCATTTACTGACGGTGTGAGAGCAAATGAAAAGATGGGATTAAGTTATGGTTCTTCCTATTTAAATCTTCATCTTTTATTGACCTTGTGTTCCCATTAGAACAGGTGAATGGAAATTATCAGATCTATATCACATAAATAATTACAGTGCTTTTTATCTTAAAAGTAGGCAATACAAAATTTCACTTGTATAATTTCAGTATGATTTAAATTTTTTAAATGACTGCTTTATAGGCTTTGGAACATTTCTTTATACATTTATGCAACATCTTCTAGTACTATCTCAGATCAATACATCGCTACTGTGGTCGAGGAAAATATGTCTGTTTTTTTGGTAAAAATACGGCTTAAGGTGCAGAAAGATGCAAATAAGTTGCATGGACTTCTTGTGGCCTGGAAAGGATGGAAGATTTTTCATTAACATGAAGCCATTTTAGTTTCTGAAGGGCACAGTGATTTAAATCCTCTCAGTATTTATCTATGTTTAGATTTAGGTCATGTTTTACATCTATTTCAGGTTTCCATAGTGCCTTCATATTTCTGATGTTTTATGACCTTTAGCTGTGTGGTAAGTTGTGCGTTTTTGCAGACAGGGAGCTTGGACTGGAGAAAGTACAGGCATGTTTATGCTGCAGAGGCTACCACCATGCTTTTGTTCCCAAATCCGTACTCAGACATGTAGGTTTGTTAACTCAGGTGTGGGGCTACGTGACTATCCTGACTGCAGATCTGCACTGGGATCCCCACAACACCCGTACTGCACTGTACAGATGCAGTAACTTGATTGTAGCTTTGGAATTGGCAGGTGGTAGGTACACCTGGAGTGGTCCAAGCACTCTCTTCTCTCAGAGCAAATATTTGAAAATGTAGAAGATGGCAGGCAGACAGTCTTTTTAGTCGTCAACTGAGGCTGCATGTGTTAGGCCATCGCACGGAAATGAAATGGCTCTTCTGACTCATTGTCATTTTTGCATATGAGAGAATGTCGGCATTGTATGAGTGATTCTTGACAGACTGATTTTGAGAAAAATGTCACCCAAAATATGTTAAATTTTCATCGTAGTTGCCCCAAAAACCGAACTAAAAAAAGAAGACGACTACTCGCCTGCAGTTAGTTACTAGTCTATGCTTTGCAAGGGAAACAAATGGTAGATAGGTAGCACTAAGAAGTGTAAAAAAAAAAAAAAATTACTCTTAGCATCTACAACATGTATTTTTTGTTAAGCATATTTCAGATGTTTTCAGTCCCTCTATTCTAAATGAAGATTAATAAAACACATCCTTGAATTTGATAGTTTAAATGGGTTCATCTCTTTTCATGGCTAGAAATAATACAGTAATATGCATGCATAACTGCTTATATTATTACAGAGCAGTTGCATATTTTGTTCTCTAGCAATAACGAGGAAAAGCAAACACATCATCTAAGCTGTTACACCATACCTAGTCCTTAGTCTTGTGGTAGCTTTGAATAATTCTTTTTTTTTTTTTTTTTTTTTTTTGCTAATAAGATTAGATCATAGAATAGAATGGCCTGGGTTGAAAAGGACCACAGTGATCATCTATTTTAAGGAGGGAAGATTTAGGTTGGATGTTAGGGGGAAGTTCTTTACTAGGAGAGTGGTTAGGCCCTGGAACGGGCTGCCCAGGGAGGCTGTGGATGCCCCGTCCTTGGACATGTTTAAGGCCAGGTTGGACGGGGTCCTGGGCAACCTGATCTAAATGTGGATGTTTGGTGGCCCTGCCAGGCAGGAGGGTTGGAACTACATGATCCTTGGGGTCCCTTCCAACCCAGGTGATTCTGTGTGATTCTGTGATTCTGTGATTTTCAACCCCCCTGCTATGTGCAGGATCATCAACCACTAGACCAGGCTGTCCAGAGATGTAATGAAGCCCTAGAGATCTGTGATGTAAGTATTTGTGTGAGAAACAAGTGCCTCTTGGTCTTCATATCTGCACTGAGTATGTATTATTTGTATTTAAGCAACTCAAACTAGGGAAAAAAAGCCTGCTTTAAGCTAGAAGACAGCACAGCAATGTTGTTTTAAGCACAGCTTAGGTGAGTAGCACTTGTCTCTGGCCTGTGCCCGTCTCACCAGAATGTGGTATGCAGCTATTCTTCAGATGTGGATTTTTGCACCCTTCAAAAGAGCAACACTTTATGCATGTCAGATAACTGCTAACCTTTGTCCTTCCCAAATACAATTGTTACTCCTGGTGAGGGATTGAAAGATAGGAAACATAACACAGTGAAGATCACTCACAGATTTTTCATGCTCCTGGATATGCTGGTGGAAGATCCTCAGCCCACTTATTTCTCAGTGGATAAGTCTGTATCACAGAAGGCAGTTTACTTTTCATTTCAGTGTATTCTTTCAAATCAACACAAGTTCTGTTCCAAGCTCATCTTTTCCAATATGTACTAATTTACTTATTTTTATAGAAATTATTTTTCTTCCTTATGCAAAGGAACTCTGTGGTGTTCTAGCTTAAAAGAGAAGAAATTTGAAGCTCTCCATTCCCTTCTTCTGGTTCTATCTTTCCTTTTCCTGTTGTGTCTCCCTTTAGGTTAGGCCAATCTTGGTTATTCTATAGTGAACTCAGCGCTGTAATTGATGACTGGTACTGATATATGTCAGTGTAAGCCAATTCCTAGTGATTGTTTTGGGAATAAGCTGGATATTAAGAACCTCAGCTAGCAGCAAACAATATTCAGTAATGTTTTTTGGATATAGTATTAAATGATCAATTGTAAGAATAAGAAAAATCCCACTGCCTGGTAAACCTTCCTGAGCAAACTTGTAATGTAGAAGAGCCCCTAGAACTTTACAAACAGTGTAGGTCAGTGGGGTGAGCAGAACAAGGCAGAAGGAGGGTATGGGGTTGTGAGACTTGAAAAATGGATTTTGTGAAATGCCCCTTGTTTGGACATGGCTCTCATACATTCTTTGGTGAATGCATAGGACATTACTCATTACTACCTTCAACCCCTCGAAGTGAGATTTGTGGTCCCATTGATGGGGACCAGAAAGTGCTCCAGCAATAATGGTTACACACTGAGCTTTTTTATCTCATCAGTGCTGAATTCGCTTGTCTTTTGTCTTTGCATACAAATATAAAAGGTTTTCTATAGTATATCCATCCTGCTTTGAAAACCTCTTCAACACTTTTAACTTAATATATATCATAGTGTACATTTTCACAGTTTACAAACATTGATAATTTGTGTTTCACACGTTGATGCTTTATTAATATTTCCTCTCCCTTAATGCCTAGGTTTTTTTTTGTTGTTTTTTTTTTGTTTGTTTGTTTGTTTTGTACCATCAACAGCATATAATCTTCTGTTTGAAAAATCTATTGAAAATTCCCATTATGTTTTGTTTATGTGTGTCTGGATGTGTATAAAACAGTGTGTTTTAAATAGAAATCACTAAGAAGCAGGAATCTTTGTTTTCTTTCATGTTGTTTGGTCAACTGAAAAAGAACATCTGTACCGTCATCCTCATTGCAATTTTCCACCCTAGCAATTAGCCACATGAGCAAAGATCATGTGCTGTTTTAGAGAGCAAGATATAATTGTGCAGGTTTTCTGTTGATCTGGGTAATTTAGTGGAAAAACTCTGATTAGACTAAGCCTGCCAAAGGGTAGTAAGGGACACATTAGATCGTTTACCTGTAATTTAGCTTTCTTTTAGGCTAGGTACAAATTGATGTTTTCATGTACATAGGAAGACATCAGAAAAATATGTATTATTCATGGGTACTTCTTCATAATTGAAGCTAAAACTTTTTAAATTCATTCTCCCTAGGGCAAATAAGTCCAGTATTTCATATATGTCAAATATACTTAAATATTAAAAAATCAGTTCCATTTTTTTCTACATTTAGTGACATATTTAAAAAAATAGATTCAGTGTTGTAAGTTGTTTCTAAAATGCATTATCTAGTTAGCAATTGAATAAAATATTTATTTGACATTCTGACATAAAGATGCACTGTTACTGTAGTGTAATTCTTTTTACAGAGGTTATACAGTGAGGTCAAACTCAAATTTCCATTCATTCATAGCCACAAAACAAGGTTATTGGAAGGTCACCTCTTCTGAATGAATAGAGCATCAGTTAACCCTAGAAAACAATGAAAACTGTTCTACTGAATCTTTTAAGTGTTTGTTCTTTGTGTAACTGCAGAGAATTACAGCAATTGTTGAATCGTATTATTTTGAGGATTGCAACCTCTAGTAAAGGATCAAATCCAAGCATCATGACAGTCACTGTGAGGATTAGTACTTGAAAGGATACTGGAAGGGCCTGATTCTATTAGTGCTTTGCCTGTCATTTTCCAGCACCTTTGAGGCAAGTATGTCTGGCTCATCAGTTGCAGTTATTTGTGAAGTTAGAGATGCTCCCACCATCAAAAACTGTGAATCATTTTTTAAAAATCTTGTTTTTCACTGTGATGTGTGTGACATTCCAGCTCTTCTCCGTAAGATGATTGTGGAAAGCAGCTTGTCCTGGCTTCAGCAGAACTTCTAAGTGCAAGGATCCAAATCCTCTGACAAGGCTAGGAAAAAGGTTGCTAATAGAAGAGGTCACACACAGATGTTGTTAGGAGTAATAACTGGGCAAAAACACAAAATAAGAGCATACCGCATATGCCTTTCTTTCATCCCTGGCACCTTCTTTAGAGGACTAAAGCAAATATTACTAGTTGGGACTCTTCCCTTTATCCTTTCTGAATTTGCTTTTCTACAGAATCACTCTTTTCAGATGATTTGAGCTAAAAACCAATTCTCCCGAAATGTTAAAGCATAGAAACAACCTGAAGTGGATGCTACCATTTGCTCAGCTTGTGTGGTGCTGAGCTAATCCACCCACCTTTCCTTCCATCCCTCAGCTTCCCTCTGCACTGCATGCTCTCTGTTCTCAGACATTTATTCAGAACTTTTTTTTTTATGTTCCTTGATAATGTTACTTTGAATTACAACTTTCTTACTCTGGACTTTTTTTTTTTCCCCAGCACATTATGTAGCCAGTCTTGTACTTGAGAACATCAATAGTTTGATATTTTACCTTTCAAACTGCAGTCACTCTGAGCAGAAGAGAGTAGTGTGCCATCATTACTTAGTTAAATTCGTATCTGAAAATTCTGCTGACATTACTAAATATGTAACATAATTTAGGAAGCATGTGTTGTATAGTCTGACTTTTGGCCTTTTATTTTCTTTCCTCAGTATCATTGTCTATTGCTATTAAAATGTTAGGGACTCGATTGTCAGTGACACACCCCAGCCTGAGGTTCAGTAATTTGGTAATGAATAGGTCTAAAAATCAGATTCTCTATGTGCATTCCTTAGGGCATTGGCCCTCTGTAAGAGATTTTTTTTCCACATCCAATCTTGCAGCAATGCCTGTGAAACAGATTTTACTGAATTATTGAAATATTCAAAATCTAGCATGATTTCTGTAATCTAAATGTACATAGTGATGTGTGTTTCTTGCTGGGTTGCATTATTCCTTCTGTTGTAGAAGATGGTGATAAACCTTGTGTTTTTCCACTTCAAGGAAAGCTTTCATAGTTCCTGAGTGTTGCAATAGTGTTTCCATTGCACTCTTAATAATATTTAGTGTTGTGTTGTTGTTTTTTTTTTTCTTGACTACCACCATTTAATTTGTTGCTAGTGTGTATGTATGCATGCCTAGCTCAGATTTCATTTCTTAGGTAGTTATTTGCACTTGAGACACTTAATTTCATTTGCTGTTGTGCTGTATATTTTATGGCTTCTGATTGGCTTTTTCCTCAACTCAATGCTGCAAGCATGAAATAATTGGTATGGGAAAAGACTGCACATAGATTATGCATAAAGAGACTTAATTGGTTAGCTTTGCAAAAGATTTGAGTTTTGTTTCGTGTAGGTTGGCCTTGGTTCAGACAGTAATACCAGATTTTTACCGGTGGCTCAGCACATCACACAAATACTGTTTTTTCATGAGTGGATCCTCAGTCTTCTTGGGTACACACCTGCAGGACTTCATATTGTATGTAGGTTGCTCTGAAAGTAATGTCTTCTATTTATTTCCATGGAAATTACAACTAAGAGCACAATTACACTGTTTGACAGAGAAAATTCTCAACTACAAAACACTAATTTTCAAAACAGTCATCACCATTAGCAGTGCATTTTCACCTCTGATGAAAAATCTTTGTGAGAGGATGTGACCGCTGTCACTGTTGCCACTGCTGAAACACACCACCTACCACCTCACTGTGCTCACATCTACTTACTGGTCTCCATAAATGTTCACCAAGCGTTGATGAATGTCAATAGGTGCATTTCTTTTTTCCACGTGAAAGAATTCAGTTACAAATCTTTGCTTCATCCACATCCGATTACGTTCTGTCAGACTGCCCCTCTGCTGTCATCTGGCAAATGGCAAAAAAAAGAGTAACAGAATAATGGTGGGAAGGCTCAGCCTCTACTGCCATCCACCAGCATCCGCCTCTGGTGTCATAGACCAACATAATAAATAGGAGGAATTACAGTCCACCTATTCAATAGAGTCATAGAAAGGTTTGGGTTGAAAGGGACCTTTAAGATCTTGAAATACATGGCAAAGGCTTTTTTTCAGCTTTTTTAATTCAATTGGATGTTTTCTGATTTGTTTTGTTTTAATGTAGGGTTGTTTCATTTTTACCAAAGGTATTTTTTTGTTTCTGTTATTCTCTGTGCATCGTTATTACAAAATATTTAAGCATCAAATTGAATTAGAATGGCTACAGGGTTAAATAACAACATTGCTTTAAGTTTTCAGTATAACCTTTTCTCTGCATGCTGTATTATTTGATACTCATTATTCACTTTGCATTGTGTGAAAAATGAGGGCCTAATTTCATAACACCGGTAATTCTTCAATCATAGAGTAGAGGAAAGTAAGAAGTGGCCTTTGTGGTTAATAAGAATTATGAAGACACTTCTGAAGTAATTGTTTCATGAAAGTACTTAAAAGGAAAGTTCTGCAGAAGATTTCTGCAGAAACTTTAGAAATCAAAGAAGGATGTTTTTCACTTTAGCCTTGCCAAATGATTCACTTAGTACTGTTGTTTTTTCCTTTGTGCTTCAGCCTAGCACTTGGGAAGAGAGTTGTGAATGTAAATAAATACAAATCAATAGGAGCACTGTTTTATTATTTCAGTGGGAATTTCTGTACAATTGGAGAGGAACTTCCTTTGAGTTCAGCAGACGATTAAGTTTAACCTTGATTTTAAGCCAGCTAGATTGACTTACATTCTATCAGCAAGGGATTTAAATTTACTCGGACACATTTTAATTGGCATTTATGCAACGTGTACTCACAGATGCTAAATTCATTGAGAAATCCTGAGTGCCATCTGTTTAACCCTGTTTTCCTTCTATTAAAGTATAATAAAATACTGCCAGATCCTTCTGGCTTGCTAATATATTTATCTTTGAGAATACAATATTGTAATTAGCACATTATTAATGTGTTATGTTGTGCTCGAAATCTATTTCTGTGTTTGATTAAAAGTAGTATTATTTGCACTTTCCATAGCTGTTCATTTTAACAATTTGAAACATCTCATACTAAACTTAAGGGAAAAAGGAGAAGAAAAAAAAAATAGAATCCTTAAATGTCCACATGTGGCCAAAGCTATTTTGAATCCATTATACGTTGCATGGAACTGGATCTTTGTGTTGTATAAGCCCTTATGACTTTAGTTAAGTTGTTGCTTTTTGAATAAAATTCTACATGATGTTTAATCACCAGTAACATAAAACATTGGTGTACGTAACTAAGATAACTGTACCTGTTCACTCCTTTGTAAGAAATCTATGTGAGTGCAGTTCGGTAAAAGTTGCAGTGTTTAGTTCTGTAAAAGGTATTAGCGTTTGATTTTTAGCTGAACACTTTATTTGTAGCTTCAGGAAGATTGAAGACCTTTTCCTGGCTTCCAGCATCTCAGGGGAAAACTGTCAGGTCTCACACTGATTCCAGAACACTTTTAAGCATATGTTAAACTCTGAAAATATGGGGATATGCTTAACTGTTTTCTAACTTGGGTCCTAGTATTTATCATTTACTTTTGCACTGGCAGAAACCGTAGAACTGATGAACAGTATGAATTGTGTTGATGAGGAGCAGGAATTTTCTTGCTTTTGCTTTAAAACTTCTAGTTGTTTCCAAAGCAGTCATCTTTTGTTGTTTTTTTTGTTTGTTTTTTTTTTTGTTATTTTGTTGTTTGTTTGTTTGTTTTTTTAATATAGTTGTTTAACATAGTAAGAGTTATCCAAATTACTGTTCAGAAGTAACCTAGTGAAGAAATCTAACAAAATAACACACTTTCTGGTTCTTCAGTGCTTCACTTCCAAAACTGTTACGACTACTCTTTTAAAACATAAACCCTGGGTTTCTAACTTGACGTGAATATTTAATGTTAAATAATCAAGTTAGTGCGCATTACATGGCAAGGAATTGTAAAGGAGTTTTAAGTGTGTAGCATGGGGTTCTGGGTAGATAGACAATCTTAAATAGGTCTTTAAAGAAAAAGATAACATTGGTATGTTTATTACAATGAAATTTACTTATCATCTTGTATTTTCATATTTTTTTCTACTGTATCTTTAATCAATTTGCAATTTGGACACATATTACAGGAAATTGTAAAATAGGGAGAATAAGGAGATTTTTATATAAATAGCAAGTAAGTGATGATAATGAAAGATGCATATTAACAAAGTAACAGATGACCATGGAATCACATACAGTTTTCGTATTTGAATCTATTTATTTATTATTTATCCCAAGGTTTTCTTTTCAGGATAAAGCAGCTGATATTTAAATGTAATTACTAAGGTTACAAAGATAACTTATGAACTTCTTCTGTTTCACCAGTGCAAGATACTTACTTTTGATGCTGTGTTTGTAGTGCTCTGTATGTAAAGCTTGTTACAACAGTGTACGAGCTTTCATCATTTCTCTATGGTGGGTTATATTGAAATAATAGTAATTCTCTTGCATACTATGCAATTAGCCTTGCTAGATGGAATTGGATATAGAGGTTCAGTTTCAAAGGACAGGTTAAGACATCATTAATATATTTTTCCTTTGAAGTACAATATTGAGACTTCATCTTGGACTTCCAGGCACTGGAGGCTTTACGAAGAACGCTCATCTCCAATACTGGCAAATCAGATTGTTTCCATCCCTGTGAAAATAGTTCCCAATATAGCACTGAAGTTTCAAAGAGCTGAGGAGTTGATCAGGTAGATGTTGATGGATCCAGCAGATTGTGTTTCCAGTCACACCAGAAGGAAAAAAAAATCCTTAAAAAAAAACAACCAACCAAAGAAACAAAAAAAGAAATCTACATGCATATAATAGAATTTCCTTTGTATTTATTTCTTTACTTACTACTAGGACTACCGAGCTAAGTGTATTCTGTCTTGGAAAGTATAATTTTAATTACCTGTATGTTTTTCCCTTACTTTTTTTTATTGTCTGAGTTGGTAGTTCTGTGTGCATCAAATGTTATGTAGATTGATTTCACTTCTAGAAGCCTTAAATTATTTATACTGTTTGGTAACAATGTTCATTTCCATTGTTTACAGCTCTAGTGTATTATATAACAGCAATCTTGTTCTGCTGTAAGTGTTCTCTCTTGATTAACTCTCTGGATAGTTTGTTAATGGCCTATATCCAAATTATGTATATACAAATCCTGGTTGTTTCCATGAACCTTGCAAAACTTTAGTAAGGTATTTGTTATTTGGGTGTTTTCTCAGATCAGTATATATAAAGTTACCACTTCACTCTTTAAATAAAAGGTTCCTCTGAGAGAAGATCAGGTAGTTTTGTGTGTTGCACAGTTTTACATGTTTAAATAATAAACTCTACATAGACACTGTTCTCACAGAGTTATACTGAGAATGGAAGCTTGACACAATAATCATCATAAATGTTAATTGCACTGCTTACTTCTAGTAAGCGGTTTACTAGTGAAGCCCCTTTTTCCTTCCTTGCTTAGTATCAAGGGCTCATAGAGTCATAGAATCATACCATCCTAGGGTTGGAAGGGACCTCAAAGATTTATTTCCTACTCCCTGCTGCCATCCTCCAGGTCAAGCTGCCCAGAAACCCATCCAACCTGGCACTGAGCACCTCCAGGGATAGAGCATCCACAGCTTCTCTGGGCAGCTGTGCCAGGGCCTCATCATCCTCTAAGAATTTCTTTCTAAAATGAAACCTAAATTTTCCCTCTGTATGGGAAATGCTGAATCACGGCCTGAACCTTTGATTGATCACCTGTGCTGCTGGAAGGGGTGGAGCCTGGCTCCACCTCTCCTTGACCCATTTAAGAGCTGACTAGCAGTGGGGAAGGATCTCTTCAGGAGATCCTCTATTCTGAAGTTTTGTAGAGAGCCTAGGATACGGGTAAGCATTCTGTCTATTCTCTTTTGGTATAATAACTGCTTAGCCAAACTCTCTGGTGTATTTTATAATTTTAACATCTGTACATTCATTGACTATATATCCTCTTTATTTTAAAGCAATTCTACCTTGTCCTTTCATTGTTAGATTATGCAGAAAGTCCGTTTCCCTCCTGCCAACGTGCTCCCTTTAAGTACTAGAAGGACACAATGAGGTCTCCCTGGAGTCTTCTCCTTTTCCAGGTTAAAAAGCCCAAATTTCTCAGTCTTTCTTCACAGGAGAGATGCTTTAGCCCTCTGATCACCTTCACGGCCCTCCTCTAGACCCTCTGCAATAGCTCCACATCTTTCTTGTGCTGGGGGCCCCAGGCCTAGACACAGTACTTCAGATAAAGCCTCTCAAGGCACAGGAAAGAGGGATAATCACCTCCCTCTCCCTGCTGGCCGCCCCTTCTGATGCAACGCACATTACTGTTGGCCTTCTGGGACATGAATATGGACTCTCAGCTCATGTCCAGGATTCCTCAGATCCTTTACAGGGTTGCTCTCAGTGAATTCTGCCAGTTTGTATGCATGCCTGGGAATGCTCTGACCCAAGTGGAAGATCATCACTCTTGGACTTATTGAACCACGTTAGATTTTCATAGGCTCTCTTTTCAAGTTTGCCCAGGTTCCTCTGAATGTCATGACTTCCTTCTATTGTGTCAAATGCACTTCTCAGCTTGGCATCATCAGCAATCTTGCTGAGGGTAAACTCGATCCTACCATCTATGTCATTGATAAAGATGTTGAAGATCACCGATCTGTAGATTGACCCTTGGAAGACACCATTTCCTTTTTAGACTAGATCGGTTTATTGTACATGTTTGTAGTTACCATGATTTCTATGACATTGTTAAGAACACAAGATAGACCTTTTTCTCAAGAAATTCTCAAATTATGCAAATATTTTTGAACTTCTAGGCTGTACTACGCATGTACAGCATTTTCTATACCATATAATACAGTGTACACATTTTATTTCTGAGATATGTATCTCATATCACAGCTCTAAGGAGAACAAGAAACACAACAAAGAAATTTTACAGTTTGTATAGGCATTAGGGCTGCCTGTTTAAAAGCATTTTCTACAAGAAATAATGGTAGTGCTTCTGCCTGAAAGTTCAATAAATGTTCTCAGTAATCACCAGTGATTGTGAGCTACTGAAAGATGCCAGTCAACTTCTTTCAAGCACACAAACAACAAGGAAGCATTTTCTTTAGCAAAGACAATTTTTCATTTTGTTGCACGTTCTCATATGTAAATGACTGTTGTGACTTTAAAAACTTTTGTTTGATGTCTTGTATCTTCTTATTTCCTGACAAGAGAAGTGACTGTTAGTTTTTTATTTTGGCTGAAATCTATTACATGTATTAAAGAAAACCTATAATATTAACGTAAAACTTATTTGTCCTTTTTGTCCTCCTGACTGGTCAGGTAGTGTGTAAATATTGAAGGTAGGCATGCAGCTCCTCTTCCCCCCTCCCCCTAGAAGTTTACTGGGCATGCAGGAGAAAGGGCATGATGTTGTTGAAGAAGGCCATGGTGTGGTGGTTGAAAGAAGTGGAGTGAGTAAGGACTGAGACTATTATAATGGATATGAATTATATGAATTATAATATTTTTTTTAGTGTCTGGTGCATCTATATTATGTCTCCAGCTAATTGCAAGTAGTACAATCCAACAGAAGTCTATTTATAGAGGGAATATTTGGCCTGAGAACTGATACTTAATATGTGGAAATATGAAGGGGGGTTACTGTGGACTCTATTTTGGTTTATTGCTTAACGTCCACTGGAGTCTGATGTTCACCTTCTGCTGTTGTTCCATCTGCCATCACCAGTGGTTTTTAGTGTTGTTGTTTTTTGTTTTGTTTTTCCCTCTTAACTCAGATGTTTCTGAGTGAATTGCTAGAAGATATCAATAGCTTTTTATCTTGAAAGCTTTTTGGCTTCACTGGTTCAGCATCCTGTTTCTTATAAGATTATTAGTATTCGCTTCTTAAAACTGTCCTTAAAAATGTATGAGTTCTATTTTTACTCATCTATTGATTACATAGAGTCTCATAATGTTTTTCAAGTTTAGTACGCACACAGAACTTTTTGTGCTTAAATATAGAAAAAAGAACTAGTCCACTCTAATGATTTGAAAATTTAATTATATTGAGAGTTCACAGATTAGTAAACTAATCTCAGTCTCACACCATATCACACTTGCTTTTCATCCCTTTATCTTAATGAAAACATAGTAAACCATAACACCACTAAGAAATTAACCACCCCATATGGGCTGCTTGGGACTGGTGGGAAATGAATTACTGATGTTGATGGGTCTTAGTAGAGTGCATCGTCATAGTCCATCATTCAGATTCATCATGGCTAAGAAATTCAAACATAAGGGTTTCTGCTATTTGTACCTCAGCTGAATTTTGATCCAGAATTTTGAATTTTCTCAAGTTTCGTTATTAGTAGTTAGAAATTGTCTGAACAAGGAAAGCAAACCAACCAACAAATGAAAAGTCAGTAGTTGGTAGGGAAAAAAAAGAAAAATATTACTGATAGTTTACCACTGTTTCCTGAGACATTTCTGAACAGTTGTGTATTACAGTTTTTCATATCATTTAAAGGTAGAATTATGGTGTTTCTGCCTAGTACAGTCACCACCTTGACTCTTCTTGAGTTTCATAGCCATTTCCATCACCTGAGTGGTTTTGTATTCAATGCATTTGTAAGTTCATTTTTCACTCAGACTAAGCAAATGTCACAATCATGCGCTTTACTTTTACATGTTATTGAGAACTGATGCATTGTATTGCATGCCACAATAACCACAGCAGCCTACTGTGCCTCACAGCATTATGCAGTTGGGTAGCAGTGCATGCCAGCTGCCTTTTTGTAGCTGTTATTAAAGATGTTATCTTTAGCTAGAACACTGAAGTTACGCAACTTAATGTTCCGTGTCTGTTAAAATATTAATGAAAACACAGGGATGAAAACAATGAATGTGACCCAATATAAAAGGAAGCATTTAATCAAAATTAAAATCTGCACTAATGAAATCTGGTTGTCTTTATGTGCGTTTGTGTTCATGCTGAGCATTGCCCTCTGTTTCCTTTTGTTAAGTCCAAGTCAGACTTCTGACTGCTGTTTCACCACATAGGGTGATCCAAAACTTCATGCACTCCTTCCTGACAGCATTAAGGCATACTTTGCTTAACAGGCAATGTTTATCTGATTTTTGCTCAGTAGCATTTATTGTGCATTAAATGCTGACGTATTGATCAACTGGCATGTTGCCTTTGACTATCTCATAGGAACTGAAGGCAAAATAAGAGTCTAAATGCGGAAATGATTTTCTGCATGGTTTTCTTGTCTTTTGCTGTGGTGTATTAATCTCCAAGAGATGCAGTTCAGAGTTCCATCTTGGGAAATTTTGTAACGTCCATTGCCATTTTTCTCTGTTGTAGAGGTATTTGTTATAAAGCTCTAGGTAGAGTTTTACAATATTTGAAGCCTTCAGATCTTTGCCTAAATGAAGACCTGTCAGTATAATTCATGAAGATGTACCTAGAGATTTTTCAAATTTTGAACAATAAAAACAAAAAACATGAGTATATGTTATTGAGCCATGCTTCTTTATATTGAGGAAGCAGTATGAATTGTGTCTTAGAATATGTCTGAAAGAAAGCAAACATTTTTCTGTACCATTGGGATCCAACTCAAGGCAGTTAATTGAATTAGATGAAGACCATATTTCTCTCTGACTTCTGTGTAAGGCTGTCTGCCATATTTCCCATAGGTGTTTTCTTGGAATGTTTTCTAAAGCCAGTAAAATTAAGGGAATAGTAATTTGAAAAGTATATCATATTTGGCCCAAATGTAATTTTGTAAAAGTTTACTGTTCTTACTCTTGCTGTTGTCCATTAAAGTCTTCTGGAAAGTAAAGAAATGGGATGATATTACTGTAAAAGTGACACATTCATGCATTTGGACGTACAGAGTATAAATAATCATACTGTATAAATAAGGTATATCTTGCTCTCTAGCAGTTGAAGCAAGTGAGAAAAGATGGGAGTTCTGGTCAGTAGTTACCTTCAAGAGAATGAAGTTGTATACTAACAGTGTAACATTGCAGCAACTTTTTAGAGCGATGAGCTTTGCTGCAGTTCTGTGCCAACAAATCCACATTCCATCTCAGATTTAACTGCTGGAAATTGATATTCCACATATAACAAGGGAAACTTTGCTGCTTGAATATATTAAAGATACTGTATCTTCTCTGTTATAAAATGTCTTTTTTTTTTTTTCTTTTTCTTTTTTTTTTTTTTTTTTCTTCAGCCACTTCAACAGCGTAATAGGATTCTTTTCACAGAAAACAGAGTCCTTCCAAAGAACTTTGACTGCGGTGTGTTTGCCTAGCCAGGAATTTTCCAGCTTAGAAACCATGGGAAGAGAGACAGTTTTTCAAATCCAAAGCCAGCATAGCTGTGGCAGCATCACCTTTTCAATCAATTTAGTCTGGCTCAATTGGCTAGTGGTATATATCAGAGCTTTAAGTTCTCACTGAAAATGATTTTCACAGAAGCCTGATTGCTTGCTACCTTGCTGTCCTTGCCACCTGTGTTCCTTTATTTTTCTCCCTGGAATCATAAACGATAGAATCATAGAATTCTTGGTGTTGAAAGGGACCTCTGTAGGCAATCTAATCCAACTCCCCTGCAATGAACAGGGGCATGCACAGCTAGTTGCCCAGGGCCTTATCCAGCCTCACCTTGAGGCCAGGGCATCAACCACATCACTGAGCAACCTGCTCCATTGCCTCGCCACGCTCACTGTATAAGACTTTTCCCTTAAATCTTACCTAAACCTATCCTATTTGAGCTTGAAACCATCTCACGTTGTTCTGTCACCAAAGACCCTGCTAAAGGAGTCTGTCCTCTCTTTCCAGTAGCTCCCCTTTAGATACTGAAAGACTGCTGTCAGATCCCTTTGCAGCCTTCTCTTTTCCAGGCCAAACAGCCTCACTTCTCTCAGCCTGTCCTCATGGAAGAGGTGTTCCATCTGTTGGATCGTTTTTGTGGCCCTCCTCTGGAAGTGCAGGTCTGTGTCTCACCTGTACTGAGGACTCCACATCTGGATGCAGCACTCCAGGTGAAGCCTCACCAGAGCAGAGTAGATGGGCAGGATCACCTCCATTGACCTGCTGGTCATTCATCTTTTGATGCAGCCCAGGATACAGTTGGCTTTTTGGGCTGCAGGAGTACGGGTCTTTTTTTGGCAGGGTTGTGCTCAATTCTTTCATCCCCCAGCTAGTATTGGTAGTGAGGGTTCCCTCAACCCAGGTGCAAGACCTTGCATTTGGATTTGTTGAACCTCTTGAGGTTCACCTGGGCCCACTGTTCAAGACTATGTCACTCTGGATGACGTCCTGCCCATTTCGTGTGTTGACCATACCCCACAGCTAGGTATCATACAAAACAAAACAAAAAAATCATCAGGATACTGGCTATGTTGTGTTGATTCATGCCATCTTACTTAAAATGGAAAACCATTCTGCTTTTGGAATAAGGTTTGATAATTAGTTAAGAAAGACACTGGACTTCTGATCTTTTCAGCTTTTTTTCCTCATCTTTTGGTCTTGTTACCTCTTGTATATACCTCTCTACGCTCTAATTTGCAGGTCCAAGACAAGGTCTTGGTACAGCCTGTTAATCTGGACTCTTCATTTCCATTATAGTATGCTTTAAAGAAAAGCTGGCACAGCTAACAGGTCATTCAAGCTAGACATCAGAACATTGAGTTGGAACAACAGAAGAAAAGCTTTATTTATGGAACACACACATCTTTGCATATAGAGATGTAAACCATTCTTTGCCTAGGCAAATCTAATCTGTGATCTCCCAGAGAGAATTCTTATGTGAACTGTGTCTAAAACCCATTGGTTTGTATCCATGAGTTTGGAAATCTGCTCTGTTAGTCATTAGAAAAATATTGTCTGTAATGAATATGATTGAAATTATTTCAATTATTTCAAACTATCCCCACCCCCCACTCCACCCCCAAAAAACCCTTTACAGTGAATACAATAGAATACAGTACAATAGAATAATAATAGAAAAGAGAAAATAACTGTAATTATTTAGCAGAAGTGAAGGGGAAATGTCTCAGCAATCTATACAAATAAATCTGTTCTTCCACGGGGTAAATTCTGAATTAAAGATAGTAAATGCCTTGTTCTAGATCATAATATGTGGAAGATAATGAGACAAATCACGTTTTGTATACAATCAATCAAGTTAATAATTACATCCATTCTCCATATCTATTTTCAATTTTTGATCAACCTGAGGGATGCCTGAGGCACTGCAGATACTTCAGTTTTTAATTAGGATTCCCAGTGCTGCAGTGTGTTCTCTTAGGTTGTCAGTTACTCATCTCACAGGAGTTAAAGTTACTGTTTATATGACTTCTCTGACTTGGCCATTTAATTGATTCCCAACTCATCATCTACTTAACTCTTTCCTCTTCGCATGCTGAGATACTGGTATAGGATGGCAGCTATCTTGCCCAGTGTCAATACTTAAGTCCAAGTCTTCAACTACTGAAATAAAATAACAGTAATTGTGTTGGTTTACTTAATACATTTTTGTAAATACCATATATAACTTTCAACCAATGGGTTGAAAAGACTGTATAAAAAAAATAATAAAAGGCAGTAATTGCAATATATTGAACCATCTGCATTCAATATGTCTGTTATTGAACACCTCAACATTTAAATGCTTATGCAGTGTAGTGTATTGCTTGATTCACTGCTATATTTGTCGTCAGCACCTTCTAAAAGATGTAATCCAGTAGGTGAAGCACTCCATGAGTTCTTTCTGCATTAATGGATTAGAAGCATGCAGGTGTTACATCAGCTAGCTTGTATTGCTGAATATAATGGAGAGTGACACTTTTTCTGGAGAAAGTAGCTATTAACCTTCAGTATGTATTAAGATGCCATTTTTGTGTTTCTGTTTAAAAACTATCAATCAAATGCATTGCTCTTTGGAGAGAATACATTCTAAAATATCTTAAAGGTTACTGTAATTGGAGCAGTACATTTTGTTAACATTTAAAAAGTGTGATCAAGATTTCAATTCTCTGGGGAGGCTGTTGCTATTTCATAGCTCTAACACCTGTGTATAATTCAGCTGGTTGTGCATTGGATTGGTGCTCAAAGAGTCTTTATCTGTTTCTTGATTGTGGCAACCATCAGTGATCTTTACTGGTGTCAATAGCCAGGCAGTACTAATAATGTTAATTCTAAATTCTATAATTTATAATGTGTTCTTTCAGGAACTTAATACCCATCCCTGATGCTGTTAATCTGTTATCACCCTTACAGCAGAATGTGACACTGGATTCAGTAAAGTATTTACCAGATTAAATGTTCAGTTAAAAATAAGCAAATGCCTTTGCATGAAATTCTGCTTCACTATATTGGGTGCATGGAATGAGAGTTTCTTGAACCTCTCTTCCAGTAATTATGGAAATAATTCTACATGCATCATTTGGTCTTTAATTCATGCATTAATTTATTTTAATTTATTCAAATTTATATTGTTGTTTTCTTCTCATGTTTCTTCCAAAAAACCTTGAGTTATTGGTAGCGCTCATTGTGAGATTCAGGTTGCACATCATGATATAGCTTATAGGTACAAGGCGGTATTTCCCACCATACTGGGAGCTGGAAAAAAAAAAATAAAAAAAAATAATAAAAAAAAATTGTTAGGTATTTTAAAACGGCTCAGTATTGGAGGAACAGTGATTTTTGGATATCTCTGTTTTCAGGGCAAAGAGTTGCTGTTATCATTAGAAAGATTTTGGTCAATGTTATCAGTACCGATGCATATAAATACGTTTGAGTACTAAGCAAAAAAAAAAAAAAAAAAAAAAAAAAAACCAACCACTTGATCTTATAATAATTCAGGCTTCAGCAAGGTTTATTAAAGGACAGAGTTCAAAGCAGAGCATGACAACACTGTATGAAGGTTTGGCTTTACTGCAAAACTATTGCAGTCATAGACGCATGGCTCAAGATTCAAAATGGATCAGTACTGTCATAATGTGAAGTGATGATCATCACTTCTGATCAGTCTTTTTAGTACGAGCAGTCTCTTATACCTGGAAACCTATTTAAAGTGAATTCTCTACTCAAATCAAGGAAGTCCTGTCTCATAGGAAGAGATGACTGTGTGTGAGAGTTCAACTGTGAGGTGCAGTGTTTCAGTAGTTTTGAAGTTTAGAGGAGGCTTAAAGAAGATTAGAGATCTAGATAGTGAACTGATTGCTATCTGCTTGCCTTCAGAAGGCTCTTTAGTCCAAGTGACAAAGGTGTAACAGGATCCAATAGCTGAGGTCAAAATGCTTCAAGGTAGGAATCAGATGGGAAGAGAAAATGATGAAAGAACTGGTCCGGCTGTGAAAGGAAGTGATTCCTTACCTGTCAGGGTCTTGATAAAAGCATAGACATCTTTAAAAGCATTCAGTACCTTAGTGGTATGTGCAATTTCTGCATAAAATCATTGTCTGTATTATGTGAGTTGTTGTAAGATAATCATGATAGTGATTTCTGACTATAGACATGTTTCTGCTGTTTGTTTTAACGGCTGTGCAATGGGAGATAAAATCAATGCATTACTATCTGCTTTTAATGCCTTCAGAAAGGAAAAGATTTGAATAATGGTTTTCAGTAAATAATATTTTTAACTTGTAAATGATCAAATTTTCTTGATAACATTCGTATAGAATTTATATAGGGTCTAAAATACTCTGGTAACACGGTGATCTTAAATCTGAACATGTATAGTTTATATTATTTTTTTTAACTGAGGTGCCATAACACTTTCCTATTACTGGAATTAATGCATTAAAAATAATATTCTGACATCAGTATAAATTTCGTGCCAGCACTCTTTAGGAAAAGGTGGTATAGTTCAGGCTAATGCTGAAGTTAGTTGAGGTCTGGTTATTTTCTGAAGCAATACAAGGAATGATTATTTCTTATTTCATTTTCACATTCTTTTTCCCCATTTTTGAGGCACAGTCTGCCATGCAAAGAAACATGTGAATGATTTTCATGCTAAAAGAGTGATAACTGTTGGTAACATTTTGGGTAAATCTTTCAGTGAGATGCAATGGCTTACTAATCTCTGATCACTTGTCCAACAACCAGCCTGGTGAGATAGCATTATTTGGCAGTGACAATACAGGAGAGTTAGCAGAAAGCACATCTGGATGATCACAGTAGAATAATAAGAATGGATTCAGGTTTTCTTAAACTGATATGTGACTGCACCCCAAACATCTGCATTTCCCTCTCTTCCTGTGTTCACCAGGTGACCATGACTGTATTAATTTGGTTGACTGGGAATGCTAAGTATATTTAGATATATTTCTTTGAACTGCAACCAGTATGAAATGTCTAGCCAGTCTGACTAGTATAGGCCTATAATAAAATTTTTCAGGAGATTTTCTTATCTGAAGTTCTTAAATTATACCTTTGTAAAGGAGTACGTGTCCCTAGTATGTGATGGGAATTAGCATACTGCTTAGAAATGCGTTTTTTTCACTTGCTGACTAGAACAGTCTGGTTTGTTTCGTCGTTTTTTGTGTGTGTGTGTGTGTTGTCATGTTTTTCTTTGTCTTCAAACTAGATCACAGTTATTTAATGATAAAATTTAATAGTGTTCACTAAATACTTACAATGTGTATATGCAAAACAATAATCAACCTAGCAGTGAGCTTCAAACATGTCATATGGATTATTTTTTTGTGCAGATCAAGTCAAGATTATATACTAGATATATGAGCATGCTTCTTATTGAGGTTCTTTACAAGAGGAGAAAACATCCCATTGGTGTTTGGATAAATCCCCTGGTACATACTACTTCCTCTCATGATATCCATAGGTGCCTGGTGGCCAAGGTGTGGAAAAAAAATAGCAAGTGCAGAAGGAAAACAGTGGCCAGCTGGGAGCATGGTTTGGAACTTGCAATAATAGTTGTACAGATATGAGTGAGTAGTAGTATTAGTGACATGTGGTTGTATATAAATAGAAAATATGCATTTCTTTCCTTCCCTTCATAGTTTCTGTTCCTAATGCTGACACGTTTGAACAGTTTCTATAAAGTAGAACCTTGAAATACAGTTACTGTTTCACCCAGTAATGACTCCCTACTCTTTTTCATAGGAGCCAAAGAAAAATTTAGGAAAAAAAAATACTGGGTACTGCATTTTGAAAAGCACTGTTTATGGCTTATACTAAAAATAATGCCTCTACTAATGTTTCTTGTCGATAAAAATCTATCCTCAAGTGATTTCTAGTTCCTTTCTGCTCTGGGAAGGATTCTCTAGGGAAAGTGTAATTGCTTTATTGATTGAATAGTACAAGGTTTTAAATAGCTGTATGAGTAGTTGACTTTTATGTGAAGTTACAAAAGTTTCTCTTCAACCTGATTAATTCAGCAAGCAGAGCATGAAAGTGTTTCTGCACAAGCACAGAAATTCAGAGTTCACACGACAAGATCACCAAGTCATTCAGCTTTGCAAGACTCATTGCATTGTCCTAGCTGTACAATGGTAGTACTTAAGGTTTGCTATATCAGGGGAGGAAAAAAAAAAAAAAGTAAAATGTTAGAAAACCTTACCCATTATTTTTGTATATGAAGATTTTACACTAAATTGGAAAAACAAAACCACAACCTCACTTTTTATCTGCTTTCATTCCAACTGCATGCATAAAAAGATGCATGTGGTGCAATTTGGCCCTTCGGTGACTAAAGGCATATACTGTACTGAATTACAAAGTACACTTCCAGTGTATCTTTGAAAGGAAATATATTCTCAGTTTACAGTGAGCTTGACTCTGAAGAGGAAAAAATGATTTTTTCTTTTTGTCATTAAGTGAGGAAAATATATAACTTGTGTAAGATTGCCAAGGCCTGAGGGGGGGGAAAAAAAAATAGATGAGGGGAAAAAAAAAAAAAAAACAAAAAACCACAATTAAAAAGTACCACAAAAAACAGCAAATGCGTACTTTACAGCTGCAAAAATAACTGTCTGTGAAGTAATCTCTAGAAGATTACTTTTGGTTAGCATTTCTTTATGTAATGTTAGAGCCAAAAGAAAATCATAGTTAAGTGGGAAAAAAAAATACATATTTCAATGTGTATATGGCCTGGACCTTTGATGTTCTCCTAAGGCATTCTTTTATGCCTTTGTTAATTTGTGAAAGGTATTCCTTTACAGGCGAGGTACTATGGTTGAAAACCTGATCTAAGAAAAACAAGTGTAGAAATTACTGAAGTAATTTGCTTTTGTTATGCAAGTACTGAACTTCTTTGTTGCTTCAAAGGTGCTAAAAGCCATCTGAGGAGCTATCTGATAGGCTTTCCTTTGAGATTTGAGTCCTCTCAGACTTGAAAAGCACTTTGGTTTGTTAAGATCACTTGATCATCTAAAACAAACAAACAGGAAAAAAAAAGTGTCCATACGTTTTATATTTCATATTTCTCTTAACTTTATCTGAGTGTCGCAATCTTCAGCAAGAATAGTTTCTTACCCGTGGTCAAACCAACCCTTTTATTGCATTGGAATAAAACTGTTGTGGAGCAAATAAACTTCCTTGCACTTCCGTGCTTAGTTATTGGGAACTGAATATATGGTATTAAGCAACTTGATGCAATTTCAGTTTCAATTTCTTTTATGTTTTTTAGTTTGGAGATGTGGAAAAAAAAAAAACTCCCTTTCTAAAAATGTATTTAATCTAAATGTAACCTTTTTCCAAGATCAGTTGTTGTTTTCAAGAAAAAAAAAAAAATCAGTTTTTCTAATCCATAGAAAGAAAATATCCATGTTCCTTGCTTTTTGTAGGGAGAGATGTTCTGTTCTTAAGTGGAGCATGCTTTCTCATGTTTCTGCGAACCAAACAAGAGCTTCATTTTGTTTGTTTTGAATATTTGTTTGAAATGAAGTTTCTAGACTAGATCTGTTTGAGACAATATCACATGTTCATCAGACAGCATGGAGATCCTTTCCAACCTAATTTTCTCATAGTTTCTTCATTAAATCCTAACACTCCACTGTATTACTTCGTATTGTTAAAGTGGTGGAACTATTTTATCCCTGACTAGCCTTTGAAGGGCATCAGTATCTCCTGGTTCCAGGATGTTAAGAAAGTTTAATTTTCAGATTGAAGCCTTTGAAATCTGAGTGTGTCAGTATGGAAGAGGATTGGTAACTTCAAATGATGGATCAGCAGTATACTTCAATCTTCTTGGCACACAAGTGTTCTTACATCCAGAAATCATATCCTGTTTCTAGAACAGTGGTATAATATTTTGCATTAATTGCTTTTGGTTCCCATCTACATTTCTGTTACCAGTCTTGAACTTAACTGTTATGTATTTGTTGTGATTAATCAAGCTATACACATACATCTGTTGTTATAGCCATGGAATTATGGGTTATGAGAGCATAAGGTTGGCATATTTGAGGAAAAAAAAAACAATTAAAATAGTCCTCCTGATAGCATTATTTGCCAAAAATCTCCCAAACAGAGTCAAAGAACTGTAAGTCCTTTGTGTGCCTCAACTTCATTTTAGATTATGCAGCATTGCAGAAAGTGTGAGATTAACTTGTTCCAAGTGACCCATTGGCCCTTAGGACCCGTCTACAGGATCTCAATGGCATTGAAGACCTTTAAGGGAGAAACAGTTTGATGACAAGGCCACCAACAGGTGCCACCAACCTCCACTTTTAATGCTAAACCAGGCTGCCCAGGGCCCCATCCAACCTGGCCTTGAACATCTTCAAGGATGGGGCATCCACAACCTTTCTGGGCAGCCTGTTCCAGTACCTTACCACTCTTTGGGTAAAGAATTTCCCCCTGATGTCCAACCTAAATCTCCCCTCCCTCAACTTGAAACCATTTCCCCTCGTCCTACACATATCTACCCTTTCAAAGAGTCAATTCCCCTCCCCTCTGTAGGCTCCCTTTAGGTATTGAAAGGCTGCAACGAGGTCACCCTGCAGCCTTCTTTTCTCCAGGCTGAACAAGCCCGGCTCCCTCTTCATTGGGGAGGTGCTCCAGTCCCCTGATCATTCTAGTGGCTCTCCTCTGGACCCTCTCCAACAGCTCCCTGTCTTTTTTTGTACTGCGGGCTCCACACTTGGACACAGTATTCCAGATGGGGCCTCACAAGAGCAGAGTAGAGAGGGACAATCACCTCCCTGTCCCTGCTGGCCACCCTTCTTTTGATGGACCCCAGGATACCGTTGCCCTCCTTGAGCCGCAAGAGCACACTGTTGGCTCATATATACACATGTACATTGATAGTCATAACTATTATATTTGTCCTTTTCTCTTAATAATTAGTTTTATCTCAACTCCCAATTTCTGCTTTTTTTTTTTTTTTAATTTTTAATTCTCTTTCCCATCTCACTGTGAAGGGAGTAAGTGGGTGAAAGACTGTAGTGCTGAGCCACCTGCTCAGTTAAACCACAACAGCAGCATAGAAGCATCACTAACAACCAAGCCACTCTTTAATAATATATGCCCACGTGTCTGTGGTCAGTGGCTCAGGGGACGTACTCTTTGCTACAGGTTCTCTGCACTATTTAGTGTTAACGCAAAATTGATGTGGATAGCAAGAGTGATGGATAGCTTTGTCAAAATCCTAAGAGTTTTTTGGCAGTAATGTACTTTTTTTTCTCACTATGTCCTTTGTTCAGTGCAAATGGTAACAGTAACAGCAGTGGAGAGGTCTAGACTGTTATATTTGTTATAATTTGAGTCATTTATTTTTAGATTAAATCAGTTGTCACTTAGTTGGCAAGGCTTAGGAAGACCATTATTCTGTTAAACTGGGTCTGGATGTAATGGTCTGATGAACACAGTATGATTTCTCTTCTCCTAAAACAAATAATAATAATGCAGATGTAGACAACATTGATAGTAAATGAGTGTATGGAGCTAGAGTTACCTAGGCTTCGCCAAATGAGAAGAACAAATTTTAGTAACAAAGCCAAAATAAAAAAATATTTCCCTCTGTGAAAAGATTGAGCTCTTCCAAATGAGGATGTGGTCCTGGATCAGACTGAAGGATGACTCCCATGTATCAGGAAATAATTATTGTTTTGTTTTCTCAAAATGAAAGAAGCCAAATTGTGAAGACTAGTTTGGCTAAGGCTGCACTGATGTTTGCCCACTTATAGCATCTCCCAAGAACTGGAAAGTAACTACGATGTTCAGTTAGCCATAAATTTAGGGTGGAGTTTGTATGGTCAGTGGCCACTCTTCCCTAAACCTATGAGTAACTGTCTAACTGAGCAGAAGACATTTTGTCTTCTTCAGCTGTGATAGGAGTCCCATATTTTCTCATGAGGCAGAAACTGTCAGGTGAAAGTAAAGCAGCTGTTCCCTGCAGGCAGTCAATCTTATGTCTGTCAGCCTTTTCTGTCAGAGGCAGTTGTATGTGGGTTTTCTCTGTTACAGTTCAGTAGTACTAGAGACAATCCTTAGATGCTAGATGAAATTCATGAATTGGAGCTCTTTGTTAGTATAAATAAAAATGACAACAGGGAACATTAAGAACCAAAACCAAAATATTTTGCTGTCCAGCTGGTGTACTGCTGGGTAATTTTTTAATTTATTTTCTTCATTTTTTTCAGTTCTACGGGATGACTTCCGACAAAATCCATCAGATGTAATGGTAGCTGTGGGTGAACCTGCTGTGATGGAATGTCAGCCTCCAAGAGGTCACCCAGAACCCACTATATCATGGAAAAAAGATGGGACTCCTCTAGATGACAAAGACGAGAGAATTACAGTAAGTATAAGAAGGGCATTGTGTGAAGAATTTGTTGGGTAAGATCAGCTAATCTAAAATTATTAGTCTCTTGATATGTGGGCCATGTTATACTTTCCAGGCTTCGTCCTTCCTTGCCTAAAAAGCAAAGTTAGTTTGCATTCAGCTTTGAATGCATTCTTTAGTCTCTCATGCTACTTTATTGTACACTATGCATTTGTTGGTTTAAAAGGACCATGCGAAACTTGGGTTCATCTCTTCCTTAGAGAAATTAAACACTTGTGAATATGAAATTCATTATGTCTGTCTCTGTCCTATAATTTTCTTCTTTTTTTATCCACTTAAAATTTCTGCAACCTGTATCTGCCTTCTTTAGCAGGAAAGAGGAAGTGCTAAGTGAGATTTTCTTTTGCAATTGTTTTGAAAAGAAACTGTGCAAAAGAGCTGTACACTGTATTAGAAAGGATAAGAAAGCTTTTGGGATATTTCTTTACAGAGATGATGGCTTATCCTGTACTCTCAAATTAAGCTATTGTCCCAGTGAAATTGTTGTGTTCATTTGTAGCTGTAGCTTGCTAAATAGTGTACAATTACCCAAGATTATATAAAAAGCAGCTTCTCAAATCACAAAATTATCACTCTTAATTTTTGCTAAGAAAAACAATAAGCTAATGAGCATAAGTGGCTCACAGAAATTATAAGGAAAAGTGGAGTTCAGAAGTCATTTGTATGCTGGCAACTTGGTGGTCCAAAACATCTTTCCATATGGTAAGAAACTATTGTGTGAATTTACATATCGTGTAGGATCCTGTTGGTATTTCAAGGATTATTAGTATATAAAGCTAGATTGGAGGCATATACAATTTATATACCTCAAAGATATGATCAAATGAGGGAAGTTTTTAATGGAAGAACACTTAAACACCAGCAACCTAAGTAAAAAATTAGCTTTGTTGCAAATTTAAATTGCCTGTTGCTTTGCTTGCTTTTTGCAAACAAGACAAAGCTTGGGCAGTTTGAACCTCAAGCATATGCGTACATTTAAATTTTAAAGTGCCCCATAGAACCTATACTGATTGCTGGCTATTAATGTAATTCCTCCCATCATGCTTAAAAAGAACTTGCAATTTCCTTTTAAAATTTCCTTCCTACTGTGACAAGTCGATTGATCTGTGATAAGGAGAAGATTTCAGTGCTGCTTTTTCTTCAGGAAGTGCTTTCTTAAGTCACATTTTTCTATTGCTGTCTTGAAGGAATTTCAGGTGTTCCCTATTGAGTACATTCCCTTTGTTACACATTAAAACTGCTCTTCTTCCAGCTGTCAGAACAAAGACATACCCAGAACAAAGGCAGCTGTCACTGATTGGCAACACCACCTGTATTTATGAAAAGTGTGCTTATGGTGGAATACAGCCCCTCACTTTGGTTTTGTTTTATCATTATTTTATAAGTCACCTACCTAGTATTCATTCACAAAGATGTTTTGTGGAGTTATGTTATGTTACCAGTTTCTGCTTCCAAAAACCAAACAAATGAGAATGAGTTTTGATGTAGGTGTAGAAATACACATTTCACATGCTGAAATGAATGTTTGTGTTCAGAGGTGTAAAATAACAATGCTGAAACAGCTAATTCAACTGCATTATTTTATGTCCTATATGCCTGGCAGTTTCTTAAACAGCACTTTGAATATCATGCCTGCTTTCTCACAAGCAAGAGAGTGAAGCTACATTGTAATGCAGATTTACATTGACTTACAGCTGCAGCAGGATCTTCCCAAGCGGATAAATGTACCTCTCAACAGCTTTGCTGTGACCATCTGTATTACCTTGCAAGGGTCTGGGAGACAAGGGGAGAATGGGACCTGGAATAGAGAATGTGCTGAAAGACAGATGGACAAGAAGTATTAATTTTGAAAACTGCTTTAGAATTACTGAATTTCTCTTACCGCATTTTGAATTATTTCCATTTGTGTTTAAAAACACAAACATAAAGAATTAAAACAGTACAAAAATTGAAGAATCAATTTGGTGGATTTTGGATAGACTTCTTTTTTTATATGAGATAGATCAACCTTGTTTTTCTTTTTTGCAAAATTATTTTTATTATTATTATTATTTAAATGTATATATTTAAAGTTAACTCCAATATTAATTAAAATTTATGCTAAAGCTCCCAGTGACATCAATAAGAATAAATTTTAGGTAATACAGCTTGCAGGCACTACCTTCCTCTTTTTTTAAGCCATGAAATTACCGGATCAGGAAATGTCAAAATGTATATTTTGATGTTCAATATGTATGTAATAACAGCATCCTTACAGTCAATGAAAATGCTTATTGTGGCTCCACTTTGAAAGGATTTCTAGCTGCTTTCATTCTTAACGGTTTGTTGATTCTTGACTCAATGTCATTTTAAGAAGTGTGTAGAGCTGTTTAAAGCATTTAATTTTAATGCATTTTTGTCTGAAAAGGAATTTAAAATAAGCATTAAGATTATACTTCTTAGGTATAGTGAGTGATGTTTGGCACCTCTTCTCTGATTCGTATCTGTACTTTCTTCAAGAATGTGTCCATGCCATGCAGCAACCCTTCTTTTAACTTAGGGAGGCTTTTCATTCTCATCTGAAATGGCAGTGTTCATCTTTGCATCAGCAGAACTGGGCTTTACAGGCTGAATGGTAAGGGTGCTGGAGAATCAGAGGTGGTAGCTAGGCTCCTGACAGAGATCTTGAAGCTAGAGATTTAAATAAATAGCAGTTAAATAAGATCCAAGTTAAGGCACAGCTTCCTTTGGAATGCAATAAAAAGAAAATATTATTTTGTCCTGGTGAGGTTAAGGAAATTGATATGTTTATGTAGGTGAGATAATAAAAATCAAAGTGCTCTTTGCATATTTTTGGTCCATTTGTAGGGCAAATAAATGTGCTATGAAAAGAAATAAATTTATATGTGTTTCAAGTTGTAAGCAGTAGTGAGTGGAACAATTATGAAATGAAAGTATGGGTCTGGGCACAGCTATCTGTGTTAGACCGTAGAAATAGACATCATCTTAGAGCACAGCTCTCCCAGTATTGCTCTTTTTTTACTTCAAGTTGTACTCTGTACATGTTGTTCATTCTACACGTGTCCGCTGGATGATTCTGATGAAGAATCATCATCCAAAATTTGTTTCTCTTTGCTCTTGAATATGTTATCTATAAGCAGATTTATCAATGCAGCATAGCTAAACATAATTTTTCCTATGTGTATCTTTCATACTGCATTATGAAAGCGTATGTTTGATATGTCTAATGCTTCTATGTTCGTTGCAAAAGGAGGAGGAATGACAGTCTTGCATGTGAAGCAAATGCTTATCTTTAACTTAATTTGTTGAATTGAAAAACAATTACTGTGAGGCCAGAGCACAATTAGTGAGATTCTGTTCTCATCAGACTAATTTTTCTCATGGGATCATTGTGGAATGAAGAATCTCTCCTACTACAGATAGGAGAAAAAAAAAAAAAAAAAAAAAAAACTTCAGTAAAGTCCATTAAGTATCTTTAAGTTCTCATTGTAAACAACTTAAAAATCAGATGTGATTTCTCAATTTTAAGATATTTCATCTGTACTAGGACTGGGAGCTGAGATACTGTGGAGAAAGAAAATGTAAGGTCTTGACTACAAATAATGCAGAAGAGAACTCACCGAGTTACGGAAATTCCTCAGCCTGTTTCTAACCCTTACTGTTGTTCATGCACTTGGAATTATTGTCTTGACAGATCAAATTCATATTGAATTCCTTGGAGCAAAGATCAAGGCCAGGGCCAGGAGCAGGCTTACCCCAGCAGTCTAGCCAACTTCTTTACATGGCAGCCTAGTTTCATAGTCACGTGTTTCAGGCACTTACCTTGGAGCTGAAAGCTATGAATTTACATTGCTGTAGGTTAAAGAGGAGGAAGTGGAGTCAATCTTCTAATTTCTGCTGACGTTTCTAATCACAGGGTTTGGTCTTTCCCACTGTGTTTTGTCTAGATAGAGTTGGCAGGAGCATCAGTGGCTGTGTAAGGACTCACTTAGGCATTCAAGATATTGCAGTATTTAAGGGTTAGTTGTAAGCCTGAGTAAAGTACCTCTAGTTAGCCTCCATTCCCTTTTCAGCCTTCCTGTTGTACCCTAAATCCCTTCACTACTTTTCAAATGGTGTCCTCACTGCTTTCCTACCATGTACCACTAAAATGAAATTACCACCTCATTCCCCATCTGTTTCCTCCATCTCACAACCAGCTGTAGTATTTACCTAGCCTTTCTCTCCCACATGTCTAGCCACATTCTGATGTCTGATTAATGCTAACTGCTTGCATCAAGGTAATAACTTTGATGTCAGATAAGCAAAATGTCTTGCTCTACACTGGAATGTAAAGGGACTCTTCCTTTGCTATGCAGTTAAATTAAATTGCTGGTGTGCTGTGATTAGTGCAGTGTTGTCTACCTGCTGTCTATCTTTGCTCAGAGCCTCTCTTAAGGAACTTCCTTGCAGTTCTATCTTTATGAATCTGAATGCAACTGCTTGTGTACAAAATGCTGACATCAGTAATCTAACCAAGATGGCATGGCCTTTGAGCATGTCTTCAGGCAAGACATGGCAATAATTATGGACTTTAAGGAGTATAAAGCATTTAAAGAGGAGGTTGTGGTTCTCTCATCTAGACAGGGAAGCCTTCTTGGTTCTCTGTCTCAATTTGTCTCATATGTTATTAGCAATGTCTGCTTAATTAACTAAACCTCAAAAAATCACAATGCAGTCAGAAGGCCTATAATTATCAATACTTTCCCAGTGAGAGAATGTGTTGCTTAAGCTCCAGATCAAGTTGATGGTTGTGCAAGAGTTGAAGGTCAGAGTTTCACAGCTTCTTCTTTTCTTGCTACATGACTAGCCCATGCTTCAGGAGGCTTCTTAGTTGTTCACATGTTGGAGGGTATTGGAGGGTGATGGGAGGAAAGAGATATGTATACTGAAAATGAAATTTTAATAGCTAAAATCTTTTACTTACACGTGAAAAGGAAGGCTGGTAGCTAAAAAAGAAATCCTTTGTAATTGAATACAAAAAGCAAAGCTCTTGCAATCACAGTGCTGAACCAAAGTTTTATTGCAATTTCCCTCTTTTTTCATATTAACTCTTATCTATCATTTATCCTGAATCATCCTCATTTGATTTTTGAAAGAAAAACCTTCCGAAGCCATTTATCTTTCCTTGTTCAGGATTCCTAGCTTTTAAGATCAAAGTATAGGATGAATAATGCATACAGATTTTCATTCCTTTTGTGTGTGGCTTTCTTGTGACAATTTTGAATGACTTACATTCTTATTTTAGATGTTGTAACTAGAATTCTTACCCTGGCCATTAAATAGTACATCAAAAATACAAGATATTTATTCCCTTGCAAAATGCTATTTTTAAACAAGTAAGTCAAGAAATTGTTTCCTACAAAACATTAAAAAAAAAAAAAAAAAATTAAGCCTATTATCATTTTCTGTGACAGGAAAACCTCTTCAAAACTGCTATCTGCAGAAAAACAGTTTATTTATTTGACCCATTTATTTTGTTAATGAATTGTCAAGAAGACTTGATTCATGCTTCTTCCTGTAGACCATTCACAACCTCTTTGAGCTTTAACAAGTTTAAAACAAGACAGGTGATCTCAATATGATCTCAGTCAGAAAAAGAAGGAAGTAATGGAAGAAATTACTATACGTGTAATTTAAAGAAGAAAAGAGAAAGTATTGGAGGGAATAGTGGAAAACGCAAAAACTAATTCTGTATTTATCTAAAGGGGCCTTTGCTTCTAAAGATGAATTGTAATGGGAAGAACTGCAAAGGAGAGATAAATCAAGGAAAAGGAAACAAAACCTGATTGAGTTTGCTGTGCGCTGTTCAGGAATAACAATCTTAACTGCTTAAAAAAAGTTTTATTCCTGAAACAAATCATACAGTTATTGTGCCACACTCTTAATTAATTCAAGATGTTCATCCTAATTTATTTTTTCTCAATTTCTTTTTTTCTGGCCTCTCTCCTTTTCATTAATTTCTTAATCTCTAGTCTTTAAACATCTTGGTCTCCCAAATTACATATTTTAGAAATGTAGCAAAGAAATGTAAATTTCTGTAGATGTAATGCCTACTTTATAGGTTAACACAGTCTGTCCTGTGGAGACCTGCATGAAAGATCATGGCCTGGGCATGCAGCACACAAAGCAGTGTGTGTAGGGAGAGCAGCAGCTAACTCCAGTTAAGTGTTTTATTTCATTTTAATTGTTTTTCTTTTGGGAGGCAGATTAAAGGGCAGGCAGCAATTTCCTATTTCTTACTAACCCTTGTGGGTTCCCAATATGTATTTGTTGTCTCCCAGCAATTTCCTTTCTTTCCAGTACCTTTTCTTCATTCTGTCTCTTGTTTTTACTTCCTAAGAGGGTTGGCTTCTGCTCTACCTATCTTTTTCCTTCTGCTGATCTCTACAATGGTGGCTTCCTCAAGGATCAAGAGTTGTTTTTATTAATGATTTATACTTCTTCTGCTATTAATATTGCTTCCTCTGGCAACACAATTGGAGCTGCTATGAGTTAACTTGGCGCCCAAAGAGGAAAAAATGCGAAAGATTGTGAAAAATAATTTGAAACCACATAGCTATCCCAGAGGATGATGAGAATGTTTCTAAATCCTGCTTTTTTTTTTTTTTTTTTTTTGCTTTTAATTTTTCCAGAATGCGACAATTGTTTTTCTGTGCTCAAGCTTAAAGCCCTGTTTCAGAGTCCCTGTTGCTCTTGTTGGACACTCTCTACTCTTCAATGTCTTTAACACTCACTATCATTGAAAATATATCTTCTGGATAGTCTTCCTTGTTTCCTGTGCTAACCTTGCTAGATGTCATAACCATGCCAATTGTCGTGCATTTTTATCCAGATGACTTTCTTGCCTTCCTCCTCAATTCTACCTGCATGTTTGTTTCCACCCTCAATGTGTCTAAACCTCTGGAGTTTCCAAATCTGCACAACCATTGTGAAGACCAAGGTTTCTTCACCTTTGAATCTTCTGCTACACACCCATTTCACAAGACTTTTTTTTTTTTTGTGGTGGTGATGATGTTGTTATCACTGGGATATCTGAACTCTTTTCAGTGGTACATTTATGACTAGCATTTGTTGGATCATTTTGAGTGTTCTTATGTGTGCTTTTTAACTGAGTCCAAAAAAACATTGTTCTTCAGATGACCTATCTCTACTTGTGAGACTGTAAAAATCTCACTAATCCTAGTAGCCTAACTACTACTCAAGAATGAACAACTTACTGACAAAGAAGAAGGTAAAATATTTTAAAACAAACTTTTTTGTATTCCTTGTTATCTTCCTTCACACTTTTCAGTTTAGATTATATACCTAATCATACTCCCCTCTTATTTTGGACTGTCCTTTTAAATGAAAACTCTTTGCCTCCATCACACTCACAGTAGTTTCTAACTCTGATCACAACTGGGAATAGTGACAGCTTGTATTTCTACAAGCATGGAAGTGAGCATGGATTGAAAATCCCAACCTTTTACAAGATTTTGTCCTCACAGCATTTTGCAGGTTTGCCATTTTAAAGAGCACAGCTATGCAGACTTTGTCAGGCAGATGTGAGCTCATTCAGTTCGCTCTTTGAATTGACCAGAAGCCATATGGCAGCGGTTAATGTGGCGCCGAGCCTGAGCTAATAAGCCCTGCTGAGAGACAGGCTAGATCACTCAGGCACGGTATTGTACTAATATGGCCACACAGCTTCTGTTGTGCTGAGAATAAGGGCAAAAGAGCTTGCATTGGCTTGAGGTCCCCACATGCCAAGCCAAAGCAAATGGCCTGAAAACATGCATGTGGACACTGTCTTACTTCTCTACAGCTCCTGTGAGTCAATGCTCCAGATACTTCTTTGGAGAATGAGCTGCCTTCTCCATTAGCACAGGGTGTTTTCTGCAAGAAAACAATGAGAAAATGACAGTTTGCAAGTTAGTCTAAAGTGTTTTGAGTCGTATTTAATGTCACAATATGTTCTTATTGGCTAAAATGAATAATTGCTGACTCTGTGCCTTCAGTGTTTTGATGCTGAATAAAGTGTAGGACATGATAAACCATGCATTGGTTCACACTTATTGGAATATGTTTTAGAAGAATCTACACTGAAGAATCTAGAGGAAAGGGCTAATGAACCACTCGGTGGGCATTGGTAAAGAATAACCAAAGCGCTGCTTCTGTTCAGTAGAAATCTCCAAAAGGAAGTGTTGGTCTGTGCAAACAGTGGGAAGGGCAGGAGAAACAATATGTGGAACAGAGGGATGGCTGAGAATGTGCTGGGTATCATAGAGATGAGATTTGCATTTAGGACAAAACTGACCTCCTCTGATCCCAAAGGCATTCCTTATAAAAGTATAATTTGCTGAGCAAGGTTATGAGACTTAGGAAACTCTGTCCACGTGATCTGAAATTACTGGCATTTAAACTTACCATAATTTAGCATTAGGCTAAAAGTTTGATCATTAAGTTACTGCCATTTTTAATCATGTTATTGTTGATTATACTGTCAGATTTTTTTCTCCCTGTAGCTAAGGGTATCTGTGCATTCCGCTTTTTTCACAACTTTCAAAAATGTTCCTTTGCATCAGTAATGTACATTGCATCAACTGTTTTATTTTTATTCTCACTGCTTAAAATGTCAAGCATGCATAACTATGGTTTCCCTTATTGTTTCATCCTGCATTAATAAAAAGTACTCATTTAATGTGAAACAAGTATGTATTTTGCTCTACTCTATTTTACAATGATTTCTACTGAAGAAAGTTGTCTTGCAAATATTCTGTAGACTTAAAGGAATTAGAAAACTCCTCACTGAGTCAAAATTCTCCACAGATTTCTTTTGTTACTAGTCATGAACTGATGACCTAGATAGTAAAAGAAAATAAATGCTGGCAGCAAATATGGTATTTGTTAGAAATTTGAGTTTTGAGCCTTCCACAGTGCTAGACATTAGACTATCAGAATTTTCTTGTAAAATGGCTTATTGAGAGTTTTGAGCTTCTGGAATATGAATGATATAAATGGAGTCTGGGTAGCTTCTCCTCTTTTTTTTTTTTTTTTTTTTTTAAAAGTTAAAAATTAATTAAAAATTAAAGGCTGTTATCTTAGACTAGGTTACTTGAGCTTTCCAGAGCGTGTAAGACTTTATGATTTGAGCAGTTAAGAGCAAAGGTGGTTTATGCTGAGAAAGTATATCCTTTGTTTTGTTTGGCTGATACTCTAGTGGGTTGTTTTTGTTGTTTTTGTTGTTTTTTCTCTTGTGGGGAATGGGATAAGGGAGATGAAGAAAGGATGTGGGAGGGAAATTATTTCTTCATTCATTTTATTCTCTTAATGAAAAAGAAACATTTTTGTTTGGTTAGGTTCTTTAAGCAGTCAGGAAAGGAGATTATATTATGCACAGTAAAGATGAGGACTGGGTTTAGAAATTTGACTCTTCTCTCCCCCTCTTCTCATCAGCTGTGTGGAAATGCTAAATGTAGCGGGGACTGATTCCTAACGATGTCAAAAACAGCGAGAAACAAAACAATATTTGAAATACCAAACATTTAGAACCTTCTTTGACTATGTTACACCAGACATTAGATCTCATGCTGGGAAGTCTGTACACAGACTGTACAGTCACAAAATGTACTCAGAAGAAAGTTCAGTCCATTGTTCATGGGGTAGAACATCTCTTTGTATCAAATATTTAAAAAAAAAAAGTAGGAAGTGTCTGTGTTTCTAGTTCTTTCGTGCTGATTCCTGGACCTTTGAGCCTTTTGCTTTATTTTTTTACTGTATTTATATTTACTTTATACTTGTATACAGAATTATTACCTTTTGTATAGCGTGGAAGACCTTTAACAGCCAAGTATCCAACAGAACTCAATGCGTAATTTGTGGTAAGTCTGTCTCAGCGAAGTGAATCGATCCAACTCCTCACTTTCAGTGTTTAAAAAAAAAAAACACTGAAACCCACTTGGTTTAGAGGGGGGGAAAGTACATTTTTGTTCTTGTAAGTCTCTAGTGGACCTTATAAATTTGATTGTTCTTGGCACTTTTGATACTCCTAGTTGCTTGCACACCACAGCAACCACATGTTGTCACTTAAAATCTAAATATCGGGTAACTGCTAACTGAAACTTTATTGTATATCATGCTTTTTTTAAGAATTAGTTTTGTAAAATAAGAATGACACTAACTCTAAAAGCATGTTTAATAAAACCTCAACAACCTATGTGCTGAGTTTGCACATATTATGTTCTCATAATCAAAAGAAAAATGTAGAATAAAAATAGTAGACAAGAATAGTGCCCATTTTTGGAGCCTTGAACAGATGTAAGTGATTAGAGCTTCTTATTTGGTTTGCTTTGATTTTTTTTTTTTTTTTTTTTTTTTTGGTCTACTTTTTGAAAGTTCTGTCAACTTCATTTTTTCTCATTTCACTATGTTTGGATAGTTTTGCCTTACTGAATTTCCTGTGATGCTTCTGGTTAAATTAAAAGTATAGTCCAAATCTCAGCACTTCAAAAATAATAATTTTTCAGTTCTTGGGTTTCCTCAACCAAACAGAGTACTTCTCTCTCTCTGGGTAATAATATACTCACAATTTCTAACTGCCAAGTTCAGATAGTCCCACACTGTTGCACTAACATAAACTTTGTAGGGTATTATTCCAGACTCCTGTGTAATATTGTGCAGGTCAGAGCCTAACAAGAAACCCATGACTTTCTTTCCTTATCTAGAGAGAGCTAGAGAAAAATTGTTGCTAATATTATGCATCCTGCGCTTAGGTCAATGATACAATTGATCTTTATTTTTTCTCCTATCTAACAGGAACCTACTTGGCAAATAGCACAGGAAGATTGATTTTTATTTATTTTTTTTTTTTAACATGGTTAAAAAAAATGGTGCGGGTGGTTAGCTGTATTGAATCTAGTTATTGTCAATTTTCCAAATGGTTATACCATTCAGAGTACTGAAGTTTTCAAAGTGAAATACAATGACATGATAGCTTGGGCTTCCCTCCCTCATCACACTGACTGCAGACTCCGCAGATATTGCTCTGCCAATTCATTTAGAGTCATTTGGCTCTCATGGCTACTCTAAAGTCTGGTGTTCAGTTTGAAAGTTTCTCTTGGAGCAAGACCTGACAAAATCCGAAAGGAAAAAGTTTACCTGTTAGGAGTATGATGTTGTTACCTCAGAATCTGCAAGTACCCAATTGAAGCTATTTTACGGTTTGTGATAGGTATTCCAAATTTAAGGAATGAATGTTTCTCTCTGGCAGGTCTGTATTTTGAATAGAGTTAAAGATAAGCTGTCTATATCATGAGACAATACATTCATTACTACATTGTTTTTTAAGGAGAATTGTGAATATTTTCATACTGAGAAAATTGTTTTACAGTAAGGGAAAGATTGCCTTGAGGTACAAAGACTGCAAGCTAAGCAGAGCAGATTGCTGTGCTGCTGGAATCTTCCTGTGAGATTTTGGGCAAGCTGTGAAATTATTCAGTACTTCTTGTTCAGCATTTCATGAGTTGTGAAACTGAATTCATTCATACATGTAAAGCAGCCTGACGGTATAACCACAAAGTTGTGTTGTGCCACTTGGCCAAAGTGCAAAGTATTAACACATCCTAAATCTTTTTTTTTTTTTTTTTGTAGGCAAAACAGTAGAATAATATTCATACTCTCATACTCAGGCTATGGTACGTGCATAGCGACTGCATGATCTGCATGATCCTTGCAGGATCTATCCCATATACAGATATTTTGATCTTTCCTTTTATTTTAAAGGAAACAATTATAAACCACTTGTGGTTTAACCCAGCAGCAGGTCAGCACCACACTGCTCTTTGCTTACTGCCTCTCAACCCCTCCTGCTTTCCAGTGGGATGGGGACAGAATAAAATAAATAAAAAAACAAAACAAAAAAAAAAAAAAAAGAATCTGTGGGTTGGGGGGGGAAAAAAAAAAAAAAGAAATACTGAGTCAGAAAAGGAAGAGGAAAAAGGATAATAGTAATGATAGTGTGTGTGTGTGTGTGTGTGTGTGTGTGTGTGTGTGCATTTACAGTGATGCATAGTTGCTCACCATTCACCAACAGATGTTCAGCCAATTTCTGAGCAGTGGCTGCCAGTGCTGCCAACTCCCCACAGTTTTCCAAGTTTTTTTCACATGATGCTGTATGGTATGGAATATCCCTTTGGCCAGTTCAGGTCAACTGTCCTGGTTCTGTTCCCTCCTAGCGCCTCGTACCCCACCTCAGGCCCCCTCACTGGCAGGACAGTATGAGAAGCTGAAAAACTTAAATGTCTTTGGCTTTATATAGCACTGCTCAGCACTAACTTTAACATCGGTGTGTTATCAACTTTATTTTTCTCCTAGAGCCAAAACATAGCATCATACTGGACACTATGAAGGAAAAATCAACTCTGTCCCAGCTGAAGCAGGGTACCACTCAAGTTGTATGCTGAAACATCAAAGTGATGTTGAAATTACTTTCCCTTTCAGTCTGGATTCTCAAAAGTTTCTTGGGAGATTTTTATTCATGAAGGCAGTGATTAGCGCGCTTTATGAAAATGCACTTGTACTCACAAGTACATTTCAGTGCATTACAGAAGGCAGTTTCTCATCTTTGTAGCAGATACATATCTCACATTTCAGTGTCATTATTACTATGCTGTCCTGTCAATGAGCCTCAAATTCACCTTGAAGGTTCAGCCCTGGGGATGCCAGCTGAACCTTTGACCCTTTTGTTTTGACTGTCACCAAGGTTAACACATCATTACAGCTTCTGATGTTTTAGATACCTGTTCGTTTTGGAGCCTTTTTCAACCTATGCTGCTTCAGACAACTTAAATAGAAGCCTCAGTGACTCACTGTTGTTTCATAGGAATGTTTTGATGATTTTTGATCAAGTATAATTTTTCCTACTTTTGTATAAAAATAGATGTTAAATTTATCACTTTTTTTTTCTGTCTTACTAAAACATGACCTTTATAACAGGAAACCAAAAATGAAAAGATAAGCATCTTCTTTCTAAGTTTGAAAATAGGGAGATTCATACCTGAATTGCTGATTACAGTGCGAAACAGCCACATTTGGCAGAAGAGTGTGTGGTAGCAGGCCAAAGGACATCACCAAGCATTGGCTATATGGAATATATTAGTCTAGCTACTGACAGGTTAAAAAAAACACTTACATTTAGTTTATTTGGATCTGTCCTACCAGTGTACCAGCTTGGGTAATTAGCCTGTTATAATTAAAATGGGTTTTGATTTACCAACCCTGAAAATTATGTTTGCAAATATTGTTTTTGTCTGCATGATTGGTCTCTAGCCAGGAGAGCTGTTTTATTAGAGAAGTCTGTTGATGGAGGTTTTACAACGTTATATTAAAATTCATTATTTTCTTATATTTTATCCTATAAGTGCATTCCTAATTAAGTCCAGTTTTGGTTTTTTTTGTCAGGACTGTCCACTGATAAACCAAATATGCCATTAGATTGACGAGACTGACTTGTTGTGGTTACCAGTTTTGTATTTATGAAATAATAAATGAAGAGATACCAAAATCAGTTTTATTTTCCTTCCTATTTTGTTTAAAATGACTTCCAAGTATTCTCTTTGGAGAATTAGCAGCAGGTAATGTTGAAAAATTTTATAAGGTAAAGGTGATTTGTTTATTCAGTGGAAAAAGCCAATGCAGTTTGTTTCTGCTAATGAATATGAATAGTCTTCTGGATCATGCTTTTGTATACTTCATCCCTTAGCTATGCCCAAGTACCTGCATTGTTCAGACTGTGCATAACGTTATTTATATCCTTTAAACATTCACTTGAAAAGGTTGAGATTTTAATGGGGCAATGCTGTATCCTCTTCTGCCATTTCTGAACACAATCTGTTAGGTGGCAAGCCTTAAATCACTTATTTCTTTCAGTTAAAATTGTCATTGTCTTCCTCTCAAACTTGTCTGGGAACTTGTAATTGTGAATGTAACAGCTACATTATCTACAGTTAGGTTGACACCACAGTTTGCCACTTTGGAAGCTTTTGAGTAGTCGTTTGACAGTGCTGCAGAAGAGCTTTCTGAAAAGGAAAGTCATTGTTTATTTAACCACATGATCACACAGCTAGGGAAATAACACTTCAAACCAGTCTGATATCTACACACTTATCTGACTACTTTAGCATCTAAAATTTATTTCTGATGGACTTCCGTATGCATCCTTTCTTCCAAAATCTTGCTTTATAAGCACTTGCTGTTCCACTCCTCAAGGAACTGTGCATGTCATTAAATTCCTTTTCCTGCTTTGATTTTCATCTCCTCATATGTCTCAGGGGCAGAGTTGCTGCTTTAATTTACAAATCTGTCAGTCTCAACAGAAGCCCAGTCCTCAGTTTCAGGGTGAACTTCTCCTTAGCATTTGTTGAAAAGTTACTATAAGGATCATAAACCTACACCTTTGTGCTGTTTCCAGGCAATCATGCTATGAGATTAGCTTGCTGTGTGGAGCAGAATGAGCATAGACCAAGACCTGGCTGATTTAATTGACAACCAGCTGAAACTGAGCTAGCAGTGATTCTAAAACCATTCTAGCAAAAAGCATCAGCAGCAGAACTAGGGAAGGAATTTTCTCCCTATAATTGGCCTTTGCGAGGCTACACCTTTAGTACTGTGCTCAGTTTCAGGCCCCTCAGTACAAGGAAGACATTGAGATCCTGGAGCGTGCCTGAAGAAGAGCAGTGAAGCTGCTTAAGAGTGTGGAATGCGGTTCTGATGGGGAGTGGCTGAGGGAACAGTATTTAGTCTGGAGAAGAGGAGGCTCAGGGGAGGCGTTATCTCTCTACAGTCACCTAACTGAAAGGAGGTGGTAGTGAGATGGGTGTTGGCTCTGCACCCAGCTAATAGTGATAGGATGAAAGGGAATGGCCTTAAGTTGTGCTAGGGGAGTTTCAGGATGGATATTTGGAAATTTTTCTTCTCCTAAAGAGTAGTGAGGTACTGGAACAGGCTGCTCAGAGAGTTTGTGGAGTCACCATCCCTGGAGGTGTTTGAGAAACTGTAGATGAGGCATGGAAGGACATGTTTTAATGGGCATGGTGGTGATGGGTTGATGGTTAGACTGGATGATCTTAAAGGTCTTTTCCAACCTTTATGATTCTAACACGTTATTAAAGGTAACTCTTAATACAGTTATATTTGTACTTTCTATGTGTAGAATGCACACATATCACATTGGTCTTTGCAAAGATGTTTAAAACTGTCATTATTCATATCTGTAGTGCAGACTTTAGTTCTTAGTTCTTATAGGTCATGAAAAAAATGTCTGAATTTTAACAATATTTTCCAGAATTTCAGTATTTCGTATTCCAAAATATAAGGACTATTTAAACATTTTTCTGAAATATAGTGAAAATATTCACAATGTATTCCACCAAACATTCATCGCCAAACTTCAGGCTTGGGAAAAACATGTAGTGTTTCATTGTAAATTTTGTTAAGATTTTATGACGTTTTTCTCAAATTTATACTAATAAATGCAACTCTTTGAAAGGGAAATAGAATCATAAGAACCATCTTTTTTTTTTATGTCTACATCAAACTTTCTTTAAAGCTCTACATTTTTGTGTCAGTTCTGTCTTTATTTTCAGTGGAGTTTGGCTGTGTTCTTTCTTCAAAAAACACTGTCTTAGGAAAAAAATTGTATGAAGTATATGAACTATGATACAAATATTATAAAGCTAAGTATGATGCAGAATTGATAACTCATTTAACTATTTTGTTTTTATGCTTAAAATGCTTAAGGGGTTTTTAGATCTTTTTTTCCTGCATTTCTGATTTTTTTTCTACGTAGACTTTGAAAACCCTAAACCATTTTAAAAAGAAAAATTGATTTCCAAGGATGCAAATAAGATTTCTCTCCTTTTTCTGAACATAAATAAGCAAAAACTAAAAAAAATAAGTGGATCTGTGTGAGAACAAAGTTGTTCACTAAAGCAAAAAAAGAGTGAACTATAAGTCTTGCTAACAGTGTTTTGATAAGGTTTTACCTTGGTGCTAACAGTAGGGTACGGTAACATACCAAGATTTGTTTATGTACTCTTAATAACACCAAGTCTTGTGCTAGGAGTTTCATTGCATGCTAACATCAGAGAGGAATAGTAAGGGAATGCTGCAGAGAAAGCAATTATTCCAGCAGGGCCACAGGACCTCCTCCATGTCTTGGGCATCCATTTACCATGGATAGATGAGAGAGCTACTATAGGCAAGCCCTGTTTTCCACACTTCAGATTCCTTGCCTGTTCATTCTGTAACGTTTACATACTGAGCAGGTTTCAGTTCCATAGTTAAGGGCTGAGTGAGAAGAGCTAAACTGCCTGGCAGTGTGTCTTGTGGAAGGTGGTGCTGAATTTCTCAAAGGTAACTTAGTAATAGGCTGCAAATGAGGACATTTGGAGGTAGCGTAGCTTAGAGATAGTGATGGAAGCTGTGTGAGTGCTACGGAGCAGTGATCCCGCATGGAGATTTAGAACACTGCATGCTTTATTTTGCTTGATTGCAGCCAATTTTTGGCCAATTGCAAGAGTAATAGAAACCCCACCGTCTGTAGTTTCACAGTGGATAGAGTGGCTTCACTATCCATTGCTCAAGACGAACTTTATCTTTGTATTCAGTTGAGGTAACAGAGAACTGAACACTTTGTGAACTGCCTGAGATCTACAGGTCACTCACTGCCTATTGAGTCTATCTACAGGGTTGAAAGTTGGGCATGAAGGGAAAACAAAAATAACGATACTAGACTGCTGTTTGGGCTGGGGAAATTGGGTGAGTGGATATTCATCTCTCTGTGCATATTTTTTCCTTCTTGTATGTTTAGATTTTAGGATCTTCTAAGCAGGAGTCTTTAATATCTAGCCTGGTAATTTTTCAGTGTTCCTTCAATAAAAGTGAAAGTTACCATCAAAATTGCTTTGGTTTCCTGTAGCAGCAGCTTTTTAGTGTGATCCTGTAGAACAAATCTTGTGTGCAGACCACAGAAAATACATTGAAAACTATTATTTATGGGTTGCATGTACTGCAGCTGACAAGAACTGCAGTGATCTCTGATCGAAGAGTGAAATGTGGCAGATTAATGTATGACTTTTAAATCTTTGTAAAAAAATGAGCAACAGAGCGTGTGTGTTGCTTTTTTTTTTTTTTCCTTGAAAGTGTGTTTCATAAATGATGTGAAATGATGTGAGAGGTTTAATGTCTTCAGAACTATGTATGCTAGTCATTGTCTTACTGTGAAGGTTAGTGCTTGGGCTTAGCCAACAATAAATGGAGTAGAAGTATAACTTTTCTGAAGCATGATGTAATTGCCATGATAAGTCATCTTGGTCAAAAGTAAGAGAATTGGTAGGTTTTTAATATTCATATTACAAAGTGTTGTCTATTTTGGAAGGTTAGATTTTATGAAGTATTTGTGTGTTTGTAGTGCCAGTACTCCTGTGGAAGTAAAATTCATTGCAAAGTATTGGAAAAAAAGAAGTGTTAAATGAGAGGTCAAATCTGTCTTAAAACTCAAAACTGTCAAAATATCAATTTGATACTATACCCTCAGTAAGTTTGCAGGTGACAACAAGTTGCCTGGAAGTGTCGATCTGCCTGGGGGTAGTGAGACCTTGCAGAGGGACCTGGACAGGCTGGAGAGCTGGGCTGAAGCCAATGGGATGAGGTTCAAGAAGACCAAATGCCAGGTCCTGCACTTTGGCCACAACAACCCCAGGCAATGGTACAGGTTTGGGGCAGAGTGGCTGGAAGACTGTGTAGAGGAAATGGACCTGGGGGTATTGATTGATACTTGGCTGAACACAAGCCAACATTGAGCCCAGGTGGCCAAGAAGGCCCATGGCATCCTGGCTTGCAGCAGAAACAGTGTTGCCAGCAGGAACAGGGAAGTAATTGTCCCCTTGTACTCAGCACTGGTGAGGCTGCACCTCGAGTACTGTGTCCAGTTTTGGGCAAGAAACACATTAAGGCCCTGGAGCAGATTCAAAGAAGGGCAACAAACGGTGAGGGATCTGGAGCGCAGGGCTTATGAGGAGCGGCTGAAGGAGCTGGGATTGTTCTTCAGTCTGGAGGAGGCTCGGGGGAGACCTCATTGCTCTCTATAACTTCCTGAAGGGAGGTTGTACTGAGCTGGGGGTCGGCCTCTCCCCTTGTGTAACTGGTGATAGGACTAGAGGGAATGGCTTCAAGTTGTGCAAGGGGAGGTTCAGGCTGGACGTTAGGAAATACTACTTCTCTGGACAGGTGCTGGAATGGGCTGCCCAGGGAGGTGGTGGAGTCACCAACCCTGCAGGTGTTCAAGGAGCGTTTGGACGTTGTGTTGAGGGATATGGTTTAGTGAGTACTATTAATGATTGGTGGATGGTTGGACTGGATGATCTTGTAGGTCTTTTCCAACCTTGGTGATTCTGTGGTTCTGTGAAAATGTATGAAAGGACTCAATTCGTTTTGTGCTATCATTAATAACTTTTTTATTTCATGAGTTTTGTCTTCAGTTTGTATTCTGTACCAAATAGGGCTCAGTTTTTCCCTCTGGAAGAAAGGAAGAAATTCCTTCTTCCCTTGGGAAGCTACTGAGCAGAAAGCTTCCTTCAATCGAGTGTAGGAAGTGAAACAGTCACAGGAAGGATGTGACAGTCTGTAATTTATATCCACTTCAGTCAGGAGCCAGCAGTGAGCAACCAGTCTTGGAGGGCCATACCTCCTCCTTGGGACAAGTGGGAATCTATGCCAAATTTGTTGTAACTCAGATGCTCACTAAAGCCAAGGCTGGAAATAATGACCTGCTGCACAGGCCCATTCCAAAAGAAAAAAAAAAAAAGGAATAATTTTTTCGTTCTATTCTCTTTCCTCAGACTGTGATCATTTTGTTGTTCCAGAATTGTACTTTTAAGTCTAGTACTTTGCATTTTTAAAGCCTTTCAATTTCTCATGAGAGCTCATTGTAGGAAGCTTATGAACCTCTACTTCTAAGCTCTTAATAACTGGAATCCTGTCACGACAGTTCTCTTTAGAAGACCCTACATTAGGACTCTGATAAATCATTTATTTTGACACTGTTGCAGTGAGAGTTCTGTACTCTGAGCAGTGTCTTTCCTCAAATTATGACTCTCAGTGGAGTTTTGCCTAGCCATGCATCTCAGCCATGAAACTGAAAATGAGAATTCTGCTGTTGGATACTCTCAGCCTGCACAACTGCTTTTCTGAGAGGACTGTAGGAAGTTTCCTATTGAGTAAATGCACATGATACTGAGTTGTCTTAAATCAATATTGTTGTCCTGCTGGCAAAACCCCAGATCTAGAAAAGTAACAAGACACTGCTCAATACCAGCAATGACATTAGGAAATTAAACCCCCTTGAAGTTAGCAGCAGTCTGTGCTCCTCTGAAATGGTATGGTGCTCATCCTCTCCATTAGGTCTTGCACAGCTGAGACATAATCTGCAGCAGGATAAGAAACTGGATCCAGTCATGTAAACTGTCCTTGTGCTGTCTGGAGTGATGGCCTAAAGTCACCGCTTGCCTTCATTCTTGTGAACTTTTTGATGGAACCCTAAAGAATGGCTTTGTACCTCTGTCTTTTGCAGTGTAGGCGTGCTCAGTGGGGAATTGGCTGCTGAATACCTCTGTAGATTTGGGCTATACTGTTTATTTGTGGTTACTAGATCTTAAAATGTATGGTTTGTTCAAACTGTTTTCCCATATTACATTTGTAATACTTAGGTAAAATAATAAAAACTGAAATACTTCTGTGGTGAATTGGCCCCAGTTAGTCTGGGATTTTATCCTTGGAGGTGTGCAAACAACACATTGGTGGTAATACTTTTAAAAATTCCTGTGTAACAGATCCTTGTGACTGAAGGGGAAAGAAATGTAGACATACCAGGCAATGAGATCAGTTCAAGTTCAGTTTTATTTCTGATTTCAGTCACTATTTGCAGTGAAAGCTACCTACACCAGTGCATCCAGGGGAGATCCATGCAGCAGGCTAAATACACAGTTCAACAGAAGTATCATAGTTGTCAGTACAACACATTGTTCCCATCTGTGTCAGTAACATTTGGGTTCAGCTGAGCTTTCTGTACTTCTGGAAGGATGGTTCATTCCATATATTTTCTGGTGAGCCATAGGATGTGCTTGTATGTTGTGTTGCTCATTGGTTCATTAATTAACTCTAGTATATTGACTATTGCGTAAATAGTATTGTGAAAACCCGCTTCTGATGCAAAGATTTGTTTTTTTCTTTTTGAGATCTTAGTCGAGAAGATTTCAGGCCATGAAACATTTCTTGTAGGAGGATTTTAATGTTGATCTGTAACAACAATGGAAGTATTGCATAATCAATGTTTTGCACTGTATCTGTGAAAATGTTTCAAGAAAGTATTTTAGTGATTCAAATATTTTTGTATAAACATTGATGTCTGTTCAGAAATTAGTTCTTATTAGTGTGAGCCAATATGGCCTATTTTGAATTTTCTTTGTTGTTAACCAAAGCCAAATGTTTGTAGAAAGCAAGATGGAGACTGTTACGTTTTTAAATGCCTGACAATTTTATATGCTGAGATACAGATTTTTTTTTTTCTTCCCTGAGGTTGATTTATGACATTCTGCATATATATATTGCCTGTTTCCACCTATCTTGTGGAAAGTATTAAACACTTATGGTAATTCTGATATTTAGTGTCTCGTGATAATATTAAGTGCTAAACAACCTTCAGCTTCCTCTGAAGTCACCAAACAATTCGGGATGCACATAAGCCTTAACTCTTCATAGATTTCTGTCTTCTTATAGATATAGTCATTAGTAATAAGATCATAAAAGAAGGGAAATGTCTCATGAGCAGAACTGTGTCTGATTCTGACTTTCCATATATTCTAACCAAATTGTCAGATGTGCCAGAAGGAGCAGCTTTTCTGTTGTCATTTTTATGCCTTAAATACTCCTTCTTAAGGAAAGCTACCTTTGTATGCATTTTGCCTCATTCATTATAAACTCTAATTTCTAGTCTGTCATCATTTCAAGACTGTTGTGTTGGGAAACAATTGAATTGCATTTTGTCATTGCAGACTTATTGGAGAATGACCAGATGAAAGGTTTTTTAAAAACTTCTTTCATGTGGTATTTTGTGTTTGATCTGTAGAAAGCAACATGTCTTTTTAAGGTCCAAGAAAACAGAACCAGAAGTGAGAAAGACTTGCTTGAACTTTGAAGTTGAAATGAACATTGCTGGAGACCTATGCCAAACATGTTTTGATGGCTAGTGTCTTGCAATGATGCTTAAGCATGTTGTATAGGTAGGGAAGGATAGATGGGATTCATAAGGCTTGTAGGAAGATGCATGTTTTTAAATAAAAAATAAGCAGATATTCGTTTATCCTTTTTTATTCAGCCACTCTTAAAACTTCAGAATTCTAGTTTATTGCTTCTATTCCATGCCTTACAGCTTATGATGCAATGATAAGTAATAAAGTGGGTGTACTAATCTGTTTGGGATTGCTAGACCATATGGACAGAAATGTGTGAAGTCTGTGTTTCCTAAATAGGAAATAACTGTACAATTTTACTTGTATATCTTTACATAAATCTTACAATTGCTTGTACTCACCAAGTTCCATAATCATTGTGTTGTCATTAAGAAGTGGAGGTTACACTTTTGAAAATACAGAACTTATCAAACAGGCTAATATCTCATTCCCATCACATTTCATCCTAAATAAAATGTGATATTAAGTTCTACTGTAGAAGACTGAAATATGTGATTATTGTGATGCATATATACATATATACATACATACATATATATTCTGTTACATATGCAGAAAACATGATTGTACATACAGAGGTCAGTGTTTCATTCTGTATCCTAGGTTTGCTTTAGAATTATTATTGAACAGGACAGATTTCATTTATTAAATGGAATGCAACTAGGAGGTAAAAGAAAAATTTTAAAAATATTCTAGTCATCATTGTATTTGGATATATTGCTAATCACTTCTCTTGTCTTCTTTTTTTCTCATATTGCATAGCAAATTTCTCTGAATAGAAAATGTATCACCCACATATATGAAACATTTTTTAATGCAGACAGGTGTGGATTTTTATGTACAGAAATTTACAAACACGCACAAACATAGGTGAATAAAATATGGTTGTAGGATAAGTATATATTTGTACAGAAATTCTGAATACCTGGTGGTATGTTGTAGAACCCTTGGGTAAGTTTTTATGGATTTGATTTATTGGCTGACCAAGTTGATTCATTATTTGTATGATTTTATGCTGCTGGGTGGTCATAATTTACAATTCTGGACCTAGTTAGCTATGTGAGTGCCTGTAGTTTTCTGTATCAACATCTCTAATTATTGTTTAAAGAAATACATGAAGTAGACTTGCTTGAATGAACATTTTACTCATGGGGAGTAAAATATAATCAGGCAGGCAGGTCATAGAAAATAACTTTCAGTAAGCCTTTGTAAATCACTGTGTTATCATATATTCTGTTAGCATGTATGAAACTCCATATGTATTATATACAACCAAAGATCATCTGTGAATTGCTGATTGCAATCTTTTTTTCCCAACAGTATTCAGTACTATTTTCATATTCTCTACTTGCTGGACCCTAGTAAAATTGTTAGGCAGAGAACAGTATGAAATCTTGAGGGGACATTAAAAGTCAGAAAGTGACATGACATCATTTCTGTATAAATAAAATATCATACTTGCTTCTGTGTTTTCAAAATCGAACTTAAGGCTTTGGCAGTTAGCAAAGCAATTCTTTTCCCAAGGTATGCAACATCTACGAGAATAAGTAAGAAAGTTGTTTAGTATGTCTTGTTCACTGGGAAGAAAGGACTTATCTTTGTAGCTGGTATATAAAAGTTTTTCTGGAATTTTCCCTGTAATGTTACACTGCCTGTTACTTTTTCAAGCCATTATAACTTTTGAGTCCAGTTAATGTGTTCTGAGGCAGGGGCACAAATATGAAAAGAAGATTCGAAGCGCTCAAACTAAAATTCATGGTTAACTGTGAAGTGTCCACAGACAAAGATCTGATGTGTTATAATTTCAGATACTACCTCCATCTGTGATTTGTCTGCTTACTGCTCTTGATACCAGATATGATATAGCTACAAAAATGCACATACGTGTATTCCACTGTGTACTTTGTTAGATAAAGCTATTGTTCCATAATCTGTATGTATTTGTAGGATTTTCTGTTGAGAGAAAAAGTGGCAAACATGGCACATATAGAACATAATTTTGTCATAGCTACAGATTTAATTTGTAATGTCTTGTTAATAAATAGAAGTTCTTGATCAATCTTACTTGGATGATGGGCAATTAATTGTTAGAACTCAATGGAAAACCTGGGCAGGGGACCAGCAGAGGAAGTACAATTTCTTCTAGCCATCTGTGAATGCTTAATTATAGATGTGTGTAATTCTACATGCACTTCTGATACATTTTATCATTATTTTATCATTATAGCGTAATTTATCATATTTTTATTCATAGGTTGTCTTCATTATTGCTGAAGTTCTTAACCTCTATTTTGCTTTAAAAGAGAAAAAAAAAAAAACAAAAAACAAAAAAAAACCTAAAGGTAAAAAATAAAACAAAAATCTAAATGCGTTAAAAATTTCTATATTGGAACCACAGTTACTTTCCGTAGGCATGCCATATGTTTGAAAATCTGCCTCAAAGACCATGAGAGTAGAAAGAGAATGTTCATAGGTTTATGCAAGACATGAGAGAATGTTTCCTCTAAATCCTTATGTAAATCTCAAATAACTTGGATGAAAATCAGCTTTCAGTAATTTTTAATTGTTCAAATGTTTCTGCCTTAAAGCTTTTTTTCCATCTGTGCTTTGAAGAGGATTTGTGGTGATTCCTAGAAGAAATTCAGAAGAATAGCTCGTGTTAGTGGTTGAAATTGTGCAAAATGCACAGTTGTGTCAAGTTGTAAAGGCTTTGGAGGGGATTTTCTTAAATGCCAAATTCACAGAGGAGCACAAATACTGCTGATTGTCAGTCGGACTTAAGCTTTTAAAACATGTATGAAAATCACAGCTTCCAAATTGTATGGATTTGAAATCATCAGTGGGTTCAGTAAATTCTTGTGATGTGCAAATACATTTCTTTCTTAAATCCAGCACATTCGGTATTGATGTTTTAATTTCTGCACTTATATCTGAATATATAGGTATTCCTAACTGGATATGGAAATAGTTCTGGAATTGTTTTTTAAAACCCTTTGTATATATTAATTGAAAGTTAGTAGTGTTCTGTGATTTAGGGATAGGTAAAACAAGAATAAATATAGATAGGTTATTAGCTATAAGTTATGCTCTCCCCTTGCTTATTGTTTCAGGAGGTTAACAATCTAAAAGTTTCAAGTTTTTAAAATATGTGCATTTGCAGGTTACTTTTTATTATTGTTATTATTCATACTTGAAATCCCCATTGAAATTACAGCATTACAAGACTGTGGGTTACAAAAGATGCATCTTTTATGTTCTCAAACAATGAATGCCAAAGGCAAAAGAATGAAATTTGTATGCAATACTATCTGTGTTATATGTGCATGTTCATTTATCTCAATAACTGACTGTCATCTTTGTGTGTGTACATCTTACAGTGATAATAAGAGACCAACACTGCTCAAGATGTCACATTTTCAAGGATAGATTTCTAGCTGCAGGCAACTTGAACAAAATACCTCATAGAGAGTACACATACATACACTCTCTTCCTGTCACTGACCACGTTAGATCCTTTTATTTAGTTTTCCCCTTGGCTTTTATTTATTACTTTCTTCCATATGTGCCTTGAACTTCAGTATTTTTCAAGTTAATAAATACTGTTAAATTGTTCATTCCTCTTATTTTCTATTATCCTTGATTTGTCCTAGATCAGAGGTGGAAAGCTTATGATCACATACACAAGAAAGAACGATGCTGGCAAGTATGTTTGTGTTGGAACAAACATGGTTGGAGAACGTGAAAGCGAAGTTGCAGAGCTCACTGTTTTAGGTAAGAACTCTTCTTTAAGACTGTGTTAATGAAAATATCCACATGTAAGAAAATGTCCAACTTTGTTTTTCCTAGGAAGCCTTTAATTAAGAATTTTCAGTGTTTATCGTAGAATCATAGAATCAGCAAGTTTCAAAAAGACCTCCAAGATCATGTAGTACAACTGTCCGTCTACAACCAATATTTCCTCACTAAACTGTGTCCCTTAGTACCACATCTAAACATTTCTTGAACATCTCCAGAGATAACAACTCAACTACATCCCTGGATGTGCCTGACAATCTTTTTGGAGAATATTTTTCTTCTAATATCCAATGCTGTAAATAAACAAAAATGGCCCCAGTACTGACCTCTGGGGTGCATCACTTATGACTGGCTGTCAAATGGATTTAACTCCAATTGCAGTAACCCTTTGGGCCTGTCCATCCAGGCAGACTTTTACTCAGCAAACAGTGCATCTGTCCAAGCCACAAGTAGCCAGTTTCTCCAGGCAAAAGCTGTGGGACACTGTATCAGATTTAGCTTTGCTAACTCGAGCAAAACTACGTCCACAGCATTTCCTTTTCCTATTGAGCGGATTATTTTGCAACAAAACATGTTTGGGCTGGTCAGTCAGGACCTGTCTTTCAGGAATCCACGCTCGCTGTCCTGTACATGCCAGGTGATTGCACTCAGAATGATCTGTTTCCTGACCTTCCCTGGCACCAAGCTCAGACTGACAGGCCTGTAGTTCCCCAGATCCACTTTTCTGCCCTTCTTGTAGAATAGTATTACATTCACCAACTCTAGTCAACTGGGACATCCCCAATTAAAATGGGAGGGCCGGTAAAGTATTAAAGGTTTGGCAAGCACCTCCACCAACTCCTTCAGTACCCTTGGATGGATCCCATCCCTGTGGATTTGTAGATGTAATAGGTTACTAACCATTTCCCCTTAGATTATTAAGGTCTCATGCTGATCTCTGTCTCTGAATTGCAGCTGAGTAGACTGGATGCCCTGAGAAAAAACTGCTTTTACTAATAAAGACTGAGGCAAAGAAGACATTTAGTATCTCAGCCTTTCCTCATCTCTTGTCAGTATGTTTCCATTCACATCCAATAAAGGATGGAGATTCTCCTTAGTCCCTCTTTTATTATTTATGTAATTATAAAAACATTTTTATTGTCTTTTGCTGGAGTGACAAGTTTAATTCTAGCTGGGTTTTGGGCCTACTAATTTCTTCCCTGCATAACCTCATGACGTTTTTGAAGTCTTCCTGAATTGCCTGCTTCTTCTTCCAGAGGTCATAAATTTCGTTATTTTTCTTTAGTTCCAAAAGAAACTCTCTGTTCAGACAGGTTGGTCTTCTTTCCCACAAGCTTTTCTTTCAGCATATGAGAATAGACTGCTCCAGTGCCTTCAAGATGTCATTCTTCAAGAATGTTTGGCCTCTGTGTACTGCTTTGTCCTTCAAAACTGCTTCCCAAGGGACCCTGTCAACCTGGTCCAAAATCAGCTCCTACAAAAGTCCAAAGTAGCAGTCCTGCTGACTGCAGAACTTCTTATTCAGGTTTAAGGTCTATCTTCTCAGTCTTACACTGTCGTCTGTTTTCACTAATGTTTAGAAATACGATGCAAACAACTTGAAGTCTTGTTCAGAGTTTGTGAAGCAGTAATTTCCTTAATAAATTGAGCTTATCTGCCATTTTTAAGTTGTTGAGATGGAATATGCAGCAAGATAGTGTGATTACTTTTTAGAAGCTAAAGGCTTCATGTGATCCACCATCTTGTTGCTTTGTTTTTTGTTGTTGTGTTTTTTTTTTTAGTACACCTTTAATATACCTTTGAAGCACCTTGGGAGGAAATTTATCATTAAGTAGCCTTTAGAAACTTCCAAGCAAAATCTAAGATTGAAAGAAAGTTGTGTTTATATGAGTAATCTGGGCTCTTAGTCAGCAGTATTGGTGAATCAGTCTACTACTAACCAGAGAATCACTATATGAACTGTTACATGTAATTTATGCTGGAAAATATTACTTTCTAAAAACTTATGAGAGGGATTCATCAGAGAGATCTTTCTTTCAATTTTACTCCATGTGGTTTTCTCTTCAAATGTATTTCTGATATTCATCCTGAAAAATCTAGTGAGCATTTCTTTTAAAACAGGACAAGCTTTGACTGTCTTATCAAGTCAGACTTTAGATACGAGTCAAAAAGCATGAGAAGCATTCTGACCTCATACATTAATATCTTCCAGCATCAGTCCTCTCTTTATAGTTTTTTCGTTATCTGGAAGTTGAAATTTTGCTTTTAGGTCTGCTTTAGATCAGAGGGAGGATTATAAGCCAGAGACTGTAATATTAGAAAGTTTCAAAGTGTTCCCTGCTAAGCTTTCCTTGTATTTACCAAATAATTGTCTGACAAAGATAGACACTCAAACTAGTATCACTGTAATTCCTTTTACCACTTGAATGACAGTATTATGAATAAGCAAACAAAAGCTCTTGGACTATTACTCTACTATAGGGAAGTGAACTAAGGAACAGTGTGTCCTAGGGTTCAATTCTGTTCGCCATTTTTATCAATGATCTGCATACAGAAGCAGAGTGCATCCTCTACAAGTTCACTGATGATTCTAAACTGGGAGGTGCTGTTGATTCCCTGGAGGGATGAGAGGTCTTGCAAAGGATTTTAAGTAATTTGGAGCCATCAACAATGGCATGAAGTTCTTTAAAGGAAATTCTTAACTTGGGACAGAGTAATGCCTGCCACAGGCACAGTCTGGGCAATGAATGGATGGAGAGCAGCTCAACAGAAAGGGATTTGAGGGTGCTGGTGACAGCAGGCTCAGCGTGAGCTAGCAGTGTGCCCTGGTGGCCCAGAGTACAAACCACATTTTTGGGTTGTGTTAAAAAAGAGGCAATTCTCTTGTTGTGTTGAGCATTAATGTGGCCTCACCTTGAATATTGTGTATAGTTCTGGGCTCCACCATATAAAAAGAATGATAAGGTCCTTGAGAGCATCCACAGGAGGACAGCCAAGCTGATAGCAGGGCTGAAGGCATGTTCATGAGGGGAGGCTGAGAACACTTGAACTGGCCAGTCTGGAGAAAAAGAAATTGAGGTGATCTTACTGCTTTTTGCAGCTGCCTAAGATGGGGATACAGAGGGAGGTGCAGGGCTCTGCACCTGGGAACCGATCATAGAGCATGAGGGAAGGGTACGGTAGGCTCACACTGGACACTGGGATACATTTCTTTAATGTAAGGGTGGTTATACACTGGAACAGTTGTCCTAGAGAGGTAGTTAATACCCAATGCCAATCAGTGTTCAAGAGACTTTTGCACAACACCCTCTCATTAGTGTGCATTAACTTCTGGTTAGCCTGGAAGTCCTGTAGAAATTAGGCAGTTGCACTCAATGGCCTTTGAAAGTCCCTTCCAACTGGACCTCTTCAGTGCAATCCTCAATAAATAAACTTAGAACGTTCAATGCGTTAAAAGAAAATAAAGATTAATATGCAGGCAAGGGTAATTGTAGAAATCTTCTGTGCTTCCTCACTTCAAATACATTACTCTGTTATCAATTCCTCTCTCAGAGGGCAGAGCTAAGATATACAAAATATGCTGAAATTGCATGTTGCAGTCCTGAATCCCAACTTGAGATCTCAATCCTGAGTTGGGGTTGATAGGACTCTGAAGAGGAGGAAACTGTCTTCAGGTAAATATTTCCTAAGTACATAGAATTCAAATTGATCAGGCACACAGAATCTAATCTTTATTTTCAAGAGTTGTAGATGGAAACAATACAGAGTTCAGCACACCTCCAGGTTGTTTTGGGGAGTCTTTTGTTTGTTTGTTCTTATTTGTTCGTTGTTTTTTGTTGGTTGGCTGGTTGTTTTTTTTTTTTTCCCCCATTGCTCAGCAATCATATCCTTACCAGGTCAGTCCTTTTTATTTTACAAAATTAAGTTAAATATTTTTCCCTTAAGTGTTCTTACTATGATGCTTAATCTGGTACATTCAGATTACATTTTTATTGTACCTATAAAAAAGTAGATGCATGTACATATATCTATAAATGTAGGGTTTTTTTGTTTGTTTGTTTTAATTTTTATTTACTGATTGTGAAACATGGCTTTAATTGACATCATGAACATCAGGTTGCTGTTTTAATATTGTTTGCCTAGCGTTATAAAGCAATACAAAGGTAAGTTTTCTATGAGACAGGTGTCCTGCTGGTCTGGACATCGTCCAGACTAATGGAAGTTCTTTTATAGGGTTTTGTGTTGCCTTTTCCAATTCAGTCTTTTTTAAACCATTTATTAAGGCTTTATAATAATGAATTTCTAATGTTTTTGTCTGTATCATCAAAGTGATATTCATGAAGTATCATACTAGTCAAACCTAACACAAATGTCACTTTCTAAGAATATGAAGCTGTCTTTCCCCCTTCCTTGTTCTTTTGTACTCTTGTTAGAAATATGTAGTGTATTTTTTGAATATTTACAGTTCCTGATTATGCCAATGGTTTCATACTCTTCCAGTTTTAGTGGGCTGTATGTTGTACAAGTCTAAACACGTAGCTGTCTTCTCAACTCCCTTAAAGTTTTCATCGCTTTATAGATGAAAAAGTTCATCTGCCTTAATCAGCAGAACATGCAAAGCAACTCTCGTTCTCTTATGGACATCCTGTTGTCATCTGATACTGCCTTTCCAGATGAGTAATTCCGGGAGTGTCCCAGTAGTTGTCAAAATGCTTTTCTTTCTTGTGCTTGTGCAAGCTTCACTGTCCCCCGGTGTAAAATTCTATGGATAGCACAGAATCATAAAGCTTTGGATCCTATTGTACGTAGAAAAGTATATGGATTTCTTGCCTGGAATTTCTAGCTTGTAGAAGGGTTACCACAACAGCATGGTTTGTGCTGAAATTTCATTTTGTTTTAAGATATGGGAGAAAACTCTGCAAAATCTATATATATCTGACTCTAGTGATCCAGAACTGGGGTCACCTTTGTCCTACCGCTTATATCAGGAATAACAGCAATATTTGAGAACCAGAATAATACAGAAAAAATGGGCTTTTGCTTACTTTATGTGTGTTCATGAAAGAAGAATATCTCTTTCTAAACTAGCTGTGGAAGTGCTTGCACCAAATTCTAGCTGCTGCGGACATGTGCAAGCATCCTCATAGAGATACTGTGCTGGGCATTACTTGGAATCTAGTGAGATAGTACTTAGTTTGTGCTCTCTGTCTGAAGCTGTGCAGCAGATGAGTAGTCATTTGTCTGAGACTTCAGAGCAGGTCCATTTCTTTCTAAGGATCTGTACTTAAACAGATTAGCTGTTTAAGTTGTGTTTTCCTTCAGTTACATTTGACATTATGATATAAAAGAAAGAAGACTGTGTTTGGATCCTGAGGTGAATAATGCTAGCTGTCTACATGGCTACAGATCTTGTCTGCTGGCTGAGCTCCTATCCTGAGGCTAGGTGGCAGAGGAACAGTGGTAGAATCTCCATTGGATTCATCCCACTGTTCTCATTGCTCTAATGAATTGAACTTAGGGAAAATCACAATTTCACAGTTCAGGCACAGAACTGCTGGACTAATCCTTTTTTTTTTTTTTTCCCTTTTAGAAAGACCATCTTTTGTGAAGAGACCAAGTAATTTGGCTGTAACTGTGGATGACAGCGCTGAGTTTAAATGTGAGGCAAGAGGTGACCCAGTCCCTACAGTAAGATGGAGGAAAGATGATGGGGAATTACCAAAAGCAAGGTGTGTGTAATATATAGAATTATCTTTCTATTGATAATTAGTTTTGTACATGATGTAGCTGTTTGACAGCTAGCAATAATTTTTCTTGAATTAAGACAGAATAAGACATTTCTAATTACTATGGAGCTCTGAAATTATAATTTATATTAAAACTTAGCAACTACTTCTTCCAAAACTTCTGTTGTGACAGCACACAAATACAACAAAAAAGAACTCAGTTGAGTCAGTAATATCTGAAACATATTAATTCTTCACCTGATAAGTCTTCTGTAATTATTAAAACTGATGGGGAATGTATAACAGATAAATTAGGTTACAACAACAAGAAGGATTGGAATTGCAATTGATGTGAAATGCAATATGTTAATGTACCAAGCTGCCTTGATTATACCTGGTTTTGTTATTAAGAGTCTAATTTTTTTTTTCCTGTCTTTATTGCAATTCAGGCCAAAAAGTGAAATACCTTATTAAAAGGAAACATAGCTCTGGGATGTATTATTTATTTTCTTGAAATTCCCAGACATCACTTAAAAACCTGCTGGGGGGATAGTGGGTGGGAATTGAAGAAGATGCAGAATTAGTTGTCATCCAAATTCAGATTCCTGTTAATCTAGTCTATAGCTTTAATAAAAGCTATTGCATTTTTAAGAGAAATGTCTACTTTTCATGAAGAGAAACACATTGACAGCATTATGTACAGACGAAGAAAAGGTGACGAAAGAAGAGAAAATGGTAAAAGGCCACATCATTCTTTAAAAAAAAATATTGAATGTGTTGTGATTTATCTCGAATTTTAAGTAATTCTTGTCTTATCAAGGACAGTGTTTTCAAGCATATTAAAAAATAATAATTCTTCAATTCAGATGGAAAAATTATGGTGAAAATAAAAACTACTATTAAATTTACCTGTTAAAAGAATTCTAATACTTACAACGTTCTGCAATAGAGCTCTTTACAATTGTATTACACCGATTCTAGTGATGTCATAGAAACTGACCTGTGTTGGAAATTAAATCATAGTCAGGTTTGCATACTTATAGATACATTTTGCTTTGAAAAGTTTATTTTTACATTCTCGATTCGTAACAATTCACAAATATTTATAGGGGAAATGGATGAATAAAAAAATGTAGTGGTAGAACACCTTGCTCTTAGCCTTTATAGAAATTGTACAGAGTTCTGCCTTAGTTTTCTGTTAGTTTTTAATTCTGTATCACTTACCTTAGTTACATATTACTATGTATATTTAAAGGTATGAAATCCGTGATGATCATACCCTGAAAATCCGGAAAGTTATAGCAGGAGACATGGGCTCGTATACTTGTGTAGCAGAAAATATGGTAGGAAAAGCCGAAGCATCGGCAACTCTAACAGTGCAAGGTAAGAATGTTTTGTTACGTATTGCTCTAACCTACAGTTAAGAGAAGTGGGTTTTGTATACGGCAACTTCTTAGACTTGCTATAGGCAAACCAGTAGTGTTTGGGCACAACCCAAGTAACCATGTAAGCACAGTTGCTACTTATGCAGTATGTGCTATGCTGTGCTGTAAAAATGTATTACAAAAGTATAGTTTTAGTTTAAATTGTACTCTTAAGGAATAGGAGAATTTCAAATGCAGCATTTCTTGTAAGCAGTCTTCATGTTACTGGGATGAAGGATTGGGTACATTCTGGATTTCAGTGTGATCAGAACTATGTTACTTACTATCTTTGGACCTGAAATGCTAACAGAAAGAGTAAAACCAGTTTTGCCAAACTATTTTTTGCTTTAATTTTAGCTTCGGGTATCTACTGAACTTTTTCAATTAAGTGTAGTAAAGAAGTGGTGAATGATAAATGTGTGTGTGTGTATCTTTTAATACATTAACCCAGACCACTGGAATTTCTGTTGCTTTTTCATTATAAAAGCATAGCATAGCACTACTGTTTCTTTGTAAGATAAAATTCAGCGGAACTCAGTGAACTAATATGTATAAAAATTCTTCATTGCCTTTATATACACAATCCAGATGTTCACCATTCAGATAATCCTTCTCTTCCTTTCCTGGCTAGCAGACAGGCAATGATGTCATACTGAAGCTTTTTTTTTTTTTCTGCACGCCGATGGTCCTTCTATCCTTTTTTCTGTTCAGAGGGAATTAGTCATTATAGAGTTTTTGGGGAAGCATAGGCTTAAAAGTATTTTATTTGGTAGCAGGCCTCTCTTTTGACACATTTACTGTAGCAGGAAAGGTCTTGTCCTTAGCCCTCTCTCCTTTTCCAGTAGAAACATTTGGTGTCCTTAACACCTGTAGCTGTTGGGAAAACACAGGAAAGGAATTCTTTGGTTGAAGCGCCCATAAAACCAAGAATTTGGAGACATTGTCTTCCATTAGGCATCATGTTGATATATCAAAACTGACACCTTATGTTTGCAAAATAATCAGCTCTTATGCTCAGCATTTTAAAATGAAAGATTAATGGGTAAGCAGTAAGCAGTTTATTTAAAAGAAAAAGCCTGAATTATTTTTAACATGGCCATTTGTTCTGAAGATTGTCTTACATCGAATGTTAATCTTTTAGAATGTTAGCATTAAGAAAAATCCTATTATAACTGATTGAGTGGTTACCTTTCAGGAAATAAGCTATCAGTAACCATAATCCCCCTTATTCCTATTTAAATAATATGCAAACACATTCTGTTAATTCCATTTGGGTCTATGGTACTACTCAGATAGGAAATGGCAAGTTTATAGCTGTTAGAAATATAGAATGAGATCTTCTGAATTTTGATAATAAAACAGTACCTCTGAGGAATGGTTTTATAACCTAAGTTTTGCTTAAGCAAGATTCTTGAGTTATGTTTTTTTTTTAAGTACTTATACAGTAGATATTTGCATAGTAACAGCTTTACTCAGTGTATTGTCATAAGATAATTGGTTTCCCAATGTGAATGGATTGTTTTCTGATCCATTTTTCTTCACTAGTATGTCCATAGTATGAATTGATATGAGAAATCTTAATGGGTGAGGCCAATTTTTAGTTTTTAAGGTGGTAAATTATGATCAAAATCGATTTATTAGAGTGTCCAGGAGTCCTAAGTTTATGGAAGAAAGAAAACAAAAAAAATTCCTCTGTAAAACATACATTTTCCATTCAAAAAAAAAATCATTTTCCTGTTTTTCCTTCTCTTTCTCTTGCTTCTCCTTTCCCAGTGTTCTTCTTGTTCTTTTCTGATCACACCTTTCCCTCCTCTGCTTTCTTGTTTAAGCCACATGTTTTTTCTGAAGGGTCAGCTAATTGGTCATACTACATCCAGAGAGGTAGATTTGGTCCCCTTGTTTCAGTGCTTAAGATGACCTTGATCTTATAGCTCATTGGCTGATTTAAGAAATGGAAATGACCCGTCTCATGAACATTCAGTAATTAGTTTGTGTTCTGTTGACTGAGGAACGATACAGAAGTTCAGAATTCTGTTATGCTGAATAGAGGTATTTCCCTACATGTTTGTAAATAGAGAGCTGTGTTACAAATCACAGCCTCAAAAGTTGAATCTGCCACCTGTGTATGCTTTTTAAATTCAACAAAGGACAAAGAAAGTTGGTTGGTTTGTCTGTTTGCTGATGATGTTTTCATGCCAGATTGCCCTTCAAAGAAAGGAAGTGTAAGTGGTAACCCCAGAAGACGTGTCTGTTTTAGGAGAGGGGCAGTCACTGTCTGACAAAAGTCTATGCAGTCAAACTGCTGTCCTGAACTAAACATGACATAAAACAAAAAGTACTGTAAGCTGTGCACTTCAGGACACTTCTCAGGCCTTGGGATCGATCAGTGGCACTGCTAAAAAGATGATAGGTCCTGTGCTCATCATTTCTCAGGCCTCACATACTGATTGAACAGTATGTATTCTGCAGCCTGGGATTATCTAGGGTATTGAGAGGTGGAGATTGTAACACTGTGGCTAATTGAGATACCCAGGTGACAGGGATGTGTTGACAAGAGGTGATTAATAGTGAACCTGGTGTCTCACCAGGGAGTTAGCTGGAATCTAGCAGTACTTCAGAGTTAGCTGTAGCAGAATTGAACCTTTCGTTCATCACTGACCCCATTTGATCTAGCTGGCATTGGAGTACGGAGGACATCCCTACAGTACATAGGGTACATACAGCTCCATACAAGTATACACTGCAGCATCTAAGCCAGGAACAAACTTCCTGTATCTGTGGACCAATAACTATCAGCTGAGATGATTAAACTGTACATACTGGGAGGCTAATGGTAGGAAATGCAGGAAGTCAAAGGAATATTTCCATTCCAGTGGCACCAGCGTCACAGGTTCTGGATATTGGAATCAGTATTTAATCAGTATTTCCAAGCATAAAGTTGCTGAATTTGGGGGATTATAAGTGTTTGCTCTCTCTGTGTGAGGTACAGCTGCTATATTTTTATTGTTATCTTTTATCTTTTTTTTTTTTTCAGTTTCACTACTAGTACTAAAGCAAGTTTAGATTTCACTGTTGACATCAAAGTTTGAACTCCTCACTTAGGATTTTACTGTTGCAGCTTAAAAGTCTTTCCATTCCAAAAGTTCTTTGTTAAGTTATCTGTATTTTCTTCCTGGAAAATTAAATAGTTAAGCAAATGTAATCCTGGTGTTGTTTATATTCTCTTAAAATTAGAGAGCTGCAGTCCACTGTTTTCATTTGGTATCAATATGTAGTGCATATGTAAGGCATCCGTAGACACTGCTGAAAATACATGGAAGAGTTTCGTTCAGGAGATGATTAATTATTAAATACCTAAATCAATACAAGCTGCCAGGAAGTAGCCTGGAGTACAATACGTTTTATTTTACTGATCTGTAATAAGTAGCTGATGTGCTCCAGCAAAGGGAAATGATGGCCAAAAGTGTATCTCTGGATCCACTGGAGTAATGTTTTAGTCTCTAGCACTAAGAAAATCAGCTATATTTATTGTGCACGTATGTAATGTACATGCGGGATGCTTTTAATGTTTTCTTGGAGATCACTATTATGTGTTTTGCTTAGTTTTATGCCTTAAAGCAAGACTGTAGAAATGATAATACAATTTAACTGAATCCCGTTTTCTGAAGATAAACAAAATTACCAAGAATACATGCCTGTTCTAAAAAAGAATTCATTTTACCATTAGTGGAAATAGCAATAAGCCTTCTTCAAAAACAAGCAAAATTCACATTTAATCATAGAAATGCTTTTAAGTTAATCTAGCAATGAAAAGTTCTGCATAGTTTTTCCTGCTTTCACTTGCTTTTCTCCTATTTGAAGTACCTAACTAGGCTTTAAAAAAAAATAAAAATCCATTTTAATAAGCCTGTAATTTATGCTGAAATGAAGTTTACTCTCTGAAACAACTTGAAATTATGATTCCAGTGGAATTCCTCTTATGCTGTTGGCCAAGGGACCACTGTAACAATGACAGCATGGTTGCTGGTCATCAGGAAGAACAGGTTACATAGGCCAGTTGGAGAGGTCTTCATTTGTTAGTGTTTCTTCGTTGGTCACCAGTTGGTTGGTAGTAAACAGCAATCTTTAAAATTATGTTCTTTTTAGCTCCTTTGACTCAAACACTGAATGTGAAAGAGCTAGTGATAGTTGTTTGTAGTGCCCTGACTAAAACATATCTCCAAATGCTGGAGCAGTAACCAAACACTGAATTGTAAATGTTGTTCAAAGGCACTGAACATATTCAATGCTATCAATTTGGCAGGAAGATAGAATTCCTGAGGAAATTAGTTTGGCAAATTCTTGTTTTGCAGTGGTGATCTTTGATATCAAAGTTATTTCAGCTTATGATGTTATTAATGTTAAGGTCAACAGAAATTGCCTTACAGTGACAAGAACTTTCCATAAATGACTTCTGGCTGTGATTTTGTTGGGCTAGTCAACTGACAGGGAATTTTAATTTGAAAAGATGGCACATGCATCAGGTCTGGAATTTCCTCCACTTTCCATCCCTCTTTGTATAAAGTAGCTTCAAGGCACAATATAGAGACATCTATTTAATTAGGTTTCTGGGTAGGGCTAGGAAAAAACTACCCAGAATGAAAAGAAATAGGATTTGCTCTTTTATCTGTCAGATACCATATAAATGTTTCCACTGTGTCAGGCTTCTGGTACACATTATAAATTGGTGCAAATGTAATTGGTGTATAGGCATCTGAGTTGCATACATTAAAGTAACAAAGAAAAAATCTGAATTTTTGTGATTTTTTTTTTTTTTTTTTTTTTAATGGTGTTGTGGTATATGGTGGCTATAATGTGCTTCATCGAAGGCTTCACTGGGTCGTGGGTGGACTTAAACACTTGAATTTTAAAACAAGGATTTGGATTTGATTTAAAAAATCATACTTGTCTACTTGATCTCTCTTTATGCCACTTTTTCTCCTTTCTGAAAAACTTGGTTTTAAGCAATGCGCTCTTACATCCCCATGAAGGAGAAAGAAAGAATAATGACTGTCTTGTGAAGTTCAGGAGTTCTTAATTAATAAATTTCTGGCAGGATAAATGAGAGGAATCGTCTCTTGTGATTTGTATAGCTTAAAGGGATAGCCTTTTCCCCGTTAATTACTGCTGTAAACTATGACAGTACTTCAGATTCCTATCAATGATCTGAGGAGTCTGACTGCAATCTATTTCTGGTGAGAGATTATAAATCTTAGAAGTTAATCAGAGGGAAACGAGGAAACTATCTCAAGAAGAGATTAGTGCCCTGAAGGTTCTTGTTCTACTGATGCAAGTGATGAGCACTGAGATTCCTGAAGCATTTGTAGAACTCAGGGAAAAGGAACCAGTAAATATTTGAGTGAAATTTAAAAAAAAAAAAAAAAAAAAAAAAACACAGAGAGAGAGGGATTTATTGTTGCTTTAAATCCATGTGATGTATTTTGATAAATAACTGCTTTTGTGGTTTTTCTAGTTTATAACTAGTGTTTTTTTGTTTTTGTTTTTTTTTTACATAGCATCCCATAACAATTAATGCAATTGCTTACAGGGAAGGGAAGTAATGCTTTACAACTTTGGAGAACCATTACTGCAGTTAAGTACTTTGAAACAAGAAGTTGGGACAGATGTTTGTCAGCAAGTAGAACAGGATTCCAAATAATTTGGAGGGACATTACTGCAGAAATATGTTGAAGCTAGAGGCTTTCTCCTGTGGAAAGGATTTAATTGAGGCCCCATCTGGAGTACTGCCTCCAGGCTGGGCCCCCAGCACAGGGAAGATATGGAGCTTTTCGAAAGGGTCCAGAGGAGTGCCATGAACATGATCCAAGGGCTGGAACACCACTCATATGAAGACAGGCAGAAGGAGCTGGGTTTGTTCAGTCTGGAGAAGAGAAGCTTGCTTGGAGACCTCGTTGAGGCCTTTTGGTATTTAAAGGGAGATTATAAACATGAGAGAAATCAACTTTTTATGTGGCTAGTAGATAGTGCTAGGACAAGGGGGAATTATTTTAAGCTAATGGAGAAGAGACTTAGGATTAGATGTCAGTGGGAAGTTTTTTACTGAGGGAGTGATGAGGTGCTGGATCAGGTTGCCCAGAGAGATTGTGGATGCCCCATCCCTGGAGGTGTTTGAGGCCAGGTTGGACGGGGCCCTGGGCAACCTGATCTAGTGCTTGATCTAGTGGCTGGCAACCCTGCTGCAACCTTGAGGTCCCTTCCAACACAAGCCTTTCTCTGATTCTATGTTGCTATATCTTTTAAGCTTTCTCTGCAGAGAATTTAAAAAGGTAGGTTTGAATTAAATAATTCAGAACTCAATTAAAAAGTAGCAAATACTTTTTTGTAGTGTTTGCAATTTCCTAAAGCCCATGGCTAAGAAAAACTAAATTGTTTTTGTAAGCTTCACTATTGTAGATTCTGTGACTGCTACTGTAAAAATAATATTTCAATAATTCTGTCATTACAATAGACAAAGTAGTATTTTACTGCAAGTTGTTGTGCTTAGGGATTTGGGGATTTATGTATAAAATTAAGTAGAGTGCAAGGAATAATAACTTACTTTGGTTATTCATTAAATAATACTTCTTCTAAATGCTTATTCTGAAATAAATTTAGGCTTTATTAAATTATACTAAACATCTTCAAAAATGTAACACACTTTGGCTTTTTTTGTAACCAGTAAGTAATTTTGGTAAGGACTTACACAGTGATTATAATGCACTCCCTTATTTTTGTAATATTATGTGCATAATTAAAATCTGTCATCTCTGTGAATTAGTTCTTGACAAAAAATACTGACTTGTAACAGCAATGTGTTCAAACATTATTATGCTAAGCTGTCTGAGGCACTGTTTGTGTCTATGGATTATGTTTTGTTTGAACACTAAAATAATTCATCGTTAGGTGCTGAATAACACTCAAGAACAAATATAGGTAATAAAGTGTCTTGCAGCCTTTATGTGCAAGCTATGTTACCTGGTAGGCTTAGTATGAGGAGCTTACAGTGCAAGAAAAAAACATCTTAAACTGATAGACATCAAATACTCTCATGTTCTCAGTGGAAGAAAAACGCGCATTTCTTTTGTTCCAGTGACCACACATGAACTCCTATGGTTTGGGGTGATTTTTTCTTTTCATTTGATTATGGAATAGGGTGAGAGAAATAATAATTAAAAAAAAAGGTCTGAGTGCACATCGCATTGTTTGCTGTCTCATCATAAATACCCACTGCTCTCTAAACACAGCTCTGGGGGGCATTTTCTTTTCTTTTACATCTTTCAGTGGCATATAGGACTTGCATTTACTCAAATGAAACAGCTGCTCTCACTTTTGAAACAGTTAAGGTAGCACATTGATTCTTGGATCTCAGGACAGAGGAAAAAGTCAGCCAAGAGTTCTGCTGCAGTCCAGTCTTCCATCAACAAGAGTTGATGGACTTCTCTGTACCTCTCCTTTGAGTTATAGGGTGCTCAAATTGTGTCATTTTCCCTCAAAGAGTGTAACTAACTGAAATAAAAATAAAACTCTGAACTTATTTGCTAATATCCCTAGACAACCAAATCTGCAGCAGTACTTCATTTCACGCTACTAGTTGTTTTGAAAGCATCGCAGTCTTTTGGCAGAGGTGGACCATTGATTCACTGTATGAGAAACAGACAGTGGATTTTTTTATTTTTGTTTTTGCAGATTGTATTTAATTCTCTCTGTAGCTTGTTCCCTTTTCAACATGCCTAACAGTAAAAATTACTAGTACCTATTGGTTGTTTCCACTGTATTGAGTTCTTAAATCTTGCAATTTTTTCTCTAATTAAAAATTAACGCATCCTGAATGCCTTGCACATAAAACATCAAAAAAGTAAGTTTGGATTTTAGCATCCCTTTTGTAGACTTGAGTTGCCTGTATGTGAGAGCGTGTTGTCCCATGTGAGAAGTCCAGATTCCTTTTGAAAAAGTATCTATTTCATTTGGCATGCCTTACTGAGCATCACCTATAAAAAATAACATTTTGTAGATATCAGAAGTTGCTTCACTGTGGAGGTTTATTGTCCTTCCATTTTTAGTGTGTGCGTAGAGTCCATTGATCAGAGGACTTGGGCCATTTCTTGCAGATAGCTTTAACTTATTAGAAGATGGTCGCTATGGATTAAATACCTTTTTCAAAGAAGAAAACTGCTGTCATAAACCGCTTGGGGAAAAAAATCACGTTCCATTTCCTTTTCTGTTCTACTATCTTTTATTATAAGTAAAAAAAAATGCAACGGAAAGCTTCTAAGAATTCTTTAAATAGTATCCAGCCATCATATTCTTTTTGTACTTCTGCACAGCTTATTTAAAATGTGTCTATCTCTTTTCACTCTTTTAAAAGGCTTTAGTATAAATATTTGTAGCCACGACTACTTAGATTGCAGCAGTGCCTAGAATTACCTCCGTTCTTTTTAAACAGAGGGGAAGACAACTCTTCTTCAAAAGGGAGCAACTGGGTAACAGGACTCCACAGTTTACTGCATTGCTCCAGTTTTAAAATGGATGGTATTAAGCCTCTCGTAAGCGCTCCCACTAAATTGGGTTTAGTTTATATGATGTTTTAGGAAGAGTAAGAACAAGGTAGGGGGAAGAGAGAGTAGGAGAGGAACTTCTGGAAGGACTTAAATCTTTGCCCTCTCTCTGCATTCTACTCCCCATCTTTCAGAGCTCTCCTGTCACCTTGAGTCGCTGACTGCAGAGTTTATAAATGTTATAAACTGAGAGTATTGCATGAATTAACCAGAGAAGTGCTGCCTTTGAAAACCACACTGCAAAATCTCATTCCACATTTCTGATTTTATCATAGAAACCTTCATTGACTCCTGCAGAAAGAGAGATTATGAACTTTTTGATTTTGCATCAGCAAAATCAGTTGTAAATCAAAAAATCTTGTGTAAGTACATTGTGTGCCCAGATTTTTGCAATGGGTTTTTCTCAGACGTGCACATGTACACACTCACTTGTGTAACCTCATTCATCTTGACTTTTTAAAGGTTTTTTTAGGGAACATTTGCTGTGAAGCAAATATTAATGTGATATAGTTTCACAACGGACAGAGCACTGGATTTTACCATCTAGTTCAATCAATTCGAATTTGGAAGGTAAAAAAAAATCACCTCTTAGCCCAAATTCAATTTTAAAGGCTGTATTTGTACTGATAGAACAAAGAAACAGTGCTTGCTTTTTCTTCGTGAGACCTCTTTCTCTTAGCACGTGTTAGCTCTACTGAGTCCACAATCCCCTGCACTTTTTCTCTGGGTACCCAGCCATCAGGTGTAAGCCCTTGACCTCTGCTCAGTCTGAAAATATGTTCTACTAGCCTGGTCAGAGTAAGCAGCATGATGGTGTGGCTGCACAAGCTTCGGTGTCTGACTGTCTCATGGCTGCTATCATGGAGTGCAGCAGGTAAGCGTGAAGAGAAGTGCAACAGGCAGTCCGTAATGCCCAAGGGGTGGCATGGCCATGTCAGGCCTGCTGCCAGGTTACGCCCAGCACATAGGAGGTCTTCACTATTCCGCTTCAAGGGAATGTGAGTCAATTGCAAACGAGCAAACAGAAGGAAAGAAATGATTTTTTTAAAAAGCCTGTTGTGAAATATGTTGAGTAGCACAGTAGCTAATTGATTCTGAGATTTTAACTTTCTGTGCACTAAGCTGAAACTTTACTATAGGTTTCTGGATTTCCTACAATGATTCTTCTATCATAAGTGTTTATCCTAATGCTCAACCAGCACTCTTATTTTTTAATTTAATTCTCTTACCGTTACAGAAAATAATCTATTTCTCTTCCCCAGTTATTTTAGATTTTTATCTTCTCCTCTTTGCTCATTTGAAGTTACAGTAGTCACTTGTTTGTATAAACTTAAAAAGTACTTATCTGAGACATCAGCAGCAACTCAAAACAGAATTTTTCTAGTATCATAAATTTAATTAACTATGATCTCTCTATTACTGGAGTTTGGGATTGCTAGTCATCACTTTTAATTTGCAACATCAAAAATACACTTGTAAACATTCTGCTTCAACCGAATGGGGTTGTGGCATACTTGGAGCCAGACTGTTAGACCTTTCCTCAGAAGTCTGTACTGCACTATATCACACTTCATGCCCTGGGGCTATGTACTTTGTACGCATTCCTGGCAAGTATGGCTGTCCCATTCAGGTCTTATAAAAAGGTGAATTTTAGCAGAAAATCTGTGAATGTATAATATATTTTATATATGTATCTAGACTTCAAGAAGTGACAGTTGTTAATACAAAGACTAATGAGGATGGAAAGGGATACACTCCAACTCTTTTGTAATGTGTCTGGTATTATTTTCCCATGTTTTTCACAGGTTGTAGCTAGGAGGCAGCTGAATGACAACATTTATATCTTTTTGAGAAGAAGAGATTTTGAGCTTCGTTTATTTCTCTGTGAGAAGTAATACTGCAAAGAAACTTGCATATCAAGGATAATGGGTTCTTCATATTGCTTTGATAAGAACCTTACAATCACTGGAATGGAAGGAGATGAAATGTCACGTTGTCTTAATAATAGTTTTTGCAAAGCACTGATGTAAATTTCTGTTAGATGTGTAGCGGGAAGTCATTCAGTGGACCTTGTTCAGATACTGATTCTCTGAGAATTTGTAACATTTTTTTGAAAGTAAAAGGTTTCATAGTTTAGCAGATTTAACAGTGAAACATATTCATGAGTAGACAAAGTTGGCAGCTTTTTAGCTATTTGTTGTTATTAGAAAAAGAATTGGAAAAGAAAATCTTCAGACTTTCTTAATTTTTTTTTTTTTAAGAGTAACAGGACTCGGATCAGTATGTAAAGCATATACAAACACTTCCTCTGCATGTAATGCCAGTACCCAAACTTTCATTACTTTTCATATAGAGATTATAAACATCAGAGTTCAAAAAGGTTTCAGCCGTTCTGGAAAACTGCAGTGTTTCATTACAAATAATACAGCTAATATCTATCTCTGTTCTATTTCTATTACTTACTCTGGGGTTTCTCTTTTTACCATGTATAGTCTCATCCTGGCCAGTCATGTTGTCAGTGCAAGCTACCCAAGCTCTTCATCCCATCTCCTACCAGTTTGTTTCTACAGGCATATTCTACCACTGGTATTTTGTGTTTGAACTAGGATTAATTTATCACAAAATTAATTGAAAGTATTCCAAATATTGTGGCTGTATTTTCCTAGATTAATCGTATGCTTAAGGATTTAATTAGAGGATAAAGACTGCCTATTACCTTGATTATTGCATGTAATTATTGACCTGTAGATTGTGGTTGTTTGATTTCTCTGGTGTAGAATTATACAGTCTTGCTACATCTTTTTAGCTTCTACGTGCTGTAAAGGTGTAAAGTGGTTCTTGAATGCATAAAGATTTTAATTCAGATAATCAAAAAGGAAATAGACTGAGCTTAAATTGAACGTATTAAGCTTATGTCAGCTGAATAGCAAGATACTGAGAACCTAGGAAGGTATTCATAAATAGTAATAAGTAATAACAGTACATAATGAGCATTTAATATGCAGAAAAAACACTAATCAGTAATTATCTACCACCTTAATCCCTGAATTTCAAAAAGTATTTATTAGTATAAATGAATGAACATTTCTATCACTTTACTCTTTTTGAGGTAGATAATTCCTATCACAGCTTTTGGAGTGAGTTACTTGATTGTTGTAGATTGCCCTATATTGACTAAAAAGAAAAAAAAAGGAGACAAATCTGTAATGTTTACTTCTAAATTCTAAGGAACTGATGAATTTTAGAGAAATTCTTCTTCAACATTTGATTTCACCTTTGTGAAAAGAATTAAAAAGAATTAGAAAATGTATTGTTTGGAGATGAAGACATTATGTTGAGGTCTCATACGTGCATACATCTTCTGCGGAAAGGCTAAGAGAATGGTTCGTACTCAGTTGAGTGGAGAGGTAGAACATAACAGCAGCCCCCAGTACCTGCAGGGAGATGTCAGAGAAACAGAGCCAGGCTTTTCACAACAGTGCATGGTGCAAGGACAAGCGTCAGGTTGAAAGTTGAAGATGAAAACAGGGAGGTTCAGGCTTGATATAAGGAGAAAATTCTTTGCTAGGTGAACAGTCAGGTAATAGAGAAAGTTGACTGACAAGTTATTCATTCTCAATTCATGGAAGTTTTCAAGACTCTACTAAATCAAGCCCTGTGCAACTTGGTCTCACTCCACATCCCAGCACTGCTTGAGCAAAAGTTTGGAGCAGAAGCCTCTAGAGATTGTTTCTAACCTAAATATCCAGTGATCCTCCACTACTTCATTGATCAAATACATACTTGCTCCACTAACTGTACTTGTTTGTAGTTTGAGTCCTAAAACTACAAATTCCTATTCCTGAAAGAACAGTAGTCCCAGTGAGGATGATAGAATTGCTGGTGAGAAAGACATTAGAATATCATGTCACAAGTTTGGAAACTGTTTTTCTTTTCTTTTTTATTCAATGACCAAGCATGTCTTTCCTGATAAACTTAACTTCAGTGAAATTATTTGAAAGGCAATAATATTATTCCTTTGGTATTTGTGGTTTCACATGCTATTGTCCTGACTTTACGAGCAAGCTGTTCCCCTTACTGTCCTGTGAAAGCCATGCTAAACACATGGAAAATTAACTTTCTTAATATTTTAATATAAGTGTTGTCAAATAAAGTATGCTATAACAGAATAAAAATGACTTACTACTCAGTTTCAGTAACTTTAGATATCGATAGTGTGTGTGTGTGTATATATATATGTATACACACACATATGTATATATATCAAATGAAAAAAGTAGTCTTTGTTGTAGCTGTTTCTGTTATTGTTGTTCTTTTAAACCACATCATTTCCCTCTGACAGAACTGTTGTAAATTTTTTTAAGAATGTTCACCCCTTGCAGAGGCCACAGATTTGCAATCAATGTGATGCCCTGTTTCTACAGAGATTTATTTTCATGTATCAGTATTCCCTGTTTTTACAGGTGGGCAAAAAAGGATATTTTCTCAATAAGATTATTTTTGACATACAATAGCAACATCAGCTGGTAAAAAAAATAAAGTGGAAATTCAGAACTTAAAAGTTAATTTAATTTATAGAAATGTAATTGAGCAACCAAAAGAGATTTCTATCTGTGAGAAATTTCATGTGAGCTTTCAGAAGAAGGCTCAGGCAGCTTTGCTTTGCTGCCAGGAAAATTGGTAATTGAGAGTGAAATCCTCTGTGCAGGAGTTACATCCCATTATGTCTCTTATCAGACTAGTCCATATAGAATATGAGCTGTGTTTTATGGAGAAACGTTTCTAATTCCAGAGCACATCAAACTGTAATTGCAGCTTTAGTAGAGAGCTTTTCAGTTAAAAAGTGGTTACTGTGCCATATAAATACACATGATGAAGAAGCAAGGAGCTCAGTCCTGGGGACAAGTATATTGCTTTTGGGAAGTCTTGTCTATCATTTCTTGGTCACCCCTCATATGAATTGTAGATTGGCCAGGACAGTCTGAGCAGAGTAATACACACTGATTTTCTCTTGGAGAAATACTGAACTCACACACTTTAAGATGGCTTACGATTCCTTTAAATTGTTGAATGAGATTTTTAAAGCACACTTCAAGATTCCTTAAATTAGAAATAATAACTTTGAAAAATGCGCATTTTGACTTCCTCTGTTTGGGACTGTGTCCTAAAAAAATGCCACTAATAACAGAAAAAAATAATTCTCTATTTGAGTAGGATTTTACACCTTTGGTTGCAGCTTCTTGACGTGATCCAGGTTTCAGCGTAATAGCTGATTCTCTTACACCTGGAGTCCTGTGTTTATTTGAACTGTAAGCCAGTATTCTACATGTCTAATGAATTTTGACAGAATGGATATTATTGGTTTCCTCTGTACATTTTATCAGCGGATGGTATATATACACTCAATATATAAGTGGAACAGTTGTTGTTTTACTCTCAACTTAAAGGGACCCAAGTGTTGAAAGGCTTATTTAATTTTATATTCTCTTTTGCCAGTATCTGTGTATATTTGAGTAATGCATTATTTTTAGATTTTTTTATTTTGAATCTGCTATTTCAACTAGTCATTTCTTGTTGGAACTTCTTCCAGGATTCTTTTTACAAGTGAAAATAGCCTCCCAATATCTTTGTCATTTACTATTAGATAATTTACCACTAGAAGATTTCTGTTGAGAAATAAAGTGCTTCATGACAGATCTCAACTTCTGAGTACTTTCATGAAATTGAGATTTTTAGTAGGAAAAGAAAGGTTAAGAATCATTTATAAATTAATTTCAATTGTGGTTTACTTTGCATTTGCAATTTAATACTGAGCATTTTGACCTTGGTACAGCAATTTTATACTGAAAAGATTGGCATGGAGGGTAAATGCCTCAGCATCTTGTTAATTTTTGAGTGAGCTTCAGTTGTGATAGCTGTTAGCCTCAGAAAAGCATTTTGCATTTGTAGATGTTTCTATGCTTTAAAAGGGGTATAAATGTCAGTGTTCCATTTCAGCAATGTTGCAAATCGATGTTTACTGGATATTTCAAGTTAATTTTACCATGCAAAGAAATAATAATATATTTTAAAAAGAAGTTTTTCTCAATGGTCCCACAAGAAATGGAAGGATCTGGAAAAGAGCCCAAGTTGTCTGACCATTATTTTAGTATGTTGCCTATTTTACTTTCCAGCCTGCTTTCAGTATGATTGAGAGATCTATTTAAAAATAAAATAGAAAATTTGTGATTCAGCATTTTTAACCTATTTTTCATGTAACAGAATATATGCATACTTTCTAAGGTCCTTACCAAAGGTCTTTTTCTTTTTTTTTTTTTTTTAAATTTTGCTTTACTCTTTGCTTTGTTTCATGTCTATTCAATTTTATTTATTCCATGTTTTCTTTTTGTTTTGTTTTTGTTTTTAGTTGTGTCTGGTAAGTTGAAATTTTATTGGCCATCTTCTAATCATCGTATCACTGTGACGGGAACATCTCCCCTTCCCATCCATTCCCTTCCATGTCCTTCAACCAATCAACTCCCATCTTTTACTTGTTATTGACAAGAAACATCGCACAGAATAAATTCTGCATGAAGTATGGGTAACTTAATGACAAAGAGAAAGGTAATGGGTTGCTAACTTTTCTGTTTATATGTGATATGGTGATTCGAGTCATAATGTCTTCTGTCATCAGTGCCTGCATTAGTTGAACTTGTGTTCTACAAAAGAAAATTACTTTTATTTGAAAGGTCTCAAAGATAGAAATATTTTCCTTAAGTGGATTATTAACTCATCATCTTTTCTAGTACATTCATAACGAGTCACTTGTTTGTGTGACCCAAGGTGTGAAAGCAAACTGAATTTTAAAAAAAATTCTGTTGAAATTGCTTCCAGTGCAGGAAAAACAATGAGGAGAATTTATGAAAGTTTCATTTAACCCTCTCTTAATTCTTCAGAAACTGAAGTGAATAGGATTTCCATTATTTACTTTAACAGGAACAGATTTAGAAGACTACAGATATGCATCGTATGCATAAATATTTTGAATAATATGCATGTGAAATGCATATTTAGAGTAATACATAGAGGCATATACTAATTTATATTTCATAAATTCTACCATGGTTACCTGGGAAACTACATTTTCCATCTTTTTTGTTTGTTTGTTTTCAGTAGTCCTTGAACAATAATCTTCAGGTACTGTAATCACAGGCTTTCAGCTATTTCTCCAGTGGTGACAGCTGTTTGTATGTGCATAAACTGTATTTATTCTCAAGTTCAGCACAGTCTTCAACCTGATAAATCATATGCACTAGCACATAACTGAGAAACTTTTGGTTCTGTTCTGAGTGGTATTGTGTCACAAACGAGTACAGAACCAGACAAACCTTTATTTAACTGTATGCTAAATTTATTCTTGTTATTAGAATTCCAACAGCATAATGACGGTGCTTCACCCTCATCTCCATTTTCTCAATCACACCTTACAACCCACTGGTAAACCCCCAACAGCTTCACTTTCCATTCTAAATTAAACATGCTATCATGTCAGAATCTTCCTATATCACCCTCCAAGACATTGACTAAATGTTTCAGAGCTTAATGTTTTGAAGTTTGCTAATTGTTGTAGTTCAATTACACCTTAACATGATGTAGTTTGTTATCTAAGATAAACCTGGGAAGAGCAGCATTTACATCTAAATGTAAATACAAGTATGTCAAGCATTAAAAGTTCCCTCAAATCAAGAGAGTGATAGGAACAGTATAGTCTACGTTGAACTCTGTAGAGAGAGGAGACACAGGCAAAGAGGAGCAGATAACTGCAAGTATTGGCCCACTTGAACACTGAAAGCAATTTTTTTAGAAAGAATTTTATGAGTGAATACTGAATTAATTCAGTAACAGTAGAAGTCTCAGTTACTTGATTTTAATTAAACACATTGAGCATCTTCAAAAGACATAATTTGCACCCCTTCTGAAGAAAAGCTTTTAAATACAAAGATGTCTTACAGGAAAAATAAAAACAGTCAGGTTATTAAAGTCAAATTCAAAGCATCTGCATTATTCTCAACCCAAACAAGAGAGGGAGATTAATTGGTTTTGGACAGATGATCAGAAGGCATTGGAACTGAATAGACACTAAGTAAACGGACTTTCATTTAGTGCACATTATTAAAGGAGTGAGAGTGAACAGCCTAAAACAAAGCTGGATTTATTCTCCTGTGCTAGACCCAACAATGTAACTAATGCTGTCAACTATACCAATTTTTTTCAAGGTGACTGACATAATTTTTTGACATTCTATTTACTACTGGATGAAGTGGTTGTTGAAGTCTGTATAAATCAGTTTGAACAATGCTGGCACTATTTATAATGTTAGGCTGAGCAGATGTTTCAAATTTGCCTTCATTTGCATATATATTTTGTTTGAACATGCCCATGCCTATGTAAATGAGGAAAACATGCAGTTCTGCTGTTGCCTTAAATTCATTCCTCTTCAGTAATTGAAGATTTTTAAAATGGTTATCATTTGTTAAATAGTATTTCAAGGGCTTTTGAGTAAAGCTGAAAAAATTTTGAGACCCAACTGCGTCAGAAGTCTCTTACATAAACAATGAAAGGCTTTTTCTCTCGTAAATCAGTGACTTTCGCACATGTAAATCTGAATTCATAATTACTAAACAGGGTTTATTACAGCCCTTAACAAAATGTGGGCTGTGGGCTAGCCAGTTGTTCAGATATTTCTCAGATGTGACTTCTGGCCTTTCCCTTCTCTTAGAAACCAAATTCTAATTGATTTGTTCAAATTGGTGTTTGTTGCTGTGGGAGTTATCTCACTAAGTCTGTGGGACTTAATTTCTTGTACTGCTGGCCACTAGTAATAATCAAATGGTGTGCAGCCAGAATTCAGAAACAGCAAAGGCAGTCTGAGTGCTGATGAAGCTGTGACTGTTAAAGGTTGATGAGTCTTGGTCCTGTCTCTCCATGTTGAAGACACTTGAGTGCTGTAGTACACACCATTTAAAGTCAGAAGTCCAATCATGGCTTTCACATAAGCTAGCTTCAGTCTTCTGACTGTAGTGTAGTTATTTTTTTTTTAATGATGTTTTCTTTTTTCAGAGCCTCCACAGTTTGTCGTAAAGCCTCGTGATCAGGTAGCTGCATTGGGAAGAACAGTGACTTTCCAGTGTGAAGCAACTGGGAACCCTCAGCCGGCCATCTTTTGGCGGAGGGAGGGGAGTCAGGTAAAGCAGACCTCCTGCTCATTCTTTCTGGCAGTTTCTTGAAGGGATATTATGCAAGTGAAAAAATGCTTAAATTCTTGTATTTAGGTTGTGGAAAATAGCTCCAGAGCCTGGAGATGTTTGATATTTCTTCTCTACTTCTAAAGCACGTGTATGCTACGTGGACGACCCGATGGATAAGCAATTGGTTGAAAGGCCGCAGACAGAGGGTGGTGGTCAATGGCTCTATGTCCAGGTGTAGGCCGGTAACAAGTGGTGTCCCCCAAGGGTCTGTCTTGGGACCGGTGCTCTTTAACATCTTTATTAATGACATCGATGAGGGAATTGAGTGCACCCTCAGCAAGTTTGCTGACGACACCAAGCTGAGTGGTGCGGTTGATACGATGGAAGGAAGGGATGCCATTCAGAGGGACCTCGACAGGCTGGAGGGCTGGGCTCGGGTGAACCTGATGAGGTTCAACACGGCAAAGTGCAGGGTTTTGCATTTGGGCCGGAAGAACCCCAGGCACCTGTACAGGCTGGGAGGAGTGGTCCTTGAGAGCAGCTCGGCAGAGAAGGACCTGGGGGTCCTGATGGACGAGAGACTGAATATGAGCCAGCAGTGCGCTCTGGCAGCTCGAAAGGCAAATGGGATCCTGGGCTCCATCAGGAGAGGGGTGGCCAGCAGGGACAGGGAGGTGATTGTCCCTCTCTACACGGCTCTTGTGAGGCCCCATCTGGAGTACTGTGTCCAGGTGTGGAGCCCTCAGTACAAGAAAGACATAGAGATTTTGGAAAGGGTCCAGAGGAGGGCGACTAAGATGATCAAGGGGCTGGAGCACCTCCCCTATGAGGACAGGCTGAGGGAGTTGGGCTTGTTCAGCCTGGAGAAGAGAAGGCTGCGGGGTGACCTCATTGCAGCCTATCAATACCTGAAGGGAACCTACACCCAGGAGGGGAGTAAACTCTTCAAAAGGGCTGACAACAGCAGGACTAGGGGAAATGGTTTTAAGTTGAAGGAGGGAAGATTTAGGTTAGATGTTAGGGGGAAGTTCTTTACTAGGAGAGTGGTTAGGCCCTGGAACGGGCTGCCCAGGGAGGTTGTGGATGCCCCGTCCTTGGACGTGTTTAAGGCCAGGTTGGACGGGGTCCTGGGCAACCTCATCTGAATATGTATGTTGGTGGCCCTACTAGGCAGGGGGGTTGGAACTACATGATCCTTGGGGTCCCTTCCAACCCGGGTGATTCTGTGATTCTGTGATCTGTGATGTCAACTTTTCTATAAAGAATATCTGGGTTTTGTTTAGTCTCCAGTTTTCTCCATAAATGTAAAAATAAATTCATGAAGCAAGTAGAAATGTTCCATGAAGTAGAAATACATACCAGGAAGAAACTTCAAGAGACAAAAAGATTACTAATGCCAAAGTTTGCTTTAGCTCCTATATACACATACATTTTCAGAAAATTTGGCTTATTATGGTGCAGATATTAGTTTGCCAGATACATATTTCAATCTGGTAAATAAATGGTTTGCTTTATCTTAATCATTACCTGAATAGGACAACAACTTGGAACTAAGGAGATCTGTTTTTCCAGAGTCCATTGGCTCACAGGTCTCACCTGAAGAGATCACTTTTCCTCCCAGCTTCCTTATTTGAATGTGAGGGAAAAATGATTTTCGGCTTCTTTGTAAAGAATCTTGAAAGCCATTGAATGAAATGAAATGTAATGTATAGCAAAAGAATCACAGTTTGTTTGTTTGTTTTTTTAAGAAGGAATGTGATGCAAAATATTCTTTTTTTGAATGTGTCTGTTTGAATGCGTAAGTACAAAGCTAGTAAGCAAATTCAGAGGATAATCTCTAATTATATAAGTGTGCTGGTACAATTTACATTTTTGTATGACCTAGATTTCTTTGCTAACAGTTGTTTAGTACATAATTTTTTTTTTACTTAATTTTCACTGCTCTGAGTGGTGACCATTTTCAGTGAATGGAGGAAATGGATAAGGAGGTCAGTAGATGGGTTTGCTAATAATAAGGTAGATTAATAATAAAGTTTAGTGCACCATCCTTTCAGACAATTTTTGGAAATTCAAAATAAAGTTAAGCAAGGGAGATGAGAAGTAGCCTTGTTCAGCCAAAGGTATAAATTTTAAACCAATATTTGATTTAACAGACTTACTGTTTTGTTTGCAGTTTGATTTCAGACCATTGTTGGTAAAATACCATGCTCTTCATACCAAAACTATCCATCTAACTAGAAACTGGCTTAAGATTAAATTATGTATTACAAGGTTTGTTATGGAATATAGACACTATGATTACAGAAACCCAAGCAGCAGCTCTTTTTTAAAAAAAAACAAACTGTTCCATTCTTTGGAAGTTGAAAGCTATAATCCAAATAAGTAAACAAGTATTTGCATTTGAAATGCAATAAATGGAATATCCTCGTTGAAACTCTAAAAAAGATGTTGAAAAAAAGTTGAGGCAAATTTTTTAGGCTTGCCACAGTTGCTTGCACCATCGTGGCACCTGTACATACTAAGTCTTTGCTAGTGCCTATTAAAGTTTATGTAAAGCCCAGCACTGACTACAGAGATTATTAGAGGAATCCCAAAAGACATACAAATGTGCATCTATTTTATCACCAAAAAATCTTATAAAAGCTATTCTTGTTGTGTATAGTCACACTTAAGATATGAAGAGCAAAATGTTTTATGTATAATATGATTATTTATGTATATTTAAGATTATTGATGTTTGAATTTATTTAACACTTCCTTTTTAACTCTTTTTCCTAAACATCTTCTAGAATCTGCTTTTTTCATACCAGCCCCCTCAGTCATCCAGCCGGTTTTCAGTGTCACAGACAGGAGACCTCACCATCACCAATGTCCAGAGATCTGATGTTGGATACTACATCTGCCAGACTTTAAACGTTGCAGGAAGCATCATAACAAAAGCCTACTTGGAAGTTACTGATGGTAATGATACCTTTTTTTTTTTTTTTTTTTTTGTCATTTCCAAGTTTTTATTTTTATTTAAATATATCAGTGAGAGGATGTGGCACTATTTTAGTATCTGGTTTACATAAACACATATTGCATGCATTTTTTGTTTGAGCCTAAAAATCCTGTTTGGGGTATCTCTATCTATTAATTTTGGATGTTGTGTTTTACCATTTTGTTGTGTAACAGCATATTTTATTTAATAAATATATTTCAGAGTATGGATTTTTGTCAGTTAATTTATCTTGCCTTTTTTTTTTTTTTTTTTTTAAATCTTTCCCCAGTTATGTTTGGCTTATTTTCGGATTTCTGTTGCCTAGCTCTTTAGCCCTTACTACTCCATGTCTCTTCACTTAGTATCTCCATTTATTTCACTTTTTTCCTTGTTCTAGTAAGGAAACAAATTCAGTCTGAATTGGGGTCAGTAGAACAACATACAGATGCGTATTATCATGCATTTCTTTATAGGGGGAGTTGGAACAAAAATTAAGAAGAAAAAGCCGCAGTGAACATTACTGCAAGTGTTAAATTCAGCTGTAGAACGTAGATCAGTCAGCAAGGTGGCTACTGGAAGTAGGAAAAGAGAGGCAAAGATACTGTGAAATTGGTGTAGGTCAATAATGAACAGCAACATATCCATATCATTTCTGGTGTGCATTTTTTAATACATTTTTGACATTTGGCATTGTATTAACATCCTACCATGGATGATTATTTCTAGCTTCTTTGTGAACTACTTATTTAGCATTAAATAGTATTAATAGTAAACCAAAGCATAAGTCCAAAGAAAAAACCTGTTGCTCAGAAAATTATTTGAAAAATTATATGCAGACTTCATGTACAGCCTCCTAGTATTTGAATCTACAAAGCTTTTTAGAAACTTGTCAAAGTTAGATATAAACTATGTGAGCTTAGTTTGGCTGACTCTGATGAGAAAGACAATAATGGCTTCACAGTGCCTTGCAGTGCATTACAACAGGTTGGGACAAGAAGTAAAAGTTAAGTTAAGCAATTAAAAATGTCAAGTGTCATTTGAACATGCAAATGAAATTACAGGAATTGGAACTTAGCCAAAAAAAAACAGTGCCAACACCCTGTATTAAAATAACCTAGAACTATCTGATGTTCCCAAATTCAGAATTTCAGGTTTATATTTCAGCAACCAAACTAGCTTTTAAGTTACGCCAACCCCCAATGACACTGCTAGGCAGTTACGTCATTTAAAGTTAGGCTACTTTTGAATCAACAGCCCCTGTCATGTTGAATTGAAGAGCTAAGAGGGGGTCACTCAATAATACAGGTTTTACTTCTTTTCTTGATTATCCATTGAATGATGGGGGGAAAAAAAAAAGGTCATTCCTGTTTCAATGAATACTGAGATTACTTTATTGATACCTTTCTTTGCATAGTTATTAAATAACATATCAAGACCATTTCATTTCCATTGTGTGCAAGATGCACTAAAACTATTGCAAGCACACTGTGGGTTTCTCCTTATGGTTTTGAGCTAGCATTGCAGATGAAGTTGTAATAGAACTGGAAATCTGAAACTACTGAAAAATACTTCTTAGCATAAAAGTTTTGATGTAGTACTTTTGTTAGCTTTGTGTTTAGTGTACTGGAAGGCATCTCCCAGTTAGGAAACAGCACAAAGATAAGTTGATGGTTCACAGTATTGAGAAAAAAAAAATCCTAGGTATTTGCCAGTTTGTTCCATGTCTGCCTACTTCTTTAATCTCTATCATTGAATCTTGGAAGTATGAATTCTGTTGTACAGGTGTGCTGCATGGTAAAAAAAAAAATAAAAAAATAAAAAATGAACAAGGTGAAAACTGTGCATTCCAAAAATTTGGGAAATCCTTTCTCATTTTGTTATCACTTTACAAAGATACTGCAGTTACAGAATGCCTATGTAATATGTAATTCTTCTTTCCCTTCTGAAATTAATGTCTTGTGTATCATTATAAATTCTGTAGCTGTGCATCATTATGATGCACTATGCCCTGAATAATGCATGCCTCCAACTTTAATTACTTGTTTAATTATCTTTAGTTTGTTTCAAAGCCTCAAGCAACTGCTGTTGCTTAGATGATTAGAAAATTGCTTCCAGTCGCAGAAATCTATTTCCTGTTGTTTCTTCTGGCAGTGATTGCAGACCGGCCTCCCCCTGTCATTCGACAGGGTCCTGTGAATCAGACTGTAGCTGTAGACGGTATTTTAGTACTAAACTGTGTGGCCACAGGCACTTTAACACCTACTATCCTCTGGAAAAAGGATGGGACCCTGATCTCTACCCAGGACTCTCGCATCAAGCAGTTGGAGACAGGAGCATTACAGATCCGATATGCCAAGGTAGCTTGAACTAGTAAACCCTCTTTTGTGTAGAGTTTTGTTATCTGTTTTTTCTCTTCAGGTTACTTTTCATTTTGGAAATACTACATTTAAAATTAATGAAATATTAAGTTATTGTATTAAAGTATTTGATATTTCATGTTTTCAGATGGTTCATTCTTTAAGCTTTACACCATGGCTTGTATAGCCTAGGGCCTATTATTTTAAGTGGAAAAATGCTTTTAAGTAATAAGGGAATTATTTGTTACTGAAAACATGAAGGAAGAAGTAAAACTTGTATTTCAGTAAGATGAATGCTTATATTATTTGGATTTCATCACCAACAGATGAAAATGATCTAATTATTTCAAATGTTTATAAAGAAAGCCTCTGCTTAGCATACTGTACTTACAGAGTATGTTCACAGTTTTTTCAATATAACTTTTCCAATCAAAACATATTTACTTGATAAACATAGTATAGCCCGCCCTGGCTTAAAATGGTTAATGCCTGTCACATACATGGCTTCGTAGGGAATTCTAGCAAGTTCCTGATCTTCCTGGTCAGTATTGCTGGTCATGCCTAGTGAAATGGAAAATACTTTAAAATGCTTTAAGTTTTTGCCTGCTAACTGTTATCTTCCATGTGATTTAAAATGTATTAATTCTTAAAATTAGGCCAAATACATGGATTTATTATGTTTGCTAGACTTGTTCTGTTACCAATTACAAGTTACAGTGGTTGAGAGCAGGGTTGGTCTCTTCTGACTAGTGACAGGTGACAGGACAAGGGGAAATGACCTCAAGTTGCACCAGGGTAAGTTTAGGTTGGGTATCACAAAAAATAAAGGGTTGTTAAGCACTGGAATAGGCTCCCTGGGGAGGTGGTTGAGTCACCATCCCTGAATGTGTTTAAAAACCTTCTGGGTATGGTGCTGAGGGACATGATTTAGAGGGGGATTGTTAGAGTTAGGGTAGTATGGTTAGGTCATGGTTAAACTTGATCTTGAAGGTCTTTTCCAATCTGAGCAATTCTATGATTCTATGAAGGGATCCAGAGCAGCAGTGAATCTGTAGCAATGCTGCCTTATGCTGTCTTCAGTTGTTTCTTGCACTGCCTTCTTGGTATAATGCATAGTGTTGAGGATGTTCAATACATGAAATTTTAAATTTTAAGACAATTATCAAATTTATATTCATTATACCCTTTCTGTAACAAGAAAGGCCAAATATTATTCCAGGTCTTCTGAACAGTGTTCTCTGATTTTCCAGAGAAGGCCCCTGCAAAGCACTTGGTTTGTCAGACCCTTGGTAAATGTTAGCCCAGAAATTAAACCAAGAGTTATTGTTGCCTGACAGTGTAGAGCAGTATCTTGTGAGCAGTCATCCTACAAAGGTGGCATTCTCTTTCTGAGTCTTCAATAATTAAAATGCTGCTGTTTAATTAATCTCTACTTTTCCTCAGAAGTCATCATTAGGAAGAGTATTCTCAGTGCATGCGGCATGCAAACATCATCCAATCTTTTATTCTCTATGGCTAAATGTCTAGAGCCTCATTGTTACAGAAAACTGTTAACTTGATGTTAGAGAACAATTGTTTCTATTTCTTTTTGAAGACAAATATGAGTGTGATTTGAGATTTCACCTGAATGAGTAAATGAAAAGGACATAGCAACAGAAAGGGTTTATTATTTTAACATCCTATTACCAGAAATATCTCTCTATGATGTATGAAGTTATAAACCTATAAATGGGTGCTGCTGTTCCTGCTCTGTGCGGTGGGCTCCGTGCTAGGGTGCTGGCTGCTCTTCTGCATCTGCTCTGTCAGAGCCACAGGTGCATGTTGGGCAATGCGGGGCTGCTTCATGGGAGCTGCAGGTGCATGTTGGGCAGTGTGGGACTGCCCAGGCCTCACAGTTAGCTGATGTTGCTGCCAACACGGCCATGGCAAAACACTGGCTGAAATAATGCAGGGCAGCCCCAGCGTCCAGCAGCTCGGATTCTTGTGGAGGCTGGGCAAATGCCTGCCACACTGAGTGAGGTGTAAAAGTCGGTGCCTTGAAGGGCAGAGTGTTGAAAGCCAGAAGATCTGAAGCGGCACTTGAGATGGGACTGCTACTCGGTGGCAGCAGGGAGGGGGCCAGAGGCTGGCACTTCTCCCTCTCTGGTGCAGCAGCAGGCTCTGTTGGAGTTGCTGCATTGCCTGTTTGAGCTTGGGTAGGATCTTTCTTCAATTGTTTGGCTGGAGGAGGCCCCATGGGTGGCACTGTCTGTGTGCCTGCTGTCAGTAGGCTCTTTGGCCCAGCAGCCGTATCCTCCATGATCTGGACATCTGGGCTGCTCCTTGGGGGCCCCTTGTTCAGTTCTTCCTGTGAGTTGGGGGCAGCCACAGCTCTTCTCTTTTGGGCAATTTTGCGCTTGCAGAATTGCAGCAGCTCTGGGTGATCTTTCCTGAAGAATGCGTTGTAGTAGCAAAGTAACTGAAAATACAAAGAGCTGTGATCAGTTTGGGACTGAAAGACAGCGAGGTACAGAAACTTCAACTTGTAATGGATAAAGACATGAGTATTAAAATATCGATAAGTTTAAACTTACAGCTTAGGCTGACTAAAGCAAGATATGTTGAAGTAACAGACTCTTCATACCCTCATTTATTTATCTTTCTGTTCCATGTGCTCAGACTCACTGGATAAAACCCAAATATATTTTTCCCACATTTCTAGTACTCAGTAATGCTACCTCTAAAATTCCTGCAAACAGCCGGAAGGATACAGAGGAAGAAATTAGCATCAGAACGTTTACTGTCATCCCCATCTCCTCTGTTACTGAGGCTTATTTTATTGTAACCTCCATCTCTTCTACCAGAATATTATAAGAGTTGGTTCACGTGTGAAGGAACTGATGTACCTTCCTCTGAGCCACAAATGCCTCTTCCTCTGCCAGGAACTCAGGAAGCCATGGAGATCTGTTGGAGTCACGCTGCATTTTTGTGAATCCATACATATTAAGTTGACGAATAAAGCTTTTCATGCTTTCTGTCCCAAACACTCTCAAAGATCCTTTCTTTCCCAAAACTTCAATCTGAAACATTTCTTGGTCAATTATAATGCAGTTTCCGATCTCACCCCACCAAATGCTCTTAAATTGGTGGCTTTCAACCAGTATCCAGAGTTTCTCAGGAAAAGTAGAGGCTGTGGAGATAATGGTGCCTCTGCATGTGCTCTCCTCGTCAGAAGCATGAGGTGTATATATGATTTCCTCCTGATGAGGGTAAGTTATTGCATCCTTTTCATCCATTTTTTGATGCCCAGGCTGTTCCTTTTTCCTGACCCAGACGACCAGAAGGAGAGCCTGGGGACACAGCTGGACCCTCTGGATCCGAATTGTCTGCAAAAATTCCTAATGCAGACAGCTCACTTTCAATGCCTACTGTCTCTGTCTGACTGTGGTTTGTGCTCGCAGTCAGTTCTGCAGGGAGCTGCTCTTTGCCCTGCCAGCTGGCAAGTGAAATCCCACAGAACTGTTGAAGGGTTCCAGTGGGAGAGGCTCAAACGTCACCATGGTGCCCATGTGTCATCACAGTGACATCACTGTGCAGTGCTTATGGACCCATCTGGTGCAGCAGCCAGAGCAGGCGTTGCTGACCTGCCCTTGTTGCTGATCCTGCACAGAGCCATGGGTATTTTCACTTGAGTCAAAGAGCAGATAAAACTGTACCTGAAAAGGATCACTCCTTGTCCAGACCTTGCTTTCCCTTCCCTGTTTGGTCCCCTGAATCTCCCTTCTGGTGTCCCTTGGGTTCTTCAAATGAGAGTGGAAATCACCTTTAAGAGAAGAAAACAGCAATCTCTTCCCATTCTGTCACCATTTCTTGCAAATGCTCTTTTATTTCAATTGCACAGCTTCTGCAAGGGAGTAGCTGTGTGCACAGACAATGCTCTGCCATGTCACCAGTCTCTGAGAAGCTGCTCTGTAGGTCCAGTAGAAAAAGATACAAAGTACATTTTGCTGATCACATAAACAGGAGTTGTATAACACCTCGTTTCTTTTATTTGGCTTCTGTATTTTTATTTGATGATTTTAGAAATTTAGAAAGCAGTCTCACAAAGTCAGTGGTCTTCTTGAAAGCCATCTAAATTACGGTCCTCTCTACAGAGTTAAGTGCCAAATAAGGCATCATTCAGAACTAAATGAGAATAACATATGAAGATATTTTTGGGCGGGAGTCTGCCTTAGAGTGAAATTTATACACAAAGAAACCAATAGATACAAGGCCTTGTGAAACATTTAAGCTCTGTTTTAAGAACAGCATTCTCTACAGTTCTTCGGTCCAGACAAGTCCCATAGCAGTATTTAGGCAGAAGATTGTATGGGAATCTTATCATCTAAGTTCCTTTTCAATTTGTTTCTTAAGAACTCTACAGAGTAAGGAATAAGTGCTACAAGACTTGGCCTTCAGCATGCTGATTTCAGAATGGGCAGTGTTAAACAAGGATATGCAACATTTCCCCTTTTTTAAAGAATACTCAGAAACATACCCCTTTTCATTTTGTAGCACATAAAATTATTCCTTCTAATGTAAGAAGCTTGTCGTTCAAAGTTTTCTTCAGACTAAAAGATTTATTCATATTCATAGAGAAATGTACAGAGGTATAATTACTTTTCTAGCCCACTGAGTGCCTGATTGTTTCAAATATTTATTCTTCTCTTTTCCTACTCAGCTGGGTGACACTGGTCGGTACACCTGCGTTGCTTCAACCCCAAGTGGCGAAGCTACATGGAGTGCTTACATAGAGGTCCAAGGTAAATCAATTATGTTCTCTGCATGGAGAAAATGCATAAAAGAAAGTCAAAAATTGAAATGCAGTAATTATCTGACTCTGTCATAAATTGCCAGTGCAGATGTGAATAGCATTTAGCTTACAGCTGCTTGCTGTCTATCTGTGCTCAGTATTTCTCTCTCCTTTGTTAGAATTTGGAGTCCCAGTGCAGCCACCAAGACCGACTGACCCAAACTTGATTCCTAGTGCTCCATCAAAACCCGAGGTTACAGATGTCAGCAGAAATACAGTAACATTGTCATGGCAACCTAATTTGAATTCAGGTGCAACGCCAACCTCTTACATAATTGAGGCCTTCAGGTATATGTGTCTCTTGTGATCTTGCTGTACTTAAGTTTGTATATAATATATTGTTAAAGAAGCACATGCTAACCTGTTGTTGTGTGTGTTTTATCCTTAGTCATGCATCTGGTAGCAGCTGGCAAACTGTAGCTGAAAATGTGAAAACAGAGAGTTTTGCAGTTAAGGGGCTAAAGCCTAGTGCAATTTATCTATTCCTTGTGAGGGCAGCTAATGCGTATGGATTAAGTGACCCAAGCCAAATATCTGATCCAGTGAAAACTCAAGGTAAGCTTTTGGTATTGAACATTTTAGGTGTCCTCAGTCACTGCTACAAATTGACTGAGAAATACTAGATGCAGACATTTTGCTAGCTTTCGACTATCTGTGCTGACTGTGATACATGCTAGGTAGTGAAATACGTTGTTTAAACTTGCGTTTCCCTATAACATAAACTCTAAAAGCTGCTTGGACAGCATATTGTGCTGACTAAGGGAGCCATATTATTTCTTATCCAAAGATAGTTACATGTTACAGAATAGCTCTTGTTAGCAACAAAAGTGATCTCTGATTTTTTGAAGCTATCACACAAATCCTTAAATTCTATGAAAATGTTACTGTGTCCAGTGAACCAAATGAAGCTTAGAACTTAGAAACAGTATATGATCTAATTTGGCTTCTGCAGAATTAGGAAAGAAAGAAATTGAAAATTTGAAGGAACTGGGCATTGTGAGCCAGGAAGGAAGAACTTTCAGCGGTATGTTGAAAGCATTGCAGTAGTACTGCTGTTGGAAACAATAGGGACGAGAGACAGTGCTTACAGGTAGCCAGGTGAAAGACAGAACTGGGTAGTAGCTTCTGAAGAATTCACCTGCTGACTGAAGCTACAGCTGAAGTGCAGCTATGGACTGAATCTATCTATGCAAAATTTTAAATAAATTCACATTCAGTGTAGAAAATAAATGTACTTAAGGTAGTGTTCGGGAAATAATTCTGTGCAACTTCAAGCAGAGAGAGCTGGAGCTGTTCAGCCTGGAGGAAGGGTCCGAAGAGACCTGAGAACAGCCTTTCAGTATCTTCAGGGGGGCTATAAAAAGTACTAACCAAGAAAACATAGAATAGATGATGTATATAGTTCTGTAGCACAGAATTGCAAATTGCTGAGTCTACTAATAGTTTTAGTCATATTATTAATGACTCGCTTTTTATAACTAGTAGTGAAAATATCACTAATTACTGAACTGACTTTTCTGTAGCATTCCAAGCAAGTTGATATTTAGGCAACTCTCCAAGTAGAATTTTCTATCATTAATGCTTTCAAAGCATTAAAGAAATCATGCTCTGTTAAACGTTAGGCAGAACATAATAGATATAGCAGTAATATCATGATGTTTCTTTGTTTTGTTTTGTTTTGTTTTGCATGCAACCAGCATTCCTTTCTAAGGGGCTAGTTTTGTCATTTACTGATTGCATGGTAATCTCAATTTGCTTTATTAACTTCAGAGAGATCTCATTGTTTTGCAGATATTTGAGGCAGCTGTGTGACAAGACTGCAAAGTGACATAAGTTTTATATGCCAAAATGGGAACTGTATTTTTGAGAAGTTGTCCTCACACTGATATTTCTTTAATGCAGCCTTACAAAATTTTTAATATTGTTTTGACAAGACTGAAAACTTAGAGTGTAACTACCATGCAGAAAGGATGCTTTTCATCTTTTTCGTTTAATTGTAACAAGTACCTTTAAAATCAGCATCTAAAAAAACCTCAACTTTTAGGATACCTGCAAAGACTTACTGCAGTAGTTGTAATAGATATATACACAGTTTCTGTTTAGTCTCTCCTTTGCCTGTCTTATGAGCAGACAGGTATTTACCAAGGTCTTCAGAGAACAGAATCCTTGAAGGTTTTCTAATCTTGTCTAATCACTAGAGGAGATCAGACAGAGAAAGAGTAGGCTAGAGTAAAGTTTATGTAATGCATTACTCTGTATCTGGAATTGTATTAGGAAAAGAAAAATCAGTCTAAGTAAATTCACTGAATTCCCTAGTCTGTGATTTTAACTGTGGTCAGCATGGTATTTTCTAAAATGAAGCGATCAAAGGGAAACATATGAAATCAGTATAGAGACTGTGTTCCTCTGTTGTCTGTAGTACATGTATATTTGAGACACTCTGTTAGTCACTGCCCTATAAATTTTATATATGTCTAGGACAGTCATTAAATTTCAGCTAAGTATTCTTTTCAAAGGCACTGCATGCAGAAGTGTGTTTCCATTGTCCTGCTGCCTATTTTGAGAGGAAATTGTCCCTTCATGTGTATGGCCAATTCTTTTAGCTGACTAAATGTCAGTAGAGCAAGACAACACTCAGCTGTGCTCTGCCTTCTGTTTACAGAAGTCACCTCCTATCAGAGTGAAACTTTAGCTATGTGACTTGCTTTTAGTTTCTACAGTTTTTGTTTCTTTTGTAATTAAATAGTAAGTTTGCCAGTTAATTTACCCGAAGGCAAAGCATTCACAATATAGCCCTTTCATATAGTTTTTGTAGTCTCTGTAGGAATGTGGAGTGGGCAATTGAAAATTTTCTCCTTCTGGCAGGAAAGAATAAAGAGACACTGCTGTAGTCATTTTCCAAAGATCTCCCTGAATGTGGTTCTTTCTTTTTATCCATCATTTCTGTCCTGTTTCTTCGTCCTATTTTTGTCAAAGAAAGTGCAGTACATTTATTTGATACCATTAACTCAGGAAAAGACTTTCTGTAGATTTTTCATACGTTTCTGGAAAGTACCTAAGATGAACTTAATTGTTGAAAACTTCCTATGTTTTACGATATATTTATTTGTATTTATATATACTTATTTTAACAATTACATGTTTGTGAGAATTGAATCTTAAATTATTACAGATGTTCCACCAACAAGTCAAGGTGTGGATCACAAGCAGGTGCAGAGAGAGCTAGGTGATGTCGTACTACATCTGCACAATCCTACTATCCTTTCTTCCTCCTCGATTGAAGTTCATTGGACAGTAAGTATAAATCGTCATCATAAAGGTAGTTACATGCATTGCTGAAGTGTGCTGTTTGACCACTGTGAAGTCATTCTTCAAGAAGCTGCATAGTTTTTAAAAAGCTGGCAATGTTTTTTTTTGGAATAAGTTCTACTGGGGCTTTGTTTTCATACTTCATTGAACTTTGTGACATTATCATATTTCTTGTCCCCATGGAGAATATTGCTTATAATATGGTGATAGTTCCCAATATATCCTCCTGGATACTAAAGAATCAATCTTAAGCTTTCTTAGGTTAAATCATTTGAAGCTTTTGCACTGCTTTCAATAGAAAGTGTATTTAGTCCCCTAATGAGATAATATGGGTAATTCCCTATCTGTCAGATACCAGTAGAGGGAAATACCGCATAGTTATCTTTGAAAGTGTTTCTTCCATCCTGTTCATGTATTGAGAAACACACCCAAACCAAAATAGCCTCATCTGAATATACTATTCTTCCCACGGTGCTATGAATGCATGCAGTACAAGTAGAAGAGACATAAATAACAATTCAGAGGTGTTCTATTGGTGTTGTTCTGACAGGAAGAAAAAGGAAGTTGGTTGTGTGAAGAGTATAACAGGGAAATGGGAGAGTGAGAAAACAATATTGTAGAAGTCCTGAAGCAAGGGAAAGGATAACATACATGAAAAATATTCATGAAACTTTGGAGCCACAGTGAAGGAAAAATTATAAATGTCTTTCTATGGGAGACATTTGGTGATCAAAAGGTAGAAATGAAGAGAAAGAACAATATAGGAAATCTAAAGTAACAACCAACAAGAAAATAAAATTGAATGAAAAGAAGGCCAGTTTTAAAATAGAATGCAGAATGAAGAAGAAAAATGGGAGAAAGTTACACTAGTGCAGGAATTTATCAAATGAGTTTGAGCTTTGAAATCTTTTCAGATCTTCCGTCTAAACATGTCAGTCTATTGGCAGTCAGAGCAGAGGATGTAGCCTCTGCCATGCCACAGCAGAACATTTTGAGTTAGAGCAATGACATTTTGACTCTGAAGAAGAGCCCTTGCCCAGTGGAGTCCTGGTCTATGACCAGGGCTCCTCAGTACTACAAGGTAGTATCTGCTGTGTTGCATCCACTTACCTGCGGTAAGGCCACCTGCACTGTGCTATTTCCTCTTTTAACTAATAACATTAAAATATCCTTGAGGCTCCTAGCACAATTTTGTTTGACCTTTACTTACAGAACAACCTTTTCTAGGCAGCCAGTTTTTTGTTAGTTTCTTGGGTGGCCTGTGGCTTCTCTGCAATTTTAAATGTAAGCATTACTTCACCTTTAGCTAGCACATGCATTCTTTATGTGCTTATTAAAAATGAAACTCTTTTTCTTTGAGTAAAATAACAAGCAAATTGTTTTATTATATCACTGTGTGAGATTTTTGAAAATAGGGAAAATCTGGTGCAGCTTTTTAAAGGTTTCTTATTGTTGTATTTGGAATTTCTTATTCATCAGAAATTGGAATTTGTTGTTAATGCTGCACAAGAGATAATTTCTGCAAGATAACTTTTTGCTGTGGTTACAGCCAAACACATTGAATCCTGTCCTAATTTATATGAAGGTTTCTTTCTTCATATATGCAGTATAAAATGGCCTTAGTTTAAATCAGTGGAGACTATATTTGATCTATTTTTCCAAGTCTCATCCTTATTACCATATTGATTTTGTAAGCATCTTAAGAGCCCTCTTAAAACAGCCCCTTTCCTCCAGCAGAGGAGGCTCCTACTGAGTCAGTGAACACCGAGGAAGCACTTGGGCAAATCTGCCCTTCAACACCTCCAGTCTCATCAGAGCAATGCAGATAGTGCCTGTTGGCTGCCCTTTTAAATCACTTACTCCAGAAGGAAGCATGCAGGAAGCAGTGCTCATTTCCTGAATTTTGAGAGGCTTCACACCTCAGGAGAGCAGGCACACTTGGCGCTTGATCTGTGTTCATCAGAGCCATTGATCCCCTGTCCTCGTCCTCTTTCCTGCCCCATTCTGCAGAGCAGATTTGCATAGGCAAAGTCTATGCTGGGTTCCCCTGACTCCATTCATTCTGTCCATGAATGTAAAGGTGGTTCATTTCTCAGACTGAGGGTTATACAACTCTGCTATCCCCCTTTAATGCTTCCATAAATCCACTGAAACTGGTGCCATTCTACCATCATCAATATTACCGCTCTTTTGAATCAGGCCTGTACTTTGCTGTAATTCAAGGAGTCTGTATCATGTTCAGCATTGTTTATTTTGAATAAAATAAATGGATAGACCAAGGACAAATGTTGTAGACAACATGCACAGTTCCTAATTGTTTAATACATTATTAAACAATGCGTTGTTGTAATGGGTGTCTTTCTGCTGTTTTTCCAGGTGGACCAGCAATCCCAGTATATTCAAGGATATAAAATCCTTTACCGGCCAACACCAGCATCCTATGGAGAGTCAGAATGGTTAATTTTTGAAGTGAGGACTCCAACCAAAAACAGCGTTATCATTCCAGAGCTGAAGAAAGGTGTAAACTATGAAATCAAGGCCCGCCCTTTTTTTAATGAGTTTCAAGGAGCAGATAGTGAAGTGAAATTTGCAAAAACCCTAGAAGAAGGCAAGTAGGAGCCAGACTGTCTTCATCTTTCCTTTTTGAAGTAGTATTCTGGCCTGCTTTTCTCTGATATGTTCGTTATTTGATTTTGTTTGAAGTGTGTGCTTTTTGAGAACAGCAGTCTGCAGCAGAGGAGACTGTGTTGGACTGATCATTAAGTGAATTGTTTGGTGACATCGAAGTAAATATTCAGAACCATGTGTGAGAGACAGAGAGAGAGAGAGGGATGTGCAAAACCCTCCTCCAACACACAATGGGAAATGTGCTTTTTATCTTCACTGCAGTGTGCACTCCTCCCTGCTGAGTTCATGGTCTGGTCACAAGTGACTTCTGTCAGATTCAAGCACTTACTAATCACTATCTTGAGTAGATAGCAGACACCGCAGAAATCATCAAAGCACTGTAGCTGAGGGAATGGAAACCACATTCTTAGAAGGCTTTTATATCTGCATCAATCAGTAATACAAAATGAAAAGATGCATGAGGGCAACAGATATAGTGGACTAAATTATGTATTTCCATCTCAAACGCATGCTAAAAAGAGAAGGTTCATAAAGCTGTTTCTTTTGTTGTAGCTCATCTGGTAGTTCAGGCATAATAAGTTTGTAATGTGGCCGGTGCTTCAGAATAGAGATTTCAGTGCCTCTGCTGGGATGTGATACCTTTTTCCTTATCTCTTCACTACCTGGTATAAATACACTGTAGCTCTTGTTTACTTCTGTGGGTGGTTCAAGAGGTGTGCTTAATGGCATTCATCCCAAGCATCATCTAAGCATACTGTTTTTAGAAAGACTATTTAAAATTCAAAATACAAATCTGTTAAGCATAACACATTCAGTCCTGATTTTAATATGGTTTGTATTGCTCACTATTTTTCACACAGTAGAGCAGCTGAGGTTTAACATTCTGCTAGGGTCAATTTACAGACTTCATCTTTCAATACTGTTGATCATAGCTGAGATGCTTTGAAACTCATTCAAGAATTCTGTCCTCGAGTCTGTGTTGTTCAGGTAATTGGTATCTGAGTTTGGAGAGGCCGGTGGCCTGCCTGACTTTTTCTGTCTTACAGAGACAGCACAGCAGAAATTAGAAGCTTGCCTGTAAGTTCCTGTAGGTTCACATCACTTACCTTGTATACGAGGTAATATAGGTATACAGACTGATCTGTGATCTGTGGGCAAGAATTGCACATAACAGAAACTAGGGAGTAAAATAATACATTTTTTGTGGTAAAGAAACCAGTTTTCCTTTAAAAGGAAAACTAAAACCCCTTACTGTTGCATTTGACAAACTTAACCATTCAATCTTTCTCCCCATACAAACAGCGCCCAGTGCTCCACCTCAGAGTGTTTCAGTAACTAAAAATGATGGGAATGGGACTGCAATTGTAGTCACCTGGCAGCCACCCCCCGAGGATAACCAGAATGGAATGGTTCAAGAATATAAGGTAATACTCTCATATGTCCCGTGGCAAAGTGTTGGCTGGGTTCCGATGGGTGAGTTGTTTGTGGATGCCTGGCTCCATCTACTGGGCAAAGTTAGAGCACATGGATTTCTTCGAAGAATCAAATTCTGTACTTAGTAATTCTGTCTAAATCGTAGAAAGCAATTAAAGCCACCTCTATAAATCAAAACAAAAGTTCAGCACTGATAGTTAAAATGACTACTTTCCTGCCTTTGTTATAAATTGAGAAATGCATAGACAAGCTGAGAGGGAATCCTACCTGTTAGAGAACCATTTTGTGACTCAAAGACATCGACTGCAATAATAAATATAAACAGGCCTAAGGAATTGAAAAGCTCAAGGATAATAACTAACAGTGTTAAGATGTGAGGAATTTATTTTTAACTGAGCAGTCAAATAGAAAACTTTCAAGTAAAGAATGCTCTTGTATAATACTAAATATAGCAAGTGTATAGAAATCTTCTTGTATTTTTCACAGAAGAAAGCTCTCATTAAGCTATATAATTTTTCAAAAATTATGAGTACATTATGAAATATTTACTTGTTGTTCATTTAGCAACGTACACAGTATTTATTTCCAGTTCAAGTTGTTTTGAGATAATTTGCTTTACAAATTAACTGAAGCTTAGTTTTCCTAAGCAAGCTACAAACACTTTAAATATTTAGTTGTGTATTGGAAATAAACTTTTAATAGCCACTGAGTGGCAGGATCGTCTATCTGTCTTGGCTCCTTTTTCAGGTGAGACACTGTAGTACATGTAGTACACTGTAGTACTGTATGTGTGTCCCTTGCCTTAAAAACTCATTTGGCTATTTTGTTTTCCCTTAGTATTAATGGAAAAGGGAAGAGATCACTGCACTTCATGGTAAATTTAGAACAATAAAACATCAGAACTTGGAACTTGGTGAACTGGTAGAAATAAAATAAGTCTGTGGCTTAGTTTCAGACATATAATGTAATTTGAAGAAAGAAAAAAAAAAAAAAAGTATTTGCAAAATTATTTTATTTAATGAACCAGAAGGGTGGAACTATTTCCATAAAGAAACTGCATCAGAAGAATGCTAAGGTTGTAAGGACAAAACAATAAAATTCAGGAAATTCATATTTGTGAGTGAGTATAATACCTGACTTACTTCCCAGTATTCAGAGCTAATAAGCTGTCAGGTGTTAGAGCAAACTGTCTTCTAGTGCTTCTGTAGCAGTAGGTGGCACACTGGCACATTTCTCCTACATTTATTGTCTGCATGCCCTTATTTTCCATTGTGTTTTCTCACCATGGACAGAAAACAGACACAATGAATATATATATGTAGTTGTTATTTGAGCTGTATGTAGTTATCATTTTTCTCTAAAAATGTGAGGAAAAAAGTGATCTATGTGTAAGAACTTCTAACAAAAAAAAAAAGAAATCTTGTAAAATGTTCTTTTTTTTAAATTGACATTTTTCTATTTCACATCTTTCCCCTAAAAATGGGTGTGTGTGTTGGGGAGGGGGAATTCTTCAGTCTTCTAAGTACCTTGGTCTAAGGCAAGAGTGTATTTACTTAATTAAAAGATGAAACGTGTATAAAGAAGGATACCATCTTAACTGGAGAAACGCCAGTATCACACAGAAAAAGCCAGAAATCAAACCATAGCAGAGGTTATTCCTAGCATGAAGTTAGAAATTCTCTTTATACTCTTTTTTTCTTTACTGATATGTCTGTTATAGTGTGAATTCCCCTCTGCTTCATAACATTCTGGAAATGAGTTTTCACTTGCCTGTTTAGATATATAATCAATTATAGTACTGACAAGTACTGAGAAACCTGATGTTTAACTTACCATTCCCAATTTGCAAATTTCCCCATTTGTTTGAGCACCTAAGAACAAAACACTTTTACAAGTAAGTAGTGCATAGTTGAAAGCACATCATATATTATTTTTGTTATTTACATATGCACTGTTGTACAAGTGTAGTATTGTAGCAATTTCTGTGAAAATGACTCACGCCAAAATGCAGACTTCAATCTCGTGTTCTTCACTTTATCAAGTTCTTATTTAAATCATAGCATTTTCTTAGACCATCCTTCAGAATTTAAGAACAATGTTATTAATAATTATATCTCCTTCTGACCGAAATAATCTGTATTTGATATCTGAATATAAAAAGAGTCTCTTCTGTTCTCTTTCTGTGCTCTGACCCGCTTTACAGAAGCAGTTCTGTATGCGCCGTGTTGGGATTCTATTTCAAAGGAGCTTAAAATACATTTCAGATCCCCACAGTGTCCCACTAGCCTTTTTTCAAACCTAGGCATCCGGAGAATGAAAAAGGGTCTTAGAGTGTCCTGATGGTGAAATAAAGAAAGTTTACAGTATCCAGGCAGAAAGGACTCCATGGAAAGTGCCCTAGCAATTGTTCTCCAAGTGAAACTCTAGCTCACTCACCTGACAAACTCCGCAACAGCAGAACTGCACAAGGGATTAAGAACAACTATCTGGGTAGTAAATCTTTTAAAAGCTCCATATGTCAAAAGCATGATCTTCTCTCCTGTGTACAGTCAGCACAGGTTCAGAAATGCTGACATTCCCAGGAAAGCTTGCTTCTCTACAAATAAATTACTAAATTTAACTAAAAAAAATATTCAGTGTAGAGCAATACAGCTGTGAAAAAGGAATAGAAATCATCATTTTCTTAGGAGGCCTAAATTAGTTGCTATGCTACTTTTGATAGCAGTTGAGCGTTCAGCCATTCCCTTAAAAGCATTTGCCACACAAATACTGCAGTTTCCCAGTCATTTAATATGACTGAATATAGTAATGGATTTCTAAAATGGCAAATAAAAGTTTTTAGATTTGTGTTCTAGTTTCGATCAAAAAATGAGATTTGACATGATCCCATTGTCTCTCAATAGAAGATAGTATATTATTAATCCTCATCTCTCGCTGCCATATGTTCTTTAAAAAGGTAACCTTTTTATTCCAGCATGGTATCTGTTCTCCTCTGATGTCATGAAGAAAAGCACTTGAGTGAATAAAATCTTGCTTGATGAATGATTCCTTAATAAGAGAATTGCAAACTCATTTATCTGAATGCTCTTACTTTGTTGTTTACGTGAATGATTTTTGGTTAAGGGGTTTCTCTTACTTGTTCCATGTTACTAATGCTTTTAGCTTTATTAGCAGCATTGTCATGGATTGAATGAATTGGGATGAACTCAATCAAGTAATATTAGTATTTGGAGCTGTTCTTTGGAACAAGAAATAGCTTTCCAGTATTCAGAATTTCTACGACTCTGAACCATGACTGAAACGGATTTTAAAATAGTGACAGATTCTAAATCTTACCCAGCAGAAGGAAATGTGTCAACCTTCCTTCTAATGATCCTTCACTGTTTAATTTTTAATGTTTATACATACAATACACTTACTTCCCTGCAGGTTTGGTGCCTTGGCAATGAAAGTCGATACCACATAAACAAGACAGTAGATGGTTCCACCTTTTCTGTTGTCATCCCTTCCCTAGTACCAGGTATTCGATACAGCGTGGAAGTGGCAGCAAGTACTGGAGCAGGACCTGGAGTGAAAAGTGATCCCCAGTTTATCCAGTTAGGTAAGCCTGCTGGTAATCTTGTCTGTTTCAGTTATTTTTGTTTGTTTGCTTTTGTCCTTTATGGCATCAGAAATACTTTCAATTGAAATAAATAATGTTACCTGATCTCTGCATGGGCAGGGTTTGGCATTTCTTGTTTTAAACTTGTCTTGAAACTGCATTCTAAAGATAGGAGTTTATCAGTGCAAATGTTTGATTCTTCAAATTCAGTATTGTTTCTTGGTTGCTGATTTTATCAAAGTGAAATTTCAAGCTTAATAATGGTGTAATAAAACATGTAGAGTAGTATGAATCCTTAAATGTTGGCTCACTTTAGTTCAGAGAGGTGATTTGTCTTGATCAGAATATTGATGCAAAAAAAAACCAGGAGCTTGCTAGCATTAGAAAAAATAAATATCAGCTGTGTCTGGAAGCTCCCCAGTAGAGGAATAAAAGGTACCAGGTGATTTACAATTATCTTGACTTCCTAACTTAAGCTAATCTAAACATTCTGTCATAAATGCACATCAAGGACATTGCTTTTGGGTATACCTGGGAGAAAGGCTTCTTTTCTGTTGAATCACTGAAGAGCATTTAAAGTAATTTTAGGTATAGTCATATGCTGCTTTACTTACCTGATAAGGTAGTACCAGGCTACCTTATCATTACACCATATAGTATATATATAATCACAAAAAAAACCTACATCTTTTGTTCTGGACTTCATTTCTATATTTGTATCATTAGTAGACCTTCCCTGTTACTTGACTTTTTATTTAAAAACCACATAAATATTGCGTGTGAAAACAGGACTGAACAATATATAACAATATATTTGCTGTAAAATTACATGTACAAGCACTGCTCTGAAAATAATGCCTCCTGCTTTATGATGTTGGCCCACAACATCAGAGGTGGATGTTGGTGATATGGCAGTAGAGGTTAAATCTTCCCACCAATATTCCTTTACATTTTGTGGCCATGTGACAGAAGGCAGCAGAGGAGCACTCTGACAAAATGGCATCTGACATGAAAGCTTGGATGAGACAAAGGTGTGTCACTGAGTCCTTCCTTCCATGTGGAAAAAAATGGCACATTCACAGACACTTGCTGAATGTTTTTGGAGAGCAAAGAGTGAATGTGAGCACAGTGAGGCAGTGTGTGGTGTGTTTCAGCAGTATGACGCTGACATTGGGTCACGTCAGCTGGTGCAGATTTTTGCGAATGCAGCACACAAGCTCTTCTTTATCACTGGTGAAAATGTATAGCGAATGGTGTCAAAAAATAGTGTTTTGTAGCTGAGAAATTGCTACAATTTTAGTAGTCAAAATCTACTAAATAGTGTTATTGTGTTCTTTTAGTTGTTGTAGTTTCTGTGGAAATAAGTAGGAGGCATTGCTTTCGGAGTAACCTTATATATACTTCCCCAATTATTATCACCTATATATACTTCTCCAACTATTATCTTTAATTTGTTTGGCTTACACAGGCATATGATTAATAGAGATTTTAAGAAAAAATTGCATATGGTTTATGTAATCTTCCATTAATATGTCCAAAAAAAGTCATGGTTATTTGCTAGATTGTGCTTCTCTATAGTCAGTTTTCCATTCAAATTTAGGTTTGTTCTGTACAGTTTAGATTTAGAAAATCTAAGATTAATGAGTGTAAATTAAAAGGTAGACTAGAATTTCAAAGCCAAATTCCTTATGGCCACGTTTTTTTTTTTTTCCTCTTCTCTGATGATAAGTAAATGTTAAATGAAGGTGAACTGTATAATGTAACTTAACCACTTTAGAGTTTTGGTAAATGGAAAAAGAAATAAATGATGTTCTGTCAGGGTTTTTTGCCAACTTTTCTGATGCTGGCCTTTACTGATACCATGTTAGAAAGCATGAGGCTTTCTCAGAGGCTGTTCAAATGCAGAAGTAAGCCTTTAGTCTGCTAAAAACCATATATTTCTAAGTGGCTGGGATTTGATTTCATATTTTTTATTGCTTGCTTCTAAGTGGCATAGCCAAAACTACATATTCTGTAGGAAAAATGCCATAATTTGATTGTTACAGTTTCATGACAAAGATGTGGAAAGAAGAGACTTCGGGAGATCCATGTCACTGAAAACAATACAAAGGATTACCCAGACAGTTGTGCAATCCTTTAGACAACTGCAGGAGCTGCTGAAAATTAGTACTTTAACTTAAGAGGAATATTCTTTATTTGGTATAGATCAAGCTAAAATCCTCAAGGCATGTGAATGGCTCCAGTTTACTTAACACTACATTGTGGAAAGGGAATTCAAGTTCTCTTACAATTCCCGCAAAGACTTGCATTCTTAGCTGTTGGATGCAGTCCCAGCAGGGGCGTGGAGCAGACACTGCAGTTTTCTAGTAGCTCTTCTGAAGATAGAAAATTAGTTTGTTGATGTCATCAGTTGGCACCTTTCACCAGCAATAAATTACATGGTTATAGTGAGAGGGAAGTAAAGCCAGAGAGAGGGAGGAAAGATGCTCCTTTTAGAAGGTTTGAAAGAGTCCTGACTCCCTATACCAACATGCTCTGAGAACTGCATGTTTGCCTTTAAGTTCCTACATTTTTCACTAATCCCAACTATTCATTCAGGAAGTCTTTTCTGATATCTGAATTAGTATAATAGCTTTTTTTGTTTTGTTTTGGAACTATGAGTTCAGTGTGCAGAAAAGCACATTGTGGCCTTTCAGTACTTGAAGGGAACATACAAGCAGGATGGGGAAAGACTGTTTATGTGGGTGGATAGTAATAGGACAAGGAGGAATGGTTTTAAACTATGACAGGGGAGGTTTAGGTTAGATATTAGGAGGAAGTTTTTCACTCAGAGAGCGGTGTCCCACTGGAACAAAGGAGGTTGTGGATGCCTCATCCCTGGAGGCATTCGGGGCCAGGCTGGATGAGGCTCTGGGCAGCCTGGTGTAGTGTTTGGCAACCCTGCACACAGCAGGGGGGTTGAAACTAGATGATCTTTGAGGTTCTTTTCAACCCAGGCAATGCTGTGATACTGTGATTCTATGAAGCATGAGTCTGAATTGTGGCTGGCTTTGGAATGTCTGAAGAAGAGATTTAATGTGAGACTTTTTTTCCCCACTGTAACCTACTCTCTTACACACCAAACTCATTTTTGAGGCTGTGCACTATGCAGGTTGCTCACCAGTTTGTGACTGTTGTGAGCGATGGCTGGGCAGATTTCAGCCAGGTGTGTGAAAGGAGGAAGCTTCGCCTCCCATAGTCCGCCTTCCAGAACAAGAGGGGAGGAACAGAGAAATTGGATTCTCTGGGAGCTGAGGTGTGCAATCACAATACCGTGCATCAGCTGAGCTGTGATAAGTGACCTTGTGCACACACTTAACCTGATACAAAGACAGGTACAAATTGTAAGCGCAGAGCTCTTCCATTTTCTGCGTCTCTACTGATGTGAGGCAGCTCACTGAGCTGCACTGCCAGAGACTCGAGTGCCTCCTGAGGCAAGCCAACAATATACTCTCTTGTTATCATATTCTGATGTTTAAAATCATGAAGTCAGCTGAAAAATCACATGTCTCCTTAAAACACCCTCTTTGGTTGCCATTAAATCTTCCTTAGAGTTTTTAAGTGGCCTTTTACAGCTTTCTGTTTATTTCAGGGCCTGGAAAATCATTTTTTGTTTGTTTGAAAAATTGGTATTTTACATAACAAAAAAGAAAGATCTTTGCCACTAAGGAAAAAAAAAAGTGTACTTCATATCCACAGCTCACTGTGAATCCTCATGTTACTCTGTGGAGAAAAAAAAATTGTACTGAAAAAATTTGATAGAATATTTTTATTGTCACATGGATTACAAAATTGCCCTGCACAGAAAGATAAGAATTTTCACATCAAACTGATCTCTAGCCTTACATCTGTCCAGTGATGTGATACCACCTATGACAGTGACTACCTTGCTTATGCTGCCATGGTGGAACTAGATGATCTTCAGGGTCCTTTCCAACCCAAGCCATTCTGTGATTCAGTGATTCTCTAATAGCTCAGTAATATAACATATGCTAGTTTTCAAGTAAGTCACAAAAAGGGAATATCCTGCAACATATTTTGCACAGGGTGCCAGTTCTGATAGACCTCACACCAGTTAATATGACTCATAAATGCATAATTCCTATTAATATATGTGATGCAATTATTTATTGAGATGTCTGTGGAAATTTTATAAATATTGAGTACATTATTCAACTATTGGATATCTCAGCATGCTATGGGAGTCTCATTGAATCATTACTCTAATTGTTTTGTTTAGAGATAATATTCTGTCAGCCCTTCAAGTAGTTCTGAAATGGTAGTTGCATGGTGGGTTTTGTTGATATCCCCTTTGGTAAGAGGAGATTTTTTTTCCTCACAGAGCAAGTCCTTCCAAACCAACTTTTGGTTGACTCCTCACAAGCTGTGTGCTGTAGGACTGATTTACAAAAATGGTATTTTTCCAATTTTAGAAATACGTGTTACCAGAGAGGAGACAAAATAGCATTTTCTTAACTGGATTGTATTTTATTGTATAATTTTCATGATGTACCACACCACATGTATTTGAGGAAACATCAGACATCATGTTGCAGATTCCAAGTGTTTTGCTGGTTTTGAGTTGCCCAAATTACCAATGCCCACAAAAATGATATCTTCCTATTTCCTATTGTACATTTGTATACTAAATGAGACAGACATATTGGCAAGTACTATATTATATGTTGTACACATACAGGGCAGAATTGAAGTTACCTGCACACCTGTGAACCTGGAATTTCCTGTCTTTTTAAATCTTCACCATTCCAATCTTAATTCTATATTAGTAATCTGTTCAGCATTTGACAACTTAAACATTGATTTTTACATTATTTACATGAATATTTTACATAGAGAATTAAAATTCACAGTTCTGTGTGACATGAATTGTAATGAGTTTTCATTGAAGTCTGAAACTTGGAGCTTTGGCACAGTCAGAATCAGAGAGCCTGTAAGCAATAGCCAAATCAACATGCTCTGTGAGGTTCTTATCTCAAGGTAGAAGAAAAGGGGATGAGTCAGTGTGATAATATGCTGGTTTCAGGCAGTTATGGGATCAGCCTGCTCCAACAACTCTGAGGCCTTCTAAAGTACATTATAGGCTGTGGCAGTTGCTCTGACAGTAAGATGCACTTTGCCTTACAATCTTTATGTTTGCTTATTATTTTGGCATGTTTCCCTGAGGAGTGCAAGCAGGAACAGGAATGTTGATTATGAACTGTTTATATATCGGTCAAAGCTTCCAGAAATTTCTTAGGATGTAGAGAAAGTATTTTTTTCATTCGAGAGGTTTTTTCCAGATTGATCTCACATGGGACTGTGGCAAAGAGTGAAGTTGCCCTTCTCAAAGAAAGGCTTCCAAGACACTGTATATGGAAATTATTAGTAATGGCAAGTTCACTCGGTCTTCTTTCCCTTGCTGTATATTTAGCTTGATTTCTGTTTTTAAATCATAAGCATGGTACATGGATTAAATGTGGCCTTTTGAAAGCCCTTCTTTCTTCTTTTCCACTGTGTTGTGTGTATGAATATACATGTACACATGCTCATTTTTCTTGTCACTATGTATGTAAGTATATAACAGTTAATTCAGTGTAAAGTCACTTGCAGTCTGCACGTATGCTGTGTAGTGTAAGCCTTGTTTCTTAACAGCAAATATATTATTATGTTGTTATTATGCTTGCAATAGCTAGTAAAATAATACCATGGAATGATTCTTAGTTAAAAATTAGAAGAATGAGTGTTCAAAAAGATTCTTCAGTATTTTGTAATCTTCAGATATGCATTCACTGAGCAATGCAAAATGTTTGTGTATGAAGTTCCTGAATTTCTGTATGTTTGTACTATTGATATGTTTAAAAACATCTTCATTTAGCTTTTAAGTTTTTTATTATTTTCTGGATTTATTGTTTTAAATATATATATTTAAAGGATTTCTCTAATGTTTTTTCTCTTTTTATTATTAATTTATCAATTTATCATTTATCAATTTTCTAAATGTATTCAGGGACATAAACTGTCTGGAAATATTTTTTTCTATTCCATTAAGAAGTACTAGTTGGAGTAGCTTTTTAAAGATATAGTAGGGTCACTCATTTTGCAAACAGACTGGTGATGCAAGTTTTCATATCTTAATATGGCCTCAGCTGCAAAGAGACAAAAGATGAGAAACAGAGTGACAGTTTTAATTCATTAGTCACAGTATACTTTATATGTTTAAGCCCATCTGGCCACTTGCGTGGAACTTCGCTTGGCTGTCTCCATAAAATCTGATGCAACCCATCTTAACCTTGCACAAATAGGCATGAAATCTATAAACCCAGCAGACACAAAGAGTGTATTAGTAAGAAAAGAATGAGTCTGCTTGGTAAACTTCCAGACTAGCCAGTATGCTTCGGATCACAGAAGATAAAGGGGCTGGAAATATGAAATAAAATTTCCAATAAGGTAGCAGTCAAAGGCAGTGATGATTCCTTGGCCAAACAGATATATCACCGAAAATGAAATGTGAAATTCTTCACTGGAAAAGGGTTGTTATTAATTTAATCATTTCCCATTCATGAAGATATCCTTTTTCAGAGGAGGTTTTGGTTTTGTTTTCATTCCATATCCATTTTATATTGCTCTTTTTTAGTTATATAGTTATATTGTTAGTTTCTTTTGTATTGTTATTTTGTTTAGGCTTATTTTGGAACAATACAAGATGGGCCACAGAAATATAATCTAGTCACTTGTTAGTCCTTAGAGAAAATGTGATGGTTTTTAAGTGAACAGGTCTTCATATCATATGTAGATTCTATTAATGTTACTTGTAACAATATCTTTCACCTAAAAACACTAATTTCTATTCTAGTATATGATGTCACTATCCATAATTTAAAAACAAACAAACAAACAAACAAAAAAACCCTTGTTGAATAAAACCTTGTTGAATTTACACAAAAATAAAAATGATTTTTTCAAAGACTAAACATGGAATGTGTAAAGCAATATCCGCTCTGACTGACTAAAGGTTTCAAATTCTTGCCTGTGCAGTGATGAAATTTCCAGTGAGAACTCACTGTAGTGGTTAAGAAATCAGGAAGGCAGTATTTTATCTTTGAGTTGCTTCATTTCAGTTAGCATTTTTCAGTGACTGAATATTTTTACTAACGTTCCTAGAAGGTTCTTGCAAAAGTATAATGCAGAAAAAGAACAAAAGACTGATCATTGGTTGTGCTTCCATTACAGAGGAAAAAAAAAAGTGGAAAAAATACACATTCATTATTTTAATTTGGGAATTTTAGGGATAAACAGTATTTGAAGAAGGCAGCATGTCCAGTAACAATAAGACTACTTGACTATTATTAACAATTCAGAACTCCTTTTTAATCATCTTTGAGCTTTTTCAGTGGTGTTAAGTGAGCAGAACTGGTTATCTTGTATTTTTACTTCTTTATGAACTCTTAAATATTCAGTCTTTTTTAATTGAAGTCAAAGTGGGAACCTGCAAAGAGTACATGGACTGTGTAATATGATATTTAAGTCATCTGTCAGGAACAGCTAAATTAAAATATATCCCTCAACATCAACATCAGGAGAATGTTCTTTGAATTTGTCTTTGTTTTGTGACTTTCTGTTATGGGAATGTATATATATGTAGTTGACTTCTGCATTTTCAGAGCCCTAAGAACACACTAAGCTTGTTCTGTACTTGAGCTTTCTTCTATGTTTTTTTTTGTCCTCTTGAATTTTCTGGGACTGTTTTTGTTTGCTAAAGTGAAAAAAAAAACAATAATCCAGTGGTCTGATTTTAGCAATCACTACAAACAGAAGCCAGTGGAGTTGGAAGAATGGATTGTATATTGAAAACAGATATTTCTGTCCAGACCTATAAGAAGAGATTTTGATGAGCAATCTTAAGCATATAGCCTTGAAGAACTGGATACAGTCCTGTCAGTTCTTTTCATGTTGCCTCTTGCAGTTGCTCATTCAGATTAACTAGAGATTTGTGATGTCCTTTTTTTCAGATTCGCATGGAAATCCTGTATCTTCAGAAGATCAAGTCAGTTTAGCCCAGCAGATCTCTGACGTAGTAAAACAGCCTGCCTTTATTGCTGGAATCGGTGCAGCCTGTTGGATTATCCTCATGGTCTTCAGCATCTGGTTGTATCGCCACAGGAAGAAGCGAAATGGACTCACTAGTACTTATGCTGGTATCAGAAAAGGTGCCATACTATGTTTCAATCTCCAAGTTGCTGAATGCCTCTTTACTGGCAATTCATCATCAATCTCTTTCTCTTTTAAGATTTTATGCAGGATTTATCAAATTGGGCCAATGTTTTCAGGAAGTTTGAATAAGTAGCTTATGTAGAAAGCACTATTATTTATGCAACATGTTGGCTTGACTTTAACTTGACTTTAAGGTATGAGCATTTAGAAAAATATCTAGACTAGCTTTTTGTAAAGGTAGTTGTATGAATGAGGAAAGTACAAGATGGATTTACATCTGGGAGCTTCCAGTATGTCCTTACTACCCAACTTTCTGAACCATCTGAAAAGAAAGCAATTGGTTGGTTGCTTATTGTCCCTCTTATTCAGTCTTTTGCTTACTGCTAAGAATACTAACAGTGGTGTCGATTACAGTGATGCTTCTGGTGTGTGTACTTGAATTTCCTTATATTCCTGGGAATGTGGTGAAAAGACTGTTTGTGAAAGCACAACAGTACACAGTGCTTTCCAAGACTCTTTCATAAATGCTCTCAAGGGACCCTTGTCTGGGACTGAATTCTGAGGCTATCAAATCTTGCATCTGCATTCAGTTACAAGGATAGCAGTGGGACTAACTTTAAAGCACTCTTAGTTTTCATGTTACCAGTACCTTTTATGTCAGATTGTTGGGCAAGCAGTGCTTTACATTATATTCCATGACAAACAAAAGTAGAATATCTACCTGAAAGATCTTCTGGAATAAAAAAAAAATCTCTCCTGATACAATAATCTTTTGATTAAGCCCTGAAGGTAAAGCTGAATTTAGTACGATGCACTTCATTACATCTCAAACCAATGCTTTGTAGGCACTTATGGAGTGAAAACGATAAATTCTGGAATTAATTAGAAAATGGAATGCTTTTGAAAGAATAGTGAGATTTTGCTTCAGTATTTGGCCATCAAAAAACAGACCTAGGCTGCAAAGGTGCACAGATCTCAGTGGACGAAGGGTGTCATGTGACTGCATTTTTTAGTCACTTCAAATTGAATAAATGATGGATGAGACAGGTAGGCAAATATAACACAATGTATTTAACAGTAGCAGTGTGTTGCTATGAAAAAGAAGCAGTGTTAAAATTAGCAACTGAGTGAATGGGAACCTGAAAACATTTTTTGTGGGGGGGTGGGAGGGTGCAGTGTTCAGGTGCCCTCCATGCTTTTAAAATATCAATGCTTTGGGTAGCCTTTAGGCCAAGTGGTTTTATTGCAGTTGTGACCACAGAGATCAGGGACAAATTTAATTTTGTTCTTCTAGATTTTCTTAGATAAGACAGACTTCAATACTCTGCTGCATTGGCCTGCTCTGTTTTGTTTTACTAATAGCATGCTGCCATACTGCCTTTCTACAGTTCTATCAAACTAACATCACTGTGCTTTCAGCAGTACCTACAATTAAGCAAAAGGCATACAATTTGTCCTAAAAAACGGTCACTTTAATGGCATCAACTATTGCTCTAGTGCTTGAAACAGCTGTGTTGTTCAATATTTTCTAAAAAAATACCTTTTGTGTAATTTGGTGTGGATTTTTATAAAAACACGTGCCAAAAAAACAGGGTATACATCTCCATTATCAAGTCTTCCTCAAGAAAAAAAAAAATCCTCAAGAAAATATAAATTGCAAAGTAGTTTGCCACTCTACAGTGCATCAAGTCATCACTTCAAGTGCAAACTTTTTTCAGTCTTGCATTTATTTGTTTATTTTTATGTTTAGCTTCAGGCCTGACATCTGCTAAAACTCCCACACACACATATTGTACTAGAACTCTTACACACTCAAACAAGTTTATTATTAGAAGCTCTGTGAATTAAGTTGTTCCTTTGTGTGGTTGCTGTAAAAAATTCATGTAGTTGAGCCTCTGTTCCTCTGTTCTCTATTTCTTTAAAAACAAATCTAGGTTTATTACTCAGCTTACAGGCAAGTTAGTGAGTCAGTAGTTTTAGATTTTTTTCATGCCCTTATGATTGCAAGTTAATTTTGAGACACTTGATTTCTTTTGAATAACTGTTTTTTAAATGCACCTTCTGTTTTAATGAAAGCTTGTTACGACAGTTCTATATTGTTGAATGTAGCTAAATTAAAGTTGTGTGAAAAGGCCTAGCTCAAAGAAAATGCAGTGGAACTCTCACAGTAAAGAGCTGTACTATAAATCAAGCCTGGATTAGGTATAATGCTTAAAGGTTCTTCTTTTTGCACTCTATCATACTCTTGGAAATAAATTGGATTGGAAAAAGCAGGGGGAACCTAGAACATTTCCTGAATTATAAAAACAAGGCATTCTGGAGTCTATCCCTCCAACCTCAGAGTTATTGCGTAAACTGTAGTAAGCTATTGTTCTCTCAGCTAGAACCTTTTCTTTCTGTGATAGATTTGCTGATCAAATTCCATCTGAAATTTTCTTTTAGTGAATATTTTATTATTCCTCTTACACTGGTCTTTGTTTTTATTAGATCAAAAGGGGCAATATTAGCCTTTTTTTACCCATCAGTGGTAGAAAAACTATACTGTCTTGTCAACAGGAGGGGGAGCATGTGCTAATAGGAAAAGCAGATGCTATCTCTCTGTATTTGGATTAAGGGCCCTATTGATCCAAAGAGGATTTATAGTGGCAGTGAGAGTGAAGATTGTCAAGCAGTGTCATTGTTCCATTGTTAACCTTTCCCTCCTAAAGCCATGGCTTGAAAGGTTGAAAGGTATTACATCCTTAAGGTAGATAATAACTGTTTAGCAATTTCTTCTATGAAAACAAAAATGAGTTGCTGCAGTAGGTTTTAGGGCTTTTTTTAAAAAAAGAAATGGTGCAATTCTTGATACAGTAAAGCAGAAGTTGTCTTTCTTCCTTTATATGTTTATTTTCTTACTTAATGCCTAACTGTACCTGTTAGTTGAGCGTAATAGCATTTACTTGGTTCTCTTGGTAAGCTGCAGATAAAATTCAATGGGACCTTGATAAGGCTTTGTTAAGAATTTGTCATTCTGCTTTCTAAAATGATTAGCAGTGTCGGGTTTTTGTTTGTAGTAGGGTCTTCAGAAAAACTGAAGATACCAAACTGAAGGGTAGTCAGAGGCAAAACCACAGTCATTCCCTTCAGGAGCACAGTGGAGTATCAAACTTTTTTCCAGTGGTGCCTGTGGAGACAATCTTTTGAATCACAAACTTAGTTCTACTTCTGTGTCAGTGTGACTGAACTTCTGGGTTAGTTATTTGCATTTGTTTTATGTTCAGCTGTCTGCTAGATTTATACTAATGTGGTATGTTTCCTTTTCTTTCTTCAGCTTAATAACCAGTTTGTATTTTGTTTTGATTTTTCAGTCCCGTCTTTTACCTTCACACCAACAGGTATATATTTGCACTTTTCCCCCCTTCTTTGTTACTCAGCATGTGTTCATGGTACTGTTTCTCCTTTTCTGGCATAACCAGCCCAGCTGTTTGGAAGTTTTTAAAAATAATTTCATTAATGACAAGTATCATAATGTTATTCTCTAAGTAGTCTATACTTGCTTTGTATCTGACGCTTTTATTCCATTTTTGTGTACCATTTTGTCATATACCATGTGATGCAAGCACACCATTTTGTAGCATGCTTCTGTCAGTTTGTGCAACCTGAGCTCTCTCTTCTTGGCATTGTAATGAAGTAGTGTGGCCTCCTCCATCTAGTGATGTCAAAGGCACTTCTGATGGAGGAGAAATGACTTTGCAGAGCCTAGGTGCTGAGTTGTAAGGGATTACAACATTCGTAAAATGGGATTATATTTGCTGAAATAGTTTCCTGTTGTCTTTCCATTAAATCAGTATCCTAGGAGTTGCCTCTTTTAAAAAATACAGAAAATCAAAGCAAATTATCAGTTAAATTTCTTTGCTTGCTGCCTTAAAACATGTTTGTGCTACAAAATTACAAAGCAGTATTCCTGTTATACATGTTATATTTTGAATTTGGGGTGGGTTTAAAATCATCTTCTTTTTCTCTTTGCTTAAAAATGTATGAAATATGTCCATGACATAAATTGTGCCATAGACCACCATAGTCAGCGGGGGAGAGCCTTTCTGTTCTGTAGATGGGACCTTCAGTCAGCCTCACAGTCTGGGAGGTCAGCAGGTTCTCCTCTGCAGTGGAAACACTTCATCGCATTCACTACCCACCACTGTTGTATGTACATTCCTTTTAGCTACAAGCTGAGGGAATAGGCAGGTCATATCTTTCTCCTTTGTTCTAAATCACTTATTTTCACAAAAGCCCTGTGTATATCTGGGGAGGGTAAAAGCCACTTAATTCCTTCTCTGTAAAATCAGCCAAAAGTATCTATCTCAAAATATTAGCTCAAAATTGCTGTACTGATTTGGCCCCTGGACAACAGCTGTGTTGCATCCTCCAAGTTGGACTGCAGCTGAAGCAAACTTATGTCTCTCTGCATTCCTTGACATAGACCTAGCGATAATTGGTTAAATTCTTATCCACATGCTTTTAATCACACTGAATAGTATCTTGTTGTAAAAGTCATCCTGTTATGTTCAGTGGATTCGCTTACTGTTCAGCATGAGTCAGAGTGGCCCCTAACGTTTCTGAAGTCCTTTGAGATCCACAGTAGAGACTAATTCAAATTATTATTTTGCTGTTACTTAATTGGCTTAACAGCTTCTATTGCAGTCACAATTGTAGCATGCTACTGAAATTCTGCAGAGGTTGGTAGGTTAGCTAATATGCATTTTCTCAGCTGGGTTCTTAACATTAAAGGAAAATATACCTCAGCTTCATAAGATATGTCAAAGCTGCAAAATAAATAGCACTGGAATTTTTAAAGAAATTGGAAAAACATGAACTATGGGAAACATTTAAAGGAAAAAAAATCCCTTTTCAATCCATGATTCTAGTCATGCGTCCTATTGACTTTAAATGGTACCAGACCTTCTTCTTTAGCATTACCTACAGTAAGATTTACCTGTAGAAAGCGTTCTACATTTTAATCCTGTTGTTGTAATCACTGCCAGCATTTATCTCTCTCTTGCAGACTCCCAGTTTGGAGTTCTTCTAAAGAGCAGATTTGGCTGCTTTTCTTCAACACGTTCTTAGATGGGAAATGTTGAATCCATGAACATATGCAAGGAGGCAGTCTCCTTAACCCTTTGCCTAGTCCACTGCAAGCCTGCAAAACGTATAGCACTGATTCTTCTGGGTGCATTACTTACAATAATTTCTTAACCATGATGCTTCCTGTGAAGGATATGCAGTGCTTGCCAAAAAAATAAAAGCGTGTGCACATGCACTTAGTTAATGTGTAATGCTTATGAAGTAAAAAAAGCCATTCCTACTAATTTAGGAAGCAGTCTTTCTGCCAGTGATTTTTTAACAAGATTTATACATGTAAAGGTTTAGATAAAAAAAAAAAAAAAGCTATCATTATTAAATCCAATTGTAAAATGTTGTAAAACTCAAAGCTTCTGTGGACTTTTAGAGTAAACTTGTTCCAGGAGTAAAGTGCAGAAGCATTCAGAAAAACCATGTGTTTTTGTAGTAGTTTCAGCTGTAACGAGCCATTGTTTACATTGGAAGTAAAGTATGTTATAAAATCATGCTACCTCTTTTATCTTACCAAGAGAATAAGGTAGAGCAAAGCTTTAACATTTACTCATTCATGAAATAAATATATGACCTAAATTCTTCCACAGAGTAACTCCTCTGAAGTCAGCCGAGCTATGTTAAGGATAAGTTCGACCTGATGTATGGCTTCCTGCTTTCTTAAGCGATACGTGTGTTTGTTTGTGTTTTTCTGAATGGAACTGAAATATGAAACTTTCATGGAGCTAAGAGTAGCAATTATCAAGAAACAGAAGTATTATGTATAAACTTGCATTAGAAGGAGTGACTTTCAGGATGAAATTCTCAATTCATGTATAAACACTGTACATTTACTGTCTTAGCTGAAATGAAACAAAAGCAGGTTTAATACTACTGTTTAAGGAATCTTTTCTGCTTTTTAAATTATTTCATTTTTTATCTTTAAATATTACAGTAACCTATCAGAGAGGAGGAGATGCCGTAAGCAGTGGAGGCAGGTAATTACGTGCTTTGTTTTTAATGCTGTAAATTGTGTACAACAACCTTTAAAGATGCTGGGAGTACAGTTGTCCTTGTAAGTGGTGGCATAACAGCAACATGAAAAAATGCATTTTGATGTATAATATTAATGTATACGTTTGGACCATGTATTTTTCTGCTTAGAAAGAAGTGATCTTAGTTTCTAGATTGATTTCCAAAGAATGGGTCATGGGTATTTTTAGCTGAGTTGCTTTGTTAACCTGTAAAAGCTGCATCTCAAAAAAATGAGCAGCAGAGGGAGCACTTTAACTTCAAAATAGAGGTCTGATGGTGGTAGCTGATTGAAGGAGCAGAAGTAATTAAGTCGAGGCATTTATGAAGGTTGAGAAATATAGATGGTTCACAAACACAACAGAGAAAAAAGAAAATTTATTGGAAAATTTTTCTGAAGACACAAGTTGCTTGTTAGGTGACTTGCTGTCTATGCAAAACAGTTAAAGCATCACTTGCAAGAAATCTGCACTGGAAGAGAGGGAAACAGGTAGGTTTTTAATTTAAAGCCTCCTTCTTAGAGAAGTAAGTCTATTCCAGATTTATGAGTTAACTAAAATATGTTTACTGGCTTTATGTTATTAGTTAGTGAATGGCAATGGACAAAACAGTGATTTTTAATGGACAGAACAGTGATGGAGATATCCTCAGGACATAAAACAACAGTTTTAGCAAAAAAAAAAAAAAAAAAGCATGTCAGAGCAGTGTCACTTTATTAGCACACTTTTTTTTCTTTCTTTTTTTTTTTCCTCTGGCATTTTCCATGCATACCCTTTTGTAAGCATTTGAGTTAAGGATTTGGCATGACACTGGAATAAACATTAAAATCTCGGAGAACAGCTGGGTGATAAATTCTTATATCAATTCCTGTTTCACAAGTGGTATTTTGTTATTCCTAATTTGGAAGACCATACAAAAATTTGGTAATGGTAAAGATTAGGCATAAAATTAAACATTCCCAGTATGCTAGAATGCTATGCATATTAATCTGCTGCTGCTACTGAATCTGGCACATTAAGAGCAACTGTGGATCTCTGTGTCCTGAACTGCATGCTGCTGTGTTGCTGTAGTCATAAAACCAAGGAGGAAAACCTCTAGAACGGTTACCATGCAGTGTTTGAATGGACAAACCTGTAAATCACTGGGCTGCTGCCTTCACCCCAGGATAGTGAGAAAATAAGAGAGAGCAGATACAGACCATCTTTCCCTGACAAGGTTGTTCAGAAAGATACACAGTTAACAGCCTTTTGTGCTCTTTGTGCCACTGTGCTTTCGGCTCTTCCCTTAGCATGAGGTAGACAAAGCACAGTCGCATAGATGCAGAGGGCAGAAATGAACCCAGAAGTGTCTACTTCGTGTGCAGTCATTTTATAGCTGCTGAAGAAGCAGCACTGGTTTTTACTGTCCTTGTTCTAAGGATCAGTGTCACAGTCTAGCACTGTAATTGGTTCAAGGTGCTAACATCTTTGCTTCTTTTGTCCATTCAAGTATATGGCATTTATAGAGCATGTGACATTGTACAGTATTTAGTAGAATATAAAAAACAATTCTGCTATATAAAATATCTTTGTGTACGAAAATCTTTACTCTGAATTTCATATTCAGTGCTTTCACTTCCCTACATTATATTCACAATGTTTTGGAAAGGTTTAGCCTTTTAGCCAAGTGCAGTTATACAAGCATGTTAAAGCAGTATTTAGAATTCAAAATATCACATTCAGCTATTTCAAAATAATGCATGTTTCAATGGTGCTGAAAAAAAAAACCACTTCTGTGGCAATCCCTCTTCCGGACAGAATTCAAGTAATAGTAATTAGAGTGGATTGACTCCAGCCAGCATCCAGGCACCCACACAGCTGCTTGCTTGTTCCACCCCACCACATACTAGGCCAGCATTTGAAGGATTCAAGTAATTCACTGCAGAGGTTAAAGATTTTTGGAAAAGATGATCTCCTATCTTGTACCAGGCCATGGAGCTGCAATGCAAACATCTCGGTCCGCAGTTCCACCTAAATGGCTGCAGCAGAGTTTCCCCCTGCTTATATATCTCACAACACATTTCTTGCAGGACAACTTGTTTAAATACAAAGCAAATTTTGGCATCAAAGGAAGTATCGCTCTCTATACAGAAACCCAATGCACAAGCCTTGGAAGTGCTTGAACATTCTGGAAGGCTCTGTCTTCAAATGCCTTGAGATATATTTTCAGTAAGAATTAGGGGGGAAAAAAAAAATAAAGGCAGGTTATTTCAAATTGGCTGGGCTGCTCATGGGACAACATAGTTGTACATTTATTTCAGATTTACAAAAAATATTTGTCTAATGCATGTGTATTTGCTGGTTTATTAGCCTGACAGTAAGTCATGCCTCATCACCTCCCATGTTAAATTGTCAGGTGACTTATGCTGTGAAGAAATATATTCACATATGGATGTATAGATGTTTTAAATGTCATTCTGAGATTGTGATTTAAGCCTGCAGCATTAGCAGACTATATCCTCCATAACAAACCACATGCAGTTTGTATTCTCAACTAGCGATTTCAGAGGTTAACATTTTATTTTTTAAGAACATTTCCAGTAGTTCCATATGATCCATAACAATAGTAGTATCTGATAGTGATTAGTACCTGTCTTCATAAATTACCAAAAGTTTGTGACTATTCACTGGCAAATTTTTTGCAAATGAATCTTATTTCTCCATATCCATCTTACTTCCATGCTTGAGGTCTGTACTTATTTGTTTCAAATACCAATCCCCCCTTTTTCTTCCCTTGTTTTCTTTAAGAGATAATAAGATGCCAAGAAAAATGAAGTTCTTCCCTCCAACCACCTCCCCCCCCCCAAAAAAAAAGAAAAGCCAATAAACCCAAAGTGTTACAGACATTTAAAGGGTGCACACAAACACAGATGTGCAGTTCAGCACTTCAGAATAAGAGACTATATAAAAAACTAGAAACAACTGTACCAAAGAATCAAGCTGTGTTTTTCAGTTCTTAAGCCCTTAAACTCAGAAGGTGGTAAGGTGCTGGCACAGGCTGCCCAGAGAAACTGTGGAAGGTGTTCATGGCCAGTTTGGGTGGGGCCCTGGGCAGCCTAAGCTGGTGAGGGATAGTCCTGCCCATGGCAGGGGAATTGGAAATAAATGATCTTTGAGGTCCCTTCCAACCCAAGCTATTCTGTAATTCTATGAAACATGTGGCATCGAACTTAATGTGAAGAATATAATTGCAGCTTGAAAATGTCTCTGTTTAGTTTCTGAAGTGACCAAACTTTGTTTCTAAAGGCCAGGACTCCTGAACATCAGTGAACCAGCCACGCAGCCCTGGCTAGCAGATACTTGGCCTAACACAGGGAACAATCACAATGACTGCTCCATCAACTGCTGCACCTCTGGCAACGGAAACAGTGATGGCAACCTTACGACATACAGTCGACCAGGTTAGATATGTTTCTACCTTGCTAAGGAACTTTCTTTACACAGTACATAAATACATAAAGTACAAAATACATGAGAACAGATTTACTTTTCTTTTTTATTTCCAATATGTTCACATTTAATGTAGTTTCATTCCACTATGTCATGATTATGCTTTCTGTTCATCTTTGAATCCTGATTTTTCCGTTCCCTTCGGTCCCCAGCCAGTCGTGTCAAAAACTGAAGGAACCTTTGCAGTGTTCCATGTTACCAAAAGTTGCACTGAACATGTATGTTCTCACATCTGGCAAACATAAGGCAACTTCATTTTGTTTTGTACATCTTTGTTACTTGGCTGGAGAAGGACAAATACCAAAATGGTACCGGTGACATTTTCAAGAAGTTTTGGGCATGTTGGGTAGAAAGAAAGAAAAATCTCTACAGTACTTGCCAGACACTCTTTGGCACATTAAGAACCTCCTTTGGAATTCCATTCTGTACAAAAGTGGGTAGTTGGTTTTCTATTTAGGATGTGTGAATAAAAATAAGTTAACTTCACTATCTGAAAGCAATTGTGAAATCTTACGTTAAAAGCTCAATCCCAGGATCTTGGGCAGGATTCGGAGTAGTCTTAAAGAAAACTTTGTGAGTGCAGTAGGAAGACAAAAGGAGAAAATTATCTGGAAGTACTATTTGTTATAGAATTTGTTTTACAAAGACCTGATAATCCTTTTGTTTTAACACAATCATTGTAACTGGTGAGAAATGAAAATGTATCTTTTCTGTATTGCCTACAGTCTGCCAGCATCTGTAGCTAATTTTTGCTAGGAACACTTCCTAGAATTTCTGAAAGGAAGTATGATTGCCTATAGTGAAGTTGCATAAGTGCAAAACAGCTTTACCTCCAGCATAATTAATGTGAAACCAGCCATAATGTGATAGTGGTAATTCATCTCCTGCTGTATCCTGTCTGACAGTGACCAGTGCCAGGTGCTTCAGGAGAAGGTGAAAGATTTTAACATTAGGGATTTGTGTTTTTTTCTGCCCGAGGATATTATGCCCACAAATAGCTATGTAAAGAGATTTCTGATAGAGACATGAGCCAGCAGTGTGCACTGGCAGCTATAAGGGCAAACCACATTTTGGAATGTATTAAACACAGCACAGCTAGCTTGTCAAAAGAGGAGATTCCTTGCTACATCTAGCATTGGTATGGCTTCACCTTGAATACTGTGTGCAATTCTTGGCTCTACCATACAAAAAGGATGTTAAGGTCCTTTGAAGTGTCCAGAGAAGGGCAACAAAACCAGTAACATGGCTGAAGGCATGTCCTGTGAGGAGAGGCTGAGGACCCTTGGGCTGTCTAGTTTAGAGAAGAGGCCAATAGGTGAACTCACTGCTCTCTGTAGCTCTGTGAGGAGAGGAGGCATAGGGCAGTGCTGAACCCTTCTCCTGATGATGGGAACAGCACAGAGCTGCACTAGGGTAGGCTTGGGCTGGTCAGCAGGGAACATTTCTGTATCATGAAGTTAGTCAAGCTCTGTTACAGGCTTCTGAGAGAAGTGGTTGATGCCCTATGCCTGTCAGTGTTCAAGAGGCATTTGGACAGTGCCCTCAATATCATGCTTTAATTTTTGGCTTGCCCTGTGAGTCTGACTTTTGGCAGTTAGACTCAATGGTTTTTGATAGTTCCTTCCAGCTGGACTATTCTTTTCTGTTCTATTTGATTCTGTTCATCTCTTGTAGCAAACGCAAATGGCAGATTTGAGTAACTGAAACTTAACAAATTCAGTAAAGGAAGAGAATGACATTTCTGAGACTTGCAGACTGTTGTAACAGTGGTTATAGCATCAGATACTCTCTTGATTTAGCTTTAGTATTAAGCTTGGTTGTGTTGCAAAGTGCTTCCTTCCTCTGAAGTAGAGATTGCAAACTTGGGGGTCAGACAAGTAGTTCCTAGTGATTCTTCTAACTTAACAGAATGGGAACATGTTGTTCCAAAGGGAAATGCTACAAAAATGTCTAACAGGATAAATCTTCTGTTATAAAGGTGGGCCAGTTTTGTTTAAATACTTTGTATGAGGAATTCTATTACATTTGTATTAAAATGTCTCTTCTGCATATATTGTATAGATTATATTGCCCTATACAAAAATCAGATGCAGTTGAAAGTGGAAGGAGGTGAGAATTTATGTCACAAGTGACTCTACAAGGAATAATATACCAACACATAAACTATTGGGAATTAGGAATATATTGGATATATAATTGCCCAGTATAATATAATGCCCTTGGAAAGGAGAAATGACTTGTGTGGTCTCAGTAGGTGAGAGAAAAATCAGAAATGAAGACATTTAAGAAGAAAGAATCATGAAGGAGAAGATTGTGAGACAATAAATAAATATCAACTCACGTAAGAAAGGAAAATAAATCAAACAGTAAAACCTTCAAAAATACAAGCTGAAGGGTATGCAGTGTGCAATGAATAAATTGTATGTGGCATGTTCTGGTACTGTTCCTTAATCACTGTAAATGGGGATCACTGATTTTCTTCCTCAAATATTATTTTGTTCCTCTTTTCAGTAAATATTTCTCAAGAAAAATGTATGTGTTAGGGAATATTTTTGAAATTGAATGTCCTTTGTATTTAGAAGTTATTTCAATGTAGTACAATAGTCAAATCCTGAATTCTGTACTTATTTTTACTTGGCAACCTTTCTGGTAAAATAAATACAGCCTTCACAGGTAATGGACTTAAAGTTTCAATTCAAACACTTTAACATAAATGCTACATATTTTTAAAGATGAAAAGTATATTCCTGGTGATTGTTACATAATTATTGATGCATTAATCAGCTGGAAAATGATAATTCTTGTTTAATGATCATGGAATGCTGTTTTCACTCAACCTTCTAAATGCCTGTCCACAGACTGCATTACTCCATTCAGTATTCTTCTAAAAGACTGGTTAAGGAAAGGAAAAAAAAAATTGCTGAACTACTGTCATAGAAGATAGAGAAGCTGGAAAGGCAGACACATTGATTCACACAGTAGTGGCCTCAGCATCAATGCACATTTGGTTAACATATGATTGTGATAAGTACTGATCTAATGATGCAATAACTATTAGAAGAATGAATTTATGCTATCTATGCAGTCTACATTTAGCACACCAGGACGGTGGTATCACTACGGCATTACCCTGAAGAAATCAAAGCAATTAGCAAAAACCCAGAGTGTTTTCCTGTCTTTTTGTTCTAAACCAACATACAATACTGTACAAGGAAATGATGCTAAAATAAAGTTTTGCTGCTGGGTACTGAGTTACCTTTAACATTGTACTGTTTCCCTTCAATTCTGTTAACATGAAATCATTTTTTAGTCTGTTTCTTAAAAATCTTTTGTATACAGTTTCTTATACTGATAGCAAAAGTCTAAATTCTGTTTATTCTGTGTTGATGCAAAATTACTGTCTCATAAAGTTATTGCCACTATAAAATTTGGGTTGATTTTTCCTTTAAATGAAAATTATCACAGTGATTCATTGGATGCTCATACTGTCAATGTGGCCAACATAAGAAAAATAAAAATAAAAAAAAAAGAAAGAAACAATGCTAAAGAAAAAAAAAAAAAAAAGGAAAAAAAAAAGGTAAGTCATAGAAGATACAACTCAATAGATCTCAATTTACAGTGAAACAGAAGAGACTTAATACTGTAAGTAATAACTTATGAGGTAAATTATATTCTATAAATTATTTAGTTAATTACAGTAGCTCGTGGTTATGAACCGTATAGTTTTGCACTGAAAAAAATTTAAAGGGAATTTCATTGAAAGTATAGCGTAAGCGAACAGAATGACCTTTTCTTTTTTCTTTCCTCTGTGGTTAGCCGATTGTATAGCAAATTACAACAATCAGCTGGACAACAAGCAGACAAACCTGATGTTGCCTGAGTCAACTGTATATGGTGACGTGGACCTAAGCAACAAAATCAATGAGATGAAAACCTTCAATAGTCCAAATCTAAAGGATGGAAGATTTGTCAGCCAACCTGGGCAGCCCACTCCTTATGCCACCACTCAACTCATCCAGTCAAATATCAGCAATAATGTTAACAATGGCAGCGGGGATACGAATGAGAAACACTGGAAACCCTCTGTTCAGCAAAAGCAAGAGGTTGCACCCATACAGTACAACATTATGGAGCAAAACAAATTAAACAAAGGTGAAGAGTTTTTAGCTTGTTTCTCCTCTTTAGGCGTCAGAGGAGTTTTGACCTTCTGGTGCTGGGAGTCTAAAGCTTTCAGGTTCAGCAGTTACAGTCTTCTGTGGTGCTTTTAGATGTCTCTCTCTTTAGGTTTAGAAATTGTCAGCTAACAGTGTCAGAAAGTTAATTAGCACCACAATAACCTTCAGATATTGAATTTATTATAACAAATAAGAAGTTGTATCTTTAGAAAAAAATTGTATAAAATATATTTCCTATGGATTTGAGATTAATTTAAATTTAATAGTAGTGAAGGGATTGGTTAAGGCAGAGGCCACATATTTTATTCATAAGCCAGATGCATGGTAGTTACATTATACTCTACCTTAAATTTTAAATAGGTCAACCTACTCTTCCCAGTCGTGGATGGAGACTAATTAAATCTACATGTTCATGTAAATGAATGAAATTTTGCATATGAAACTCTGTAAAATTGTATTGTATTGTACACTGGGGACAGAAATGGAGCTATACAATTCATTTTAGACTTATTCCTAGCAAGCCTTCCATTCACATATTCAGAGGCAAAGCTACTGCACACAATTTTGGAAACTAAATTCCTTTGTTACCCTGACTGAAGTCTGTGGATCCAGAAGCTAAAAATAAATTGATTTCAGTGTTAACGTGAAACATCAGAATGTACCTTTGTGGCCTTGAGGGCATGTGGGAGTTAGAAGAAATAGGTATGTGATTTCTTGCTGGCCCTCTGGGCTACCATGCAACCTCTTTTAATAACCTGATTTGCAAAACAGTATCCCTAGGAACTGGACTCATTCTAACTTTGAGCTTCTTGCATGGATTGCTGTAACTCAAGTGGTCGCATAGTGATACTTATGCAGTAAAAAGATGCACTTCATTACAGGAATGTTGATTCCTCTACCAGACTTATCTGCTCATAGAGTTCAAAGTGTGATATAAAATGTGACACCTTCCCTTGACGTAAACATTTCAAAAGAAAATTCAATTTTTGTGGCTCTTTACTAGAGGGTGAAAGATGTATTTTTTTTTTTTTTTAATTATTTTTTTATTTTTTGTAATTATGTTTTCTTTCATGAACTGTGTATTACATATCTGTTTCGGAATTAAAGTATGTTTTGGTTTTATACCCTGGAAGATACTGCATCTTTCAAACTGTGTATATTACAGCTGCATATTCTCTAGCATACTGTAGTGTGGAAGGCCCCCTTAAAGCATTGTCTGCTGACAGTCATATATACATATTTCAGAGTGTTGATTTACTGTTTATCCTCTGTGTAAACATATGCAGTATGTAGAGCTTCAGCGTGGTCTGTGGAATGCGGCTAGGCTGAGAAACTATTACAGAGTACACTCTGGTGTGGAATTCATCATTTTGCTCTTTTTCCCATGCTTACATTATCACAAACATTTCTGCAGCAGATGGGGACTGGATTCTTAGTTTTGTTTATTTTTATTTTCTTTTGCCATTTTATGAGTCAGTATTCTGATCTTGGATTTCTCATTTCCTAAGACAAAACCATCTTGCTGACAATTATACCTACAGCTTTTGTGATGGGAAATAACCATTTTGATGAGTTAAATGCTATACTTCATCGCTGCTACTTTATGTCCAATGGTTCTGTTTATGACGCAGTTTTATTTGTCGTATGAAGAGTAACTCAGCTCCCTTATGTTCTCTGTAAATTATAAATACTTTTTGGCATGAAAGTACTGTTTTCTCAGACGAGCATTTTACTTCTGAAAAAGTTTTGGGGATCTGGTTGCCAAATCTCAATTTAAAAGTCATATATGTATCAAGAAATGGAGAATGCGGATACTGTCATGGCCATTGGCAAAAAAGATCCCGTGCATTGCTAGGATTTACATGAGCCAATATAAACAGAAATCTTCTTAGGGAGTAGTAGACCTTGAATGAAGACCTCCTCTGTTGTAAACCAAATTCAGTGGAGCTGCACTGTTGTTCCAGCAAACCATTCAGCCCTTGTCATACAGGACTGACTCCTCTGTGGGTTTGTCACCTTTGAAATACAAAAAGTAGCTACCATAGTCCACTGGCTGCCTTGTATGCATAAATTAAGCAGAGACCATGTAAAATCAATCAAGGTGACGATCCATTCATATGCAAAATGCCCACATAGATCTATATATCATTGCAGAGGCATTGCTACTATCCTGTGCATAGGATTTCATTTTACTTCATCTTTGCAATAGAGCTACTCCCATGATTTTCCTTAAAATTACAGAGACAACTTAAAAATAAATTGTCATTATAGAATGATTTTCCTTTCAAAAAAAAATCAATGTTTTCTTTTTTTCAGTATTTTCAGGAAATCTGCTTTGTGCTGTAAAGATGATTTGTTTCTAAAGAGTAGCATTAACTATACTATTAAACTTTCAGATTACCGAGTAAATGACAGTATTGCTCCAACAATTCCATACAACCAGTCATACGACCAGAATACAGGTGGATCTTACAACAGCTCAGATAGAGGCAGTAGCACATCTGGTGAGTATCTAAAATGTTTTCCAAATGTTGCGGTGTTTGGTCCTTCTAGCCATCGTTAGCACGTGTTACTGGACTTAAAGAAAGGATGAGACACAGGAAAATTATGTAGTACAGGGATGTTAAACAGCATGAAAACTGGTTCAATAGGTGCCTGCATTTTTGTTGCATTCCCATGATTGCTTGGTGCCATCTAAATGTACATTAGTTGATGGTTGAAAACTGTCAAAACTATGAAATCAAGTTGGATTTGGATCTCATAATACTCATACCCTACTGGCTAATGCTATGATCTCCAGATAGAAAAGTCATGACAATTATTTTAATTTATGTGTTAACTGTTGACTTCCTTATGCTGTACTGACTCCTTTTCCATCTGTGAGCTCTGTGCATTTGAGAGAATTTTACTGCCCAGAACAGTCTCAAGATACCCAAAGATTTTTTAACCAATCCCATAAACTTTAAAGAACATTTATGTGTACAGCTATTTTTACACAATTCAGTCACTATATATCAAAATACTCTTGTACATCAATTAAATGTAGACAGCAAATAATTCAAGTCAAATTTTGTTTCTCCTAGGCATCTCGTATGCAAAACACTTAACAGTCCTTTGTAGAAATCTTGAAATGAAACTTAGATTTTTGCACCAGGGAACATTGACCAGGAAACTGAAACTGTGCTCTGGAGCAACAGAATATATTTAATTGCTATTGCATTGGCATTAACTGCTAAGTTTCAGCTTCTGTATTTAGGAGAGGGGTGGGAGATTTTCAAAGGCAAATCAGAACCACGCCTAGGCTTGATCTGGTGCTTTACTGTAAGTCTGGTACTTACCTTATGTTGATCTCTATTGAGCTGATGATAGGCTGAGCTATGATCACAGTCATAGACTTGGAGTTCTGCTAATGAAGGCTAGGGTTTTCCTTTTCACTTTCTATTCTGCTGTCTCCTTTGATAACCTTGTTGCCTTAATCCTACCCTGCGCTTTGTCTTAACCTATTATGACTGAGGGTGTGCCTGTGGTGAGTGGAATTCTCAATGGCTGAGGTGAGATGGATGAGCATAGCTCCTAGTTCTCCCATCTGTTCATGGTGTTCCTGTAGGAATCAGCCTTTCACCTGGGTCTGTAACACAGGAATGTGGTGCTGAGTCTCTTCAATGGCTTTAAGATCTGAAATTCAGAATGAAACGTTTCAGTGTGTGAACCCATGCATATTAAAAAAGAGAAGGTGATATTCTCCATGCTGACACCTATTATGGTTATTCTAATGCTAAAAATTTATAGTCCTATACCACAGACTCCAGCGGGAATGAAGCAAGGTGACCAGAGTAATAAATTAATTGTGCTGAACTTAGTATATGTCACGGTGCTTAGGGAAGAGAATGCAGATGATGGTCGCCTTGGGATGCTTAAGGATCTTGCTTGACATACAAGATACACCAGGAAAATAATTGTGCATAGCAAAAATATACTGATGTACTGATATCTGGCAGCTAGTGTGGGGCAACAATAGGCAGAACTACTGTATATAAGAATAGAAAAACTGAGGTAGCAGAAGTGAGAATAACAAGCTTCTTAAATCTCACTGCAACATATGTAATCTTGTGTCTAGGCTTAACTATGAAGGTATAAAACCATGTTGCAGTTGAAGAAGAAAACATATTTAAAAATATGGTGACTTTATATGCAATTAAAGAAGTAACAGCAACAAAGAAGGAAAAAATGTATACAAAAGAACAATGGTAGAATCCCTTCTGATCATAACCATGTCCAAAGTTAAGATTCATGACCACCTGAATAACTGTTCTTATTCAGAGTTGTTGGAATTCTTAAGGCTGCATTGTTCTATTATAAGCTATAATTTCCCAATTTCCCAGTAACGGTAGCTGAAAACATGTGAGCTCTACTTCATCGATCTTTGTTATTTTAGTTCTGCCAGCAATTATTTTCAACTGCACCTGCCATTTAGACTAAAACTGGTAATTTCATTGTGCCTAAAACATTTCAGTGGACAAGTACAAATTACATATATTCAGTGACTTAATGCAACAGTGGAACTTTAATAGATCATATCTGTATCATATTGTATTTTAGGTTCCAGCAATTAAATAATAGAAAGGCACTTTTGAAAATATGTCTACAGCTCATTTGTTTTAGATGATAATCTATAATGTAATTAATAGAAGTGGGAAGCTCATTCTTAATTACACTGCTTGTAAAATTATTTTATGGTTTTATTACATTTTGACTATTTATTAACAATTCTACTCTTGTATTCCATGTGGTTTTTTTCTATGCTATGTAAATTTTCTAGTTGAGTTCAACTACTCAAGAACATGGAGCAGTTCTACAAAGAATGTACAATAACAAACTGGTGTAAAAAGAAGGAATACCAGTTTATTCCAACTCATCACAACAGGAAATTCCTAGAAAATTAAAGAGAACATGGGACTATGTTTATTTTATTTTTCAAAGCACAGTGATTAGCAGTTATTTAAAAGCATTAAAAATATGTACTACTTTTTATTCACAGGGAGTCAAGGGCACAAGAAGGGTGCTCGGACTCCAAAAGCTCCCAAGCAAGCTGGCATGAACTGGGCAGATCTTCTTCCACCCCCTCCAGCACATCCACCTCCCCATAGCAATAGTGAAGATTACAGTCTTTCAGTGGATGAAAGGTAAGAAAGATGAACACATAATTCATTTCTACTTCTGATTGTTAGTTAATTGTACAATAACTTGTTCTGCAAGCTGGCGTTGAGAGATTTCTTTCGTACCATTCTGATGCTGCTGATCAACTGGCTGTAGAATATCTATTTAAAGAGACTTAATGACAGTGGCATATACATCTAGTCAGTACATCTTTACTGAGCTGTTATCAAGTGCGCATATAATAAGGATTCTTTTTTCCTGAGCTATTTATACATGTATCAAATATGCTAATTACACAGTAAAAATATAAGTCCTTATTTTCTTAAAAAAATAATTTTAGCTATGACCAAGAAATTCCATGTCCAGTCCCACCTGCAAGGATGTATCTGCAGCAAGATGAGCTAGAGGAAGAGGAAGAAGATGAGCGAGGTCCTACTCCACCTGTCCGAGGAGCAGCTTCCTCTCCAGCCGCAGTCTCCTATAGCCATCAGTCAACTGCCACTCTCACCCCTTCTCCCCAGGAAGAACTCCAGCCCATGTTACAGGACTGTCAGGAGGATCTGAGTCACATACAACACCAACCTGAACGGAGGTGTGTCAATGCAAATGCAGTGAGGCAGATGTGACAAAAGCTATCTTGGCCCCACTGAAAATTCCTGTTGAATTTAGTGAGGCCAAGATTTTTCCCTTGGTGTTTGATCTCTTAATATCTAACTTCTGATCCAGAATACTAGAACTATTTGTAACCCAAGAAATACATAATTAAGTTGCTTTATTATTATACCACGGAAAAAAATGCAGTATATCACTTTATGGTATGTGCTGTGCTGACACAAGTTAAATTCAAGTCATCAGGATATTAAAGTGGTATCGTTAACACAGCTTACCATATAATTACAGTTCCATTGTTTCCAATAGATTTACTGCATTATTACCATAAAATAGCATGCATTATTTCACAGTAACTGTGCAATTAACTTGTCATCCATATGTATGAATATATATAAATATATAATTTATATATCCTATAGATTTTCCTCCTCTCATAAATCCTAATACAGTAAATTACTGCTTGGAAAATTTTCTTAACATTTCCTCCTACCTCACTTAAAAGAATGACCAACTTTAATAAAGATAGATATTTGTTATGGGGAAATTTTGTTTCTTCTATGAGTTGCTTTTAGTGCAAACTACTTTGCATGTATACTCAGATTTTGTTCCATAAAACACTGAATTCTGAATGAGGCTTTGTATGTATAATACGTACATGTCTTGCTTTTTGATAATATGATACAGATTTTGCATTTAAAATTATATTCCTTTTCTCCAGTGGTTTGCATATGTTGTTTATCATCATAAAGATAACAACCTAACTGTAATAATACTGTCATACTTTCTGTTTTGAGCAAACTACAGGCTTGTTGTGAGCAGACTGCAACTTTTGATTTTATTCCTATAGCTTACTGGACATTTATGGATGTATTTTACAGATATATGTATTTTTTTAAAGATAGTTCAATTTTTTGTATTTCCTTTTTTAAGTAAGCAGTAGTTATTAATATTCTTTTTTTAACAACTGCTTTTATTTTTATTCCTTATTTCTGCTTTACCTATTTGTATCTCTTTTCTTTGTTTGTTATGGTAACACTTCTTGTGTTGTTTATCTTTTTTTTTCCTCCATCTTCCTGAATTTTTATAACCACTCTTTTTATTTGTGGATTGCTAATAATATTTTCCCATAATTTTGAGCAATTCTAATATGTAAGAGCACAAAAGTGTTCATTTTAGCACTTCTGTCTGCAAGGATATTTAGAAGTTAAACTATTGGATGCTTAAAACAAAAATTGAAATACTAAGTGACCTCATATTATGTGTTTTGGGAAGTAAGATACACTGAATGGAGTAGGCATTCGAGGATAATATGCAAACACACATAAACAAAAAGTTCTCTCAGTTTAACAACTCAAGGCAGGTCACTATAAATATCTTCAAAGTCACTGAAAAAAGTTGAGTTTCGTGTTTCAGGATTATTATTTACTTACTGAATTGATGGAAAAAATAGAATGTCTTTATTCTGTTCTTTCCTGCAACGGCTAAGCCTAGTTTTTCTGAAAGTCTTACCACTGTTAGTGGGTAAGTTTGACTTTACTTCTTTACTTCTTTAGACATTGTTTCTTTTCTTTTTGCTGTACCCATTGCATCACTTAAAAAAAAAGATTCATATAATTCCGTTACTTAATTGGCAAGTCCTTGGTGACTGTCTTTTTTATTTAATGGTGTTTATATGACCCATGGCATTGCTGTTTAATTGTTGGTTACGCTCAGCAGATGTAGCTCATTCTGGAAGGAAATTTCTGGTTTGAATATGGTATGACAATGCTTTCCAGTTAAAAAATGCACTGAATGTTACCTGTCTGCACTGTTTCCATATTTTTTGCTAAGTGGTAGTTTCATAGTGAACATTAATGCCAAAAATACTGGTTTCCATGCTTTTTATTAGCTTTGTAGTCCTGCTGAATTATTATCTGAATTTCTGGTGAAAACCAGATGGTGATGATTGTATACTATGACATGTCTCTGTCTGATTAGCTTGATAAATTTTTAGCTTACCGATTATGTTTGGAAGAATGGACAAGTAGAGGAAAAACAAAAGATTAATGGGATAGCAGAATATGTCAGTGTTTAAGATCAGAGACAATGTCGTTACTAAAGTAAGAACCACTGCATCAGATAAAGTGGACCAAGTACTGCAACTCCATATGCCCATGAACAGCTGCTCTCACTTAGTCTTGAAGGCTGAAAGGCACACTGTATTCCAAAATGCTAACATATTTTGTGGTCAGTTGCCTGTCTAATAATACTAAAGCCTGGATAACAGGCTTTAGTATTACTAATACTAAAATACTAGTAATACTAAAGACTGGAAAATATCTTGTGAGGACAGTTGTCACACGATCTTGAAATTAAGACATTTAAACTGTATTGAGTAAGGCCTCTGGTTAAAGGCAAGTAGAACTTCACATGTTCTAATGGCTTCTGTTCTTTTTTGTTCTATGAAATTGTTATTGGTAGATATCTCTAACTTGTCTTCATTACATATAGTACTTGTTACCAAAAATGGAAAGTAGTGTCTAGATAATGCAGTCCAGGGAGGTTGCAGCTTGTTCATGCTGCAAAGTATTATTTTTTTCCCTGCTGAATTGTCCTTTCAAAGTTAGTATTTCATTTATTAAAAGAAAAACAAAAGTCACCTGCAAAAAAGATCTTAGTTCACCAGCCATTCAGTGAGATAATACAGAAAATTTTCAAGAAAGGAAAAATAACTGGAAATTATTGCAAAATGGACAGCAGTATAATTTCCTGGTAAGCAAAACCAACAGTCCAGCTATTGCCGTAGAAAGTATTTCTTTCTTTGGGACAAATGGTAATTAAAGATCGTGCCTGTGGCCCTGCAAAGAAAGCCTGTTGACAGTGATAATGCCTGGGACTTTAGAGAGAACTTTTAAGTAAACGGAAAGCCAAAATAATTAAATCTAATACATTACTTCTTTAAGTTTCAGACATCATTGCTGATGATTCTTGAGCTCAAAATAAATTAACCACTTACCTGAATTTTGGTATCCTTAAGATGTAGCATTACAGTAGATTATTCTTTATTTATAATACCACGTAGGCCAATTTGAAAAATAAGGAAACATCAGTATCTCTTTTGTTATCCCCCATTTATTACCCCATAGGGGGTTGGACTTGATGATCTCTGGAGGTCCCTTCCAACCCCTATAATTCTGTGATCTTTTTGAATCACTGAGATGGATGGAGGGAAGATGATGTCTTTTGAGCAATCTGTTTGGGTAGAGGTTTCAAGCTTCTAGTTTTAATATACTGACACTTTTGCTCTTACACTCAAGTATTCACAAATGATTTTTTTAATTAGCCACATAAACACCTCTTCTACTATCTGTACATGAATGATATTAGGAAATGAGGAGTTTTATGCAACATAGGCTAACTTCCATTAAAATCAGTGCTGCGTATTTTGATCAATTTAATCTCCTTTTTCCTCTAGCTATGTTATATGACTTCAGTTCTTCTTACCTTTGTATTTTTATGCAGACGTCAGCCTGTGAGTCCTCCACCCCCTCCAAGGCCTATCTCTCCACCACATACCTATGGATATATCTCAGGGCCCTTGGTCTCTGACATGGATACTGACGCACCAGAAGAGGAAGAAGATGAGGCGGATATAGAGGTTGCTAAGATGCAGAATAGAAGACTCCTTTTGCGTGGCCTTGAGCAGACACCTGCCTCAAGTGTTGGTGATTTGGAGAGCTCTGTAACAGGGTCCATGATCAATGGCTGGGGTTCAGCTTCCGAAGAAGATAACATCTCAAGTGGGCGGTCTAGCGTTAGCTCTTCAGATGGATCATTTTTTACTGATGCAGATTTTGCACAGGCCGTTGCAGCAGCTGCAGAATATGCTGGCTTGAAAGTAGCCAGACGTCAAATGCAGGAAGCAGCAGGAGGTGAGTCTGTCCTGTATTTGAAAAGAGAAGGGGGAAAAAAGCTCCATTATGACATGTACTTATCCACAACCACTTACCCACTAAATTCCTATTCATATATTTGGAAATTCAGGAAGAGAAAGAGGGGGAAATTCTCTCTAGTGGAAGAGGCAGTATGGGACTTTTGCTGGAGCTGTTCAAATAAATTGCTGCTCTGTATTTTTTCACTTATGTAGTTCCTGTTTTTTTTGTCTCGTTGGTTGTTGCCAAACTTCAGCCCTGTTCATGGATTTCCAGCCAGAACTGAATGAGTCTAGCACAGTCTTGCCTAGCTGTGCATGACTTACAAAGCTGTGGAGCAAAGTTTAGAAATCACTTCTTTACATAAAACTGCTTAATCAAAGGTAGTGTCATGTGTAAATATGAACATTTTTGTTATTATAATACTTTTTTTTCTCCAAGCTCACTGCTCTGATGACCATTCCTGAAGTCCCTGACACATTTTACACTCAAACGCTTCCTCTGGCATTGAATTATCTGAAAATTTACAGTTTCAAAAATATGACACCTTCATTATAACCAAGTGTGCCGTTACTCTTTTAGAAAAGTTTCCAGTCCTTTTCTAATAGGTACTGTTTTTGCTAAGGGATAATTTAAGAAAAATTACAAAATTATATCCTTTTCCCAGTGTAAGGCTCCAAGTATTTTCAGTCTGTCTTCATGAGAGATTTAATGTCTCTGTATTGAAATGTCTATATAAATACTAAACCTTCAGAGTCTTATTTTCCCTTCAATTGAAAATATTTGTAATTGTTTCCCATTTCATATTTAATTATTAACTTTTGGAGAATGCTATTCAACTCTTACTGCTGTATTATTCAGATGAACTGGCTTTGTGCTGATTTCATAACTTGACAGCTGTTATTAGTTACAGCTTAGATGATAGATTATGAATATGCGGGAAGAACATTTTTTTTTTCCTGAATCAGTGAAAAGATTAGTGTTTTGCTGTTGCTTTGCAACATACTGGTTATAGGCAATGCCGGCTTTATGTAGGTAATCAGCAACTTGATTAGTTCTGATGAAAGTTGCCACAGTTAGCTAAGAAATAAGAATACTGCAGTATGAAATGCTAATTTCAAGCAGATCTTTAAATATTTTGTCAATCTATTGAATTGCTAAACCTTGAGTATTGAGGACCCTGTCGTAACTGTGTCCACACTGACACGATAGATTTGCAGCATTCCTCTCTCATTTCTGATATCCTCTCTGAGTTAACAGTCCTTTGTTTCATTTCCACACAGCTGTTCATCATGAGGAGTGAGAGGGGAGGTAATTTAGTAATTCTGGATGAAATCCTGGCCAATTGAAGTAGGTGGCAAAACTCCCATTCGTACCCATGGAGCCAGGATTTAATATATTTTCTAGAAATGCATTCATGCAAATATATACGTGTGTGTGTGTGTAAATTTATATATTTAGAAAAGATTTTTTAACGTCTTGTTACTACTACATATAAATAATTTTACAACAGTCAAGTTCATGCAACAGTGACTTTTATGTATTGATATTACCTGTACCTGACTGCACATCCTGGATACGTGACAATTCTTGCCTGAAAATAAGCTAGGATAAAATGCTAGTCATATATATCCACAATGCATTCTTAGTAATTCACACAAAGCTGTGGTGGGGCCATCTGTAGCTAAGTCCTGCTAGAGACTTGCTCTTTTGAAGGAAAATTCACTGTGCCCAAGCCAGGGGAGGTGAAGCCCATTTTAAGAGTGAAACATTCTGTTGCCTGTGTAAGCCTGCTGGGGTGTAAGCCTGCTGGGCTGGAAGCCTGTCTGTACTTGACTGCGTATGGCTCTTAGGCTCCTTGAGCAAGAGCTCCCATTACAAACCAGTTGGATAATTCGTGTGGAACTAAGCCAGCCTGCCTATTAGTAGGATAGCAAATGTTTCTTTTTAGTTATGTCTTACTCTAAAACTGCTTACAGTAAGAATGAGAGTATTAACAGCATTATGACAGTATTTTTGAAGTGCTGTATAGGCAGCTAGCTCTTATGTGAAAAAAGAGAAGTGTGAAGCATCATATTTTGGATGAGAAAAATAATAGCTATTGTTCTGTAACAATTTTCAGGCCGTAGACATTTTCATGCATCACATTGTCCCAGACCCACCAGCCCTGTGTCTACTGACAGCAACATGAGTGCTGTTGTAATACAGAAGGTCCGACCTGCCAAAAAGCAAAAACACCAGCCAGGACATCTGCGCAGAGAAGTCTACACAGATGGTGAGTCCACTGAAACGGGTGAAAACGTCAGTGAACCTTTCTAACTACGCATTCAGTGTGTGTGTGTGTGAAATTTTTCCACAGAGATAACATTATGTTTCAGAATTCAGTGATTTGTGTTTCCTGTTGCTAAACACAGTGAACAGATTAATCATTTTAAATGTCATAGTTCCTTAATCCTGTACATTGATGCTGCCACTCAAGAGCCTTGCACCTGTTTTCTGTAGTGTCCTAATCGGCTAATTACCATCATTATTTAGGAGCCCAGATAGCATAAATAGTACAATCATTGAGAGTAATGTGTAGTTAGGATTAAAATCTTCATTCCCATGACTAAATATTAAAGCATCCGGAATGTTTTTTTTTTTTTTTTTCTAAAAAAAAAAAACAAAAAAAAAAACCAACAAACAAACCAAAAAAACATTAGCCATTCAAATAGTGAATAACAGAAATCAATGAATCTTAATCCTGACCACAGCATTCTTGCAAGCAGTTACTTTATGAGTAGGAGCAAAATTTAATCATCTTCTCTCATGCCTTCACACACAATATCAACTCTTGCTGAAAGGGTAGTGCTTGTATTCCCTTGGGACCACAGAAGGATAATGCAAACATTGTGATGTTGTCTAGAGAGAGCCTTTAATGAAAATGCCTCAGGTGGTGCAACTTTTATTAAACCACTACCTTCCAGTTTTATAAAACAACCCAAGGGCTTTGTTGGAAATTCATGTTAGATAAATTCTCAAAGACTTAACCCATCTTGTCAAGTTTGCTAGATTTGCTAACTGGGGGAGGGGAAAGAAAGGCACCACTCCCCACCTCCTGGATCTCAGCAACAACAATCTGATTAGGACTTTCATTATCAGGCTGAATTTTTTCAAAGAGGGGCATCATTTGCCATTATCATATGAAAGCCTAATATTATAGATCCTTATCCAGGGTTACTAGAAGGGAGTTTTGAGCCACTTCTCCCTGTGATTCCTGCCACTTGACGACAAAATTTAATACAAAGCACCCAGCACAATGAGCAGAAGTAATTTAGCAATGAGTGGTTGTCCGTGCTATTATCTGTACTTTATCCTGAGTATTTTCTCTCACTAGCATATATCAGATATTAGACTGCATTAAATACTGGCATGACACAGTGCACCTGGGCCTCTTGGCTTATGCCCAGGCTCCTTCTGTTAGTGAGACTAAGCTGCTGGAATATTATCTGATTTCAAGAGGTTATTACAGTGGTTTTGTGCATGTTTGCTTCTGTGAAATGACAGCACAAGGTGTAAATCCCAAAACTGTTCCAGAAATGTTACATTTATTACACTCCTGCAGTGGCATTTTTTGCAAGCTTTTAAGTACATTTTATCAGTTTTTAATATCTTGAAAAGAATGTTCTTAACTGAGTAATTGGCTGAGCATCAAACCTTGCTATGAACACAACATACCAGAAATAAAATGTGGACAGGAGTTTTATTTGGCCATTTTCTTCTAATACGGGAATAAATAAAAGGAGGACCAGCATTTGATGACAGGTCTTTGAGAAAGTAATTATACAAAGTTAAGTCATAGAGCATTGTGATTAGATTTTGCAACAGATTTGACAATTGTGATCAATATTTGTTTTGTGTTGCATAGCACATGCTTACTTCAGCGTATTTTCTAATTAGAGAATTTTTGCTAACCAGTTTGGTGTGCAATACTGTGTGGTCATACAGAAAAGCAAATTACAGCTTTAATTCCTGCAGGCGTAATCATAGATAATAAAACCCAGTTCAAAGGTTGAAGAGCTTTCTTTGGTTTTGTTTTCCTGTTGGTTTTGTTGTTGTTGTTGTTTTAACCTATATCAATTTACATAGTGTTTTACATGCTTGGAACCTTACTGAAGGTTATAACTATTCGCTTTAATAGCTACAGCTATTAAATATACCGTCCCTGTAGAATAAGCTGTAAAATAACATCTACTAATTGTTTTTCTTATGTGCAAAAAAGTGATACGGAAATATGAGTGAAACATTTGAGCACAATTGACCTTTCCCAGATCAGCATAGGCTTTTCTGCTGGCTTGGTGCCACAGTGTTACTTATCTTTTGTATGAAGTATTACCTACTATGAAGACTTTGTTTTCTCGGTGGGTGAGCGTGCATGTTTCTGGTAGAAGACAACTGCCATTGTTCATCTAAGCATTTATTGTTGGCCTCAGCAATAAATATTGAAAAGAGAAAAACACATTGCTTCATTATTTTCTCAACCTTTTAAATTGAATTTGCTTTCACAAGTAAAGAATTTTCTACTATTCCCAAAGAACCTGAATTAGTATCCCATAGCAGTTTGTTGAAATACTTGTGTTGGAAAGAGTTTATGCAGTTAGTCAATGAAAAGGATTTATAAATAAATAAAGTGTCTGCAGTAACATTTGAAGAATATTATCAGCAGAGATGTACATATGTCATGTAAAATTCTATACATTTTTTCGTTGCATAGCAAGATTTGGAAAAAAGGTTTGGTATTTCTGAAAGTGTGTTTGTTACTACTGTAGTCATACAAGGCCTACCACTAACCCTGTACAGATAATAGCAGTTTTGTAATCTCTGTTAGCATAAGTTGAAATCAGTTTCTCCTTTATGTGGAATGAAATTTTAGCTCAATCGCATTATTCTTTGACAGTCATCCAGGTGGTAAAATGTTCTCCATATTTCTTGCTAAAAAATCTTTGCTCTGTAGCTGGTAAGGATTAAAATGTATGATTTATTTTTTTTTAATTGCTCTTTATCTGGCCTTTTGGAGTTAGTTACTAAAGGTGCATTACAAGAACCAGCCTTGTCTGACCTACTTACATATTTGATTTAAGAAAACCGAATTTTAAAGGAATATTTCTTTAAAACATTGTATATGAAAGTCACTTCTCAATTATGATAAATTCTTTCATCAGTAATGTCAATCCTTGGAATTGTAAGCATGTAGATTTAAAAAAAAAGGATAAAAGTCCTTTGTCATTGCTTAGGTTCAGTAGGTTTTTCAATATAAATGACACCACTGATGCTGTTCACATGAGATTTTAAATCCTGATTCTCTTGTAAATCTTTCAGTGTCAAAGGAAAAAAATATTAACATTTTCACAACCAACTGTTCAGGTCTGCAACTGAGATATTTATCTGTGCTGTCAATGACATGACATTAGGGCAGCTCATACAAGGCAACTGAATATTTACCTCATATTTACTCCATATTTACTTGGATTTTCACTTTGAAATGTAAGCCACTGTGCATGCCAACATCATTTGTACTTGTTTATAGCCTCTACCTGTGAAAAAATCTACCCTGCAAAAATTTCAGCAAGGTAAAAAATAAGTAGGAGTGCATTTCTTACCCCTGTAAAAAACATGCTTATTATTGAATAATAATAATTTTTACATATCTGGTCTCATTGTAGTCCTTACTAAATATACATTTGTTGGTGTTGATTTTGTTGCTGAGGGAGGTTTTATGGAGTGAAAACTAGTTTAATATAAAACGGTATGTAAATATACATACAAGTAAGAAAATCAAAATAACAGCAACCCACTGCTTGTATACATCATAATGGGCGTCTATTTATTCACCCAGTTATTGTGTACATTTTGAGTCATGTTTCCATAAATAACTTCAATACATAAATAATATTAGCTGAGGTTACTACATATCTAAGAATCTGAAATGATCTTACAAAGTCAGGAAAAATCTTGAGTTTTGCATGCCTGCATTAATATGTAATAGAAAAAATCTGCTCCATCTTATCAAGTATTGCATCAAATGTATAACTACTGTTTTCTTCAGGATATGGCTGTAGGAATCTACAGGTCTTTAGGAAGAGTTGTATAATAAGACCTACTTTCTTCGTTTAACACTATTTGCAATTATTTTTTTCTGCTTGTTTATGATTTCTCCACTTCGGTTCAAAACTAGCTTAGTAGATTCTTCTTCCCTACTGTCTGTCTGCTTCTCCCATGATTTCTGCATCTGTTTTCATTTACAGTCTTATTGAAAATAGTCATCCACCTTTCAAATGACACATATGGGAGGTTTCCCCTGCAGACTATGCATACTTTAAAATGGCATCCATTGTTTTTGCTAAGTGGGAAGCAGTACAACAATAATACAGAAGCATGAATGAAGCATGTGTGTACTTCTGACCTTTAGCAAACATTTCTGAATTCTTTATATTGGTTTGACGTTGCTCTGTGATTTATTTTTTTATTCTTTACAGTGGAAACTTCCATTTTCCTTGTAAGAAGTGTGCCAGTTTGTACTAGAGGAGGCAGATTGAATCTAGATTTTCTCTGTGATCTGAGCTGTTAAAATAAATACCACAGGGGTGTAATAGTGTTGACCTTGGATTTTTTTTTTTTTTTTTTTTTTTTTCCTCTGTACAGGATTCTTCTCAGTAAGGAGTACTCTGTTATAATGAAGATTTTTATAGTTTCCCTGCAGGTTGCAAAAATGTTCTCAAAAGAGAATATTACTTTTCTGTAGTTATTGTACTGTCGAGCTACTGATATTTTGTGAAGCTTCTTTTTTTTTATACTAGCGTGTCTTTCATTTTTATGGTCAAGACTTAACACCTCTTTGTTCATTGTCCTGTGTGGCTGGATAAGATTCTTGTATAAAGTAGTTTGTTCCAAATAATATTTTATAGGCAACACAAAATATGCTGATTCTTGCCTTTGGTATTAAGCCAGTGCACTGGCATGCCAAAACTGTTGGAGACTGGCTCCAAGAGGGACTGAAAATGTCGATATTAAGTCTCTAAACTTCCTTTATTATCAGAAGGGCAATTGAGTGTTTTTTTGAAAGTAATAAAGACAGTCAGTGGGGATTGTGAGACACAAAATGTTGCATGAAGTTCTGCTCTTCCAGGGGTATACAGTTCTGACTTAGAGATTTGTAGTTTGGGTATTTTTATCCACCTGGGATTCTGAGAAAAGATGTAGCCAGGAGGATGCTTTTCTGAGAGAAGAAAACAGTGTGTATTTCTTTGAGCTAAGGCAGATTTTATTGTCGTTGTTTTATTTTGTCCTAAGCAAGTTCTATAATCACTAAAAATATTCTCCAGAAGTGGTAAGGATGACATCCCCAGCTTTGTTTGAGAGCAGTTACTGTGCTTGATATGCTTTGGCCTGGACTTGGTATGGTCTGATGCACTGGGCTCCCATGGAATGTATCACGTCCTATACTGGACAGAGTCCACACAGTTCTAGTTGTTGATTTACAACAGGATACATACTTCTTGAGACCAACATTTTTTGGAGCAGGTATCGACACAGTGTGTACAGGGCTAGACAGCGCAGTGAATTTCATTTGGTTTGCTCTTCTGTGGCTAGAGTTCACAGGGCATTTCAATGCATAGTGGATGTAGACTGAGTGCTATTGTGATATCTGGAGTTTTATTGCTAAAAACATTTAGGAAGTTGTGGATAACAAAGGAATGGATCATAACTGATTCCGTGCTTTCTTGCCCAAATCAGTTGTAGTTAATATTTGAGAAGTTAATGAATGAGAAGTTGCCTGCCTATTTTGTATTTATAATTCCTTCAGATGAAGAAGTACAGTACATTGCCCACAGATCTGTCTTGGTTCTTGCTTTATAGCCTAACAGTTCACACTACTTAGATAAAATCATTTTGATTGATCCACTTAATACATCCAGCCTTCCAGGTAATTTACATTATGGCTTTTCAAGTTTTGGAAATGACTGGGTTTTCTCTTAAAAGCCCTCTGCAAACAGTGAGTGTTAAGCACATACTTAAAAGTAAGTGCGGGTATTCCATTGCTTAGTTTCAGTATTTTTTAAAATTAGTGTTTGCCAAACTGACAGAGTTTGATAAATAAACTACTCTGTAGTGTTTGCAAATATCATATGGCTTACTGTCCAACTTGTACATAGCTAATAGAAACAGATTGAAAGAAAATTCTTTATTTCTTGTAAAATGGATTTGACACCTTATTCAAGTCAAATACTAAAACACAAAGAGGATTTTTTGTTTTTTTGGTTGGTTTGGTTTTGTTTTATTTTACCAAGATGGTGGAATTCATGCAGCAAGAATGACATTGTGAATCTCATTTACCTACATCCAAACTGAGGGGAATAATTCTATGACATCTGTTTTCCTCATCATCTAAGTAAGTCTAGCTGACAGTTGATAAAATATCCATTCTTACTTGTAACAGGTCAGAGGCAATTCCAAGTAACATCACTAGTTTAACACGGAGAATGCTAGTCAACTTGCATATAGCATTGAATTCTGTATTGCTGCACCTATCAGCTTGGCCAGACCAAGTCATTTGTGTTTTGGTTTCACTGGAAAAAAATTTCTGTCATCTGTCGTATCCCAGTTTATACATATATGTTAAATTCTCTTTCTTATGCATGATTGCTGCATTTAGTCTTGGTCCAATTTAGTTAGTTTTCAGTTGAGATGCCCTCTTGAATAGACTGTGAATTAGCTGTAAGTATATATAGAGATGCTGTTTAAATACTGCAGCTGCTCCAAGATTTTTAAGGAAGTAGAAAGAATGAATGCACAGTTAGAAAAGGCTGAAGTAGTAATTTTTAATTAACAGAGCTGTTCATTTTTCTTAGCAATCTCATTTGTGAACATTAGCCTCAGAAACATCTTACCCGCCTCATATTTTTCAACCTGTTTTATATCTGTGTGATTTGAAACTACAATTTTGTTCTGAACCACTTCAATATTGTCACTTCCTTGTTTTACTTTCCTTCACACTTTGTGTGCCACAGAGCACTATTATATCCAGATTAACTGTTTGTGCTTCCTAGATTTAGTACATTAATAGAAAATTGAAATGTGTGCCTTATAAATTCTGTTTAAAATTACATAAAATGTTAGAACTCTTTTAGCTGTACTAATTTAAGGGACAAACTGGAAAGAGTAGGTGTCTTTTTATTTTCTGATCTTGTTGAGAGGTTGTTACTTCTTTGATTGAATGTGGGGGGATTTATATCTCATGACATGCAAATGTCAGAAATGTGCATGTTAAAATTAAGTCATTATCTTGAAAAAAGAATGCGGTAATTAAAGCAGTTTATCCCTACATATATCAGCAGTGTCTGTACATTCTTTACCCCAGCTGACTTGTTTTAGCACTCAATATGTTGAAAACCATGAGGTATAGCAAAAGCTGTTGGTTTCTTGGATGAATTTTGCAAAAATGCTAAATATCAGCAAATATAATAGCAGATATGCTGATATTAAAGTGCCTAAAGTTACTACAATTTTTTTTTGTAATTATTTTTAAGAAAATAAGATGATTTGAGAAGGTCTTTGCGTTTTTAAAGGTTGATGTTTGGAAAAACAGCCATCAGCAGTTATAACAGTAATGTAATACTTCTTGAGGTTAAGAGAGAAGGACGGAGGGAGAGCTGAAAGTAAATAGAGCATCTGTTTCTTCAGCAGACATCAAGTATTATTTCTAATTTTACTAATGTGTGATGTCATTTTAATTATTGTTCTTTTTCTAACTCTGTAGACTTGCCACCCCCTCCTGTGCCACCTCCCGCTATAAAATCACCAACCGCCCAGTCCAAATCTCAGCTGGAGGTGCGACCTGTCATGTTACCAAAACTGGCTTCTATAGAACCGAGGACAGACAGATCTGCAGAAAGAAAAGGAGTGAGCTACAAGGGGAGGGACGGGGTGGATGGGAGACAGCATTCGGACATGCGGACAAATTCAGGAGAGCGGAGAGAATCACAGGAACAGCAAGGTGATGGGAAACTGCGAGGAAGTAAAGCACCGAAACGAGAAGGCACACCAGCAAAAACTCATCTTCTTCAAGGTTATTTTGCATGCTGTGGGTTTAATGAAGCACTGCATTGTTGACTGTAGGGAAGAGGCTAACTCTTTCCAGGTCTCTATCACACATACATGAATGAAGTTCTATCTACAGAGTTGCTAGCTAGCATTTACCTCTAAATACACAGTGGTAATACAGATCATATTGCAGATTCTCACTAGAGTAAAATGCAACCAAGAGCTTATGAAAAACATAGCTTTTCTGTTTTGTACTCCTTGTTCATCCATCATATCATCCATCTTATCTTGAAGCTAACACTGATTGAAGCCCAAAAAGAAATACTCCTTGAAAGTCATAAGGATCAGTGTCCTTGTCTAGGATCAGAATCCAGCTGTATCTAATCTAAATTTACTCTAGTTTGTAGAGGAACTGGCTGAAGTGAGATAGTATGTCTGCAAGTCAAATATCTAATGTTTCTACCAAAAAGTTGGTGCTTGGCTCATTTTTCTTTAATTAAGGAGGAACGTGCCTTATCCTCTTTAAAAAATAAGAATGCCGGGGTATTGATGCATTACATATAAGTAGTAAATGTCATGTATCAGATCTAATCAATCAAATCTCTTTTTCTGGAAGTTAGTAAGATTACAGATAAGTAGAACAAGCGTTCACTAAAGCTTTCAACACAGGTTCATACAAATGCGCTGGTCCTGTCTTCCTAAAAGCATGCAAGATCAGTATCAGGGATGACTAGGTAGTAAATCGGTTTAAAGGCCACGTTAGTAACAGACTGTTAGTGATTACAGAGGTTACCATCAGTAAAAGTTATTAGAATGTTGCTTTTCAGAATGACACTGAGACTTAAGAACATGCCTCTTTGTTTCAAACTCAGCATGGGAAAAGCAGAGTCTAATATTGAGATGCAGTGAACTTGTCGTTCCAGTGAAATAGCATGCATGTATTGTCATTTCCTCCTACTCAGTCATATTGAAAATATACTGCAAGGGTTGTTTTTTTTTCATTTTCTTAGAGAGCATTGCAGGGATCATAAATTGAAATGAAGTGGACATTAATCTTGAATTAGTTTTTTTGTGGTGAACGTTACTACGTGAATATTATAAATTTCCTCAAGAAAGCTTCTATAATGCTATTATGGAAACAGTGTATTTCATATTCCTGTCAGGTATCACTGTAAACCTACTGAGGATCATAAAAAGTAAAATAAATCAGCCATGTGCAAAAATTTTGAGATCACAATATCTCTGAGGTTGTAAACATAACAATGTGTCTATTTGATTATTCAGAGGACATCCTGCCATATTCTAGACCAACGTTTCCAACATCAAATAATCCCAGAGATCCCAGCTCCTCCAGCTCTATGTCTTCAAGAGGATCAGGAGGGAGACAGAGGGCAGATCAAGCAAATATAGCCCGAAGAAATGTTGCAGAAATGCAAGTACTGGGAGCATATGAACAAGGAGAAGAAGAAGAAGATGAGATGGAGGTAACTGCAGTTGTACTACTGACCATAAATAGATCAAGTTTATTTTCTGTTCTTAGATGCCAAAAAGGAACTTTTCGACTCAAAATGTTCTCCTCAGAAAATCAGTCCCTTTATTGTCTATTAACAGCATGTGTAAACCCAGAAAATAATTTTTAAGAATGTGTCAGGAGCATAAAAGCAAGATGTTGCATGGAATAACTGTCTCCACGCTAAAACTTATGGAACAGAACTTGCAGAAATAAAATATTTGAATGTACACTTTGCATTATTCAGGTTCATTCAAAAGTCAAAATTCAAAAGGCATTAATTCATCTATGAACACTGTGCCATTGCCTTTCACAGTGTTCGAAAGTTTCTACTTCTATGTTTTAGTAAATATGAAGACCTGTGAGCTTTTTCTTCCTTTTTTTTCCTGCTTCATGATATTAATTCAGTTTGAATCCTGACTGAAGAAGGAGTGTGCAACATGCAGTCATAATGCCACACGCACTTAAAAGTAGTAATTATTGTTTAAAGTCAGATCTCTATAAAGTATGTAAAATAAACTCTAAATAATAGAATCTAGCTTATAGTCATTGATGTCTTTTTTTTTTCTTTCTTTCATACAGGAAACAGAAAGCTGAAGACAGCAACATGTACTGTAACAGGCTTTTGAAATCTAATCAGAAAAAAAAATCACTTAAGATGCCTCAAGTCTGATGATGTTTGACGCCAGAAATAATGTTCAGTGCAATCAGAGTGTACAATTTTTAATTTTTTTTCATGCCATCAGAATGCTAGTTTTTACTTTATTCTTTCTTTGTAAACCCTCATTATTAGGAACAGCTCTTGCTTTTTCCAGGATGTTTCATCACCTTCGCTGCCCAAGAAGGCAGGTAAGCTGCTCTTCATGGTACGTAGGTCAGCTGCTGCTTCAGGATTTGAGCAGAAGCCTGGGATCCCCAGATTCCTCCCCTGACAGTCAGTGCTCAGTGCACTGCTGGTACATCGACGAGCCAATTGATAGCCTAACAAGTAATACAGCGTTGATTGAAAACTTCCACAAAGTGAATATTGTGGAGGGCATTCTTTTATTCTAAGGGTTTTACTATAGTCTGCTGTTAGTCAAATGGCATCTTGCAATTTCAATACAGACTATGTATCTTGTTTTTTTGACAGTCTCTTGCTAACTTTCTGCAGCAGATACAGTTTTACAAATACAAATGATAGCAATTCAGGACGAGGTGGCTCTTATTGTAAATACGTACTCATTTTAAATCCCCTGTGGTACTTTGTCTTTCCATTTTCAACGTTAAGTACATTCTTATTAAAAATGTCCCTTGGGATGGACAGGAGGTAAGGCAATGTGAATGCTGTTCATCATGGCATGTGCAAGTTTATTGGAAACGTTTTCTAATTCTCAGCCTCAATAGTGCTAATGAAAGTAAGCAAGAAAAGCAATGGACATTTTTAATAAAGATTGGATAATATCATTAACTGTTACTGGCCCAAATCTCAGACCTCTACTTGTGTCAATTCACCTTAAAGAAGTGCCACTTAAACAAGTTTCATTTGATCTTGGCGGTTATGTTTTTTGTAATGCACTGCTTATCTTTTTTTTTTTTTTTTTTGGTTTTAAAAGCACAATCACTAAACTTTGTTTGTAAACCATTGTAACTATTAACCTTTTTTTTTTGTCTTATTGAAAATGTTAAGCATTTCTTTGGGATACTTTTTGTTTTTTTGTTAATGCTTTATGTCTGTATTGGGAATATTTGAATGATGACAGATGGTAAAGTAACAAACCTAAACATGGGCCATAATCAGAACGCTTCTCACTTTTCCTGAACTTACAGAAAATTCTCAGTTTTGTTGTGGCCTCTCAACATTGGATTATCAATAAAGCTGGAATAGAGGCATTAGTTGCATCGGATTTGCCAAATGATGTCCTCTGTCTGTAGAATTTATGACCTTTTTTTGTAATTATAAAATTTCTCTGTCATTGGTGCTAATGGAAAAATATGTGTTTGTTTATTGACAACTATCAGGACTAGCCCCAATGGAAAAAAAAAAAAAAAAAAAAGAAAAAGAAAAAAAAAAAAGTGTTTTGGTGTTTACCGAGGACTGAAATTTTTCATTTAGCTAATTTTTAAAGAAAGGTTACATAGAAAGGATGTGCAGTACTAAAGGAACAATCCATGTGATTAATGTTTTCATTACGTTCATGTAAGAAACCTCATATTTTAGCCATAATTTTGCATACTGAGGATCCAATAATCAGAAAAGTAATTTTTGTCACATTATTTATTAAAAATGTTCTCAAATACATTCTTTTTCTTGCGTAGTTTCTTGTGTTCCCTGATGCTTAATTTTAGGGTCAATTCTGACCTTTTTTCTAATGATGTGAATCAGAATATATTCCACTGAAATTGTGCAGGTTACAGTAGCATGAGCAGAGTAGGAGAGCTGGATGCAGCATAAGATTTCACATAATTACAATTGATTACCTTCAAGATCTGATTTCTTGGTGCTTCATGAACTGTGATAACTAAAATGTCCCTTAGCCTGCCAATTTCCAGAGGGAGCTGGTGAAGAAAATCTGTACCAACAAAAGCATTCACCTCAGGGGCGTGATACATTAGTTACAGAGGAAATAAGATCCAAAAACGTAAAGGGAAGGGATATTATGAGTCATGTTTTTGTTGGAGGTCTGCATGAATACAAGTTTTCTTAACAGCCTGCTGTGGCCATTCTGTGCCCTTCAGAGTCCTGCTGTGGGTCATGATCAAATAGGTAACGTACCCTTTTCCACTCTTGCATTTTCATAACCCCATTGTTGCTTTTTCTTTCTGTACACCATTATTCCACCAAAATTTGGAAAGAAGAAAGCACTTTGCATGAAAAAAAAGAAAAAAAAAAACAGACCACAAAACAAAAAAACCTTTTTTTTCATTCAATGCAACCTTTTTGCTCTTCATCATTTTCACTTCCATATTTCTTCTTTCCCAAGAGCTTAAAACAGTCTGGAGCCAGATCCAGAGATGCTGCAGAGTAGTACAGCACCATGTGTTTTGCTACTGACGATTGCCAGAGCCTTAACAATTTAATCAGGCATAAGCCATAAACATAATTTATTGCTTAATTATGGCTTCAAAGCAGGTCTTAGGATAGTAGCATAAGTTAAGAGTTACAGTGTTGCATTTCTCTTTTGATTAGAGTGGCGATTTTTTGGTGTCTTCAGTCCTCATGTCTGAGTTCAGAGAACCATACATTAAGCCACCAATGCAGTCCAGACAGGATCCTTCAGGCCAGACTGTGCCTCAGGAGGTATCCATCTAACCCACACCTTTCCTTCAGAGGAGGCAGGAAAGGTCAATTTGATGAGCAGCTGACTGTCTCTCCTGGTGCTAGGCACGGCCTGATGGTTTGGGCTCAAGCCGTTGTCATGGCAGGGTGTGAGGGAAGTGGAAGGCAGGTTTCCTGAGTTTGTCAGCTGCTTGGCAGAAAGGCTTAATCTGCTGCCAAGGGTGTAGTGGTGCATCACAAAACTGGGGCCTAGTGGCAGCTGTGTAGCGTGTGAGTGTATACCTTGGTAAGGTGCATCTGTCCAGAAACACTGGTGTTGTATGTCTGAAACAACTGCAACTCACTCCATTACTGGAACGCTGGAATGCTGGAAACCACTTCTCAAATCCCCAGCCATTGTCAATCTGTACACCTCCGCATGCAGTCAGATACCAACTACGTTTCTGACCTCAAATAATGGTAAGTGGGAAACTTTACCTAATTATTTCTGTCTTAGTAAGAGTTTATGCAATCCGTTTTTACGGTGTTTCGTAAGAAATTATTTGGATTATTTTGTGATTTTGTTCAGTTATGATTAGCATCTACAGACACTGTGTTATGGATTTGTCACAGAGTTGTCACCTATACTGGATCCTCTGTACATTATGGTATTTTAGTAAACACTGTGATGAAATATGCAACAGCTTGGCCGTAGGACTGTAGCTTTTGTTAGTATTGATATATGCTTGATTTGATCTTTGGCACTCAGATATAGTAAAATTAGGTCATCTTCATCTTGCTACTTTACTAAAAACATTATTTAGTAATTGGTGATCCAACACAACACAAGCAAGTAGTTTTTAGAGGTGCTGGTTATGCTTCGTTTCCAAACTAATACCTAAAGAGAGCAAATAGAAAACTCCTTAGTATTTGTGTACTGAATTGACATAATGGATGTTGAAATTTGATTTCACTTACAGTGTGTTCTCTGAAACCCATCTGAGTTACTATTAAATATGACTTTATTCAAAATAATCATTAAGATATTCTGAAAGATGTCTAAAGATAAAGAAATAAAAGCAGGAAATGCCTTGCATGTGTTTTAGCTTTAAACGTCAGTTTATTTTTCAAAGGTTATTTATTTTTAAGCATAAATAACACTTTTTTTTTCTTTTTTTCTTTTTTTAATATTATAGTAATATAAGCATACAGTATTGGAATCTGATTTGGAAAAAATGTTGTAGAAGTAGGTTAGCCATTGCTGAGCATGAAATCTAAATGGTATAGTTTATTTTAGCTCCTGAAAATACATTTGAACTATCCACCATCTTACTTCCTTTGATCCAAAACCAATGAATCATTAAAATACCAATTTAGTTAGTTTATGGCATTTTTACTTAAAATGTTGCATGTACCGTTTTCTTCATTATTATTCCATCATGGATTAACTTCCTGCATAACAAATAAATAGAAAAAAATAGAAAATGAAGAAAAAATGAACTCCCTTGCCAAAAGTGTAGGATCCATCCAAAATAACATCTGTCCTGCAATGTTTTTCTCGAAATCCCGTTTCCAACATCTGCATTCACAAGCTACTACAAGATTGCCTTACTGTCAGCAACAGAACAATGTAATAAAAATTAGAACTGCTATATTGCTTAGGTGAACCTTTCAATTTAATTGAAGTAGCTACTTATATGTGGAGAAAACATTTTAAACCTTGTTTTGTTATGTTAGAGGGAGATGGAAATTCTTTGCACATGAAAATCCTATTGCTTATGTATAAAAGAAGTGTAATTCGTTTAATGTGTGCACATAAAGATTCTGATATCTGAAAATGCAGACTTGTGTGTGTATACAGTTTTGTATTTGCTGAGCTTAATGATTAGGAACTAAGAGTCTGTTCCAAACGTTCAGCTGAAAGGCGAATGTGTTCACAGATGTCAGAAGTTCACAAATAAAACTTCATGTGCATGGATGTCATCATTGCTGGAGAAGTTCTTCAGCATCTTTGTTTTTGAATGAACTGAAAATTTCAGAAAATCAAATCCAAGTTTAGTGATTTTTTTCATTTATTTTCATTGTATACGATGATTTGTCCATTGCCTGTAAGTATGTTCCTCACAAAATCCAGTGCAATATTATATTATGTATGACAGTTTGAAGATTTGAAAATTAGTACTGTTTCTTAAAATACAGCTCCCTATCTTTTTTAATCCACTGAATCATAGATTTCAGAAGCAAAGATTTGAGACACAATTCCAAGGAGGATCCCTTTATATAGTAGTGAGGATGGAAAAAAAAACCTCCATTCTACACAGAAAGGAAAATGAATTGATGAAACTGGAATCCTGTTTTCTATTAAAGCCCTAAAGCAGGAAGGCAGACTGGAAAGGAGGGAATGAAGGGATGTAAAGAAAAAGGGGCTCAAAGAGCTGAGTAATCTAAGACTCATGAAGTTAATGGCAAAATTCCTGTTTAATCAAAGTGACTTGGGAAGGAATTGCCTCCTTACAGACTGGTGAGCACTAGCCACCACAGTGCAGTGAGCACTGGAAGAAGAGTCAAATCCTTGCTTCATGTTTGTTTTCTTCTTCTCCTCACTAAATGTACACCAAATGGGCTCATTTTCAGCTGGTGGAGGAGGCAAGTGGAGTTTTAATTCACAGTGGCATTAAGCATTCTTGTCACATGAGATGATGAGGGTGGAACCTACTAATTTCTCATCTCTATATCTGGCATAAAGTGGAGCCAATTGCTTTTCAGACTTTTTTTTTTTGGAGCATGAAAATCAAAGCCATGATGTTAAAAAAAAAAAAAAAAAAAAAAAAAGTGTTTATTGGTTTTTTTTCTGGCTTGAGATATTTTTAGCAAGAGCAAGATCAGGAAATGTAAAATAAAAGTGTTTAGTATTGACTTTTATTCTGTGGCTTCCCACCAGTATTAAAGCACAGGTGTGGTTCAGAGTCAGCAGCAAGGGATAACAGCAAAGAAGCCCTTATGGACTTAAATGCATAAAAGGACAAAAATGAAACAAAGAAAGGTAAGAAATAAACCTCTTTCAGTAAATGTAACTAGTAAGGTATTTCTAAAGTAATTGTAGAGCATAAAAAATAATGGCCAAGAATTTTATATCTGCTGTTAATTGACACAAAGATGAATCAAAGTTTTTATTATATTCTTGAACCACATGTTTGCAAAAGAAATTGTGGTCTACTGAACTGAGTACAGATCAATGCAGAGATTCTCATGCTGACTGAATGTCTGAAAATGTGGAGCTCAGAACTTGCTCCTGCACACTCTGCAGCAAGCCTTTACCTCACTGAACACTCACCTTTCTAATACAAATTAAAATTGAAATGAAACATTTGTTTCCATAGTCCTCATTGAGAGATACTACAAAGGTTACAGCATTTTATGGTATAGACAATTTTAAAATTCAAAAATGATCATAATGCTGAAGTCTTTAACAATTTCTTGAGTACAGGTACCTGAAAGTAGTGTATGGATAATGTAACAATGAAAGCTGGTAAGTCCGATTATATAGGAAATAAGCTACTTAGGCAGATGCAAACAATGCCAGTGCCAAATGGCTTTGCAGAGGTGCATCTGTTGTCTGTTCCTTGAGCTAATCTCTGTCACAGGATCCATCTGAGACAGATGTGGATAGTGAGTATTACATCCCTGCTACTGTAAGTTGAATGCTTCAGGACTTCATCAGAACCACCAAGCACTGTGTGTGCCATAGCTAAAGGAAGACCTACAAAAAATAGGTTAATTTGCCCATTGGACTACTGTTTCCTGCCCTTCTGTGCATTATGATGTTGTTTGCACTTGCATTTTTCCTAGAAAAGGAGAAAGCATACAAAATGGAGCCTGACTAGTTGGCACTGTCTTTGTGTTTGCTGAGTGCTTCCGTGTCTCGCATGGTGAATACTTTGTAAATATTCTCTTCAGACAGAATTTTTATTTGTCCATTAAAGCCACATGCATCACTGTCAAACCAAAAATATATCTTCTTTGGGAACCTAATCCTTGAAAGCTTGCTTTGGTTGGTTATTACAGAGGCAGGCAGGAAGTCCAGATCCCACACTACTAACACTCTGTACTGCTTGTGTCTTTAGGTAGGGCAGTAACACCATGTTGGATATAAGGTGGAGGTTACAGTTGTAGGTTACAGAATATTAGTGTCAGACCACGAAAGAAATCAGTGTCCAGCCTGGTGAACAACCCAAATTTTTGGTCCTTTGAGAGCAAGTAAGCACTGTGCTCCTACTGTATTGCATATGGAAACTTTAGTGAAACAAGTGGCAACTGATAACTTCTATGGAGACAGCCATTTTTGGCTATCATGGTAACTATCATAAAAAAATGTAAATGGGAAATTTCAACTACAACATTTTTTGCTTGACTAAGTGTTTGATAACGCTGAACAACAAGATAAAAAGCAGAATGTTTCAAGTCAAATTTTCACCTTTAACATAACATCTTTGAAAGAACCTTCTCATGAAAATAACAAACTGTGCTTAACTGTATTTCCTGCAGTAGAAAGGTGCTACAGACACTTAACTTTTGTAGCAGGTATGCTTCAGAGCAGTCTGAATCCCTATGTCAATTAGAATTAATATATAGTGGGATAAATTTGATGTCTGTCAAGCACTCTGAGTACATTTCTGTATAAGCCATAAGTAGTAGAGAACTTCTGTCAGTTTTACTTTAGGATCGTAGTCAAGATGGCTTCTCAGTAGCTTTTGGAGATCTTTTATTTAGTTAACCAGCCCACTGATGTGTGATAAATCTATAAAAAAAAACAAAAAGTGAATTTATTCTTTTTTTTTTTTTTCTTTTTTTTTTTGGTTCCTTGCTTACTGCTTGTAGGCTTGCTTTCTTGGAAGCATTCACACTGTCACTGTATTTTGACATCATGCCCACAGTGTGGAAATGCAGATTCCAAATGCCAGGAAAACACATACGTACTGATTTCAGTTCCTTCATGTTTGTCATTCAGAGCAAACTGCAGAGAATGCTACTGTAGATAACATTTGGAATCTTTTATTACTATCAGTGGCATATTCACAAAGTTTGTAGCAAATTGAATGTTTTAATAAATTCATCAAGTTTTAAATTAATTCAAACATTGCCACTAATTTGAAGAAAGTATAAAATGACAACTGCAGGGAAAAACTTAATGATATATTCCTTAAATACTTGCTGGTTGCGAAACTTTAACAATTAGAAGTTATTTGGTGGTTATGATTATTTGCCATCAAATCAATTTACTATTGGAGAAGGATGGTGTTTAAAAAAAGGATGGGAATTTAAAAAAAAATCCCAAAAAAGCTGAAACTAACGTTGAAAAATTTTTCTATTAAATATTTAGGAATCTCATTCAACAGATGCAGAGAATGCTGGTGTGACAGCGTTCCTATTTTTTTGAGGAATGTCAAACCAACACTCCGGATATTTCTTCAGGTGTTAAAATAGGTTTAGCAGGAAATAATCTGTAGCACTATTCATTTCCTTGCCAGATGCTTAATAATTTCAGCCCTAAGATCAGCTGGATTGTGGCTTCTCAAAATGCAAGAGAAAGAACTGTGGTGGAAACATAAAAATATGAGTTCAATTACAGGATGAATAGCATACAAAACAATGTTGGTGTTGTTAAGCCATCTGGGAGCCCAGGACTTTGAGGCAAAGAATGTAGTGACAACAGCAACGAAACTCAACAATGAAGTGTTAACTACGATCTCTCACTCAGCATGTCTATTCAGACCCCCAGCTTTAGGTGTCTTTGCTGCTTGTTTACTTCTCTGGTCAGAGTGGCAAGTTGGGGGATCAGTTTCTCCTTTCTTACTGCACCTCAATGGTCTGAGCTTGGTTCCTGTGTTTCAGAGCAGTGTGCGTGGCTGCCCTATCTATGCCCTGCAGTGCAGTACATCGTCAGATGATAAATGTCAAAGGTATGGCCTGCTTCCTTAGGTGTGATAATGTCAATCATTTTATGTCATAGTCAGGATTCATTACTATATTATATTAAATTATCCTTTTAAATGTATAACCTACCTGTTTCAGAAATGATGACTTCGAAACCTGTAAGTGCCATGTTTCTTTTGATGAAGAGAGTAATGCTTTAGAGAAGATAGATTGCTTTTTCATAATAACACCATACTGGCATCCAGCAGATCTGTGTTGGATTCCTTGGGCAATTACGTGCTTTTGTTTGGCATTGGCTTTGAATACTACTTCCAACCTTTCTCAGTTATCTTACTAGTTTAAGTTGTTGTCTCCTCTGGACAAGAGCCATCTTCTACTGTGTGTATATGTGCATAGTGGTGGAAGGTAGTTGAGTCTAGTATTGCTGCTACAATGTAAATAATAAAATACAATTAGTATTAAAGTGCAAGGCTTAATGATATTCTGAGACCATCAGTAGAGCCCCCAAAGGATTCAATTTGGAACAATTTTATTTAATATTTTTATTAGAGTCCTTGGCACAGAGGCAGGAGTCAAATAATGAAATGCACTGATCACAAAAGTTGTGAGCAATCATCAGTGTGCAGAAGGAATGGGTCACCTTGAGAACTGGAGCAATAGCAATAGAATGAAATTGAAATAGTTCAGTATGCAAGGTCATGCATTTAGGAATTAATAAGAATGCCTATTATATGCTGGAAATTCATAAGCTGAAAACAACTGTGAGGAAGAAAAATGCCTGAATGAATTTGTTGATCTGAGGAAATTTCAAAAGCTTCCAGTGAGTTGTTACTTGTAAAAACAAAACAAATGAGAATCTAAGATAATATAAAATGTATAAGATTCATAAGAATATAAGATTCATAAAATGTATTTCCAGTAGAAAGAAAGGGAAATATTATGTAAAGTGGAGAACTGTGTCAAAGAGAGATTTGCATTCATGTAATAGTGAAACTTCTTAAGAGGAAGTATGATAGTTGTGGAAAAAAGCCTGTTTATTGTTTTTATGTGTGACAAATAATTTCTATTCCTCAGTAAAATTGGTCTAAAATTCCAGTGAAATCCCACTCCTTTTGAAGCTGGACTCATCAGGAAACTCGTGAAAGTGCAAGATGCATCTTTTCTACTGACAGTGATTTCTGAAACTGCTTCTGAAACAGGCTGTAGTGATTGTACTTGATCTATCGCTTTCAGAGCAAAGTGTTAAGGTTGATGCTTAGCCAGGATTTTCCATCCAAATCTCAATCTAAAGAAAGGAAAAGTGAACAGTCTTCATAGTGGTTTTGGAGAAATGGCAATTGAAGCAGAGTTTGAGATAACCTACAGTGGTGAACTTGGTTTAACTATTCAGGTGGTTAAATGGATGGATGGAAAATAATGAACTTCATTCTCGTAACCACTTATTTTTTGCAGATGGAACCAAAGGATCAGGAGTAGTCAGCATGGGTTCACCAGGGGGAGGTCATACTTGACCAGCCTGGTAGCCTTCTCCAATGTTGTCACTGGCTGGGTGGGGGGGGGGGAGAGCATTGGATGTAGTTTACTTTGATTTTAGCAAGACTTTTGTTACTGTCTCTCACGAAGTCCTTATAACAAAGCTGAGGAAATGTGGGATAGATGAGTGGACAGTGAGGTGGGTTAAGAACTGGCAGAGCACAGAGGGTTGTCATTGGTGGTGCAGAGTCCGGTTGGAGGCCTGTAACCAGCAGTGTTCCTCAAGGGTCAGTACTGGATCCGGTTTTGTTCAACATCTTCATCAGTGACCTTGATGAGGGGATAGTGGCCACCCTCAGCAAGTTTGCTGATGATACGAAGTTGGGAGGATTGGCTGACACAACTGAAGGCTGTGCTGCCATTCAGTGAGACCTGGACAGGCTGGAGAGCTGGGCAGTAAGAAACCAGATGAGGCTTAACAAAAGCAAGTGTGGAGTCTTGCATCTAGGGAGGAATAATTGCATGCACCAGTACAGGCTGGGAAATGAGTTGCTGGAAAGGAGCTCTGCAGAGAGGGACCTGGGTGTCCTGGTGGATGACAGGTTGGCCATGAGCCAGCAGTGTGCCCTTGTGGCCAAGAGGGCAATGGCATCCTGGGATGCATTAAAAAGAGCGTGGCCAGCAGGTCGAGAGAGGTGATCCTCCTCCTCTACCCTGCACCAGTAAGGCCTCATCTGGAGTACTGTGTTCAGTTCTGGGCTCCCCAGTACAAAAAAGACAGGGATCTCTTGGAAAGAGTCCAGCGGAGGGCCACGAAGATGGTGAAGGGCCTGGAGCATCTCCCTTATGAAGAAAGGCTGAGTGAACTGGGTCTGTTCAGCCTCATGAAAAGAAGACTGAGAGGGGACCTGATCCAGGTCTATAAATATCTAAGGTGTGGGGGGCAGAGTGGTGAGGCCGGACTGTTTTCAGCAGTGTGTGGAGACAGGACAAGGGGAAACGGCCAGAAACTGCAAGCATAGGAAGTTCTGCACAAATGTGCGCAAGGACTTCTTTACAGTGAGGGTGACGGAGCGCTGCAAGACCATCTTAGTGGTCTTTTCCAATCTTTATGATTCTGTGATTCTAGCACAGTAACTGGCTTTTTCCTGTGAGCACATAGATAACTTCCAGGCACCAAGGAGGGTTCTGGTGAGCCTGCTGATAATTCTCGAATGCCACATTAACAATGAGCAGGTCTCTGTCTTACAGACATCAAAACAAACCTGGGAGCAAAAAGCAGGTTCCCCCACATGTTAGTTTAATGTTAGTTTAATAAAGGCAACTCAGATCTTCTTGTGATTTTGTTAGTCTAGTGCTTTGATTTATTTTAAAGGACATTATGTATTGCTCTTATTACCTTTCTGACTGCATACATAAGTGATGCTGTTTCTGGGAGCAAACCTTTTTCATCCATACTGCTGTGAAAATGAAATAATTTTTAAATATGCTTAAATTAAATATGCTTAAATTATTTAGAAGCCTAGGATTTAGGCCTAGAATACATTTTATTATACTCAAATATTTGCTGCCTCTTCACATGATAGTTATGCAGTTTTTGGCATCTCAATGTAATTAAAGATAACCTCCTCCCCAAATATTTTATTATAACAATGTTGCTGCCTGCATAGATGATTCCTACACAGAAAGGGGAAAGAGATTTATAATAGTATATAATGTTTTTATTGATATTCAAGTATTTTACAGTGACACAATACTTAAATGCTAGTACAGTTGTAATGACAGTGGAGTTTATAGAGCGGTAAATCAACCACTCTATACTGAATATCAGTTCTGAGGCAAAAAATAAGTGTAGTCTGCTTTTAAGTGTTTTTGAAATTCATATCCACTACCTAAATATCTTCTGTATTTTCTTGACAGTCACAATCTCTTGGCTTTTGCCAGGGATGTTATACACAAGAGAATGAAAGCTGTAGTGTTTTTTATGATAGAGTCTTCCTATGGATACATTCCCTATTAATACACCCCTCTCAGTAAGCATTATTCCTCTGCACCCACCTCCTGAAATTGCCTTTTGTATCCACATTAGATCATTGAAAGGGAATTACATCCCAAAGGCTTTGGAGCAGATCTCTGGAGCAAGCATTTCTCTTGGCAAGTCTTGTCTCTCAGCACCCTGGGCAGATTGCCTAGTTTGACAGTCTGGCCTTCAACTATAACCTCTAGGTTTTCTTATTATCATTATTGTCATATCTGCTCTTCTGTCATTAAGAGACTTTCCAGTTTCACTTTATTCAGCTGGGAGCTTTAAACCCTCTGGCCCATAATTTCCTTTTCTTTTTTTGGCATTTCTTCTTCTCAGTCCTTTCATGAAACTCGTCTGCTGAGTGACATGCCCTCTGTAAAACATAAGCCATAATTACTCTAGGATTGCTCATACTTGGCATAAATAGTGTACTTGCAAGTATGTAGCTTATAGCAACACGAGTCACTTTTAATTAAATTGCAAAGCTACATCTTATGGTGTTCTTCAGGAGAAAGGAAAAAGTGAACGAGAAGGCAAACTTGTCTCAAAGAATTTTTCATTCCAGCTGCTGTGTTTAAGCAACAGCCTTTTCTGAACTGGGCATAGAGATGTGTGGAGAACAGATACCTTTCATTTCACATACACCTTTTATAACAATAACACAGGATGAGCAACTCAGATCTAGGTGTATGCACTGATGAATACATTGATGATGTACAAGATGATTACATCATACAAGATGAATACAAGATGATTACATCTCTATTCTCTTTATTTTTAAAATGTTTACAGTGCTAAGATACAAGCATTATCGTTACTGCTAAGACAACTTTTTCCTTGAGCATCTCAAGTAGTTCCTTTAGTTTATTTTTAGAGGATGGACATTCATATTGCCATCATACTTAAAGTTATTAGAATAGTATGAATTGCTACTCTAAAAAAGACAACAGAACAAGCTGAAGTTTTACAGATCTGTGTTGCTTATGAGGCAATTTTCTCTTTGAAAAGGCAGAAATGGATCATTTAGAATTTCTCATTTTTATCAATTCTGTCACTACTTGCTAAAATAGTGAAATTGAAACATTATTTACTCGAAAGGTTTCAATATTCTTGGCATTACTTTTTTTCTTTCTTTGTTTTTTTTTAAGCTATAATTCTTAGTTTTGATAGAGAATAAAACTATGTCAAAAAGGATTCTATTTTTCTGTCTAGTTGTGGATATATTTAGACACTGAGGCTTAAAAATGCTGGCTTAGGAAAGTCTACAATTTCAACCAAACCCTTCTGGCTTTATATAAATGCAAATATGATGAAAATCTCAATCTTGGTTAGAGGCCTTGCAGCAGAGTTTTCATTCAAAATCCTGATCTGTTTTGCTTCCAAATTCTAAGGATGTGAATGCTACTCAGATCAATATTGCCATCTTTCAAGCTGCACTTCAAACTGAACTGAACCGTAATCTCAAGACAGTTTTAATAAGTTTGTGGGAGATTGATACTTACTGGTCTGTCTGAAAGTAATACCTCCTATTTATTTCCATGGAAACTACAACAGATAGTTGATAGAAAGAGTACAATAACACTATTTGACAGTGCAAATTTTCAGCTACAAAACACTATTTGTCAATATAGCCACTACCATTAGCTATGCATTTTCACCAGTGATGAACAAGAGCACGCATGCTGTGTTACTCAGTATCTACATGGCCATCTGGAATATGTCTTTCATGTCACTCTCACCACTGCTGAAATGCACCACCTACTGCCTCACTGTGCTCACATCCGCTGTTTGGTCTCCTTAAATGTTCAGCATTGATGAATGTCAGTGGGTGCCATTTTTTCTGGGTGGAGGAATTCAATGATAGAGCTTTGCTTCATCTGCATTGCAATGTCAGACAAGATTTTGTCACACTGTCGCTCTGCCGTCTGTCACACGACAACAAAATGTAATGAGATATTGGCAGGAAGGTTCAATCTCAGCATCTACCTCTGGCATCATGGGCCAGCATGATAAAATAGGAGACACTACTTTTGGAGCAGCCTTTATATTTAAAAAAATACTGTGGCAGGAAGCTCTTATAGTCTTTATAGCTACAGTTCAAATTTTAATATAGTTTAATATTACTCCTAGAAATTGAGTATGGGTTTGTAAAAAGTTCATGTGAACTTGCCAATTATAAGTTTTTATCTATAATACGTGGTCCTTTGTGATTTTTAGAATATTTTTCAATGTGTATAGTGTGTTTATATTATTACCTGGAAAATGAGATGCTAATGTTTCTAGTTTGAATGCCATTCATAAATAATTTGGACAAATTCTTACTGTCTCATCAAACTCTGTGAGAGTAGTTCATGAACAGGTCATCCAAGGTATGCATAATACAAAGTACTCCTAGGGCAGCGTGAACACTATGGTATTGTAAGCACAAATTTATCCTTATTCATCACTGAATGTGACCAAATCATTCATGATATTTCTCCCTTCTGTTCCAAAAGTCATTGGCTACAATTCTGTAAATCCTTTAAATGCATGTAAATCTGGTACTTGTAAAACTTGTAAACCTATAAAGTGTTATCCTTATCAGTTCAGCCCTAGCTATTTTTAAGCAGTCCCAACAGGAATTATAAACCTGACTTTTAAAGTGTTTTCTTCTTGGTGCTGTTTCCCTCTCTGAATCCTGTAATCCACATCTCAGTAATTCCTTATCATACCTGACGGCTGAAGGATTACTGGGTGCTGTTTTTTCTTACCGTTTTAATTTAGGTAATTTAAAGAGGCATTTGACACCAAGTAGGAAAAAACTATTTCATTCTTCAGCAGAACACATTTTCATTACTGCTGCAACTAGCTGTGTTAGCTGACCTTTATTTTTATGTAAAAAATAATACTTTGTCTGAAACAAACTGTTTCCTTGCAAATTTCCCAGAAAAAAACAGAGATCTTCGATAAACAATCACAGCACTTTAAAACTGAGTTTGAACACTGTGACAATAGGAAAGCAAAGAATTTGTTAATATATTTATTTGAATAGCATATGGACATTTTTAAATTCTTGTTGGCAGTGTTATGTGGAATCTCTAGAAAAGAGACAATCAGTACTATTTATAAAATTATTGTCATTCACTAAACATTTTAACAGACAACTTATTACTTTTTAATGTTTCCTATCATGAGCATTTCTACAAAACGCACTGACATAAAGTCTCCAGTTGGAATTTGCACTAGCAATAAAACAGCTGACTTACAAATATTAATAATACTATTAATATTAATAATAATAGAATCATGGACAGTGATGAGGTCACTCCTCTGCATCCTCTTTTCCAGACTAAACAATCCCAGCTCTCTCAGCCGCTCCCATAAGACTTGTGTTCCAGATCCCTCACCAACTTAGTTGCCCTTCTCTGAACATGTTTCAGGGCCTCAATGTCTTTCTTGTAGTGAGGGGCCCGAAACTGAACACAGTACTCGAGGTGCAGCCTCACCAGAGCTGAGTACAAGGGGATGATCAGCTCCCTGCTACTGTTGGCTATGCTATTTCTGGTACTTATGTCTACTCTAAATCTTTCTTGATATTTTCAGCAACAGCCAGTGTTCAGTACTGAATGCGTTTTCTCTGCTACTGAGATACTTACTATGTCCATGTTCAAGAGCTGGACACCAGTAACCCAGCTGTACATATCTTATAACAACTAATGAAAAATCTGGGGTGGCCTGTGGTGTAATTCTGACAGATCAGATCTCAATCCAAGTAACACGCAGAAGTCTTCTTCTCCTCATGAGTTCTGAAAAGTACCCCAGATTATGACTACAGCGAGGATTTATAATTATTTTTGCTCAATGGAAACAAGTCACAGTGCTGGCAGTAGGAGTGTAAGGTATTCTCTGCAATTCCCAATTCCAGTCACAGTAGGACAAACTTACAACCTGTCCAAACCAAGTAATATTGATATCAGTATTAAAATAATCCTTTCAAGTTAAAATATATAACTAACTGACAAGTAATCTCTTGCTTCCAAGCTTACTCAGAATCATGATGGATTAAACCTGATGAAATATGTATTGCATATTCACCTCAAGTTATGCAAGTAGAGCAAGCCTTTAGCTTCTCCCTCTTTGATCCTTGATTTGTTGGTCTTGTTCAGGTCTGCCTCTGTCAGTGTCAGGGTCTGCTGCCACAACGTCTGACAGCTTCAGTATGACAGATTACTGGAGCTAATAGCATTAGCATGTAGCTCAGGAAAAATATTCTTCTCTGAAATGATTTTAAACAATTAGAGCTGTTATCCTGCAAGCTTTGTCAGAGTTGCCTAACAGAGGTACCAAAGCAGTCTCAAAAAAAGTCCACTACATACTTTCAGCAGAACTTGAGTTGCTGTGGATTCATGGCAATTCCTGGTGACAGTGATTAGTGTTACATTTTGACATTTTGGTACTTTTTTTTGGTTTAAATTTAGAAATTAAGGAAACAAAATGATTTCATTTAAAATAAATGTTTGAGGAATGATTAAGTTGCTTTTACTTTCTAGTATTATGGCTTTCCTGCAGTAACATAGATGGATTTCTATAGCCTATTCACATTTACAGAGTAAAAATAGAATCTAATGACAGTAATAAAGCCTTTTCAAAGAAGAAATGGATTTGGATGTTTTAAAATACAAGATTGTACCTAGCTGTTCTGTGAAAGGCTTGGTATCCTCAATAAGTCACTAAAGATAACAGAAAGTAAAATCAAAGTTGAAGTTGTCTTTTAGACTGTGGAATTTGAGCCAAATTCATCCCTGGTAATACTCAGTTGGAGATTCTTGGTGGAAATGTTGGTTGACATTTACCTACATAAAATCAGAAAAAATAGGGGCATTATTTATTTGTTTGTTTGTTTAAATGAAAATTCCATTTTCTGCTCTGTTAAATAGTTATAAAATGGATATAACTACTGTGTTATCTAATTGTCTTATAAACCATGGATAATCAGCGCCATTCACGACAACCTACTGCCTTGCAGTGAATAGGACTGATTGTAGTTGCAGCTCATAACATGGTTGCTTAATTAACAATGTAACTGCTTTTAGCTAACATTTTTTTTAATAGTAATAAGTTGCAGTATTGTTAATCTGAGCCTATCTGTGTAGATGATACTTGGCTTCTGTTTTGAACTTAGCAGGGAGGGCAAGAATTAATGCAAAAAAGCTCACACACCATTGCTTAATGGTAGCATCAGAATTGTGGGTGTAGCTGTAAGGTTGGATTTAGCTGTTTGGGGGCCCATTAATGTCAACTAGTCCAATTCCCTGCAATGAACAGGAGCATCCACAATTAGACTAGGTTGTTCAGAACCCCATCCAGCCTGACCTTGGATATCTCCAGGGATGTGGCATTCACCACCTCTCTGAGAAACCCATGCCAGTGCCTCACCACTCTTATTCTAAAAATCTTCTTCCTTATATCCAATCTAAATCTCCTCTCTGTTAGTTTGAAACCATTTCCTCCTGTCCTGTCACCACAGACCCTACTAAAGAGTCTGTTCCCTTCTCTCTCTTACATCCCCCCTTTAGATACTGAAAGGCAGATCTCAGATCTCCCCAGAGCCCTCTATACTCCAGGCTGAACAGCCCCAGTTCTCTCAGCCTGTCCTTTCAAGAGAGATGTTCCATCCCTTGGATCATTTTTGTGGCCCTGCTCTGGATGTGTTCCGACAGGTCCATGCCTCTCTAGTACTGAGAACTTCACATTATGGAACCAATGAGGTCCTGACAGAGTGCAAGCTGTGAAACAAAGCTTTCAGAAGAGCTTGGGTTTTTTACTTTAAAGCATCAGTATGCGCTGCTGAATCTTTAAAGGCAGATCCCCTTTCCCTGCATTTTTAGAAGTCATGCATTACTCACTAAGATACACGTTACTGTAAATATATGTATGAGCATACTTTTCTCACAGCTATAAATTTATTTACTCTTGTTTGTCAAAACTTTTCACTGTCTTAATGTCATTCCTGATAGCATATTAACATGAACTGCCTCCTAGCAGAATTGTTAAACTTTCATGCTGAGCAGAATCAGTTCTGCTCTCAGGCAAAGCTTTTCCACAGTGATTGACAGGAATGGGTGGCAAGGAAAGTTCCAATTCAGTGCTGTAGGAGACATTAAAAATGGCCACAGTGATTATTACTTTACATTAATGGTAATGCAAAGGTTTGTGTTTCATTGCTGTGCTGATGAAAGAGCTTTGGGGAGGTATTACCACACTGCAGTCCCTTAGCAGCACTACCCTGCATCTAAAGCTGAAAGATGTTTTCTTCCTCAGAGGGACAGACAAGATAAGGAAGTTGAAAGTGTTTATTTCAAAGAGAAACAAAATTTTGAAATAGCCAGAAAAGTTCCCAAACCAACTAGAAGCTTGGTAAAAAATTGTGTAGAAAGGGAAATCTAAAGACAATTTGTCCATTTGGTATTTTAAGATGGTATAGGTACTTTAAGTCCCAGACACAGAGCTCCAGCTTTTTTGATCCAAAGTAACAGTAAGTAATGTAGTTCTAAGTATTATGAGGGTACAAATCCCAGCAACTCAGGGTGATGCAGCATGAAATCTGAAACATGGCTCTGCAGTCAGTAAAAGAACTCTCTCCCTCTCTCTCCAAGTGAAACATCAAAATATAAATTCTTCAAAGTATGCATTTGGGTTTGTAGTAATTACAAGGGGAATCAAAATGGACAAGGCTACACCACATTAGGACATACCATAGAAAACAAAAATAGAGGAAGGAGTGGGGAGTGAAGAAAGCTATTTGTCCCCGGAAGATTATTGTCTCTAGAAGCTCCTAAGTCAAGCAAAAGCCATGAGCATTTGATGTAGCTCTGGGAATGGCTTTGTTGGCAGAGAACATCGAACATTAGACATGGTCAATAATGTGCTGATAGCATGCAGAAAGAGACCCAGCTTTGTTTTCCCTTTCTTTCTTAAGTTAACCCTGGAAAAGCGTACATGAAAAAAAAATATGCAGCTCTGCTGTAGCTGTCAATGGCTCAAGAATATTCTTCACTTTTTTTGTGGGGAAAACAAAGAAAAGAAAGATCTGGCAAATATGAAATGTGACCTTCCTCTGATCACAGACTTTCTTAAAAATTGCAGTCAAATGTTATCACCCCCGTCAGATGGAGAACAGAGATACTGTAGAGTTAATGACCCATAACCATATACTTATTTCACAGATATGTAGTTTCTAGCACTCTGCTTGGCTGCAGAGATCTCATCTGAATAATGACTGTGTTTCTGCCAAACTGCAGTGCTTCTGCCTCTCCCCTGGCCCTGGCTCTCCCGCATAAGCGTGCCAGTGTGCTCCCACTGGTGATGGCTCCTGGCTGACATGCCCACCGCTCCGTCGCTCCTTCATGCTCTGTCACATCCATCATCATGCTTCCCTGTTTCTTTTGCAGATATTTAATTATGGAAGAGCAGTGGTACGCTATGGCTTGATAATGGAACAGGAGGGCACTTAACCTGTCCACACACACACATCAAAAAAAAAAAAAAAAAAAAAGAGGAAAATGATTTACTGAATAAACAGGCACTGAGAAACTGTCATTAGAAATGAGGTAAAACTGAATCAGAGGTTTGTGGCCAGGATATGGGAGCAAATTTTGATTGTATAGAAAGTCAGACTCATTAATATTCATTAAGCAATGCAGAGGTATTGTTTCCAGCAGCTCTTTGTAAGTTTGGCTCTTAGCAAGCTTTTAGCCTAAAAGAAGCAGTCTTCGATAAGCCAAGGAGGATGCTGAACTGTTGCTCAGAGGTAGTTTAGGAAACATCAAAAGTGAGGAGTGATGGATGTATTTTGCCATCCCTTTTACCTCCCTCATATCCCTGGGAGCAATTCTCCTCATGTTGTCTTCAGGGCACAGAAGCACATGTTTATCTCCTAAAGAGACAGACTTCCCTTGTACCGGCAACAGCTTACAAAAGCTGTCCACGTTAAGAAATGAAGAAGTCATTTTGCATTCTGCCTGGTAAAAACTAGCATGCCCAAGCTCTGACACCATGACAGCTAGGTGTCTTGGCACTGGAATCTTAGCTTTATTTCTTCCATTAATTGAGCAACAGCTACCCACAGACTCATTTCACCTTTGGGTTGCACTTGTTTCTAAGCTATTTATTTCACTGACTTTTTGTCCTCCCTCTGCTTACTCTCCTGTGCACTGCACTTTGTACTGCTGGCTTCTGGGCTAGAGAAAATATATGTGTCAAAAGAGTAAATTGGTGGTCTTAGCTATTACCCTGAGTCCCACTTACGAACTTGAGGTAAGATTTCTTTGTGTCTGAACTGAAAAGAACCCAGAAGAAACACAAAAATACACATATAACTAAGCAGAGTAGCAGTGAAGAAATAATAGCTGTAGCTGTCTGGAAATCTATTCAGCCTCCAGAAATTTTTGACATTTCAGTCGTCAATACGTTGTTATAACCAATATTCACTGGGGGTTTCTAGGAGAAATGTTAGGAGGATGCTCTATTAGTATGTTTAAACTGGCTTCAGGAATCCCTGTGATAAGAAATTTTGAAAGGAGGCTGGCTTTGTTCCTCTGCTCTTCTCATTCTGTTATTTCACTTTTGCGAAGAGAGAACTCCTTTCCATTATGCTGCACTCTTCCTCCTTACTTTTCTTGCCAGTCCTCATTATAATCCACCATTTGTCTTTATTATGATCCTACTAAATCCTTTTTACACATAAAATCATACTCAATACAAATAATTATGAATGAGGGAAGCAGCTATTGAGCTTTTATAAATCGTTTAGATCCCATCCCTGCCAGGTGCCAACCACCCTTTTTTCCTAGTTATTTCAGTGGAGATGAGGGTGCTTAACAGCTCCTGGATTTAATAATAGCAGAGATTATAGCCCAAAGAGCATTTTGAGGTGGCCTTTTCACTCAAGAGCTACATGTTTTTCTTTCCTTTATCAGCAGTGTTGACACAGTAAGGTATGTATGTGTGCAGTTGTAAAGAAACAGAAATAAAGCGGTACAGACAAGAAGGTAAACCTCCAGATTGGAACTGTGTCCCTGTACAGTAGATCAGGAATATTTTCCTGCCTTTGAATGAAAAGAAAGATTTGTCACTCAGACACCATTCCAGAGGACTGATACATGCATAACGAATCCAAATTTGTCATTTGGGCCATTTCACAGAATCACAGACTTGCCTGATGTGCTGCATGACAAATCATGAAAATTAAACTGTGAAAATTATGGACTCAGTTGAACTGTCAGTCCAGTCCTCTAAAGTAACTGCTAGTAGAAGTAACCTCAGCATGTTGGATAGGTTAGTTGGGTAGAGTGTTTTGTTGTTATTGTTCGTATTTCTGTTTTCTAAACTTGGGCATATTTGTAACCTGTAATAAACTGATTTGGAAGTTATTCCAATGGCTCTCACAGTTACAAAATATGTTACTGCTATCAGTGTTCAGAGAACACAGTAGGCACTACGTGTGATGTGATGCTTTTCTGGACGTTTCTTGACTTTTGAGTTCAATAAAACCTTCAGTTTGTGGTAGAACAAACACTGTTATTATCCTGCACTAAATGTACCTTTTTTGCAATTGAAGCTCTGCAAGAGTCCACGTTCTGTTTGAAATTCAACTTCAATTAATGTAGCGTAGTTAATTTTCATGCTCTGAAAAGTTCTTATTAGATTTTCTTTTCCTTTCATACAGCTACAATTATTTTACATGTACTCCAGATTTACCAGCACTTCAGTTTCAATAAGTGAATTTATTTTTAAGAATGTGAAAGTGCAATTATACGCATATGCTTTTCTACTAATTGGAATATAGACAAAGAGCCACTTTTAAACAGAGAAAATTGAGTAGTGATAATATAACAATGTATATAATAAAGAAAGTCTATTTCAGAGCTTTTATTGCCAAGAGTCTCCTTTTAACATATCAGGAAAAGAAATGAAGTTCAATATTTAGTATCACTACGCTTAGCTAGCCCATGTCTTTTAACCAAAAAATCCTATTTTTCAAGAAAATTTAACAAAGCCTTTAAAGTTGGCTTAATTTGATGAATTTTCTGCAAAAATAAATAAAAAAAAAAAATTTGATTTTCTGCTTTATGCTTTCTTCATTTCTTTTTTTCATCTTTTTTTTTTTTTTCTGTTCCTTTATTATTTCTAGTACCAAAGGAAAGTAAGAAACTGAAAACAAAGCAATCACACATATGTTTCAGTGATATCATATAAATGTTATATCTACTTAAAGCATTTTCAGAACTGGATAATTTTTTATGCTTATTTATGTTCTCTTCTCATCCTTCTTTCAGGGTTATGATCTGCTTTGATGATTCTGTTTTTGTTATTGTGGACATAGTCTGCATGATTTATTGTATGCTCAGATTTTCATTTCTAATTTTTTTAATAATTCTAAGAAATGCTTATAAATCAGCATGAGATCAGCATAATTGGTGATATTAACAGTCCAGAGGAATGAAAATTTTCTTTGTTCTGAAAAGCAACTTAGTCCACGAAATGGTTGTCATGACTGTAAGGTTATAATGTGCACATTTTTAAGAGAGAGCTTAACATGGATGTCTGTGTGGACAGACCACCGTACTCCCCTGAGGTAAGGTCTGAAGGAGATAACAAAAAAAGAAGTTAGTTTTGAAAGACATGACTTCAGAGTAAGGCAAACCAGTCTTCACTAATACTAATAAGTTCTTTATTGCAAAGAAATAGTGTATTAAACGGCTTTATGATATTGAATTTTTGCATTATTTTAATATTACAATAAAATATAAAATATTACGTTAGAAAAACTCTGGTGAATGACTAATAGATACCAATTGCTTGACTTCAGGTTGTTCAAGGGTCCAGACCTGACTGATAAGAAAACAAATAAGGTTTGTTGCAAATGAAGAATATGAGGAAAAGGGTGAAGACTACTGTAGTAGTGTTAACTGGAATTAATACAAGAGCTATACAATCCAGTATTGTATATGAGAATAAGAGAGTATGAGTATGAGAGTAGTATGAGAGAGCTCATAGTTAGTAGGCAGTCTCACTGCTAAGCCACTCTAAAGATTTTTGCATTTGACTGATAAAGGCATGTAACAATATTATGGCTGTAAAAAACCTTTTTAACACATTTGAAGCTGTATTTATATAGGAACCTCTCCTACATTTTGTCAAGCCCTTCATAGATGGAATGGGACAATGGGGACCATGTCTAGTCCGTGTTTAATCTGTAATCATTACCTCCAATCTTTCGTCCATCTGGCAGATTTTACTTATCATATAGTCGATGGTAGTTTGAATTAGAAATACATATGTAGAAAAAGGCACAGGCTGACAAAATACTTGTGACTAAAATGTGTATTCTATCAAAGACAACCATTTGTTTAGGTTTTATTTTTCTTTTTTAATTATTTGAAACATTATAACTATGGAGACATCCTTCACTATTTTAATTTTCTACTAGTTTTTATAACCTTTTCATTCTCAAAATAGAACTGCCTAAAGTGAAGATAGGTAGTAGTGTACTAGGAATGAAACTACCACATTTGTCAAATCAGAGTGTTTTTCATTAACGTGAAGTTGTGAGGAAAAATAGGAAGAAAATAAAGATAGGATAGAAAGTGTTAACATTCTGATAGTTATTATTCTGCACAGAGAATGTTCATTTTGTTATTAGCAGTGACGAACATTTGTTAGAACATGATTTTAAAGCAATTTGGAAACAGAAAATGAAAAGACATAGTCCCCAAAATGCGACAATTTTTTTTTTTTCTGTTGTGAGGATTCCCCCACTAATAATTGGAGCTTGGCAGTTTTTTGATTGTTGGTGTAGGTCTCATATTTGATTCATGCACAGACTTGGTGCTAGCAGTTTTTCTGTAATACCACAGGAATAACAGCTGTAGAAGCAAATGTTTTAAGTAAGCTTGAGTCACTGGGGTCTCTAATTCTTCTTCTACAGCTATATAAAGCATTTTCTGGCCTTGTAAGTTATATTTTGTCATTGGTCTCTGACAAGGAAACAGTGGAGACCATCCTCTTTGGATATGCCTATGGTTATATAGCAGCAGGGGACACCATTTGAATACAACCCAGCTTTGGGGTTTATGTTGTGCTCGACTCTGGGACCGGTTTCAAGCTCTCTCATAAAGCCAAGCATCTCTCTTGTAATTTCTCCAACAATGAGCCTATGCTGGTGGCAGCAGGCAGTGAGCAGTGGTACTGAATAACACAGATGGTGGTACATCTGACAGTGCAGATTATTCTACAATAAAAAAATGATTGTCATTTTCATGCTTGCTATTATGAGGCCACCTGTATTCAGTTTGCTCCTGGGCAGTAGGAGTATTACATGCCTGTGCATTTTGTGTATGTGTATACAGACATCTATAGAAACATACGATGAAAAACTATATATATATATATAACATATATATATATAGTTTATGAACAGTGGAAAAATTTGAATTTTGAAACATTGGACACATTTGGTCATACTTCTTGGTTCTTAAGAGATTGTGATTTTTTTCAAATTCACCGATATTTTCTCAGATAAAGATTTATTTCCATATTCTGTCTTGAGTTAGGGTACTCATTTAGTAATTCTAGTTAAAAGTAGATAAATAAATAAAAAGGAAGAGTTTAGCGTTCATGGGATAAGAAAGATACAAACAGTGTTGGAGCCATCAGTATGTTTGAAACTAGATTCTAGATGATGTTATTCTGGTAGTGTAAAAGTATAATCAGTTCTGACACTGATGTTGGTCTCCTTCTTCAGTTCTCTTTCTCCTCTGTGAGAGGTTTGCTAGAACAGTATTCTGTTTTCTCTGTTTTCTCCTCTGCCAGGGAGGATTGTGTCCAAATGGATTTATAGAATTTTACATCACATTAGTCTGTGAAAAGGAGCTGGAGTTTGATTTTGAGCGTGATGTCATGCAATGAGGAAAATAATGATTCCAAAGAAAAAGTTCTTATTTGGTTGTGAACTAATGTTTGTACATAATATTTATTTAATGAAAGAGAAAACAGCAAAAGATGAATGAGCCACAATGTAGAATGAATAAATAAATAAATGTGTAATGATAGACACTTGGGATCAGATGCTCAGCTGTTGCAGTGGCTCTCTTAAAGTAAAAGGCAAAGGTAAGGTAAGTCTGCCAATGTTTAATTCCTCAAGAAAGGAAAAAAAAAGAAAGAAAGAAAGAAAGAAAGAAAAGAAAATATACTTACAAATAATGGTGGGTTTGAGTGTCAAACCAGACCTTTTTTTTTTTGTTTTTTTTTCTTTTTCCTGAAGGGCAACCTAGAATATCTTCACTTTGAAAAATCTGTTAGCTAGAAGTGGTCTCCTGCCCACTGTGTCTTTGTAAATGTGGTCAGCATTAGACAGAGACTTTCTTTAAATTTATTGAAAAACATAATTTATGTTAACTTTTCAGCTTCTTCTGGCATATTTCACAGTCTCTGTCATACAGTGGGCTCCCTACAGGTGATGTTCCTCCTTTCTTCTCCTTGCTGTCCCACTCCAAGGAGACTGAAATTCTCTCAGCTGTGCAGGCACTGCACTCACACCCAGAGAAGAAGCCATCCAGGGGCCAGAAAACCATAAATCATAACCTGCTTTTTGGCCAAACATTAGATACCTTCCCAGTATGTCATCACACACCACTGAAGTCAGTGATCCTCCTGCTAGATCTGTTACATGGGGAAGTGATAACCCTAGAATGAACATTTTGTTTTGGATTAGGTCTGGAGATAAGACCAGTCCTTTTTATACTTGTGAATACTTCTCATATCCTAAGCAAAACAGTAGAGCTATGTATTTCAGGCCTTTATCTGCTTTTTTTCTGACCGGGAAAGAATTTTTCTGACCAAAGTAGAATCAATAAAACTTGAAGATAACAAATTTCCATTTTCAGTTGCTCTGTCCTAGAGAAAATCTACAGAGGACCCAAATAACTTTAGTTTACAAATATTTCTTAAAATAACGAGTATTTCACTGTGTTGTAGTTTGGTCTGTAACCATTTATCTGACTGACTATAAAATGACAGCTACAAGTGTCTCTAATTCATGTGTTTTTGAAAATTTCATAGCAAGAAATCGATAGAAATTAGTATATGAATTAATATTCAGCACACCAGGCTTTACTTGTGTATTGAACACAGGAAAGATGATAGTCACCTGTAGGAATTAATAGATCAGAAGGACAACATAACTGCTTCTTTCACCTTGCACTTCACAGGCCTGGCTTGGTTTCCATAGGATATGAAAAATACAATGCAGCCCAGTGCCATCAATATATTTGAAACCAGTTTTTATGTGAAATTAGTTTCCAGGTATTGTCTTCTTCAGCCTAGTTCTGAGGAGCCCCCAGGAAGGGAGCTAATTCCCTTCAAACCTTAAAAAAGTCTATTTTTAATATTTCAATATTCAACAGTAATTGGGAAAAGAGCTGTTTTTCCTAAGGAAGTCAAAAGAGACTAACAAGTAAGTTTTAGGTATTTCTTAGGGAACTCAGAAGTTAAAGTTATATCCTGGAATAAGACCATATCCAGAATATTCTTAAGTAAAAAGTAAAGTATTCAAAGCGAGTAAGGAGGAAAACAAAAGGCAAAGAAATTTCTGTAGCTTGGAAGTTTCAATGAGCATCCGTAGAAAAGTGTTGGATGTCGTCTTCTCATGGACTAGCTTTGGATAGTTGTTTAAGTTAAACAGAATTTACTGAAGGTGACTTTATATAAGGTGACTTTAAATCAGCCTCAAATGTATTTCTTCTGTATATAGATGATCATATAATTTTTTACTCTTTTGAGATCCAATAACATGTCCTCTTACATGAATTTGAGAAGGGAACCATTTCATTCAGATAGAAAAGCTTTATCGCAAAAAATATGATATGGTGCCAAATTCCTTTAAATCAACAAATCCACCAAATCAAAATTAACATGGAGTAGGTTTAGTGCTACTTGAGTACATGTGGTTATTCCAGAACATTTTAAATGTTATGTGAAAAAAATCAGAAGTCTTAGATGCACCTGCAGAGATTAACTGCATACCTCCTAATGAGTCAATCAGGAAGAAACACAGAGATTGAACAGTCTCCCATTTTACCTATTGTAACTTACAGTCAGCTACTTTAACTTTTGAAATGCAAAAACATTCCTATGTGAAAAGATTAGGTGTCTTCCCATGAAGAACTATTTGATGGTATACTCTCTTGTTCTTAATCTACTACTTCCTCAGTTTAGACTTCTAACCAGCATTTTAGAAAGTTTTTACACACTACTGTTTTAAAAGACAGGCAGGTGCTCTATATGCTGCAGTGTTTGTGGAAGGTACAAGTGCTTCTTCGTGTGCTCCTAGTTACTATCCCCACATAATGCTGGCCATTTCAGTTTTGCCTGACTCTGTTAATGTGGTACTTTGTCCTATTTTTTGTTTATGAGCAAGAGACAAGCAGTTGTGTGTTAACTGCTAAATTCCATAGCAGTAGCAATGGAATTCTTTAGGTGCATATACAAAACAGCAGGAAGGATAAGCCTTTCACTGCAGAAATAATTATGAGCAGCGAATAGCTATTTAGTCAGGGATCATCAACAAGTTACTAAAGTGTCTTACAAGGGGCAGAAAATCAGTCAGAGGGCTCAGACTGTTCACTGTAGGTTTTATGAAACCCTTTTATTACTTAGACCATTAGCAGCTCGAATGCCTGGGGTTTTCATTTGAAAGTCTTAAATGAAAGTGATAGGGATAGATGAGCGTTTGCAGGACTTTTTTCAATAGTGATTTTATGTCTAGAAGAAGGTATTTGTGTAGGTATTAGTTAATTCTCTTCCGGACAGGTACCCAGAATTGGAGCATTAACTCTTTAACTCCTAGTGCATTATATGATGTTATGATGTGGAATATCAATAACCAAAAATCATAAAACCATGACAATTTCTTATTTACTTTTCTGTAGACCCAGACACTGAAGAATAGTGTTCTTTCACAGTAAAAGTAAAGTTTTATGTCTGAATTGACTCATTTTCTGAGATCAGGACTATTCACTTTTATTTAAATGGTGTATATTTATTCTGAGATATGTTTAACCTGCAAAGGAATACACTGATATGTGTGCAGACTGCATTATGGTCAACAATATGGCTTCAGCTTGCACTGATATCAAAGTGTATCTAGCTTTTAAACTGACCTAGATAGTTTGAGCACCAGTACGTTAGTCATAGTAGACTAGAGAGTAGTGTGTGGACTACTTCCTTTTTTTTTTTAATTTGAATATTTTTTAAATATTTGAATATGTACAAAACTCAAGCCTTTTTCCATACCCATAACCAAGCTGGTTAACTTTATATTAATGTGGTTGCTTCTGAAAAAAAACGTACTTCATCTTCAGTAGAAAAGTAGCACTTCTCTTGTTAAATGAATATAAAACCACTAAAAGTAATTATTCAAACAGGGTTAGGTGATTACTGTGTCTTCAGGTATAAGTAAGTCAGTATCTCTTTACTTACACTAAATAGATTTTGAATTGTTTGGATAATCCAGTCAAAACTCAATGAGATACAACATTTTGAAAGTTATAGTTGTCACAGAACTGTTTGAAAACACATGGCTGGGTATAGAACAGAAACCTTGTCATATCTTTGAATAAAACAAATCCTACAAAATGAGCTCATATACTACCAGAGAATCCAAGTGTGAGATGTTCATTTAAGGAGACCTGCTCACAAAGGAAAGCTTGCATTGGAGTTTACATCACCCTAGACATGGAAGTCGATAAAACTTAATCCAAGGAAAGCAAGCCTCATTAGTTTTATTATTTTTTGGTTTTGTTGTTTTCAGAACAGCACTTTTGTGTTAAGTTTTCTGGCTACATCATTCTGTGAAAATATTTGCTAATAGTATAAAAGATAGTAATATAATAACTGAAATAGCACTAATAGCATGGTTACAATAAATAAAAAAAATAGCATGTTCTTTTTCTCTAAATACTTTTTGGGATATGTTTGATATCACCCCATGTTGTAAAGCCATATCTAGCTTATGTATAAATGTAAAGCTCTAATCCAGTATGTGTTTAGCTTTAAAACATTATGGACTAAATCTCCAAATCTTCTTATCTTCAAAATTATGTCAGCAGCTATGACAAAATGACATCTGTTCACTCCGGTTACGGTACAATGTCTGCCTCCCACATATCAGATGCAAGGATTCCTCTGCAGGATGTGTATGATTTAGCTGATAAGCATACCTAGTAAGTGGTTAGCAATTAATATTTATTGCTTCTGTGTCAGGGAAAAACATTAGTAGTTTGCAGATTTTGTATTGCCAGAGGAATGTGAAATAATTTTCCAAAATTAGGGTAGGATGTTGCTTTGTTTCTATTTTTCCTCAATTTCCAGAACTGGAAGATGGGAAAATGGCACAGCAAAACCACTTGCTATCTCTCCTTGCCATTCATTGTGTGCATTTAGTCTGTCAGAAACGCTCTGCTGCTGCAGTTAATGCTGAGCAGAGATTGATTGCAGGCTGTTGTTCCACCAGACACGGCTGAGGCAAATTAATAGCTCATTGCTACTGAAAGGGGGTGGGGGGCCTGTTCTCACTTTCCTTATTTTTCTGGTGATCCTGGGAGGAGCACCTGCTCCTTACCTTGCTAGGGGGGTCAATCCTTGGAATCCTTGGACCCTTCCCATATCTTAGGAGGGTGGCGGCAAACTCAGCAAAATTCCAGCTAGATCTGTAGGGAAGAGAAACTGTGAGAGGACAGGCTTTTACCCTGGGGAGCACCATGCTTTTGATGAGCTAAGCTGTCTCTCGGGCTGCCTCTCAATCACTAATGGCACATCTGGCCAATAGTCCCTCCAAATCAGGGGCTCAGAGAGTTTCTGTGCCATGCAGTCTGGCTGCTCGCTGCTGTGCAATGTAATGCTCCAAAAAGCACACCAGCTGCAGCAGTTCAGCTCTCCTGCAATGCCTTCCTAAAGATACTGCTTCCTACTTCCAACTGCAGCCAGCCATAATGGTGTTAACTAGTAACATCACAAAGAATGGTGAGATTTCACAGCCTCACTCCTTCCTATAAATCAACAATATTCCTGAAACCTCCAAAGTGCCATGTGTTGCTTTGCAAACATGTTTCTTTATAAACTTCAGCAGCACTGTTATTTCAGACTCTCCAAGCCCTGGGGCTGAGCAGTCAGCCTGTTGTGTCTGACAGGATGGCAGGAGCATCATTTGTGGTCTTCCACGGCCATTACAGGAAGTGATGCCTTTTCAGCATGTGCCTGTGGGATGAGAATGGCAATCCGCAGGCCTCTGGCACTGCCACTGCTGTGTGTGACCTTAGAACTATTTAATATCTCTTTCAGGAATTAGTGGAAACTTCTTCACCAAATCACAGTAAGGGTTTTGTTTAGAAGTGTCTGCTTTGTTGTCCTCCTACCTTTCACATAAATGCAAACTTTCTGTTTTCTGTCAAACCAGATGTTATCAGTCTGTAACCTATATTTCACTGGTTCCAAACTGTAATCTGGCACTGCTAAATATGGATAAAGGTTTGGCTCTAGAGTCTTTCCTTGTTTTCTATTTAGATTTTCAGCAGATTATGTTGAAACGTGTAATTTGCTGAAAATTGCACAGTCATACCCCCTATTTCAGAGACAGAGGGTAGCAGAAGTTACTGTTAAACTGAAGTAATATCCACTATAACTATCTAAAGGAAGCCAGTCTAAGGAGTCTAGGACATGGGCATAGTAAAAATAGTAGTGACTACCTGATAATTTTGTGTTGAAAAAGGCTTCATTATGTACTTCAGATTTTGTTGTAAAATATCTTCTGTGTATTTCAGATGAATATAGAATCTCATAGTCTTTCCCTTTCTCCTTCTCCTTCTCCTTCTCCTTCTCCTTCTCCTTCTCCTTCTCCTTCTCCTTCTCCTTCTCCTTCTCCTTCTCCTTCTCCTTCTCCTTCTCCTTCTTTCTCCCTCTCCTTCTCTTTCTTTTTCTTAATTTAAATTTTATTTTGCTTTGTTTCAGTCTGTAGTGGACATCAAATTTCCTTTTAAACCTCTTAACCTCCAACATTGTATGGTCATCCAAACTATACTTTTCGGGAGAAACCATTGTCTTCTGCATGGGCTCTTCCCTTACAGTAGCTTGGACATTCCTGACATTCACAGTGTCAGGAGAAAAATTGGTTTCAGTTATTTGTATTGATATGTTGTGAACAAGTTGCATATTGATTGATTCAGTCGTTGATTTCGTAGTGGCCAAAGAGGATACCTAGTCTTTTGATTGTTTTCTTATGTTTCTTTTCTTGGAGCTTCAAGAAAGAACTCTGCTGTGGGTTCACTTGCTCAGTTGAAAAAATATATGCAGCTCCTTCTTTTCACTAAGAGTGGGACACTGCCTTCCTAATCGTATTTGTAGCAGCATATAAAACCTTTTCTGCCCTCCAGCATTCTGCAGCATAAGAGATCTCCTTTTGAGATGTCTCTTCTTGCAACGTTTTTGAATAATCACTCATTTGCTTTCTGAGCATTCCCTATCACCTATTCCTTGCTGATTCACCCTGGCCAAATTCCTACCTTATGAAGCTGTGCCTTCCAGTATTTTGGGACTTCAGACAAAATCCCTCTTTGGACAAAATCCCAGGTTCCGTGTGGTTTCTCATCCTCCTTTTCTTTTTCCCAGTTGCTAAGTGGCTTTTCAGTTATTCATACATTCATATGCTTTCAAACAGAGTACAAAATGGTATGGAGGGAAATCTCATTTTGCTTTACACAGAGGGATTCTCTCTCTTTTTTTTTTTTTAATAATTGGTTTTTGTATTTAGTCTCTCTTGCCTGTGTTAACTAGAAGACTTTAAAGAAATGTGGGTACTTCAGGAAAGCCATAGTTGTTACCAGGAATAATACCACTGAGGTAAGATAAGTACAATTTGAACAAAATCCTGTTAAGCAGAGAAGCTGTCCAGACTTTCGGGTGTTCAAAAGTTTTCCAGGAAGATGAAGAGTAAGACACTTAGGGGAGTGAAACATAACAAATCATTAGAAAAGATATTTTTGTAGACAATTCTTCAGGAGTCTTCAGGAGTAGACAGTGACAATCACCATATAATTGAGAGGAGCTGTTGAGAGAGTCTCATAATACTGAACACCATTTTTTTTTCAAGGAAGTGAGTGTGACTCTTTGCTGCCCTCCAATAGTGTGAATCACCTAATCTACCAAAATTTTATGGTACCATTAAAAAAAAAATGACCAATAAATGGTCAATATAAAAATACTACAGTTTACAGCTCTCAGACTGCTTTCTTCATGTATAGCATATGATCACTGCTGCTACCAGTGACTTTCAAAATAAATACATCAGTAATTTCCAAATGTGATGATAATCTTGAAAATGTCACATAACTAATCAAACTGCATCATGCAGTTTTAGCAGCTGAGTTTGGTGTCTTGTAACTGCAGCAATATTTCTTAGTCATTTTGTATATGTCATTATGTACCACAGTAGCTTCTCTTTCCGCATGTATGTGGACTGGAGCACAAAAATGCAGGCAGCTCAGGACTAAAATCACTGCTTAAATTAATGGCATAAAGAGAGGGTTTTCCACAAAAACTGTTTTTTATTGAGGGTATTCTTTTTCTTGAATGGCCTATTAATTCTGAAGGCCATTTTAGGTTAGGATTCTTAATCTGAATTATGTTGTTATTCACGGCCTCATTTTGTGTCTTCTCATCATCTTCATTGTTTGACGGCTATTTTATATAAGGCTTTTAAGCAAAAGAAAGCTTGAGAAAAGTGGCAACAAAAGAATATGCTTATTTTATCCCTTGTCATGGTCCTATTCCACCATACTTACCACACAGAGACATACATTAGATTTCAAGTGTCCCATTCATCCCAGTGAAACTAATTACAGAGCAAAATAGACTACATGCGAACAAGGATTCCAAAAATCCAGTTTGAAATGATTACTGAAGCAAATGACAACATTTTGCTTTGGTGAATTGCCATTCAGTGCATAATGGCTAGATGTAAATCCTGTGGGGCACTATGCACCCAAGTAACAAAAATGACTGCTATATATCAGAAGAGATTTAATTTGGAAAAGAAAAAAAAAAAGCTGAATTGATCAGAATGATATCTTACAATATTGATGCTGAGATTCTTTCATGTGCTAAATATAGCCTAGATTGCTGTCTTAGCTCAGCAACTGGAAATATTTGCCTAGTGATAAGTGGAAACACTTGAAATAGTGTTTGTTTTGCTTTTCATGAAGGTATATATGGAAAATGCTTGTAGAAGATTCCTTCTAGGTTTTCTTCGAGTGCTTAATTCTCTGTCCAGTAAGTTTTTAGACAGAGGAAATATCTTCTGCTAAAACTTCCAATAAACACAAGAAATACCGTTTTTGCACACCTTTCAGATTTGAAAAAGACATTACGAACTTCAAAGCTAAATACAAGCTGAGTTCAATTAGCTGAATCTCTTGCCATGAGACAAAAAGCATTAGGTCCACTGCTGAGAGGAGATGTTACTGCTGAGAAGAGATAATAAGGTGCAGGGAAACAGAATAATAATTTATAGCCTTCAGAAAATGTAGGGATTAATAGGAGCACAGGTGAGTGTGAGACTGAGGAAGTTTCAAAACCAGTAACTGTGGGCCATGACATTGTGGGTATTTTTAAGATTTGCAAACTTTTTTTTGCTTGTGTCTGGAAATGTTTTGCACATTTCTCCTGAGATGAGGGCTGGGAGAATATCAACATCAAGGATCTTTTATGGCAAACACCGTTGTGTGAGTCGCTGGGCCTTTCAGCCTCTCTACTCATCAACCATTTGCAACAACTTTGGTGAAGACTTTCAGGGTGTTAGGCAGCTGTGAGACCTGATGATCCTGGTCTCTTTGTTCTGGAGGCATTTATTATGACAGCTTTAAAGATGTGTCAGCAAGTTTGCCAAAATTTATGGTCTGGACTTATTCAGCACATGTCAGATCGTGACATCCTTCCCCGCTACTTATAAACATGGTCAGACCCATTAAGATCTTGCAATTTAAAAAGCTGAAGTAGATAAAAGACTGCATTAGTATCAGTTTGCTTCCTTCTTTCCTCTTGGGTAAAACAAAGGCTGTAAGCAGTAAGACAAGGCACAGATATAAAAGCTGACTGAACAAGGCAGCGGGTCACTGTGGCATGCTGTGTGTTCTGCAGATGCAGAACAGCCACACTGGTAACGTAGTAATTCCTCAGGGATACCACTGCATGATGTGGCTGTTCTGCCTCCAGAACCTCAGCTACGCTGTCTTAAGTCACAGGGCATCTCTAAGTAGTCTTAATTTATAGCTCTGGTAATTACTGTTTACCTCCTGCAAGGGAGCTTTTTGTCTTGGTAGAACCAATGGCAACTTTTCAATTAAATTCTTGAGCAAAGCATTCTCATACTGAGGAGTAATCAGCCCAAGAGAAAGCCACATCCACATCTGATGTAAAATGGATTATCTCCATCTGGTTTGGACTCTCCTCTGGTACTTTCTGTCTGTTTTCTATTACCTATATCAGATTTAGAGGATAAACACCCTGGGGCAGTGTTTGTGCAGTGCCACATGAAGTGACAGCAGTCAATAAATTATAGGAAAAGGTGATCATGTAGGGTTGTTTGCAGCTTCATCCCCCTTCCAGATACACCAAGCAGAGCAGGGAAGCTGCGTCTTCTGAGAGGGTCACAGCTTTACACCTGCACACATTTCTTTTTGAACCAGTATTTTCCTGCTAATGGGCTTTAAGGCATATCCATTCATAATTTAATGAGTTTCTCTTGCTAGTTATTCACTCCCTTAATTATTCAAATCCACTGCAGATGTTAAGACATCTAGTTGTAGACAGCTACCAAACAACAGCAGTAAAAAAAAATCCCTGAGCAACCTTCTTCTTAAGCCTAAATGACTTTAAAACACCTTTTTCTTTCCTTCTTGCTGTATTTTTCCCCTCTACTCCCCACCTGTGCTCTTTTCCCCAAAGAAAACTTCCTCCAAGATTCTCAAGCAATTTTTCTTCTTTCTGGGAGACATAGAAGCATATCCATAAATATGCATTAACATGTACTTCAATATTTGAAAATAGAATGTTAATTGGAGAAGATATGCTCTTAACTTTAGCTTATTTAAGCTATCTCACAAAAGCTTGACTTTTTTATACTTTCTGCATTTTTATTGTTCTTCCATAAGAACCAAGCAATTAAAAACACTGTTGGTTTGAAAGGAAGAGTTTAAACTTGAAACACAAAATGCACAAGATCAGTGGAAACTGATCCATATATCTGCATTTTAACCTTTATCTCAACTCACTTTCTTGGGTTTTCTCGTGTTCTGTACTGTTTTCTTTCTTTTCCCTTGCAAGCATAGAAGAAATACAGTAAGAAAACTGATTTTCCTTACCAGCCATCCCAGTCTAAATAACAAATAACAAAAATATATATGTGTGAATACATTAAAGCTTTTCAGATTATTAGTCATCATATCTAAATGGGTTATGCTTCTTATATGAAATGTATGGATTCCCCCAAATTACTAGTTAAAATTTCAACATTACTAAACCATGTGTACTTCAGTTTTCAGAAGGAGTCAGATCAAATACCCTTCTACTTACTCTGCAGTTTCCATTAATGTTAGCAAGCATATTTCTTCTTGCTTCTTTTAGGGACATCTTGATACACATATGGGATCCTTTGATAACCTCTTTAAAATACACCCTTCTGCTTTGCATGCTCTTTACAGCTTTAGTGATCTCAGGATGCTTCTTTGTGTCTCCATGGCCAAAATGTTATCTAATACTTCTTGTAAATAATACAGGAGAGCTTTCTATGCTGTGAGTGACCCTGGACTCTGCCACCCATCTGTCTGACTATACTGTGCCCACGGAGTGTTTTGCTGGAATCAGGGGAAAGCATCAGGAGTTGAAGCAGAATGGGCAGTTCCTTGCTTTTTCACAACTCAGAAGCAACTGTAGCTGTTCAGCTGCTGGGCAAGACAAAACCAGAGAGAGGGGAAGGTGAAGAGGATAGAAGCTGGTACAGTTACCTTTGCTTTCCAGTTCATTGGTCTAAAAATATGGAGGGTCAAGTAATTTCTCCTGAGGAGCCTCTGAGCCACACTTTGTGTGATGGAGATTTTTTATATCTGTTTCAAATCCACTCTAAAAACCAAATTGTATGTGTGTTCCTACCTCTGCTTATGGATACCTCATTTAAACTTTTGAGTCCTTAGCTCACAACACATGCTAACCAGTTTCTTTTGGGTAATTTTTCAACATGAAGCACAAAATCAGAGCTTTGGATTCTTCCTTATAACTGTATTTTTTGTTATTAGCAAGTCTTGGATGGCTGTTGCATTATAGCATTAACTGCTGGGCTACCTTCAGTAAAGGCATGCCAAGCAGTGGGTTGCAGATCCTCAAAGTCACCAGAGTGTTTGTGCACATCACATGCTGTAGCATGGCTTTTCTCTTGAATGTCAGCATTTCTACCATCTGTAGATCACTTGATCAGGACAGTGTCACCTGCAGGGCATAGAATAGGGTCTGGCAGTGCTGTGATTCTGTGGTAGCAGCTCTGCAATGCACAACGCAGGAGAGCCCTGGGGGAAGGAAAGGAGCCTCCCTTCCACAGTGGAGCAAGTCCCTGAGTGGGGTCTGTGAGGGAGAGGAAGCTTGTCCTCCCTCTTCTGTCTTGCCCTTCCTCTTGCTCCCTCCCACAGCAAAGTTGGAAATTCCACAGTGTCTGGGATTTGCTGAGTAAGTATGGGATGGATGGCTCTAGAACATGGAGCTAGTGGCCATTTCATCACTAGAGGGTGGTGAAAAATAGCTTTTTTCAATTAAGTAAGCCAAGAGATTGATTCACATGCAGGACCTAGTGGAGGAGACTAGAAAATGTGTAGCACGTGTTTCACATGTGTGTCGTGCAAGCGATGTTCCACACATGCATGTGACTTCTGGTTCCTGTACTTCTTGAACTTTGATGTTTGTAGAATGTGGGAAAATCTGACATAACTGATTACCCATATGTGTAACATCTAAAAGCAGAGGAGCAAGCTTCCTTTCCTTTTTCCAATTAGATTCTTTTCTGTACCTTATTACTCTATCTGGCCTGATAATTTACATTTACCTTTTTTTTTTTTTTCCTTCTGGTAGTGTCTCCAAAAGAACTGAACCATCTAAAAACTAAAGGTACTAAATCTTAGTATTACTCAAATGTCCCTCTTCTTTTCTAAATTGTGCAAACCTAGAATGTTTGTTATCACATTTAAGGCAAATAAGGTAATAAAAATGTACTCACTAGTGCTGATATTTATAGAAATTCCAGTAGCAATTGTGTTTTAATACTTGGCAAATTCTGGTGGGTTGTTTCTTTCCTTTTTAAGCACTTGTGGTTTTTTAATTGTTTGTTGGTTGTTGTTGCTTTTTTCTTTGTTTGTTTTGTTTTCTTTAACAAGTACTCACGTACTTAGGCACCACATTACAATAAATATTCATTTTGGTTGCATTGCACTTCCTTGTCAATGACAAAGAGATATGAACTAAAACAATATTTTATTTCCTACTTTAATGGTGAGTACATAACATTAATTATATTATTAATCCAACTAGAAACTCATGTACAAAGCTATTTCAAACCATTAGTTGCTCCGTTGTAATTGATGGATTACTGCATTACCATTTAATTTAGTATTGTTTTCAGGGCATTATATTCTGTTTCATTCAAGTTAATTGTATAACCAAATAAGGGAAAGAGTTGCTTCATGAGCATGAGTGATGCAAGAATGGATTCCTCCTGATTTCAGAAATATAATGGGATGTGATCCATGTAGCAATTCTGTGCAAGGCCCTCCAGTTATTATTACCTTGCAATTTACAGCAACAAGAAATGAGGGAATGGACCAGAAGAGTGCCTGGCATTTGGATTCAGCATTGTGATAGTCTTGTCTGCAAATGGAAATTAACATCAATTATTCAAATCTAGTTATGCTTTCAACCCTCTTAATTGCAAAGTGTTTTCCATTCAGTGATCAAGCCCAATTCCCTAAACATAATAGCAATTATAACTGTGCATCCAGAGGAAAATATACTCTCTTTGGCCCAATTTTCAGCTCTTATATGACCTCTTTATGCTGTTTTTTACACAGAGGGGTTGTTAAGATGGAGTAACATTTCTATTTTTTAAGATTTTTTATAGAACCTGTCCCAGGGCAGTATAGAAATGCAGACTATAATCTTCTTAACTGACCCAAAATAAAAGATGGTACAAGAAACACGTAATAGTTGAGGTCCAGCTACCTAGACATGAGTGTGTAGACCGTTTAGACAGATGTCCTTATGTACCTGAGACACCTTCACACAAATAACAAATGCAGTATAGGATTTGGAGAAGATCTGTAGAGCTGCAGCTGGAGGAAGCGCTGGAGGCAATACTCTTGGGCATCTAAACTAGCACAGTGATGAGGTGCTTAAATTACTCTGATTACACCTGACAATGAGGACAGCTCTTCTGGGCTATGCAAGGGTAAAATAAATGTAAATTACATGATTCTTGAAGCTGAAAATTGTGTCATGTACTGTATTGCATAAGGTCGTAAGTTTCTTTGCCATGATTGCAATTCTTATTTTTGGATGAGAGTAACTTCAGGCAATTTCTGTCTATCTTATAGCCTTTTTGTATCAAACTAAGAAATTTGTTGCACACTGAATGTTTAGCTCATTCATTTCGGTATTTGAAAACAATGCACATTTTACTCCACATAATTGTTGAGTGTTCTGGACTAAGAACTGGGTGGTTCAAAGAGTTCTAGTGAATGAAGTACAATCCAGTTTGCATCTGGTGACCAGTTGTTGTGGTTTCGTGACTTTTTGTTGTCAGCATTCCATATCAGAACATCATGTAGACCAGTGGGAGTTAAGGAGTTAATGTTCTGGTTCCGTTTACTGCCTTTTGTGGACTCTTTGAGTATCCTGATGGAAGGGGAAGGGGTGGCATCCCTGGAGGACGTGGCTGGAAGAGGCAGTGGGGTGGAGCTCCAGATAGGACCTGGAGCATCTGCCTCTCTCCTCTGGCCCCGGCTCAGCTGTCTCAGCTCGCTGTGGAGAAAGCACGTGCTTTCCCTTGCACTATCGTGGTTTGACACGCATTTTGGACACTCTTGTCTCTCTCATTTTGTTTGATTTGGTTAAATTCAGTAAGTTACCGTTCCTCCTCAGATCGTTGCCGTTGTGTTTCCTCTCTGTTAAAACTATTGGCCAGCTCTCGCTCTCTGCCCTTCCCCCTCTCCCAGAGCGCACGCAGCCTGGGGCTGGCCGGGTCGTGGCAAACCGTTCATACCCTTTCCTTTTTTCTCTTCTTCCTGTGGCCTGTGGCCCACTGTCATGGACTTCCATCTAAGGATAACCCTATGACAACTATTGGTGGAGGATGCGGGCAACTATGTTTTTTTACTTCATCTTAAAAGCATTATAAAGAGGACGAAGGACCCTTATGTTCCTTGGTTCCTTTTTGAGCTCCTCATATTCTGTTTCGGAGTTGCACGTATGTGTAATCAGTTAAGATCGCTGATGGAGATATCTGCCTGATTCCTATACATCCCAGCTTATCTAACAGACAATATAATGTTTGGACTGGTTTCTAGGTGCTCTTCCCAGTTACTTATGCCTGTTCAGGGTGCCAGCTTAGGTACTGTGCTATCAATCTCTCTGCATGTATTCTCTGTGATAGGATTTTACATTATGTGGAGGAAGTTTTCTCCGAAACCAGAGAATGTGGAGTGGCAGGGAATACAGAGAGGTTTAGGACAGAGATTAGAAGCATGGGGACCCCCGGTGTCGTGGGATTTTACTCTTGAACACCTGTGGGACCCTGAAGAACTAAGCAAGCATTTGTGTAAGGGATGGTGCAGTTCAGAAAGATCTGAGGAGGAAATAGAGGAAGATCCAGGTGAGGGGCCCTCCTCAAAACCACCGAGAAAGGCAACCAAGAAATGTAAGGCACAAGGAGAGGAGAGCGATAAGGTGGGAATCACTGTTACCACTGTTCATTGATCCCTGAAAATGACTGAAATCCAAGGCATAAAAAAGGAGTTTATGTTACATTAGGGTGAGACTGTTGTCACCTGGTTGCTTTGGTGGTGGGACAGTGGGGCTGGTAGCATGTCCCTAAATATTAATGAAGCCTGCCAGCTAGGAAACATTGCCTGAGACTCAGCTATTGACAGAGGGATTAGTAGATGTCTGGACAGGGTCGCCGCCCTTTGGGAATGAATGTTATTAGCTGTGGAGGAAAGATATCCCTTCAGAACTGAGCTGGGGATGAAAATCTGGGATGAAAAGCTGGAATACTGTTGAGAAAGGCATCCAATATTTGAGAGAAACAGCCATAGTTGAAATGCTGTATGATTCCGGGTTTGTTTCTAATGATCCACACCAGCACCATGATCCTGAGAGAACGGCGAGTACACCTGAATTTGGCAGAAGCTCACTAGAACAGCACTGGAAAGGTACGCCAGTTCACTGTTTGAAACGACCAGTAGATATGAAGACCTAGGCAGAAGACCCCCAATTTTTGAACTGATTTTTGCACTTCAAAGATTGGAGCACAGATTACTACCATCCCATGCTTCCAAATCAGCCATCTGCCAAATGGCAAAAAGACTAGATAAAATGGAGAAGAGCAGAATGGAATGTGGGAGGAATTGGCCCTAGTGATCAATCGTGATGAACCCATGGCAGTATCAGAAACACGTGGTGAAGACCAGGACAATCAAAAGAACCTGCTGAAGGAGCTGGTCAAACTGATTAAAGTCTCAGCTATCAAAGGTGGATGCCCCCGTACTCGAGCAAAGGACCACAGTAAATTTATGTCTCGTGCTGCCCTGTGGAGCTACTTACGTGAGCATGGAGAGGATATGAAGAAGTGGAATGATGAACTCACTCCTGCACAGGTGTTTAAATATTGGAATAGCCTGCACAAGAAAGTGATGGAGTCACCATCCCTGGAGGTATTTAAGAGATGTGTGGACAGAGCACTTAAGGTCACATCTTTACTGAATGGGCAGTAAGAACCAGGGCTTAATATGAAGTCCTAGTCCTTGTAATAGCTGCACTAAAAACACAATACAAATGGGCTGTGTCTCCTTTCCAGCCACCTTCTCTGATTACATTTGGCAGTATGAAAGTAGGAAGACCATGGGGCAGCTCACGGGAAGATATCTTCTCTGAAATTCAGGGACAATTACAGGTTTATTATTCCTTTACCTTTAGCAAATAATTTTGAGACATGAAAAATCAATAACATTTCTACTGACAGAGAAGAAAGTATTAACTTTTTGGAATCAAGCAGTTACACCAAATTGGCATCCTATGGATTATATTTATTAGAGCTAGAAAAAGTTGTTGAAGTAGGCATTTCCTTGTTGAGTTCTCCCTTGCAAAAAGAGAACAGGCAAAGTCTCAGTTTTCTGAACACTTTAAGAATCAAATCTAGGATTACAGTTTACAATTTCTTTCAATTGTCTAATCTAGAGTGCTCCTTCTCCAGATTTTCCATTTGTGCTTTTGAGATTTTTCTTGTTGACTTCTCCATTTTCTGATGTGATGTTTTTGATTCATCTTGAAAAGAAAAATCTTATTCTGTCAAAACCCTTTGGTTAGATTTCAGTCAATATTGTGTGGCCTGATCTGAGCAATGACTCTTGTTTCAGCTTTCTCTGGCAAAGAAATTTACATTATACCTTTGTTCTGACCAAAATTAGATTCCTTTTTCAATTGCCTCCAACAAATTGCAATTTCTCAGAAAAACAGCACACACATATATATAAATAGTTGATGACATGGATGGGCTTCAAGCTGAAAAGGTATGATTCTGGAAACTCTTGAATTGAGTATGTTTGGGTGAGATTTTGTTGGCTGTGGAAGCTTACCCTTCTAAAACTGAAAAGCTATCCTTTTAAAACTGTTTCTAATATGCACCTGAGAATAGAATAAGGATTTTTTCACTCTTGTTTTCAGCAGCAATTTGTGGAAACTGAGGAAGTTGCCGTAGTCAATGCCACTTTTTCCTTGGTTTTGAAGATACTCCTTTACTTCCAGAGAATTAATCCAAGAACTACACAACATTTCCTGCAATGTAAGTTTGATTTGGAGGGGTCAGAGAAGATTTCTCTTGTGCCCGGAAAACTTCTGTTATGTTTTTCTACAGGGGCATATTTTCAAGGTTTGAAAGAACTGGAAATGTTAGTTGACAGAATGAAGCTTGCATCCCATGCTAACCATTATACAGTCTGCTCCTTTTATAAAAGGCTGCTGTTCATGCACGCTGAAAAATTTGGTTTGTATTACTCTACAGAAATATGCGGTAGGTTATTCTGATTATTATGACTGGAGTCTAGATGTGATGAGATAGTGAGACTACAGTTTATCTCGCAGATTACCATGGGGCTTTTATAGGTATGTGTATATTTCTGATGGACTGTATTACTGCTATCTGGAAGCTGGCCCACAAGAAATGAGATACATTAACTTCAATAGTCAGGCTGCTGTCCTGCAACTGATCTAGTACAGCATGATCTGCTCGTTCTACTAGGTGCTTTTTTATTCATTATTGTGTTAGAATGAATCTCTCATCCAAGGGGGGGGAAAAAAAAAAAGAAAAGAACTATAACACAAAGAAATTGCTCTAGAGGTAGTAGCACATAGAAGCATTTTCCATGGGCCTTGGTTGGAGCAATTGTCATATATTTATGTCATGATATAATGGCATACTGTGGGCTATTCTTGTACGCATTCTCATTCTGAGCTCGTTTGTCATTTGTCTGTGTAAATTCAACATCTTCCTCATCTGGGGAAGTTTATATATCTCCTTGCAGTTGACTGTAAACAAATTGCAAGTGCTGTTTGGCAGATGACGGATAGATGCAGTTGGTTGGGTAAGGCTGTAGCGGTCTCGGCACAATATGAAAAATTTACGCATTTGAGAAATTCCAGGCTGCTGCTTTCTTGTGTAGAATTTTGGGATATGACAGCAGATGTCAGATTTAAAAAGGAGAATAATGAAATTCTGTGGGGATTGAGGTAGTTTGTTTTATTCTTAGGAAAAATATCTGGGCACTTCGGTGTCTTGCTGCTGTAATTGGTCACTTCATGCACACTGTGTAAAATAAGCCCATGTGTGGGGACTGTTTTGCTGCACTCTGCTATAGCAGTTTGGTTGCTGATTTTCAGCATGTGCAGCCTCCAAACCTCAGGTACATACATTGGATTGACGTGCTCAGGTTCTGCCTGGTGTCAGGGTGGCTGCACGCATACGCTGCTGTGGAACTCATTGCAGCACTGAGGCCTCCGAATATTTCTGTCTTGCAGGATGGAAAACTTTAATAACACACACACAGTTAATTTGGACTTTTTCCTAACAGAAGTCTTTGAAGTCAGTGGGAAGTACATAGGACTTGCATGCCAGATTTTTGTTTATTTCCATGTGTTTAGCTACTGGACCTATTGAATTTAATCAGTGTGTCACTGTTGTTTCTATAGCCACCTCGGGTTCTTTTCATATATAAAAGCAATATGTGTATGTTACTTCCAGGTGAGCAGCTTCTTACCTCGATGTGGAGAAAGGGGCTATGCAAAATGAATAAAAATAAAAATGGCAGCGTTGCTCATTGTGTCTTGACAAGATATTGGCCATGTGGCTTTAGCACTGGGCACTCAGAAAGCAGTTGGGAGGTTTTGGGAGGGGGGTGCTTGTTGGTTTTGTTTTATTTTTGCATTTTTAAAAATTATCTTTTTTCCTCCGCTCATTTAGAACTGAAACCTTGTGACAGTGTGTGTAAGTGCACTAGCCTTTATTTGGAAAAAATCCCATTGTAATCCACGAGAGCATAGGAAGGGCTCTTGGGATCATCAGGGGCAGACACAGTCTGCCTTGTGTTATGTGATGGCATTCACAGATTTATTGAACCCCCTTCCATTTAGGCTCCTTGTGCATATGACTTCTACTGGAAATTTGCTTCAAAACTACATTCCTCTGGAAATCTTCTCATTTCTTTCTGTGCAGACTTATTCAAGGCTGTGTTTTACTTTCTCTTTGTTCTTGTGCCAAACACTACACTGTCTTTTAGTGTAAATAGCTTTCCTTTCAAATGTTTATCCTTCTCCTTCCATAACGCACACACATGCACATCTGAAAATTATACATATCTACTTACATGCATAGCAGCTTTTCCTCTGAACTGAACAAAGAAAGCCCTTTTAGTACTTGCTTTATCCTATAAATCCTTCTTTTTTCTGTTCCAGCTTGAAGTTGTCTTACTGGGGTATCCAGGATTAGGACTATTCAAAATATTGCTATATTATTGTACATAAATTGTCATTGGGATCTAATACAATAGAGTTAATATTGTGTCTCCCTATGGAAATATTTGGTTTGCATTGTTGTAAAATCATATTAGCTTTTTTTTTTTTTAATGCAACTATTGTTTATGTTCTTTCTGCTTATACATTTCATCATATTCTCTAATTTAAAAAGCTAATATACTCATATTTTCTTCTGAGATATTTTCCGAGCAGATCTTGCATAGTAAATTATAAAACAAGGTGGACAGAAAAATAGAAAAATGCATAATCCAGCACAGAGCAGCATATAGACTGTGGAACCAGCAATTTGTGTCCCTAAGGACAAAACATGTAGAAAGGATTCCTTCCAGGCATTTTTTGAAAATGCACGCTGTTACTCAAGGTAACATGTCAACCATTTTGTATGCTATTTTACTGTTGACATGAACCAGAACAATTCTTACTTCACTAGCTGAAGAAAGATTTAATAACTGGTATTGCATATCACTTTGAAATATGATGCAGGGCATTTTCGTCTGTGATCATTCTGCACTTGCCTTTCAGTGTGATATTCAAAAATATTTGTGTTATAGGATGAAAAGTTTTGCTTATAGTAAATTATTGTATCAGAATCCATCCATAACAACCATTCAGTATAATAATGTGTGCAATTGTCATTTTCTTAAGAATAGCTTAGAAGTTTAATTTATTTTCCATTTTAACCTTTTCCAGATATTTTCCATAATCTTAAAACTATTCACTTTGTAGGGCTCATCACTTAAATAGTCAGACAAATATGTATCAATTTTTGTCCCCTTTGCTTACATTAAATCTTTTAAAAGGGATTTTTATTATCATTCTGAATTACAGTAAATATGGGAGGAACTAAAATATATGATGGGTTTAACACACAGAGTGAATTGAATAGATCCCATTATAACCTCCTTTATTTGCATATCATTCTAGCAATGCATACTTACAGTGAAAAATATACATATGCTTCCAAAATGTAGTACTTTCTGTTTTTTTTTTTTTTCTTCCTGTCCTCTGCTTGTACATTTGAAACCTCTGCAGATGTGCTTAGCTTAATGTGCTGACCATTTCTTTTGGTGAAAAAAGAAGTGCATACCCATGTGCATGTAACGAGCGCTACCCAAAGGACTGACTGTGGATACATTATTTATTACGAGTTACTGATGATCTTATAGCTCATGAGTGACAGAGCAAAACAGAATGACGAGGTGGTATGAAAGCTCATCAATAACTTGAAGCAATAAATAATGCATTTTTCATCTGCCAATTGAATATATTCTTTATGCATTGCTATTATTTTTTCAAATGTTTAATAATTATTTCAGAATGAAATAGTGGATTGCATCATCTAGATTCGTGGAAATACTTAAAAAAAATCTCATTTTATTCTCTGGTACACCTTTGTTTAAATTATACAGAGAGATACTAGTGATGAGCAAATATTCTCAATGAATAATTTATTTGAATTTAACCTCCTTTTCTACCATTGGAATATTCAAACAATAGGCCACAACTTATTCTGATTCATATGTTATTAAAATTTTATTTGACAGATGTCTTTTTGAGTTTTTATTTTATGTCTCAACAGCAGTTATTAGAAAATATAGCTACATACTCTAATTCTACTGAAATAAAAGGGACGCTTTCTATCTGATCCTTGATTAGCTGCATTTGGCTTAGTGAATCCCAAAGTACTCTGTGCCTTGACTGTATGAAAACAAGCAATTCTTATGTGAGTATTTTATGTGAAGAGGTAAAGGTCAGTTTCTGCCAATTTTCATGAATATATCTTTGATGTTGCTTTCAGTGAAAATATTGGTCAACTGTGAAAAGCTGCTGCAGAAGCAGAATGAAATAACTTCTAAAATTTCAAACACTTTTTCTTGCAGGCTTTTAATTAAGCTCACCATTGAGGCTTCTTGTTTTGCATACATTTTTTTCTGCTCTGTAGCATCTGCCCATTGCTGGTGTTCACTTGCCCAGCCTTGAGACCTTGATCTTTTAGTATCTGTTTCTCTCATAATGGAGAGAATGCAAAAGTGGACATTAACAGATAGAGACACAGAACAATTTAGATGTTATTTTTCTCCAAAATTCTTGTTCCTCTCATAATTTCTATCAAAAGAAAAAAAAAATTTTAAAATGTAAATGACAGTACTGGAGTGAACACATAATCCGCAAAGCTCTGTTGAACTGAAATTTGTAGGTCCAGATGCCTTCTATCTAATTCTGAGCAGGTAACTGAGGATCCAATGTGATGCACATGGGACGAGTCACACAGTGTTTGTTTTGTGATTGCTCTCAATTTGGATTCCCTTTTCAATCAGTACAGAGAGTGATGGGAATCATACAAGAACTATTTGGATCACAAGTGCTCTGGATTGCTCTCTGGATCATCTTGCCTGCTTTTCTCATTACAATCATTACTGATTGTAATGGAAGACCAGCAGGCCAAAGACAGGATTTACCTAACTGAAATGTGGAGGAAGATATTGAAATAGGCATTTGTAGACAGTAATCCCTTTCCGCTTCCCCCTTCCCCCCTCCTTTCCTAAAAGCAATGAAATATTAAGGTGGCTAGCTCAAGCAAAAATCTCTACGTTTTAAATACCTGAATTTTGGTTAATTTAATCTTGGTTTCTGCTGGGTGCCTAACCACAGTGAAGTAATCTACATTACATTTGTTTTTTTCTTTTCATGTGATAGAGCATGTGTGTATGGATAGCAACAGTAAGGACTCAGTTTTACTAGGAGAGGCAAAACTCTAATTGCACCATTGAGAGTAGCTCTGCTTCTCACCTAAGTTCTGTTTATTACAGTTTTCATTAGACTTTGCAGGTTAGATTTATTTCTAAACTGAATTCCAGGCCAAACTTCTGATTTAATTTTTACTATAAAACACAGGACAGGGCTTTGAGGGGAAGTAAAGTGGACCCATGCTGACTCTCTGGTCAAGAGCTTATCCTTGTGATACATGATGGTTCCCAGATGTTCTTGATAAGCTTCTCTTGTGCGTGTGTTCACAATTAATACAAATGATCTAACAAAAGCAATCTTGGGCATGCGCTTCTTTTTCACAGATTCCATCAAATGGTTTGAGAAAATATATTTTTGGGAATGCTGGTTGTTAAATGTAACCTAAAAATGTCATATTATTTTCTGACAAAACAGCTATTACAGAATCTCAGAGATGAACTCCTTGTTAGTATAATTTGCTATCTTTCTGTTGAATTGCCATTGGATTATGGCAGCTCAAGAATTTGGCCCATGCCTCTTCTTCCACACTGAATTTTGTGATTCCTTTGTGCCCCATATATTCCTATTTTATTAACCAACTCAGAAAGAAGGGGTGCGTTCCCTTTTTGCCAGTGCAAAAAAGTAAAAAAACATTTAAAAAAATTAATTGCCAGACCAAGCAGGTTTGCACATGCTTTATGTTGACAAAAAGGTACAAAGGAGCCAGAAAATGCTGTTGAAACTAGGTCTGTACCTGATAGCAGCAAGATGGATAAAGGAGCATATGGATCATGAATGCTGTTAAATTTCACAATATGTCTTTTCACGGCCTGTTCCTAGAACAGGCTTCCACTTCAATGCTTTTATGCACTGAAAAAAATCATCTGGGGGAAGTTCTATTCAGAATTCATATTCAGAATCTGTTGTGTGGTTGCAGGCTTCTCCCCTCTGTAACCCAAAGAACTGAGAAGTCAGACAGTCTGTAGTAATAGCCTAGTCGGTCTGTTGGAGTAATGCTGTGGTCAGCCTTAACCATAGATTGATGCTGCCAAAAGCTGCTGCTTTGAAGAACCTAAAGCACTTGCTGACGCTAAGAGCTCCTACCAGAAGTCCTGCTGTCTTTAAGGACCTTTTCCTTGGAGAAAGCCCTTTTAATTAGGCTTTGCTCCAGTTCTCCTACTTTAGCAGAAAATAAGTATTCTGAGATTCAGAAATTCATATGCCACTTTGATATTTTCTTTATGCTTAACACTGCTGAAGCCCAAATAATAAAGATGATTACAGCAAATAGAACTAGTTGCATTATGGGAAGAACTTTCTGATCAGTCATAATTTATTTTCCATGACACTATTTAGTTGATATTCCCTCCCCTCACTCCCCCTCACCTAACCCTCAGAAGAAAAAGGGTGAAGGAAGGAGGATGAGAGGGAGTTCACAAGAAAGCGAACCTCTGCATTTTAAAAAGACTACAGTTATCGAGGTTACAAATCATATTAGTCCCCAGACAACAAAAAGGATGCATCTGCCATCAGCAGCAGTGGGGTTAATAAAAGCCTGTTCTTCTGTATCTAGCTTATTTTACAGATCTCGGTGCTTTTTCAGAATTTCTGTAATGAGCATGTTGTGCCTGTCAGGGGTTGGTTTCTTCAGTGAAACCTTCACAGTCACTTTCATCCCCAAAGTCTCAAACTTCTTGTCAAAACCTGTAATTACCTCCCAGAGTCAAATGCGCCATTAATCATCTCAGAAACAGTTTTGCAAAGCCTCATCACTCAAAGCACTGAAAATGAGCAGGGACCTCCTGTATCTGTGCCACTCTCTTGGCCTGAGTTGTCCTGTTCTGGGAAAACTGAGAATTAACTAAAATAAGCTTTGCTGAAATAACAAGGATTTCAAATAGTACTGTTCCTCTTTCACTCTTTTCTTCCTTTCATCAAAGGATGGACGTGCACTGTCCATCCTTGGCTACAATACAGCTGTAACAATTAGAGGGGCATAAAATGTGAAGTACTTTTCCCAGTCTATATTTTGTAGAAAAGACCCTGTCAAAAGCCTAGAAAGAGGATTTTTTCTCTATAAGGTTATAAAAAATCAAGGTAAAAGCTTTATTCGGTTTTAAATATTCCAGGGAGAAAGAAAGAACTTACTTAGAAAAAGCAAATGCGTCTTTAATCGGAGGTGATTCTTCTTCTTTTACTTTTCATTTTATTTCTTTCCATTTTTTTTTTTAATCTGAATTTCTCAATTTTTCACTTTTATTACTTGAAAAAAAAAAATCCGTGGGAGAAAATAGATAAAATGCTGATTGCTTAAATTAAAGTTCATAAAGCCTCCAGAAAATTAAAAGAAATATTTGTTTTTTTAAAGGAGACAAATTTTATACTTAAGTCTTTATTATGAATTTTCTCCAAATTGTAATACCATCTGAATATTGGTATAAAATGAATAGGTTACTGCTTCAATGAATGTAAAAACTGAGAAAAAAAGCCCTTTCACAGTGATGTGTTAACCCCAATGTGCATACTGAATTCATATTGCTAAGAAACTAAGAGTTTCAATAACAGTGGCATTTTGATGCAAGTGTTTATCTACCTTATGTGCAATTTGCCAAGAGAGGTGAAAGCACAATGTGGATAATTACTATCCTCTACAGGGCATCAGCATACAGTGAGCTCCATGGTCACATCTCCACCATGATCATCATGTAAACAAAAGCCGATGTGAAAGGGCTGCCATGACGACTTTCTTCCATCACCTAGTGTATTTCTCACGACTTTTGTTTAGACTAATTTATTTAACTGGGTTAGACTAAAAGCAAATTTCAGTCTGCTTTCATCTTTCATCTTCTTCTATTTTTCTTTTTTCATTTGATTTTATTTTTTCCCACTCTGGAAGATTTAAACTAAGCTCTATGGAAAATGTTTATATCAGCTTTTTCTTCTTTTTTTTTTTTTTTTTTTTTTTTTTGTCTTTTTTATATATTAGAAACTACTATCAGTATTCTGTTTTTTAAAACCAAAACTGAATTGAGATGGTGTTGTGGTGGAGAAGTGGTAGAGCGTGACTGGTCAAGCCTTGAGATAGCTCAGAACATTGAATTGAGAGTTGAGTTCAGCGTTAAGATACCAAACTTGTTTTGTTGAGTCACTACAAAAACATTAAGGTTCAAATCAGTAAGCTGTTCTTAGATCTCCTGTTTGTACAGGTGCTGGTCTGGCATACAGGTATTTCAGTTGTGCCCTGGGTATCTGGACCCCAGGCTCAGGAGAACATGATTTGAGTAGGATCTGTTTCCTTAAGGTCTGAAATGTTAAATTTGTCCCTAGATTTCCTGTATTCCAATTTAAACCATCATAGATGGTTCCTAATGCTGAAATTCCCTGAGCATAATTCTAAGCTGTTATCTTCCTCTGCAGCATGTGATTTTTAAAGCTTTAAAAGCTGAAATGGTGCCATCAGTTTAGGACATACGAATCCGAATGGGAAGTATCTGAGAGTTATCAGAAGTTTGGAACTACTCTAATGCTTCCTTTCAATATTTATCACATTCACAGGATTCTGTCACTAGTTAGAGAAATTGCACAGTAAATTTACTGCTTAAGTGGCTAAAGGTTTTTTAGCCATTTTCAGATAACTCAGGAGGAGATGCATGCAAAAAAAGGAAGAGTAGGAGGGGATTATGGCACAAAGATGGACACTATTGAAGTTTTGCTGGAATAGGAGAACTGATTTGTTTTTGGATAATTGTTTATGTAAGAGGCGTAAGGCTAATTTGAAAATGATTATTCAACACAGGCCAAATCTTAGGGAAGATGATGAGAAGGCTGATTAGTTCAGCAGGAGAAATTAGGAAGATGAACCTTGCTGTGTTTCTGAAATGAATATCATGTGGGGAATATGCAACTGGAAGGATTTTAGAAATTCATATGTAGAATTGTATTTGCAAAAATAAAAGGAAATATAAAACAATTTTCTATTATCTGCTGATGGTAGATGAAGAAAAAAATAATAATATAGGGAATAATCATGGATACTCAGGGATCACAGTATTCCAGATTTCCATCAATTTCTATCAACCTCTGGAATTTCTTTGTCCCATTTTGTGTTGAATCCTGCACAGAGACCCTTGATTTTGTGCAGGCTTTTCATCCTTTCTGCCAACGTAGCTTCCCTGTGATTCCTCTGTCTTACTTCAGTGACTAGGATATTTTTCTATACACTGATGCCCCTTCTCTCTAAACCAGCTCCTTCACTGGTGCATTGCTACTACCCTGAGAGCTGCACCCTCATTTTTCAGTGATTCTGGGATCAAAAATCTAATCAACTTGTTTTCTGATCTCTCTTGCTCTGTCTGTCTGATCTATCAACTCCCATTTTCCACTTGAAAGGGTAAACAGATATCCATTTCTACCAACAACATTTATACTGACAGCAAGGGCAAATCATGAGCCTGTGACTACAAAACCTGTAACTCAGCTAAGTTAGGCAGAATTTTGCATGGCTGCTAAATTAGATTCTGAAGTAGTTGTCTGAATTCTTTCATCCTTTGTGTATGCATCTTGTCTTTTTTTTTTTATTGTGCATATACACTATGTTCATATTTTATTATATTTTATTTACACAAAGGTTTTTATTAAGAATTTACTCTTAGGAATTTTTCAAAGAAAGATAATACGAAGAATACAGAATCTGCCAAAGAGTTAATTAAATTAAAACAGTGAACAAGAGAACTTCTCATGCAGAAGGTTGATTTGTGAAAAGAAATATTATGGCTGACATAGAAATCTGTATAGAAATTAGAGTCATAAAATGGTAAGTTGATTCTAGGATGCTACAGAGAGTTTACATCTCAAGGGTAGTTAAAATAAAATATCACAGAATCAGCAAATGTTTTTATGCGCTGGAGAATCCTTTAACAAGGCAGGATATTTGGTCCTGGCAGAGTTTTAATTACTCAGATGTTGATTTGGATGCCACTCAATAAAAAAAATGAAGAGGAGGAACACATTTTTAGAAGGATATCAGGATTGCTTTTTTCTATAGGCTTACTGAAGCATTGAGATGGTTAGGGGCTATTTTGGTACTAGAAAATATACAAAGTATGATTATTAAGGCTGAAGCAAGAAAACACCTAGAAACTTACAATATCATTAGTTCAAAATATTCTTTGGGGCTGACAGAAGGAAAGTGAACATTCTGGACTGCAGGAAATATGATTTTGTGAAAAACACAATAACATGTTTTAACAGATTTTGGTTAGTATTATACTGGTTATTACTATGTAGACGGAATCTCACGGAGACTCTAGGAAGTGTTTAGGAAACAGTTGGTGATGTAATTAATATCCATCCCGGTTCTGTCTAGTGGGAAAAAAAGGCAACAGATGCAAGTTTGTTTAAGTGGCAATGTAAAAATAATTATAAACAGAAGGTGTCTTTAAAAATATACACAAACTGTAGTGAGGGGTGGACTGGGAAATATCTAAAAATAAGCATAAAAAAGCCAGGAACATAATTAGCATTGTTGAATGTCAAATTGTAAAGGGTATTCCAGTTAAGAAAGGGTTCTACGACTGTATTTATAGTAAATGAAAAATATAATCAGAAGGATATTGGTGAACTAAAAAAGTCTAATAAGAAGATTTCAATAAGAGACGAAAGACAGCAAGCTGCTCAGAGCAAGGGCTACATTTCCTATTTAAACCAATTATCAACACTTAACATTGTATTTATCACTTTCGGTGTTCTGTAATACCTGGTAACAGATGCAGGGTATTAATCATAGCTCCATTTTATGGACAAGGAAGCAGGGGCAGCACTGTGCTAAGCTGAGCAGAGAACATTGCCAGCAATGCTGAAATTAAAGGGGTCTTCGACTGACAGTTCCCTGCCTCTCCCTTTCCATTCTTATTGGACTGTCAAATTCTGAGTGTAGGCAGAGGAGATAACAAATAACAAAAGCAAGAGAACAGGAAAGAAATTAAGTCTGCAGTTTTACAAATCTTTCAACGTTGGCAGGCTTCTTTCACAGTCACATTGAGTTGTGCAGTGGTGCAGGTGTATGTCTAATTGGAATAACTTGTTAGAGCAGGGCTAAGGTCTTTTTAGGAACCAGGAATATTTGGAATATTTTGGGTAATCTGCGGAAGTAAAGACCTAGTGACACTCAGATTGTGTCTTGTCAATCCAATCTGACCTGTACACCCAGGCTGCAAGCAGACTTTCTTCTATCCTTCTATCAGTGCTTCCAACTTTCCTACCATGCTTCTACTGCAAGCTCTTTCATATAGACCAAAGGAAAAGAGTTTTCTGACAAAACACTTGTACAACTTAAAATTATAATTGTTTGTATTGGTTTAAAAAAGACTACCCCTACCCATCTCCTTGAAGTTGAGAACAAATTTATATTCTTAAATGTTTCAGTGCAGTGGTGTACACAATATAGACTAAATTATAATGTAAAATTTCTAGCATCCTAAGAAAAGAAAATATGAGGGCTGCCCTAAAATGTAATACGTCCTATTTTCTTATGTTGGTCCAGAACATCAGAGGTGGGTGATGGTAGTGTGACAATAGATGTAATACCTTTCCACTGATATTCCCTTAATTTTTGTTTCTGTGTGACAGATGGCTGCAGAGAGGCAGTCTGACAGAATGATGTCTGACATGGAAGTGCATGTGAAGCAAAAGGATGTCATTCAGTTCCTCCATGCAGAAAAAAACATGGCACCCGCTGACATTCATCAATGCTTGCTGAATGTTTCTAGAGACCAAACAGCAGATGTGAGCACAATGAGTCAGTGGGAGGTGCATTTCAGCAGTGGTGACAGTGGTGGTGGTTCACCTTCAGTGGTGCAGACTTTTAAGATAACAGCATAATTCTTATTCATCACTGGTGGAAATGCACAGTGCTGATTATGTGGCAAACTAGTATTTTGTAGCTGAAAATGTGCTCTATCAAGTACTTCTGTCGTGCTCTTTGTATCTGTTTACTTCCATGGAAGTAAATAGCAGGTACTACTTTGAGTGTGACCTATGTACTGGAATGAAAATAAATCATAGACGTGAGTTCATGAAAATGAAGACAGAAACAGATGAAGTCTTTGGGAAATTATTTTCCAACCTCCTTGATGAGAGCACTAGAAACCTGCAAACATAATGTCATTAGTCTAAGATAGGTCTGTGACATCAATTATGGAAAAATATTAGCAAAAATGTGTAGGGTCATTCATGGAGCATACTATGGTATTAATTTCTTTAGAGACAAGTAACATAAATTTATGAGATTCTGGCGTCACTTAATTCAATTGCTTTTTTTTTTCAGTTTATATTATGTGATATTGTGCATTCAGTATAGGAAGAATTTATTTCATTTTATTTTGTAATGCATAATATTTTCACCACTGACAGTGATTCATTTCATGAAGGACTTATCTTGGAGCAAGTGGTAAAGATATTCTTAGCCTTTTTCTCTGAAGACTGAGCTGTTCCCACCATTTCATGTGATGCCCCTTCCAGTTGTATGCACCAGGACTGCCCATTCCACCCTTCTGGCTGTGACAGAGCTGAGATGAGTTTCCTCTCCTTTAGGCCCTGCATGGCCAAAGCTCAGTTCCTTGTAACAGATACTGCTGACACATTGTTTCTGGCTTTGACATACTTCACTTCTGAGAGTGAACCTGCAGCTTGCAGGTAACTCAGTTTTAACAAAGGTACAAGTAGCTTCTTAAAGATTCCGTAGTTTTCAAATTACTCAAATAATTCATAGAAAATATCAATCAAAAGGTTACTTGTGAAGGATCATAACTCTGAATGGTGGCCATCCGAACAGGGATGTTTAAAAAGAAGTAAAACTAATTCAAATGTTGAGATAGTTTTGCTTCTGATCAGCTTTATGATGCATTTCTCTCCTTCATTTATTGTCTGCCCTTCCCCTTACTACATTTCCTAAAAGCCGCATGTTGTGGTTTATTGTGGGCCTGAGGCAGAGTGGGGTTGTCCATCAAACAGCAAAATGCTACTGAGTTTCCAGAACATATTGCTTTCAGCACTCTCTCAAGGTTGCAGAGTAGAGAACATGTAAATGTTCAAGAAGCATAGAATCTTCTTGGACGAGATTATCCATGTAGTGGTAGGATTGAAGTTAAAACTATTGCAAGATCACTGTTTCAGTTATTAGCAGACTGGCCAATTCACTACCATGTCTGGATAACAAGATGTTTACCATGTTTATAAGTATTTTAGTCTTTATTAATTATAATTGATACTATATTCCATTTCTCTTAAATTGTGATTGTTTTGGTATGCAGCATTAGGGTTTGTGACTGAGGAAGCAATGTGTTTCAGGAACATGCAAATAAAATATTGAAGTAATTAAATTCAGAGCAATGTCTAAGCCCATGGTTACACTTGCATGAGTGACCCTTTAGTATTAGAGCTTGGTTTTGCTGCCAAGGCTGCCTGAGCTGTAGCTTGCCTACAGAGCTCATCTCTCCACCTGCCTTACCAGATCCATGTCCTCAGCACTGCTTTTGCTTTCTCCAGCTACTTGCACATTGATTTTTCCTTTCTATGGTATATAGGTAACTGAGGATAAAAAAAAAAAAAAAATCCTTTAATAATTATAAATAGCTACCTTACAAAGCCTTCATGACCCAGTTACACATTGTATCTCACCCTGTCAAGTTAAATCTGCCAGTCAAGTCTGCTGTTAAAGTCCTTAAGCAGTTATGTTTTAATTATGTATTATTGACTGGCACACATTGAACAAAAAGGATTTTTGAACTTAACAAAAAGCAAGTACAGAATACCTCTGAGAGATGTGGAAAAAAAATATTCAACTAGTTTTATTTGCATAGCATCCACAGCTTGAACCCATCTAGTAGCATCTTCAGATGTTGTTAGTATTGACTGCCTCTTCCTCCATATGTTTGAAGAACATTGTGAAGACATAATATTGGCTACTGCACAGTTTTTTTGTGCAGTTTACTACTGATAATACATCTGTAAACAAAGCAAATTTTAAGAAATGGTTTGCCATTGTATCAGTAGCTGTTGTACTAATGGTTAAGATGGATCAAGAAAGATGATTCAAGTACATAGGCAAAATACCACCTGACATATTTAGTTATAACACCAAAATTACTTTTTTTTTTTTTTTTTTTTAATTAGCATAAAATTGTCCAACATCTGTATCTTCAGGAAACTTCATAATGTGAATATGGCCTTGATATCCCCTCCTTATCTCAGTTCCTGAGGCTATCATAAGTAGGCTAAAGCCCATGTTTGTGTATGTAAGGAGAAATGGTTGACAAACAAATAGCAGCTGTAGGAAACTGAAGACACGTGAAAAAAAAAAACAGAAAAAAGGGGATTTATTGCTGATCAGTCCTTGAATTCCTGACTGCTTGTAACAGTACTGGAAAAGACAAACTAGCTATAGAGGCTTCTCCATAGGGAAATGAAATTGAAATGTTATTGTGTGCTGTACAAGCTACTGGCCAGAATTTAGCTAGTTCACCGTATTTGGTTTCAGCAATCTTTTCAAAGAGAGAATCATGCTCTTCTGAATATACAGAGCATGATGGCAAGGATAATTCAAAGTGATGGGAAGAAGATATTTTTTATGAAATATAATAAATAACAGAACTATCCCTTGGTGGCTGTATTGTGAATAGTTACATTTATGATCCAGCAGAAGTCCCTGACATGTGTTGGCCCACGTTTGTTGGGCACTTTTCAGGAGGAAGCAATTTTCTAAGTAATGGAAAATACTCTGAATTAAAGAGACTGGAAAAATAGAAGGAAAAATATAAATAAGCATACTTTTTTTTTTTTTTTTAAATTTTTCATTAGATAAAGCATCTCATATCTGAACATAGTTAAGCTAGTTTTCCAGCAAGAGATCCATGTATCTTAAACTCTTGACCCAGAAAAGTCACTGAACATGAACAGCATTTTGAGTTCAGTAGTTTACTTGAGTTGTGTATTTGCCTAAGTGCATGGCTGGACTGGGACCAAAGCTCTATGGGAAAGGATTTGTAACATTCTGGTGTTGATACAAACACAAAGGAACAGTAATTATTGTGCTGTTTCAGAGTCATTATTAAAATAAAACTTCATGTATCTTATTGGCTCCTTTGGCTAAAGAGCATTTTTTTGCTAAGTTTGATTATATAGATTTTCATTGTTCTTTCAAGGTACTGGATATTGTAATGACATTAAAACACTTGATTACAATTTCTTTTCTTCTGGTTTTAAGAAGCAATTTCTTAGTGGCTCATCTAGAGGAGGAGATATATGGCAGTACATGTTAGCCCTGCTAAGGATATTTTAACTAGGATTTTTAAAACATGGGGCTGCCACATCAAAAGTTGAGGTCTGATATGGCTGCTTTTTGTTTTCTGTAAATGGCATTACCTCGCATAACATACTTCATGTATACAGAGAACTATGTTGTGATAGGACAACCAACTAAAACTTAATAATGAAATTAACATCGGAAGTTTAAAATGAAAAAAAAAAATTCTTTATGACTTAAAAGGCTCTATGATTTCTGCCTTAGATTTCTAACACAGAAGATGCTCGTGTAACACAGAACCCATTCATAATATTTCATGTGTCCAAGACTCCTTAGTCATGTGATTGCTCTATACTAACGACTTGACTTACGCAGACTAACCTAGAAGGACTACACTCCAGAACTCCATATCACATTCATGTGTATGCAGTTGGTGTAAAATCTGATCACAGTGGAACCTCTGCATCTCAGATCCAGTTTGCACATGTATGGTGACCATTTACATAGGATTTAGTGCTAGCTACCCTCTTTCAATAAAGAGAATGAAAAAGTAACTAGCCAAAGGGCTAAATAATGGTAAAATCTATACGTTAATTAGCAACATTCTTATAGCAAACCCATTAAAACTACGTATGTCCTGCAGTTACTTTACCAACAGTTCATTGCTTATTTTGTTTCCCTGGGAAATGGCTTAGAGTAAAAAGCAGCAGTATATATAACAGTAATTAATTATTTCTGATTAATAAGCAATTGGCTATTAGTTCAAATAATAATAATTTACAGAATGGATATTCAAGCATAGTGCAAGTAGGCATTCCAATGTAAACGTATCTGCAGTTGGAATAATTATAGCAGCAGACATACACTCTCCAGGTAGCTTGCAAATGGATAGGAGGCAAATTTTTGTCAGGATTGTGCACCTGGGAAAAATATTGAGGTGAGAACCATGAGATAAAATTGTGAGCTGCTGACAGTCTTAAAAATTGCCCTAATTGAGAACAAGACTGTGCAGCACATTTAACTGTTGCTAGGACCTTGAAAGTGCTGGCATTCAATCTTCTAATTCTGTATTGTGGAGCAAACCTGCTGTGTTTGTGACCTTGCAAAATCAGTTTGAGCCTCGCTGAGTTTTAAAGCCTTAAATCAAGATCCCGCCAGAATGAGATAATTCTTGTAAGAATGATAACCCGCAGATAAGGCAAAATGAAATCTAGTTGGCACTTGAAATGACTTGGACAAACTCTGGCAATGGAAATGTCAATCACATGGCCTTCTGCCAAGGTTAAATCTTAACTTCCCTGTGATTCAACAGTCTGGACAACTTGGCAATTGTTTCCAGCAACAAAACCATGGAAAAGCAAGAAATTTCTGTTAACAGCTGGTGTGAGGTGACTTGAAACATACTTTGTAGCTTTACCTGGAAAGTAAGTGTTAGAAAAAGATGAGAAAATGATTGTTTTGGATAGTTACTAGTCTCCAGACATATGGACACAAACCATCTCTTCTTGCTCATATATTTGAAATGTAGAGGCAAGTCGAAGGACTGTATTTTCCATCTAAAACTGGGCTACTGACAAATGCTCTAAGGCAAACTTGTACATTCAGAGTTTCAGATAAATTGTCTTTTGTTAAATTCTTACCATCAATTCCAAGGAATACTTTCTTTCCACTGACATTTTTTTCATATTTCCTGAATGCTCTTAAATTAGACATGACAATTTTAAACATATGAAATTACAAGAACTTCAGCTGGTTTACAAGGAAAGTATATTAATAGACTACAACTGCTCTTCATCCCATTTCTTTACAATATCCTACTCTCTCCAGAACAACGACATCTGTCACTTGCTTCTAAGTGCTTTTCTTCCTCATTTCCCTGGCCATAGCTGAACTGTTACAATTAAAAGCTCCTCTCTCTTAAAGGAAATGAAATTACATTGCAGAAGAGGCTTTTGGCTGGACTCCAAGCTTAATTTCATTGAAGTGTGGCATTGTCTCTTATTTCAAGGAAAAATTGAGAGGAATCTAGGATGCATTCTGATGCTGTGACACCTAGTTTGAAATAATTTGTTTACTACTTAAGAAGTAAGCAGTATGCTTGTTGGGATGGATTTTATATCAGATGTTTTCACACATAAATTGTGTGATATAAAGTTTGGAAGGCAAGGAAACTTGTCAACATAGGTTGTCCAGATATCAGCCCTTGTAACTCTCAACAGAACTGACCGTGTATGTTGTAACATACTGTAATTCCTAAGCTCAGAGAAGTTATTTAGCTCCTAATGATGACTTTTGCTCTCACTGGCCAGGCTCCTCTAGACACTACACATCCATGTTCCCCACAGTACCCTTCCTTTCCTTTGCCATTTTTTACCATACAGCTTTTAATCTCTGCTATACTAATGCACATGGAATGCTTAAATTATTTCAGCCTTTCCTGGATAAAGGTGAGCAGAGTGAGTCTTTACTGTTCCCTCCATGCCTCAACCAGGCATGCTGCAGTTACAACACCTGCTCTCCCATTGCCTTCCTCCCCTGTAATTTCACACTGATGTCCTGCAGGTGTCCAAGCCTTTGGCTTGCCTGGCCACAGTAAGTGGAAAGGAATTGTTTTGGGCTGCACATAGAATATGTAATGTAGTTAATTTATATACGTAACAAAACTTGTTCTTTTAATATATATATATATATATATATATATATATATATATATATATATATATTTTTTTTTAAATAAAAAAGCAACAAAAACATACAACTAGTGGCATATTTGCCCTTGCTTTTGTGAAACTGTGAAATGTGTCAGTCTGGTTCGATCGAAGGGACTGAAATTCTTTGTAAGCTCTCAAGGTGTTTGTCAGATTGTTGATGAAATTTTACTATTTCTGTGCTTCATCCTTTGCAATTGTTCACAAGTGTACATACTGCAAAAAATGATGGCACGAATAAGGTGTGATTGTGAAGTGAAGGATATTTTTCTCTGGCAAGACAGATCTAATAAAAGTCTGGTAAAGTGACATAACACAATTTTTGATTTGAATAACTGATTGCAGCTCTATACATTTTCATTTGAAAATTCACATGTAATTTATTTAGATTGACTGAAAATGCAGTTGCAAGCATGCAAAAAATATATTTTATCAGAAATCTTGAGAATATTTGCAAATTCCTTTATCAAAATGTGAAGCAAGACTGAGTATTTTTTCCTGTTCACAGAAGTATATATCAATACCAATATATCAAAATATATGGAATTATTTGCCATAACTTGAACTTGCCAAAATTTGTTTCATTTTGAATGTAGTTATGGTTTGAAACATAGCAAAGATAAATTGATTTTCACCTTGAAGATACATTTAACTCATGTAAATGAAAAGTCAAATCCACCAAAATGCTAAATCTGCGTGTTCTGATACTAGTTTTCTTTTTGATTCCATAAATGTCTTAATTTCATTTAGCAAACTGTAATTTGTTTTTAGCATTTTACCCCAACCTAGCCACTTTACTTCAGAAAAGTAAATTAAGTCCCCCTAATCAGCATCCATACTTTTTAGGAATTCCTGGATGTAGAGATTATTTAATCCCTTGGAGTTATGAAACTCACAGCTTTGTTGACAATTTGCATAACATTATCAATTTTTAAGCCTTTTGCTCATAAATTTTCTTGATGTACAGTGCAGTGATATTTGATCAAACATGAGTTCACAGCAGAAATTGCATGGTCTTCTGTTAATTTTATAAGTTCCTCTCTTTTACCAACCATTACCAGGGCACCATTAGTATTTATACCAGATATGTTGACAAAGGTTAAAGAAAATTGCTTTCATTTAAATTTCTACTGCTTCGTACAAATCAAGAGATTTAGGTGTGTCTTTTAATGGCACCAAAGAAGGCATTTCTTCAGTTGCATAGTATTCATTATCAATACCACTAAGAAATTGTCAAGTTGAGCTATAAGCGTAGTGTCAGTACTGTCATCTATTACCATAGTCTAACATTTGAAATTAGCAGCTTTACTCTCCGAATTTCTCTCAATAGATGTTACTATTTTTTCAGTTTGTCTGACTACAATCTGGCGAGGCAAACTGATTTTAGAAAAATACGCTTTTTTCATCAGGGTACAGTATCTGCATTGCTTTCCATATATTGCCTAATAAACCCAAATGATTTTGATTGTTTTTCAGTACCACATGGGTACCACATAGCTAGCTTTTACAATGGTGTGATTCAGTTGTGATGTTTAAAAAGTTCTTTTGTTGAGACAACAGACTTTTATTCAGTTCCACTCTTATTTCTGGATGAAACATTGCTTGATATGCTTTGAATTTGTGTCTTAATTTCAGCTGGGATGGTCTGTTTTACTCATGAAGTGGCATAAGTGCCTGCTATGTGTAATGCACAAGGGTTTCACTTTGACTAAGAATGTATGGTGGGTGCAAGGAGGCGGAGTTCACACTGCACTGTGCCCTCTCCGTGTCCTGGTTTCAGAAGAAGCTGCATTAATAGCTCACCAGTGTTTTGGTTGTTGCTGAGGGATGGGTGCACACTCAGGGCCGTGTGAACTGCCGCTGTGATGGCACAGGGCAAGAGGTGGCTGCAGTGTGAGCTGTGCTGGGCCATGGGTTGAATATGCCTGCTGTAGAATATATTTCCCCAGGAAATGCTTGAAAACCTTGCTGTTCTGTTTCCATTTCTTTGCTAAATCTGCTCTAAGCGAATCAAATCTGTTAGGTAACTGATGTTATAGAAGGAACTCTGCTGGAGTTCTCTGAAAAGTAGGATACAGTGTAGATCTGTACAAAAATAGAAAATCTGCAAAGTAGTTTTTCTAGGTTTTGAATTATTTTGTCTGTGAATTCCTCTTTAGTATCTGTAGAAAGACGTCTGTGGGGATGTTTGATCTGGGATGAGAAGTAACAAAAATGGATATGGATCTCTGAATTTGCTCTCCTAAGGAATGTTTGACTGAGAATTCTTTGAAAAACACTGTGTTTTGTTTTGCTTTGTTTTGTTGTCCAGGTAACTATACACTGTTGCATTTGATGTTTCCCCGTCATTCACAGCAGAAGGTGAATTTGTCCTTTTTTGGGGGAGATTTGGAATATGTGCTATTCCTCCTGGAATAAGAAGTTACTACTGAAGGTTACTGTACCTCAAAACTGAGTCTTTCACTTTTGAAAATAATACTTCCACCACTGTCATGGAGTCAGAGTGAAAGTCTTTGTCTTGCAGCATTTGGAAAGAAAAATCAAATTTGAAATTTGATAGGAAAAAAATACTAAGTTTTATGAAAATAAACCACTGTATATACAACTTCCTTCTCATCCTCATAACTGTGTGCTTTCATGTGTACAAGTAAATTGAACATGAAAAGGAAGGGTCCAGTCATGAAGGCCAATTTTAAGAAGATAAGCTGAATATTTTCTTTGTAAAATGCCTTATTCCTCAAAGCACCATTGGCTGCATGCAATCTGCTGATCAGTACTGGCTCTGGAATGACCTAGTTCCTCAGCTGTACCCAGGAATTGCTTAAGAGATAATAATGTGAGGCATCAAGAAAAAGTGAGGTGGATCTTCTAATAACATAATAGTATTAAAAATCATGCTCCATCTTCTGGGAATTACTTAGGTATCTCAAGTTCAAAATGGCAAAGAAAGCCATAAGTTTCCTTTACTTTATGTTAGAAGACCAGAACTTGGTATTTTACAGAAGAGAGCGCTCTCCTCACTAAAATAGAACATTTATCGTTTGATAAATGTAGTTTTGCTGCAAATTTGAAGATAAATGAGCTGATCATAAATTGAGAATGGATTCTACTTCAGTGTTCTTGCTGGAAGTCATTGTAGATATAATCAAATTTTGGAATTAGTCTCTCACTTTTTAAAATGTAGAATTAAATTCTTAGTATTATATTAAATTCTGAAACATTTGTATCCTTTCTGGATTAATTATTATTGCAAATATGATTCTAACAGTAAGTGAAGTAAAAAACTGGCTGTTTCAATAAGTAAAATTTGTTGATCTGGTCAGTTTCAAAAAAAGGAGAACAAAAAATACAAATAAGCATTGCTTCAGTTTCAAAATTTTTGAACTATAAATAGAAAATATATTTATTGCTTAGCAATAGTTCAAAATACTCAGAGCAATGAAACACTTATCAGTTCCTCTGGGAATATTCTGTATAGCTGGATCAATTTATTCTCAAGTGTTTTCCTGAAATTCAGTGCAAATTATCCTTTTCTTAGTGTCATTCTGTAACTCCTACACATCCTCTCTCTGCTTTTAAAGTATTTGTCATGAAACTTCAGGTAAATCCATTATTAGGTCTCTTTTTCAATGATAAAAAAAAAACATGTTCCGTGTCAATCAAATCCTCCATTAGAGTCTAGCTAATGTTGATCACCTAGGTCCTCAACGACAACTGTTTAGAGTGGACTGAGTAAATAAAGAGGAAGAGTGAGATTCTGTAAAAAAGTATAAGTCCTCATCTTTTTGTTCCTGAAAGTTTAGATAAAAATTATTTGTAAGATCCTGAGCCAGGGTTCTCAAATAAAGCACTAGTTCATCCTCAAGCAAGAGAATTACAATAAAGTACTTTGAAGATCTATCAATTACATTGAAGTTGTTTTATTAAAAGGTAGATACATCTTCATTTTGGTAGGGGTATTTAGCCTGAATAACATGTTTTAAAGTTTAATGCATCAAGATTCACAGGTCTTAAAAAAGAGTTATCTGTACATACTAGAAATTACTAGAAAGATCAAAATACTTTGCATTTTGCATGGAAGAAATCTAATATTAGAATTGAACCTGAAAATACTACATCTCATCCTGAAAAAGAAAGACAGTCCATATGGAGTGAGTGATCTGTACTGGTTGAATTGCCAGTAACATTTTCTCAGTCTTAGGCTCACAGGTAGTTACATCATAATTGCTGAGAGCACAAAAAAGGATGTGTGATAGAGCTGCAGAGACAACACAGCACAGAACGCTGAAATAAAATTTAAAAATCATTTAAAAATATGTATATAAATACAATTTAAAAAGCCATTTTAAAAACTCAAAAAAAGGGTTTCTGAATCAAGGTGTCTGAGTCAAGCAGAAGGTGAGTCTCCGGTAGAAATTATGGTTCAAAAAATCATATGGTATTGTTTAAAGCAGAAATCTGAAAAACTGCTGAGATGTAAGGAGTTTCTACCACCAAGAATAAATATTTCTGAATGATCAAATTTAGAGTCAAATTCTGAAGAAAATAATACTTAAATAAATACTGAAAACATTTCAAAGGAGAATAAAGAAGATGGTTAAAGAAATTCCATATGATCTACAGTTTGCAAACATGATCACTAATCACAATTTTTTAGTGAGGAATTAAAAATGCTGATGAATTCTTAAATGTAAATGGAAATATATGAATAAGTTTCCATTACTGGAAGCGAGACAAAAATTGTTGGAGATTAAATTTGAAAAAGGATGAAAATTTGTCACTTGGAATAGAATGCATTGCTCTGCAATCCCTAACACTTTCTGTGTTTGAATCAAGAATTTAAGGGATATTACTGTTTAATCTAGCTATTCAGCTGAAAGCAGAAATCAATATAGTCCACTGTATTCATTTACAGATAGATGTAATCATGGTCCTTCATATCAGAAAGCTCTAAACATCTACTTCGAACTTCTAAGAACACACAGGTAGTTGCCATATTTAAAATAATAGTAAAATAGAAAATGGAATGGAAAATAGAATCTTAATGTGCTTTTCCATCCAGCTTTTTTAAAGGGACATTTATCCTATTATGGTAATTATTTATCCTTCAACTTTTCATTGGAGTGGGTTGTGATATTTTTAAAACTTTATCTCTTTCTCCATCTTTCTCTTTTTTTCTTTAAAACAACAAAAAATGATTAACTACTTATTTGTGCTTAGCAGTCTCAGCAGAAAAATGTGCCGTTAGCATTTTGCAGAATGATTGCAACAAATGTGTTCAAGGGAATGTGAGTAAATGATGACAGTCCACATGCACAAGTGATGCTGTATTTAAGCTTCAAACATCGGAGTGTATCACTCTGCGATGTATAGCTATATTGATATATATACAGAGATTTACTGTGATGCTCTTACAGTTTGTTTTCAAATGCATCTCAGCTTCTTCAGGAAATCAAATGTAGTTGCTGCTCAAAAAAGGAGTAGAAAGTCTCCATACCATTTGTACTGCATATGAAGCAAAGCCATTATGAAAACTTCATTAATATGTAAATTGCAACATTTTGATTAGCACTTGCAGACCTCTTTTGTTAAGAAGAGACGGAAGGATCTAACCAGATTGCAATGATTTACATAATAACTCAGTGGTGGTAATGCTACCAAAAGGAAGGCTATCTCTTTTTTAATAGCTTAATGCTTTATTAAAACACATAGTACAAAAGGAAGAAAAATGGTTTTTTTGAAACTGACAAACTCTTATTTGGCTAGTAGTAGGATAAAGTAAAGGTGTGCTGGTGCTTATTTTAAAATAATCAAATATATATTTACAAAGGAATAAAAACTATTTGGGGTCATTGTACAGTGGTTTGAAATTACATGAAGAGTAGCTTTTGTAATTTATTTCTATTCATTTTTTTCTACAAATTTTGATTTTGAAATGTGTCAGATCCTACTATTTTGGAAAGCAATGGAGGTTTGTCCACTTATTTCAATGAACTCGAGTCTTATATCTGTAGTTTTGATTTTCAAACTGATTAATTTTTGATTTTTCTCAAACTGCATTGGAACATGCATTTCTCTCACTCAAAGAAAAGATCAGATCACAGCATCGTTACTGTGCAAGATTACATCTGGATTTGTAGGTTCTGATATGTGCTTCGCATAGAATCATAGAATCATAGCATCACATACCAGATGGTGAGATCTATCTATAGGATTTATAAGTATACTAGATTTGGAGTTGCTTGAGCTATATCACAAACCTAGGTTGTAATGGTTTTGTTTACTGCTGATAATTAAAGTACTCAGAACAATAAGATAATTAAGTCTAAGTATCAGTATTTAGCTTCTGCAAAACTGGTCATTTCACATATATTTCTAAATTTGGCTACCCTGAAGGGAGCCTAGTAGCAGTTAGGTTTTCCCAGCATTTTCGGCCACTATCAAGAGACAGTGGAGCATCTACAGCTGGCTTACACAAATGTGACTTTTTTAGTGGCAACCTAGAAGATAGTAGCAGGACAAAAAGAGAAAGAAAAGAATACATTTTTATATACTCACCAAAATTCTGAGACCTCAGGGCAAAACAGGAAAAAGAAGAGAAAAAAAAAGCTACTTGAAATGCAAATTTCAGCAGCTCTGCTTGGTGCTACTTGAAAATATGTGATGAGCATCATATAGATTTATCTGAAGAAGTAACTGTGATCTTCTTAAAAGTAGTTTTCTTTGTGACATATTCTGCTTGTTACACTTCCAAAGATGTTGGTTTTTTTTTTCCCCAGCTCATTTCTATAGAAAAGGCTTCATTATGATGTAACTAAAACTTGATTAAAATTGATCTAAGAGTTCAGAACAACAATATAGATTTTTGACATTAAAAGGATATTCTGTCACATTGGGAAAAGAGTTTACATGAAGCTTTGTGACCACAAGGAACTTCAGAATAGCAATGAATGAATCTGCAGAATTTTTTTTTTTTTCACATGGCTTTGCTAAACACTTAAAACATTTATAGAGATTTTTTTTATGTTTTTGAGCCCATTGTAAAAACACAAAACTTCAGTAATCTTTCAAAAGTATTGAGGATACAGTAATAAATATCCCAAATAAGTGGACATGCTTATAGGAATGACTGGGATTTTAGCTGGTAACTATCAGCCTCACCTTACTCCATTGAATTCAATAATCATATGCTGCCTGTCTGGTGTTGCAGGCCATTACAGTATGGAGTCTTCCACAAAAACATAAGCCTAGCTCTAAATTATGAACCATTTTTTGAGTTGATAACGCCAATAAGCAACAGGTAAAGATGTGGCAGACAAGACGCATGTGAGTCATGCATGTGAGAAATCACCTAAACAATAAACTACTAGGCATTATCTGTCATTTAAGACCAGTATGTATTGACTAGCCCATGGGTGTCCAATATTTTGATTTGCCTGGGTTGACTTGAGTGAAGAAGAATAGTCTTGGGCAGCATATAAAATATAAAATACAATTAATTTATATAAGTAACAAAACTTATTCTTTTAATATTTTATTTTGATAAAGCATAAACAAAAGAGCAGTAGAAACATAACACTAGTGAGATATTTGAAATTATGAAACTTTTTTTGTGAAACTGTGCCATCAGTCGTTTTTGATGGAAGGGGCTGCAATTCTTAGTGAGTTCTCAAGCTGTTTGTCAGAGATTTTTTATTAAATTTACCAGTACTTTATCCATAAATATATGTGTTCATATACGTACATACTACCAAGAGGTAATGGTATGAACAAAGCCATACCTTATTGTGGAGTGAGCAACATTTTTCTCTGGTAAGTTTGATGAAGTGTAGTGAAGAGACGTACTCTTTGAATTGAATATCTGACTGCAACTCTACACATCCCTTTGAAAATCTACAGGTAATTCATTTATATCAACTGAAAATGGAGTTCAAATTTACCATGCAGGCCCACGGGTGGGATGTAGCTGGACTAGCTTGTGTATCATTAGTTTTTGTGTGATTATCTCCTAACAAAATCAGTGGATTCTCTTTACTGGATATTCCAATCACTTTTTTTGTTTTTAAAAATGTTAATGAGTATATAGCATTTCTGGCTACTGTAAAATTCATGAGTTGTTATACGATAAGTAAGTCTTGATAACTGGCATTTGATTAATGTGTTTGCAGAAAAATCAGCACTAAGTCCCCACCTTACCTCCCTAAAGAATGCTTATTAAAAGGTGAATGGCTGAGACAGAACTACTGTTCGTGACACACAGTATCCAGTATGCTTCCTTCTGAGGTGGGAGTTGAACAGCCCTTTTAGCTTTCTGGACCAGAATTTCTGGTTTGCCTGAACTGTCCTTTGTGAAGACTCAGAAGGGAAAACATGACATTTCAGTTATCCTTTTGCTCCTTCTTTCAGGACCTGCCAGGTGCCTGTTAAGTCTTTGCCATGAATCATTTATCCTTGAGCTTTTCTGTTTTGTGACTGCCAACCCATACTTGCTGGGGCCATTGTAGTATCAGCAGACTGGGAACTCCAAAGTGCAGCAGAACTAACGATATCTTCTTTTCAGCTGCATTCGTATTGGCAAAATGGATATTTTAGGAGCTATTGTGCTACTGTAGGGATATTGTGCTACTGCAAAGGGATATGACTTTAATGAGGGATTGGGATGAATCAGACTTTCTAATCAGGTCTGCTGTCCACATTGCCAGTGCTGCCGCTTTATGATAGCATAAACAGTGCTGATAGCCATTACATGTGTTTAGCAGAGGTGTCTGGGTCTGTGTTACCATTTTCTTTGTAGCAGAGCTAGAACTGTTTCACAGTGAATTGCAGATCATCTTCCCTTCCCAGGAGTCAGTACACTTCAAAGAGTCAGTCTGGTGTGCGCAAACTTGACTTCATTCAAGGGAAACTAAACTGTAGGTTCTCTTCCCAATAGGCACCACATGTGTTCTAACAGTCACTGAATACAGAGGAATGCAGCAAAATCACTTGTTCACAACACCACAAGGCCTCCTGCACATGCCACGTGTCTTAGTTTCAGTTTGGATGGAATTGCTTTCTTCAGTGTCTGGTGCAATGCTGCGTTTTGGCTCTAGGAGAAAAACAGTGTTGATAACTCACCGATGTTTATAGTTGCTGCTAAGTAATGTTGTATAGAGCCAAGTATGTCTGCTGTGAAAAGCCCAAGGAGCTGGGAGGGAACAGGATTAGGACAGCTGACTTAAATTGGCCATTGGGATATTCCATACCATATGACATCATGTGGAAGGTGTTTTGAAGGGAGTTTTCTCTTCCACTGCTCAAGGGGCTAGCTAAACATAGGTCAGCATGTGAGAGATTGCTTATGCAACATGTGTTACATACTTTGGTAGAGCCCAGGGTCACAGGGTCTCACGGAGCTGTGGCCACTGATTTAAACATGATGTTGGACTTCCAGGATTTTGTGCAGTGACAGAGAATTAGCAACACCAGATTGCAGATAAGGGTCTCTGCTCTGTTCTAAGGAACTCTGCAATACCAGCAGTCTGGTTCATTCATCCAGCCCAGATCCTTGACTTAGCTTGTCACAAAGTAGTTGCTGTGATTAGATATAATTTAATGTGTGTTGTTCCTCTCTTCTTTTGCAGGACACTGTCTCCTCACTCACAGTATTGTTCCAGAGCTGGAGAAGCAAGATGTCATCTACCCCTACAAAGCCTTTGTTTGGACAATGAGCAAACTAAGAGTAAGAAAGTCTCTGGTAAGAAAACACCAGAAATTAGCCAGCTTTCTCATTTCAGCAAGGCTAGTTTCTGTGTGTGATCATACACACGATCGTAGATGCAGCAGTGACACGTTGCTGTATTCTGAATGAGACAGCCAGAAAGACTGTAGAGGACTTACCTATATGAGGTTCTGCATCAAGAAAGCCAAGATTTTAGAAGTGCTTTTCTGTAAGCATCATTCATGCATAGATGTTCAGCCAAATGGAACAGCCTATATCTGGTCTGACGCTCACTCCAAGATATGCATGCTGAAAATGTAAGGGTGTCATCACCTGCTCATCTGTTAGTCAGTTCTTATTGCACCAAACTTCTTATACTTGACATCAGGTGACTTGTTCTTTTGATTGTTTACCCTTTAGAGAACTTTCAAGGAGATCTGTTTAGACCCAGAGAATGTCACATAAAATAACTCCAACAGACAACTTTTTGCAACTGTAACTCACCTCTAGGCCACCCTGGCCTATTACATACTCAATGCACCAGTTTGTCTGTTCCATATTTTCCACGTATTCACACAAATTTTCATGATATATTTTCTAGTGAGATGGTTTGTTTTTTTTTTCAGTTTTGCATTGTAATGCTGTAGAGCTGTTGCAGCAAACTGAGCTGGCACTTCTGGAAGTGACCATGAAGGCTCTTGCTCTTACAAATGCCCCTTCCTTCCCAACCTGGCCAAGTTTGACACATGTGCCTCCTAACCCTTCCTACCATTCACTGACCTTGAGATATTTTATCTATGTTAAGATATTTTAATAATTGATATTTCTTTGTAAAGTGCCAGAGATGACAGTCATTTGCATTTGGGTTCTGATAACATGATGCTTAGGTTTGTGCCTGCAGCTGAGCATGCCATGAAGGATGCAAGACCTGTTAGTGTCAAAAGTCAGGACTCGACAACAGGAGAAAAACCTGGTCCAGACCCATCTATATCACCCATCTGAGCACTGCCAGGGCAGAACTAACTATGGAGCCATGCCTGGATTTTAGCTGGTGAGAGGAACCTATCTGTTTTTCTCCAGAAGACATGCTGAAGGCAAGCAGCTAGGCTGGTCACAGAAACAAGGCACTGGAATGAAACGAAGAGTAATTTGAATTGACAGTGTAAGTTCAACCACTGTGTCTGCTGCTGTAGAAAACCTGAGGGAGATTTATTTGAGACATACAGGTAGTGCAAATGCAGTGAAAATAAGTTAAAACTACTTTGATCGTTCTTAATTTCTATTTTCATATACCTCTACATATAATTATTTTTGCTATGAAAATTCATTGTAATCTCAGCAATGAATGTCCTTAATTTTTGCCAGCTTTATCTTTTGTCACTGAAACATCCTATTAATTCCCTTTCCTCTTCTCATCCCACATCACTGACATGGTTACAGCAGCTCTGGTCTTAATTGTTTCTCTTTCACTGTAGGAAATATGCCTTGGTCCACTGTTTTTACCGTGAAACTTGAAAAAATCCTATCTATAATAATTGTAAAATCGTGCCATATATAAATATAATGCTGATTATGTATTTAAGTATTATTTCCAACATCTAAAACAACCACTGTATGATTCAGTGTTTTCAGATGAGTAGTGTTCATGTGAAAGCAAATTGTGGTGAACAACACTCAAAGAGCATTAATGTGTGTGAATCAACTTAAAGAAATAACTGTGGCCTTGGACACACAGACAATCATTCTCTCATGCTACAAAGCAATCATTTTGTCCAAGAAGAGAGAAAAATAGGTTGGAGCAACAATTTGTTCCTAAAAAAAAATTGAATCAGTTAATCAATTGGCAGTATCTATCTGATTTATTTGTGTAATAACATGACTGACAATTTACAGCCTTTGCCAATAAATCTCAAACTGATGATTTGCTGCAGCTATAAGCCATTTATTTTATAAAGATGACCTTTAATCTTTCTGATGATTGATTAATCAGTATATCATAAATAGAGTCATGAAAGGTGAAGAAAAATTTTCTTGATGATGACCAATTTTCTGTTTCTAAAGAGCTTTGCAGGTGTGTCCAGCACTCAAAGAGCTTCCTGAAAGACAGCAGAGGAGCGAAGTGGTGTGTGGTACTGCACTGAGAGAAGATGAAAACAAAAAAATTCTCTAATCCGTTCATTCAAAAAAACACAGTGAACAAAAACAATCCTTCAGTCATAAAGGCCTTGGCTGTTGCCTGTAGTGCTCCTAAATAAGAGGGAGTGTGGATGCTTAACCCCTGGACAGAAGAATGAGCTGTGTCTGTGATTTCAATATTCACTTAACCTCCCCCACTCTAGGGTGGTGATTAGCTACTGTAGTCTATTTGGTAAACATTGTTTTCAGCCCTTCTACCTAATGACTAGGGAGAGAGACATTGCCAGCCCTTTCCCCTAGTCATATGGGGAAGAGTGAATAGCAAGTAAGCATCATCTACAATTCTCAGTCATCGACTAAGTATGTGGGTGCATTTTTCACTGTCTGGAGAGATGTTTTCATTACTTTCTTGCCATCTATGAAAAAGGGGCTCTCCTTCCCATCTAGCTCTCCTCTGTCTTTTCTCCCTCTTTCTCTGAGCATGGTGGGGCACTGAGGTGAGGAAACAGTAACTGCTCATAAAGAGAAAGAAAAGAGAGAGATATACTTGGGGAAAAAAAGAGATATATAATTTTTTTTCATCCACTTGGTTGGTGACAATTTGAATAACTGAATGTCAGAGCCGTTACAAGGAAGAGTGGGGATAAGAGGAGGTGAGCGTTCAATTGGCTCAATTGCAAATCTGAAGCTGTACCCACAGGGCTCCTGAAATATAGGTTCTCCTGTTCCTTTACTCCTGGCCATGCAGATCCCTTGTTCTTGTGGTTGCACAGTCAGTTCTGTCTATGGGCAGGCTGGCTGTGTGTGCCTCAAAAGTTGGCTGCTCACTTCCAAGCTTTATATCATAGAGTGGTTCATAAAGTGCTACCAAAATAAAATTAAGATACCTGACACCTGGTTTTTACTTGATTTATAGAGCTTCAAATGGTTATACCAGAAGTGATAAAGTGAGGAACCAGGACCACAGTGTATTAAAATGCTACTTGTGACTGATAGCTCAGGAAAGCCTGATGATAGCTGGAGAGATGGTCTGTGATTTTATTCCAGGCCTCTATCCCCTTCCTGGACTACAATCTCTTTATCTTTATAAATTGTGTAAGTGGCAGATTTAATAATTCTTCTACTCCTTAGGCACTGTCTGCACATGGACAGTCTTTAGAAATCGTATCTTTGTGACTTACTGATTTGAAAAAAGCTGTTGTGTGCAAACATTAAGTGAATTCAGGCTCTCTAGAAGCTCCAAGTTTCATATACTGGTAAAATACCATTGCTAAGATCTGTTTCTTTCGCTTGTTTTGAAGTATCAAAATGATAAAATACAAGTCAGTTCCCATTCTTCTATTAACCCAGCACTTTGTTCCTACTTAGGCAACTGGATACAGAGAAATAAATCTATTTCCTTCACTTCTCAGGGTAGAGGGGTGAGATACTATTGATGCAGTGCATTCATATCCTGTGGAGAGAAATAAGCTACCCTTATTCTAGGATAAGATCCCTCTTTTGTCTTTGCAGGCAGACAACATTGTGGAGAGGCTGAACATGAGGAAAACAACACACTTCCCAAAACAGCTGTTTTCTAGACTTAAAAAGGTATGTAACCAGTACACTCTTCTCCCCTTACCTAATCTTAATAAGCAATAATAATCTGTTCTGAAATCTTTTAAAAATGGCAAGGTCTTCACATTTGTTTAAATAGACTGTGGGACAGGCCCTATAAACCTCAACTGCTGCAGATGCTTATCTTGCTAACCATTTGAAGACTATTTTAGCAATACAGCTATTATGGGTGAATAAAGCAAATATTCTAGATGCACAGTATTCCAATGCTGCTGTATCCATGCTGTAAGCATTGCATGTACCTTTCTGAGTTTCCCAGTTGTCCTAGCATTACCAATGAGCGGGCAATTCACTAAGGATCTGTGGTCTAACTCCTATAGTAAAGTTGTGCAGCCCAGAGGCTCTACCTCAGGAAGAATGCATACACAGGCTGGATCCAGTTTAGTGACACAAGGGACTGACAGCAATGTTCACAGCCTATAAGACATGAAATCATTTACTCTCAGAAGAAGATTTGACAAGTATAAATTTGCTTGTTCTCGCACAGATGTTATAGGGCAAAAGTCTTCACCATCCAGGCCATAGATACATACCTAAATGTGGTCCACTGAAAATCTAAAAGATTTTCTTCCAAATATAATCATAGAGTGCTTGAAAGTGCCTGTGGGGCTAAGAGAACAAACAGAAGTCAGACCTACTGAGATTTAACAACAAGCTATGTGGAGATATGGTGTTCAGGTCTCTAGGACAGAGGCAGAAAGGGTGCAAGCTACCGAGCTGGGCAGGTGCATGCCCTGAGGGAAAGCAGTGCACACAGAGCGGCAAAACTGAGCTGTGACTTGACACACACCTTTCTCTCTTACAAATATTCAGTCCATTTAGATCTCTGCAATATCAGCAGCCAGTGGGGTGGCTGATCTTTTGTCTTCCCATCTGTCACAGAGTTATCTCGAGATTTGTCTGTACCTGTGGCAGGGGGACAGCAGACCTACAGACCCACCGGCCCAGAAAAGGAGGGGAGGAGCAAAGAGGGAAAGAAATAAGGAAGAAAAACAGCAGCAGCGGTCTAAAGAGGAAAGTTAATTTACTAGTTCTAACAGTAGAAATACAAGTTAATTGGGATTGAAACTAATAAACCAAATAAATGGAAGTGTTCAAAACCAAAGGCCTTACTCTAAGGCTGAAGGCGAGACAGCTAGGGAGCACACGCTGCTGAGATGAGCAGTAAAAGAGAGGGCAGTCTCACGGCTTATAAGCATTTTTATCTTTCCCTCTGAACAGAAAGCAGAAATGCAAAGTCCTCTGGGGTATGCAGTTCTTCTCTTCTGAGAACGAGGTACCCTGAAAGGAACTGGAGCATTGACTCTTTAACTCCTAGTGCTCTACATGATGTTATGATGTGGAATTCTGATAACAAAAATCATAAAGCCATGACACCATCTTAAGATATTTCTGTGACTCACTTTCAAATGGGACAGTTTGATGGCACAATCTTCCCAGATTCTTAAGGCTTTACAGAAACTTATTCAATAACATTTGAATCTCTATTGAATGGCACTCATCACTTTTTTTCATATGTGTCCTAGCAAGTAGTTCTGTTCAGTAATTTGCTGGATCAGTTGCTCTGTTAGAGGATAGATGACAGTATCCCTCCTCTATTCATGATTTACAGCCATTTTTAATCCCATTATTTCTCATATATGTATAATACTTGAAAGAATCAGAAATACCTCTAGCAGGGTTTTGAACTAAAAAGAAATGCAGTACTTCTATTCAGAGGTTAAAACTCACAGAAGGTTTAATTATTATGAATGGTGATGCATCTGAAAGCCTCCACTACAATAGCTGTATTGTTTCATAATTTATGCTTGCTCAAAGACTGAATTTGGTCTGAGAAAATCTGAGTTTCAAACTATGGGTTGACAAAGTCCAATATTTTAAATGTAGGAGGACAAGAAGGGCTGGCCTGAAGTACAATGATCTTTGCAACTCCACCTTCGCTCCAGCAGAGCTTGTTTCCACCGTATAATTAATTCCGTATTTCTCCTCATTTAGCCTGTATTTTTAGTGAAAAGAAATAATATTATTGTCAGTCCCATCAAACAGACGCTGCCATAGGCTCAACAATGCAATGGAGCAAAGCATTAAGAGAAGACAAAATTACTGTATTTTGAAGCTTATATTAAATTGGCTTCCAGAACATTTCAACAGGGACGCCAAGCCAGCCAAAAGCCCTAGCCCGTAACCTTTAATCTTATGGAGTTGAACTCTATTATTTGCCATTAAAATTAGATGTTACTGAGTTGTAACAGATGTCTTCAGCTGACACATTTTTATTATTGAAGAAGTTTAGGTAAATGGAAACTGAGCCCCAAATTTTATTTTGTAGATTATAGGACTGCTGTGCTTTGTGGTTGAAGCTGGCACTCTAAATACAAATTATAAAAGCTTTTAGAAACCACACACTAATCGATGTCTCAGCAGTTCTGCTGAATCACTGTAAGAATGAGGGCTGCCATGAAAAGAATAATTGTGACAACCCGCTACCCAACACACTGGCTCTTTTTTGAACAGTGACTGACACTAGCTATTGGGTCCAGGTTGTACATCTCTGTGGAATTATGTTGATTAATTATTCTGAAGAAGCAAGCAAGGTGGGTAAGACGAAAATCTTTCCAAAGACCTTTAATAAAAACGAGCTGGAAGTTGCATGAAGGGATATGAAAGATTGCTACAAATATGCACCAGCACAGGTGTCTGAATAAAGACAAGAGAGATTAAGATGATCTCTGTATTTATGACAGTTAAATAAACAAGAATGTTCAGAAACCACAGGTGAACCTGTTTCAGTGAAGCCATTTAAGCTAGGATATTGCTTTACTGTGAAAGTGCCCTCTTCAACTTGAAATGTCTAATACAGACCTGAATATATTAATATTCTGCAGAATATGGATATGGTTCCATGTGCCTCTAGCACTGGATTAGAGACCCTGGCTCCAAGAGTGCAGAGATATTCTTTTTCCAATTTAACAATACTACTCAAAGGCACTAGACAGTAAAATGAACTTAATCATTTCAATAACATTCTCCTCTCCCTGAAGGTACAAGGAGAACAGACACTTAGATATATGGATCATGTTTGCTTTGTGAACTTTTCAGGAAAGAGTTTGCTGCTTCTCCTCATTTTGCCTTAAGGCATGCTATTTCAGTGATGGTAGATGTAAAGGCATAATTAAAAAAAAAAAAATGCAGAGTGTCTTTCCAGTGTTCTGCTTTCTGAAAGTACTTCATTGTAATAGTAATGGTAGTGAGAAATCTGGACTTTATGAGCCTTGAATGATATTGTGAATGTTGTAGGAAAAAAAAAATCTTTCATGCTTTTAGAACTACTTTTGTTACCTTCATAACCAACCTTAAATTACAGAGCATGCTGTAAATTATGATGATGTATAAGGCACATACTTCTCCGATAGTATTAAAAATGGAGTATAATAATAAAGCTTACATAACAGGGAAAAATCTCTTGATTTTCCTTTTAAAGAACTGTTATCATGAAGATTGGGAAAATAAGTTTGTGAGGGTATTTGTGAAGTAAATAACCATGAACACGGGGTGTAGGAAGGATCACTGCCCTAGGGAAATGTTTCTAACTTTTCCCCATTGTACCCCCCACCAATCAAGGACGCAGTTGCTGCATGTGAACCTCATGTTACTCTGGCAGAGTAATTAAAATCATCATTTTGCAACTTGACACAATTGTTGTTTCTAAATGCCATGGTAGAAAGAACAGAAAATAATGTACTTTCCATCTTTAATTATCTTCACCATGCAAGAGCTTTATGCAGAAAGATATGCCACTTCTGTACTGCTTTAATAAACACTATCTACTGTTTTTAAACTGAAAACCAGTTCTGACTTGGAAGAGTTTGTAAAGGATGTGTTTGTCAGGAAGCATATTTCAGTGTGCTGAAAATTGCTTTAGGAAACATTTATTTTCTGAACAGTTTATGAGCAATGGCTTTGTAAGTACATATTAGATGTAATCTGCCTTATTTCCCTGTATCTGGTACATGGGACCATACACTCCAGCTGCTGGTGTTTCTAAATAGACTTGACTCATAAATCCATGACCTGAAGAAATTATGGCTTGAAGAATGTATTTCCAAGAGCTTCTGTATTGTTATCCAGTTCTACTAGTTAGACTCATAATTTTTTTTTCTCTCTTCTTATGAAATGCTCCGTTCATTGTAGACTGAAGTTTAATTTATGATGGCATAATTTTATTTTTATCAATAGCAGGAAACAACTTTGAAAAACTAAGTGTTTTACTTAGTATGTGCATTTTGCAGCAGGGTAAAAATTAGGACATGTTCAACACGTTGCTGTAACTTCTGGAATCAAATGGAGATATAGACTTTACCCTTTCTTTTAGTGCCTTTGAGACATCTAGAGCAGGAAAAGGGAAGGAAAAAAGGAGCACAGCTGTTCTTGCAGAGGATGTCAGCATTTGAATACTTGTCTTCTCTCAGATACGAGCTCTTCAATTACACTAGGACCTCTATGTTGAAGAAGATCTGGCCTAAGGCAACTGAAACTGGGTCATACTGGGGTGGAGGAGAACTCTGTTAAATCTTTCGGCTATAAGAAATTGCTGATTTTAACTTCTGAATAATTAGTAGCTGGGTAAGCAAGAGGCAGCTTCGGGTTGTGCGTTCCATGTTAGGACAAAAGGAGGTTGCTGCCCTTGGCTTTTCTGGCTTTTTCTCTCAGCACCTAAGAGTGAACAAGGAGCAGAGTATTGGCTGCTTAGTTCTGCAGAAAGCAAGCAGGCCCTTCCTCTGCTGTTTCATCTTCCCTTCTCTTATTCACAAGGAGATTGAGAAAGAACAATATAGAGAATAAAAAGTAACATGAGATGCAGAAGTGCTGCTGACTACTAAAATCAGAGCACTTGTGGGTTATTAGAGCTGAGCTGTGAGCAGAACCAGGGAAGCTGAGGCAATGAAAAACAGCAAATAGTTGACTAAGGCAAGGAGCTTGGGGATGACAGAGTCATAGTGGAGCTGTGGGGGATGATACAGAGGAGGTGATGTCTTCCAGTTCCTAAAGTTGAAGAGAAGACATCAGTTCCTTTTTCAAACACCTTCCTGAGCTTCCTATTAAACAAGATTTCTGCTTTTGCTTATATTAAAGGAACGATTGTGTTACCAGAGCAATTAATTGAATTTGGAGATCTTTTGGTGTGAGAAGGATGAGTGAGTTTGGGTGAAGCTGTCTTTGCTGTGGCCACGGTGGTCCTGAGAAGTACTGCACCCACAGCCCTTTCCTTGTTGCCTCAGCACAGTGCACAACTTGGCTGAAAAGACCACTGCTTTTGTCTGAGCTGAGCTTCTGTTTTGCTTGTGCTTTTTCAGTGCTCTGGGTATTGAGATGCTCCTCTCCTCCTCAGATTAATTTTACATCTGTTCATGATTTGCTTTCACTGGATTTAGGTTAAAGCCTTCTTAATGCTTAAGTCCAAATTCATTCAATAGTCTGAATTTACTTTATATTAATTGAGCAATAAATTGGCCATTAAGGTAGACACCAGGTATCTTTCTGCAGAGGAAGAAATGAAAAAGGACAATTATCGGGGCACAAAAGGTTTTACCTGCACATAAATAGTCTAATTAATTAAGAATATGATTGTATGCTTATATATATATTTTTTTTAATTCTAATTTCAGTTTTTAAAAGTAGTTTTAATTGTCAGGTTAATCATTAATAATTTAAAAACACTGATAGGCAGGCACTGTATCCACCGAGATATTTTAAACCCCTGTGTATTTTTTAATTGCTTAAAAAATAAGTAACAGCACTCCTTTCTGCCATCAGCTGAAGAATGCAGAAATAACTGTATGTAAAGGCCATACATACAATTAGCAGTTCAACACTGCACATATACAAAGAGAATTAAAGTTGAGCATACAGCCCTACATTTGTCATTTTCTGACTTTTCAGTGCTAGAATGTGTAACCTGAACGCTTGTCTTTTAAGGTAAGTTTCATAGGGAATATGCTTAAGTTTTCTGTTTCATGACCTAGTTCCTTTGTTCAGAAGCCTCAGTGCTGAGGTAAATTGTCAGAGCCCTGACAGCTGGCACAACAGAAATGCTGGCATTTTTTTAAGCTTATCTCGTAGATTAACTCCTCAAAGTGCTTGCACACTTGAATGGCAGACCCTTCCAGATTCCACTTTATCACAGTCAGTGCTTTGACTTTTACCTTCACTGAACAGTGATTGCTCAGAATTCATTTGCTCTCTGCCAGGTTTTTCAATATATAAAGCTGATTTTCTATCCAGTTATTTCTGGAAATGTGTTTTTCCTTAGCTAGATTTTAAGAATTGCAATTCATTTGACACCCTGGCTGGGAAGAGTAGCAGGGTAGCTAAAGGTTTCAGTAGTTCTGAAGACTGCCTGTAGAGGTTTAACATGAATTGCTGTAAGATGATAGATGAAATGTTTTTTCAGGTCAAGGCTAAAGTGAAGGAAGAAATGGAAGTATGGATGTAATTGTGAAATGCGTATCACAGTCTCAATTGCAGCAGTATGTTCTCATAGTCTTTCAAGTCAGAAAACCAATGGCAATTCTCATTAGGTAAGAATTTACCCTATGGTCCAAAGTCATTAGTAAAGTGCTTTGTCTAATATCAAATTAGTGTTGGGAAGGGAAAGCTTACATTGCCTGTAAAACATGCCAAAGCTACAGATGACATCATATTTGTTCAAGTGTTATTTCCTTTTCAGAAAGTAACAAAATAAATGGTAATTCAATTTTTATTAGTACCCTGTGTTTTAAATGATACTTCATGTACTGTCAATCTTGTTTTAAAAGAATTAAGCAGACAGTGGGTCACTGTCCCATTTTCAGGTATATGACAATTCCTGCTCACTATAGATGTGCAAAATCCTGGTTTGGCAGAAAAAGAGATGAAGTGACTGAAGGAGCTGGTGCTGTTGAAAGCCCATAATGTTAGTTTCCTTCGTATTATATTTGCATTGCAAAGCTTCAAAGTATTTTGGAAACACTACTTTCATTGAGGTTGTATGCCAGCATATTTGAGAATTATAGCTAATGCCATTTTCACTGACCACAGGTCAGTGGTATTTTTAGTGAGTATAATGGTGCAGGTAAAATGTTAATTAATTTATGACTTAAAACTACTGTGAAAATAAAGTAAGTTTCATTCAGTGCAGTCACCTATTTATACTGAGATTGCCTGAGAGAAAAATATGCCTTTTTCCAACAAATCCATCAGAACTTTTTTCTTCCCCTCCATATCTGTTTATTCACACAATCAATGGATCTATAAAAGTGACTATATTGGATGATGCTAATACGTTTTCTCTGCTTGCAACAGCTGCCTCATTTACTGTATTTTCACAGATCTAATAACAATATTGTAATATCTTTATTCTTAAAAGCTGTGCTAAAATAATTTTAATGACTTAATTCTTGTGTATGCTGTTTTATAATTCGTATCTGAGTTGAATATATAAGAAGAATGTATAACTATTGTAGAGTGTCCAAAGGAGGGTTAAGAAATCTGTCTTCTTGATTCATCTCTACATTCCACTTCTCTTCCATTTAAATTCTCTCTTGCCAAACATTTGATCACCAAGGCAGTGTTGATCCAGTGGTGAACTAGATGTGAGAAATGATCGGCTCTAAAACTAACCCCCGAAAAGCCTAGCCAACTTTCAGCTTTCCTGCTCACTACATGGTTGTGCAAAATCCTGGGTTGGCACAGAGAAAGATGAAGTGGTGATGTTTAGTATGGGGAAGAGGAGGCTGAGGGGACACTTATTGCTCTCTTCAGATTCCTGAAAGATGATTGCAGCGAGGGCAGAGTTGATCTCTTCTCGCTGCTGACAGGTGACAAGACAAGGGCAAATGGCCTCAAGTTGCACCAGGAGAAGATTAGGTTGGGTATCAGGAAAACCTTATTTACAGTAAGGGTTGTTAAGCACTGGAATAGGCTCCCCAGGGAGGTGGTTGAGTCACCATCCCTGAATGTGTTTAAGAACTGTTTGGATGCGGTGATCAGGACATGATTTAGTGGAGGGTTGTTAGAGTTCAGGTAGTATGGTTAGGTTGAGGTTGGACTTGATGGTCTTGGAGTGACTTGATGGTCTTTTCCAACCTGAGCAATTCTATGATCCTATGATTCTAACCTTTCTACTCGCCTCCCAAACAGAGCAATTTGTGTGTCACTAGGTGCAAAGACATAAGGTGAGCTATATACTCCTTTAAACTGAGCAGTAGATGTCCTGCCCAGGCAGGCTGAGTAGCACACTAAACTTGCATTTGGGTTTAATACATTGATTATGATTTCTTTGTTTGAACTGTGCAAGTTCATTACTGAACTAGTAAAATAGCTCTTTAATCTTTGCACTTTTTAATTTTTGCTTTGCCCATCAGTATTGCTCTCACCCTTTCAACCCAGCTGACATTCTAACCAGGTCTGAATGCATTACTCTGCTGAAATTTGAACAGAAGGCTAATTCCTAATCAAAATAGGCACTAATTTCTTTCAGCTAAAATTATCATCATTCATTGCAAATTTACTCTCCTTGAGCTATGCCAACATGTAGGATTTTTTAGCATTTGGAGACAGCTTTCTATATATATCAGATTAAATAATGTACTGTTGTCTTTTTATTTCTGCTGCATATTTTCATGAAAAAAAATAGCCTTAAAGACTTACTAAATAAGTATTACTACTGCTACAGAAATGTTTAAACTCTTGTAGGTTCACATACCAATATCAGATTGTTCCATAAAAAAGGAAGAATTCTCTGAAAAAGCAGAGAAACTAAATAACATGACACATTGTTTATCTCTTTCTTGCTGAAACATATCATCCATAGGGAATACAGAGCTTTCAGTAAAAAGACACTGTTTAGGTGCCAGTGGAGATCTTTATTCCTGCACCCAAAGGGTATTGTTTTATAAACATTGTAAAGGAGACACTTGATATTACGAAAATGACACACCTATCAGCCACCCTAGCAAACTGGGCTTCCCAATTGGTGTGATTATATATTTTACATAGCATTTGTGATCTTCTGGATGTCATTGCATGTATGCCTACACACAAACTTTGTCTTCAGAGCTTCTCAGCTACAATCATGTTTTATAGCACCATCTGTTCAAAGGATGGGTTCCACAGATTTATAATAATGCCATCAGGCAAATAGCTTTGCAAATTGCAAATATGGTTAACGTATACACAGAAAAATACAAACATTAAACACAGCAATTATGCATCTTTTTCCAATCTTGAAATGTGTAAGTGTCTGGGTAGAATTACTGTTTTGTAGAATTTACTGTTGTTGAGGTGCAGTGCATATCTATGTGCAAACAGAATTTGGAATGTTTGGTTAATAATGATTTTTATTCTTTCGTTTGGTAATTTCTCTTACAAGAAGCAGGAAATATCTAGTCTAATGTTACATTCTTTACCTGTAAAATATTGTCTATCATGTAAGTGAAATCATTGAAAATATTAGGGAAAAAAACACATGAAAGCAAATCATCTGCAGCCAAAGTGTCTGCTCAAAATAGTTTAGCTTTGGGGTTATTTTAGTTTCATGGAGCTTTTTAAGTGGAAGAAACTGCAAAGAGAGGAAAATAGCTTGGAGTAAGATACATAAAACTGAACTTCTGCCCTCATTCATTTGAACTATGTTAAAACAGTAAAGTATTTTTCACTAGGATGTTTGGATAATCCTTTCATGTCTGCACAAGGTATGTAATACATATCCGGTTAACTGGTAGTCTGGGAAATGATCTAGATAGTAATATGAGAGAGTGGTGTGATGTTTTCTAAATCCAGTAGAATCATGAATGCCAAATCACAAAAGGCAAGTCTGTATTCCACTTGACAATAAGATGATCTTAAATGCTATAATTAAAAACAAGAGTTACTTTCATTAAATACTGAACCCCCATTGTGCCAATTATCCTCAAAATGCTTTGCATAATGCTTGTGAATCTATAATATTTAAAGATATATAATGAAGCATACTGTAAAGACAGTGAGGGACAAAAGAATTATTCCAGATGTTCTATGGTTTCTGTCAACTGAAGTTTAACACTTAAGATAAAATATGAATACTTACACAACCATATCATCAACTGTGACTGCTGGTAAATTTTGGAAGTCAAACAAGTGCATTAGGTAAGTTGCTATATGTAAAGGATATAATCACTTCTAAATCTATATTGTTTCCCAGGCCAAGCACTGAAAAAAAGGATGTAGTATCAACATGCAATTGCTTTTTTTGATGTAACCATCACTCACAGGAGATAGTTGCAATGCAGGCTTGGTGTCTGGAGCTGAGTATAGCTGTTCAGGACACACAGCAGCTGTCTTCTATTGTTTCTTCTGAAGGAGAACCTCCTTTTTCAGATGATGCACAAAGGCAGAATAAAAACACAGTCCCTTCCATAGGTCTTAAACACTCACAAAGGTGATAAAATGCATGCCAGAAAACTGAGAGGCTTTTGTGATGTTTTATATAAAGCTCCTCTGAAGAACAAGCATCTATGATGTAGAAAGCATTAAATTGTTCCAGGAACTAAAAGCTACTGTCATAATCTCAGTAGACTCAAGAGGCAACATTTTCAATACTGGTAAATAAATGATGGATAAGGTAGGAATGTACTTGAAAACAAAATCAGCTTTTGGTATAATAGGGTAGAATCAGGGGTGTAAAGAATTACCCTTGTTATGAGCTTTCTTGATAACTGATAGAAAACTCCAAGCTACCTGCCCCTATCTGTTCCTCTGTAAAAGACGAGAAGTTACTATCTGAGGAGAACATAGGCTTTAGCCATGTAACAGTGCTTAAAGGAGCATTAAGACTATCTCGTTCAATCTTTCATGCTGTCACAGAATCACAAAATCACAGAATGGCCCGGGTTGGAACGGACCTCAAGGATCATGAATCTCCAACCCCTCCCCCCCATGGGCAGGGCCACCAACCTCCACATTTAATGCTAGACCAGGCTGCCAGGGTCCCATCCAACCTGACCTTGAACACCTCCAGGGACGGGGTATCCACAACCTCTCTGGGCAGCCTGTTCCAGCAGCTCACCACTCTCTCTGTAAAGAGCTTCCACCTAAAATCCAACTAAATCTTCCCTCCCTCAACTTAAAACCATCTCCCCTTGTCCTGCAATTATCTACCCTTTCAAAGAGTTGATTCCCCTCCTGTTTGTAGGCTCCCTTTAGGTACTGAAAGGCTGCAATGAGGTCACCCTGAAGCCTTCTCCACGCTGAACAAGCCCAGCTTCCTCAGCCTGTCTTCATAAGGAAGGTGCTCCAGCCCTCTGATCATATTTTGGCCCTCCTCTGGACTCTCTCCAACAGCTCTGTCTTTCTTGTATTGGGGGCTCCAGACCTGGACACAGTAGGCCTTTACACAGTTCCAGACAGATAGTGGGAGAATGGTGACCTTAGCTAGAACATGTTCAGAAAATAAGTAGCAGGAAAGAAGGTCTTTGGGTGACGGAAGAGAAACAATATTGTGAAAATGAGCAAAATCAGTATTTGTGTGATGCAGACATTCCCAGTGGTGAGGCGGAAGAGACCACGCATGTCATGGTAGCACCAATGCATGCTACGGTAACACAAGGCCCCTGTGGCACCCAGGGAGTTATAGATTTTGTTCCTATCACAAGTGAGAGTGGGAATGAAGCCCCTGAGATAAAAGATGAAAGGCTGTAACCTGGCTCACAGCTGTCATAACTGTATAAGGCCAGGCAGCCAACATGGAACATGGTGAGGCTCTTGTGTCAGATAAGACAAGCTCCCTTCCCTTGGCTCAGCCCTCATTTTCCACTGCTAGTAAGCCCATTGTCAGCTTGTGCTCCAGTAACTTGCTTGTAAATCTTGCCATCAACCCTACTATTGCTCTGTACTCTTCTGTCATTTCTTATTTCCAGGCTTATGTGCTTTTGGCTATTCTGTACTGCATGAGGCCTTTGTGTTGTTTTTTTTTTCTTAACTATTATCAAAAGGAGCCTGAACCCAGAAGATGCCAAAAGACATCAGTTTCCCTTGTCAGTAGTGTAAACTGAGTGTGCTCCTTCTGAATTTGACAGAACACTGTCAGGATAGGGCCACAAGTATGCACTCATCCAAATCCAAAGCTTACGGGGCAAAGATCTGCATTACATTTTCACCAATGATTAATATTATGTTTTAAAATGAAATTTCTCCAGGAACACTGAATTTTGAGCTCATAGGGAATGTACTTCTGTGGTGGATTAACCCCTGAATGCAGCTCAACACCATGCAGCTGCTCATTCATTCTCCTCACATGAAATGGGGGACAGAATCTAGAGGTAAAAGTACAAGAAGTCATAGGATGAGATAAAGGCAGTTCATTAAGTAAAGCAAAAATTGTGTGCACAAGCAAAGCAGGACAAAGTATTCATTTGCTAATTCCCATCAGTGGGCAGATGCTCAGCCACTCCCAGGAAAGCAGGGCTCATCAAGTGTAATGGTTTCTTGGCAGGACAAACATCATCAGTCTGAATGTTCTTTTCCTTCTTCCTCCATTACCCCAGCTTTTATTGCTGAGCATGATGCCATATGGAATGGGACATCCATTTGGCCAGTCTGGGTCATCTGTCCTGGCTGTGTTCCCTTCCATCTCCCTGTTCACTCACAGCTCCTGGCTGGCAGGGCATTACAAGAAGCAGGAAAGTCCTTGGCTCCCTATAAGAACTTCTCTGCACTAAAATAATAGTATGTTATTGCCACTATTTTCATCATAAATCCAAACCACAACATATACAATCCCTATGAAGATAATTAATTCTATCCCAGCCAACACACTGCCAACTTTTTTCTAGAATTGGGCTTACTATGTTGACTAGCTCAGATTAACTCCACTGCAGGCAACCTAAATGAGTCTCATTCACTGAATCCATTATAACTTAAAGAAATGGTTGTAAAGGCCTTCTTCTTTAAAATGATGCTGATTATTATTCTTTTTATAGAATCTTCCATGCATCTTCTCCCTCAGATTGGTTTGCTTTTTACTATCTCCCATCAGCAAAATTAACACAGTTATCATTGTTTCCTGAGGTATCAAAGCTTAATTTCATTTAAATGGAAAAAAGATAATTTAATACATTGCATACAGTAGCATTCAGGTTGGTACATTTTAACAGTGGCTGCAGTCCATTTACAGAGCTATGAAAGTGGAAATGTTTGGTATATATGTCTTTAAACATGTGATGAATAAGTCCTTAAGAACAAGAACCTTCACATCATGTACAGATTATTTTTGCATGTGTGAGTGTGTTTAGACAAATGTCTGCATGCATTTCTCATTGTGATATGATAATAGCTCTGAAATAGCACTAGCACAACTGCCTGGTACTAGACAGTAGGAATGTGTTGGATTGTCTGTGTTGTGAGTGCACAAATGTCCTGTTGCATTATGCCAAAATACTTTTCACAAGGAACCTCACTGCACTTCTCTGAGTATCTGAAAAAAATTACGAGAAGTATGAAGTACAATTCATGGAGTACATAAGAGAAATGCCTACAGAGCATGGCAGATCTCGAGGAAATGTGGATGTTTTTAGTACTGTCATCCATCACCATAATGAGTGCCAAAACTCCTTTGAAAATTAGCTGTCTGTGATTAGGCAGGTTTCAGAGAGCAGGTTGTTTCTGTATCTGATTCTGAAATATATTAATATGAATGTTATGCTAATTTGTCTACTTTTGACCTAGAGCTTATCTCAAAGATTCAAGAGGATATTGCCTCATTAACTAATTCACTTACAAAGTAAAACTACCCTCACCTTCTCACTTCATTAGATGGAATGAATTGTCACTTTTCTTCTTTTAGGGTAGAGTGAATAAACAGGAATCCTTCAAGATGAGTTGCTTCTTTCAACCTCAAGTACAATTGTCTTGTGCATATACAGTAAAGGTATAAAAATTAGTATTCAGCTCCAATTCTCTCCAGTCTATGTGTTAGTGTTCTGATGAGTTTTGGAGTTTCTGTTCTGTCTGAGAATTTTAGTGATGAGGTAAGGCAGACGGAAGTCAGCTTGATCTTCATAAGCCAGGTTGACCTCACAGGACAGAGAAGCACAAAAATGTTTATTGTGAAACTGAATAAATGTTTCTATCATAGAAAGGGTATGTGTAAAGCAAGAGAAAATGCAGACACCTTTTTTATTTATCCCAGACTGACCAAAGCAGGAATTCATATTATTGCATTTCTGGAGGACAAAAATAATCTCTTTCAAAATGAACATCAGGCTACATTTATTTTTAATATAATGTGATTTCTGCATTTTCTTGCCATTACAGAGAGGTTTCCTCCCTGTAATCAATGACAGAAGTTAGCTAGATTGTATTAAAGTCCTTCCTCCTACCTGCCTTCACATGAAGCTGTGGACATGTTTACTAGAGAGGGCTGTAAAGTGGAATTTGTAGAGATAATCTGATCTACATTTACCTAAAATCTGGATGTGTGGAATCCATTTATTCTAGTTTGAAAATTGAACTTTTTATTAAAAATCTAAAACAAAAACTAGAGAAAAAAGAGAAAATAGAGAAAAAAGGAAAAATATAAAATGTTAGGATGAAAATTCAATTTGAATAATCACACAGAAGGCTTTTATTAGTGTTTTGTCACTATTGTTAAAAGTAAGGTGTGCCAATAACGTCTTTAAATCTTCTTTATCTTTCTGAACCCATTTCGGAGCCAAATTATTACGCAACTAGACTGCTTCCTTACTGCTACTTCTGACTTAAATGTCCAATATCCTCAGTGATCCCCTAGTCTTTTTCAAGGCGATATCTCTAGCATTTGATATACACCTAATTTTGATTTACTTCTGGCAACACTCAAAGAAATCCAGGGACTAGTATCTTAGAAGTCACTAAGTGCAGACCTGCTTCCTAAACTGGAGTGATTGCTTCTATCATTTAATTTACCTCTGTGAATAGCTCAAAGAAGATTAAAATGATTCCTTCTGCCCAACTGAGATATAGAGCTTGGCTGAAATATGTCTCTGACCTCTTCAGCTGATCTGTAATATGGAAGCTAATAGCCCTTATAACTGTTCTCCTGCCTAGTGTAACTGCAAAGACTGTACTTCTTCATACATTTTGAGTGGTGTGGTGTGCCTTTTCTTCTTTCAATCTGAGTTAAAACAATATAACCTTCTGAGGATAATTTCTCATCTCACCACCTCAATCCCAGCAAATATGGCTTTGTTTTTTTCTTTCTTACAGCAGTGTGGCTAATGTGAGTAGTTTGAGTGTATGTCTTAAAGATTCCAATGCCTGCCTTCAGTCATGAGATATTCTCAAGCGACTGAAATGCCTTGTTGAGCAACTCAGCTATCTCTGAAAAGGTAGGGGAAAAGGTTCAGAAGCAAGTCTCTGTAGAAGAGTTTAAAGATATTTGGTTAAGCCCACATATGGTTTTGAACCAGGGGATCAAATACTTCCTGTTTCCAGCTCTGTAATACTTAAAAATCCTGGAGATGTTTTGAATCAGAAATTCTGCCTCATCTCAAGTAGTAACATAAACTTCCAGGCAATATTTTCATAATTATATTTTGTCCACAGATTACTCATGAATAATTCAAGAACCAGGAAATCTATGTTGGTGTACCTGGGAGAAAATATGTTCCCCTGCTCTGCCCTGAGGGCAAATTGTAGCATATGTAATGCTGCTCTATGGGAATACTAATATTTTCTAATTTTGTAAAACATGGCTCTTATCCTGTTAAGAGTCTTTGTAGTGTAGCAAAGTAAATGGTTGAAGGTCATTATATGAATGATAAATATCATGCCATATAGATAGCAGCAGAAGCCATTGATGGAACTGGAGCAGTGCTTATCTACGTATGCTACAACATTGTTATTTATATTTCGGATAAAAACTAAATTATTGGTATATCCTCTTAGCTATTCCTTTCTCCATAGGCTCACATATTTCTCATGGCTTTTATGGCAAAGAACAACAATGCTAAAAGATAGGAAGATATAAATCTTATTTGGATCACGAGAAAGAGAATATTTGCATTTTTTTGTTGTTGTTACTAAGTTTTAAGATACTGTAAAGCAGAAATGTAAATACTGTTGCAAATTAATCTTTTCTTAAAAACAACAAAAAAAAAAATTAAAAAAAAAAAAAAACAGACAACAAAAAATAACAAAATAAAACACACAGTAAGTAGGTAACATAAGAGCAAAGTCTGAGTCCTGGCTTGGCAGCAGTCAGTTAGTGTTTCAGTCTCAGACATTATGGCAAAATCTGCCAGAGCAGCCAGGGGTAATATTTGCTAAGGAGTCAGTCAGATGTCAGCTTCAGCTTCTTAAAATTGCTGTACTAAGAAAGATGGCACAAATCTGATTCTTTCATTATTTACAGTTCACAAAAATTTGTGCTATTTTTATGAGCTGTTCGCTATATAATATTTGTATTGCTGCATTCTGGAATGCAAACTTTTGAATGATACAACAATTAATTAGATGCTATTTTCAGGAGGTGTGGAGGGGAGCTGGTGATTGATGGAGGGAGTCAGTAGTGTTTCTCTTAGCAAAGTAACAATGCCTGGTACTTGTTATCTTTCTATTTCTTCTTGCTGCTTTGCAATATGTTCTAAGGAGCAGACGTTATTTGCTATAGAATCTTAAATGTCTTTATTGACAAATAGCAGGAGACAGACCCTCAGGAAGAGTGGCTTCATTAGCATGCAGCTTATACTATTTTTCAAGAATATATCTGAGTCTTTACACATTTTTTTTGGAACACTAAAATGTTGATAGTAAATGACAGTGGGAATAAGTGCAGCTGGCAGGATAAAACCAATGGTTTAAAAAGTCTCAATCTGTTTTCTTGATCTGTTTTCACCAAGTGTGATATAGTCTTAAAAGCTATACATTTTGAAAGATAGATGTAGTATTTATAGTACTGATTTTGACATTTTCTTTTGCCAAGGAAGGGCAGAGAATTTTATACTGCACAGTTTACAAGCAAGTATCACAATGTTCTTTTCCAAAGAACTGTTACTGGGCAAAGACAGAAGCTGTGAATGTGACTGCAGTGATAACTGCTTCGTTTGAAGTTCTTGGCTTTATTTTTAGAGGCCTATTTGGTTTAGAGTCTTTAAAGGTGCAAAAGATCATTGGGGAAGGAAGATGGGAGGAATTCTTGGCTTTCCTTCACTCATGTGGACTATTATAGTCCATGTGCTCAGCAAGGAACAGGAATGGTTCCAAGGTTTTCCCAGGAGTCACACTCCACATAGGCAGCCACCCATGTCAAAAGCCATGGGTAAATAGTGAACTCATGCCTGCTAAAACGCCTTTATTCCCCCCCCCTTTTCATATAGCTGAGAGCTCCCTGGCATTATTCTTCTCTCTCAAGTAGAGTTGAAGAAGAAAAAGCTACTATTATGGCCGTTTCTAGCTGTGAAAAAATCACACCATGAAGGGATAAAATCTGTTTTGCTCTAGGAGACAATAATCCCCATCAATAGGATCTGTGGGCTATTATCTAGGAACAGCTGCCTGTGCATCTTCCAGACCAGTTCCTTTCTATGACAGCCAAGTGAAATCAAAGTCCTCCTTGAAATCTCCTCTGATGAATTTACATTAAATCTGCAGGTCATAGATTTTTCATCTCATCTCTCCTCACTTGTTCCCAATATAGTTTACCTATTTCTGAGTGCAGCACAGCAGCCATTCAATCTGTCTTTTCCTCATTTCCTCAAAGATTCTTACCTTCCTCTCCACACCCCCTGAAGCTGTCAATTTACCACAAGTCTCTCTCTGAATCTGTATCTGCTCTAACTTCCATGAAATAATAATTCTTTATGTCAAAATAGGCATCTAGCGTTGTTATTAATCTAAGATCTAAACAAAGCAAAGAAATAAAAAAGGGACAAGATCAGTATCAATTCTGAAAACTGTTATATATTTATTCTCAAAATAAGTATAAAATGCGTTTTGTGCCTTTCTGCACATGAATGCATAGGTTTCTAGAGAACACCATCAAAAAAAAAAAAAAAAAAAAAAAAGACGTTAGTAACTTTGCCCTATGGATTAGCTTAAAAAGATGATAGTAAATCAGGAAAAATCTTACAAGGCAGCTGATTCAAAGATAACTTTTCTCATTATTAAGAACATTTTATCACCATTAGAGGAAAAGAATATTGACTACTCAATTCCATTTTCTAAAAATCTTGAACAAACGTGAATGTAGAATGTTTTTTAAGGATTATCACCTTGCCTCTTCTACATTCCTTCTAAAATCAAGCTTCTAAATATTAAGATTAAATAATCTATTAATAGTCTGGAGAAATCTGAGGCTTTCTGTAAACACATCTTGCTATTCTGAGATGAATGAACACAAAGGGACAGAGAGCTCTGCAAACACTGAGGTCTTATGCTTCTGTTTATATATAAGCTGCATCTTCAGTGTTCAAAGAGAATGGCTGCTCACACCAGTGAAAATAGGAAAAGGCCCTTTTTGTGTATATACAAGTCATGACACAACAGTTCATCCTGTCTATAAGGTACAAATTTCACAACTTTCATTTCACTGACTGACTAAGAGGAATTTCAAGCCCTTTCTACATTTCTTCATCTATGAAGCTCAGTACTTCTCCAAGTCTATCTCTTCAGAACAGTATTCTATATTTTATTAATCTTAGTTCCAGTTGAATTCAGTCTTGACCACTGAGTTCAAGGTTATTTTCTGCAAGTAGCTCTTCTTTATTGCCCTTGTCACTTATCAAAACCTCCTCTAAAAACAGCATAAAATCTTATCTTGCTGACTCAGTAGACATTTGGTGAATAAATCTGTTTACTGTTATGACCTCAAATATCTGCCGTTTATAATTGTACTTAAAGTTAATTACTTAGTCTTTATCTGTTACCCTATTTCTTTTACTTTCACATTTTTCTTTGTAGTGCATATTGTGCATAATACACAAGTCGCGTATTTTCTGAGTACTGTATTGTGCAGCTTTGCTATCAGTGCTATAAATAAACTTCTTTGGATTTTCTTTCACATTTCATTGAAAATTAAATTTTAAATTTAATGTTTTATTGCTGATGCTTGTTGGTGATTATAATTTCCGGACAGTTTCTCCCTTTCTTCCCTTCACTTTTAGAGACTCAGAGCTCCCAGGAGTCTACAGTCATTGCAGTACTGTCCAAAAACTATAACGATACAATAGGGATTTTAATAGCTGAGGCTGACCATCACAGCATAAAACAAACAAACAAACAAACAAACAAACAAAGACACAAACAAAAAACCTCAACCAATTAAAATGAAACCCTCCAAATCTTAGTTATATTTCTGTTTCCTTAGAATCTCCTTCTCATTATATTATTATCTCATTTTGCTACCTGGATACCTCATATTAGTTCACAAACAGCAGAGATTTTTCTCACTGTCCTAATCAATTTCTGTCTTCCAGCTCATTGACACTCCCTTACTCATAGCTGAATCCCTATTTACCTGTTTGGTTTTTTTTTAATATACTAAACCCAGGTGGGGTTATGGCTGATTTTTTTTTCTTTTTCTTTTTCTTTTTTTTTGTAGCCTTCTTGAACTACTACTTTGTTTCGTTTTGTCATTTAAACTTCATTAAATACTACTTAGTTGGATAATTTATTTTTGATTTGCTACCTGGCATTTATGCGAAGGTGTCTTTGTTGGCATTTCAGATGGAGACCTGGACTCCTGGGACCTGCATTTTTTAATGAGCAGCTTGAATGAATATGTGGTAAGCATATACTAAAAATAAATCACTAGAATGAATTTAGAACTGTCTTGTTATGAGTATTTTTTTCCTCCAGGCACCTTCCCTATTTTTTGCAGACAGACTAGCTTTACAGTCACTCTCAGTGTGATTGTAACTCAGAGTGGCAAATCTGAATGTAATGCTTCTTCTTCCTAAACAGTTAAGATTAGAGCTGTGTACAATATTTGGAATTGATGATTTTTTAGAATTAAGAACATTTTTATGAAGATTTCTCCATTATATTCAAACCTGGCCAGCACAGATGCAAACTAAGAAGCACATGCCTCTTACAGTGCAAGGCCTCAAAGGGGAATGCATAGCTAATTTGGACAAAGAAAAATAAATTTAAATTCAAATGATCATGCTCTATCATAACAATTGTCCACAAATTCTCCTCTCCTCTCCTCTCCTCTCCTCTCCTCTCCTCTCCTCTCCTCTCCTCTCCTCTCCTCTCCTCTCCTCTCCTCTCCTCTCCTCTCCTCTCCTCTCCTCTCCTCTCCTCTCCTCTCCTCTCCTCTCCTCTCCTCTCCTCCCCTCCCCTCCCCTCCCCTCCAGTCTCCTCATCTCTCCCCTTCTCCTTTGTATTTTTTATAGTGTAGAGTTCAGAAAATGGACTCAGAGTGGTGAGGTGTTGGAACAACCTGCCCAGAGAGGATGTGAATGCTCTGTCCCCAGAGGTGTTCAAGACCAAGTTGGATGGAGCTCGAGGAAACCTGATCAGCTATCAGATCTGGAGGCTGGTGGCCCTGTCTGTGAAGAAGGGTTGGAACTCAATGATCCTTGGGATCTTTTCCAACCCAAGCCATTCTATGACTGTGTAGGTATGTGGAAAAATAACCCAAAACAATGTAGTGATAATGAGGAGGATAAGGTAGAATTCCTAAGAGAGCAGAATCCCTCTGATTCTGTTTTCTGAAGTTAACCTCTTCTACGAGGTTAGACTTTTTTCTAGATCAAGCATTGTTAGAAAAGCAGTAGCCCAAGGCATTTGGTTCAAGAAGGCACATCATGAAATCAGGAAGACATAAAGAGAAAAATGACTGAGGAATTTAAATTACAAAGGCTTGTTGGTAGTTGCAACTGAGCTTGTTCAATGTAATGTAGTCAGATGTCATATGTGAACAGTGTGTCCAGACAGAACATTCAAACAACAAGGCTGAATATTTATGTTATATTTTGTGTTAAGGATAAATGAGTTCTTAGCTGTCAGCTTGTCTTGTCGTTGGAAATCAAATCAGTGTCTGGTGTTCCCGGCATGTCTAAACAAAAAATTAATGTTCAAACACACACATTTTATTCTTATGTTATTATTCTGTTAATATCTGTTAGCTTGTTAATCTGGTACAGGAGAAGATGTAAAAGAGAAATAAGTCAGATTCATGGCATAAGGTTCCCAAATTTTCTAATATAGACAAGATTTTTACTTGTACAAAAATATTCCTTTCTTCATCTTAAATATAAAATATATTGATCTATCCATACAGCCATGCATACGCATACTTAAGACTCTGTAAATCCATTATACAGTCATTTTTATAAGTATACTATATCTATAGATAATTAATATCAATTTATACATAAGTTATCCATATGCATTCTCATACTTGGACATGTAAATCTATAATTTACGTAGAACGATCTTAGAGGTAATAATCAATAAAACTCTTTTGCATTGTTCTAAAGCTTTTGAAAAGTACTCCTTAATGTGGAGCTACTGTATAAAACTGAAAGAAATTAGGATCTAAAAATTATAGAAGAATAATGGGACATGAAGCCTAAGAAAAAAGGCTTTCCTCCATAAACAGGCCTTTGTCCTGGAGCTCCACAGGTACAGAGTTTTGTATGAATGTACATTTTTATTATAGTATTCAGGGCTCATCTGGCCTCATTCTACAGTATTTATGTGTTCATAAAAAAAAGTAAATATATGATGCTAAGTGAAATCTTTTGAAGTAAAATTATGTTTTTAAAGTATAACCATAATAATATATTCCATGTTAAGCCAGAAAGAAAAAGTATTTATAATGTTAATTGTGAAATATAGCAAAATACTGAATAATCTTAAGAAAGTTTCCATTGTAAAACCTGATTCATATAAAACACACAGTTCTGATACTCACAGGACTGAATTATTGGTAATGAACTTGGCTGTAACTTTTCATTTTGAGAGATGATACCATGCTTGTAATTCTGGTGATTAGAAGCAAATCTTCCAACATCTAACAAGGAGGAAAATAAATAAATGACTGCAGATATAGATTGATTTTCAAAAACATTTCTGTGTAAACCCACTAGCTTAAATCTTGGACCATGCAAAACTCTTTTGTGAACCTGTATATTTTGATAAGGGCTGTCATGTCGACTCAACTACACTGTCAGATAAGATGGAAACAACAAGACAAGAAAAACTACACTTGGAAGTGTGAGCGTGCCACTAAAAACAAAAAGTTAATAGAACATAATAAAATGTAAAAACTCAGAAATAAAACATAAAGACACAGGCAGCTGCATGTCTTAAGTTCCATGACTTACTTATACACATTATTTTTGTTTGCAGATTTAAGGATGTATGACTGAATGTCAGAAAAAACAAAGGAGACATAACGAAGCACGAATTGTTCTGTCTTCTTACTCAAGTATTTGAGTTCTCAGGTGCTCCTATGCAACAAAAGCCTCTGAACAAAACAAGCTGCTTTTATTCCTTTGTTTTGACTTAACAAAGTGACTTCAATTTCAGTGATACTGAGCAGAACAAAGTAAAGGGCAATCCACTTTGCTGCTTTAAAGCATCAAAATATGCTTCTTAAATGAGACTTCTTTACAGTATTAATATAAGCACCTAAATATTTAAAGCCATATGCATATAGAACTACATCTTCTACATCCTTTATGAAACAGAATGTTTTAGTCTCATTTCTTAAAATGTATCACAAAGGTGTGGATGTGTGTAGAACAAGAAAAAAATGTAAGACATTGTGCTATATTAGCACAGCCAAGATATAGATAATTGCTTTTTAACGTTCTCAGTTAGAAAATAACTATGCAGCCCCCATACCCATAATCCTTAACAGAACTGTCTCACTGGTTTTCCTTATTTCAAAAATTGGCTAAATTTTGATAGTTCATACATGAACTGATTTTTCACCTTATTCATTGTCCCTCTTACTTGCAATTGAAGGAAGATATATGTATACTTTTCATGTTTCTGCAGTTACTTCACAGGCTACAGCTGACTTTTATAAGTCACTGTTGTTCCACGAGCCATAAGCAGAACACCACTTGAGATTTCTCAGAGTAGTGGAGGTTTTGCACAGGGGCAACTGATGGTAAATAGGTATTAGAAACCTACTGAGAACAACATACTTTAACCTGTTTGCATTTCCTGTGTTGTGAAGCAAGCACAAGAAAAGCCTGCAGGATTTTCCTTTAATTATATGTCCTCATACTATTTTCCCAGTTTATGGTTTAGAAACTTCCAAACTCAGACATGTTCTTTTCTATATTTAACAGCCCACTTTAATTTACTCAGTTGTCCCTTGAATTCAAGGAAATTTTAAGCACCCATAGGATCCCAGAACAAGATTCTCAACAGCTCAGACATGAACAATGCATTGTGTGTACAACCTCCTCCTTTTCATTGTTTTGATTCTGCTACCTCCTAAGTTTTTTTTTTATGTCCACTACCTTGTTGAACTACAACAGACTGTAGGCAATCAGTCCTCATTAATGTAATCCTTGGAGCCATTTCTTGTTCCTACTGACTTTTCCAAGAAAATTTCCTTCTGTTATGTAACTCTGTTCATGTTTTTAACAACACATGGGCTAATAATGGCTTGCTAATGTACTGTATTTTTTCTCTTGATCTCTACTTTTAGTGCTGCTCTAAGCAAAAGAAATGTTAAGAAAAAATAAGAAGACGATTTCTAACTTTTCTGGTTGTTGTTGTATTTCATCAGTAAATCTTCATGATAAAGTAAACCAGTTATTGTGCATCAACATTGTTATGCTTGGTTATACACGGTTCTGTAGGGGATCTTTCCAAAAAAGGCTGAATAGGCTGGGTCTACATTAGTTTTCTTGGTTCGGAACAGCAGTGTGGTTTTGGAGCAAATATCTTGGTTGTCACCTCTTACTGCTTGTTGGTTCAGATTTCAGAAATCTTTCACTTGTCATTTTATGAGTGTTTTTTCAAGTTGCTCAGTAATTGTATCATTTTTCAAATATCAATGTTTTCATTGTTCATTTGAAATGATAACGTATTCTTACATACCATTTATATAGTTAGTGATGCTTACAGTAAGCCTATACTAAGACTTTTCCTTTGTCTGCTTTGTTTCAATATTAATTCTCTCAGATGTAGAACCTTGTAAATTTATTGTTTTGATAAACAATATATGCATGTGAAGAAAATGTTTATTTAAAGGGAATGCAGAAAGGGAAATTAATCGGATGCAGTGCTCGCAGTGAAAAATATCAAGTTCTAACTGAATTAGATTGAAATATATTAGGGATAGATGATACACATTCTACTGCTGCCTTTTACTATCTTTTTTTATTAGTTCTCAAAGTGTAAGTGGACACTCACATCATAAAATCAAAACTAGAAATAGCTGCACTGAAGGGAATAACAGAGACTTAGTCCTTGATTGCTTATATTTGCAATTGGTCATTTTGCTAGTCATACTCTGCTAAAAAAATTATTTTGCCAGTGTATGGTGTCACAGGTCACTGATTTATTTCTCCTAGAAATCTTCACCATGATAATGCATGAGTGTTTAACCTATTTATTGCTGAGACTGTAGATCTGAAGTGTTCCAGTGCTGTCATGGAAATGTCTGTTGGAGGCAGTTTGTCATTAGTGACCACTTCAAAGTGGTCGCATTCATGCCAGCTGAACTTTGTATGACTTCAGGTTGGAACACTTGTTTGTTAGGGAAAAGAATTTTATTTGACCCTTTGGAAGTTGGTTAAGTGTGTTCTCCTGGTTTGTGGATCATCCTCATTCATAAGTGCACTGAAGATGCAGTGTAGGTTCAAAGGCGGTTCATTCATTAACCTGTTTAAAGATTGGGGAGAGAAATTCATGTTGACGTTTCTAGAACTAATAGCAAATTTCTGTTGATGTTTTGTATACAGTAATCCCAAGGCTAAATGCAGAAAAGGAAAATGATTACTCTATTGAAATGTGAAAAAAAAAATACGTTTTGAGGAATTTTGTAACAAAAGATCAATTTACCATCAGTTTCCAGAGTAGGAATTAAGGTTCTCCATATGTTTTATTAATATACATTGCACATTTTCCCACAACGTGCTCTGCCTTTTGCAATTTTAAGGGGCCTATTTCAGCTGCTAACATCACTACTGCTTTACTGGCATTTCTGTGATCAACTGTTAGACCAAAATTGAAGCATAAAAATATTTCTGCCCTTTTTAAACCTTCTCTTTTCAGCAGTGTTCTGCAATTTTGAAACTGGCCCAATATCATTTTTTTATTCAGTGTTTAATACATGTAATGTGTTCAGCTCTTGCTAACTTTGCATAAATACAACATAAAACTATTATTAACAAGAATGTTCACATAGAGAACAAAAAAATACTACTTTACCCTTCATGAAAGGTAAGGACAACATGAAGCAACGTAGATGAAGATATATATTCTCTCAACATACACTTGATTGTAGTTTTATTAAATAGGCATTGTATTAAAAGGAAAATAGCAGAAATATTTTATCAAGAGTTTTTACAAAATCCTCAGAAAACATGAAAGAGCAAATGATAAAACTGAAACCTAGTGAGCAAGCATTTGACTTAAAAGTTATCTACTTTGTAGATGTAGAATGTAGGTAAAATGTAAGGCTGAATACATCAAGTAAGACCTACACTGATCAGAAATGTAAAATACCAGAAACAGGCTTAGACATTTGAAAGTTTAAATTATGAACCATATATCTTTGAGTCTTTACGTCTGCACCATATGAGGAATGAATAGTAGGGCAGGAGCCTGTTCTCACTCTCTGCCTGTGCTTGTGGATTAGGGTTACTGGTGTTTCTGTTAAAATTAAGGTCCATCTCTTATATACCTGTTTTCCCTTTGAAATGGCTGTTAAACCCACAGCACTTGTACCTATACAGCCCACTATGGACTTCCCCAGGTTCTCCTTTTCTCTTTCCTGCTTTTGGGCCAGTACCTTGCTAGGTGGTAGAGCAGACCTGTGGAATGTGGAAATCAGGAAACAGAGAAAGCCAAAGTTCTGCTTTTGGCCATTTTAGGGGACTTGTTTCAGCTACTACCACCACTAGTACTTTGCTGGCACTTTTCTTTCTTTTTTTTTTTTTTTTTTTTGAGTGTGTGTGTGATCAGCTGCTCAACTGTTCAAAACTGAAGCTTAAATATTAGCTTATAAGCTTAAATATTTCTACAAAAGTGACTCTTGTTCACTTTCTGGGACCAGTCAAGAGCAGGGATGTGGAAGAAGTGAGGAAATGTGTGTGGACAGAGGTTTGTCTAGGATATATTCTTCTCATATTCCTCAAATAATATTTCATATACCTACCACCTCACTGTGATCACACAGACTGGTTGGTCTCTAGAAACATCAGCAAGCACTGATGGATGCCAATGGGTGCCATTTTTTCCTCATGAAGAAATTCAGTGGCATGCCTTTGCTTCTTAGGCACTTTCATATCATGTGCCATTTTGTCAGACTGCCTCTCTGCTGTCATCTCTCAAATGCCAACAACATATAATGGGACCTGGTGAGAAAGTTCAGCTTCTACTGCCATACCACCTCTGATGTTGTGCAATCTTGAAGCCTATTCTTAAATTCCTTTAATTCCAGTTCAATCTCCTTTTTGTTGAAAATCACAGCTTTCCCCATGAGGACAAGATTAAGGGTAGTGATAAGGAGTCGGCCATGGTTGTGTGGAGATGGTGGTCAAGCGGCAAGAGATCGCTCCAGGCTGCTTTGTTGAGAGTGCTGGTAAGGCAAGGCTATAAGATGATGAGAGCACGAGAGAATTCTGAGTTTTATTTAGGCAGATTTTTGGGCGGATCCCATGACATGGAGTATTGCTGCTGCTCAACATGCACCCCACATGACTGGTGCAGAAGCTAAAGGTGCTCCCAGAAGCCTACCAAGAAGAAAGCAGATGTAACCTTTTGTGTTAGAGGGTGCTCTGACTCTCCCCTGGTAGGAGCGGAGAGCTAGACTTGGAATAACTTAAGGTATTGTAAAGCAAGTAAGATCAATTTTACTACTTAGCCTTTTTATCAGAATAAATTTTTACCTTTTCTTGCATCTGTTGAGGAAAGTCCTGAGGGTAAAAAATTTAGAATTCAGAAATACATCAGTTGTAATAGCTGCAATTTTAATAGTGCTTTTCCTTGAAGGATCTGAAATTAAAAAAATATTGTATGGGAACTGCTGAGTCACGGCCTGAACCTCTGATTGATCACCTGAGGTGAGCCATGAGTCAACCAGAGGAGCACAGGTGAAGGCAATTCACCTGTGCTGCTGGAAGGGATGGAGCCTGGCTCCACCCCTCCTAGACCTATTTAAGAGCTGGCTACCAGAGGGGAAGAATCTTGTCTGGAGATTCCTCCTTCTGGTGTTTTTTGGTTGAGCCCAGCATAAGGGTAAGCCTTCCATTTATTCTTTCTTGTTATCATAATCTGTTTTGCCTAACTCTCTTGTTTATTTTGTGATTGTAACATCTGAATATCCATTGATTATACAAAAATACTTTGAATTTCTCAGAAAACGATTTGGGATTTTAATTATGGAATAAACACCCTTTTTTATTTAGCTCATGTTCCTTGACTTTACAGCTACATAGATCAAATAATTTATAAGAAAAGCAGTTTGGGTCTGAAAACTTGAAGAAGAGCAAATTATTTATTACTGAAGCAATTCCCTTGTGTTGAAAAATAAAAAGTGTGTGTGTGTGTGTGTGTATATACATATATAAAAAGCAAAACAAAACCAACGACAACCACAACAACAAAAAGCATGAGAAAGTGTCAGAATTTTTAACAACTTCTTACAAAACTAGGTTTTGCCCATATTTAACATTTTGGGTTTGGGATTACTTTTTTAAAAAGTGGAATATTTTATTAAAAGTTTTCTTCCTCTTTCTTTTCAGTTTGCCGTGATATTTCATTAATGAGAGACAATGTTTTCCACACAGGTTTACTATTGAGCCTTTCCTGGAATTCTTGGGTGTAAGTTCATCCGGTATGTGTAACTAAAGCTTTTAGAAACTTATGGATCATTACTTATATCAAGATTATGAGTAAAGAGAAAGAAAATAGGTGTCTATGTTTTATCTTAAACCTGTCAATGTCACAGTAATGAATAGCTGATGTCAGTAAAAAAAAAAAGTGGTTTCATGACTTGAAGATACTGCACAGAAGCCACAAATATTTCTGTAACCTCTTGGACTGGCTTGAATAAAAAAAAAAGATGTATAGCTGGGATTACATTCTTTGTTCTCTGACTAAAGTAGGATCAGCTTAGTTTTCTAAAACTCTTATTTTGAGTGCACAATGATCTATTCCTAATTTTTAAAAGTAATATAATCTTTTCTTTGTATTTCACCAGAAATCATTGAGCTTAATTGCAGACCAAGTAATTTAAAAAAAATAGCAGACTGGCTATTTTTTGTTTCCTTGCATGGCCCTGTAAGATGTATGTATATTGAATGAATCAAAAGCTCTGCAAATAAAACATAATTTTTATTGAAGTGAGATTTAATGAATTATCTGTTTAAAATTTTCTTTTTACTCATCTGAATTGTGCAATATGTGCTGTGGTTCTTAAAAAAGAGAAAGATTTATCAGATTTTTTCCTGTGCTGAATATATTCTTAACTGGTTGCTATGACATTGCTCTTCCATTTTTCTTCCTCCCTTATAGGCTTATCTTCTTTTGATTCTATAGAAGGAGTTTGCCAAAGTAAGAAGTTTCACTCTTTTTTTTTTTTTTTTTTTTTCCCCCTACTTCAAGGGTTTTCTATTTTGAAAAAATGCTACAGCCAAACCCTTAGATTTCCAGTGTGCCTGTTCTTACTCTGTTTTTTAAGATTTATAAGTGAAATATGCAGGATTTTAGTCTTCGCTAGTGGTAATTTTTCACTTAAAAAAGCTAAATGATCTTGTTGTCACAAATCAAAACTCTGATGATGATGAAAATTATTTCTTTAGTATCTTACCATGGACAACACAACACATATATACGGACCATGCTGAGCTAGATAGTTTAAACAACTATTTTATACTGCTGCTCATTTGGGATTTTGTTTCTCTGGCTATATCTCATAGGATACGCTACTTGGATCTCACAGAACGCTACTTGTAGAATGTGCTTGATGAAAAGTATGAGCATCTGGAACAAAGCCAGAGTTACTTGTTTTTTGTTCTCAAATATTGAATATGAGGATACTCTAAAATTTCAAGTAAAGTTCAAATTTGGTTTCTCTGAAAGGTCTTGAAACAGCTTACCTAAAACACCTTCATTATTTCTGGGGGGGAGGAAAGGGAGATGCCCTAACCCTGGAAACATTCAAGGCCAGGATGTGGCTCTGGGCAGCCTGGTCTAGTGGTTGGCGACCCTGCCTACAACGGGGAGGTTGAAACTAAGATGATCATTGAGGTCCTTTTCAACCCAGTCCATTCTATGATTCTATGACTATGATTCATTAGCAAAACACCTTTAACAGGTTCCAGGATCATCCTCTTAAGAGTTTTGGGGAAAGACTACTTGTGACTTTTGAGAGAAGGGATAAAAGCAAGAAGAAGTTTAGTTTCTTCTTTTGTGTTTGTGCGTGTATGTGAGCAGGGAAGGTGTGCTGTCAGTCTGCATTCTACTATGTAATTTGAATCACAGAATCACCAAGGTTGGAAAAGACCTACAAGATCATCCAGTCTAACCATCCACCTATCATCAAGAGTACATCAATAGTTGGTGACTCCATCACCTCCCTGGGCAGCCCATTCCAGTGCCTGGCCACTCTTTCAGAGAAGTAGTATTTCCTAACATCCAGCCTAAATCTCCCCTGTTGCAGCTTGAAGCCATTCTCTTTAGTCATGAGTACATGAGAAAAGAGCTGACCTCCAGCTCACTGCAACCTCCCTTCAGGTAGTTATAGAGAGCAATAAGATCTCCCCTGAGCCTCCTCTTCTCCAGACTGAACAATCCCAGCTCCTTCAGCCACTCCTCACAAGCCCTGTGCTCCAGACCCCTCACCAGCTTTGTCGCCCTTCTTTGAACCCATTCCAGGGCCTCAATGTCTTTCTTGCAGTGAGGGGCCCAAAACTGGACACAGTACTTGAGATGTGGCCTCACCAGAGCTGAGTGACCCCCCCTCACCAGGGGGACAATCACTTCCCTGTTCCTGCTGGCAACACTGTTTCTGATGCAAGCCAGGATGCCATTGGCCTTCTTGGCCACCCAGGCACACTGCTGGCTCATGTTCAGCCGAGCATCAATCAATATCCCCAGGTCCATTTCCTCTACACAGTCTTCTAGCCACTCCAAGCCTGTAGTGTTGTTGCGGCCAAAGTGCAGGACCTGGCATTTGGCCTTATTGAAGCTCATCCCATTGGCTTAAGCCCAGCTATCCAGCCTGTCCAGATTCCTCTGCAGGGCCTTGCTACCCCCCAGGCAGATCAACACTTCCAGCCAACTTGGTGTCATCTGCAACCTTACTGAGGGTGCACTCAATGCCCTCATCCAGGTCATCAATCCCTTTACTCTCTAAGACTGACACAAAGGGGATTTCCCCTACTAGCCTTCTGAATAATTCAAAGTCTGCCCTCCAGAAGTCACGGTAACAGTTTTCCTGTTCCCCATCCTGGCTCCACTAAGAATCAAGAACTCAACCATTTTGTAGTCACTCTGTCCAAGACAGCCCCCAGCCTCCACATCTCCCACCAGACCTTCTCTGTTTGCGAACAGCAAGTCAAGTGGGGCAGCTCCTCTTGTCAGCTCTCTCATCAGCTGCATCAGAAAGTTATCCTCCATGCACTCCAGAAACTTCCTAGACTGCTTCTTCTACACTGTGTTGTATTCCCAGCATATGTCAGGGAAGGAAGGAAGGGAGGAAAAGAGCAGGGGCAGCAATCTATGGAGGAAAACTTATTTTACTATAATATCGGAATACAAGATAACACAATATATACAATTTAATTGAAATTGAGATTAATAAATCAGACAAGATGAGAGAGAGAGTTCCTGGGACCGAGTCAAACCTGAAAAACTTGGAACGGCTAGGAAAGCACCCTCCAGCACCCACTGCAAGGCAGCAAGAGAGCACCCCCCCACACCCAGAAGGGCCAGATCCCATGACTTCTGTAATGTACAGGGATAGGTACCTGGAATTGGGGCAGTGACACTTTAATGCCCCATACACTACATGATGTTTTGATGTGGAATACTGAAACCCAAAAAACAAAACAAAACAAAACAAAAAAAAACATAGAACCATGATACACCCTCCTTTGTTTACTGGACAAGGCAGTCTTCAAGCACAGAGCTGATCACCTCTTCTTAGAAAATCTTGGAGGCAGTCCTTCTACCTCATTCTCAGCCACCTCACCCTTTATTTTCAGGGCTTCAAACCTATTACACAGAGGCACCTGGGGAACTGAGGTAGGTCAGAATGGGCATCACGTGTGTCTCTGAGCTGGGACCTGCTGCCATTCCTCTTCTCAAGCTGGCTCTCTCACTTTGACCATGGCAAGGAAGAGGGTCCACTACAGCTTGGGAGTTGCAATCTCTGCTTCTTTCTCACAGAAGGTCACACCACCAATCTGTCTCCCTCTCACACTCTCTGATGGTTCTTAATCTCTCTACCTCTTCCCTAAGCTCCACCACCAGGCTGAGCAGCTCGTCCACCTGCTTGCACTTCATGCAGGTGGTGTCCTTCCCATCTTCCCCTGGCAGCAGCAGGCTCAGGCACTCCCTGCAGCCAGAGACCTGAACCACCATATTTCTAGGCAGGCCCTCCATCTGGGTCACCACAGCCTTCTTTGGGCAAGCCTGCTCTCTGGTAGAGACCATGTTTGAACCTGTGGTCTCTGGGTCTGTCAATAGGAGAGCAGTCTCCTGAACAAAGACAAGAACACTGACATATCCTGTCACAAGACCCACCTCCCACACCTACTGCTGCAGTAACCAGCAGTGTGGGCTGTGTACTCACACTCTGACTTCCCTCCCTGTTATCTGTGAATAGTAACACCCTTTTCTCACCTAGCACACTAGGCAGGTGGAAGCTAGCTTCTGCCCTCCCAAGGTCTGCTTTTAGCCTCGCAGAAAAGGGTCAAGGTCGAGCTCAGAGGTAAGAGTGGGCAGTGCCAGCACCTGCTGGCTTAGCAGCCTGCCCACAAGCTGCCAGCTGCTGCCAGTCCCCCAGCACAGTGCTTTTGCTGGTTTCAGATAGCCCTAAAAAGAACTTTTTGGTCAGCCTTTTTGCTTTAGGTCCCTTACCCAGTGCAGTCTTACCTGCCCTGAACCTGGTCTCCGCAGCAATGACCATTTCACACTGTAGGAGGGTGTTTAAACTCTACTGTGATTGTGCTGGCATTAAAAATGCTCTATTCACAGATTTACTTTCCATTTTTTTGAGTGATCTGTAACAGATTGTCTTTAGCATCTTCACTTGCAGATCCAACTTCTTAGTGCATGGAATGCCAAATATTCAAGGAGCAAATAAAATATATATCATTAAGTATCTTACACAATAGAATGAAAAATATGTTTAGTATTCTAAAATATTCCTGTATTTTCATTTAAAACTACCTTTGGGCTCTTTGACCCCTGGTTCTCTTCCTGGACTCATTTTTGTAATGCGCCCTGGGAAGTTTTAGGATAAGAACAGTAAGATAGTCATACTGGATAACACTGAAGATTCAGTGAGGTTGCATGTGACAACCGCCCAAAGTAAATGTACACTGAAGAGTACAGTCATGATATCCCGTTAAAAAAAAATGTTCTCTCAAACCCCTAAAGTTTGTAGCTCAAGGATTTCCTGTGCCAGAAATTATTTCTTTTCATGTGATTAATTTTTTTTCCAAGAATTTAAAGCCCTAGGAGGTATTTTCAGCATTCATGCCATCCTGATTTAAGAAGTACCACAGCTTAGCAGTGGGAGGTTTGCTTTGTGTTTTTTGCCCAGTTCTTGTACAGAAAGAGGTAATCACTTTTCCACCATTCCACTTATGCCACTAATGATTTTATTGATCACATCTAATTTTATATTTTGAAGCTCAGCAATCATAGCTGACTGTCTTCCTGTATAAGTATTTTCATAAACATCAGTGTTGTCCTTTATTAAGGCCTGAAGCATATCCAAACTACTGTTTCCAAGCTGGAGAATACCAGATATGTGCACAGTTTCAAGTTTAGGTATTTCATAGTTTCATGCAAGAGTGCAACTCTTTTTTTTTTTTTTTTTTCTATTTATTTATTTTTTTCACCCAAAACCAAGCATTTGGCTTAGAACTGCCTTTCCTCCAAGATGTCATTACCAAATAGGTATGGTCATGTTTGCATTCACTATTTTATATTTCAGACAAGAATTATATTTTTGTGTAGCACACTATATCTATCTATCTTTATTTTCAATTGTCATTATCTTTAACCATTTTTTCTTTTGGTAGGTCCTTTGACAATGGTTCATTCAGCGATCATCTTTACCACTGTCCTTAATAATTTGCTTTCCTTAGCAGAATTTGCCATGCCCTTTTCCACATCTCTTATGAATATACTATGAAGTGAAAGAACAGATCCCTGTGGACATCTCCTTTGCTAAGAAGATTCACCATTTACTAATATCTTCTTTTTCCTTTCTTTTAACCAATCATTTATCTATGGATATTTCTTTACTCTTATTTAATGATTGTTTTCTTAAGAACCTACTGTGAGAAGATTGATTTTCTGATATTTGTGGAAATAAAAATAAGAAAGTCCTCTTTCATGCAAATGATTTTGGCTTCTTTAAAAAAAAAAAAATGCAACAACCTGCATGAATTTCCTCATGTTATTGTGATATAATTCAAAAAATGATATATATATTTTTTTGTTTTGTGTGTGTGTGTGTGTGTATGTGATGATGTGAAGGAATCAATGGCCTAGTTGCTATTGCTATTAAAGCAGCATGTGTGTTATATCTGTCTTTTAATAACAGCTGTTTAAGAAAAGAAAAGGAAGTTATGACTGGCAGATATTAGAGAGAGAACCAGAAAAATATTTCCTGTATTCAAGAAACGTTTAAATGTTGTATTAAGGGACATGGTTTAGTGGCGAAATACTGGTGGTAGGTGGATGATCTTGGAGTTCTTTTCCAATCTTGGTGATTCTACAGTACTATGATTCTATGAAAGAATATATCTGTATCATTTAATCTGCAGCACTACTAAATAATCTGTAAGTGGATGCATTTGGAGTGTGAGCAGTACTGCAGATCTTTCTCAGACATATTTGAAAATATTATGTTGTAGATATTTCTTTTTGTGTTCAAAGTGTTTTTCACATTGAGTTTATCAGAATGAACAATCAATGCAGTTCATTTGCTAAATCCAAATGAAAACTGTATTTCTTCCCCTCATCTGGCACAAGAACAGTCCAGGTTATTTTCAACATAGTTTGGAAAATCTTTTGAGTTACAAATCCTGCAAATTCTAAGACAATGTCACCCACTCTCCTACCTGATCATAACCTGCAGGACTATTTTGGCCATCTGTCCTTCCATTAAGTAGCTACTATCTTCCCTGAGTGGGTGAGATCCATGACATAGCCACTGTATAGCACTGTAGGTACCAATGAATCAGTGAGCTTTACTTGTTTCTGTGAGTACGAGCCATCTTGCCTGCTGGAGACCGTAACAGAAACCTCTTGAACTTCAGGCACAGGAATGGTAGATTTAATAGTTTTTATCAACACTGTGCTATATAGATAAGGAAAGTATACTATAGTTTATGAATGCAGACACTTTCATCTGCTTTCTTGCTAGTATTGTATACTGTCCTGTTTTTCTCCAGGTTCGATTTTCTGTTTTTTTTTTCAGTAATTGAAAAGCTCAGATTTTACAGAATTGTTTTATTTTTCCTTTGCTACAGTTAAATTACTTAAATTGACAACTTTCAGAATCTATTTCTTCTACTAAAGAGTCCTCTGTGGTAGTTCTTTGTTTCTTGTTTGAACGCTATGCTAGATATACTGTAGGCTTTATAATGAAGAGTAGGCAGTTGCAGCTATGCTTTTCCAGTGTCGAACAATCTCTGTCAGCATGTCTGTTCTTCCTGTATAGATTATTTTTGTTTGTGTTTGGCTTTCTATTCGGGGCCACAAGGGACATAGCACTAGCCAACCTGCAATGTCTAAACTTTTGTGTGGTTGAGTTTCTAAGTATGCCAGTAGAAAGTTTAAACATGCTAATCCCATATTGGGTGACTAGCACAAATCAAGTTATTTTCCAAATTGCAGATTTGAAGAACTCTAAGTATTCCTGTCATGTTGCATTTTATGTAATATTGCCATGTAATACATTTAGACATCTCACAGGTAAACATGATGGATGTCATGATGAAGAATTAGAAACTGTTAGGAATGCTTGTTGGGTATAGTGTGATTAGAAATACAGAGAATCAATTCTGCCAGTCAGTCTATCATGCAGATCTTGGTAAGGAAGGAAAAGCATTTTTGTCAATGTGACAATCGAATCTTCTCCCAGGTGACCTGATAAATATACTGTTACTTGTTTCTTCTTATATTAAATATATTATTTGCATACCATTTTTTTTTAATTTTCTCATTCTTCTAGATGATTTTTAATATATATTTTTCCTCTAAAAGGACATTTCCCCAAGTCTTCACTTGGCTTCTGGTGAGTTGGTGGGCTTATGCTTGCTCAGGTTCAGATTTCTCCTGAGATCTGAAGGGGTAAGAAGGGGCAGGACTCCTATATTTCTAATATTTGCTTCACTAAATTTGGAGTTCTCATGACCTGTGAATCACAGCTCTTTAAATACATGGAAATTATGCTTGCAGGAGGGGTGGCAGCTCTTGCTACTGTTTTGCTTGTAGGCAAGCAGGAGCACAGAGCGGGGAGCTAACTTTCTGCAGAGACAAGCCAGCAGCCAGAAGGCAACAGGAGCTCATGCTTCCTGGGGAAGTGGGCTACTTACCCCTTCAGAAGGCAGCATGTTTAGCTGATTGCTGAGTTCAACAGAGAGTTGCTGCATTTTACAGAGAAGAGCCTACTATCCGTTGACTTCCAGGAGAGGAAGAAGCCCTTCTGAAACACCTGAGGGTACCTGCTCCAACATCCCACAAATGAGTGGTGACACTCAAGTCTTATGAGGAGCAGCTGAGGGAACTCAGATTGTTCAGTCTGGAGAAGAGGAGGCTCAGGGGAGACCTCATTGCACTCTACAACTTCCTGAAGGGAGGTTGTGGTGGAGAGGGATTTGGCCTCTTCTCCCAGGCAACAAGCAGGACACGGGGAAATGGCAGCAAGTTGTATCAGAGGAGGTTTAGATTAGACGTAAGGAAGAACTATTTCTCTTAGAGAGTGGTCAGGCACTGGAATGGCTGCCCAGGGAGGTGGTGGAGTTGCCGTCCCTGGTAGTGTTCAAGAGGCGTCTGGATGACGTGCTGTGGGATATGGTTTAGTGCTGGTGGTGGCAATGGTGATGAGGAGATGGTTGGACTAGATGATCTTGTAGGTCGTTTCCAACCTTGTGATTCTATGATTCTGTGATTCTATGACCATGATGCCAAAAAATCCTCAGACCAACCAAACCTTGGAAAAGCAATTGCTTTTTATTCATTATCCTCCTATGTGTTACCCTCCCTGCCTTGATTATGCAGAAACATTTCCACAGTTGATAAGCATTTGGGAGTCACATCTAGAAATATACTGATTTATCTGTATCTGTTATCTGTTCTCTTGACACTGACCTAGAAAGGGAGTTGTTCCAAATCAGTTCTACAATAGGGCAAGATTAAATCTGTTAGGTCTCTCCGTGGTTTTGAAAGTTGTGAATGCTGAAGGCTAAGCTGAGAGGCAGAGACTGTTTGAGGATGGATTTTTTTTATGTATCTTTGTGGTGTAACCTGTTGCCTGTAACTGAGAGGAATCTGAAATAGTGCCCTTATGAATGATGTCAGGGTGCTGGCTCTTCTAGCTAGAGGCAGCATCATACTGTGATGTCCAGGTGGCTGAGAAGTACTACATCTGTGTCAAATGTTTCTGGTTGCTGCAGGAATTCTGTCCTGTGAATTCCATAACAGGGGTAAGTAAAATTCATGCAGTAGGATATCCTTTGGTAAATTAAGCAGGAAGGTAAACTTGTTTTTAGCTAGCACAAATTCTTACTGCACTGAGCATATAGTGGTTTTGAGTGTGATTTTTTTTTTTAAAAGTAGGTCAATATTCTTTGTACATAATGGCCCAGTTCCCTGTAATACAACTTTTTATAGCAGTTTTTAGTTACTTGATCAACTTTTATATAGTGTACTTAAGTTATCAATAGGAATTTTTGTTGTCATTGTTGCAAACATCCACTTGCTGGTGTAGAAAAAAGGAACATTTTTTATAATCTTGTTTGCTGACTTTTAAATTGACATTCTGGCAATGTTTGAAGATTAGTTGTAAAGCATTACATAGTGTTAGATGTGGATTTTGTATGCACTGCTGGCAGTCACTTTTATGGATCTATATAAAAGCATCAATAGCTATTCCTCAGCTTTTTACTGAAAACTTTTCTCCTACTCTCTACTGTAGGTAAGAAAGACTGACCTAAATAATTCCTTCATAAGACTATACGAGACTGTAGAATGTGGGACATGCAGTGCTCATTTCAGCATTTTTGGGATATTCTGAATTGAATAATCCATTAAATCTCCAAACAGTTGTAGATGCTCTTATCCCAAACAATTAAAATGAAAATGAATTCTAATAACATGATCAAATGTGTTGCCAATACTGTCATAGTAACAAATAGTTTTGCTCTAAATGATGTAAAATATTTTCTCTCGTAATATTGCTGTGATGTGTCATCCAGATTCAGCCTTGAGGCTTTTATCTTTCTCTATGTAGTTTATAGAGTGAACAACATTTGGATCAGAACTCTCATTGTGCACGTTAATGTGGGGGCATTTTTTCATTGTATGCAGGTTTTGAGACAATGATTTAAAAAGGCTGATGGGGGATTTTTGGTATGTCCTCTATGAATACTTAGTATAATTGCTATGAATTTGGCCAGGTGTAACTAAATAATGTTTCAGGCAAAGAAGTAAGAGGAAAGCTTTTTACACAATAATTTCCTGGGTAAGGTTCAACAAAATGAAAACTCATCAGAAACCCTGCTGGGATTCCATCAGCAAGCATTTATTTGCAGTTGCTGGTACACCTGCTTACACAGTAATAATACACCAGTGAGTTAAGTCACTATGCCAATGCAAATTAGCTTTATTTTTGAATCAAACACTAGATTTTAACACATATGATGAGCAAAAAACTATAATGCCACTAGACACGTACAGAAATTGATGGGAATAATATAACAAAACAAAACAAAACCAACCCTGAGCATTTATTCTGGTCTTTTCTATTGCTGCTCTTCTGTATGCTGATACATCCCATAAGACTACCTAGTCTATTTATAGTATGTATCTGGAACATATGCTTTTCTCCTCTGCTATAACTAGACTTTATTTAGCCAGAGCCTTGCCATCTGCAACATTTTGGGGTTTTTTTCTTTTATTATTATTTTTTTTTTTCCAAAGATGATCCCGTATTTCAGTCTGGGGAGAAATTTCTTAAAGTAGCTTTTTCTGTCTGTTTGTTTAATATGATCTCCTCTTATGACCAGATGGATTCTGGGTTATGTAAAGTCCGTTTATCCTGTATGTGCTTGTTTTTGGTGATTCAGTAACTAATCTCAAAAAAGAATCTGATATTATGACATTATGTCATGAATTTCTCAGTTCCATAGGATGGGTTTCCTATGCTTGAATCTTATCTATTTTATTTTCATAATTTTCAGACAGAAATCTTGTTTTGTGTGCTGGGATTATCAAGATAACATGGGAGAATTAGGTGCCCAGCTCCCACTGAATTTTAAACTCCTTTATGGTCCTTTAAAAAAACGCAGCAGTGGGGAGTAGGCACTCAGTGATCAAAATGATGAGGTATGGGATTTTGAACCTAAACTGAACAGTGAGAATGTAGATGCTGAGCCATATAAAAAGAATTGAGATCTGAATGTTATCCTGTCCTTTATATTACAGATTTATTCAAGTATTCTCTCCCCTTAAGTGGGTTTCTTTTGTTTCCAGGAGCTATGCAAAGGTTTACTCTGGTTTCTGCCAGCACAGCTATCTTAGTCAGGAGTGCGAAGGCAAAGCCATGGTGACAGAAGAACAAGCAAGGCGCTTGTTCTGGCACTGAGGCCCCTGGCATCTTTTGTGAGCACAAAGAGCGGGTAACAAATGCTCAGGAAGCAGAAAGCTCATGCACAGCTCTGTCAGTCTTACAGAAACCCTTTTTGTAAAGAGAGATTATTGCTGATGCATTGGTAGGAACCCTTTGTTTGGATGCAAAAGTGTGCATGGGAAAACAGTGTAGATCTGGAATCACTCCTACTTTCTGGGGCCCTCTTTGTCTACCATACAGATATGAGTTCAGTACAGGACTTTTCTTGAAGGAAACATGAAGGTTCCTTTCTAGACAAATTTCAGAGTGGTTCTGGCAGAGAGTTACATCCTTCTCTGTGACTACTTATTTACTAGGTTATATGGATGAGACAGCATTGGGCTTGGCCTTCTCTTCACAGACTTCCAATAATATCCTAGTAGAATCAGCACTTAACTATTTCATGTTTTATCCATTAAAATACTCTGCATTTCCTAACATTAAAAAGACCAAGCCCAACAAACTAATAAAAACCATAATCCTTTAATGGCTAGTACCACTAACATGACATTATTTTAGATACAGAAATGAAAACAAACTGACAAACAAATGGAAATACATCTGGTAGAAGTGCATCTAGGCAAGGATTCTGTCTACTTTGGCACCCTTAAAAAACAGGTCTCACTTTTGTAAGGAAATGTTTCCCTCTCAAAGCATGTTTATGTTGTACCCATACTTGCACAGAGGTGACTAAAACCATAAGACCTTGCTTGCAGATAGCCACCTGGAGCTTTTTGGTGCTGTGGAGGGATATCAGCCTGCAAGAGAATTTACCTGATTAACTGGATGACCATATGCCTTTTTATCCTGGTACTGATTTGGAAATTGATATCTTGGAGGCTTCTAAACTGAAGTTTCTGAATTTCTTCAATGCATGCTGTAAAAGCACTTCTGCTCATATTGAAGTTCAGGAAAATTTCAACCTGAAAATTAGGGACAGTCAAGCAAAGAGGTAGGTGGACTGTGTGGATGAACAAGTCTCACCTCAGTAATTTGGTAAAGTAGTGAAGAAAATCCTCCTGGAAAGCATCTCCAATCAAGCAAGGACAAGAATCTGGTTAGAAATATTTAACCTGGATTTATGAATTGAAAATTATGCTTACACGATAACCTTTTAAAATGAGATGATTATAGTGGTACATAAAGGAAAAGCAGCTAATAGATGTTTTTTGTAAGCCTTTTTATACTGTCTTGCAAGATGACAATGAATGGGTTAGATAAGTGGATACTGAGTGGTTTGAAAGCCGTCGGAATGACCAAGCTCAGAGGTAAGTGACCAGTTTTAAAAATCCAGTTTGAAAAAAGTCACTAGTCTATAAATTAACGAGGAACTGGTTGGCCAGAGAGGTTGTAGAATCATTATCTTTGGAGACATTCAAAACCCAGCAAAAATCCTAGACAACTTGGTCTACCTGATCTCACCTGAGCTGGGGGCTGAATTAGATAATCTGAAGATATCCCTTCCAACCTAAACAATTATTTGATTTTGTTGGGTGCTAACTCCATCTACCTACAAAGGTTCATGTACTAGAACTGTAATACAAAACTGCTGTTCTGCTAAAATTTACCCGCAGATAATTAATTTGCTAGTAGTTAAATAAAATACAGTGTATGTGCAGGCAGACTTCAATGTACCACAGGGGATCTGTTTCATCAAGGAGCTAAGTGAACCACAGGACATTTTGTGTCTTTAACCAATTTTGTTTTCTGCTGCCCTAGCAGAGTTCTTGATTCCAAGGGAAAATCAGTATTGCCTCTTGATGACTACGCACAGGAACAGTTTTGTCTTGCACAACTGGTGCTATAACTTTCCCTTATTTGACAAACTAATGTAACAGTTTCTGTTATAAACCAAGCTACTGAATACTAAGCAACTGACCTATTGTAGTTTCATTTGGAGACAACAAGCTGGATCTTGTATTAAGTCTGGCAAATGAACAAAATCATACTGAAGAAGCTGAAATCCTGTAGCTGGGTCAATTTTTTTTCAAAAGGAGCTGCATATTTGGTTTTCATCTAGCCATTTTCTCAACTGCACTATTCAAGAAACAGGAATTTTTTAGCTTAGAAGATACATGATAAACATTGATGATAAACATTTTGATGGCAAGAAGAAAACATTTTTAAAATGCATTATTAAAAAATGTCTTTGACTGTATTGGTGGTCTCCAAACTAATTTTTCCAGGCTACTTTGTTACTCTTGCAAGATATGCATATGTCATTGAACACATGTTTATAAGAAGTGTGCTCTTCAGGGTTTTTCTGATTCTGGCTCTTTAACATTATTTCAAGAATCATAGAACCAATCAGGTTGGAAAAAACCTTAAATGTCATCGAGTCCAATCACAACCTAAGCATACTACCCTAACAACCCTCCGCTAACTTATGTCCCTGAGCACCACATCCAAATGGTTTTTAAATGCATGCAGGGATGCTGACTCGACCACATCTCTGGGGAGCCTATTCCAGTGCTTAACAACCCTTTCTGTATAGAAGTGTTCCCCAGTATCCAACCTAAACCTCCCCCGGAGCAACTTAAGGCCTTTTCCCCTTGTCCTGTCACCTGTCACCAGTGAGAAGAGACAAACCTCACTCTCGCTGTAAGCACCTTTCAGATATTGAAAGAGAGCAATAAGATCTCTTTTTCCTCCTCTTTCCCAGACTAAACAGCCACAGTTCCTTCAGTTTCTCCTCATAGGGCATATTCTTCAAGCCCTTCACAAGCCTTGTTGCCCTTCTTTGGACCTCCTCCAGCACCTCAATGTCCTTTCTGTACTGAGGTGCCCAAAACTGAACACAGTACTCAAGGTGAGGCCTCACTGATGCTGAGTACAGGGGCGGATACCGGTTCAGTAAAGTCATGGTATTATTTCTTTCCTTGTTCTTGAATGTTACTGTACACGTCATGGTTTTATGATTTCTGGTTATTCGTATTCCACATCATAACATCATGCAATGCACTGGAAATTGAAGTGTTAACGCTCCAGTTCCAGGTACCTGTCCCAGAAGAGAACTACATTCTCCAGAAGACCGTTTGCTGTGTTGTTATCATTTCTGCTCAGGGGGAACAGATATAAAGGCTCGGTAGGTCATCTGACAGCAATTCTTCCTTTGGCTCTCCTCCCTGCTTCTTGACCCGACTGCACGTCCCAATGTTATGGTGAGGCCTATCCACCTTTTGGACTCTCTCTATCATTATATTTAATTTATTATCTTCAATTCTAATTATATTGTATTATAGTGTGTTATCTTGCATTTCCAATACCATATTTAGTAAATTAGTTTGTTTCTCCTCAGATCGTTTTCTCTGTTTTTAATTATTTTGAGGTTCTCTGTTTTCCAGAGGCACAGATTTGCGAAATCCCTCCGCCCCGCTAGTCACAGAACTGGGCCGAACCAGCCTGTAAACCATTGACAACACATTTCCAGTGTTCACAAATACCCTTTTGCTGTAAAAATAAACAATCCTTTTTTGAGTAAAAAATTTTACAGTAGTTTAGTTTGACGCTTTCTGCTTTTCTAATGAAGAAAGGACAACTAAGGACAATTATTTTGTCCCCTACGGACATGCGATTGGTAGATGTACCTGAGTTTTTCAGAGATTGCCAGTAGCTGTAGTAATCCGTAGGATAAAAAGGAAAAAATATACTTTCCATATTTGTTAATCAAATATCCATGGAGCGACTCATCTCAGATTTGTCTCCAAAGAGCAGGAGTGATGGGAAAAGCCAAAGGCAGTATAGGCAAGAACTGAGTGACTCCATCCGAAGTAAGAAAAAAGGAAAAAAGCTGAATCTATATAGAAATCTTGCATCTTCACTGACTAGAGGAAGATAATCGTCTGACCTGATTCCTTTTTAGCTAAACCCTTCATACAAATCTGATAAATAGTATGGAATTTTATAGATGAACTTAGATTAAAGTCAGTTACATTTTCAGTAGTTGTGTTTACTGTCAAATAACTGTGATGTAAAACAATAAACAAATGGATGGAGTTTTTGTTGAGTAATTTTGTCAATTCAAATCAAGGCCTTTGTGTGGGTGGAAACCAAATCTTCTCTCACTGAACTTCTACTGATTCCCAGGTGAAACTTGTCCAAGAGCTTCCAATTTATCTGTTCAAAAAATGAGAATTAAATGAAGTATTAGAGCAGTCAGATGGCAAGTTGAAGGGCTTTGCTTCAGATGGAATAGTGGAGCTGCAACCAGTGAAAACACAAGTGTCTTATCACTTTATGAAGACTGGAAGTGAACTTAGTTTGTTCTAAAAATCCAACCCTATTGTTAAGGTGTCCAGGTTCCAATTAGAAAGAGTTCATCTTCTTCATAGTTTCTGGAACTATGCTATGTTTCAGCTTTAGGAGAAAAAAAAATTATTAATGTATCAATGTTTTATGCACTAAAAAGTGCTGTACTGAACCAAAGACATTTCAGTTTTTCATCTTCTCATCCTGAACTGCCAAGGAGGGGCTGAGGGGAAACATGGAGCTTGGAGGAATCAGAAGCAGGACAGCTGACCTAAACTGGCCAAAGGGATATCATTTGGGTTGGAAGGGACCTGAAAGATCATCCAGATCCAAACCCCCAACTGCAGGTGGACACCTCCCACTATACCAAATTATCCAAAGCCCCATTCAACCTGACCTTGAACAACTTCAGGGATGGGGCATCCACAATTTCTCTAGGAAACCTGTTCCAGGGCCTCACCTACCTCGTTATGAAGAATTTCTTCCTACTCTCTAATTTACATCTACCCTTTCTTAGTTTAAGACCCCTGATTCAGTCACTATGCTCCCTGACAAAGAATCATAAACATAGAATGGCATGGGGTAAAAGGAACCTCAAGGATTGTCAAGGTCCAAACCCCTGCTGCAGGCAATGTTGCCAAGGGCTAGGTCAAGGACAAGATCAGATTGCTCAGGGCCCTGTCCAACTTGGTCTTAAACAACTCCAGGGACAGGACATCCACCGCCTCTCTGGGCATCGTGTTCCAGCACCTCACCATTCTCTCAGTAAAGCACTTCGCAGTGACATCAAGCCTAAATCTTTCCTCCTTTAGTTTAAAACTACTGCCTCTTGTCCTATCATCATCTACCCATGTAAAATGTTGATTTCCCTCCCCATCTTTCCTGTAGCCCCTTTTAAAGTACTGGCAGGATGCTAAAAGATCACCTTGGAGCCTTCTCTTATCCATGCTGAACAATTGCAACTCTATCAGCCCCTGTCTCATGGGAGAGGTTCTCCAGAGGATGATCAGAGGGCTAGACTCATTCCAACAGATTCTTATTTCTTGATTTGAACTATAAAGCCCTACATATTTGAAATACTAGAAAGTTTTTTTCTTATGGTTTCTCTGTGTAATGTCCTATCAAATAAATTATTAGCTACACAGCAAATTACTTGTTTGAATGAGAATTCAAGGTGTGTGTCTTAATATGATTATGAATATATCCTGTAAAAGTCATGATCACACAATTTCACTGTATGCATTAGGTTGATAAATTCCTTTTACATTTTCCACACCAAAGGATTTAGTAAGAATATAGTTTCCATTTTAACCTTCTGAGAACAGGTTGTCCTTCCTCCACAGAAGGCTAATTAGCTTCTCTCAATTTAAAATCTACTGCTTAGTTTTCAGTTTTATTGTTTTTGTTTTCTTTTAGAGAAAGAATTCAGAGTTTACTTTGATGAAATCATTCTTTTGTTCCTTTGTTTGTGTAAGCGCAACAGTGAAAGTAGCAAAAAACAAAACAAAACAAAGAACAAACCAGCAGAATGGCAGAGAATATCTAACATTCAGACTTTTTTTCTACTTCTCTCAGAAATGTTACAGGTCTATTAAAAGCAGGAATATTAGAAACATATATTTAGAGTGACTAAATTTAGCAACAAAATCCAGAGAAAAACCAACCCTAGGTGATCTGCTTTTTATAAAATACGTAAACAGTTATTGAAAATTAGTTGTACAAACAATATGTCTTATTCTTCCGTTTCCTTTGTGTAATAACATTGAGGTCCTGAGGGATGACAAGAAAAATTAGTTTCATTTACTAGGGCTTGAATTTTAGTGGGTTTAAATATATAATTTTTTGACAGAATGACACTGCACTATTTTCTCTTAACAATTTATGTCCAAAACAAGAAAAAGTCTAACAGTGTTTTAATACTATAGATCTTCCTATGTTCTCTTTTTTTTTGTTGCTGCTCATTCTTGACACTCTTTTCTTATAAATAATTGATGCTGCAATGTTTAAAATTGAAATATGATTGATTTTTTTTCCTGAGAAATTAACGAAGTTTCTGACATAGAATAAAAACCTCTGAACCTTAGATAGTGGCTGCAGATCATCACACCACAAAAGTACCGGAAACCAACTAATCCTGTATAAAACTTTAGAAGGCATGCACTTTCTGCAAGGAAGCCTGTAACTTAAATTTTATTTATTCCAAAAATGCTGCTTAGATAAATATTTGTGTATATCACTAACATTTCTACATACATGTATTATATATACAAATGCACTTTTTAGATATTTAGTGCATTGTTGCTAATTTTACTCCATAAATCACTAAACTAGTTAGCCCAGGAGAAAGGGAAATGTACAAATCTATTTATTTGTTGCATTACGCTTGATGGAAGTTAGCTTCTCCTTATCAGGTAAGTTGGAGCTACAAAGGCAGGTCATGCTGCACTTGGGATCTTCGGTCAGGGATTATGGGAGGGCTTTGTGACTATTAAAGACAGAGTGAGACTACATTAAGCCACTCCTACTGATGGAGAAACTTTGAATTGCTTCCTTCTGGCAGGAGGTCCTGCTCTCCTGGCTGCATCCCCTGTCCCTGGACTTACTTTCTCATCTTTGGTTTTGCCCACTGTCTGTGCTGCTCGTGAATGATCTGTTCCTCTGGAGATGTTTTATCTGACTGTATGGTCAAAGAGCAATGGGAGGTGTGGAAGAAAACCTCTAAAGTGGTAATAAAATTTTGAGTGTTCTGCAACAACTTAACTTGCAATTATTGATTTTCTCATTGTATTTTAGTGTTTAGGAATCCTTTTGAGCTGCACAGTACTCAAACACTGAAAAATAGAAAGTTCTTCAGTGAAATTATATCTAGCTCATATTCCATTTGTTTGTTCCTTTTTTTTTTTCTTTTTTTCATATGGTCAAAATAACTAGATACTGTTTTTGCAGTGCTTTGTAAGCATTCAGCATTTCCCTGTAAACAGGGTATTGTGTTGTTTATAGCTGTAGCGCTATTAGATGTTATAGTGAAATATTAGCTACAAGTAAGGGGTGAGGGGAACCTCATTTGATATATAAACCTCAGGAATCAGTTTTTATGGTTTTTTATATAAAGAATCCAAGGGAACCTCAGCATAACCTCCACAAAGAAAACTCTTATTGTTATGTTTCATCACTGAGAAATGTTTATGGGTCCCCAAAGATTTCACTCAGATGTTTAAATAATTTGTGTAACCTTTTGGTCATGTAATTTATTTGATTTATCTGAAATGATTGTAGACAAGAAATTTCGTCAGCTCTGCTTTGTTTGAGAATTTTCTCATAAAGCAATGGAAATAACACAGTTCTTGAGTTATGTTAGTCTTACAGTAATTGTAAGCAGCCATTATGAATGCTAGATAAATTATGGATTTTCTCCTGATTTCATCCAATCTGTGTGCTTGCCCTAGATTCTTGATATATTTTTATCCGAAAAAGCAGACTAAAGATTTGCTTGAAAAAATGCATGTCATCTTTTAAAGTGGAGCAAAATTGCAATGGCAGCTTCATAAGGAGATCACAGGGAGACTCCTTTGGGAGCCCTGTGCCATGGACCAGGAGCAGATGCATCCTTGTGCTCTCCTGAGTACAGGATCTGCTCTCTGTATCTCATCATAGCTTTTCACATAAAAATTTCACAGGTAAGCCTTTTCACTTAATGTTAAAATTGACTTCATCGGCACTAATATCCAGCTGTGCTAGGATTTAAGTAGTATCAATAGTACCATATGCTGCCTATTAATCAAGCATGGCTTTGATTAGTAAGGATTTGTATGCAGCCCTGTCAAAAACTTATTTTGAAAAGCTTCCTGTTTCTGTCCTTGCACTGGAAATGTCTGATTATATTCTGGTTATAGCATTGGCTGCTGTACCTATTCTGTGTTGTGGCATACATAGGAAGCATTGAGCAGAGAAACTATATAGGCTTATAACTATGGAGGCTGGCAGAACCTAATCTTTTCTGTACTCAGCCAGCACCTCAGGTGAGCTTTCTGGGAAGCATTGACTTCTGTAGAAGAATAGATAGCACTGATAAAAGGGTTGCTTAGCCCTGATAAAAGGGCTTTAAATAGTTAGAAGGATATCCTGCAAATAGCAGACCTGAGCTGTGCCCCTTTCTCATCAACCTGTCAAGGGAGTTTGCACACCACACAGCTCAGGTTTTCAGTTCAAAGGAGCACATTTAAAAAAGGGGTAGTCCCATTTACACTTTACTCAGAATTTCAAAAAATGTCCGAGAAAAATGAGGACATTGTTGAAATAAAGGGATTTTTATATGATTATTTTCAAAACCTCAGACAAAGCAGGAGCAGTCTAAGTGAAGTCAGATGAGTTATTTCAATAAAAAATAACTGAGAAAGAGACTGGAAGCAGAACTGTCAAATTAGTTCTCTTTATTCTCATAATGATAAAAGCTCATGACTGCTCATTATGCCAGGAAGAAAGACATTCCTAGTGAATTTATTAGTGAAAAGCATGTGCTTTAATTCGTGATCTTTCCAATGCAAACATTTTTTTAATATTCCTGGAGGACTCACAACTGAAAGGATTAATTCCAGCAGTGACATACTAATGTACCTGGCAGTAATGATCATTCTGGACTGTTAAGAGGTTGTGAGGATTAACAGGACAAATTACTCAAACAATGCAAACTCAGTTTAGTTATGGTAAATCAAAATCTTTTGCTTCTTTTAAGATCAATCGTGGCAGAAGAGAAGAGAATATTAGATGGTGGTACTAAACTTGGGTGTTGCTTTTGATTTTATTTCAACTCATATTTTTGGGAACTGGACAATAGCTCATCTGCTGCTAGGATTTCTTTGAAGATCCCTTCGAACCCTAACCATTCTGTGATTTTACGATATCTTGCCTTGGAAACCTGTTAGGCTGGATACTTCTGTGCTGTTTGTTTTTCATTTACTTCCCATCCTGCTGAAAGACCGCATTTTAGCGCATTTTCCTTTGGAAGATCCACATATAATGTTCCTATTCTGTGTAGAACATGGAAGCAGTGAATGTTACCGCATAGGCAGGATACTTCCGTTTTGCAGTGATACCAGAGGAGAAAATAACTCCTAGGGCTATGAATAGAGCAAATTTTGAGATCCTTTCCTTCTGACTGACCAGTAAAAAAATCTGCATGGTTTCACTATTTAGGAGAGTAAGGTAAGCTGATTACTTCATACTCGCTGTCCTTTGAGCAGAATAGCAGGTTGTTGTTACTTGGCCAGCTCAGCTGCATCATGCTGTTTGGAGTGCCTATACAGATCTGTTGAAAGTGAAACCTGGTAACTGAAGTATGCATTTAAACTTTATTCATCTTTGATGCATCTGTTTTGTGGTATGTGTTTTGATGAGTGGGAACAGAAAAAGTTCACACCTTGTAAGATCATTTGGTATGTGAGAAAACTGCATTTCACAGGAAGATAAATCAACCCATCCAGATTTACTGCCACTGAAGATGTATCCCAATAACCTGAGGACTGAAAAGGACAGCCTCCCTAAAACTTGTGCAGAAGTGACAATTTTTCACAATGCTTATGGGTTTTCAAAAGTTTCATACTTGTCCAAAAAGCTTTTGAGACTGAAACAGTTATGGTTGTCTCTTATAAGCATGTCAAAGTAACTGAGGTCTATTTACCCCTACTATGTTCTAGGAAAATTTTGATTTGTTATATTCCACCTGTTCTGATAACAACAGTGCTTTTCAGTAATCAAAAACCATTAGATTTGTAGCCTCAAAGCGTGATCTAGATGTCAAACAAAATTTGGATTTTACCTCTTCATATTTATTTGACAAGCAGATGACTTTGACTGGCAGTCATATTCCATACAGAATCAAAGCCTTGGGGCTTCCAGGTACAATAAATGATCCTCAGTGGAGAGTTTGTGCAATACTTCTGGACATAACTTCAATGAAGTAAGCCCCAAAAAAATTACACTTTGCAATCATAATGTGAGTTTCATTTGAGAATGAAGGGAGCTACAAAACGTATTTAATTTAAATAAGAATAGCCACTTTGGAATAGAATAATATTTAAGCATGTGAGTGAATTTTGATAATTAAATAGATCCTTTATACTAGTATAGTTCAAGCTCCAGTATCTGTATATTTTATTTTGAAAAGTCAGTGAAGCCTCATCTTCATTGAAGTCAATAAGCCACTTGACTAAACCAAGATTTTTCATCAAATCAGACTGGGGATTTCATTTGACAATCTTCAGAATGTATCCAGTCTATGATTCAAGACAGTCTTCAACTATTAGCAGTCTAGAATAAGTCAAAGTCAAGGTATCACCTCTGTAGTCATTGACTACAGTTTTTTCAGTGTAATAAGATGTGCACAAAATTGTCACATTTAAGATTTTTGATGACTTCTATTATCAAAGACAATTCCAATGAAAATGAGTGTTGTTGAATCTTTTACATTTTCTAGCTACTTAATAGCTCTCATAAAAACTGCATCTTGAAAACTTGAATATTCCCTACAGTCCCTTTTTCTTCACTAGTATATTTGTTAAAAAATTGTTTTTGTTAATGTATATGTTTTATAGTTTATCTTACTACTACATGCTTTCAAATTCACTCATTATACCTTTACTGTGGCTGTTAATTTTGAGGGCTAAAATGTCAGAAAAAGTTTTATTATCAACACGCTGCTTTTGCTCTCTTTATTCAATATTTATTGATGCCTCCTTTAGTTTAAATACCAAAGTAGATATTTTGCTTCAGTTACTTGCTCATTTTTCAGAACCTGGAACTTTAGATTTTAAGGAAGAAAAAAGAAGAAATTTCTTAGAATGGCCTAATTGATAGCATAAATGTAGCTCAACAACTCTTGTTCCTGTACCTACCATTTTGTCTAAACAAGTGTTTTTGGCAATGTGAGGCAATCAGATTTCGACTTTCCTCAGTTTTTCAGTGTGAAGTATCTAGATGTTAATGATAGACACTACAGGAATCTTTCTTCCAGAGAGCACCTCTGTCAAAGAGCTTTGAATCATACATTTTAATCTTTCTGGGTTCAGGTGGTCAGCAGGTTATCTATTTCAGCCCCCACGCTTCATTATCTGAACATTAGAGTTATGCTTAAAAAAGATAGACCCCCCAATGAATCTTATGAAAATATTGTGGTGTTCAAATACATTATACTATTGGTATTAACAAGATGAAAAATTAAACAGTACAAATCATACCGTGACATTTTTCAATTCAGAGAAAGAAGATTTCTTCAGAATATATCTAAAGGAACATATGACAGCAGGGAAAGAGATCTGTAGCAGTTTCTTTTTTTTTTTTTTTTAAGCTTACCAACCAAAGAATGATGGGCAAAGAATGTAGAGTCTGGGTTAAAAAGCATTAGTAAAATACTTGCACATTTTACATAAATAGATGAAAAGTTTGCATTATCACCAAATAATGTTTTCATATGGAGATAGATTGGTAAAAGACAGTCCAGCATGTTACAGAAATGCAAAAGTTTCAAAGAACAAGTGAAGTATTTCTGTTTATGAAAGCAACACAAGCATTTCAGTCTCTTCAAAAGAGCCTGAAATCCTCTTTACTAGAAGGGCCCTAAAATAACAAAGAAGAAAACTGACAGGGAACTCAAGTCAGAAAATGGAACTACAGGCTGTGTTTCAGCTTAATGCACAGCATATATAATACATAGCTGAGGAAAAACTGTATAGTATTTCTGTATAGTTTTCCACACATGGGAAGAATAGTTTACATACGGCAATCCATTCTCTTTTTCTATCATGTCTGCATCTTCTTTCACAGCTGCATATGGAGTGAAAAATAAAGGCAAGCGTAAGCAATACAGATGTTACTATAGAGATACCTTACAAAAGCTCAGCCCTCTAATTTCAGTCTTTATATTCAGGTGTTTCTTTCTTGAATTGCATGGAGAAGAAAACAGGGCAAAAGTAGCCTATGTATTGAAAATGCAGCAGTAATAGCATAAAGTAGTACGGACATATTTTATGATATAGTAATGAATGTGATTTAGCTGATGAATACTAGCAAACTAAACAGTTGCTCATTTTAATATTCTGAGTGAAGTGTTTTGCCAAAGTGTCTTTTACTGAGCCCACCTTGTTATGAGGCTGCATTAGGAAAATGGAGACAATTAGTAGCTCCTACATTGCTGAGTTATAGCAAGTCTGTTGCACTCTGCAATGTATGAGGGCTTCTCCAAATTCACTGGTGAAAATGCATAGCTAATGGTGGTAACTATGTTGAAAAGTAGAGTTTCGTAGCTAAGAATGTATTCTATCAAATAGTGTTATTGCGGTTCTTTGTATACGGAAATAAATAGGAGGTATTACTTTTGGAGAGACCTATGTACTTGAAAGTACACACACTAGTTCATCCCAGTAGCTGATTGGGAGTGAGATTGGGCAAGAAGAATTACTATTGATACTAGAATCTGGAAATCTTTTTTTTTCTGTCCACTTGCTTTCAAGTTATCACGTGACAATTCTGGCTATTAATGTATAAATATTTATTGAATGAATACAATCCCCACTGCTATGTTGAATTGGGAATAATATAAGAAAGGTCTTGATCAATGTAAGTAATATTTTGCCATATACATTATACTTCACACAAATATGAACTTTATCTTATATCTTTTACTAGTGACAAACGCAAACATAGACATCCATTTTAAGCATCATTTATTCTGTTTAAATTAAGTCACAACTGCACTTTATTTTAAGCAAAGCTGTATTAATAAAAACCTCTGCTCAAGAGCATGGGTCATATTAAAACACACATCAAAGCTAGGGGTATATTAGGCAACCTATTTCACATCTACCTGTAGTGGTGGAAGGTTGTACTGCTCTTTGGCTGAACAGTGATGCCCTGTGCAGTTCAGCCCACAGACAGCAACTTCTAAGCACTGCTTTGTCTGCTAAATCATAAAAGTAAGGAGCTGAGTGTCCATGACTGTGCTAGGGTAAAGTGTCTGGGTCTGTATTGTGGAAGAGTTACCCCTGTTTTTCATGCCACCTCCATTTGCCATAATTTGTCTGTAAATATAGAAGGTGTCAGTGTCTGACAATTCAAATCATGTTTAAGAAATAAACAGTCAGAAGGCACTCCTTAAGTCTGCTTTGTTCCTGGGATGGAGCAAATATTTTGTACAAGAGATTTGTTGATATTATCATTGGAGGAAAAGGCCTGTTACTTGAACAGTGAAAGTATTAGAGAAAAAAGCTTGGAAATGGTGAGGAAGGCTTCATTCTTAATTTCTGCTTATGTTGTAATGAAAGGAAAAAAGAAAAGAAAAAAAGGAGAGGAGAGGAGAGGAGAGGAGAGGAGAGGAGAGGAGAGGAGAGGAGAGGAGAGGAGAGGAGAGGAGAGGAGAGGAGAGGAGAGGAGAGGAGAAATTTTAGCTCAGAAATACTGTTTTTTGTTGTTATTGCTTAGTTTTTTGTTTACTTTTCCCAAGCAGTTCAGCTATAGGAGCTCTGCACTTGAATTGGTTGAACTATGGGACTGAAATATCAGTAGGATGGGATATCATTTCTCTTCTGGTATAATAGAAAAATGGTATAAACACAAAGGAAATCAACCAGAAGTTAAAACATACTGGGCTTTGTTACCCCTTCTCAAAACATTGTAGCAGAAGGAAGGGATAAAATATTTTAAGTGCTGATATTACAGAAAATAAATGTTATGCATGTCAAACATAAAGTTTTAACAAAAAATGTTTACATTTAAATGACTTGGTAAAAAATCTCTATTTTGATTTATTCACAGACACTTTCCAGTTCCTCTGTGGACAATGAACCTATAGTAACGATAAGGCAGTATCCAATGGTTGGGTGTTTGGTTGTTTTTCATTTGTTTTTGGGGGGGTTGTTTTTTGTTGTGTGTGTTTGTTTGTTTGTTTGTTTGTATAATAATGGAAAGAAGCACTGAAGTATTTGGGGTGGTTGGGGGGAGGAAGAAATTTGAATGTTTTATCTGGCTCTGCACCAAAACAAATGTACAGGAAGGGCAGTGACTGTAGGGTGCTGAGAATAACTGTCAGACTTAAAGTACTAAGTGGTCTTTCTTTGCCTCTAAAAAGAAATAGAGGATGTATATAGAATATATTTAAGTATGGATATACATTGCCAGTTGTTTCAGTATTACAAACAAAGATCTTACGTGAAGTGATTCTATTTTTTTTTCGACACTGAACACTGTTCAGCCTTGGAGAAGAAAAAGCTCTGGGGAGAAATGATAGTGGCCTTTCAGTATCTAAAGAGGAGCTATAAGAAAGAAGGGGACAGAGTGTAGCAGGTTCTCTTGTCACAGGACAAAAGGAAATGGTTTCAAACTACAAGAGTGGAGATTTAGGTTGGTATAAAGAAGAAATATTTTACAATAAGGGTGGTGAAGCACTGGCAAAGATTGAGCAGGAGGTAGTGGATGTCCCATCCTTGGAGACATCCAAGGTCAGGCTGGAGGTGCTCTGAGCAACCTGATCTAACTGTATGTGTTGCTGTTAATTTCAGAGGAGTTGGACTGTATGCCCTTTAAGGGTTCCTTCCAAATCAAACGATTCTGTAATTATATGATTTATAAGTTTAGTCACTTGGCACTGTGAAGGAAGGGGCAAAATACTGTATTCAGCGTAACATAGTTGTACTACTGTAGCAACACACATATCATACATTACTGTATATGTTTCTCAGAATGTATTTTATGCACTTTTTTTTTTTTTTTTTTTTTTTTTTGAGTGCTTGTCCATTAAAATGGCATTCATGAGTTTGACCTGAGATGGTTAAAAAATCGAACTACCAGGAAGTATATTCTTTCTTTGATCTGTTTTAGTGGGAGTTGTTCCTGGGGATGAGAGGAAAATGGGTATGCCTCCTTCTGATTAAGATTACTTCTTTGGAGTTTCAGAAAGGCAATTTGCCTTAAACAATGATGTCACTTAAAGCTGCTTTCTTAAATGCAGTAAACTGAGCTGCTAGCTGCATGGAAGTAATCATTTGAATTTGAAAAATACTGTTGGAAAATAATGTTGGACATTATTTTTGAGAACCTTGGGACATGGGATTCACAGGCTTATAGTATGAGGATAAAGAAGACCTTAGATCTGTAGGGTAAGCCAGGCACACCGAGTTTTCTGACTACCTTCAAGTATTTATTTCCTGTGTCTCTCTAACATCTAGCAAGAAGATAAATTCTTAAGATTAGAATGCAGTACTGAGGCTTAATTTTTCAGAGCAAATGTAGTCCAAATGATTTGTTGTAAATGTATTGCAATGAACAGCAAGAAACAAAAATTAAGTAACCAAGTACTAGGAAGGATACGTTTCCATGATCTCTCAGTATCAAACTTAGAATCCATCTTTTAGTATGGCAGCTTATCTCTCCCCAGAAGGAATTAATAGTGTTTTTCTTTGAAATATTTAAGGTATTTAGAGCCCTGTCTATTTGTTATTTATTTTTAATGTGCTTATAGTTAACAGACTTTTTTTTTCCACAGGATTACCTACTTGCATCCCTGAATAAAGAGTCATATCCCAGCAGTAATACATTTTACACTGGAATTAATCAGAAAAGAGATAACACAACGGATGTCTTGAAATTTCTAAACTGTTAAAATGCTATTTTCTAAGCTATCAGTTTTGCTGCCTGCTGGTCTGATGAAGAATCAGCTTTCCCCATTGTCTTCTGTGCTCAGGAGCACAGGGTGTGCTCTACTAACACTGGTCTGAATATGTGGTAGTGCAGAACCACCAAAGAGTAAGAAGACCAAATTTTAAATAAGCAAACTATGTCCCATAGAGAAAGAACTAGTCTCACATCAATAGAACATTGGCATATGTCAGCATTCGTGGCCTTCAGTATAGCGTATTATCTGGTGTTTTTTCCTCAAGCACATTTCAAAGTGATCTACATCCCCAAATTTACTTAACTAATCACCTGTTTAGAAGAAATATATTCAGCACAACTATTCAGTATAGTTTCCTCGTTAGGCAGCAGAACAAGGTCATTGTATGTGTTTTTTCTAACCACAGTGCAAAGTTTCACCAGCCAACTGAACTGATCTCTTCAATTTTCAATACTTTAAAATATATATATATATATAATTTTCAGTCTATAACCTGTAGGGTGCAGTTAGTTTTATTCTCCAGGTACCTTGTCCATAATAACTGCTCAGCCTGACCATTCTATGAAAACCTTTTCAGACTACTACTTCTGTGACATAAAAATATACTTCATAATAATAGCAAGGAGAGAACATAAGGTCTATTGTATAAATCACTTCAGTCATGACATAGGAAATATTTTCAAAAGGAAGACACATTAATAACTGAATACATTTTGAAAAAAAATGATTCTCATAGGAAGTATTTAAAGACTTAAGTCTGAAGTGCAGGGAACAGTGTTCCTGGGCTTCCATTTACTCACTCCTATGAATAGACCTTATTTCATATGCATTAAATCTACTGTACATTCACCATATAATCACTTTGCATGGATGGGAAAATCAAGAGGTAGATTCTAGCCTTGGTGAAATATGCAGCACAGTTTCTCTGCACGTGCGTCTTGCCTCCATAAGACTTTCCATTGCTTATGCATGCACATCTTTTTAATGACAAAATGGAGATATCAGACGAAAGCTGACATTTTCCTTTTACATAAGTTTATGTAAATGCCTATGGTACAGTACTTCCAAAGCAGGTGGTACAATGATGTCAGTAAAGCACATCCTAAAGGCATTTCTGCAGCACAGAACTACTCATTCAAACAATTAGACATTTCTAAATGAAAGATTGAGTTGTGCTGCTTTGAACAGCTGCCACCATTGATTCTTGTTTACTGTGGGTTTGTTTGTTTGTTTTGCATTCATTTTTAGCCATTTATCAGTATGATAGATTCACAGAACCATAAAATCACCAAGGTTGGAAAAAACCAACAAGATCATCCAGTCCAACCATCCACCAATCACCAAAATTTCTCACTAAACTATACCCCTCACCAGAATGTCAAAATGTTCCTTGAACACCTCCAGAATCAGTGACTCCACCATCTCCCTGTGCAGGCCATTTCAGTCCCTAAGCACTGTCTCAGAGAATTATTTCCTAACATTTAACCCGAATCTCTCCTGGTACAACTTGAGGCCATTCCCTCTAATACTATCACTAGTTATGTGGGAGAAGAGGCTGACCCCCATTTCACCACAACTTCTCTTCATGTAGTTGTAGAGAGAGATAAGGTCTTATGGTCTTTGCCATTTCTTTTTTTTCCTTTTTTTTTTCCTTTATCTCCTTTGAGAACAAAGATTTCTGTTTCATTCATTTCTGGGTTTGAATCCACAGTTTCAAAGTGATTCTACTAACTCCTGTATTTTTCTTCAGCTACGTTAATTCCCAGATATGTAGGTAGCTATATTTACTAAATGAAATGCAACACAACGCAACTTGCATTACGCTGTACTAAGATAGCATAATTTCTTGTCAGAAACTTGTTTATTAAAAACATTTCAATTTGAACAGCATTTATAGCCAAGTGTTGAAGCCATTTCCTGTGCAATAATAAAAATTTACTACCACTTTTTGCATTTGGTAACATTTTATCATCTATGGTAGAAGAATTATAAATCTAACCAGTTCAGTTATAAGTCATATATTTTCCAGCTTCATATTGGTATCCTTTCACCTGGAGGATGTGTAATAGCTTTAATTGTTCCCATTGTTTACCAAGGAAACAGCAGCAGGGTACTTGAAAAGACCCTTTGCCTTATAGTTAAAGGACAAAGTTCAGGGAGTTGATGAAGGAGTCTCCACATGCAGGTGTGAAACTTCAGGGTAGTTATTGGTCTGTTTTTGCAGCTGTTGATCTTTCACAGCTCTCAGTAAGACCATGCTGAGCAGGAATTAGTACATAGAAAATAACCGAACGCTGTGATCAGGTATCACTAACCCCATAATTCTTCTGCACTATTTCAGGATAATGTTTACTTTGTATTTTCTTTCTACTTCTTGTAAATTAGACACAAAAAGGAGGAAATTGATCTAATTATTCCACTAGAAAATGAGTCTTGATGCCTGCTTTGTATACTCTTTTTATTTTGCTTATTATTCTGGTCGTGTAATTTTTATTTCTAAGGAGATAAAATTTGGGCAATGATCTGAGAGTACTTCACTCGAATCTTGATGAGGACACTTGAAAATTTCAGAAAAGACACCTCTCTGAAATAATTAATTCCCAATCATTACATGGCCCTGATGAATACTGTGAGAATGCTAGGAATGAGATATTAGCAGCTCAGTAGCCTACTTGGTAGGGATTTTTCTCATTAAAACAGTTCATTAAATCGTTTAGCGGTGGTACTGAGGCCAAATATAGAATATTCAAGACACCAAAAGGCTTTTTCAGCAGAAACAATGATGTCTGATAATTTAAAAGAAACTAGAAAGGAAATCAAGTGTGGAACTGTAACATTCTTATGTATGACCTCACACAGAAGGAAGTGAAAGTCAGGAGCATTGTTTCAAACCAGCTTCAAATGTATTTGAAGGAAAGGAGCATGGTCCAAAAGTGGTTGTAAATGTTACAGGTCCTGTTGTGTGCAGTGACACGGAGGAGTGGATCCAGAGCTGGCTGGATCCTGAAAGGGAACTTTCATTATGCTGGGTAGGAGCTGAGTTGAATCTTAGTATCAGAATTAATGTTTCTTCCCTTTTATTCTAGCTCTTTTCATGTGAAAGTCACTGCAGAAATTAGGAAGTTTTTTTTTTCTGTAACATACAACAATAACAAACTGCTATTCATAATTAGGCATAGTAGTGTCTCTGATGTAAAAGATTATCAGGCAAATGGCTGTATTCAAAATCGGACCCTCACTCCACCATATCTGACTCTCCTTCCAAGTTAGAGATGCTATTAGCCCAATTCATAGATCCTGTAATTTTCACTGAGGGAAATAGTATACAAATGAGCATCATCACTGTGACCTATCCAGAAAAGTTAAGCACACAGATTCCATTAGTTTACACAAGGAAATCACAAGGAAAGTGTACCCTGAATATTTCTCTAATAAAATTGAATCAAGTGAATAATTTATGTAGTTCAATTTTATATTATTTATTCTCCATTTTATTATAAAGAATTATTCTTTCTTGAAATGTCCTTAAGAAAAGAATTTAAAAGAGAAAGGGTGGAAGTTATTTACCATTTATAACAGAGAAAGGACTGGTTTATGATGCTTTTACTGTTATTCATAGCATAATAATTTATGTGACTTTCTAAACTACGCAGTCTTGCACATAGAAGCTTGTCTACCCCAGGGGTGGTAGGATGGTAGCTGAGATTGAAATAAAATTAAAATCTTTTTCTCCTTCCATAATGCAAACTATTCATGCTTCAGAAGACTGTACTGTTTGACACTTCTTAAGATAGATGCAGTCTCCAGATGATGTGTCATGCTTCATTATGTTAGCAAGTTCTGTTCCTGAGGGTTAATCAAATAGCCAGTAGAATTTTCTCACATCTTTTTCATGCGCGCCTCATGTAAGTTTCTTTGCTGAAGGAAGTCATTTAGATATTACTCTAAAATTTCTTTTTGAGAGCAGTTTTCTAAATGAAGGGCATGCCAAGGCCCAAAGTGTGGGATGGTCCTAATGCTCCAATTGCTTACGTGGGTGTCCTGCTAGTGCACTCCAGTTGTCTTAAGAGAACTTGTAACTGCTCTGGAGCTATGCTGATTTCCAGTTATGCTCAAATGAGAGTTCTTCAGTCTTTGCAGTAGTCACCAGCAAAGAAGGAATTGCATACATGCAGCTCAAGAACAGAAGTAGTGACATGGTAGGAAAAAAAAAAAACAAAAACTGAGAATTAGCAGAATTATGCATGTGTTGGTAAAGGAATAAGATTTCATAACTTCTGTTAGGGTCACAGAAATGTACTCTAACACTAACAGAGGAGGAGACAGCTCTCTACATAACTTCCGTGGATGCTGCACAGGACAGTAACCACTTTGTTTACACCAAAGCATACCAGAGTATCCACCTACCTGAAACTCACTGTATTTTCCTACAAACTCAGTGAGAACAAATCTTTCATTACAAAATTATGCTTAAAATAGAAGGTGATTTTTGGTGTTTTTTTTTTTTTTTTTTTTTTGTTTGTTTGTTTAAATTGAAATCCTTTTGTATTTACATTCTGTGAGAGTAAGTTAAATCCTTAATTCATCTGGGCTAATAAGTGCAGCTGAGGCCTGATCTGCTACTTGCTTAAATTCTGACTGAAGATCTTAATAGCATCAAGTTCTAGGCCAGCAACCATAGTCATAAATTCACTTGTACTTGGAGAGAGTATGCCAACATCTGTATTGTTGCAAAACACTCAGTTGCATAGCCTTGCCCCAAGTACCATCCAGATGGTGATAAACGCCACTGTCTTCCATGTCATGAAGATGAGTACACATTATAAATGACTTTCCTATCACTTTCAAAATGAGAGCTACTTTTTTCATTTCAGTTTTTGTGGTTGTTATTGTTCAGTTGTTAAACAACAACAGCTACGTGCAAAAGCATACTGAAAGTCACAGCTTTTTGTTTTTGCTTCATTATAACAGAGTTGGACTGAACAGCAGGGCTCTGGGTTTGGTATTTGCAAGCTCCTGCTGCTCCAAAACCAGCAGAGGGAGCACAAAACACTCTTTGTTTTCATTTCACGGCAATGGTATCGTTGACTTAAAAACGACAAGCACAGAGATTGTTAGAACTCATAGGGCTCCATCAGGTTATGTATTTTTCTAGCTGTTTAGGACTATTACTGGTGATATCTTTCATCTCAAAAAATCATGCACAGTTTTCATGTATTGCTTGTTTTGTTTTGAGAATCTATCAGAATTACGTTTAATTCTTGTTAGTTTAACTAATGTGAGCTGTCACATCTCTTAGCCACCTTCCATATGTCGAAATAAGTGACAAAAGAGGTAGGATTATGTAGAATTTTCTACTTCAAAATAGACTACATCAGCCAATGTAACTCCAGCGCAAGTTGGCATCACAATCTTGTCAATTCCTTTTTTATACCCTGTGTAATACAGCTGTGTGTGTGTTCTGCAGTTCTTGAAATATCTTCCTCCAGCTCCACTGCCTGAGGCCACAAGTGTGCAGCACAGTTCTCTCTCCTGAAGAATGTCAAACATAATGAAAAAATGAACTTGCAAAGAGCTGCTTTTTGTATGCCTTCCTGCATGCTTTTGGTGCCTGCTCTTTTTGCTTTCCTTCATTCTCACAGGTTTTATATTCTGCTTTTGGAACTGTATCCAAAGCTTCCTCAGAATGAGTCACTTTTAAAAAGCTTTCTCAGAATGAATCACTTGTAAAAAGCTTCCTCACAACGAGGCTTGTCACACACATGAATGGAATTGCTGAACTCACAATGTGACACAATCCAACTCCAGGTTTCGATGCCCACTCTCATAAGTAGCATTCTTGTCTAACAATGGTTTTTGCTCCTTCTCTTCCTGCTACTAACACTTGTGACCTGATGCATTCAAGATATCATACTCACAAAAATAAATGAAAAGTACAAGGATTAAAGTGAAGGTTAACTTCATGGAATAGGACAACTTAAGAGTTAGGTTATCTTCCTTATCCCTTAGACCTCAGTATTGTAACTGAAGCAGAACAGCGTGTGATCTTGCATTCACTGCCAAAGGTGAAGGCAGTTTTTCTTCACAAGGGGCAAAGCCTCCAAGACTTAAAAGTAACTTCAAAGAAGCTACTCTTGTGGCCGAGGGAAGAACTGGGCCACAGGAGCATACTCGGCTGCTTTACCAAGGAAGACAGAAGTGTTCAACATCTGTTGAATGCTTTGTATTCCTTTAAATTTCCAAACAGCCTCACAGGGAAGGAGAAAAAGTGTGAGATAGTTGTACTGCATTAGTTAACACTGAAAGACTGTAGGCTAGAAAGCCTTCCTGACACTTGGCCGAAGACAAAGCAGTAAATAGAAGAAAAATGAAGCAGCTTTGCTGCCTGAGAGTGAACAGTTTTCCCTGGAGCTTACACCTGAATTACCAATGCTAACTAGCCCTGAAGTTGTGTCTGTTGTGTTTGGCTCACACTGCCACTAATCATCTTCAAAGTTCTGGAGCATTTGGAGGACAGAATTCTTCCCAAAGGAGTCACAGAGTGCAGAAGAAACAGGAATGAGCATTTCTCTGAAATCCTGCATCTGCATTTCACGCATAATTTTAATGTTGTGAAGGAAGGAAAGAGACAAAGAAAGAGGAGAGAAGAGGGAAATAAGAGGAAGAAAAGGAAAAATAGTATGGACACTAAGACCCCAGCTTAGCATATACTGATAAATGTTCCATAGATTGGAAATCAAAATGACATTCTATAAAATTTTTAAGTAACCACAGTAACATTTCTTTTCAAACTTTAGATATGATGTGTAGAAGACTCCCATGTGGATCTGGCAAACTTGCTTCTAGGCTGTGAGCCAGCTATCCTTGAGAGCTGGAAAAGTCCAGAAGTCCCAGTTCAAATAAGAGTGTCTCTGATGCGTTATATGGTATGCATGGCATCCTCTGCAATCAGAATGTACATACATGATGACTACAGGCTATTTTCATTTCTCTTCCTTTGCCTAATATTTTTGCAAAAGCAAGCAGTGCAGAAGAATTGTGTATGGTGGACATCATCATATTTATTTCCTATGATGTTTTAAACCTTGTTTGCACCAGTGACCTTGCAATATCTTTGAAAACCTCCATTGCTTCACTGATTAAGCTGATGGATTGACAGTTTTCTGCTTTCTATGCAAAAGATGCATAACACCTTGCTTGATTACAGACACAATTGCATGGAATTATTAGCATTACGCAGTAGAAATGATGAAAATGCAATTTATGATCGCCTGGCTCCCAGCCTGTTTTACTCCCAGCAAGAGAATATTTTGGAAAAGAAAAATAAGAAGCAGAAGAGGTGTAGCTGATGATCCGTGTTCTGTTCTACTTGAGACAGAAGCCAAGCATGAAAAATTTAACCTAAAATGATTAACATTCCTGGGGTTATAAACCATACTGAAAACTGAAAGCTACAAAGGAGGTTATTAGAAAATCTTAATTAAAAACACCACTACCAGCTCTCCACATAATAAACACACTTGATCTCGTAAAAGAAAATGATGTTAATAGTGAATACACATTTGAAATAAAAGGATTTTACAATTTCCTGCTGGGGGAGCCCTGTAGTTGAGGTTTATCCCCTCAGCACGTTTCCTCATGGCCCCACTTCAGTCAACGATGAGGGATAATGGTGAAGCTGCTTTGGTTGGAGAGGATATATGTAGTCACCATGATGCACAGAGGGAGGCTGAGAGCACAGCACCCACTTCTCCCTGCATTACTGCTGGATGAAGAAGGAGAAGGAGAAGTGTCAGAACTCCTGTGGGGATCACCTGACAGGAGCAGTCTTAAACAGGTCCATTCTAGGTAAAGCAGAGGTCAGGCTGAGCACATCAGATGGACTTCTCTGAGGTAGCAGTGCTGACAGGAGCACCACAGTAGACATAATCTCCTTGGACTTCAACAGGTTTTGTTGTGGTATGACTTCAAAAGGCAGTTTTTATAGCTGATGTTGCTGGCAAGATTTTAGCAGTTAGAACAGCAGCAGAGTGAAGGAGGCAAGTTAAAAGCTCATTTGGATATGGTGCTAATCATCTTGGCAGTGACACTTTGAAATAATAAGCATTTTAAAAATAGACTTTGCTTGCTACTGCAAGTACTGCCTATACTTAACCAAGAAAAGAAGGCTGATTTCAGTCAAACAGATGAGCTTGATAGCTTTAATTAATTCTTAATAATGGAAAAATAGAAGCCAAGCATTTCATACTTACGCTCCAGGTCTCACACATATGAGCATCAGAGAAAATTTATTTCCATTTATTTCCATGTGTGAAAATCAATTGATGTTGTAATTATATGCATGCTTAAGAGTGTAACTATTTTTATTAGGAGGTGTTTTGTTTGTTTCACTAAGAGTTGTACCAGTAGTGACAGACAGGAAGTCTCAAGTTGCACGTAAGCTATAAAGACTCCTCTCCTCTCCTCTCCTCTCCTCTCCTCTCCTCTCCTCTCTTCTCCTCTCCTCTCCTCTCCTCTCCTCTCCTCTCCTCTCCTCTCCTCTCCTCTCCTCTCCTCTCCTCTCCTCTCCTCTCCTCTCCTCTCCTCTCCTCTCCTCTCCTCTCCTCTCCTCTCCTCTCCTCTCCTCATTTGCAATAAACTAGAAAGATGCAGATTTGGCAGCCTCTCCATGCTGCACTATCTCGCTACCAATCCAGCTTCATCAGTGTTGCTTTGCTCTTGTTTTTTTGTTATTGTTTTTTTTCCTAGTGTTTGATGTATGAGTAACACGAATCCCCGAACACCAATTCTAAAGAGGAGAAATCTTTATAAATAAACAAACCCTTCATCCTCCATTGTTTCCTAGCTCAGGATTTAGTGAAGTCTAGATTGTAAGTACTGAGTAAAAATTGCTGAATTTTGCTTATTTAGAAAAGTTTAAACTTTTTTTGTTGTTGTTGTTTAACTTAATTATAATGGTGTTTTGCCTTGGGGCTATTTAAGGCTGAAAAACAAGACTTCAGTGATAAAATAGAGAAACAAAGACAGGCTACTCTTGTCAGCGTCAGAAAATAAATAGTGTTAATCTGTCTTCATTACTGCCGTGCATGTTGTAATACAAGAGTCCACCAGGTGGGAAGAAGAAGAATATTTATAACCACTCTACAAGTGCTAAGAATCATGCTGAAACTTAAACTGCAAAATTTTCTTTGATCAGCAAAGTGACAGTCATTTTTTCTTCAGAAGCTTTTTGACATCTTTATGTTAGAATGCTGAGAGAGTGCAGAATCGTATGACCTGACCTGTCATCACCAGTTCTCAATAGGAGTTGCCTCATGGCCATTTGTGCCTTGAAAACTCTGCTTCAACTGTACACTCTAGCAGCATGCTCATTCCTGCTGAAGTTGTAACTCTTCCCTGCTTTATTATTAAAAAGTATGAAGTTTTAATTAGCACATAGTTACATTTCAAAGTGCTTTAGAATACACTGTATCTTTAAAGGCTTTCAGCAAATTAATTTGTTGGTTGTTTGCTTTTTTTTTCTTTTTTTTCTTTTTTTTTTCCCCTGAAAATTAGCTATCTACAAAATCTGCATTAAATGTTTTTGAAAGTAGGGGTTGGGCACCCACAACTGTGCAATTCCCTTCAGTGATTTACATCACATGAAGATCTGGACTATTAATTATTGGAAGCCTATCTTTTTAAAAGCAATTTTTTAATCATTTTCACATCTAGCCATCTGGCTTCAGTTTCCCTTGGTATGCACTTTCAGGCATGAGCACGAGGAAGCTTCATTTAAAAATGCAGATTACCTAGGCAGTGTGTAGGAGATGGTGAAAGATGCAGCTATGGTTGCATGGTTTATTTCTTTGCAAAGTTGTCTTGGTTAAATTTCACATACCAGTCAGTAATGTGTTTAATTTACTGGTCTGTTTACTATGGCTTTCTACTACTATTCAAATGGTGATGTAAGAGAACAAATGCCTTGGATTGCACAAGCAGTGTATCTGCCACAATAGCCCATCTCCTCATGGTGGCAATAGGAGATGCTGTTCAGGGAGTGCATGAGAGCCTGACAACTTTCATCAGTCTGTTCCTCGGGTGCATCTCTGTTACATGTAGTTGTGATGTGAAAGAGTTAAGGCTGTGGGATCATTATCCACTCTAAGCATATTTCACAACTCATTTGCATCTCTTCTGTTTGGAGAGTTTGGTACCTTTATTCACAAGTTTCTCTGCTTTCCCACCTGAGCAGGTTTTGGAGTCACCTTTCACTCCTAAGAATGTTTGCAGATGGTGGCTCTGCCTCTGATGGGGCTGGAGATGTAATTCTGTTTAGCTGGTGCTACTTTAGTTGACAAGGAGACTGAGCTAGCATCCTCATTCTGCAGAGCTGATTGTCCAGAGCATTATCATCATGTCAAACGGTCAGAAGATGTAGTTTGGGCTGTGAAGCCACAGAGATTTAGGCCAACTCTAACATGCTGCTGGCCAGGAAGAGAAAGCTCCACAGTCCCCTCCCTTAGATTTACAGCTTCTTCCTTCATATAGCTCCTACACACAGACCACAGTTTTCTTTACCAACAGAGAACAGTCTCATCTATAAAGGAAGAGTTAGTGTTTGAACACAGAATTCTGTTCCCCCAAGGGACCTGATTTTACCCAGCACAATATATCTTGAGACAGCAGAGTTATTGACTGCAGTTCTTCATACTGTTGCACAATGGAAACCTCTGCAAAATCACTTTTAATTGTCAATCTGCCATTATTGTATGTTCAAGAGTGGCTTCAGAAGATAATGCAGGACACAGAAGAAGCGAGAAGAACTTCACACCAGTCCACTTCTTTTCACTTTAGTCATTCTGCTGAGCTTTCTCCATTCATTGAGTGTGGAGACAACCTATGATCCTGGACAGCACGTGCACCTTTGCCAATGCCTCCCTCTTCCTGCTTTCATTCCGTAGCAGGAGTGTACTCCTGTCATCTATGTATCTGGTAGGAGAAAATGCTCTACAGTTACTTTGCTACCCCAGCTGTGAGGTTATCACACTTTTATTGATAAAGATCTGAAGGTATCTTATTTATTTTAATAAAGATTTGAGGGCTTGTTTGTATATATATTACTAAAAAAATAGGGGAGGGGGGGTAGTGATTGAATGTTTTTTAATGAACTGAATTTTGTAACATTTGTGGCATTTCAGTTAGACCTATTTTATCAAATCTAATGGCATAAACATTGCTAAATTTAAGTTTCTTATGACTTCTCTTGGAAAATATAGTTCTTATTGCCACTGTAATTTTTTCACTTTTTTCACTTTGTTTAAAAACAGGTATTTACTTTCAACATCTTCGATTCTTGTACGTGTTATTAGTTTAGCAAACAAGATGTTTGTATGAAGAAAAATAGCTTAAGTTGCATTAAGATTCTCTTCATCCTCAGACCTGTGGTACTGTTGAGGATTCTGCAGTCGACACATGCAGCTGAATTTCATAGCTCAGTGTGCGTATCTAACAAAACCCATCATCAGCCAATTGGAAGTCTGATTTTCAAGGACCATTGAACACTGAGCATTCCCAGTGAGTTGCAATTACAGAAACAATTGTGCTAAATAACTTTGGACTGATGGTCTGTGAACATCAGCCCTCCCAGCTTCCCCTCTCTTATTTCAACTACAGTCTGACAGTGCACAGGCTTACAAAAATAATATTTCAAGGAGTGTCATGTGCTTCAGAAACTCTGACTTTTGTCAGCTTCCTATAGATTATGCCAGTGTTTTATGATTCCATACAGTAAATAGCCTCATTTCTGCAGTTTTATTTGGTGTTAGGTAGAGAAAGAGTGGGGTTTGATCTACTGAAGGCAAACCATCTTCAACTCTGCAAAATTAATTTCCTTCAACTTTCAGTCTTAGCAGTGTAAATCAGAAGAAATTTGTATGTCTCGCTCTTCTCTCTTTCCACAATGCTGAACATATTGTCAAACATATGAGGTTGTTTACTTAAAATAAATAATAGACTATATCAGAAAATCCATCTTTGTTTATTAACCTTGTAAATTGTTCATTTTTGCATTTTTATTTGGCACACTGGAACAAATTAATGTACACTGATGTGAGACTCAAGGTTTCAAACCTCTTTATAACTGCAATAAAACTTGTGAATGTAAAGTTTTTGGTCCAAGATTAGTAAATTGGTATCTGATGCCAGTGCATGCATTATGAACTTGTGTCATGCTGATCAATAGAGTCAGCTATAGTGCTGAATGTAATAGCTTAGCATTATCAGTAGTCAACAACCTGCCTGGAAGTGTTTATACACTTCTTGTTCCTCTCTGCTTGCTCTTTGGATGGAATGCCACACATTACTCATGGCATAAGATTTTTGTATCTGATGATGTTTACAAATTCATGTGAAGATATTTAGTAGTCTCACTAAAATTCATTAATGAGCCTATACATGATACAACTTGTCTGTTCTTGCTGGTCACTCCTGAGTAAGGACAAAAAGTTACTTCACAGTTGAACTAAAAGGGCTGCTCTGAAAATAGTGCCTTCTATTTTATATTAACCCATGGTTGCTGGTGGTATAGCAATAGAGGTTGAACCTTCCCACCAGTATCCCATTATATTTTGTTGCTATGCGATGGATGGCATAAGGAAAAACTTTTTCTCTCACAGAGTGGTAAGACACTGGAATGGCCTGCCCAGGGAGGTGGTGTAATCGCCATCCCTGGCAGTGTTCAAGAGGTGTCTGGATGAGGAGCTATGAGATATGGTTTAGTGGCTTGTGGTAGTAGTGGTAGTGGGAGGATGGTTCGACTAGGTGATCTTGTAGGTCCTTTCTGACCTTGTGATTTTATGATTCTATGATTCTATGCCAGCAGAGAGGCAGTCTGATAAAATGAAGTCTGATGTGGGAGTGCGTATGAAGAAAAGGTGTGTCACTGAATGCCTCCATGTGGAAAAAATGGCACCCACTGACATTCTCTGACTCTTGTTGAACATTTCTGGAGACCAGACAGTGAATGTAATCACAGTGAAGTGTTGGATGGTGTATTTCAGCAGTGGTGACAGCAACATGAAATACAAGTCATGTTCCAGATGGCCATGCAGATTTTGACTAGCACCAGCATGCAGGCTCTTGTTCATTGCTGGTGAAACTGCACAGCTAATGGTGGTGTCTGTGTTGAAAAGTAGCATTTTGTAACTGAGAATTTGCTCCATCAAACAGTGTTATTGTGCTCTCTATAGCTGTTGTAGTTTCCATGGAAGTAAATAGGAGGTATTACTTTCAGAGCAACCTATGTAGATGGTCTTGCCACATCTCTTACTGCAAACCCATCTCAAATTGACTACTGATGCAAAAATGTGGTGTAAACATTGCACAAATTAATTCTGTGGAGAGCCAAATGATCTCCGTTGCAGATCTGCAAACTTGTTTCCTGCAGTGAGAACAGAACAGATGTAGAATATTTTCTCTGCCATAGAGTATTAAATGTAATAATTAAGAGCAGCTATGTACTTTCCAATCCTATTCAAACACATGTGGAATGCAAAATATATTGTGTAAACAACTCCAAGAGGTAATACCTAAATAGTGATGCATTTTGACAAGGCAGCTAACAAAGGGGAAAGATGAACATCTGTCTCCTGCAAGTGGGCTTGCAGGCACAGTGAAGATTTGAAGTACATGAAGGCTTACTGAGAAACTTGCACCCTACTGCCTCTCCCAAGTCCTGCTTCTAAAAGTGGACTCCTTCTATTGTTATTCTAAAGGGATGAACCAGCAGAATTAGAAGCTTTACTGAGTGAGAAAGAAAAGATTGTTTCTTGCACGTCTGTCTGGAAGAAAAAGGTATTCACATTCTGATCACAGAATGGAAATGAATATGATTTACGATTAAGATGTCTAGAAATAAGAATTGGAAATCCCATTGGGAAAAGAGTTAAGGAATGTGAAAAGACATCATTCCAGTAAAAAATACTTAGTTAATAAATAAATATATTACATTTGAATGTATTGTGCATTCAGTTATTAGCAGATCTAAAATCATCATGAGATAAATAGGTGCTGTACATTATTAGTTTCACTTTATTATTCCATTACTTATATTACACAATTAAATGTTTACTTAAATAATAATAATAATAAAGACGTACAGAGGTGTTCTAAGAAATTACTTTCAAATATGCCTGGAATGAAAACCAGTGATTTCAATACAAAATCAAGAACAATTTCCTTCCTTTTTAATATCAACGTCAATGTTAATTCTGCCTTTGTAAGTGTGGATATGATAGAATTAGGCATGTGGGGAGTCAAAGACTACATTTAAAATAATGGTAACACCTGTGAGGCTTTTCAGGGAATAGGTGACAAACTTAGTAAAATGGTAATTTATTTAGGGCTGAAATTTTGCATTCACAGTTGGAAGGTATTACATCCATAGAGAAACTCACATGACAAGGATTTTAAATTCTAAACCTTCTAAACTCAGAGCAAATAACTTCACTGATATCCAGGAGGTAGTACGGGTTCTGACAAGAGATAATAACTTCGAAAGCACAGTCACACTTCTGTTGTCCTTTTCTCTAAATTTCTCAATATGCAACATGATGCAGGTGAGGAAAATTTCTTAATAACATGAACACAAGAAAATTCTCTTGGTGATAATGTATTCAGCACTTCTGCTTTAGCTTATCTTCACTTGAGTCTACAACTATAAGGTGAGACTGGGTCAAACATTTCAGCCTATACTCACTATAAATGAAAGTTTATTGTTCTAAAAGAGAAGGGATGAGAGCAGTTGAGTGATTGGTTAAAAAAGCTAAGACTTTTCCAATTATAAGCAGCTTTGAATAGAAAATGCAACAATCATTTAAGGTCTCTCTTTCCTCTTGTCACATGTAGAATTTTTCTGTATATGGCCATACACACCTGTGCCCAGAATTTCTACTACGGTACCACAAATCAAGTCATGGAGGATACAAATTGCTGGGATATTTCCAGGATAGGATTATACCAGCAGCCTGATGCCTCACAGTAGTAGTTGTCTGTGAAGAACAATGGCAGTTTAAGCAGTAAAAATCTATTTGTTTTCACGTGGGTTATAGACAGGGGTATGTATGTATGTATGTATTTATTTATTTTGATGGTAGAAGAGCATGGGAATATGGACCATGTGGGTGCTGGTTGCTATGGTAACTACAAAATCACATCCTCCAAAGCCTTTCTATTTAATTATATACATCACTGACTACCAAGTGGTGTAAATTTCAGTTTTCTTTAAAACTACGGAGTGCAAAGAGAAAAGATTGCAGTCTTAACCTTTCCCTTTGTCACTGATATTCTTGAGAAGAGAATTTTGTCCTTTTTCCAGGCATTTTTGCTGATGTTCCATTCAGTTTTATTGATAGAGTAAATTATTGTATTGGGCTGTAGTGCCACACAGTTAAGGGTTAGATGTTTGTCATTGTTTCCTGGGTGTTTATAGCCTAATTCTCCAGACTTCTCCTTGATGTACGTGATTTGTTCCCAACCTGTACGCTATTGAGGTTGTATTTCAACTTTGGAAATACCTGTATCATGCTGAAAATCATGTCTGCTTGAAGACTGCCTGAAAAACACCAGCTGTGTATAAAAAAAATGTTGTATATCGCCACTGAAAACAAAGCCAAGATATCAAAACCAAAACTCAGTTTGTATACTGACTTAAATATACTTTATAAACTGCTCTCACACACCATAATGATTTACATAAATAACAATGTGAGTGGGCATTAATGTATCTCACACCAGTCTGTACTTACATCATTCTGATAACTTCTCTGTTCCTAAGCTAGCTTAGCTATAATTATTGACATTTCATAAATAATTTTGGTATCTAGGAAAAAAATATTACCATTGTTTATCCTAATGTCATACATAACTTTTATAACATGTTGCTTTGTTGTTGCTAGCAGAAGAGACGTATATGCAACTGAGTGACTAAAAAAAAAACATTGCTTTTTTACATTATATGGAATTCAGAATATTTTTCTTTAAAATCTGTTTTTTAAAGATGTTGTGAGAATTGATCTTCACATAGGTACAATGCATCTGTGTTTGATTCATATCATTCTTTCTTTATTATTCTAATAATGCATTGTCATACCTTACCAAAATGAAATTTTCACATCAATTCATTTTCTGTATTAAAATGAAAAATCTAGATCCCATACGGAATTGCTACATGCAGTTTAAGTGCATCTGTTGTTGGAGATATTCCAGGCAAGAAGACACATACTACTAATTATGCTTATTAGCTAAAGTACCGTTACCATTGCAATCAAAATTATTCATTGTAAAGTAAGTGGAAAGTAAGTAATAGCATTGAGAGATATATTAAGACATTTTATGAAGGCAGTCCCTCTGAAATCAGTATACAGCAAGCACCTTTGGCCAGGTATTAAATAAATACATAATTATTCATGGAGTTAACTGACATAGATAATATTTTTGAAGCTGAATTTATAGTATTTATTGTCTTGGACTAAGTAATTTGATATGAACATAAGGAAATATTGTGCATTTAAAAACTAGAATATTGGTGACAAAACAAGAAAATTTTCTGAAAATCAGTGTCAGTGAGTCAGTCATTGTGGCCAGAAATTAGCCTATTGCCATGATTAACAGTGTTTTGAAGTGTATGCAATTTGATAAATACTGTTAATGTCAGTGGTATTGAAAAACTAAAATGACAATCATTTTTTTTTGGGTGTTAAGCACCGATCTTTTTGCTGTTATAAAAGAAATTTAGGGGAAAAACACAAAAAAAACCTTTCACTTGCCTGAGTAAAGAGACCAGCTGTCCTAAAAGTCCTAGTATGCCACCTAGAAGTGTGTGTCCTGAACTATATAGTTGAGGTTTATGGACTGGTGACTGGCAGTTCTAAGCAGTATTTTGTCCAGTGTCATGCGTCAAGCTGCAGGTGCCAATGATAGCAATTTCACATCTGTTGTGAAGCTGAGACAATCCTCAATTTTCATTTTCTTTATCACATCACTTCCAAACATGAGTATTCTTGGCTAACTTGGAATGTGCTTTCTCTCTATGGACAGCCCAAATATTTGGTGGAGGTGTATCCTCTTAGCTTTTCGAAACTCCAAGGAAAGACACTAGAATACTATGCAAAACATACCAATTTGTTTAATCTCAGTTATGGAATAAGCTACTTTTATATCAACCTACTCGCTCGGCTCAAAAGCGAGAGGAATAAGTATGTCTTATGGAATTGTTATTCTCACGTCCCTTAACAAATTAATCAGAGAATAACTTATAGTCCAGTTACAATTATCTTAACACTTATGATTCAAATATACTATTAAGATTAGTATACACAAATGGTATAGTATGTCCATGTTTCTCTGATATTACTGTCATCCTGCACCTCTGGGTCATAAGTTTTGTAACTTTGGTTTGGGAAGGGGAAAAAATGACAGCCGGTCATAATCATCATAATCCTTTTGGGAGGACTGCTGTGTTCAAGGTTCCCTCTTCCTCTTTTTGACTGAGTCTCCTTGAAGGAAATTTGTGTGTTTTTATAATATGCTCTATATCTTTGTTTTTTTTCTTTATTGGCTCACATCTCCATATTGCCTCTGAATATACTGTGCATTTACTTATGTTACATATTAATTTAAGGTCTTGCTGGCCTTAAAACCATCTTTACCCTACTCTCAATATCGCAGTTCTTTAATGATCACTAACAGATCCTTGTTAAGTTCCTTATACTCCTGAGGACTTTCAGATCATCCAGTACCTATAAATGAAACATTCCAGATACCACCCTGTGACCATACTCTTCTAGTCTGCATTTTATCCTAGGGCCATAAATGGCTCATTCTCTGCTCCACAGCTGCTTGCTATAAGCCAATACAGTTACTCCTAAGCAAAATCCAAGTTGATAGTAGTCACCTGGTTTTTGGATAATTGCTGTTACAATTAAACAAGCCTTAGTATGGTTGTAGCTAGGCCAAAACAAGTCAAGACAGAGCCTTGTAAATTCTGAGTTCTGTGTTGTTACAAACACTGTTTTTACTGGGAAATGAGCGTAATTCCGAAGTCCTGACTCGACACAGGTGAGTTACCTATTTGCTGATTAGCACTGAAACAGTATAGTACACAGAACCTAATAGTCTATTTAATTACTGTTTTGCAGTGGTAGAACGAAAAAGAGGTAGAAAAAAAACCATATTGCCATGTCCACACTAAATAAGAATTGTCTTAAATACCCTAGCTTCTCAGTTGGCTTTAAGGTTGTCGAGGTAGTTTCTGTGAGCTACCCCAGCTGGTACCTTTCAGAGAGTTCTTGGAGCCAAATGGTTTCTGCTTGAACTGTTAATGCTGGTTAGAGAAGCTCTTTGGAGCAGTTCTTTCTTTGGTGCATAATCAAAGGATCTGGGTTTTTTTTTCCTCTTTTGTTTACCTACTCATCATTTTCCTCTATGAGAGCACTGAGACATAATATGGTGCCAAGAGCATTATGTAATCTCTTTTCCTCACCCACCCTAAATTTTCTCCATTAACATTTTTATTGCATATTTTAATTAGTAGATTCCTAGCTTTAGGCAACAGGCTGCTTTCTCCTGCTTACAGACCTCCTAGAATGCACTGAATTCTTTTTACAGTTTCTATAATGTGAGAGAAGTTAATGGTAGAAAATCCTTCCCAAATTTAAATATTTGGTTTGTTGCAAGTTTATATATGAAGAGTCATAAAAACAAAAAATGATAGGAGAGTTTGCATCTGAGAAGGAGCAGCTTCTTTATTTACACTCCACTGGATTTCAGGAAGCTCATTTACATTGGCAAAAATAAAAATAATATGACCTTGGAGTACAAGATTTAGAAGCAGATTTTTGGAATTGCAAGAATATAGCGACATCCTTTTCCAAATACAAAAGAAAGTGTGTAGTATTGGTCCTTTACTAACTCAAAAGTTGGAAATGTAGATATTTCTTTCTCTAGGTCACTTGAGGAGTTGATCCAGAAAGTTGTGTCAAACCACTTTCAGATCCACAGAAATCACATCTGGAGAGACTATAGCCTTTTCTTTTTATCAGATAGCTGAGCGATTATAGAATTTATCTGTAAAAAAATATTGCGGATACTTGAGCACTTTTGCCAAACCTGATGGAGTTTGCTGATCTCTGCATATTCTGATTCCAGCATATTCTGATTCAGGACTTCTGTGTTCTTTCTTGCTGAAAAATTTGTGCTTCCTATAACATCCTTAATATCTTTGATGGACCAGAGACTTGAATCCTACCCTGAAAACAGTATTATCAGTATACTAGCAGTCATTTTTGCATTGTCTATTTATTCTCCCTCCAAATATTTGTGATCTGGAGTGCAGGCATACAATTTAAGAGGATGCTTCAGGGTTTCAAAGAGGCCAGACTGACAACAGACACTGTTGTCAAGGAGATTTTTGTTGGGGAAGAGAGTCTTCCTGCCTAATTTGTGCCTGCAAATTCCACCAGGTAGTAGGTTGCATACAAGTTGTCTTCCATTGAAATCTTTGTGGGTCAAGGTTAATGCTAACAGTACTTTAAGGCAGTGGGATAAACAGCTCTGTTTCCTGTATTTCCCTTATTTTTCTAGACATAATCTGTGAAGTATTCTTTACTTGTTATGGAGGCATGTGACAAAATTATGTGCTGGAATCTGTAGGTTTATGTGAGAGAAACTCTTCTTTCTGTGCTGCACTGCTAATCAGATGGCAACATCTACAATTTTTTGTCCTCAAATCACATTGAGTGTAACTTCTTATATCATTATAACTTTCAAGGGCTTAGTAAGTATCTGTGACTCTGCACATCTCTTGTTCCTAGGAACACTTTTTTCTTTGCTAAACTTTTGGCTTGTTTTCCATGAAAATAATCCCATAAATTGGAATGAAGCCAAATGATACATTGGCCAAAATATGAGGTGATGAGTATAATTGTTTTTTTATTTATTATGTGACTTGGCATTATGATATCTGAATTATCTACACAGGCCTATGCAAGCCATGCAAGAGAATGAGCCTGCTAGCTGGATTGTGTGCCTGGAATTAATCATCCATATGTTACTTGTTTCTCTCCTCTCCTCTCCTCTTCTACTTTTTGATACAGCCAAATTGCACACATATTTTTCCCTAAAGTACATCTTCATTTTGTAGGAAAGGAATGGTCTTGTAATTTATTGTGGGTTTCATTTTATTTGAATTTGTGAACCTGTATTAGCTAAGCATTAGCAATCCTATCTTCCCCATTTGGGATGGTAGTTGTGAGCTCAGTTATCAACTGAATCACTTGATCTGTTTTTTTATTATTCTAGCATGTCAGAACTAAGATTTTGGTCCCACCAATCACAGAGTTCCCATTGAATTTTTCTCTGTAAATCTGTCTAGATTTCTTCAACACATGGCATGGGAAATACCGTTTTTCACACAAAACAAGAGAGAAAAAACACACTGATAATGAATCAGTGTAAATTGTTTCCGTATGTTTTCCATAAAATTTACTTTGTCAGCTAATTCCACAGATCATAATTCCAGAAGAGGAAATAATTTAAGTCTCTTATCTATAAATGGCTATGAATCAAACACATCATACTTAATATTCATTTCTGAACAAGAAAAGTACAAAATTCCTTTGTGTATGCATTTTCTTGCACGAACTCTGAAACATAATGAATCTTGCAAACGTGTTATGTTGGAAAATGATACATCTACACGACTAAAAAACCAAAAGATTTGTTTTATATTAAAAAGCGATTAAATTAGGTTTCTTCATTTTGCATGTGTTGAATATTATTACTTTCAAAAAACATTCGACTATTTAGTCAATCTGACTTTTTAGACTGCTTAAACATTCAGTATTCACAGTGTATGTATCGGTTTTCCTGGATTCCTTGATTTAGCAAACATATTTATCAACCTCCTTTGTAAATAATAGCATTGTACACATCATAACCAATGCAATTATAATGATAAGAACAATGATGTAGCTACAGTCCTATGGAAGTGACATATCAATGGCATTAATCCCTGTCTCCTCAGAGAAATAGTATTGCTAATAAATCTGAGTATCAACATGATTATAAGTGCAGAACATTTATCTGTCTTTAAGGCCTTACAGTTAGACTTCTGATGTGGATATTCAGATATCTACAGTAGTCCATACATAAAGAAATTGCATTGTTTAATACTGTGCATAGCTCTTCTGAACTGGGAAATTAGGAAAGAACTTAAATACATATCAATTCTTGTGATTTCCCAACACATTGTTCCCAAAAAATAAAGTAAGCATAAATTAGTTTGAAATTAGTGCAATGGAAAGAAATCAGTTTAGAACACTTTTCAGTACCCCAATGATTTTATTGCTTTTAGTCATGTCTCTTCAGCTCCATGGAAAATACATAGCATTACCAGAAGCCTGTGTCTTTTCTTTTTCTTTGTTTTCTTAACAATTTCTTCAGTGATTTAGTGTAATTTACAGAACTGTGCAATGAATAACTAGTGACTTTACAGTATTATCATAATAAATAATGGAAAGAAAATTAAACAAGGAAAGAAAATTAAATTATTTGTAAATGGTGTTATGAAGCCTGTGCATGAGCCACTGACTATGCAATGAAACTATATTTTCCTTGAAATTTTCCCATTTCTCTAAAGAAAATATTCATCTATTATCAGAAAAATTAAGATTATTTTTATTTATTGTAGTGTCTGCTACCAAAATATTTCATGCCAGTCATCACCACATAATTTCTTTCCATCAAAAAACAGCATTACCTTGAGTCTTTTGGCCTCACACAATAGTATTCAGCAACTATAGTAAGTGAAGGACATAAATATGGAATTTGACAATTTAAATAATTAATAGTGAGAACACGTACATATGTGTATGTGCATATACAAATATACAAATATATATTTATTGCTTTATTACATGACTCACAAAGCTCCTTAAATGACCATTAACTTTATGATATTTCAGTAGTTTAATAATAAGTATGACAGAAAATTCCAAAGAAGAAAAGGACAGGTTCTGCTGATATTGCACAAATTGATTTACCTTTTTGTCATGGATTTCCAGGGTTTCATTATCATTATTCACGATTATGTAAATAGTATGTGTGGCAGGACTTGTACTGAATTAAATAAAAAATAGAAGTCCAAAGTTTATCAAATTAGAAAGGAAGCCTCTGGGAATCTAGCCCACAGTTACTTAGACTATACTGTAGTCTTTACAGACACCACAGCATTTGGGGTTGAACGAAACTTTCTAATATACTGTACAACTTCAGTCCCAGCAGATAGGCTAATTTTTTTTTTTTTTTTTCAAAATATTTTACTACCTCCTACACAGTATTGCAGAAATTTGAATAGTAGGGCTCCAGGTAAAAACATTTTGGCCCTATCTTTGTGATGTCTATGATTTTTTATATACTGCCTTCATTATGCTTTATGCTTCACAATAAGCAGAAATAACAGTAAACCTCATCCACATTTTTACTGGCAAAGGACAAGGAAAACAGAGAAAGAAGGCAGGGAGGGAGTGCTATTACTAACTTTGTAAAGAGAATTCTGTATCAGTCTATATTATTGCAAATAATTATTGCAAAATTATGATATTTCAAACACAGAGGAGAAGGAATATGTATTACCTCCTTTTGCTTTAGAAAAATGTCATATAAACAAAATGAGTCAATTTATAGTCATGGAAATTGAATCAACTTGCCATTTCACATTTTTTCTTATAACTATTAAGATATATGGATATATCCAACATTCAACAGCATCATGAGCCTCAAGGAATCTGGATAAAAGATGTTTGGCACAGATTAGAGAGCAGATATAGAGTCTGAGAATTCATTTACCCTGGCACAATGTACTATCCAGTTTTCTAGTGAAAGAACACAGGTTATTCAGAACCTTGGTAGAAAAAAAAAATGGAGAGAAGGAAAAGCTTGGTTTTATAGGTCACTCAAAATATATGATAAATTCTTATAGTGTACAAATTTGAGTTTGAAAACAGATCAGTTCATTTAGTTTTCATGATAGTTAGATCCAAGAAAGAGTAGTTTGTTTCTTCTGGAAAGGAGGAAGAACATTTCTTCATTTTTAATTTAAATTTGTTCTCACATAACTTCACAGAATTTTTGGTGAATGCGTTTTGACAAGTTTGGAAAAATAAAATAATCAAAATGTATGCTTACAATTCTGGGCATTTTGAGTACATTTAAAAGCAAATTGTGTTAATTCACTATACTATACTAACATTTGCAAATATTAGTAGGTTATTAGATGCTATTACACATGATCAAGAACATCACATGTCTCTAGTCCTCAGTAAGGTATTGTAGAAATATAGACATGGTAATTGTTTCCAAAATTAGGAAAAAATTGCTATTGCTGCGAACAAAATTTTTCTTTGAATAGTCTTCCTAACTTCTCTCAGATCATTGCAGTTAAAAAATAGCAGGGCTGAATGTCTGAATCCAACTTTTTAAAGTCATTACTTCATTTTGAAGCATTTTGCTTGAAACCTACCACTTTACCCTCTTTCAAACTTAAAAAAAAAAAACCAGAGTCCTCCACATAAATTACATCACCTGGGAGCTGTCTTCTAATATTTGGCCTTTGCTGGCATATTTTCCTGAAAAGGATTGTCACCTACACTGCAAAACCTTTTTACTTCAAATCACTAAGTTCACTGAATGCACAGGACTCCAATTAACTGCAGCCTGCTGGCTCAAAAGCAATTTGGTCTTTCATTAATTACTCAGGTAAACACAGGAAAAGCTCTTTTAGTTTGCCGGATTTCACAGAACAAACAAACTCCTCTGTCTTTGATGATCCAAGACAATCTTGTCTTTTGATTCTTATCGCTTAGTTGTTCAATAAAATGTAATTAAAAACAAAGACAGCATCCCCCATCACCAGCCCTGAGTTACAGTTGTTAGGCTTTCAAACTTACTCTCGCACTGCAAAACGTATTGCACTTTAGGTCATAAGACTATTTGTTTAATCTCTTTCCTCATGGATTGCCTTTCTTGAGTCTCACAATGAGATTTTTGGGGGTAAATTCCATTACAGGTTTTTGGAAGTTTTTCTCCATTAGTTTTGTGTAGAGTATAAGCAAAATCCAAAAGATTAAATGTGCTTTATTACAAGGTATAAATCAGCTCTGCTAGAAATCCATAACTGTTTGTGACGCTTAGCAAGCTATATAATCAGTTCATTCTTCCATTCAAGATGGGGAAAAAAAAAAAAAAAAAAAAAAACCCTCACTAAACTAAGTAAAGACCACTAGAAAACATATAAATTAAAAAAAAAAAAAAAAAAAATCCAAGTAAATCAAATCCAGAAGGTGCAAATCTGTAGAAAACACTGAATTGTTTAGTGTGACCAAAATCCACCATAGCCTTCAGAAATTAAACTGAGCAGTGATAAGATATGCAATAAGTAATGATTAAAATTAATGGACTGTTATTCATCTAGGGTTTTTTTTTCATGTTAATGAACAAATTAGTCTTTCATGTGAGTATACTGCATCTGTTTGTGCAGACATACACAGAGAAACACATCCACATGTCACCCAAGCTGGCTTGATTGCACTTTACAGGACATATTTGTATACATTTTATCACTGCTTCTGTAAACAGCAGTTTCTTTCAGTATGTTTCATGCTCTCTGCCTGGATCTTAATGGAAGTGTTAATTAGAAGCGCAGTAGGAATACAATTTATGCTCCTAAACATGTCTTGTGTATGGAGTTTGAGTAATGAGAAAAAACAGGCCAGAACATTTATATGAACAGATAGTAATTACTGTTTCTGAGTCTAACATGCTCACTCTTATTTCTGAGTGTACAGCACAGAATTCTGAAGAAGACAGATGAGAAATTTTAAATAAGCAATAATAATGACTAAATTCCCTAATACCAAAAAAAAGTAATTTTAAGAGTTTAGCTGAATGTAGAGTAATGGTTTGCTTTCATAAAACTTCATTCTTTAGTGGTTTGTAATTTGCTTCATGCCCGTTTTTTCCAGACATCTCTGCACACTTACCTGAATGAAATTAATGATAAATCTGAAGCAGGGGAAGGACTTGCCTGATCATAACTACTTTGTTCAAATGTAGTCTGTACGTATCCAAGTGACAACTTCTCTAGTCAAAAATAAGTTCATGGTTGCTCAGAAATAATGATGCCCCATTTTTTTATTCCTGTAGTTAACTGAGAAATTATCAGGACAGGGGCTAATAACAGGATGGACTTGATTATGATCAGGTAGATTACATTGACATTTATAGTAATGAATTATTAACTTTATAAACCAAAGAACATTTAATCCTGAAAGTAGCTTTGGGTGAATAACGGTGTAAGAAAGCAAGAAGGGCGATAAAAGGAACAATGAGTAAAATGTTAAGAAGAAATATAGATAATATAAATGACAAAAAAAAAAAAAAAAAAAGAGCACAATCGAAAAGAAAAGATGCTAAAACTGCATGCGGCTTCTTTTTCTTGCAAAGCAGTAGAATAAATGCCAAAGCTAATGAAGAGTACAGCTTGATTATTTACCACATGGTTTCATTTGTTTTTTTAAAGGAGCTCATTGTACTTCATGCATCATCACACAGTTGGAGTGGAACAGAAAGTATATAATTTTCCGCTTGTTAAGTACAGTATTCACTATAAGGTGAAAACTTTCAGCTTGCTTTAAATTTCCAATTTCCATACAATTGGACAAAGTGATCAGCAGTTCCTTTAGAACAGTATGATGTGTTCCTTCAGAATTATGTTTTCTGTTTACCTGCCTTGTGCTTTTCTAGCTGTTTTTATTGAGAGGGGTGATACAGATATTGTTCTCTTTCCTCAGAGATGTAGCTAACTAGACAGTTTTTCATAGGTAAGAGTAGTACAGATAGGTCTGTGTTTTGTTTTCTTTTGTTGTTCTTTATTTTTTATGTGATTCAAGGAAACTTTGTAGATATAGCAAACATCTACAGAAAGTTGATCAAATTGCGGAGATGTACACAGTGTTTATACAAACATAACTATGTTTGTATATATGATGAAAGATACATGCTAAATTATTAGTAGTTCCACAAAACACTCCTTTTTTGTTTAGATGTGCAGATCAACTTTTTCAGTTTCTTATTGTCTGGTCAGCAAGGATGTCAGTAGTGAAATCATTGACCAGATGTTGTTACCTCAGTTACAAGGAAGCTGGATGAATGGAGAATTTATATTATAGCATATAACAATAATTTTAGAAAGGAGGGCCCAAAAGAACGATGTTAAGGGTTCTGAAAATATTTTATTTCATTACAATGCTTTAAAAGGAATCCTAGGGCCAAATGATTGAAAATGAAGAGTCATGAAGGTAGTATTCAATTAAAGTCCGAGTCCTTTTGTGGAGCCATATCTAATGTCATTTTCTGATGACATTGCTACAGTTCATCATTTTAGATGAATTCGTATACCCTACCTTGCATGTTTTTTAAAGAGTCCTCTTTGTTGATGAGAAATAGCAGATGACAGAACAAAGTAGAATGCTGTGAACAACTATCAAATTGTGTGGCTTGAAGAAATAAGAGAATAAAAAAGAAGATGAGAAGGTTAAATTGAAGAAAAGTTGAAACAAAAGAAAGGTAATCACATGAAAATGAGTAGAACATGAAATGCTGAATGCAAGGTTTACCAACAAAGCTGTGTCCTCTCATTTGGCCGATCTTTCCAGCTTCTAGTTCTATGTTGTAGACCTTTGTCATCAAACTTTTAATTTGTTTCTCCATTATTAAAGTGCAGATATTCATCTCGCCCCAGTCAGCACTGATAAAGTAGAATGCGACATCAGCGCTAGTCACCTTTGTTTTCCTTGTAGTCACTGAAGAAAAATGAGCATTTCATGGTATGAGTCATCTGACCTATTTTAGGCATTGATGCTAGCATGAAACAAATAGTGTTTGCTTGCTTTTCTCCATTGTGTGGAACTTTCTCACATTACTACTACACATAAGAACTACAGTAGATTAGATTACTTAGCTGTTTTGTATCCTTGCATTTAAACAATCTTGTGACTTGTAATAGCTAACTAAGTTGTTGAAGCTTTTGGCTCACTGTCAGAACCTACATTTCTTACAACTGCTAGAGTGCCAAGTATTTTTCATTCTTCTGTTTTCTGGATGCTAAATGAAACACTTAAAATAAAGATATGTTTCAGGTATGTTATTTTTTTTATTTATTTTTCCACAGTCTAAAAGCTCACTCTTTTGGCCTTTTCTTTTATAATTTCTTAAAAATATACTTTGATATCATTAAAATTTATAAAGGATCCAGTTTTATTTTAAATTTGAGAAGATATTCCATCATATTTTAAAATGTAATCTTGGTTCCTTAAAAAATTTGGCAATTTTGATTTAATTTTGGCTTGTATTAAAAAGCGTCTTTGTCTAGTAAAAGATGTGAAAAAAATTCTTGCCTAGTTCTAATGGTCAGATTATTTGTGCTTTTTCTCTGAGTTTGTCTGTGAAATGATTACTTGTTCTTGCTATGGGTCATGCCTAAGTACTGTACATTAATTTACCTATGCAAAAGCTGGCAACAAAACAGTTGGCTGCAGAGTATGTCTTGCTTCATAGAGTCCAGAGACCTGTTGGGTAGGTTCCTAATCGCCCATTAGCAGCCATGATAGAGAACATGAGAACTGTGAAGAGCGTGGGAGCATTAAGCATTTGGAGGAAGCTGTGAGATTTAAGGAGTAAATCTGAAGTAGAAATGAACTCTCTTCAATACTTTTAAGTGTTTGGATTCTTACTGGGGTATTTACTACCTGTATATTATGCTAGGAAAGAGATCATCTATAAAGTTTTCCCTTTGATGAGAGAAAATGCCATGTTAACACAAGAAGTAGAACTATGACAGTGCATGAGAGGCTCATGCAAAAAGCCGTGGGACTTCACTGGAAATCCCCACTAATGGTCCAAGTACACAGGAAGGAGTGAACACATTCATTGCTTAAATATAGCTGTCTGTCCTGAAAAACAAGATGTCTTTTTACTTTCCACATGTCAGTGTGTCAACATCTTTATTTTTCTAATTCTTAAATGCTTTAAGGAATCACCTCTTTATTGTAGTCTCTTTACAAACTGGATTAGGAAGTAATTTTTGTTACTGCAAGGTAAATACTATAGTGACTCACTCTTTGTGTTAAGACTTGGGCTTTCCCAGTGTTCCTGGCACTCAAGTATTATTAGCATAATGTATTTTTAGTGAACTTTGTCAGCACAGCACTGTATGGCTAATCAAGCACTCATTGGGGATAAATGGTGGATTTAATATTCTTATCAGGCTGCCAGAGCTTAGAAGTTAGCGACCCTTGTTCCACTTATATCAAAGCCACTTACAATGCCACTAGCTTGTAGCAAATTCATTTTCTGTTCATGTCTGATTGCCTGTAATGGTGCCTAGAAACAGAAAACAGAAAATGGGAAATGGGAAGGAATGAGAGCCCCTGTTGCCTGAGGCCTTAATGCAATTTCAAGATATTGATCACACTGAATACTTCAACTTAATCCTCATGGTTTCATAGGCTTCACAAAAAAAAATGTTTTTCATAAGTACAGTTTCAACTGTATTTGAACCTTAGTGATTTAGTAGCGTTATTGTCTAAGATGGTCTAGTTAATATCAGTTGCAGTTTCAAACTAAACTGGGATATTATTAATTTTCTCTACTATTTAATCTTGTCTACCATCTCTTCAAAGTTTAGACAGTCGAGATCAAGGTGATGCTGTGAATCAAAACTGGGAGCTGCTTCCCTGTAATGCTCTGCTTTTACCCCGGGAAAGATCAGGACTGATAGCATCATCACTTCACATGTATTGTTCTGTGTGTTGGGCAGTAGGCGTGGCATGTTTTCCAGTGGGAAGAGGAAACATGGACAAATAAGAAGCAAATAACTCTGGGGGGGGATGTCTTTGTCACAGGATATAAAAGAAAAAGCTGTGCAGTCTAGTGTATACTTAAAATCCCTTGGAGCAAACATTAGAAATAACACAGAAATAGGAATATTGAGTGTCTAACTTATCCTATATATATATATATATTTATTTATTTATTATTATTATTATTATTTAGGACAAAAAGAAGCACAAGTTTTTCCTATTCTGTGATTTCAGGATAGGCAATACTATTCTTGATACTTTTGCAGTAGGTTCAGAAGGTCAGCTGCTTTTCTTGACAGATCTGTATGTGTACACGTGAATCTACGTGTGTTTTCTGTCCTGCATATGTGTGCATGTGCCTGAATGTACATATATTTGCATATGTGTGTGCTTTACAAAATTTGGGTTTTGTCCCTGCAGGTACTGGTGCTGGGCAATAGCAGTTAGCATTGAAATACTGATGAACTAATGTTTTGACTCTCATCATCCACAGTATAATTCAGCTGTTTCAAAATAATTCTTTAAAGTATTCTAAGCTTCAGTGGAATTCAACCCTCTGTATGTTGCAGAGAAAAATGTTCTATCAGCAAATGGGTAAGTAGAGAACCATAAAGAGGATTTCCTCATGAGACATTTTTATCTTATATTAATTGGTCATCACGTGTCTTAAGGTAGTAAACACATTCATTAGAGACTACAGGACACCACATAATTTTCTGCTGCAGACTTTGGATGTGTCTGCTTTGCCCTAAGCCAAACTAATATTAAAAGACTGGCAAATTTTCAAATATTGATTGAGTTGCTCATGAACATAAATTTGACTCTTCTAAAATAAAGTAATTATTTTGAAAGCTGGAAGATCTGTAGAGGTTATTGTCCTGTTTGCTTTTAACCAGCATTGTTGGCTACCAGAAGTTTTTCAGTAATAAAACAAATATCTTAGTGCAACATAGGTAGCAGAAGCCCTAAAGGTTTCCAATAGAAAATAATAATTAAAAGGTAAACCTTAGAGATGAAATGATCTAGTTGTAAAGTGTTTTATCTCAGGACTACTACTTCATCCAATATTTGTCTTAATCTAGGTTAAAAGAGACAATCACTAATAACGTGTTGAAACTGATCTCATATTGTAAATACACTAAATGAAGGTCAGTTTTTAATTTAAATGCATATTTTAAGTTTAATGTGATTCATATGTTTTTTTGATCAAACTTTCAGAAAATTAGTTCCAAAATACAATGTATCACAGGTGTTACTACTTGAACAAATCACCACAAGATAAGCAAATTACAGATTTGGTTACTTTGAAATAATTTTGTGCATGTTACTATCCAAATTATACAAGAGAAAAAACTTACCACAAACATTTACTGTAGGGTAAACATTTAAAAACTGATACTGTGATAAATTTAAATGGAGTTGCTAGTAAACCACACATTTCTGCTCTAGCTTACTGTTCTCTAAGCAATATCTCTATCTTTTTATTGAGCCTAACATCTTGAGCATCACTCAAAAAAAAAAAAAAAGATATCATAGCTTCTAACTTCTCAGGAAATTTCATTTTAATTTAGCACTAAATGGTTTTCAAGTGCTGAAGTATAAGTAAAATTGTATGCTTTAATATAAGGAGAATCAATCCTCTTTTCTTCACTTCACTTCTGTAAAGCTGAGATGCATGGGAAGAAATGGATTTATAGTATAGGTTCAAAAATAATTGTGTCATGAAGTTAAAAAATATTTATAACGCACACAGGATGTTGTTTAGCTGTTCTCTTTCATCAGCATTCATCTTTAAGAAACAACTTCTTTCTCTCATTGATTATGTGACATTTGGGCAACAAAGATAATAATTCTTTACAATTGTGTTATGCCTTCCGTCCAAGGATTTCTTAGCTTTTTAGAACTTATATACTGCACAGTGGGACAAGCATATACAAAAAACAAATTCCTAAAGTAAAGAACAGAAATAATCTCAGAGATTTGGATGTCCTTTTCAAAAGATTGCAAATTCATGGGTTGCCTAAATACCTGTGGCTCTTGTTGACTGAAAGGGGAACAACTGACAATCAGCACCTATGGAAAGAGTATAAATTTAAACACATGTGAAAACATTGCTCTCCACTCCTGAATGAAATCTTGTGGCTACTTAAAAGAGCCACAAAACCCATAAGTATCTTGAAAAAAAAACAGACTATTGGTTTCTCTGACAGATTTTCCTGGATGTAGGTGTTGGATGGCAGTTGCCCTTGCAGGTCTCTGTGCCTGTGGAGGGAAATTCCTCCTCAGAGCCAACAGGAAAAGCCTTTACAGTGAGTTCAGTCTTCAGCAGGTGACACATTTGCCCTCCATCTCCTGGGCTTCCAGAGGTCAATTGTCCCTGCAGCTATGTTGGGATTTCTTATCTTCAAATCTCTGCAGAATCTTATATTTACTTCCAGACACAAACTCTTTCACTTAGTCATGTTTTCCCAGTCTGTCTGCCAGAGGTCTCTCGTACATTTTATGGAAGCATTCAAGAAGTGAATTATCTAGAAGTAATTATCTTTCATCTTTTAAGAACAAACAACTTTCCATATCTTTTTTACAGTCCTTGCTAGAAGGATGTTGCAGTATATTTTTTTTACCCACTCTTCCCTTTCCAGATGGCACTAAATAAAGGTAAAAATATTCCTTTATATTTACTGTTCAAATGACGTACAGTGTGTACCACATATAAAATGTGAAGGAACTAGCTTCAGTTTATGACTTGGTATATTTTTGACGAAGACTACATGAGATGAGCTCAGGCGGATTTGCTAACCAGCTCTTTGGATGAAGGAGACCTTTTTCATTTTCAAGGACTCAAATTTGTTTCTCATTAACACAAATCACGACCGCAAAAATACATAGGGGAAGACAGTCTGCAGTTACTATCCAAGGAAAAATTTCTTATTTCTTTGCAAGTATGTGGAACCAGGAGAATCAAGACATCTTAATGGGTACACTGAGTCTTTCAGTGTTTTCAGGAAACTAATATTGTTCTACAGTACGCAAAGACAGGAAGAGTGTCTTCTTGGAGTAGAAGGCATTAGAACAGGCTGCCTAGAGACATGGTGGAGTTGCCATCCCTTTAGGTACAAGTGATGCACCTCTAAGGAACATGGTCCAGTGATGGACTTGATGAACTTAAAGATCTTTTCCAATCTAACCAATTCTATGCTTCAATGATTCTATGAAATATCTTTAAAAATTATTGTCATTTTCCACTGTCAGTAGTACAATTGAAGCTCTCAGCTTGTTTTCAGGAGTCTTCACAGAGACATTCATTTCTGCTGTTTTATTCAGGCCACTGGGAGATGGCCTTTGTGATTCAAAGGTAATGTGGGATCTTCTGATAACTGATAAACTAGCAGCTATTAAGAATGACTGCAAAAATATTAATTTTGATAAGGGAGATGAAACTATTTCAGGTGAAATCTTCTAAGCAAGTCAATACAGCCACTAAAGACAGAGGAAAGATGTTATTTGAACACATGCATACTCATTCATCTTTGTGCACAGGGGAACCTACAGAAAGCTGAGAGAAGGTAAAAGACATATGTTTAGCAAGAGAAAAAAGGCTAGAATTTTGGGAGTTCATATTTGTTCAAGTTCCTTCTGAAAAAAAAATAGGAGATTTTATTTTTGTTTTTAATAGGTCCTCTGACAAATTTAGTACTTGTTATCAGACTACTGTAATGCTGAATGTTAGGAATAACACAGTAACAGAAGCATTACAAGCTTGCTATACAGTTTGAACTATGCTTTATCCATAGATCGTGTGGCACTCTTCATTTAGAGACTAGTTTTAATGAACACATTTACCTGTAAATCCTCCAAAAATTGATTCTTCCTTCAAAATGAGTGGAAATTTGGTAGGAGAGAGAGGCTGTATCTCTTATATGATAAGGGATTTAATCCCAGCTTTACCTTACATATAAAGCTTCAACTGGCACTTCCACAATGTGCGCCCTGAATTCTGTTTGATGTTTATATCAATGTCCTTCAGATACCACAAGCTAAGAAAAACACTGTTAGCTGCCAATTTTTAATTTGTCTAATACTAGCAGTCTGATTAAAACAAGCTTCTCTATATGCTACTGTCGTTTATGCTATTTAAAACTCAGCCTCATTTTCATTCCGTTTTCAGTGCTATTATCGACCCACTCTGTTTGACTGGGAAAGGATCAGCATGAGAAATTCCTTTCATGGCATATGCCTTTTTTTGTTTAAATATTGTTAGGAATATAGAGAAGATATTAGATCTGCAGTAGCAGATTTACTTCATGCTGCTAAGAATGAAGGATACGGATCATTTTATATATTTAGTAATGTTAATTCTTGTTGCTGCTTGTCAGACTTTATGTTCTGTAAGTGGAAAATATATATCAACAAAGCATGTAAACAAAAAGCACGACATTATAAAGAACAGAGTTGTAATCAAAACAAGTATTAGACAGAATTTAAGGCCATTACAACTGAAACAAAATTTTGTAAAAGTATCAGCAGATTTATGTTGACTAATATTCTGGACCTGCATCTGTGTCATCTCATCAAAAAGACAGAGCCTCTACCAGCATAGTTTGTGACCCCAGCACAAATCTGATGCATTTTTTTTCAGAACTGAGTTAATAGAAATGAGTCCATCTCCTGAATCTACACAGTAAGTCTTGGTCTTCTAAGCTGGGAAGACTTTATATGGAGCAGAAAATGTTCTCTTATTCATGGAAAGTAAAGTTTGGAAATAAGCATTTAAATGTAGATTTTAGTAATTTTAGTTAGAAAAGGATGATATTTCGAAGGGACCTTTGCATGTAATATGAATCTAGAGCTATGAGCACTTTTCAGAACATCGGTCAAAATCCGCATTTCTACCTCCTTCTAAAACAATGATTTAGCTTTTAACTGTTGCCATGTCTTGTATCTCTCAGAAGACATCCACTCTAGTGCAACCTTACTAATTTGGAAAAACACAACACAATGGCAACTTGGCAAAAGACATCTGAAATGTTATCACAATGTACATGAAACGTTGCAAGAACTAGAGAATCATAGAATCATGATATCAATAATCATAATCAGTGTGGTCTTTAAGGTTGAACATCAGAGGACTAAAGGAGTTGTTCCTATTAAGTGTTAGCTGCTAGTAGTTCCTGTAAAGTAATTAAATGCTCTCTCTTCAAAGAGGAAATATTCTTACAGAAAACGGCAGTTAAAGTTAGGAGAAACTTTAAATACCATAACGCTGAAATCATATTCTGGAATATTTTGGGCAGCTCAAATAGCCAAATTTCTTAAGATTCCAGATTTACATCTGTTTTTACACTGGTTAGAGTAGAAAGAATTTAGCTCGGTATCTATTTACAACTCCGGTGTCTTGTAACATTCATCACAAACAACCAGAATGTACAGACTTTCTTTGGCTGCAGATTTTTTTTGGTTTCCTGAAGTCATCATCAGTAATATGTTGACCAGTAAATATATACACTCCAGATATAGCATTTTTGGAATAAATATGGCTTTTCTATCCCACTGACACAAAAAGTACCTGGAGAAGTTTCCAAATAAATTAAGAAGATTATTATGAAATAATAGTGGGTCTCTAAAGACTCATTTTATAGAAAATTAATTAAAACCACTACAGCCTTTTACTGAAAGAAGTTCATTTTAATCTTAACTTTTATGAACTTTGCATGTACTCAAACACACAAACCTCTAAAGGAAAAGCTGTGAGATGAGGTTAACAAGAGAATGAAAGTGGTCCATGAATGGGTATGTATGTTAGAAGGTTAGTGACAATGCAGAAAATGTTAAAAAGCTGTCTGAAGTCCAAAGAAATGTTTCTTTTACTTTGTGCAACTGACGAAAATCACACTAAAGCAGCAAACTTGATATGCAGCAACAGTAGAACATATCTCTAAACATATGAAAGGCACTGCTCTGAAAATTGACAAAGCCTTTCAGAAGTCTCACCTTTCAGTTTATTCTCAAGGCGATTGCTGTTTCAGAAACTGAAAGATACTTTTCCATATTGAAAAGACCTTTTTAAACTAGTGCCTTAGCTTATTGTTGACTCATTCAAGTAGCACCCAATAGGGCAAATGAATTTTATTTGGAAACCCACTTAGGGCTTAAGAGTTTTGGCAGTATAGCTTTCCTCTGGCTTTGGGAGATTTTTATCCAGCTTTTTACCATGTAAATGTGCTCAAGGAGTAATTCAGTTCGGAATTTCCATGAGAATACACCCTGACAGCCAGAACCATAGCTATGCCCTAACATTCACTTTCACACAGGATAGGCTGAAAAGCTTTCTGGGAATCATTAGCCTGCAAAGTGATTATTTAAATCTTTTCCTTTCTGCATTCAAATTCAAGGCGATGTTTCTAAGTATGCCTAGTTTCTTCAGACACTGATGATTTGAAGACATTTTAACCACTGATACTATCTCAATTGATACACACTTAAGAGCTTTTCCTACATCGAGCTTTAATGGCATTTTTTCTGTTGCTCATGATCATCATATTCTGTTCTTAAACAGTAGGAAGCCTGTAGTTTTATTTCTTCCAAAATACCAACCTTTTTATCATTTCTTAGTTACGAAAATTTTCTTTTATGTTGTCTGGTATTTCAGTTGAGAGTAGTTTCTTCCAGTTTATTAAATTTATCTTGCATTTAAGTTTTTAAATATTACTTAGATCCTGTGCAGTCTGACAGCATATACATTTTTAAAGGCAGTCACTGTTCTGCATACTTCTTGATATCTGGTATTCTTGTCTTATCTTCATGGTGCAAACAAAGGCTACTTACGTGAGTAAAGTTTTCATAGTTTTGAGGCTGAATCCCTTGAAAATTGGCAGCTATAGGTATAATTTTGTGCAGAGGGGTGGGGAGCTGAAAGAACTGACACTGAACTGGTCAGTCACTGCTGAGTACGGGAGACAAAGCAACTATACATTTCAGTTGCAGTCAGAATAGATTTCTGGAAAGCGATAAGTCTGTGTTGAAATCAACTGATTAAGAAGAGGATAAGTGGTTTTGTTAAGGGTCATTTTATTTAGCAAAATTTGAGGATTGGTGTACTAGAAGTGCTTATTGGGGAAAATGAAAGCTTTATTTAACACTTCAAAACTAGGAGGAAATAAGTAACATTGACTGGATAGCAATCCAATGGCTGTTGTACACAAACTTACTGATTTATTTATTTATTTATTTTTTCCTGATGCCAACTGAAAAGGATCAGCATAAAACTGAGAGCCTGGTATTTCAGACTGCCTCTGTGAATTTAGATAAGGCAAGCAAACATATCTATGTTATTGTTTGCAGATTAGTGCATTTTACTATTTATCGTCCTTGAAAGTTTCTCTTCCTCATTTCTGATGGCTTTCCTTCTATTTTAATTGCTGATTGAATTACTTAGTCCCATCTATATCAAGTTCTGGTCTGTATTTTATGTAACTCAGCTACTCATGTGACTGTAAGAATATATGTTGTTATCCTTGAAGATGCATCTGAAGTTGCTGTGTAACTATCTTGAGGCTGAAAAGTTACAGTAGTATTCTGTGAAATATATAATGTCAGATAATGCTATGCAATATGAGTAGGAGGGGATCTGTTACAGTATATTCTTTTTAATATCATTTAGGCATAACCTAAATGTGTATGGATATTCTTAGATGAGCACTTAAAAGTGTTTTCATTCTCATCACCTTCCATTTATTCTTCATGTAAATCTTCAAATGATTTCAGTCATACATAAATATTCTCTTTGTTGCTGTTGCTGAAATCAGTCCAATGATATTCAGTGCTTTCCTAAAAGCAATGTGAACTGCTTTGTTTAATCTTCATCAGACTGACACCCACAGATTAAATCCCATGTGCACGCATTTCATATTTTAACTCCAAGGTCTTAGTTACATGGCCTGAATGCTTCTTCGGAAGTAAAATTAGTTTGGATCCAAGTGGAGAAATTAAATTCTATCCACAGTTTAGAAGCTTCAGATTTCATTTATTTATTTTTAGATTAATGTCCGCTTCTTATCATACTAACATTCAAATGCATTGCTACTTAACTTGACTTTTAAATTAATTTTTTCCACAGAAGGAGAAAATTTGCACTGATAAATTTATCTGTTGAAATTTGTGAAAATGATGGCAGTAAGTCAGAAAACTTTGCGAGACAAGATTGGATATTTCATAGAGTTTTTAAAAGTGGCCAGGGATGCATCCCATGGAATTGTTATATTTGCTTTGCATTCTTATCATTATTGCTTATGAAAGGATAGAAAACAGGCATAACCATAGAACGTAGATTGGAAGATTTGTCTATGGTATGTGGTTTTGTTGCAGAGCTTGTAGCCTCAGAAACTACCCAATGTTAGAGACAGGTTCCCTGGAGTACACTCCAAGAGAGGCTAACAATACATCAATCAACCTGTTACTTTAAATGTTAATTTTAAGAGAACAATCTTCATTTCTGTTTTCTTACCAAACTTAAAGATAAGAAAATGTATGATACTTTCTTCTAGATAACTGTTTCACAATTGTTACTGCCAAGCCACACAACTAGTAAATAAGCAAATAGTAAATAAGGTCAAGGGTACTGCATTCATGTCAGGGCATTCCCAGATATTTATACAAACTGGGGAAAGAGCCCCTGGAGAGCAGCCCTGCAGAGAAGGACTTGGGGATTCTAGTGGATGAGAAACTGGACATGAACCAGCAGTGTGTGCCTGCAGCCTGGAAGGCCAACTGTGTTGTAGACTGCATTAAAAAAGGGGTGGCCAGCAGGGAGAGGGAGGTGATTGTCCCCCTCTACTCGGCTCTTGTGAGGCCCCATCTGAAGTACTGCGGCCCCCAGTACAAGAGCAACGTGGAGCTCTTGGAGCAGGTCCAGAGAAGGACCACAGAGATGATGAGAGAGCTGGAGAACTCTCCTATGAGGAAAAATTGAGGGAACTGGGCTTCTTTAGCTTGGAGAAGAGAAGGCTCCAGGGAGATCTCATTGTGGCCTTCCAGTACTTGAAGGGAGCATATAAACAAGAGGGGTAATGGCTGTTTACGAGGGTGGATAGTTATGGGACAAGGGGAATGGTTTCAAACTGAGACGGGATGTTTAGGTTAGATATTAGGAGGAAGTTTTCTACACAGAGGGTGGTGATGCATTGGATCAGGTTGCCCAAGGAGGTTGTGGCTGCCCCATCCCTGGAGTCATTCAAGGCAGGGCTGGATGTGGCTCTGGGCAGCCTGGTCTGGTGGTTGGTGACGCTGCACATAGCAGGGGGTTGAAACTGCATGATCATTGTGGTCCTTTTCAACCCAGGCCATTCTATGCTTCTATGACTTCCATTTGATTGTTGCTGTTTTATAAAAAATATTTTCAGTACTCTCTAGGTCATCAATAAGAATATCAGCTGATTTTTATGTAAAGCATTCATCTCTCATGTGCATGCTGATAATTTTTGTGTTGTTGAATAACTAAAGTTAGATATCTAAGTTTTGATTATAATCAGATGTTGACAGTTTTGCTGTGATGGAGTAGCTTCCAAAGAATCTAAATGAAACCTCAAACTGAAAATAATTTTTTGGTACCGTGGATTTTTCAGTCATTCTTGTTGCAACGTTTTTGTATCTCTATAGGTGGTTTATTGGATTTGCCTCCAGCAGGTATGATTAACTTGATATATGTATCACATGAGTTAATCGCAATTAAGGAACATATTTATATAAGAGATCAAGAAGCAATTTTTAATGGGAAAGGAGGAAAAGAGGTTTGGAATAGAACAAAGTTTTGTTTGTTCCCTCAGACCATATCCTTCCTTGGGACGTTTTTCCATCCTTCATGCCTTTTTCACTTCAGTAGTATCTGGAGACCTTCGGGTTAAATCATAGTCTCATTCAGCAAGCAATATACAAACTGCTGAACAGATTTCTCTTATCAATTCTGACCTGGCAAAGCAGTGCTTTTGCCCAGACTGCTTGGAGTCACAAATCCCAGTGATTTTAATGGATCTGCTCACCTAGTGAGATTGGTCTTATACAACGTAGTTGGGATTTGAAAAGGCATGGGGATGAAGTAAAGCTTAAGGAAGGTAAAATTGCTTGTTTATGTCATGCAGGCTATAACTTTATTACTACTTAAAAGTAAATGCAATACTACCTGCTGCCTATATAGATACAGCTGAACTAGCTTCAAGCTAGATAGCTTTCATAGTGATAAAATTCTTTGTTTCCTTCAGATTCTCCTGAAATAAGAACAAGGAAAATTTTTTCAGCTTTTTGTAATAGGAAGTCCAGTAGAATCTGATGGCTATTTTATAATTCAGATAATATGTATTTGTTTGGGACAGCAATGATAATATAACTTTATTTCACCTCAGCAGCTTTCAGCAAAACCAAACACTTGATTGCAGAGATAAATTCTGCACTAAAAGAGAATAGGATAGTAAGCAAACAGAATAGTACCGGAACACTCTGATTCATACAAACATGGCATCTTATTGTATTGCTATCAAAACTAAAAGAGATAAAAAGAAAAAGGGAACCAAAAAAAAAAAAAAAAAAAGAAAGGAAATACAACTGTCATGAAAAACAAGGAATCAAAAAACAGGCTTAGAAAATGGAGTTTGCTACAGCACATACATGCAGAGGATAGAAGAGATCTGAGGAACAGATAAAGAATTACAAACGTGTAATGTTTTACCCCAAGCAAATAAATTTATCAGTAGTTTCAAAAGCTCTTGGACTTGATTTTCCTATGTTTTTGTTTGGTTGTTTTGTTTGTTTTTGTTTTCTTGTTTGTTTTTGTTTTCTTTTGGAGGGAGCATTATTTTAGGGGAATACAATAGGTACAAGTAACATTCCATTAAATCAATGCTGTACGTTACCAGCTATAATATTTTTCACTATTTATCAATGATAAGAAGTAGATTCCAAGTAGTTTGGAATTTATATTTTGTCATCATTCTTCTTTTTTACAAAAAATATTGTGATTTGTGATGCAAAATTAGTATTTCAGAATTGTTTTCTGGCATTCACAGTGGCAAAGAGATAAAGAAATTACATATGAGACTGGTAGACATAAGAGTGTGCAGTATAGTCTGAAATTAATTTGAACACCTAAGATTTATAAATACATTTTAAGTACTTGATGATAACATTAGATTTATTGACTGCCATTTGGATACAGTGTATGTGTTCACTAAAATTTAATTTTAATCTGTATTTCCATTGTAAGCACAGTCATGGAACAGTCTGTCTGTGTGTACAGACACATACAAGTCTCTTGCTCCAACAGGGAGCAAGGTATCAGATTTGTAGAAAGGTTAATGGTACACTAGAAAGCGCAGCTCAGGGGGAACAGCATTAATATAATTGTCCAAAAAAGCAGGAAAAAAAAATGCGCAGCAATAAGAAATGATAGCTTAAAAGTTGTAAATTAATCTGTTCTTAAAGTTATGTTTTGTGAGTTCCTCTGTTTAGAAAGATCTAGATATATAATTTCCATTAATATCTCTCAGTACAGCATCTGGATGACAGCTACCATAAATCCCATTGGAAATACCATAATAGTACCTATCACCAATATCCTAGCCAATAATATTTGTTCTAGTTTGCTTTTCCCTCTTTACGTACAATCCTTGCCATTCTTGATGCATGACGCTATTGTCCAGGTGCAGTCTTACAAAACTAAGGGAAGCCATGGACTTAATTTTATTGCCTTTATTTGAATGTTAGAATATTCTGCAACTTCGAGTTTAGGTGCCATGTGACAATTTTCTTTATTAAAAATACTTCAAGTGGGGAAAAATGGAAGTTATTTGTACAGTGGCAAGAAAAACTAATATTTTGATAAGCATTTTTTCAATACTATTTGAAAAATCATGAATTAATTTTAGTTCTTAAGAGGCTAAACTAGCTAATTTATAGAATACCATTCAGACACAGGTAAGAAGAAATAAAAGGAAACCCTATTTGATTCATGTAGAAAAACAGCATCATAGAATGGTTTGGATTGGAAGGGACCTTTAAGATCATCTATTTCCAACACCCCTGCTGTAAGAAGGGACACGTCCCTCTAGACCAGGTTTCTCGAAGTCCCATCCAGCCTGACTTTGAATGTTTCCAGGAAGGGGGCATTCACAACTTCACTGGGCAACCTGTTCCAGTGTCTCACCACCTTGCAGTAAAGAATTTCTTCCTAATATCTGGTCTGAACCTACTGTCTTCCAGTTTATTTCCCCTCATCCTGTCACTACATGCTCTTATAAAAAGTCCTTCCCCAGCTTTCCTGTAGGTGACCTTCAAGTACTGGAAGGCTGCTATATGGTCTCCTCAGAGTCTTTTCTTATGCAGGCTGAAGAGGCTTAGCTCTCTCAGCCTGTCCTCACAGGGCAGGTGCTCCAGCCCCCTGTTCATCTTCGTGGCCCTCCTCTGGACCTGCTCCAACAGCTCCATGTCCTTTTTGCGTTGGGGGCTCAAGAACACAATTCTCAAGGTAGGGTCTCGTGAGAGCAGAGTAGAGAGGCAGAATCACCTCCTTCGACCTGCTGGTTACACTTCTCTTGATGCAACCCAGGATACAGTTGGCCTTCTGAGCTGCAGGAGCACATTATCTGTTCATGCTGAATCTTTCATCAACCACCACTCTTAAATCTTTCTTCTGAGGGCTGCTCTGGAGCCATTCTCTGTCCAAACTGTGTTTGAGATTGCCCCAACCCGGGTGCAGGACCTTGTACTCAGCCTTGTTGAACATCAGAAGGTTGGCATCAGTTTACCTCTCAAGCCTGTCCAGGTCCCTCTGGGTATCATCCCTTCCCTTTAATGTATCAACTGCACCACTCAGCTTGGTGTCATCCGCAAACTTGGAGACTGCGCCATTGATTGCAAGTCTGAGTGAAACCATTCAGCCAATTCCTTATCCAACAAGTAGTCCATCCATCAAAACCATTTTTCTCAACTTTTTTGATCAGGATGTCCAGCAGGATGGTGTCATATACTTTGAACAAGTTCAGGTAGACGATGTCAGTTACTTTTTCTTTATTCACTGATGCTGTAAATCCATCATAAAAGGTCATTAAGTTTGTCAGGCATGACTTGCCCTTGGTGAAATCATCTTGGTTACCTTCAATCACCTCAACTTTATTTTAAAAGTGCCTTAGCATGGCCTTCAGGAGGATCTATTCCATGATTGTGCCAGGCCTGTATTTCCCTGGATTTTTTTAACTTCATAAAAATGAGGATCATACTTTTTTTTTCAATCAGTGAAAACTTCTCCAGACTGCCATGACCTTTCTAATATGATGGATAGTGGCTTGGCAACTTCATCAGCCATTTCCCTCAGAACCCAGGGATGGATCTCACCAGGTCCCATGGACTTGTGCACCTTTATGTTCTTTAGATGGTCTTGAACCTGATCTTCACTTCCAGCTGGCAGATCTACCTTCTCCAAGTTCTTACCATTGTTTTCAGCAACTTAGGTGGTGTTGGCTACAGCTCTTGCTAGAGAAGACAGAGGCAAAGAAATCAATGAACACTTCAGCCTTCTCCACATCCCTCATGACCAGAACTCCAGTTTCTTCCAGAGAGGAAGGAAATATGAACACCTTCTCTCTCTTTGGTGGATGTGTCTCTTCTTTCATGCATGTAGCTATATACTGGACTGTATCATTGTACACCTTTAAAAGATTTCAGAGGAAGCTGGTCCCTGCAGTCCTCTTCTAATAAAACATTCTTTCAACTAAAGACTTATTAATCAAAGCTCAAAGAGTATGATACTGTGGTAACCCCTATCACTGAGAGACAGAGATTCGTTTTAGTTATTTGGAAATTTGATTTTTTAATGGGTGGAGACATAGATGATAATTCAAGTAGAAACTGAAAGCTGAAATTCAGCCATGTTTATGCAATGATGAAAACTGAGTTTGGGTGCTATTTTCCATTCAAAACATTTGTACACACATATGTCCATAAAAACAAATGACATTTCCTTTCCAATTTCTTTCTGTGTGACTCCTATATGCACATTTTCCTCTCACTTTTGTTAGCAGATAGGCAGTTCTAGTCCATGCATGTAAGGTTTTATTGCATATCACAAATAGGAGACAAAAAAAATTCAGAATATGACATTCACTGAAACAATATTTACTTTGTCAGTTTGAATAACATCTGCGCTTGCCACTTCAATTTTTCTACCAGCATTTGACCTCCATTTTCTTTTCTATCTCTACCGATTATGAGTTATTATTTAAGCTCTAAATACAAAAGTCTATTATGGCTTCTGACCTTGGCCATTCATGTTATCAAGGTCCTGCACTTATCTGTCCTCTCATAAATTAAACTGGAGTTCATATTTATCAGGTAGTCAGAACTACAGCAACAGCACGACTGACTCTTGATTTGTAGCAGACATTAAATTATCCATAATGATGAAAGCAAACTATTTATACAGCCACAAGATACACAGAGTATAAAATATTTTAGAAAGATGATAGAATATCTCTGTTTTTATACTCTTAGCTTTTGGATACCTTCCTACAAATATGATTTCTAGTTTTTCTCTAGTACTAAGAAAATGTGACACTTCCGTAGAAGCAGTGTTCCAATTAAAATATAGACTCTTGTTTTGAGTTAATTCTCAAAATTCAGGATGGTGTTTATGCAATTGGAAATCAGTTTTCTGATGGTATTATTTCGGGACTTGGAAGTACTTCTCGAAAAAGCAGACATGAGCTTTGCAGTGATGTCTGTTGGATTGGGTCCAGAGGATCAGAGGGATGGAGCACCTCTCCTATGAAGAAAGGCTAGGGGCGCTGGGCTTGTTTAGCTTGGAGAAGAGAAGGCAATAGGGATACCTCTTTGCAGTCTTCCAGAACTTCAAGGAAGCTTATAAGCAAAAGGGGGAATGACATTTAGAACAGTCTGATAGTAATAGGACAAAGAGAAATGGCTTGAAACTAAAAGAGGGGAGATTTAGGTTAGGTGTTAGGAAGAAATTTTTTTACTCAGAGAGTGATGAGGCACTGGACCAGGCTGCTCAGAGAAGCTGTGGATGCTCCATCCCTAGAGATATTCAAGGCCAGGTTGGATGGAGTGCCAGGCAGCCTGAGCTAGTGGGTGACAGCCCTGTCCACAGCAGTGGTGTTGGAGCTTGAGGATCTTTAATGGCTATTCCTATATAAACCGTTCTATGATTCTAAGTTGAAAACTTGCTACTATACCAATCATTTTTAGCATGGCAAATGGAAGGAGAGAATAGGTTAGGGAAGCTTTCTAAACTTGTCTTAGGGGATTAAATATGAACTTGAGAAATTTCCTTCTCGAGAAATTTCAATTTCTTGAGAAAGACTGAAGGAGATACCTGCTGCTGTGGGAAAGGCAGTAGAAAGGAGACCAGATCTACAGAGGAAACCTGGGGCATATAAACCTAGACTTTTTCAGGCAAGTGTTTACACAGTGTGTTTTCATTCCCTTCTCCAAGTTGCCAGTAGTATGGGATTTGGAGTACCAGCTTAGTCACTGGTTTGATCTCACCTCAGTCTTTTCCCATTGCTTACAGAGCATGAGAGGTCCCATGAATCATCCTCACCTTCACCTTTCTCTTTCCTGCCCCCTAATACCAAAAGTGGGAGAGAAACAACAAGTACTATGAAATGAGGTCCTGAAATTGGCTTTAATCTCAAACAGAATTTATGTACTGGATTAATGTAAGTAATTTAAATCCTTGGTATTTAAAATAAGCTTTTGTAGTAGGTGTTTTCTCAGGACAGCAGGTAGATGTTCTTGCTTTACATGCCATGCACAAGCAATCTACTTATAAATGTTTATCTCTGAAAATCACCCATACTCTTCCTGAAGACACTTCGAACAGGTTTAAAATATTCAAGTGAATGACTGAAAGCCATCTTTTGAGCATGCTAATGTGATTTCATACATTAAATTGTCTTTTAATAGCAGTAAAATTGTGTTTTCTGTCATCCAGGGTTTATACATTTGCTTTAATAATTATAAGAGCAGGCCATTTTCTAGATAATTGCAAACATTGGCAATTCATATTTAAGTTTATGCATAAGGATATTATAGGCACTATAAATTTTATACTTTATGAAAGATGCAGCATTAGACTGATACATATCTTTTATGCACAGCCAATGATTGATGTACCAGATACTAATAAATTTTGTCTGAAGAATTTCACTGTAAGCTGATTCTCATCTATTTGCATATGACTTCATTTTCTGAGCAGTGTAAGAACACAACTATTTCTTGGTGACATTAAACTGAGCTGAATCAGACATGGTGAAGTGAAATCTGAAAGGTACAGAGCAGAGGTATGTAAGTACTTGTATAATTGAAGTATATCTGTGCACAATGAAACTGATTTTGTAGATAATAAAAAACCTGCTAAAGCATAAGGTCTTATAAAAAACCTGCTAAAGCATAAGGTCTTCCATGCATAATTCTGGGATTCTAAGATTAAAAAAATACTTTTAATATTAATCTCTGAATGCTGACTGTTTTTCCAGGTGTGAAAAAGTATTACAGTATGGTTTGTGAAGTACATATATACTGTAACAATAAGCAACACAAAAAAATCCGCAAGGTTATTAATATTTCTGATCTCAGTAAAAGTCTAGACGTAGTACAGTGAATAAATCCTAAACACACATGGTAGATATCAGTTGAATTCAACAATACCTGTTGAATTGTTACTCATTATGTGAACATTTTATTAAGAATAAGTCCGCAGGGGAAAAAGTGTTATCATCAGCTTTGATTTTATCATACCATTTATGCCAAAACGCCTTAAACTTTAATTTATTTATTTTACAATACCACGTATTTCATCCTACAACAGTAATGTTTTTAACAATTCTCATTGCATTTTTCCCATGATTTCAGAAAAAAGAAAAGACAATGAAAGCATCTTTCAGATGTAGTTATAGGATAGTTTGTCTATGCTGCCTTCTGTAGTCAACAGAGAGGAAGGAGGAACAAATGAGGAAGTCCTTCAGGAGAAAATTGAAAGCATTTCTAGCATTCTATGATATTTTATCGGCTAAGATCACATTAAGAGCCAATTGTGTTCAAATTGTGCTAGTGTATACAAATTGCACATTTAGAAGGATTGTTCCCTTCAGCAGGTTTTCTCTTCACTGGAAGAGTTCAGCTATATCTGTCATGTTCCAAAATATTAATTAATACACAACATACCCTAAAAAGCTTGTGAAAAAGATCTAATAATTTATTATATGGTAATAATACAGTGCAGAAGTTATTATCTAGATTACTAAAGATAATAAAGAGCGATAGAAACTAACAGATTTTCCAAAAATGAAATGTCATGCTAGCTTACTAGTAGCTCAAGATACAAACACTGACTTTAATAAATATGAGAAATGTGAGATCAAATTGTCATTTGACCAATATCCATCAGAATCAATCCATCTCTTTGCAGAAAAGAAGCCTTTAAAATAATGTCTCTTGAGCACTACCAATGAACGGGCTCAAAAATCATGGATATGAAGTTCACTCCTAAAACCCCAATGTACGGACTTTACATAAAAGTGTGCTCATCTATCTGAGTGAAATGTATGTATACCCTAAAATTCCAAAAATGGATCACATTTCCAAAGGTGAATATCCTGTCACACATTTCTTATGGTCACTGCTGCAAACCTGTATATAAGCAGCTCTTTCAGGCTGTAAATCTGCTCCTGCAGTATTCTCCCATCTCCCTACATTACTACTGTGAGTTTTTAAGCCTGCTTTTTAACTGCTATGTGTTTCAAGTCGTATTGACAGACATCTTAAAGAAAATCACCACTTTCACTTGCTTTCCTATCTTTTCATCATGATTCTTATATGAAAGATTCTTAAAATTCAAATAATTCTGTTGTTAAAATTGACAGGCTTGAAACAAGACCAAATGTTATAAAATGTTTTCAGCCTGTGACTGCGCAGGGTCAGGCAACAGTTGAATTTCATTTTGTTTAAGGATCAATTCACCTTTGTCCTTGTTATGATCACCAAGAATCTTCTTTCAGTACCATTATGTAAAGAAATTATTTTAGATTATCTGAAATAACAATTCATGCTCATCCTATTGAAGTTTCATTTGCAGCATTATTTGATTTTGTTCAGGACAGACAGCTGCTGAATCAGTAGCCCATCTTCGTTCCTAGTTTGATTGTTGACAAAAAGCCACCATACTGTTCCTTTACCTTGCTGGGCTGCACACTGACTGACAAACATGTTCATGACTTTCTGGTTCTGAATTAGACAGTAATGTTTGATCGTGTTGTGTGCCAGATAAGGAAGAGACTGAAGATGCAAGGAAAAATCAGGAATGTGGAGGAACTCAGATAGTCAAAAAAAAAAAAAAAAAAAAAAAAAAAAAAAAGATCTGGTGTTATTTTTCAGACAAGAAAATCCTCCTTTAACATATTGTTTATAAGTAGGATGTTACTTTATTACAGAATTACAGGCTTGAAAGGTTAGCAGGAAAACACCGTCTCTAATTTACATTTAGGTCAGAGAAAGGTGAAGATAGCTGTTGAAGATCACACAGTGTATGCGAGAAAAGAAGGAGTCTTGCTTTTCTTTGATAAACTATACCTAGCTGTTAAGAATGTTGAATCCCTGGAATTTAGTTGTCTGATGGAAAGGTATATCAGAAATGTTTACTTTAAACTATAACACAGATCAAATGTCACATATTGAAGAGTTGCAGTGAGGTGCTCTGAAATGAGATGCAGACTGGAATTGTTAATAGGCATTATTCAGCAAGTGTATTTACGAGAGTCATAAATAACTCGCAAACAGAGAGGAGGGAGTGAAATTAACCAAATCAGCAATTCATTATGAATTATTTGCTCACTCTTAAAGGAGAATAATGAGGAGCAAAGTCTCTTCCTGTCTCAACAGTAAGGTGAAGTGTGGTCAATGGATACAGACAGCCTGAGAGGTGGGAGCAGTAAAAAGAGCAAACCCTGGTCAGAGAGCGATTCCAGCTTGGCCTTCTTGCATGGGATGTAAAGGAATACTCTTAAAAGTAGGGGAGGAGAGAATGAAGAAGGAAAAGATCAAAAGAAGTAAACAGACAAAGAAAAGTCAGATGCAGACTAAAACACCTGTAATTATATTTGAAGATTAAGCAGATTTCTGTTGAGATTTTTTTCCTAACATTTTAATTCTTTGTTCTTTCATTCCAAAAGATCCAAAAAGGAATGTTCAATCTGAATAGGGTCTAAATATCAAAGAAACAGTAACCTGGGGACAAATTCCTTCAAAATAAATTTTGAGAAAGCAAGTAACAATTGCTCGATGCCTTCTAGTAAGTACTATGAATGTGATGGTAAACTTTTACTAATATCCAACCTATATCCACCATCTTTGCCTAATAGCTCTCAGCCTCTCAGTATAAATCACCAGCCTTTTCCACTTTTTCCTGCAGATTTAAGTTTGTGTCTCTAGTCATTTGCTTTGAATGTTATTATTATACCCTCTGCTTGTTCTCTCAGTCGAGACCCATGATCCTGAGTCAAGCAAACAAGTAATGCAGCCATCTCTGGCCCGTGCTATGCTGATTTGTGAAAATACATGTATATATTAGAATTTGATGGAATTCACATCTTTAGACAAGAATAATCCTCAATATATATATTTTTTCTTATTTTTCTCCTTACATTAAAGAATTAAAATGCTAGAAATATTTTCTTGCATTATAGCCTACTTCTAAGGGTGACTGCAGTCTTGATCTTAAGTCAGCAGGAGGCGAATGTTCCACTCCTTTCCTGCTAATTTCATTGAATTTCTACTTTTTCCAGATAAAATGTTAAAATATGCACCGTATTTTTAATTACTTGGTCCAGATTTTAGTCATAGATTATTTCTATATTTCTTTTTTTTTTTCCCCAGTAGATTAAAGCGTCCTTTGTTCCCTGCTGGTTTTCCTTATGCATGTGGTTACAAACCATTATCAAATCGTCTTTCAATCTTTCTTTTTATAAGCTTAACAAAATGAGTGCTTTAAATTTCTCACTGTAAGTCATTAAGTCTCCAGCCATTAAATCATTTTTATGGCTCTTTTTAGCAGTCTCACCAACATCCTTTAAAAATATGGAGACCAGAACAGTATAGAACATTGAAATAACAATTACAAAGAGGTAAACTCACCTCCCTCTACTCCTGTGTTTATATATCTATGGATGGCATTAACCCTTTTCCCATAGCACAACATAAAGATTCTGTAGAGTCATATATCTACTCTGACCCCTAAATTCCTTTCAGAGTCACTGCCACCCAGGACAAACCACCCCATTCTCCAGACTTGTATTCTTTATTTCTCAGTTTGTTATCTGGTACTCAGTGACACAGAATGAAACATTTGGGTTGAGGGTTGCTTATTTGCCAAGTGAAGTATCTCCTGTAATCTTTTTTTTTTCCCATGACATCAATCCCTATATTTTTTGCAAGTTTATTAGTGATTTTCTATTTATCTCTGTGTAGTTGATAGAAATGTTTACTAAGTTTGCTATTAAAATTTTCTCAAAGAATACAGGCAGTGAGAGGTTGGCAACAGAAGGTAGGAATGCACTTTGTTTCGTATATGGAGTGTCTTACAAATGTCTTCAAGCATGCACACCAAATACATATCTGATTTTCACACAGCAGAGCAAAGAAAGAATAATATTACTGGCAGAAAAGAGGTTTTACTCACAGTCATACTCACAGGTATTCACATTTTTCTCTTGATATTTATATTCCTTCCCTAATTTCTTTATCAGCAGAGATAGCCCATCAAGAATTTTTACCTCTTTCATTACACATTTTCTCTTTTCTCATGTAATAATAGTAGTAGTAAAAGAGTTTGTTGTTGCAGACTGGGATTTTTGTGCACCTGGATGTCTTTCCTAAGGGGATACACTAATTGACTCAGAACTTACGGTCAGTAGGAGTTGCATATTGTACACTACTTTGGAAAACTTTCTAACTAAACACAGTGGCTTCATCCACCTTTGAAAGAGCAGTATTATCTTTCTTTCAGTTGCCTTTAAGAAGAATTCAGGAGTGTTTTCTAGTCCTCACTTTCTGATATTTTTCTTTTGCTTGTGTGTATACCATTGATTCATTTGATCAACAGCAAAACAGACAGGTTTAAATACAAGGCTGTCTTGAGGGAGGCAGATGCTGAAGCATTGCCTGTGCCAGAGTTAGCAGATAAACAGAATGAGTGTAAAGGCTATAAGACAAAAGAAACATCTGACTTGGAACAAGGTCTACTGGGAGATTTATGGACAAAATGAAAAAAATTCCTGGGCAGGATGAATCACTTAAGGCCAGGAAAGAGGTAGATTGACTTCTGAGAGGAGGTCCTGAGGAAGAAAGGCAGAATTGTCTAAATGATGGGACAGATACCCCAATGGGATTAAAGTGCCAGGATCAGAAACAAAGAGGCTAAGATTGGATCTGGTACTTATGTTTTTCTGTCCAGTCTAGACTTCATTAAAATAGCAGGAACTGATTCAGTCTGTGGAAGTAACGTAACCTTGAGGTCACACAATAAGTTTGTTTCAGTAAGTCATATGAAGTCTCCAGCTCTGTTTCCTCGTTCAGTTTCTTTCCTGTTCTTCCTTTACACACACATGTTGTAGCCTCCTGTCCTAGACTACTTCTCTGAGACCTTTACCATGTCTCACTGTCATCATCACTCAGACTTCTCCCACCATCCTTAGGCTCACAGGCCCACACTCTTCTCCCATTATAGCTTAAGCACTACTGTTCCTTCCACACAAGGCTGCCATTTCTTTGCCTTCCTCTGCTTTACCCTGAATATTTCTTCTGAGATCACTGCTAGACTTTATCTTCTCTGCATTTGAATTTGGCAAGTTTCTTACTGCATTCTTCCTGACTCTTTCATAGGATGTCACTGCAAGTACTGAAGCAACAGACTCAGTTTTCAGTGGTGGACTAGGCATGGTCTGAAAAATCTTAGATAGAAACCACAGGGAATGTCACTCTCAGTCCTGTCTGGAATCTAGCCAGTGCAGATGGTATCCTTTGGGAAAATATAGCCAGGAAAAAACATAACAAATCACTACTGACTGTGTGTAAGCAGTGATTTCCCAAAGGTGTAACAAGCTGGAGTAGATTTTTACAAGGATAGCTAAAGGCAGATCATAGACAGAAGCCAGCCACAGCCTCTAACTTCAGATTCCAATTCCAAATCATGATAATGCTAGGGTTTTTCAATGTAAAAGAATCTTTTTTTTTTTTCCCAATGTGGTTTTATAAAGTCATTGCTTTGCTTTGCTATGAATCTATAGATTCATACAATGGGTTGGAATGGACATTAACACACCTGTCTGTTGAGAAAAGAATCAGTAGGAAACAAATCAATGATATTTTCAGAAACCTTGCTGAAATATGACAAGTCAGAGATTCATGGCATCCTGCCTAATTCAATGATGCAGTATTGTTCCAGTAATAACTGAGAGGGTGTCAACAGTTTATAGGCTAGTTCAACACAGTGGGTATCTCGTTCAGAATGACAGGTCTTGTTGAGATTGAAGACTGTCAAGTTTGAATTGAAGGGAGTCTCTCTCAGATCACAGGGCATCTCTCTTTGACTGGAAGATTTTCCGTTTGGACTTTAGGGTGTCATGTTGAAATTGGAGTCATGTTTGTATTGCAGGAAGGGAGAGAAGTCCTCCTGTCTGAGAGAGACTCCCTTCAATCCAAACTCAATAGCCTTCAATCTCAACAAGATATCTTCTAGTCCAAACAAGACACCCACCAGGCCAAACCAGCCAGTACCATGTCAAAGGATCAGTAATTCAAACAAGTTCCTGAAGCAAGTAGGCTTCTCTTGGAGCTCTTCTACTCAAGTATGAAAGTATGACATGTGATTTTAACTTCCAAGTATTTATCTGCATCATGTTCAATTAAAACAGACTTTTTCAGTTCTTCTGGTTTTATCATGATTTTATAAACATTTAATTGCATTTCTAATCTTTTAAATCTTATCTTTTGTAAATACAATTTATATTGATTTAGAATTCCATTTTTGATTTTTTTAATAGTACTGTGTGAAACATTTACACATACAGTTTAGTATGTATTACTCTAAAGGTGAGCTATCAAGTCTGACTTCTTTTGTTGAATACATACATTTCACTTTCTTCTCTTATATTATACTATCTGTAGCTCTGTTTTGTATTAAAAATTGTATTAAAAATTGTTGGGGATATAATTATTTCTGAAATGATGTAGTTTGTTTCCCATTCAATCTATTACTGTAGAGTACTTGCTGATAGATTCATTTTAAAATATCTGGATGAGTTGATGCACCTATTTTGATTTTTCTTCTGAATGTTTATGAAGTGATACCTGATACTAAATATATGGTAAGTGATAAAACAAACTCTAAGAAATCCCCAGACAAGATCTTTGCGTCAAACTAGACATGGAAAAAGAAGTAAATACAGAATACATATATTGATTTCAAAGGACGTATACTGAGCTGAGAGACTTAAATGTGAAAACAGAATTTAGCCTATTGATTTCTACTAACTATTTGTATTTGCCTTTGTAATCATTGCACTATGTTTGCAGTCTGAAATAAAGTTTCTCAACCATTGGTGTATACTCAACCATTTTATGAATCATTTGAAGATAGGAAGTTCACCAAGTACTAAACATACATTTAAGAAATGGTGACATGGAAATTGGAAAAATTGGTGCATTTTCTAATTTGAAGTCTGCTTAGATAAGCAAGCAACAGTAAGTTGCATGTGAAAGAGATGATAGATTAATGTCTGTATTTTTAAGAGTAGATTATGTCCATGGATCTGGAGAAAGAGATTTCTGGGGTACAGAATGTTCCCCAAATCATCATATTGAAAAGAAGTGTTTGTAAGCTGACCCACCTACTGTGCTTTTTGCCCAAGAGAAAATCTAAATTGAGTTTAACTTTAAACATGGCAAAATGTACAAGTCTTCCCATATAATTAATAAGTAGTGGAACTGATATGTTTTCTTTACCTAAATAATAATTCTACCCACAGCTGAATATAGGCAGACTACCTAGATGTCTTTTTTCAAACATTCTGTGTTGAAGTTGTTCTTAGACACAAATTAATCTGAAAAAAGTAATATATTGTTCTAAAGAAAAAAAAAAATTTTCCGTGCCATTTCCAGCCTTACCAGTTCTGTCAATCAGAGCTCATATATTAGGGGAGAGAGCTAAAGGATCTGTGCCTTCTCACAAGGGTGGGCACTGAACAAATTTGTGGTTAGAAAGACTCAGAATAAGGAGGAGCTGCTTGTTGAACTATGAACTGACTCCCTGTGAAGGCTTCAGAAAGCAGCCATAAGGAATATTGTCTTGATACAGATTTTAATGGTCAAGTCCTCAAAACCTACACAGCCCTGTATCTCATTTAATAGATCTCCATAGTTTATCCTACATGTACCTGATAGATACCCTCCCCAAAACTTTAAATTGAATATCTTTAGACTATCTTCCACTGTATACTTGCATTGTCATACGTCGGATTGGAAAAAAAAATCACAGAAATCCCCACAATTTTTCAGGTCATTTGGTCAGCTTCCTTATTCTTATAAGGCAATTGTTCAGATTTTACATTTGCCCTTCTACACAGTAAGCAAAATTAGGGAAATAAAGTTGCCAATAAATAAATGCTAAAAAAAAGATTATTAGTTCAAATCCAGATTTGTATTCAATATTATTCATTCTTTGGCATGTCTAAATGTTCAGTTACAATTTTTCAATTACAAATTTGGCTGAAATTTCAATGTACATGCAACATAGCCTCTCTCCTACTTTCATGAGCATAAATCCAAAGGCAATTTCTATTACCAGACACATCCTTTGCAAATCAAATTTTAGAAAAGAAAAAAAAAGAAAGGACTCTAAAAAAGAAATAATAATGTCTGTATCTTCTAATCAAACTTCTGTACATTAGACTTTCAGAGGATTATACAAATAAACCAGAAGCTTGAAGTGAAATATTCTGAAGTTTGTTTCTCCTGAGATTTACTTGCATCAGCTTTGGATAGAGAAATCGAGTTTCTAAGCATCCAAAGGACACTTGATTTTTTCTCTACTGTTGCAATTCTTAAAAACTGAAGCTAAGAAAGGTTTTTATTCAACACTTTTCATAGTATTTCCTGCTATGTTCAAAGGGAAGGTGTTGAAACAAGACAATGCCTTGGACATGTACCATTTTCCTTATTTTCCTGAGACTTTTTTTTCAACATATTGAGGGCCAAGAGTCTTACCATCACCATGGCAACTTAGGATCTCCCATAGACAAAAATAACTCACAGATTTTCCGTCAAGTTTGAGTCTCTGGCAACTCTGCATCTGGGGTGTTGAGAAGGTGCCAGATTGCAAGAAATAATTATAGTAAAATTTTGTGAAAATGCAACCAAGCAAACCAGAGCTAATTAAAGTAGAAATAAGACAGTGGTCACAATAATAAGCCTAAAATCATTTATATAGTCATGAACTTCAAATACAGAAATAAGGATAACCACGTGAAGGTGATGAAACAATAGATATTACTCCCTGTCATACTCCCATTTTCCTGCATTTCAGTTCTGCTCACAGGCCAGAATCTATCTGTTCTTCAGTAGATTTTACATAGAATTAAAGACCAACTTAAAGCCTATTTTTAACCATTCTTTTTTTTTTTTAAATTAACTTTTTTTTTTTTTTTTTTTTTTTTTTTTTTTTTTTTTTAACAGATTGAGGAGAAAAATAGCATTTCTTTTCTTTGCAAATTCTTGTGAAAAATCCTGACCCAATTTAAGAGCTTGGTTCGACTTCATTTTCTCCTGTCCTTTGCCAAATAACTGCAATAAATAGTTTCTGTTCTTGGCCAGGTTGTTCTTTTTTTCTTCTTTTTACCATCTTGAGAGCTTAACGGTCTTGCACCAGTTCAGCTCAGTAACACATCAGAACTCTATCCACATCCTAGTCCAGTTGCTTAGTAAGTTAAGGTAGCTCACATAGATGTCCATAAGTGGAAAAGAAAATTGGGCAGGACTCTGCAAACTTAAGGAAGAGATGGAAAGGGACCTTCATCTTTTGGTGGCAGCAAACCACAAGATCAGATCAACTGTGTATGCTTGATCCCAAAATGCAGTAGCAACCATCACAGACAGCAATTTTACTTTTCAGCTAAATGTCTTTTTGACATGGACTAAGGACTACCCAGAAGTGCACCAGGAACATCTTGGACCTAGCAAACAAATAAACTATCCCATTTTAGTGGGATGTTCCTATATTACTATCCCATTTTGGATGTTCCTATATTTTGTTCTTACATTTAATGGGATCAATTAAGATTTTTAAATCCTTAACAACATCACTAGAAGTGATCCTGCTCATACTTTAGTGAGAACAGAATTCCAATAAGATCAGCTAATAGCAAAATGTAAGTTGAAAGATGCAGTGCTTCGGTGTGAGAAAATTGTTTCTTCACATCTCTATCTCTTAACACATGAGGGTAGCTCAAACATTATTACATGGAGATCTTAAAAAAAAAAAAAAGTGAAAGGTTTCAGTATATAGTAACAGCATAAGATATAATAAAAGAGGAATGCTATATACCACCAGGCTGAGTGATGAAATCACAGTATTACATGAAACAGCCTTTAGCAAGCAGCTAGAGTAGGGATTAAAAAAAAAAAAAAGAAAAAGAAGCAAAAAAACCAACAATAACAAAAAAGAGAAATGTTTAGACATGACTGAAAAGAATGTATCAAAATCAATCTTTTTTATTAGTTTATCTGTCTTCGCAAGCAGCATTTAGTAGTGAAGTGAATGGTGACAGAGCCATAGTCTGCAAGGGAAGAGTCAGAAAAGAATGAGAGACTTAAAGCTGCATTTATTTGGCTACAGATAAAGATTTGTTTGCAGCAGCAGGGGTCTGTCCTGAGCAAAGATTCCATAATATGATCATGAAGTACAGTAGAACCTTAATGAGCTACAACAGAAGAATTAATATAGCTTTCATCATCATACTAGTGGGTGGGAAATAACTACATATGTTTAAATGTTAGCATTGCATAGATGAGTCATTGTATGAGATCTTGAAGTTACATGTATTGTAAAGATTTTGTGATTCCGATGGTTCAGGAGTCTCAAGGAACCTTTCTGGGATCCTGGCTGTATTGTTACTGGAAATCACACAAGTTCTTTCTTAACCCATTGGTTAACATACACATTCTCCAATCTCCCAGACACTGTATAAAAAGACAACATGTATAGGACTTCCTCTCTGCTTTATCTTAGATAATTAGAGAAATAGATGAATAGAAATTTTGTCTTATTTATATCAACAAACAATATTTCTGAACACAGAGATGGATTTTACACTTGACTTTTGCAAAATATCTTTTTCCGAATAGTCAGTAAGGCACTACAGTAAGTTTCTGCCATCTGGTTTGTGAATATTGGGAATTGATGTTTATTTAATTGCAGAGAGAATAACATTTTAGCATTTTTCTCTAAGAAACAAGCATTGACACAGAAATGCAACAGGCCTGTAACTTGGTAAGAGCTCTCCTATAGCAATTTTTTAATTTATTCTCATGGGACTCTTCAAGCTTTCCCAGATCTACCTTGTACTACAGAATTGCCTGATGTTCTTCATCAGTTTTTAAAAAGAGAACTGTTGTAAATGAGAGTTTACAGTGGCAGCTCTGGTTTATTGTATGCAATATCATCACATCATAATTGCATTACAAAATTTTGGCAGCATTTCACAGCTGCACGAAGTCATGCTAATGGGCAGTATCCAGCTGCTAATGTTGAAAACTTACTTCTACACAGAAGCTGACCAAAGCAACTTGCTCACTAGCAAGGACTCACTTATTTCTTTCATTTTCTACAGAGGTCTCACATTATCAAATTTGAAGATTATACAGTAATAATAGTACAATAATACAATAATAATACAGTAACCAGCAGGTTGTTGTATAAGTCCAAAATGATCAATCTTACATTTGGTTGAGGGGAAGTCCTTCTTCCTGACAGTGGTAGTGCCGTCCTTGCCCCTCTTCCCACAAGGCTTCCCCATCCTTCACGCATTCACAGAAACCCACACAATTCCCTGTTCAGGCAGTGCAAACAGCCACCCTCTTGGCCGCCTACAGGTTTTCAAACAGCTGTAAAAGGTGATTTGCCTCCTCTCACAGAGACAGTAACCTGCTTCATTCACCCTGTTCATCTGCTCTGCTGAGATGACTTTTGCCAGCAGACGTCTGCAATTCCCAGCAATACCCTGTCTCCAGAGTCTATCTCTGTGTGCTGAGCTGGGTACAGGGGAACTCCGGTAGCTACTTCTTGTCTCAGGGGGGCAGAGGGAGAACTGAAGCATCCTACTGACTGCTTTTGATGGATGGATGTCCTTTCTTAACCTTCACTGACATGTAGGTGGGTAACACCACCACAGTTTCAAACTCTCGGTGCATCTGAAAAGCCAAATGGTTTCCACCAGACACTTGAGGCAAGCTGAATGGGCTAAAGATACGAACCTGACAGTGAATCCTCATGAAATGTGAGTAACAAAGAAAATTACAGTAGACCTGAACAAACTTCAAATATTGTAAAATCACATCCAAGGTTGCTAATTTGTGATAATCCTAATTGTAGGTGTTTGTTTTTTGTTTTTTCTTTTTTGTTCCTTTCTGAACTTGAGGAAACAATAAACTTTTGTTCGTTTCCATCTCTGGGGATAGACTGAAACCACATACTTTTCAGAGTATCCTTCATGGTATGCTGTAGGTAATTCTGAGAGATGCTTACTTGTTACACAGGAGCCTTGCAATCTTTCATGGCTTTGTGTCAATTATAGAACACTTTGTGTGGGGCAGGCAGGAAAAGAAAATGAGCATTATGTTGCTTCTTGAAAGAAATTTCTAAATAACTTCCTATTGCTTCTTAAAGAATACGTGTCTTTATACAGAGGTCAAGGAACTGAGAGATGAAATACGATATACAGCTCTTGTCTCAAGCAGTGACCATGATTTTTATTGGATAAAATAATTATTTGGAACAAGAAATCTAAATCTACTCTGTTTCGGTGAGAATATTTAAGCCCTCATAATGGATGGGTACTAAATGTAATCTCTGGTCTCTGTGGCCAGTTCCTGGTGTATTCTGCTTTAGCATACTGCATTTTGCAGTTTCTATTGTAACATTGAAAGGTATTTGCCTTAAAATTAGCTTTGAAATGCTCAGCTTGAAGTTGATGGAGACTCCTTGTGAAACCACCTCTAGTGTTAACAGTCTGTGTAAGACCAGATCCCATGCACCAGCAAGCCTCAAAGTACTTCACTGAGAGTGTAGGAAGGAGGCATAAGAGTAATTTTAAAAGGCATTTGCTAGTTTAGTTAAACAAAATACCCATGTGTAATAAACGCTATATGAAGCAGACAAAGGGTAAAATGAAAGGGAAAAATATATGATCAAAGAGAAATTTCCATTCACCTGTAAACGTAATGTGAAAGAACAAAAAGCAGTTCTTTGGCCTCCATAGCAGGACCATGATGACAAAATGCAGCTGACAAAATGTAAGACCATTCGTTAAGAAATAATAAAGGTTGCACAGAAATCGGAGCATGAAACACAGCAGAATATTCTCAAGGTTGAACTGATACATAGTTCACCTTTCAGCTCTGTGAAAAAGACATTGTTAAAATAAATGGTACTAATTTAGTGTGAGTGTAAAATGGTCTGATTGACAGATGTGGGAAATTTTATTCAGGAAACAGTGCTAGAGAGGCAAATTTCTCTACATTGTCATCACCAATTTTCCTTGCCTAGAAAGAGCTATCATAGGGGTAATTACTGTGTCAAATGCACTTGCTTTTCTTTCTTCTTTTTGTCATGTGTCTTCTGTCTCTCTAGGCCTTAGATTGATACTTTTGAACTCATTTAGTCCAGCAAACAGATATCACATAATACTGGTCATAATACTTTGAGCCATTTGACAGATGCTGGACTAAACATTCAGCTCACTGCCATTCCTAAGTGTTTGTTAGTTTGCAAGTGTATCTATGTGTGCATTAGCAAGAAGTATAGCACCACAGAGAGCAGAGAAGCTGGTGCTGAACAACCATGTCCATGCCTCTGCCATGCACAGGCCAGTTGAACTCTTGAACTTCAGACCATCTCTATTCTGATGTTGCATTTGGAATCAGCCCAGGATAGAGATGTGATGGAGACCTTCCTTCTGGTTGAAGCAGATCTACAAGGAACCTGGTTTGTGCACTCTGACGAAATGGCTGTTCTCAAAGGCTCTGCTGTCATGAAGAGCCCATACCAGAGCAAAAGAGATAAGTGGGAAGGAAGGAGGAAGGAGCAACAGAGAGAAACTACTTGCTGACTGTGTACCCTGGCCCCCTGGACCACACAGATGGCAAAGAGGAGGCTGGAGTCAGATTGTTTTAAAGTTAAAATTATAAAAAACATTTCCAGCAACATACAGGAAATTAGATGGAATTCGATTGAATTCCTGAATTGTCACTGAAGATAGACATTTTTACATTAGACTTTGAAAAAAATAAGGATCTTGCCCCAAAGAGACATTAAATGATCTCAATTACATTAAAGCTAAACAGTCTTAAGGATTTTTATGATGGTGTAACTGCATCAGTGGACCAGGGTACAGCCACTGATTTCATCTATCCTTTGACATGGTCCCACATAACATCCTTCTCTCCAAAATGGAAAGATATGGATTTGATGAGTGGATGGTTTAAAGGACAAGGATCATATGGTTATGATCCTTAATGGTTTAACAGTTTACAAGATTGTACCCAATGGTTTAATGGTTATAAGATCATACCCAGAGAGTGGTGGTCAATGGCTCAAAGTCCAATAGAGATCAGTGACAACTGGTGCCCCTCAGAGGTCAGTACTGGGAGCAGTGATGTTAACATCTTAATCACTGACATCAACAGTGGAATCAAGTGCACCCTCACCATGTTTGTGGGTGATGTCAAGCTGTGTAGTGTGGTTAACATGTCTAAGGGATGGGATGATGTACAGAGAGACATAAACAGGCTTGAGCAGTGGGCCCAAGTAAACCTCATGAGGTTCCACACATCCAAGTGGAAGGTGTTGTGCCTGGATCATGGCAACCCCTGCTAGCAATACAAGATGGACGATGTAAGGATGGAGCACCCGCCGTGCTGAAAACAACTTGGGCATACTGGTGGATGGCAGGATGGACATGAACCAGCAATATGAACTTGAAGCCCAGCCCAAAACTGACCATATCCTGGGCTGCATTAAAAAAAATGTTTTCAGCAGATCAAGGGAGGTGATCCTGCCACTATACTTCGTGCTGGTGAGACCTCATCTGGCAGATTGCATCCAAATGTGGAGTCATATCTCAGCATAGCTGAGATATGGACTTATTAGAATGTGTCCAGAGGACAGCCACAAAAATAATCCAAGGGATAGAACACTTCTCTGATGAGGGCAGGCTGAGAAAGCCAGGGCTGTTCAGCCTGGAGAAGAGTAGGCTCCTGGGGACCTTACAGCGGCCTTTTAGTATCTAAAGATAGGGCTGTAAGAAAGACGTGTACAGATCTTTACTGGGGTCTGTTGTGATAGGACAAGGGGAAACAGCTTCAAACTAAAAGAGGGGTTATTTAGAATGGGCATAAGGAAGAAGTTTTTTACCTCAAGAGTGGTGAGACACTGGCACATGGTGCCCAGAGAGATGGTGGATGTCCATCCCTGGAAACATGAAAGGTCAGCCTGGATGAAGTCTGAGCAACCTGATCTAGCTGTAGATATCTTTGTTCATTGCAGGGGAGTTGGACTAGAAGGTCTTTTAGGGGCCCTTATAACTTAAATATTCTGTGATTCTATGATTCCATGCTGGATTTTAATAGATTCTTATGGACTACCATAGTCTACCTATATTTCTCCGAAAAAAAAAAAGAAAAAAAAAAAAGCCCAAGCCCCCAAGCCACAAGTTTTGCAAGATCTTGATACCGGAAATTAATCTTGTAAAACATTTTTTTACATTGAGGAGTGGAAATGCAGAATGAAGACACAATATGAAATATGAAAATCATGTAGTGAGTTTAAATACAGATTAGAAGAAAATGATTACAAATTAAATATATATATACATAAAAATATGTATTTTTATTACTATATATAATATTACTATTACATACTATATCATCACACCTGTTTGCAGATCTCACTTCTGTATTACTATTACACTCGTCTTTCAACCTTTTTATCAATTCTGCATTTATTTTTAAAAGTCTACATTACTCATTCCTGATTTAGGAACAGTCCCTGTGTTGAAAGTGAAATTATTGAAGTTAACTCCTGAGCTGGACTGGTTAATGTTGTTTTTGTCATCAAGTCTATTGGCTTCTTTGACAAAAACTATACTACTTTTTGACTCCTAATGAGTAAAAAATTGATATCAAAGTGGGCAGTGGCATGAAAATAAAAAATATTTATTAAGAATATTTTGGTTATTTTTTATATGATCTGCCCATCAGTGTTTAATGTCTTTCCACTTATTTCTATTAGAAGGCAACATTAATTACAATAATCATGTTTCCTTAAATCATTTTATAAAAATGTATTCAAAAAAGTGGCTTTTCTTGAACATCTCTGAAACCTCAGAGTAGCTAAATATATTTATATATTTAATTTTTGTTTGTTTGCTTGTTTGTTTTTGTTTCCAGGGACAGGTTTTCATCAGCACAATATCCAGAAAAATCTCATTTCTTATGCTTATTCTGTGAGTGGTCCTCAGACTGCTTGTAGCTCTCTGCATCTGCTATGTTTCTGATGTACATCCACAGCCTCAGTGAGATTTTATCCGACTTTCAGGCTAACTAAGAAAACAAAGAGAACTGAAACTGAATTCAGTGCAGTTTAAAAACACATGAAAGTGGCTGGACAGAGAAACAGATACATGGTTACTCCCTGGGGAAAGAGAGAAACCTAGAATTTGGCAGAACTTTTTTAGTGTGTCCCAAGGGTAAACATAGGAAAGCCATTACTTGACTCATTGATTTCAATGACTGTTTTATCCATGTGGGGAATATGAATAACAACAAGTATAAATTTAAAAAAAACAACCACCTAGATGTCAATGAATTTAGGACAAAGTCTGTGAACAAATTGACCAAGATAAACATACTGATCATAACTTGAGTATTTGGGTCTTTTCTATCTGTAATGGTTATGGGGATTAATTCTGAAAGCTTTATTCAGTGCTTTGCTAAAACAATTAATGCCATTAATTACCTGTCTGGAAAGTAAGAAAAACAAATAGCTCTATAAAGTGCTGATACCTTCTGCCAGTTTGCACAGCTAGTAAGTGTCAAGTGTTCAAATGTGGACAGAAGCAAGGAGATAGGTAGAGAAACAGCTTTGTGGAGAGGCTTACACTTGGCACTGACGTTTCTTAGAGCTGTACCTTCCACCTCTCTACATTCTCCACTCTTTTTGAACCTTTCTATAATTGTTGAACACTTTAAATTTACTAAATAAATAAATAAATTTAAAATCTTCTTTTATCCCATCAGCTTATTTCGCCATTCAATCTGTTTAATCCTCCTACATAGGTATGTAGTGGTATCATGCACTTTCTTGAACTCTGTACGGATTTAAAAAGCTTCTTAAAGACTAGGAAAACACAGTTATGAATACAATAAGGGCCAAATCTTAAAATCGAATATCTAAATGGAATTCTTCTAAGCTACTGGCCTTCCCTGTGTTATTATTCCTGAGTTCAGGAAGCAAAATATTTAAGACTGGAAATACTGAATAGAAGAGACGAATGCTTGCAATATTCTCAGCTGTTGAAAATTTTCAAAGCATAATCCACAGAGTAATTCAGTAAATTCCCAATGTCCCTATAATAGTGATGACATTTTAATCTTTGGCAAAATTCAGGAAGTACTCAGGAAAATTCTTGCTGTGATATTTGACTGTTTGACAGCTATTAATCTAATATTTCACAATGCCAACTTTCATCTGAATGAAATAATGCTATACCTTTTCTTCAGAAAATACTACAGAGCCAATCCTAAAAAACAACAGCAAATAAAACCTCAAACAAGGTTAATATTTATATTACAAAATCTCATATGTACAGTCTTACATTCAGTGGAAAATTACCTTAACTCATCTGATGAGCTTGGGTAGAAACTCCTTATTGTACACCAGGAAAATCACTAGGGTGTGATTTTCTTTTAAATCTGTTTCCTCACTGACCTTACCCCGAGGCTGAACCTGCTAGAGACTTCCATTCATGATCACTTATAATTTTTCCAGACTTTTTCTTACTGACTGCAGGATATAAATTACTCTTTGCCTCCTGCTTCAGTCTAAGTAAAATATCATGTGTGAAAAGCAATGGTTAATGATGAACAGATGTCTCAGGATCTCAGGATCATAGGATCTCTGACTATGACATCTTTCTTAAGTCAGTCTACTACATCTAACATCTTCTCCCTCATTAATCTTGGGCAAGTCAGTTGTGCCAAAAATATACACGCATTTTTAGTTTCATCTGTGCATCTTAGGCTATCTAGAGTTTGAGTTTCTAAAACTTCCTAAGCCCTCATGGAAACTAGAGGGAAAAGTAGTTTTGCAGTATGTTTTAAAATCAGGCAATAATGCTTGAAGTTGGTGGTAGACCATCTTACATATAAAAATGTGTTGAAGAGCAACACAGAAGTTGAGCCAGGAAGTAAACATGGAACCTTTTGCACAGATCAATCAGAACAATCCAGCTATGTATTTCTGTACTGTGCTGTCAGGTTCTTGTAGAAAATAAACAGAAGGAAACAGGGTGTTTGAGTATAGATTAGATCTTTTCTTCTCAAGATCAGCGTTCCTCAAGGGTTGTGCAGATGAACAGACATGAAACTACGAAAGCGTTGGCTTTATCAGAACATGGGGTTTCTGAACTGAAAGAATCAGACAGACACAAGAATTAATGTTTTTCTGCAGCTTGTTTGAAACAGTTCTCTTTGGAAGTAATTCCCAGGGAAAGAAAACAGTTCATACGCACAGAGAAAATACAGCTGTGCTGCCAAAGAAGTGTCAAAAACTATTTTTTAAGTAAAAGGTGTATTTCTGCTGCACATACACCAATAGTATCACTTCTTCCTCCACCAATTTAAAAATTGAAGTTTCAAATAGAATGTTACTCAGTCTAGAATCCCAGCAGTCAAAGTTCTTTCTACATATAAAGATAACTAACTGGAGTAAAATGTACATCTGTATATTAGCTGTTTATGATGGATAGCATATGCTACCCAGTATGAATGAACACAGTGCTTCCTTGGCTTTTTTTCTTCCTCCTTACCTCCTTCATTTTAAATAAACAAAATGTTTATACTTCTGAATGTATAGGTGAATTTATGAGGTTTGCCACAGAATAAAAAGTCAATGATAACTTTAAGCTTGCAACTTTGATTTTGATTCTAAGTAATATGTAGCATTTTTACATACTTCACTTTATTAGGAAAGAGTAATACACTATGAGAATGCTATTAAATGAAAATAGTGTGCAATTTCTATGTACCAGAGCACCACTAGTATGCCTGCTTGTTTCATTTCGATTTTCACATATGAACTGTTTCTGTAGTCCTTAATAAATGTAATTATATCCACTTCAGATATTTCTAATCATGGAGCCATAATTTTCTCAGATCAATTCCTGCTTAATGATTATACTCAATGATATTCCATAATTGTTCTGGTGTTTTTATTTTGATGTAGAATTCTAATTTGATTCTTCTCCATATATGTGTTGTCGATATTATTTATAGTTAAATTAAAATTCTTAATAGCAGAAAGCCAGTGAGCATAGCAAAGCTTGCTGCCATGGCCTGCTAGAATGATGGTCTATTAAGTAGGTTTATCATGCCATGGAAAAATGCCATCATTTGGAAGCTCTTTACTAGAGAATTAATTAATAAAGTAAAAAACCAAATCATAATCAAACACCTTTTATAGCGTCACATGTAACAGAAATGGTGTATTATTTATATATTATTAATTAAAAAGTAGCTGTCACACAAAAGCTAATAATTTAAGTGGACTTTGTAGTAAATAAAAGATTTTCCAGGAAGAATAAAATTTTATGGAAAGCTACTCAGGTTTGGTTATTTTCTTCGAGTACTGAATCTCAATGGAAAGATTTTATATGTTTCTCTCCAACCAGTGAAATCAATAATAATTTTATTTAAAAAGAAGAAGAAGAAGAAGAAGAAGAAAATATCAAGACAAGAGTATCATCCCATGCAAATAAGTCATCAAATTTTCAGTTCCAGCAAGAGTAAGAAAGCAAAATTGGCATCCTCTCAAATGTCTGCAACACAGGAAGTATTTTATTAGAAGATACTAAATGACATCTATATTGAATGCATTATCATGTGAACATCATTTTGAATATCATTATAAATGATATTCAAAACTGTTGGGAAGGGTACTCAGTCCACCTATATGAAAGGAATACAAGTTGGAAGGATTTATATTTTCAGAATAACCTCCATGTTTATTCTGCTGGAAGAAGTAACCTTTATTTTAAAAATCCATAATGTGTGTAGTTCATTTAAGTATGAAGAGTGCCAAAATCTATGGTAAAACATGTAAGAAGGAGTCAGGGTACAATCACTGACTTCTCCAATATCAAGTGTTTTACTGCTTTTGATTCCACAGGTTTTATATATGCGCGATGTTCAACTACATACTAACAGAAAGGGTGTGTCCTGCATTTTGCCAAAGGCTTGTGGCTAAGCCAATGACAAGTTGTTCAATCAGAACTTGTATCTAGGCCAATAGTTGATTGGTCAATAACAGTCTAATCAACAACCTGTAAATTAACACTGCCATTGATTAAGAAAGTTAAATTCACTAGATGTCTTATCTCTCAGACTTTCATTTAAATACCCTGATTTTTTTAAAAAAATCATATAATTAATGGATGGAGAGAAACAATATGATCACATTCATTCCAGAGAACATGATAGAGACAAGAAGAATTTATTTGGGTTAAGGCTTCAAAGTAGTTCCTGAACAAAATGTAGACTGATTGGGTCTAAATTTAGAACTGTGGCTCTGACTTTTAGATATGAATTTCTAAGATTTTAGTGGAAATTTCTTTTAAGAATAGAACACTGTGTATGTTTCAAGGGTCACAAATGAGGAAAAACTGGTAGCTGGCAATCAAAAAGAGATGTCAACAAACCCAATAGAATGTTAAAATGAAATAAAAATGATCAGAAAATACACAGGGTTATAAAACTTGTGTGTCACTCCTTTTTGAGGTGATAATGGAACTGAATATAGCCCAGAATAATAGGCTTCTGTCCTCCAAACAAGTTACTTTCAGGTTAAATGAAATTTCCATATGATTCTTACGCAATTTTTGTTCCACTAGATTTATGATGTTTTTCTGGATGAGATAAAGTTAAAACAGGGCTCTGCGCAGAAGGAGTAAAGAACTGGTAACCATTGCTCACCACAACTTTTGCTGTATCAGTATTTTTTCTTAAGCAGGAAGACCTAATGCCATGGTCACTCACATTCAGTTTACAGGCAAGAGAAAATACTTTGTATTCTCATATTAGTTAGTACCACCCACTTGAAATCTGTCTTGATACAGGCCTTATTATAATACCCTACGGACAACAAATCTCAATGTTATGGGCATTTGATAAATTGTAATTACATAGTTTTTTTTAAGAGCCTTTACTAACCAGTTAAGTGAAAAACACAGCAACAAATAGTTGTACAGTCCCTGCCAGTGTGTTTCTTCCCATAGAATACACAAGATTTTTAAGCATGCATAGCAGATTCATAGGAACTCAATACTGAACCGTTACTTTGAAAATGCATATGTAGATAATCAGCTTCCACATGTGCAAATCAAATTGTTTGAATCATAGAACTGTAGAAGAAAACCTTTACTTCTCATATCTCACAGGTGCCTCCTTTGTCAAACACTCTTAGAGGAGATGCTGATACAGGGCTACACGAACTGCCTCCCTGAAGTTTAACAAAAGGCTGCTGAGGAGTTCGTCCAATGTGAAGATTTCCCAAGCCCCAACACAATTCAAAAGAAAAGCTAGTAGTTTGAAATATATGTCAGGTGAAAATTTGTTTCTGTAGAATTTCTACTGACTGCAATAGCTGTAGTCTTGCTCTAGTGCTTGTTTTTCCTTCTGGAGAGAAGAAATTTCAAATGAATCTCTTAATACAGAAGCCATCTAGAAATTGCTTCATATCAGTTATGTTCCCATTGTCTGTTAAGTGCAAACAAATACTCAGATATGCTATTCTCCTGTGATTTCCATTGTGTTCTTTGAAATTACATGCCAGTGCTGTGAGTGACAGATACACCCTCTGGTAATTTGTCATTGATAGATTATTCTTTAATTAAAGTTTCAAGATAGATTTCCTCTTACTCAGGAAAGGCTGGCTTTACAGTTTTTATTTGGAGGTAATAAGGTATGTGTCGACCTGTAAGTGAATGTCTCTTATCAGAAAGGTAAAGGTATATACTCACTGATACTACAGTAAAATATAAATAATACCTTTATCTAATTTATAGACATAAAGAGACATGTTAACCCAAATATTTAAGAATCATTCTTGACAAAAAATACTGACACAAATCAATATACATTATAGTAGACTTGTGCTGATAGATATATGTTCAACACATTAACATCTGATCCCATGACTTGTAATGTTAATAACAAAGCAATCAAATGCCACAAAAGTGAATAGAATGACTGCAATGGCCAAATGTGAAAACAGAATTAAGAAGCACAAAACTAATTAACACGGCACAACCTTCAGACCACTTGAACTCCTAGAACTCCGTACTTTTTATTCAGAGAGAAACTCAAGAAAAAATATTTCTAGAGTACAACAGGGATGTGAAATGAGGTGGTGATAGCATAGCATGCCCCCATGCAGAAAAATAATATGAGACAAAGAATTCAGGAAAACAAACAAGAAAAGGTGGCATGGTTCTATAGCTGCCAGTTTTCTTGAAGGAAATGTCATACTGTAAACTTCTGCAGGGCTCTAAATACAAGTCTATACACACATATAGTCTATACATGGTCTATGAATGCCTCATTTTGCATAGCAAGACCTATTTTAAAGGTCTTTAGGAAAAAATAATCCCATAATTTTGATAGAATCAATGGACATCATTTGTATGCTTCAGTGACTCCTGATTTTTCATGGAATATTGAGCCACCCATGCCCTTTACTGAATCTAACAACTCCTTGTTCCAGCAGTGAGTGGGTCAGTCTCAAAAATAACCTATTGACTGAGGTACATTGTTGTCGCTGACATCTCCCAAATGAAGTCTTAATTCCAATATAAATGGAATATAGGAAATAACGAAAATAGTTATATAATCTGAATGCATCACACCAGTGATTTTATATACCTTTTTTTTTTTTTGGTATTGTTTATATATATATACCTAGTCTGCATGAAAGATTTTTCCAAAAAACCCACCAAACATCCCCACACCAAAAAAAAAACAAATTAAACAATTACAATCAGGAAAAAAAAAAAAAAAAAACCAAGAAAACTGAGATGAAATATAGTTTGTTTGTTTTTTCCCAAATAAAAACCAAGAGAATGTTGACTCAAGTTCATTATTTGCCTAGTCAACGCAGTCAAGCACTTCCTAACAAAGGAACATTTCCAAGTGAATTCATTTTATTTTCAATCCATTCCAAGTAGCAGCCTGCTTTCTTTCACTTTTTTTTTTTCCCCTCTTGTATGATGCGAGATGAAGAGTTGGGAGTGAAAGAGTTGACAGATTTTCTCTTCACAGGCAGGTATGATTTAGAGGTATTATTTTTACTTTCAGTACACTGTGAATCACACAGGCTTGGAGTGCAAGGGTTGCACAAAATGTAATGAGTCAAGTCCTTAATAAATATTTGCATCACTAGTGCAAAACTAAATAAACTATAGGTCCGGAAGACCGTAACCTTTCATAAAAAATTGTAAGCTAACCCCCACAGGACATGTCAGATTCTCGTACATCATAAGAAATCCAACACAAACATTCAGGAGCACTAGTATGCTTTGCAGCATTTATTAAACTTGCTCCTCTTCCCTTCTTCCTTGTGATTCTTCTAATAATGTATTATGTGGCTAAAGATTATTGCATTTGTGTTGGCTGTTTTTAATGAAAAAGTCACAGAGTATAAGCCATGGAGACATGAGAAAATTACGTTATTAAGAGAGTATATAGAACCTATAATGCAACACAGCATAAATGCTGTGCAAGTTGCCTTCCTTCCTTTCCTGATTTCTGTCAAAATCCTAATTCATACTTTGATTCTTTGCAGTTTTCTTCTGCAATTTTATACAGCATTTAAAAATGCTCAGTTTGTCAGTGGTATCCAAGAGGTTAATAAATAATTACAGCATGCTTTTTTTGCTATCGATAAGTGATTATAAACAACTTATTGATGTACAGACTCCATATTAAAGAACTGCTTATTAAAACATATATTCATCTTTCTTTGACCATTTAATTGAAGTATGGTTTATAAATGATCCCCAAGTAATGATCTAATCCCATTTATGAGGTAGTCAGCTCATGTCTGTAATTTCCAGAATGCTGCAACCACAATCACTCTATTTTGCACATCAGAAATGTATTAAACCCATACCCTTTTGTATCTGCTGCCTGGCTTCCTCTGTTTATTCACACTTCTTTTTTTTCACCATTCTTTTCTGAACATTCATTGCACTTCATTTCAGCCAAGGACTCTGCTTTAATTTATACTGGCCACCTCATCCAAAAGTCATTCCATTATGGTGAGAAAATATCTTTGCTGGAGACGGAAATCAATCAGTTAATTAATTAATTAAAAATGTGGTTTAGATTATTGGGCTGGTGCCAGCTCTACAAAATAAACTGGTCTGGTAGCAGCCTGAAAACTGTGTGCTTCAAACACAGTTTTAACATAAAAAATCTCCTTTAACACAAATTTGTATTCATAGAACATACATGATATTGCTCGTGGTGTATTAAATCTTTCGCTTTAACTCATGAACAGCAGTGCCTAAGTTATCGTTTTCTTCATGAAAAGTATAATAGTTCTCTTTTAAGGCACACTGCATTGTAATTACTGCTTTGCTACTGCAGTGTACTTCAGGGAATTGTAACTCACAGAACAAAGCCACCTTGCTTTCAGTTGCTGAACAGGCAATTACCTTGCCCCAAAATGGCATGTTCATGTGCTAGAAGCACCATGAAGAAAGAGAAAAAGGTCTGTAAGCCACATCCTGAGCTCTCTCCTATTTCATAGAGCCTCATGTTCTTTTGTCACTGAAATATCAGAATAATGAAGCAACATTCCACTCCTGCTTGTCACTTCACATGTCCTTTCCATGGAAGAAAATGTGCAGTAATCAGCTGTAGCAATTTGGGGATACTCAGCACACAGGCTGCCTCCTCCTTTTCACCCTTTGTAAGGAAGGTACTTGGCACTGCCTGATTGAGGGGAATTTATCCTGAGCCCTGGCATTTGACCCTATCAGTCCCTACATTTTCACATGCATGGGAGAACTTCCTCCAGGAGCAGTGCCCTTCCTAGAGATTCCTGCAAAGCATCACTTCACATTACATCCATTGCAGATTTGCCACAAATGAATAAAACTGAAACATAGAAACAGAAACAGAAACTTCTAGCAAAGGAAATAGTTAAATTTCTTGGGAATAACGCTATAAAAATAAAAATAGTATGGAAAAAAAAAAAAAAAAGCGCATCAATCACCTTTCTTGGCTGTCTCCTAAGATTTCTTAACAGAGTGTCTTGACAGGGAAAAAGTCCTCCATGCCTGACTCCTACCTTTTAGAGTTGACCTCTAAAACTAACATGGAAAGCTGGCAGTATAGCACTCTTCACCCCAGCTATATTGCCTCAGGGACCATCTACATACTCTTTTTCCTTCTGCCTATGTTAAAATTTCCTTTTTCTTTCCTTTAGTCTCATCCTTTTTCTTCATCTTTTCATGCAGTAGAGATGTGGAGTTCAGATTTGCACTAAATATTTCACTAATATTCCTTCCTTGTTTACTGGGCTGGTACCTAAGTCTAATAATAAGCCTCAATGAGCAGAATTCTTCATCTTTGCTTTGGGTATTTCAAACTCCTCATATTTTAAATGACCCCCTTACTTGACTTCAAGGTTTTCAAGATTCTTTCATCAGAAGGAGTATAATCATCTCCCACAAAAGTGGTGTGAGGATTTTCCTGACTTGTTTTCTTACACTGCAGACAAGGACTCTTCTAGCAGAAGAGGTATTAATACTTACCATTTTCAGTTGGGTAGATTAACAGCTTTGTCCTATGCATCCAAAACGATGTGATTACTCAAAAGAATCAAACAAGCAGTTTTTTAAATCAACTTCCTGAATTTATTTTACATGAGTTACTCTAGTGTATAGCTCAGGGGAAATTTGTGATTCTTCCTAAAAAAATAATTGTGTCACGCTGACAGAAATGTACTGCTTATGGCTATTTCAGCATGTTGCCACAGATTTCCAAGAGGATCAGATGACAGCAAGCAATTGCAAGTGCCATCAAGAAAGCAGCAACTCCTTTTAGACTCTCTGCAAAGTGCTGATGTGTCCACAGATGCAGCGAACAAACAACTTGCTATCTGAACAGCTGAAGCAAGCTGTGTCAACAAGACAGAATTTGAATTATTACATGGTGCTGTTACGTCTGTGGAGGAAGAGAAAAGGAGTACATGATTATGGCCTAGAGCTTGTGGCTAGGGAGGGAATAATTGTAGCTCTTCAGCACTATTTTTTGATGGAAAACATCTGCTTCCTTTCTCATCCTCATGAAAGAAGTACTTGGGAAATGTCCCCTGATGGTAACTCTCTGAATTGGGTCATTTCTCTCCTTGGAATTCTTATGCTGTATTTGGTCTCCAGGGAAATCATTTAAAAATCAGACTGGAAAGCATATAGGTATACCAGAAAACCACTTCCACATCACCTTTGAAACATGGTACCATGGCCACTAACCGCATGAAAAGAAATTCTACACCAGCATTTGTTCCTACAATGGCAAGAGTAGGCATTCCTTTCATCTTCCCTGGGGAAGGAGTGGGGAAATCCAGACTCCTGCACTGGTTACATAGGAGCCCATGACAGCCCCTGGTTTTATTAATCATCTTTGACATCAGCATGTCAAGATCAGAGGTTAGCTAAACCTACATAATGAGTGGGAGGTGGCCACTGAATGTTATTCATATAAAAATGGAGATTTGTTTTCTACTGATAATGAATATCCTTTCTATTTCCCAGGCATGCGCTTTCATTTCAGGCCTGAAATTCATCCATATGTTTCAAGGTAAACCATAAAACATATCATTATGCAAAAATGGAAGGAATGTGATGCAAAAGAGTGATGGTTTTGCTTAGCCACCATGTTTTCAAACTTTGTTACCAATACATTTAATCTACCATTAAAAAAAGCGATCCAGGGAATGTGGAATAATGATTGAAAGAGAATAAGGCTATTACAGAAGAGGTAAATTTTCATTTCCAATCCAAATTTAGCCAAAAGGGTAACAGGATTGATTTCATGGTCTCACAAAGCAGCATTCATGAAGGAAAGAATGTGGATCTTCCATTTAAAAAAAATCTTATATTTTTGAAAGCATAAATAACAAATAGTGGTCTCCCAGCCCATGTTTTTAGTCTTTCAGATTTAGAAGGGAGATGCATCTGTATACATAAATCACATGTGAATATGCACATAGATGTTGTATGTATTCTTACAGATAGGAATATTACTGAGTCTTAAGAATGTAAAAGGATAACAAGCTTTTCTTTTATGTTCCTTAATGATATACACACAAGAATTTTTTACTGTATTGTGTAAATTTATGTGTAATAAATAGATAAGTAAGGTGAAGAAGATAAGAATTTTATTTCGAGGTACCTTTATTTTTATGTGTTTAGAATGTTTAGTGTTAAAATGCCTGTATATAACAGAGCATTTTATTCACATCATGTGTATGTCACACTGGTTACTATAATAGTGTTAAAGTCTCAAAGTAACTTGGTTTAAAACCTTCAAGGACTGTGGTAAAATAAAGCAGGAAAGCTAGTCTTTAAAGTTTCCCCACATAATGGTAGAAAATATGATAAGCATCTCTTCACAACTAGAGCATCCAGCCATTATGCTTCCAAATATGTATTACTCACATTTGTTTACAATATTTTGGGAGAAATCTGGCATATGACCAGAAATATAGTTTAAAAAGCAATAAATGCCAGAGAAAAAATCCCTTCTGTCATCAAGTGATAAAAGAAGGAGTTTGCTAAATATGTGGTGATGAATTAAAATATTACAGCTAAGACAAAGGCTATACGTAATCTTGGAAGATATATTCTGGAGATTAAGAGCTACTGTAGTACCAGTATCAGCTAGCCATTCTGTAAATAAGAAAACAGCATAATACAGTGAATCATTTGCTTGTTCTTAACGTAGACAATTGGATATTCCTTTATTATATGCATTTATTTACTTTAAAATGTCTGAGTTGTTTCATTTATCTTTAAGTGATGGGGAATATTTATTAAAATGTCTATGGAAGGTACAAAAGAAGAATGGGAGTAGCAAATTCATCTCCTATTCTGTTCCTTACTCTGTTAAATCAATTTTAAACCATGAATTTGTCTTCCCTGATGCTCAGAAAGCAACAGAAAATTCAGAAAAACATTCCTTTAAATACAGACTCATATATTTTGATTCAGTGGGAATATTGATCATGACTGTTCACTAAAGAATAAATCCAAAAATAGTGTTTCATTGTCAAAAACCCAGGCAAAGTGTCCAAGTTAGCATTGTGAAAATTTCAAATGTCTACTCAGTAATATTTTGTCTGAAAGGAACTTGATTTCTAAGGGAAAAAATGCCTAGATTGCTTGCACTCTGGCTTAAAAACTGTTTAGTAGTATGTGGCAGTCAATACTCTGCCTCTTAAACTTGTTCTTACAGACGGCATTCCACATACTGCAGTCTCTTGTACCTCTCTAAACTTTGGCTTGATCTGTCACTCGAATTTTAAGCACTGATCAGAAAAAGCCTTTCAGAATCCATAAATAATACATTTCTCTGGCTATATTACTTGTAGGACCTAATTCAACAAAACAAACCATTATGTTCAAGATCAGACCCTGTAAAAAATCTAGTTTTGTTATCCACATTATTTTACCCAACTGAGAGAACAGGAGAGCACTCATTCACGATCCAGGGAATTTGTATTAAGTTTTACCCATCAAGCTATTTGATTACTTGGAAAAGGGTTTTCCAGTTGTACTGAAAAAAATGGATTGGGCTTATGCTTCTCATAACACAGATCCTTATAAATGTTGGGGCACTCTGAGTCACAAAATTGTCAGCGCATTATTACTACATTTACTCCAGCCAGGGCATATAAAAGGTACCTTATTATAGATTTTCTGCAACCAACACCTCTCCCTTTTGGGTTGCCAGAGTTGATGAGTTACCAAGCAATCACCATTTATCTTTACTTATGTTCTTGGCCCTCACATATTACCACTCCCCTCAAATACTCCACATGCATGTTATTTGGGAGCAATATTCTTTACCACAGTTGCCTTTACTGCACCAATAGCAACAAGTGGTCTTATCTTTGGACCAACCAAGCTGAGGCAGTATAATTAGATGATGTCATATCTTCCCTGTCTTGCTACAAGCATAGTATTTTAGCCTACATTTTTGGCCTATCTGAAAGCTAGAATTTGTACCTTGTGTTTCAAAGACAAAAGAGAAAACAACAACAACAACAAAACCAGAAAAGTGTAGATCACATACTCCCAGCAGCTAGCCACAGAACCTCTTCTTGAAGCTGTTGGGCTACCTCAAATATTATGGCAGTCAGATTTTAGAATCACTGCTCTTCTGACCTAGGTTGGTTCAGGAGAATGCATGTGAGACACTACCTCTTCTGAAATAGTTTCAGTGTGTGCGAAATTAATGAATCTAAATGAAACACAATAAGCAATCATAAAAAAGTGTGGTGTAATGATGCAGAAATTTCCAAGTCTGGTATTCCAATGTGTGTTAGAGTACACGTGGCTCAGTAAAGAAGACCTACATTTCATGATAGCAAAACTTGTCTTCCTGTATTTCCCGTATTCAGAATGAATTCTGAATTACTAGACTGATGGGGAAAGACACATTGAAACCCCATGGAACCCCAGTTCTGCAGTGAAACTCACAAACTCATAAAGCAGTCAAGTACAGAACATAACCTTTGCATTTGCTCACATTTTTGAATGTCTGATGTCAATTACATGATTAGATGACTCCTTTGCCATATACACGTTTCAGGATTGCATAAGCAACCTAGGAACAGAAGTCAAAATTGCGAATTGCCCTGTTAGCAAGACTACTCAACACTGAAACCATATTTTCAAACATTTTGGTTCCCACCCTTTTTTGTGGTTTCAGTTCTATTTCACATACAAGGCAAATGACAGAACTGTGCTTTACAAAAACCACTGGATTGCTAACATTATAAGATTGAAGAAACACGCATACCTTTATGCCTGATGTTACTGTGTCATATGATAAGAGGACTTTCTGCATTAAAATCTAAAAATTTATGCTTTCCAATTATTTTCCTATGTAAAATGTTTCTGTTGTTGTCATATAGGACAAAAGGATAAAATCCATGCAGAAATGAATGGAGGACAGGCATTCATAATCTATCAGGGTCCATTAAGATGAAGGCTACATTGAAAAAATGTACTTCCCAACAAGATAGCACAAATGCCTGTGTACAGTGAGATCAAAACTCTGTCAGTTTTTACACTCTCTTTTCTGATATCATAGACAATGCTGCCTTAACAAGCTTTGTGAAAACCGTGTTCCACAATAAGGGCAATAGGACAAGGAAGTGGTACTTTGAATGCTAAGACATGAAAAAGCGATTTCAGTTCCCTGGAGATATTTCAGGAAGTCATTAAAGAACATTAGTTACTTGAGCACAATGGATAATCCAAAAAACAGACAGAGGTTTGGAAAAATACCCTAGATTACACAATTTCTTCAAGGTAACCATCAGAGGTATACTTGAAAAGTCAAAATGGAAAATTATGGCTTTGTCTTAAGAAATTATTTCTTTAATGTTGATGAAAATAAAGCAGGTTGACAGAGAGAATGAAAATTCCAGCCTTATATATATATAAACATATAAATGAAAAGATTGTATGAAAATATGAGTGTAAAAATCTATAGGTTTCAGCATGCCAATGCCAAAAATTAAATAAATAAATAAATAAATAAATAAATAAATAAATAAATAAATAAATAAAGGAGCCTTCTTTAAATAAGGAAGTGGCATTCAAATAGTAGAAAAACTTTTCATTTATGACTATTTTTAAAAGATCATTAACTTACATATAATACATTTCTGAATCCACCTTGGTCTATGAAGCAAACATGAAAATACAGAAACTGTAGCAGGCAATTGTCTTTTTTGTATTCGTTTTCTTATATAAGCTATGTGGCAGATACCACCATTCCCTCTCTTTTCTAGCAGCATAATAGAAATTCCGATCACGAGGTCACCATATTTCTTCCATACTGTGTTTTACTACGTGAATGTGAAGGAACTGGCTAGTGACATCAAGTTCAGTGCACTGCTATACTTTCAAATGAAAGCAGCACAAAATTGGGTATTAAAGTATGCTAAATGTTAAATTAACAGCACCAAAAAACAATCACACATTGCTAAAAGTCTTTTTTCTATGCATCCCTTTTCAATTGTGTAGTGAAAGATTTTTCCACTAGGAAATAATCGTTCTTGCAAACTTTAGTATTCAATATTCAAACTCAAGAGTTTTGATGGAGGTTATCAAGAGTTCAGGATATGTTCAAAATTAAACAAATGATTAAAAAAAAAAACAAGGAAAAACAAAACAGACAAAAATGAAAGCAAATTAACAAAAAACAAAAAACAAACAAAAAACCCAGAAAGTACATACATATTTATAAGCATATAGATGTTTGTGCAGACTGAAGGCTTACAGTCATAGGAATGGAGGTGTGATTATTATTTTTTTAAACTCTTTACTTGTTATCAGTTATATGTGCTTTGAGTGCTGCCTTCCGATAGGAAGATTTTGTTTTGTTTGCTTCTTTAAGTTGAAAGTCTATTTCTATTTTCCTTCTAGGAAATGATACATAGAGAGCATTAAGAGGCAAATTATAGGAGAAGTAATAAAAACATACAAAATAGTAAATGCTATGGAGTATACCTCATGCACTTCTTTTTACTTTTCTCCTTAGATATAGAGAAGATGCCGCTAATCGAAATTGAAATTGGATTGAAATAATGAAGTTATTTACAATTAGAAGAAATGAAGAAATGACTACACCTTTTCCTATGCAGCTTCTTGCATATTTTATTGCATCATTTTCTGAACCAACTGGTTTTAGACACTTTTCAATACAACAATATTATTTTACAATACTATTTTAGGTAGTGCTTACAATACAGTTAATGTAAAACACTATGATCATTGAACAAGTTTTGTGCAGTCACACTTAGCTGTTATTGGAGTCTCAACACATTTTGTCAGCTCTCTAGAAGAATATTTAAAAAATGCTAAATTACTATGAAAAAGCTTCTGTTTTATGAGGCCTGAAGATCAACGGCAAGTGAGAAAAAGATATAGCATATAGTTGTGCTGGAGTTGTAACTTAATGTATTTCTAGCACCTACAGTCTTTGTATGACTAGGCACACTCACTCTTTTCTTTGTTCTTTATTACCAGTGGTATTCAGTCCTTTGTATGATCTATGTTTTACTGTCATATTTAATAAAGAAATCCTGCCTAAAACAACCCTCGTAGGTGCAAGTTTAATGCTTTCAGCTTCAATTTCTTTCTCTGAAGGGCTGTGAACCCTCCTCTCTCACCTTCCAGGTGAGGGTTTGAATCACCTTCTACAGACTTATGTGAGAGCAGATGCTCTCATGCCCTCCTATTGTGATTCTTCCACTTTAATATTAAATTTAATTTTATCATTCAGTATTCAGCAGACCAGAAAGAGAGAGTGAGCAGGCAGAAACATATAGCTTAGCTGTCATGGTACTTACCTGGAAAGAAAAACCTTTCCATTACTCTCACTGCTACAATCTATACTTAAAGTGCTTAAACTTTGATTGGCATTTCAAGGATAATCAAGATCTCTTAATCAAATATTCTTAAAAAAAGAGATGGGAAATATGCTTATACTCCTTCCTCTTTGGTCTACACCATATGGAACTGTTTCAAAAGGAAGGACGAAGAGTGAGGAGTACCAGAAAGCCCAGTGGTCAAAGTATGGACCGAATGAAAGTGAATTTAAAATGTCTGCAAGACTACCAAGAAGAAGGGAGAGATCTAAATAATTAAATCCATTACTAGTGGAAGTGTATTCTAATTGCTTATCCACTGGAAGTGTCCACAGAATGCTAAGAGGCTCAGTGACATTCTGAAGTCAAGAATGCAGCTGAGCTGGAGGCACTGTAAACTCTTAACTTTACGAGTAGGGAGGGTTAGTGACAGGTCTGAATACCTAAGACAAGCAAGGGCATGCTGACACATGTCTACATTATCATGCTTTTGTCACCCAGTTTCAGTCTGGGACAGCAGGTTGCTCTGGAGCACAGGCACAGAACTGTCCCAGACTTCCTGCCCCACTGCCCGCACTGTGTATTGATGTTGTATGTGTATAACAGCACAGATAGGCAGTTCCCAGCTTGGTGTCAACTCAAGCAGACATCCAGAGGCCTGGAGAAGTTTTACAGATCTAATCCAAGACAAAAGCAGAGATGCTGATTATGATTTTTAATTGTGAAAATGCAAGAATAAAAATAAATAATAAGTAAATGGAATAAAAAGCACCACCACTGCAATTCAGATCTAGCTAGAAGCCTTAATATGAACTTAGATCACAAGAAACAACTGCATAAAATGGAGAAAGAGAAAAAAGTCACTAATAAGTTTAATGACTAATTAGTCACTAATAAGTGACTAATAAGTCACTTCTAGTTGTTTTGTTGGCTTCCTCACATAGTACCTTTTATTATGCCAGTAAACTTGGGTCTAAACTTCCAGCATCAACTAACAATTTCCTTGATTTGAGTTCACTGATGTGGAAATGAATATTAAGTCAGCCATCAGCCTCCCAAAAGCTTCTTCAGTAACTTCAGCCTGTGTACTGTCTTAATCTGTGTACAAAACAAGTGATCAGCATAGCAACAAATTCTTTAAGTAATGGAGAAGTAGCACCATACTTTTAATATGTCTGGACAACAACAACAGTGTTAGTTTCTGAATTACAGCACAGTAAACAGATCCATATCCAGGTTAATAAGTAATAAAGCTGAACTAGAAAAGTGGATCTTAGCTAATTCATAGGTTTTCAAGGTGTTTTAGGCTAGATGGATTCTAGCCAAGGTTCCAAGCTTATGAAACAGTGATTCATGGCAAATAAGGGCAAATGCCCTAGACATATGAATATTTGTTACTCCAACATGCTGACCTTTTCCTAAAGAGGCAGAAATTTAATTATTTATTTAAAAAGCACAATTATAGAAAAAGTCAAGACCTGATTTATATTGAGTTTCTGCATTTTTCACCAATAAATAAGATAAAAGAAAAAAATGAAGGAATATTTCTAATAACCAGGAGTAAAATTAGTACATATGTATATGTGCTTTTTGTGGGTGATGGGGAATGTTTCTTCTCTCGCTGCACATTTAATATTTGCAAGGTTTCGTTTACAACTCATAACTGTTTTACTGAAATCTGCCTTATTGCTCTCTCTCAGTTCTAGTTGACGTTATTCTCTTAACTGGCATGAAAATAACTGGTCAGAAGGGATCAATGACAAATTCCAAGTGTCAGAGCTAAGTGTGTAGCACTCATTTCCCAGTCTCAGATTTATCAGCAGACACCACCATGTTGCTACTCTAGCGGGTCTTGCAGCACCTGCGCTTTCACCTCAAGCTCAAATGTCACATAATAAGTAGTGAATATCAGAGACCAAAAAACGAAAAGCTTGTGAAAGTTTGTTCAAACACACATTTCTCTTATCTGTATGGGGAATTATCTACGTTGATTTTGTTTTTTTCACTGACTCCTTTTAGGCCTCCCACCACTTTTCAGCCTCTTTATTATGAGTTAGATGTTTACGTTAGATGCTTTTTGGCCTCTAGAGATTCCTACAGCTGCCCAAATTTTGACACTTTGTAATCATGCAGATTCAGTAACTTATTGTAATTGTTTAAGGCGTCAGCTTAAAAATAAAAAAAATAATAAAAAAAAAGCCTTCTTAATTATAAGTGGAAAAGAAGCTAAGTGCAGATTAGCTGAGACGCAGTTGTCAAGTATGCTTCAGCAAGAATGATCCGAACTCTGGTCTGCTGCACTCACATGGGATATCTTGAGAATATATCTCCTTCAAGATCATATTTTAATTTGCCCAGGTGGTATTTTTAGCAGTTTGATATCTTCTTTTCCCCCTTTCCCACCAATGAAATAAATCATACTGTGGTCATAAAGTAAACCCATTCACCCAACTCCATTTGCTATAATTGTGCTTGCTACCATGTAGCCTACGGTCATTGATCAAGCATAGCATTCCTACCCAAGATTGTGTATGTGAGCATGTGTTTAATTAGAAACTTAGTTTACGGCAGTGACAGCATAGAAACTTTTAGACACAGGAATTCTTAGACATCTTTCCATCTCGTTAAAACATAGAGTCTCACTTTGATTGTAGATAGTTTATTTCATTTCTACACAAATTAATTTCATAATTAAAACTAGTAATGGAAAATGAAGTTTATATGAAAAGAAGTCATAGAATTTTTTCAGGCATTTTCTCCAGTATATTATGAACCTCCCAGAAATAACCACAGAATTTTATTGAACCATTCTATATCTCTGCAATATTTCAAAATCACAAAGTCATGGACTCAAAGGTACTGGAAGATGCCTCAGGGCAGTGTCCACTTAAGTTCAGAGTACCAGTCACCAAAAGTGAATACTCAACAACCACTCTGGGTGACATGCTAAAGAAATCAGCAATAATAAAGTATTTTCATATGTTTAAATGGTATTTTCTGTGTTTCAATGTGTTCAGATTACATCTTGTCCTGTCTCTAGGCACTGCTGACAAGTATCTGTCTCTGCCCTTACTCTCCTCCAAAAGACTATCTAAAGACTGGCTGAAGTCATGGCAAACAATGTCCATTTCTGGCTTCAGGAAGGGCTGTGCTATCATCCACATGCATATGAGATTGAGGAATCCAGAGTACAGTTTCAGGTTGCTGCATGCTGATCAGATACAGTGCAGTTATAAACTGAATGACATCGCAAGCAGAAGTGTAAATGAAAAATAAAACAAAATAAACAAACACACAAAAAAATGTGATAAAAGGTGCCATAAGGGTTGCTTGAAGAACAGCATTGATTTGACATCAGGACGCTAAAACCTTAAAAACTCACATTCAAGGAATAGGGCTTATTTTTTTTTTTCTTATTTCTTGATAATATATCAATGCCAAAGATCTATTGCAAAGTTAAAACTTAAAAGCTTTCTACAAAAAGCAAAACAAGCTTCTACAGCTTACATCTGAATTATCAGAATAAAACTCTATGTAATGAACTATACTGCTTGATCTCTTTCAAATGGGATCTTTATCCCATTCACCTCTCTTCCCTTTTAATCATGCAGACTTTACTCACTGACTTTATTTCCTATATATTTCACCCTAAAATACTATTTTTTCCTAGTAGTTTTGTACAGAACATGATTGTGCTTATTGCCAGAACAGAACACCACACTCTACTCTTACAAGGCTTCAGATATGCCTCTCCAAAGGTTAAAAGAAAATCTGTAATAGATATGCTTTGATTTGAACATTACTGCAATATTTTTGCCAAGATGCTTGCACAATTATCTAATTCAGTACATGCTTTTGTATTTTATTACTGATAATGAATGAGGCAGATAGTACTTAGTAACATCACTTTCTTGACCTTTCCAATTGTTCATTTTTCAGTGTGAAGACCTTTCACAATCTCTTTATATTCACTAAAAGGTTTTTGCTTCTAAAACTATTCTTAATAAACTGATTATTAGGCTTACGTTACTACGCAGAAGGTTTTCATTGCTCTGTAAATGAATGAAATTAAAGGTGTTTTGGGGGGGGCTGGTTGGGTTATTTTTTGTTGTTGCTGGTGCTGGTAGGTTTATTGTTGTTTAGTTTAGTAATAGTCTTTTTAGTTCCCCTTTCATTTCCCTTGCTTATTGCTTTTAATGAACCTTGCAGGTCTCAGTTAACCCACTGAAACACATTATTGAGTACTCTTTCTAACACATTGTTGTAGTAGTACTTCATTTCCATTAACTGTGAGGTGCAGTTCAAGAAGCTGGCAAAGCTTAGAGCACAGATAGTCTCAAGAATTTTCCTATTCCCGAACAATACATCTCCGGCCACAGCAGTTAGAGAAAAGGAGGAAGAGTTTGTGCTCTTCTAAAAAATACTTTCTATTCAATAATTTACCCTATTTTGTAAATGATTAGAAATTGTACCAATTCATCTACTTTCTCATTCTTGGGAAAAAGGCTGTCCTTACCACTTGAATTATATTTTTGGTGTTTTCATCTCCAGAAGTTTAGCATCTCCATGCAAAGATGCTCCTCACTTGGATAGACACCATACAGTTCTCTTCTATGAGCATTCAGTTATTAAACTTCAAAGAACCTGTCCTTCCGTTTGGTGGTTTGCATTGGTTGCATAGGATTATATATAAGGAAGACATTGACAAGTGGTACCATAGCTAAGTGATTACTGGGAACAGAATTCTAGGTTTTTGGAAAGGAAAAGTTTAAATTTATCTTGTATTTTCTATTTTCTTAGCCTTTTTGCTTGTTTTTCTCACCTCATCCTTGACCCATAGGGGATGGCTCCTTCACAGAGATATTTTCTCCGGAATTCTTTCTCAAGGACATGCAGTGGTGACTCATTTTTTATTTTGTTCTTCAAATGCTCTTTTTTAGTTTTCAATTGCTCTGTAATTAATTGCAATTAACAACTTATCACTCATCCACATGGCTTTAAATAATTTATATTTCAAGATTTACTTTGTGCCCAATATTACTGGAGATTATCGTTTCCTTTTCTCATATTTCTCTGCTCATAAACATTGCCAATCTTTTTTACTTGATGCATTCCTGATTGTATTAAATTGTGCCATTTACATATTAAAACATGTGTGCTTGCTTGTACCCCAAATCCATCCTAACAATCATGGCACTTACCTTATCCATTTTAGTTAATAAAATTCAGTCTGAAGATTTTCCTTGCAGAGTTTCCTGCGACATACACTGATGTAAAAATGAGCTCTACATAAAATTCTAGTCCTCCTTATTAATGACTGAATAAATTATACAAATTAAAATTCCCCAGATATCACTACAGTTGCTAATCTAATGTTCGCAGCTATATCTGAGTGTGCTTCCCTACCCTGAACCACAGGTGGTAAACACATTTTCCTTCCCCCTCAATACTTCAATTTAAACTGACTCAGTCTTTCCACATTTCTCTTCATTTTTAATAATCCTCATCACAAACCGACAGGAGTTATTAACTCACAGTGCCATCTTCCTCTACCAAATACTTGGATGCAGAGAGTGCCCTTCAGATTCCTAATCTTACCACATACACCTCTGCATCTCCAAGTAAAAGTTGACCCATGATTTCCCAAAGTTTTTCAAGTAGTCCCACTAGAAACAAAGTATTATAACTACTGCCAGTGGAAAGTGTATAGACTTTATGTTCCATTGTGTTGCTATTTGCAGATCCTAGGAACCTTTATAATCTATCTACAGCCAGCAGTGTTAGGCACTTGAGAAAATGCTGTTCATCTCTCTCACACAGCAGCTCAGCAGAACATTATTAACTATGTGCTTCAATATGTACTTTTGTTCTCTGTCAAAAGCCATCTGTCTGTTTCACACCATTCAGCTGCAGAGTTTGAATAAATGTTTCAATGTTTCAGTGAGAATTTTGATGAAAAAGTAGTTTCTCTGTTCATTCTCTATAATGGAAAAAGAAACCCTCCAAATCTTCTTATATGAATTAATTTAGCATGAACATTTTTAATTATTGCCATTTTAACAAAGAATAGGATGATCATCTTTGTGTCTCTCCCAGATCATGATCAAACAGCCTTTCCAGAAACAAACGGACAAAGATTTTGGACTTCAGATGAGGAGATTTTCTTTCTTCCAAGCCCTTGGATCTCCTTAGCAGATCCATTGCTATATGCATGATGAATATAAATCTGAATAAAAATATCATCCAGCTGCAGAATGGTTGAAGACTGATTTCGCCTGGTTATGCACTGTGTGTCATCAAAATTTTTGCTCTACTTCATAGCTGTATCACTACATAGCTTTTCCTTATATCCTTGGTAGGATGGATTGGATGAATGTAGTCTATTACTCTGCACATTGTTACAGGGTCACATACAAGTTATCAATGCAGTTCCTCAGCTAGAGGTACTAATTTGAGCCAACAGGCACCAGTTGTCAAGAATCTAGTAGAAATCAAATTATCCTGGAATACCTCTGTCTTTCCATCTCACGCAGTTAATGGGTCCATGGGTTCAAATGTTAATAAAAACACAGCAAGAGAGCAGACACAGGGACACCTAAGAACACAGCCTTCTTTTTTTAGAAGACCCCTCCAAAGAGTAGGAAAATGAATTGTCCTCGTTCAGCTTACACCTAATTTTGTACCTGAGAAGGATCACCATGCCCATGAAGTCAAATTTTCACACTCTTTCTCTGAATTCAGTAATGTCAAAAGAAGTCATGAGTATGTTCTGATTACTTGCCTCGGGTGTACAGCAGGTCAGACTTTTCTAAAACTATGAAACAGTAAATGTTCATATAAAAGTCAGCACTCCCTCCTCACACAGGAAGTTGACTAGCATAAGAATGTAATTTTTGCCCTCAGTTTATCCTTAAACTGTTAGAGGGAAAAATGCAAAGGATAAAGGTACCTTGCTTTTCTCCCAGAACAATATTTTCTCCCCTTTTGACAGAGTACATACTTGGAAAAAGAAAAAAGAAAAAAGTTGTTGAGAACTTCTTTAGCAGAGGGGTTGGACTCAATAATCTCTAGAGGCCCCTTCCAACCCCTACAATTCTACTCAATAATCCTTAGAGGTCCCTTCCAAACCCTACAGTTCTGTGCTTCTGTGATTCTCCTTTTTGCAGACACAAGACTTAAAACCATACATTTCCCCTAAAATAATTACTGAAATTTTATCATTGTTACAGGCATTCTGGTCATTAGAACTTGAAGACAAACCGAACTGTTGCAAAACTCGTGGTAAAATAAAGTAGTGTTAAAAAGGAGAGAAGAAATAATGGGAAAAAGAAGAAAAACAAACAAACAAACAAACAAACAAGCAAGCAAGCAAGCAAAATAGAAAATCATAGCTTGAAGAAATGTATCCAGTAAGTCTTATTCTCTTGTACTGACATGTTAGAAACATACCTTCTGTGAAACAACTTTATCTGAGATGGTAGCTGCCATGGCCCTTGGCTGACAGCGTATTTTTCCACATATATGTACTATCATTGTTCCATGGTGTGAAAAGAGTATTGTTTGAACTTGCTTGAGTTATCAGTATTAGTAAATTATATCATGAAATACATTTGAAACATCACTTCTGTCAGTAAGTTGGGGCAGGGGGCGTGGTGTGGAGTAGAATTTTTTTCCTATGTGTGTTTTAGGGACATTTTATTCTTGCTCTTCACTGTCTCACTTTTCTTGATTCCAGTCAGAATCTAGCAAATGAGGGCTGACTTGTTTAGCACTACCCAAATGTGCTGAAATGAGTTTAGACTCAGCCCACACAAAAAGCTATTTCTATTTACTTCAGTCCAAATCTGCTCCACAAGAGATGATCATGGATCAAAGAGCAGCCAGAAGTCAGAAGTTATTTTATTTCCAACTTTTACTTGTGGAAGAAGACCCAAAAATCTGCCAATAGGCATTAAATGAAATATGTGTGAGCATAATGCAAGTGGACTTTACATGAAATGCATACACAGAATCACAGAATTACAGAATCATAAAATAGATTAATCCAAACAGCAGGATATATTGATCATAAAAGTATGACAATTTTTGACAGCAAGATGATTATCCAGCTGTTAAATAGTGTGCAGAATATATTTTGATTCAACCAAGTCTGCATAACTATGCTTACTTTTACATTATACTATTAAAAATAATGCTAAATAAGTGATGTAAAGTGCACTTAAGAAATATTTATAGAATATCTTAATATACATTAAATTTATTCCATTTCCAGTAAATATTCTTAAAAGGCAGTTCTCTGCAGGTTTGTTGTTTTTTTTTTTTCCACACCAGATCCCATACTAATATATGATGCCACTAATAGGCCATCTTTAGCCCAGTTTCTCCACCAGACGCATATATTTTTAATGATTCTGTTGTTGTCAAAATGGGTGAAATTTTACTGGTTGCTATGCTGAAAGTGGCAGGCAATTGATAAAATGCTTTGTGTATCTGTCCTTCCATTCATCAATTTCTTGCAGGTGTACAGCTTTGTTTTTAAACACTATAATTCCCTGTTAGATGAGATGTATATAGGTTTAAGGTGCCTAGTCAATGAGCCATAAATTTTGTAGCAGAATCTTGCTGTTACTGTAAAGTTGGGGTACCTCTGCTCTTTTCAGCTCAACATACTGCTTCATTTTTTTCACATTCATATAGATGCTCATGATCATAACTAGAAAAAAAGTCTCAAGCAAAAGGCAGGATATTTTTTTCTCTGCAGTGAAATGAGTACTCTTCTTTCCATCCCAAAACCAACTAAGTAGCCCCTACTTAATGTCAAAGGTTGTGTGCCCTACTTGCTTGCTTTTTCTCTTCCTCTCTCTTATTCTTTCAGAATAAAAATCATTCTTCCCTGTGGCTGTGAGAGGGGACTGCATTTTTAAGGAAAGGAAAAAGGAGTGGGAAAGGAGTAATGCAGAAAGAGTAGAGACCAGATGGAATTTTCTGGTGACATAAAAAAGGGAAATATTATTCCAATTTTTAAGAATGGGACCTAGAGAACTATAGGCCAGTGAGCCTCACCTGGGAAGATCACAGAGCAGATCCTCCTGGTTCTATTGATGGAGTGACAGCATTGATGGACAGGGGAGGGGAGATGGATGTCATCTACCTGGACTTCTGCAAAGTCTTTGACATGGTCCCTCACCATATCCTTCTCTCTAAATTGGAGAGGTATGGATTTGAAAGATGGACTGTTCAGTGGATTAAGAACTGGTTGACTGGTCACAACCAAAGAGCTGTGATCAATGGTTCTACGCCTGGGTAGAGGACGGTCACAAATGATGTTCTCCAAGGGTCAGTCTTGGGACTGGTGCTTTTCAACATCTTTATCAATGACATAAACAATAGTACTGAGTGCAGTTGATACGAGGGAACGGAAGCCTAGTCTAGTGGTTGGTGACCATGCCCATAGCAGGGGGGTTGAAACTAAATGATTTTTGAGGTCCTTGTCAACCCAGGTCATTCTGTGGTTCTGTGATGATTCTATGATTCCTGGATCCTAGGACTTGACTAGTTTGAGAACAGCTGTTTGATTTTGGAACAGCAGAAGTGCACACATACATTTAAATTTCAGTTTCCTACCTTGACAGATATTTTTGTATATTTGATTATCTCTTCTGTCTTCAGGCTGGATTCTCTCTCAAACATACAACTTCAGCATAAGACTGTATTAATGGGTTGGATCTCTCTCTATACTGCTCAATACATTCATAAAAATATAGGACAAAAGCAGTATAGTTATATTAGAGCAGAGCTCTGCAATGGTGAATATTTTTGTGCTAAGGAGTTACTTTTTTAGGGACTAATGTGAAGACATCAATAAATGGAAAAACGTATCACTTAAGCCACTGGTTTATTACGTTGTTAATAATCTTTGCATCAGAACTGTTATTTCTCTTGTGAATTCACGCAGCTGTAATTCACACATAGTGGCTCTGTTTTTTCTCTATTATACTGCAAAGCAGTTAGTAACTAGACATTTTTCCGCTGGGAGAGGTCATCGATATAATCAAAGTGATCTCTCAACCTGCTTTTCCACAACTTAAACAAGTCATATTTAATTGTCTCTACTAAAATATGTCTTTTTTTTACTCAGTGCTTAAGTTTCTTTTCTATGCTTTCTCTTTGTCTCCATTATCTTTCCAGTATCTTGTTCATATTGTATCAAAACTGTGGACAGATGCAGTCAAACTAATATTTTCCATATACAGAAGTAAAAGTCAGCCCTTAACCCTGCTTGTTCTCCTTCTTGTGAAGCTCACATCACCTTAGCCACTTCTTGCTCCTGCATGGCTATGCAAACTCATGTTGATCTGCACTACAAATGTTGTCCCTTCTGAATTGCTGGCTGCTAAGAAGTAGTTCTGAAATAAAGAGTTTATGTAATTATTTACTACTAACAAAGACCTCTCAAAAACTTTTAGTTGAAATAAAAATCTCTTTTGTTTGATCTAATCCATTGATTTATCTTATATAAATATCCTACATCACTAAAACATGAATAAAATTAATGGACATTTAGCTTTAAAGTGGCTCTGTACAGTGTGATTTATAGGTCCAGGTACTTCTCAGTAATGTCATTGCAGAACATTTTGAGGTTAATGTTTAACTATATTGGACAAAATTTTAATGGAAATTTTGTCTGAAAGCTGGAATTTGTACAGGTCCACATTCAGGAAATACATCTTCTGGTACTTAAATTAAAAGTGTTCTTGTTCTGCTCACAAATAAATTGGCTCTTCTGGAATTCAACACACCTAAAATCTCAGCTTCTACTTTACACTGCCTGTGTTAAAACCTCTACCATTGAAAACATCCACCCCACTGCAATATTTTTGATCTCCACTTGCAGGGGTATAGGCAGATGCATGCCTATCTCAGAATGGTGCCACCTCTCTCTTGGGTGAAAGGTCCATGTCTACACTGGATAGCATTACTATTCCATATAGATTTTAATTCAAAGCACAGGCTATGTTGCTGCTGTTTCTATACTAAGATTTCAAGACCACATAATGCTTGTGTTGCAGCCCAAGGATACAAAGGCATAGGTAAAGATGCAAAGACTGTAGGAATTGCGTTGGAGATGTGCAAAAAGTTGAGGGAGTAAAATCTGCTGCAGCTGCATCCATATGGTACAGGGGTGGTTCTAGGACCATTTCCCAGAGCTCTATCATGTCTTCTTCTCAAAAGGAATTAGCTGATACGCTGTGAAAGACAGCTCAGGAGTCAGCTGCCTTATTTTATGCATAATGAAACCAGGAGCCAGAACTGAATTGGAGTCTAAGGTACCTGATGATATAAATTTAAGGAATTAATCTGCTAGGCATCCCTGGGAATATGCTAGGCATCCAAGGGAATATCTAGTGTGCTTTAATAAAAAAAAAGGTTGGGGTGGGGTGGGGGATGAGAGGCAATAAAGAACACATCTGAACACTGGTCTCCTAATCTCCACATGTTTAATCACTATCTCAATCCCTTATTTTGCTTTGCTTCTTGATGACAAACTGCTCAGGTCAAGCCTGCTATACCCTTGAAGACTTTAGACAGTCAGTGCCTCCTGCTCTCAGCATAGAGACTGATTTTTCGTCCTTTTTCAAATGTAACTGTATATCTCTATCACATTTAGCTTGGGCAAATTCCAGTACATGGATTTTACAATGACAGTAAAATTACTTCAGTTCATATTTAGCATAGACCACACATATGTAAAAGACACTCTGTTTTCTTTTGTTATGTAGAGTCTTACACTGAAGCAACAGTTAATGAAAATCAGTAAAGTTCTCCCAAATTACTTTTGATAAAGCAAATCACCACATGTTTGTGGTGACAGTATTCTTCGTTAACTTTCTCAGAGGAGGTCATGTCTCAGAAGAAACATGAAAATTTCTGGTATTATGAGCTCATCATTAGCTTATCAAATCTTATCATATGAGTTAATGTATTCCCACACTTTTTCTTTGACATAAGTTAAATAGGTCATCTTCTTATCATCTGCACAAAACAGCTCATTGCAAAATGTGGGTAAGAGTATTTCAATCAAATTTTAATCAGTGCGGATACTGCCTTCTCTAAGTCCTGATATGTCAGAAGTTTTTCCAGGAAAGACAGACCAGATATAACCTGTGCATGTTTTAACTCACCTAAAATATCCATGCTGGATCTTTCTCTTGTAAAGAAGTAGGAAATCTCAACTGGGTATTGCAGAAATGTGAAATTTTTATTAGCTTCGTCTTTTCATTAGCTTTCAAAAATTAATTTGATTAATACAACATGTAAATAAAAGCCACTAAAATATTTTTTAGACAAAAAAGTAAGTTTTACTGAAAATTGCTGAGGTTCAGGCAGTTAGCTTACATTTGATAAAGTACTTTGAATTCCTAAAAATCACTAAAGCGCTTTTGGAGATTACAGTCCTGGGAAATAGTCTTACATTCTAGAATGACTCTTCACAAAGTGCAGCAAGAGAAATTGAATAGATAGATAGATAGATAGATCACAAAAGAACAAAAAATAGCAAAATAAAGGGAAAAAAAAAAACCACGGTCATATCTGCCAAGTTACACAAAAAGTATGATGCATCTATACAAAGTAGTGAGATGTTTGGATTATTTGTTTAATTGGTTGTTTAACACTGAGAGGCACTGCACAAATCAAATACAGAAATAGTGTAATAGTAATCCAGTAGGGAGAGCTAGAGGGCAATACTTTTGTCAAGCACTTAACAGGAAAGATTCAGGCTGCATAGTCAATTAGGGAAGACATTGCTGTTACAATGCGTATTTCTGAGGGATCCCTCCAAAATGCCTGATCCTTCTTATTTATATTTTGACTTGCATCTCAAGGCAAGAGAGAGACCAAACTTTCTTCCCTTCAGAGTTAATTTGTTAACTTGCAAGACACTTACTTTGTAGTTGCTCAGCTGATGCCCTTCCACAGCTGGTTATTGATCCTTTTGCTGAAACTTTCCTATATCACAACATAATAATGGTGATGCTCTGAATTCAATATAATCTCCACAACAGTGACAGCGAGTTGTCACCTAGTAAGTTCCTTTTGGAATCACCAGTCACAATATACCAACAATGAATTTTGGAATAAAATCTGATTTAGTTCAATCCTTGTGCTTCTAGAGCTTGGATATAACTGTAAATCCATCTTAGTCATTATGTTTCTACATGGTTATATTTTCTCTCAGCAGAGTGTATAGATTTGCAACTTCCAACAAATAGTTGCAATAAAACATTGCATGAAATTGGATGAAATCAAGATGTATTGTATAAAAATACTCTAATTCATTATTTGCCCTTATTTGGGTGGATTTTATTTTCTCCTATTTTTTACATAGATAAAATGATTGCTTCTCTACATGACATACATAGCTACATCAACAGATGGACAGATAGATAGATACCTATAGAACAAACAAGACTTCACAAGACAGACGATTCTGCAACCCAGGTTAATGCCTGCAGGTGCTTGATGCTGGCATTCCCCTACTTGCTTTCCTCCTCCTGCACGAGACTGAAAATCATACGTCTGCAATGTGCTGACAGATCTTCCAAATCCTTTCAGCTCTTTTTGCATTGCTATCTAAGAAATATAACCCGTATTATTTCTTCCACCCAGTTATAGCTATAAAGCCTGCTTCATGAAGAAATATATTTTCTCTGAGTTCTTGCGAGTGCCAGTTGGAACTAGTTATGGTGTAGAGCAGAGATTCATGTGCAGATCTGTGTTATAGAGCGCTGAGAGGCAGAACATAAACACTACACAAAAGAAATCTCCGACAAACATCTTGGCTCCAAGTGATTGCTGAGCAGCACGCGCTAATAACAGCAGGGAAATTACTGAGTAGAGAATGAAGCAATTAAAAGCTGTACTGGGTTTGGCACATTCCTGAGACACAGAGGGCAACTAAAGAAATTTAATAATGCTACATTTTGCATTTGTAAACACTAAAAATATCCACTCAGAAAAAATTATTTCTGTCTAATACGTAGTTCTGAAGAGCTCCAATTTTATCATTAATGCACAAATACATCAAATTGTAACACTGACATTTGGGAAAGCTGGGTAATGAACATCATACAGTTGTTATCTAAAAGGTAGAGGGATGTTTATCCAGAAAGTATATTTACCTGGGGAATTATCCAGAAGGTAAAGAGAGAAAAGGGTGATTTGCAAATAGTTGGAAAAACTGATTGACGGTCAGAGAGCCAACATTTATCAGTGAATTTTGTTTGACAAGTGTTGTAATGTGATGGAAAGAAAATATTAAAGGGGAATTTGAGAAATGAGGAACTAATTAAACATGCACTCTACCTGAAATATTTTGATAATAGTAATAAAAATACTCTGTCCGCGGATACCATCAGTCTTTCTATCACATTGTCTTCATAATAAAATATAACAGAGTCCTCTGGTGATGGAAAAAAATAATAAAATGTTGAGTATGTTGTACATTGCAAATAAAAACAAGCTTTCAACATAATGTTCAGATTAAAGACAAGACATTTTCCAGGCAATATATATACAGTGACATATGATCTGATCACTATTATTCTTAATGGGATGCTGGAAGATGTGTTCAAGTAACAAAGCACTTGCCTAATAGTAACATGAAAGTGGATATGGGTTCATGTTTTCTTATATAAAACCACAAAATAGAAGCAATATTGCAAGCACTGTTCCCTGCCTGCTAACCTTTCATTCAAGAGAAAATGGGGAAAAAAAGCACGTCTGTGCCATTAGAAACCGATGTCAGAGTAATCTGTGGCTAAATAACAACATAAGAGATGAAACACTGGCTGCAATTTGTAATTCCAAGAGCTGTTATTACTTCAGGAAGAACGTGCTCTCACGTACAGTGGTAAGTGCAGCTGTCCTGTCATAACAAGGTTAACCTGAAGTCACAGGAAGTTGTCAATCTCAATGCAGATGCACTGAGAAGGACGAGACCGGCTTTCCCCATACCCCAAGGAGGCAGACTTGGAGAGAAGAGTAACTCTTCTTGCCCAAAGAGATTTTGGCTCAACGATTACCACCACAGGCTGGGCCAGACCACAGAGCACATGTTCATTTAGGTTGATAAAATTGGAACTAAAGGATTTATCATTTCATAGCAGCAGAACAGCTTAAATTTTAGAGCACAGTGACAGATTCACACAAGAGGATTATCCTTGCTAATTGATATTACTGGTACGGTTGACTGGAAAATGAATGTGTCAGCACCTGAATGTTGTCTAGCCTCTGTAAAGAGATGTGTAAAACTGCAGCTCATGGGTGAGAAGTTGCTCAGCACTCTGTAAAACAGACCCCTTGGGACTGAGTAAAATCTAAACAGCTAAGCCTCCTTGGTCCTGGAGGAGTATGGGGCTGTGATGGAGCACAGTAGGCCCTTGTCAGCCTCCTGCCCTGTCCTCCACATCTCCATTTCTGGTGGTAACACTCAAGCAAGAATGAGGGTGAACATCCCTCTTTCCCTCTCCCTCTCTCAATCTCTCTCTTTCTCTTTGATACTCATCTTAGCACCTTTCATCCAAAATGAAAAATATATCTTCACTGACGTTACTTTGGAAATTATGCAGCTGCAAGAGATCACATAGGAAATCAGTCTGGCCTTAACTTGTAATGAAAACTGGTTAAAATTTGTGCTGTTCCTCATTTTTATTATTTATTACAGTCCCTGCTTGAGTATATTGATTTTGTGCCAACCTGTGTTCTTGTTACAGTTTTTGTCACACAAATGAGGTTCCAGAAATATAATGCCTGAGTTTTATGAAATATAGTCTTATGCCATTTCCACATGACCTTTTCAGTATTCTGCCTTCTGACAGTTTGGCCATTTCTCAGGCAGGGTCCTATTTTGATCTATGCCTTATCCCCTCAACACTCACGTTTCAAAAGTAATTAAACAGAGATTGATACAACAATTTCTTTTGTTTGCATGGGTACATAGAGTTTACAATCTCCCTTCTGGAGAATTAGTAAACTTTGGACAGCTCACTCTTTCCACTACACAACCTCCAAATAGGAAGAAATTCAACACAATAATAAATTTGGTACTAAAATATGTTAACCTGATGAGACTGTTTTGCTTTCATCTCTAAGCAATTCCAAACATAGGTTTGAAAGTAATGAAACGTGCAAAGGAATCGTTTTACCCAAATCAGTAGCCCTTGGTTACAGGAGTCTGAACAAGAAGCAACAGAGGTCACATATCCAAACAGACATACAGACTTGCAGAATCATCATAGTATCACTGTAAGGTGATTGAACATACACAAGACATACAGAAGGACCTGGCAAGGTGAACTCTTACAGGTGTCTGCTGTAGGCAGTATCAAAATTCCAGAATATAAATATCATAAATAACAGTTTCTGGTAATTACTTTTTAACTTTTTCGGCAACAAGACAGGCAAAAGGCATGGGGAAACCTTTAACAAGCACGCCTGATTTTCAGGATTTTTCTCTTCATGTTCAGCATGATTCATGAATGCTTCTGTTCCATTTAATCACTACCTATCATATGGGTCATGAGTGCTACTGACTCTTGATTTCTCATATGACAAATTTAGTGGCATTTTCCCCAGTATTCATTAATTTACTTTTGAGCAAAATAGTTTAGAATACAGGTTAAAAAAGACCACAAAATTAAGTATCTTAACAGAATAATATGGCAGCAGAATATTTATCTGGAATTAAGGAAGCTGGGAATATTTGTTGGCTCCATCTATGGCTCCAGTAAGCCCCTGGGCCTCTGCTTCCCTAGTGACACTTTCCATCCATCTATTTAGACTGGTGGTTCCCAGAAGCACTAGCTCAGAGGGAGTTGACAGCTAGCCAGATCTCAACGCTGCAGTGCATGTGTAGTGACTATGACTCATTTGTGACAGATCATTCATTCTTTGCATGCACTGTGGAGACAATCTGTGTTTGCACAGTAAATCCACTATGTCCAGAATGTATCTGACGTGCTACATGTGCTTTTGTCACCTGTGTAGCTCTTGCAGAAGTTTTGACACATTCTGAACACATCAGATTCGTAGTGCAAGCATGTTGTTGTTGTTGTTTTTGTTTTTTTTTTTTAATGTGCATTTATTTCTGACTGGAAAATATATGAGCTGTGAGAGTCTTGTGGATGCACAATAGAAAAGTAATCTTAAGAGATTTTTACCAGCTGACGTCCAACAAGTCCCTGCTATGTGCACACACAGGGACACAGTAGAGTATTTTTTGCTGACAAATATGGGGAATTTTTGAAAAGAAACATTTTATATGTGGGATGGAGTGGGTGGGAGCATTAGAAAAACGCTCTATGTTATTCCTCGTGTTGTTTTCAAAGAGAGATGAGCAGTGCTAACTAGCATCAAGTAATGGGGGGCTGTATTATCCACAACAGAAAGTACAAGTCAGCACAGTGCTCACCTCTTCCCAGTTGGGTGTCTTTTGTGCAACATCATGCCATGCAATCTCTGCCTTATTTGAAGATCAGCCTCTTGCTGTATCTCCTGGGCAGCCATTGCCTTGCACTTAGGCAGAATTAAGACAAGCAGGGACACCCCAGAAACCTTGCAAGCCCTGCAGTGCAGGTCAGCACCCATCCCAATGTACGTTCCTGTTCCAGTACAAGTTGTTACAGAAAAGCCTATTCATCTTTTACAAAAAGAATTTCTTAAAAAACTTATTGGGTACAAAATTGTAGGCAGAACAGTGAAAGTGAGAGATCAGTTGCACCCTGTCCATTCTCTTGATGAAATTATTAAGCAGTCTAAACTCAATCACCTAAAAGATTCTCCTGTTCCGCACAAACTTCTTTGCAGAATTAAGTACTATTAAGTAACTAAAAATACAAACTCTTACTTCAGCCCCTGAGCTGTGAGACATCTGACCAGGTAGTTATCTTCATAAACTTGAATGCTATTACTATAAAAAAATACAAGAAAGGAAGAGCAAAAAAATAAAAAAATAAAAACAAAAATCATAAACATACAGAGGCAAAACCTCACCTCAGAGAAATGGAGAACAGAAAAACTTCCAGATCAAACAGTTTAAGTAAATTACAATTTTGGATTCATTCTCATCAGAAGGGTTTTCTTGGGAGGATTAGACACCTTTTTAGAAAAAAGTTCATATTAAAAGCTGTCATTTGTCATCCACAGTGCCCTGGAGGCTTCAGCCAAGGTCTAGACAAGAGATGCTAGTCAGAAATTTGTTCAACATTTCCATGACAGTTTCATAAAATTCAGGCAAAATTAAATCGACCTTTGGGAAAGATAGATTCAATAAAAAATAGTAGCAAGCTATATGAACAGCAGGATCTAAACAGTGAGGGTAGAAGTGTGGGAATGGGAAAGACTAATAAATAAGAAAGAAACCTTATGAGTAGCAATGGACAGTTATGTGGTTATCACCAAGGCAAGTACAAACAATAGCAAGCAAACTCAGAAAGGGATGTGCATATCCAATCACTGACACAAACACATCAGTGCTGATCTTTCCCAGCTGAGTACTTGGTTCTTGAACTGTCTTCAAATCTGCCACTGCAGGGGTGATAACAGCCAGGCAGTGCTGGACATCATATCAGACATGAGTAGAAAATTATCTATTTAGTTATTTGTTTGTTTGTTTTTGAGATAAAACTATTTACTAAGATAGAGAAAATGAAAAGGATAATGATTATGACCATATATATATATTATTACATATGAATGTATATAACAAGCAATTGCTTGCCACCCCCTAAAGCGATGCCCTCCTAGCCCCTCAAGCAGGTGAAAAGATGAACTTCCACTGCCTTCAAAACTCCTTCTGCATGATGTCATGTGGTATGGAATATCCCCTTGGCCAGTTTAAGTCAGCTGTCATAATTCTGCTCCCTCCCAGCTCCTTGGGCCTTTCATTGCAAATGGCTTTGGCTCTGTACAACAGTGTTTAGCAGCAACTATAAACATTGGTGTGTTGTCGACACTGATTTTCTCCTGGAACCAAAACATAGCATCATACCAGTCACACTGAAGAAAACAATTCTACCCCAGCTATAAACTGTGCAACACACCAATGCAATTCTACATGAGTCAAGATAAATACTTAAACTTTCCCTGTGAGAACATCAAGGTGTGGGTTTCTAAACCTGGAAAAGTATGATCTAAGATCAGCCACAGCTGTGCCCTGGAGCAGCAGTCAGGGCCAGTGTGTTCTTGTACTGATGGCTTTTCCAGCTCAGGGAACAGGGGGGCTGCAAACATGGGGAGAGCTGGTGCTATTACACATGGTGCTATTAGAAGGCTAGGGAGGCCATGCCATGGAGTTCACCTCACTAAGGCTGTGGAACAAAAGGTGCCATCCAGCCAAGAATTTCATACACTGGCATGCAGTGATCTGGCTGATGGAATGTTTTCTGATCTGCTATTTTTATGCCCAACAGCCAAATCTTATTAAAAAAAGCTCAAAAACATTAACTGTCTCCTAATATGAAGCTGCCTTGAAACAATGTCTGGAGTTGTCCCAGAGATACTATATGAATACAGGAATTTTTCCATGTGATTCCAATACATTCATAAAACAGTTTCCTATTTAAACTGTTCAAGCCAGCCCTGGAAAGGCAAAACAGAAAGACGGTTGGGATGGTCAAAATTGTCTGTGGAAAGAAAACAAGCATTGCCCAGCCATCTGTGCTACAAAACCATGAATAACCAGGCAGGAAGTGAAGGCTGAAGGAGAGAGGATCCTTGCTGGCAAGGAGGAAACCACCTGACACAGCAGGATAACTGCCTGCAAGATTCACTCTTAGTATCACTGAAATTGTGCTGTAAGTACTGAGAATGGTTGTCCTGAACAAAGTTAAGCAAAGACATGTCTCCTGAATCATGCTATTCATTATTTCTGTTTGTATTTAACCTTAAATTATCTAAAGTGGCATTCTTCCCTCTGTGCTGTTCCTTTTTTTTCTCTATGAATTAAGCATGATAAAAATATAAGCTCAGTTCCCCATATCTAAGATGGGAAGATAAGTGCCTACCTTACCATGTGAAGGAGACATGAAGGGAGCCAAGTGAAGATAGAAACATTAAAGATTATGAAGTATCAAGAGCTGTATTGAAGGAGTTTCTGTAAGCAGCAGAGAACAAAGGAAAGATTTGCTTACTCTAAGCTATCTATGTGTTTTTAGAGAAAAAAAGGCATGAACATTTCCACTGTTATATTTTCCTCATACAGGCATTAACTACAACAGATATACAACATATTCATTTACCAAAGTACTGGCTTGTAAGGAAAGCCTTCTCCCTCACTTCTGATAGCCAGAAATTATCAGGATGCTTTCCTACTTTGGCTTAAAATCTCGATTACATAAAGTGTCTTTTTCATTCTTCCATACATACACAAGGTCATTCCTTTTGCTGGCACTGTGTTGGCCCAGGTTTCATCCAGGAGATGTGCAGACTCACCTCACAAAAATTTATTTTTAGATGCAAATGAACATTTTCTTTTTTTCTAAATGCTTGCAAGAAGTTTCAATTAAGATAAAAGAATTCACACAAAGAGTCCCTCATGTTTCCCATTCCTGTCCTGTTCTCGTGATCACATGCTGTCAGAAGCACCATCACAGCGCCATAATAATGGGGTCATAATAAGGATAATATGGCTCAGACCTTCCAGGTGGAGGAAGCAAGCACTACTGCTGCCAGGCTGAATTAAATGGTACAGAAAAAGTTGCATTGCAGAGCCTTTCAATATTTCAAGGTGTAAATAAAATGCCTTTTCTTCGCAGTTTTCTCGCATTAGTACGATGTGGATGTAAATCTAGACTTGGGCAAATGTAAGCTTTTGGATACAAAAGCATGAAGAGATTGAAGCAAAGAATGTGCCCTTCCTACTGGCTTCCCTTCAGAGGGAAAAGGCCACGTTTTCCTTTAAATAATTTCCTAATATGCAAAATATAGGCAATTCCACATATCCATCCTATGTTAGGATTTATATGTTTAGAAGAAAGGACATGTTAATGAATATGAGATACACATAATTGTGCTTCTTATAGACGAATGTAGAAGCCTACTTCATCAAGTTTATTAGAGTATTTTATTTTTATTTACATTTATTTACATTTATTTATATTTATTTATTAAAAAATATTTTTATTTACATTTATTTATTTATTTATTTATTTATTTATTTATTTATTTATTTATTTTACAGATGTAAAATAAAACAAAACAAGAAGCTCACTTAAAAGGGTTCTCCTAACCCACAAAGATAAACATTTATGAAACCTTATTTTAATTAAGCATCACTACAGTCTACAATAAGGGGACTGAAATATTTATGAATTTTGTTATATGTTTCTAATATACATTAGAACATCACATAGGTATAAATCATCACATAGGTATTTTTTGAATTGGGTTGTCAAGATTTTAATATTTTCATAGCATCACATAGGAAGATATCAAACAGGTTTTAAGACAGATTGAACCCAAATTTAGCCACCAAAATTATGGTTTGGATTTAAATACTGAAAATCTTGATTTGTATGGCTGGAAGCATAAAATTTTGTGATTTCTAATCCTTTTCCTACAACCAGAGAGAACTACATTAAAATCATAGAGATAGAAAGATAAAAAGATAATACATGAATGGAAAAAGAAAATGAAAAAGAAAACAGAAAAAAAAAAAAAAAAAGAAAGAAAGAAAGGAAAAGGAAAAAGAAAAAGAAAGAGAAAAAGAAAACATACTGTTTAACGGTATAACCTGACTCCAGGGTAAAATAATAATCATACTACAATTTACGATAAAGAACAAAACGCAAAGAATATAATTCCAGTCCAGAAAGAGCAATAATTGAATACTGAGTATAGAATTGGGACACTGAGATAAGAATGATTAAAAATCAGTGTGAAAACAAGTAAGTAAAGTTAAATGCCTCTTGCTTCTTCCAATCCTTTTGTTCTTTGGAAGAAAATGATTTCCAGCATAAAGAGACAGCGATGATGTTCTTCCATTTTGAAAGAGATTATCCTGTAGGAATGTGTACTTAACTGTTCCTTGTATTTTAAAACCTTTTTCCTTCTGCACATTTCAAATGAAACACATTAGAATTGCTAATAATATGCCTTACTTAGCTAAGAATATATCAGGTCAACTCAGCAACAGAATAAGTCCAAGAACATCAGAGCTGGAACAGAAATTGATGCAATTGTTTCATTTTCAGTACAAAGTATATTTGCAAGATACTGCAAAGAAATGAATATTCAGACAAACACTGTTATAAATCTCCCACCACCACCACCTCACAGCCTTATTAAGTAATGAATAGAAATAATGAGTCAGTAATCTCTGGAAAATAACAAATTTCATTTCTGACATCAAGAAACATGGCAAATTGAAATATCTACCTTTGACAAGGTAGATAATATTTCTCTGTGAAGGAGAAATGTGATTATTAGTGAATCTAATTAATTCTATAAATTTTGTTTTGTAGCAGCTTACACTAAACAAATCCAGACCACATAGCAGTAAAACAGTCTTCTGATCAGTACTTCTGTCTGCAAATTTTAGCCGTGAATTAGAATCACAGAACCATAGAATCACCAAGGTTGTAAAAAAACTAAAGATCATACAGTCCAACCATCCACCTATCATCAACAGGTCTCTCTAAACCATGTCCCCTAACACTATATCTAAATGTTCCTTGAACACCTCCGGGGTCAGTGACTCCATCACCTCCCTGTGCAGCCCACTGCAGTACCTGACCACACTTTTGGAGAAGTAGTATTTCCTAACATCCAGCCTGAATCTCCCTGGTGCAACTTGAAGTCATTCCCTCTAGTCCTATCACTAGTTACATGAGAGAAGAGGCTGACCCATAACTCATTACAACCTCCCTTCAGGTAGTTATAGAGAGCAATAAGGTCTCCCCTGAGCCTCCTCTTCTTCAGACTGAACAATCCCAGCTCCCTCAGCCACTTATAAGGCCTGCGCTCCAGACCCCTCACCAGCTTCGTTGTCCTTCTCTGGAAAATTCATGTTACCAAAACCAAGTTCTAAATACTTCTAGTTTGGCTTAAGTATGTTTCATTCAAATCATCTGATAGAAATGAAAAAATGGCATAATAGTTTTGTTTACTATATGTATATGTATCATAAATACACATTAACAACTACTGTGTGAAATTCTTGGTCATTTTGCACTGTAATCCTTTATATACTTGTTATCTTTCTGACAATAGACACCACACTGCATCTAGCATACTGCTTACATAGAACACTCTCATCTCATTTACTAGCTTTCATTAATCACTCCAAACAAACAAACAAACAAAAAAATCACAATATTAGATGTACTTAATTTTATTAAATATGCAAATACTCAATCCTAAGTGCTATGAGCATTAGAGAGATACCAGGTATTACGGTCTTATTCTGTGGCTCTGTGTTTATATACACCATTTCTTGGCTAGAGCAATTGTAGGTCGTTATGGTGTGTAAACCAGGGTGAATTTCTAAAAAGCTGTAATAGTTCGCATCAAGTGACTGGGGAGTAATCCACCTAAAGACTCTAGTGCCAGTTTTAAAACATTTACGCTGTACATGTAACTTATATTCTTGTAAAGCAAAAATTACTGCTTATTTTGTGATGCTGTTGATTTAAGAAACTCTACAGACCTCCAGAGAACAGCTAAGACAATGAAATCAAATTTTCAGATCAATATACCAATGCTCAGCACTGAATGTTACAAGATTCACAGCAAATCTCTTCATGTTATACCAAAGCTTCGGTATGGAGGTGTGATTGACAAGTAGCACACTGGCACCCCATTTGTCATCTTTCAGTCCCCAAATAAAACAAACTTAAGGGACAGAGAGAGTGATTTGGGGCCAAATTTGTGCTTAATGAATCTAAACTTGAATTGATTCTGATGACTGGACACCTTCTTGTGTCATCTTTCCCCATAGGGGCAGCTAAAATTTTACTGCCTTAAAAAAGCAGTACTATGAGCATATTTTGAAACTCATACTCAGACTAAACTTACCAAATGCAGAGGATATTCATTTTTCTTTGGAACACTAGGAAAGATATTCTATTTTTCTCTGATTCAGTGGTGCCATTAAAACTTGTCAGTTAATTATCAAAGAGATTATGTGAGTATCCTTGATTGCTTGACTAACTAAAATGACGAAGTATGCTCAAATTTATTTTTATACATGATTTCCATGACAAGACTATGAAAAACAAGGTGCTTCTGTCATTAAACTGCTGTTTCATTATTCCTTTGTTCAGTCATTTCAAATATGCGTTAAACCTCAAGAGGAAATCTGAAGCATAATTTCAAGACTTGTGTGGTCTTGATAAAAGTAAAAATTAGTATCTTAGTACTCAAATTATATTTCAGCACTCTTGGATCTCTTAGATCTTTACAAGCACCTTAACTGACATAAGCATGAATCTTAATATAAATTGAAAAATACATTTGAAGGGTAAGAAATATTTTTCAGGGCTACAATCAGAGAGATGATGACGAGGGGAGAGAGTTGCCTGGCAAGGCAGCATGAGCTGCTATTGTTGATTTAAACCCTAACCTCAACCTACACCTTTATACCAGGTGATGGTGTAGGGAGAAGACAGGACTATACTTACGTACTTGATTTGCTCATAATGGCTTCTGGGGTCAACATCAGGCAAATGGCTACTTCTAGCCCTCACAAACCCCACTGCAGGTGGCCAGAAACTAAAAGTGAAAGATACAGAGGTATCTTGAGGCTTCAGAAGGAAGAAATATTAAGCAGTAACGAGTAGTGAAAATTAGGCCTAATCTCCTTTGTTTTCAGTCATACTAATTGGATGGATACACTGCTGAGATTTTGCAGTCTGATTTAGTTTATGTGTTAGATTTAAGACTTTATTTTAGGTGCCAAAATATGACTTAGTTTGAAGGTGAAGTTTCAGGCTATAGTAATTTGTAGTCATTAAAATTAAAACCAGGAACCTCACTTGAATCTTATCTGAGAAGGAAGAGGAGCTGGCCAGTAACAGTAAATTAGACTCAACACCTATACAGCATTATTTTATGGTTTACTGGACATTTATTTTAGTTGTATCTGCATTACATTAAAGTTGAAAGGAAAGCCCCAAACAAAACTCAAATTTAGATCCAAGTCGAATCAGCATGGATTTACTAACTGCATTTGTATTGATTAAATTTACATTCTGGAAATAATGGAACTACTTCTACTGCACTTATCATAATCCCAGGCAAGGCAGGAATATTATTCAAAAAGAAACACTAATGTAAAATAGCAGCTTCAGGGAGAGAGGGAGAAAAAAAAAACAACAAAAAACCTCTTGCTCTTTTCTTCTGTCACCCCCAAAGCTACATAATTTACTCCCAGTCCATAAGGTCCTTAGTTCCAGTGATTGGGATGATGGATGGCTCTACTTCAGCTGCAGCAAGAGAAGATACAGCAATGTATCACTCCACAGGAAAAAACAATAGTGCAAACAAAGCAGCAGGACAATACAGTGGGCAGAAGAGCCAGGGGAATTCTGTGTTGGTGGAGAAATAGGCAGCCCTACAGTTGTGTAAAATATAATGTGTTGTTTTTGCACTTATTGCACTTATTGTGGCCAAGTTTATGTGAAAGCCAATAATGAGGAGGTTTCTCTCAGAAAAGAAGTGGGAAGATATTTTCCACTTGAGCACTGGTGTTTATGCAGGAGCAGCAGCTGTAGTACACATGCCATAGCCTCATTTCTGATGATGCACTTACAATTTTATAAAAGTGAGTAGGGTCAGTTTATGGTTAATCTTTATGAAAGCTAGGTGACTCTTCAGTTTATTTCTGAAAACTGCTTTAGGCTAAATCACCCTATGAAAATCAATTAAAACACTTATGTTTTACAGTAAGTTGGAGTTCAAACTTGGATCCAATAAATCAACAATTACTCTGCTGAAAGTATCACTGTTCCTACCATAACACTCAGCAAAAATTTAGCACAGAAAGGAATATTATTATTACACATCACAGCTTTTCAAGTGATGACCTGAGGAATTTCTGAAAGCTTGGGTGAAATGCTTAAAAAGAAATGTGAAACCTAAAATATACTCGTATTTATGTAATCTTCCAGCACATAATGTAATAATAGCCTATGAATTACAACTTGCAATTTGGATGGTTCAGAGAAGTATAACTGCAAACAAATTTACTACGTTAACATCAGGAAAACGCAAGGGCATATTTTAATGCCTGCAGAGAGCAGAAAATTTTGAAGCTTGGTTTTGAATCATGCACTGCAGTAGGACAGGTTTTCTAATTGTTACAGGAAGTTGAGTTCAACAATCAGAGATAATCATATGAAACTCTAACGATTTGTCATTGATAAGTGTGCTACTACTGCCTACTGCTTACTAAATCTTTCTTTTACATTCCATTGTAAAATCTATTTCAGGGCCATGTAATTTAGGTGAAGTTTAAATGAAGTTAATTGGTTTTTTTTGTTATTCTAGTTGAATTATTTTAGAAAACACCTCTGCCACTTCTATAATGAAGCCAAGTTAATATATCTGAAAAATTTGCTGACCATTCTTTGAACAACAGTGACACGTGCATTTTTAAAGAGCAGTTTTATGAAATCTGGAGAAGTATTGGAATTATCTTTTGCTTTGCTTATACAACTCCACAGCAGTTTACACAAATGAAAACCTTTTCCAAATACAGGTGCAATTCCACCTAACTAAAATACCTGGAAATTTGAGCCTTCCAGAGCACTGGCAAAGCTCTCAGACTGCAGGATCTCACTTGTTCTGAGAATGCATGGACAACATTTCTGTAAGACCTTTCTTCATTTCTGCAAAAGCTACAGGATCTACAAAAGAAGCAGAAAGAGAATAGGTGATTTTGAGATGTGTCCAGGATTTGGATGCTTTGATCATGCATGCCTTTTAGTCCCTCTGTGCACTAGGCAGGCAGGCAACCAGGATTAGCTGGACTTTTCTTCTTGAGAACAACGTGGTTGTCTGAAAACATATCTGAGCCCTATGGTGTGGGTCTCTGTTGATTTCACAACCAAAGTCGTTAGTACCTGAACTTCTTCAGAGCTGTAGATCTGAAGTTGGACCTCAAAGTGAGTGTATACTTCAGACTTTGATCTTAGTGAGCCAGCTCTCGCCTCTCTCAGTCACTACACAGGGAAGACTAATTCATTAATGCCTCTAATGCACTAAAATACTAGAATGGTAACATTAGAGAAAAGAAAACAACAAACAAGCAAACAAACAAAAAGCCTGGGAATTGATAATCTTGCCTTTGGAGCAGGGTTTTAAGAAATTGCATTTAGGTAAAGCCTGTGACCTCATATTGTCCAAAGAAGATGATATGAAATACTGAAGGAGTACAGAAATGTTCTTAATTCTGTACACAGAATAAAGAAACACTCCTACAACTTCACACGTTCAAGTAATTAAAGATTAGTTTATTAATAATACATAGAAGAGTGAATGAGGCATAATCTTGATTTTGCTTTTCTGTTACTTCTGAAAACTGACTTCACAAGCTTGTTAATACTCTTCTTTCTAATCATTCTCCATATTTTCAAGACACATTCATATTCAGCATGAATATTTGACATTCTGGAGAAGTCAATTTGCTTCAAAACTGAAATCTGTATTTTGGTTAGAACCTACATATCTCACATTTTCTTCAACTCCCAAATCAGAATATATGTTTCTGTTCAATTGGTCTGAAATCTTGCTTTTTAAAATTCAATTGTAAGTCCTTTTGTTGTATTTCCCTACCAGTGAATTGTCATGTCTTGTAAAAAATAATCACAGCCATTACAGATAAGTATGAAAACTTCTGTCAGGATAATATTACAAAGTTTTACAAATCAAGCGTTAAAAAAAAAATAATTGAAGTAGTTGCCTCCACTGCTGCCTTATCCCTTCCATCCACCATCTAGGTCTATTATTTGAATGAAGATAGCAGTCTGAGAAGTCATTCTCTGCAATTTAGTATGGACTGGATACTTCACAGCAAATACTGTGCCCATGTACTGACTGCCATATTCAATCTTGTTCGTAACATTTCAAAGTTCACAGTTTAGTATGAGATAACATACAGAGAAAGGAACAAAGGATGATCATAATGCTCTTTTTTTCTCTGGAAATGAACTATGATTCTGCATTTCAGAAATGAGAGAATTGAAGCAGTGTGCATAATACAGTAAAATACAACATAACCTAATCTAAGAAAAATAACGTATATATACAATGATTACAAAATCATGAATGACATAAAGTAAGTAAAGAAGAAAACATTCATTATTTGTAAAACAAGACTGAGAAGGAACTCAGTGAAACAAAGTACTCCTTACTCTATAATTAAATGATGGGACTCATAGCATTAGCATTTTTTCAATCTGCTCATTTTACAAATCAGTAAAGAAGAGATAAGATATGTACATGAAGGAATGGTTCATGAATATCAATGAAATATATTGATGCAATTAAAACTTTTGGATCATCTAATCTAAAGATTGTATTGACAGATTACAGAATGTGGATAATTTAATGGGTAAATACTGCCTGATGCTTTTCCTGTTTCTCAAACTCTTTCCCAAGGAACTCCTAATTTTCTCTTGTAAGAAGTTGGTGGTACTTTTGGTCTGCTCCTAACTACCAAATTTATCATTGTATTATTCTGGAAAAAAAAACCTTTAATTTTAATGTGCTATTAGTTGAGATGGTTTCTGAAAGAGACAAAGAATATATTCACCTGAGCTTTATAATAAACTGTCCTCTAATTGGGAAAATGATAACTGCTATAATCATCACATCGGATTGTTTTTGTTGGTTGCTTGGTTGTTGTTTTGCTGTTATTGTTTGTGGGGGTTTTTTTGTTTGTTTGTTTTTGAAATATGAAATAATCCCATTTAATACATGAAAGAGTTTACATTCTTCTTCATTGTCAAATCTCACTTTCCTTGTGAAATGAAAGAAAATTTACAGGCTTAAAGATGAAAATCTTTTGAACACAAGATCTGTATACTTTACTAGGTGACTGGAGGTCAGTTCAGCTCTGTATGTCTCTCTTTTATTTTCTAACTTACAGTTTTTCATGAAATAATTTTGATCAAATATGTTGTGGATCAGAGTGTACTCTGAAGTGTACTTTGAATCAGAAGCCCTAACTCCTGCTCACATTTCTGTCCAGCACCTGCTGCTTTCTGCTGCAGCATGAAGATACTTTCCTGGTGAAACCCTCAAGAAGAAACAGGTCAGGTTCTCATCCTCCTTTCTTTGGTTTTAATGTTTACAGTTAATGTAAGAGTCTAATTCCAACATCTCCCCTTCTGACATTGGGCAGCACACTACATACTCTTGAATCTCCTGTTATGCTTATTGTAGTCTGAAAGGTAGCACTCATTTCACATTACTACAAAAGAAAAGGGAGAAAACAAGAGCTGATAAAAGTCATTAGTGGGGTTTTGAATTTAGCTGAAATGAAAGTCTCACACACTCAACTGCTTTCTCTTGTCACCAGGGTTATTAACTTTGTGATAACAGTAAGGTTGTAAGCAAACGTGTAGCTCAGCTAGGGATAAAATTGGTATAGACTACATTCTTTCTCATTAAATATTTCAAACAGAACCAGAAGGAATTTAATATTTAAAGAGAAAGATTCAAAAGCTATTTACTTTGGGGCAGCTTATTCTACCTCAGCTTATTTTTGCTGCCATATATCTGTATTAGATAAATATGTGCTTACAGTTAACAATAGAATTTTTTCTTATTTAATGAGTGTCTTATTTAAGCCATTAAAGCATTTCCACTTAAACCTTCTCTCCTCTACTCCAACTGGTTTCATTTTCCTTCTCATTCTAGGATTGTTAAAACAGACAAACAAAAATAGTCATTATACAAAAAAATTCAATACACGAACTATAGGATTTGCCCTTTTTCAGATTTACCCTTTAATTCTTTGGCTGAAAAATCTTCACCACGTGTCACATTATTTCACTCAATAGAATCCTATTTCGGTTGAAGGTCATGCTGTTGTTTTACTGTATGCCACTATTGTTTAAGCCATAGAGCACAGATCCTTCATTTTCCAGCATCAGCAGGCAGATTAGTGAACTGGGAGAGGGAGTCATTCGGAGGATAAGATGGTGGGACGGGGTACTTTCAGAAAGGATTTATTACCTGGTCAGTGAAAGCATACTGCATGAGTGATACCACTGGGATTAAAAGCCAGAAAGAAGAGTTCAAAGGAAGGTGGTTGTTTGCTGGACTTAACAGTCACTCATTACCCTGAGCTAGCATATATGGTGAAGTGGTAAAAAGAAATGTACATGTAATAACCTCATATTTACTAGTCTTGTATTTCTTGCTATTTTATTTATTTATTTATTGACTGAGTGGCTTTGTTTCACTAATTAAATTATTTTGCTTAGTAAATACGGAAATGAAGCCTCATTGAACTATGTCTAAGAATAATTTTACTTTGTTTCCCTCAAAACAGTTAGTGAAGGAAGAGAAGTACTTTTCCCACTGCCTTGGATAGGGCAAATATTACTCTCAGAATACTCAAAAATGTTCTGTCACAATTTCAAAATATTACTCAACAGATCTGGAAGAAATCTCTTTATTAAAAGAATATCAACAGCAGGTAAGTCTTAATAGAAGAGTATAATGTTGCTTTCATCTACATTTCTTCCTTGTGCTCCATACATATTTTCTCCAACATTTGGCTAAGCAGGTGGCCAGCAGGCACTGTCAAGATAATTTATGTCTCTTGTTTATTTGAATAATTAAAATAACAACAACGCTGGAACCCCACAAATTTTGCACACTAACAGCTTATACAACACTTTCCCATTCCTTCTATTACTCTCCCAGAAAACTCATCCCATATATACAAAAAGACAACTAATGAATCATTAAAACCCAAGGAAGCAGATCTTTGTGAAATCAAAAAAAGTCTGTTCTGCTAACCAGTGAGAGAAAAAAAAACACCTAGAACAATTTAATGACTCTGCCTCCTACCCTTTCCAAAAAAACTGCGCTCACTCATCTCTGCATTTTCTCCTTACCCAGGAAGCCTTGTGGTGTTACATCTTCACCTAACTCTGCTGCTGTTGTGATGCAGTGAGAATTTTGCAACTGAGGTGACTACTTATAAGGCATGAGTTAATAAGTCCTGTTTCCGAGAACCAGAAGCCAGTCTGTAATCTGCAACCTTGAACTGTAACCAAGGAGAATTCAACAGAAATCAGTAGATTATGAATCTCACTTCAGCTCTGATCCTGTCATACATTCTCTACCTGTATTTGTCCGTATGTGATTGCCTCTAACTAATATCTGCAGAACCTCATTTGAATGAGAAGGAGCAAAATCCTAGCAATTAAGTCAGAGCAATTATTCACAATCTGATTGGTACTGTGACCAGCTAAATCCAAAGCACTCTACTTATTTTGTACAAAGTGCTCAGGTCAGCTAAGTCACATCAGTAGGACTGAAGTTGTGCCTTTTCTCTGTTTCTGCATTTCTACATTTCTCTGCCAGTATCTTTGCTCCACAACCCATATCCTCCACTTGTTTTAGATTTTTTTTTTTTGAGATGCATGTGGTATATGAATTCCTCCCTGTACTATAGCAGTGCTGCTGGCCTGGAAATACAGCAGAGCTACATTATGTGGGAGGTGTTTTTTACATCCCTACAACACATGCTCAAAAACTGCCAGATAATTTTTAAAGATGAGAGAAGAGAGTGATCTAATTCAAGGTCTTTTTTGTAATATATCTGTAAAATAATTAGAAGCCCCATCTCTTGTACTCACAGGACAGGGGCAAAGTCTGAAACAAAATAAATTGCTTACTGATGAGTACATTAGCTGAAAAGGGTCCGTTCTCCTGCTAGGCAGAATTAGTTTGTGGCAGTATGGGGGAGCTAAACCATTGCCATATTAATCCTCAACACAGGTGGGTGGCATATTAATCCTAGTTTATGTTCTCAGCTGAGTAATGTCTAGGACTTGGAGCTACAAGGTATAAAGTTTCTTCAGTTAGTAAGAGATTTTGGATTATTTTGTTACAAGAGTATATGCAGGCATGTTTGTTTCTTTTATATACATATATTGCTATGAAGGAAAGGAAAAAGAAAAGTTTAATCAGGAGAAAGTAGTTAATGGAGTACTTGTAACAGACTGTCTTGTTCCCTTTCTCCAACAAAAAATAAAGAATACATAGACCAGGGTTGGAATTTATGGAATATTAATACTCATTCAATGTCAAGAGTCAAAATATTCTGCCTATGTTATGTGTTGATTCATCCCATAATTGAACGTTTTTCTCTTACAAAAACAGTATTTTGAAATGTACACTTCTTCGGGAAAGTCCAGAAAAAAATCAGATGTCTGACATGCATAAATGAGATGCTAAAATATGGAAAATGTATCTGATAGCTCACAATACATTATTTCTTTGCTGTCTGTCTCAGTGATCTTCTGAAAAAGGAAATAGCGTTATCTAGTTTATTATAAATTTTATTGTGAGAGTGACGACTTTTGTTCTCCAGCCTCAGTAATCTACTTGTATTTTTACTGTAAGAAACACCATCTTCAGACTGGGACATTTCTTGACTTGAATTCTATTCCTTTCAACACATCAATCTAGCATCTATACAGCAAGGCTTCTCTGTTTTCAAAAGAATGCGTGTGCCTTTGTGTTGGAAATTCTGATACTGTCTCCAAGTTTACAATTGAGCATAACTGTGCTGATACTAAACTAACCTTTGCATTAAAAAATAAATATATTATGCTTCTCAACTAGACTTGCTCACTGAAAAAGGAAAAAAAAAAAGAAAAGGTAGACTAAGAAACACTATGTTCAGACAACAGAAATGACATTTCTGTAAGGATTTCTATTTCTGATATTCTGCCTGTAGCTCTGTAAAACCCATCCTTTCAAAGTGTGGCTTGTGATTAACTGTTATAGCTATTATTGTAAAACAATTACAAGCCCACTTATTCCCTTAGAAATTTTATATAATTCAAAGCTATTTATATATGCATGAATATACGTATTCATATCTATTGATGAGTACATGTTCATCCCTACTGGGAAAAAGTCTCCCATTTCAGTATAAATACACTCTGAATTGAAAAACAGGAATTTTAAAATGCTTATGATTTAAAAACACATTTAAAATTAACATTTCAAGGAAAGATGTGATTTTAAAACTATGATGCTGCCACAGTAGTCTATCTCATTCAAATAAAGAACCAGTCACAAACTCAAGCATCCTTATAGCTCTCCCAGAAGCAGAACAGGCGCTTTATGTCAGTTCAGCACCCTGTTAGGTTACTTTCTTTTTAGTAAATTATAATTACAAGGATTTGAGGCTAAGGCATTGTTAATTGGAAATGATAAGTGTTAAGCCATTTTTCTGACATTACTTTAGGGTATGCAGGAAAGTTCCCACAGGCCCTAAGACACAGAGCCTTTTCCACCAGCAAGCACCAGAGCAGGTGCATTTCACTGATGCTGCAGCTCCAAATGGAGCATACCACAGGTGATGTTCATTATGGAAACCATGGGGATATAAAGGAGACCGTGGGTTATTGCTGATGGTGGAGTGCCAAAGGTTAGTGAAAAGCTGGATTGTCTGCTGGACCAGGATAGATAAGAACACAAAAGGGCACAGAAACAGATTTGAATACAGTCACTTATCAGTGTGCCTTTTAAACTACATTATGTTGCATATAATGGTGTGCTGTTAGCACTAAAATAGGGAGTCTCCTTTCATGAGTGTACTAATTTATTAATGTCAATTTGTGTCACCGTTGTAGCAGCTCATCTGCTTCCCTGAGCTGAAAAGCAAGGCACCAAATCAGTTAATTCAAACTGAATTCAAGTGGTTCTAGATCTTTTCAGACAACTATTGCAATCTGCTGGTGTAGTTCTCTGTTGGCCTCTGTATTGTTTTCTCCACAATAAAAACAAAGAAGTATATATAAAAATAGATGTTTATGAGTTGGAATAAATTTTGACTTTACTACTCTTTATTACTGGAAACCAGCCAATTATTATGCAAAAGAATAAAAAAGGGTCATTTATAAACCCTACTGTTACATTTTATATTGAGTGATGTGATAAAATGGTCAACTGGGAAGAGAGGGTGGGGAATGGGAGGAAAGCCACATTTTATTTATGTTATGTTTATAATCTGCTATGTTTATCTCTTTTCTTTTGTCAGTTAAAGGAACATTAAATAGAATTATCTTGAATTTATGGTATGTAATAAATAGACCTTTTTTTTCCATGAATGCTCAATTAGATTAAAGTGTACAGTCACAAGTGCAAAGCGTGCATCTATTTATGATTTCTTTCCTGAGGCCATCTTCTTGTTTCTCTCCTGAGACTGCAAGAGTTTAGAATACTTTGGATAAAACAATGCATATGTTTATTGTAATGTATGTGTGAGCATAATGCAGGACTGGTAGGAGCGGAAAATGGAGTTTGGAGATTGTGAAGGAGAACAGAATGACAAAAAAATCTTAGCAAAAAAATGCCAGGTGGGGATTTCTGGCAAGTAGTAGTGTAAATAAATATTATTTCAAGGAGACATTAGCTTTGTACAGTATTAAAAAAAAAAAAAAAAAAAAAAAAAAAAAAGGATTTATTTAACCTCTGTGCTGCCTTGATTCACTTCTGCCTAAAAGAAAGGGAAGCCTATAAATCCTTGGTAGAAGTCACCCAAAGTCTGGCTGTGCATCCCTACGTAGACTCTGACATTTTGCTCAGGCAGGAATCTGTCATCTAAAGCCAGCCAGCCAGATGTACATCTCTTTTGTTGGCATGTGATACTCTTAAAATGCAAAGATGCCATTTCAAACAACACCTGGTGTCCTTACTCTTACTTTACAGTTGTATCTTATTTAAGAAAACATCTCTGTGAAACAAGGGAAAAGCAAATAGGATTAAGTTTTATGTTTTCCAACAAGGTTACACCTGCAGTTTGAGGTCTGGGGATTTAGACTTTGCTGCTGTGTATGCTCAAGTCCTAGACAAAGGAAAAAGAGATGAGGAAATTGAATCATCTCATAATATTCTGTGAGGCTTAGACCCAGATATTAGCTTGGTCTAATGGATTCCAGTCTTTAATCAGCTGATAATATTTCTATTCACTGCAGACAAGAAAAAGGCAAAACTTCATATTCATTGAGATCATTTTGCACTGTCTCTCACGCTGCCTTGAACATAATTTTTGACTGGGCTTGTCTTGTTGCACAAAAACTTCCCATGTAGCCTTTTCCTCAGGTAGTATAGTGACTCCTCTCAGCTTTGACACAGAAAAGCTGTCTCAAAGGAGTTGTAGCCAGGAAATTGTCAGATCTCCTGGGGTCTCAGCAAGATGAGTAATTGATAGACCAATGGCCAGGAACTCTGAAAACCTGCTGTTTCTCCTTATTTCCCATTACTCCACAGCTGAACATCATTCATGCTATATTAATAGCAAGGATCATACTATAGTCTTATTTCCAGACAGACTATTTTTTATTTTTATTTTACATCACTAATCTGTTCCTCGTATGTATCGTATGGATAGATACAGACAAGTAACTATTGTTAAAAAAAATCATTCCTACCCTAAATAAATAAAACTGTAGGATATGTTTTCAAAATCTGTTTTTCTGGCTTGCTTTGAGAAAAATTCACTGGAAATCTCTCCCATTGCTGCACTGTTTCCTAGTTTATTACAAAAGGTAAAAGCTGCAATCCTATTGTGGCCTAGGATGAAAGTTACTGTAAAATAAAAATAAATAATTTCATGGACATTTTATTTACCTCATATAGGACGGTAATGCTTATTACATACATAAGTGTTGCATGTTTGCATTATTTATAAGCTATGGATAATTCAGTGACCTATGTGCTTTCACTTTGTATCTATGCAGGAACATCTTTGAAGTCTGTGAGAAAAAGACTGTTGGCTCAAGCTGTTGCCTTCAAAACTCATTTGGAGCCAAGGAGACTGGCAGAGGTCTGTGTGTGCATTGTTTAAGTGCTGATCAGACACAACTGCTCTACACTGTACACCATTGTTGTTCCTATTGTGTTACATACTGAAGATAAATATTTCCATAGCATCTTTTTCCAACTGGACATAAAGAATACTGAAATAGAGAATCCCAGACAACATGAAAGTCGTAACTAAACAATAGCCATTTGTATCTGAAGACCTGCTCCAGCTTTGGGTGTGCCCTCAGGAAACAGCACCAGAGTTGTCCACACTGGCAGGATCCTTACTTCAGTCTCTCTTCCTTCTCTGGAGGTGCACACCGCAGGCACCAGGATATTCCTTCGGACATCCCTTCTCCTCACCATCAATAGCTTGAGACACTGCTTTATCTTTTACATGACTTTTTGTTTCTGTGTAGATGTCAGTGATATCACTCCCAACAGTAAGTAGCACTTCCCATCACAGCGTGGGGTTTTGCTTGATTTTCAAGTACTGTGAAGCTACAGGTAAAAGAATGGTAAAACTGGTGAACACCATAGAGCTCAGCCTATATGGAACTCGGAGCTCTGAGCCCTTCGCAGCACTGCTAGGATGCACGGTTTTGTCATTCAAAGGCAGAGAGACACATACTGAAGCAGCTAGCTGTGTTCAGAGAGTTTGTGCTTTGCAGTGCATATGTGTATTAAAAGCATTTTCAAGGCATTTTCTCTGGGGGATTATGCTGGGTGTTACACCAGGTTATTTCTAGGCATCTGTATTATTTGGCCAAGAGCCAAACACCTCTCCATATTAACTGTAAGGAAAATCATACAGGAAATGCATAAGAAACTTACTGCTGATGATTTCCTGTGAATTGTTTAAAGTATGTGATTAATGAAGCTTAATACTCATGTGGTATAAAAAGCAGCTCTTTCCCAGAGGAACAGTACCTGCTGGCTTCCCAGAAGACCTCAGTGGTTCTGCCACTAAAAGAAGACTTGCAGTGAAGGAATTTGACAGCAAGTGCTATAACAGACAGTCAATGAACATGTCATCTCTGCTTCAAAGGTGATTAGTTTGTTCAGCAAATGCATCATTACTGTGTTTGCTAGGAACAATAAACTCGTATAAGACTTATTTGTAGCTTGGGCAGTTCAACTAGAAATCTAAGCCAATAGCGTATCTTCTTTAAGTTTTCATTTAATTTAATCTGTTCCTGAGGGCATGGTGAATAAAATGTTACTAATTTTTTTCATAAGAGATGAAAAGAAAATGAAAACTTTTTGGTGAGACCAATGGGGACGCAAAGCAGAGCAGAAGTGGGAGCTGGGGGAAGCTCAGTTCTGCACATGCCTTCAGGTGAACCCTTGAGAAAAACTGACTTTTCAACTGATGGCACCAGAGATTGTGGATGGATGAAGGCATTGCAGAAGCCAGATATCAAAAGAGAGATCACAGGAAGCTATTAAAATGTACATTTTTATTGCTAAATATTTTTAGGGTTGCTGAATTGAGACAGCTAGCAAACAGCACATCGTGGAGAACACTGATTGAAAAGCTCACTGGGTTGGGAAAGAATTTTTCATTTCATAAATCATTTGCTGTAACCATTCCAAAAAGTCAGCAGATTTTGAAAATTAATGAGAGACATTCTCTGATGAAGTTTGGTTTGATGGTCATTTCTTTGCAGAGATTTTCCCTAGAGAACTGATCCTTATCCTTCTGTACTGTTAGAATTTTTGTAATGCTACTTTTCAGTAATGCTACTTGTTAAAGCATGTTTACAGCACGATAATTTATTTTATCCTGTTTATGAGATTCCATAGAAATACAGTGCTTGATAGAGATTTTAAATCCAGCTCCAAAGAGGTTTTCCTGTAGACCTGATGTTACATATTTAATAAAGAGCAGTGCAGAAGGCCTATCATTAGAAGGAACTACACTAACAGCGATACATTTTCATTTGTGAAATTCCAGATATTTACGCATTTTCACATTAACACAGTGTGAATATTATTTATCAATTCACTTGCTGCTATCTCTTTAAATCTCAAAAAAAAAAAAAAAAAAAAAACTAGAGAAATTCCATGACCATATTCCACTCCTACAGAAGAAAAAAAAAAATTGACAAATTTGACATGTCCATTACTCATAACATTCACTTTCATTGTTTTCCATTGATCACTCTCCAGTACCAGTTTAAATTTCATAATAAAGTACCTCAACAAATGTCTGAGGTAAAAACACAGCTACTTCAATACCTGCCATATCCTTGATCTAGTAAAGATATAAACAAGATCTTTTTTTCATTAGCGTACAAGCAAATATGTTACTCCTTGAAAATCTTAGAAATTTACATATGCCTGGTCTTAACATAAAATGAACATCTTTTTCAAAGTTACAGCTAATAAGACTTTATCTCCACAGTACATTGCTCAGTGCAGACAGGAAATGTTCAATTAACATAGGCCTTCTACTTGTTTAAAGCTTTCCTCATAGAAAAATCCTTTAAAAGCCCTAGGACATAACATACAAAAGTGCGAAAGTCTAACAAATAATAATTAACACCTAGCATTTGCCAGGTTGTTGAAAATCGTCTAATTACCACTGTTCTGCTGCAAACTATTAGGTGTTGTAATATCCAACCTGCCACCTGAAAACTGAATTGTTGTTCCTGTAAGAGCTATTTTCTCTCTGTTGCCTATAAGAGAAGTCCAGATGACAACACTGTAGATAATGCAAGTCAGATGGAATAAATGCCATTCCTATTCTCTTGTGCATCAGATGCAATCTCAGTTATACTGCATTGTCACTGAAATTACTGCTGTCCATGGCCTCACAAGTGCTGAAAATTCAATTTTCCTCATGCTCGGTATTACATGACTTTAACAATAATAACATATATTCTGATATCTTGTTACTGTTTGTCTTGCTTTTTCCTTCTTTTACTTAAAGCACTGGGGAGAACAGTGTAGTGATTTGATCAACTAATTTGCATATGCATTTTGTTTCACAAATTATCTCACAATTCCAGAGCCTTACCCGGTCTGGACTGCAGTCCTATAACAGTCACAAAAACTGTCTAGTTTTGTTAACTGAATGAGATTTTGCAATTTCTATTTTTGTTTCTCTTACTGAAACAAATGTAATTATAAGGAAAATAAATTTCCATGACAATCATTCACAGTCTCAGTTAAATTCTTAATGGTTTAATATGTTTTAATTTCCAAAATTTATTCTGAGATGCAAATATAAATAGAAGCTTTTAAGAGGATTTAATTCACAAATGTTCAGTTTACAAAAAAAAATAATTCTTTCCAATCATCTTTTCAAGTCTATTTCACATTTATGCCCTGCACAATCATGAAACTGAAACGTAAAAGGATTTCTCTATAGAAAAAGCTTACAAGAACCAATAGAGAAGCGCAAGTGCCTTCGGCCAAAATCAGCAAGCCTTCTCTATCTATTTGTAAAAGTATATTTTTGTCTCATCAGATCTTCTTGAAGAACAAAAAAAGAACAAGTGCTAAGGAGAACCAGAAAAACATGATAATGGAAATTCAAGGAATAAAAGATGACAGAAAGAGGGAAGAAGAGTATGGCCATCTGGAGAAAGTCTGTAAGCACAGAAAGAGAGAACTTGCTGATTTTTGCCAAGTAGGAGCCTCAAGGCCTGCACACAACCAACCATTGCATGTAGCCATTTTTAAGGCTTCCTTGTGGCAGTATTTCTTTATTTCATCTTAGTTCACTTACTCTTCTTACCTGTATGAGAACTGCTGAGTCACGGCCTGAACCTCTGATTGATCACCTGAGGCGAGCCATGAGTCAGCCAGAGGAGCGCAGGTGAAGGCAATTCAGCTGTGCTGCCGGAAGGGGTGGAGCCAGGCTGCACCCCTTCTAGACCTGTTTAAGAGCTGGCTACCGGGGGGGAAGGATCTTGTCTGGAGATCCCCTCTTCTGGTGTTTTTTGCCTAGCATACAGGTAAGCCTTCCATTTATTCTCTCTTGTTATCTTAGTCTACTTTGCCTAACTCTCTTTTTCTTTTTGTGATTATAACATCTTAATATCCATTGATTATATGTTACCTCAGCTCAGAACTCTTATTTGTGTTTTCTTTATGTGCTGCTCAGGTTACTCTCATTCATTGTTCTTAAGGACAAGCAATCCTGTAAGATGTGGGGAGGAGGGTTTCTGCATGAAGGAAGAAAGGCCTGTTGTGGTGAACTAAGAGGACCTCTGCCCCTCCAGCAACTCACATTCCTTGCTAAGTTTCTGACACTCTTTGTCTTGTACCGTGTACAAACCCTAACTTATTAGGTCTCTCTTATTGTTTTCTTTAAGGGGCAAATTGCCCTCTCACCACTGGTCAAGTACATTTTGAGTTTCTACAAATTGGAAGACCTTGTATTTCTAAGGGACTGCAAACACACAGAATTTCTAAGCGAGTTCCACAGCTATCTGTGGTTTCCTCTTCTGCTTTTATCATTTATGGAACTCTGAACACCTGTGACCTTTACCTGCTGCCCCTGCATCATGTTCATTTTGAGGCACTGTGATCTTCTTAGGCTGCAGGAGCAGACCCCTGATGAACGTCATCAGATGCTGAAATTTGCAATGTGCAATAATGTGGTAGGGCACTTTCTGGTGCCCTTTCTGTGTACCACTTTCTGTGGTAGGGTACTTTTCTCGTGAAAAAAGGCCTGTCTTTAATCTATTTTGCTCTGGCTGCAGAGGACTGTGGCCCACAGGCACAGCAGGCCAAAGTCAATATTTTGCAATTGAAGAAAAGAGATGGAGCCAGGGCTTGCTGTAATAGGGTGGGCATTGCCACATGCATGCTACTCCTTTAGAATTTTCCTGGGTTTCTCTTCCCCAGCAGCCCAAAACCTGTGTCAGTGGCCTTCCTCATCTCTCCAGACACAGGCCTAGGAGGCACCCTTCCCCTCAGTCTTCCCTCTGTCTTCTGTATGTAAAGCAACCTCCTACTCACTGAGCCCTAAGTTGCCACTCTACTGCCTTGCCTCCCTAGCTGTCTCCACCCTGCCTTTCAGAGACAGTCTGACCCCATCTGCTTTGTCTGAGTGTAGGCTGTGAACTCTTCATACAAAATGATGTTGTCACATATTTGCTCTGTTCTTCATTGCTTTCTAAAGGACCAACACCATTGCTTTGCCTTCAGAACTGCTAGGCTATTCAGGTACCAGTTCCGAAGCTATTTAAATGACAATTGGGTTCACAGAATATGCCTTCCAAGTCTTTTAATTTGATTAGGAATCAATCCTCTCTAATTACTTTTACAAATAATTCCTGTTTTCCATCTGGAAATAGAGATAAGGTTATGCATATATATATTTTGCTCCAAGATTGAGAAAAAGGTTTAATAATTGTGAATCTGATAAATCACACAAAAGAGTGATGACAACTTTTAAAGAATTTAAAAGCAAGTCTGGTTCTGGTAATAATCCCTATATAAAAGCATTAATCAAGTTAACAGAAAATAACATATTAAGACTAAAGTGAATAAAGCTGTATTTTTCAGGGCAAGGGAGAAGTTTTATAATTTGGGGATAATTGATTAGCCCATTGAGATGACTGGGTTAAAAATAGGGATCATAAAGCTCTTTATAAGCTTTAATTTCACAGCAGATATCAAATAACTAGGAGGATTTTTTTGTGTGTGTGTGTGTGTTATATAACAATGGACACGTGCTTTAAAATGTATTGGTGAGACAGTCCACAATATGATAAATCCAGGAAACTGATAAAGGTTTTAAAATAAATTTATATTTCTATACTATTTAAAAGCTGGATATTTGAAAAATTGTAAAAAACAACATATTATAAATACATTCAAATTGTCTTACCGTGCACGCTCTAAAATGTGTTATTAAATAACTCCATGGAGGAGCCCTTTAGAGGGTGATAGATACCACTGTATTCAGTTTTGACAACCTACAAATTCAAGTCAACTACTGCTGTTTTTTTCTAGCTCTGTGGTAGAAACAGTGGTAACAGATATGGTGTCACACAAACAACAGCTGCAGTGTGTGTACCAAAAGAAAAAATGTGGCAGAGTGGCAGTGACTGGATACAGCATAGAAAATGTTCTCTTGAAGGCTCTGTCCTTATGTAGCATAAAACAGTGATTATTAAAAGAATAATAAACAATAATTCTATATGAGACTTGTTTCACTTTTGCACATCTATATAAAATATACACTTAATATAGAAAACATAGACACTCTAAAATACAGTCTGAAAATTAAACAAAAACATAGATGTAGACACAGATATGGAGAAATAATATGCTTATTTCTTTGGTTGAAAAAAAAAAAAAACTAGTTGAAATTATACCTCAAATTATAGGTAAAAGTTTCATATGCATCATTGCACAACAACCTGTTATGGCTTGGGATGGAGATGATGCCCAGTACTCTACTGATGTGAGAGTGTTTGTGCTGCAAAAGCACAAAAGCAAATCATCACATGCAAAACTATGTGACAGTTGCAGTAGTTTTCTCAGATGCAGAATAAATGTAGATCCAAAAAAAAGCAGAAACCAGCTATGATTGTGACCTTCTAACTCCAGAGGTGTAAGAGGGGCTAGGCATGTCCTCCTTGACTCTTGCCATGTGGCTGCTAGAATAAGAAAAATCAGAATAAACAGAAATTAGCATTTGTACAACCAATGTAAATATGCATTTTTCTTTTCAACATTTCGACTGTGCAGCCAATCCAGCAAAACTTTCATTTCCTAAACCATGTTGAAATAACCTGGACTTAAGTATATGAGTCTAAATTTAGGTATTTTTTTCTCTGGTATTTGTCTAGGCGCTGTTAAGAATTGGATTTTGCCAAATAGCTTAGCTTATAATATGCATGTGTTACTGAATTCATCTCAAATTCTCTGCTAATTAAGCACCTATTCCCAGTTTTTTCTCATTTATGTTAGAACTATGGGATCTTCCCAGTTGCGTACTCCAGCCACTTCCAGAAGCGCTCAGAATGAGGTCAGGCACATATTGATGCCCCTCTGTATTTAGGACAACAAAAATGCAATACATATCTCGTGTCTCGGCACAACCCAGAGCATAAGTCCCTTAAATTAGATTTGGCTCTTGACACCTGTTGTATAGATAAGGCTCTGTCTCTCCATATGTACCAGAGAAAAGCTTCAACCATGGTGGGTAGGTAGGATTCACTGTGTGGGAGAACAGACTTTTACAGCTAGTTTAAAAAATAAAGGATTCAGAAACTTCTAATATATGATTAAGAAATTACTATATCCTATATTTTAAAATCGGAAACTACATCATGCTACATTACAACCACTCTGCATTTTTCCTGTTTAGATGAAGAGACTCAGGAGCCCAATTTAGACCGTTTTTGCTTTGCTGGTCCTGATGTGTTTGTACAGTCTGGACTGTGCAGAGGCTGAGACAGATAGCCACATACACATACCTACACGTGCAACACTTATTTGTTGTTGAAGACCTATTCAGGCCGACTTGCATTTCAGTTATTTTGCTGTATGGTCGATATGCTTTCTTTCAGATTCTGCTCTATGCAGTAGAGACAAAAATTAGTTCATCAGGTCAGTCACTGTATGGAAGTGTGAGCTTATCGTTTCATTTTTTTTTTTCCTATGTAGTTTCCACACACTGGATGGTTATTTATGTTCTTAGCCTCCTGAAATGACTTCACTGTAAACTGACACAAATGATCTCAGCCTAACAATAAAGGAAATAAAAACTCATAATGCAGAATTGTTCAGAGCTGCTGGGATTTTAAAATCCCATGCCCTTTAAGAAATTTTGAAAATAAATGAAATGTTTTATTAATTCTAACAGCTTAATGTACAGAACTAATAGAGGTGTAGTTCATCCATCATAACAATCTTTGTCTTTTCCTATAATACATTAATTTCTTTATACAGATTGCATGACTGTGTTTGTATGACACCTTTTTTCCACTCAGATCAATTGTAAGACCTCTGGACTAAAGGATATCATCTTTTGAAATTGAATACTAATTTTAGTTAAGCTGCTTTTGAAGACCACGCTCTTTTAAAAAAAAAAAAAAAAAAAAAAAACCCAAAGCTTCATACAAAAGGTAGAGAGAAGATGGAGTGCAGTTGATGAAATGCAAATGAGGCTTTTCTCAGACAGCTGGCTGCTTTGGGATGACATGTGTGATGAATGGCTCTTAAAACATGAGCAGGCATCAAGCTCCAATTCAGTGTCAGACTGGCAAAAACAGCAGCATTACTGGATGCTTCCTTTAATTAATGCAACACTTCTGCATTAGTCCGGACACTGCCGATAAATGGGAAAGAACTGATATCAGTGGTAATATCAGAAATCTTTCAACCTTGAAGCTGGGATGCATTAGCCAAAAGCTGCAGTATCGTAAAAGGTTTAATTGTATTTGTAATGTACCAGTGCACTGTGACAAAAATGGGAGATAGTGTAGGCAGGACAGAGTAAGCCAGTGATAAATGGGTGTGAGTGAGTGATTATAAGGCAGGGAGTAGCATGAAAACAGACAATAGACAGAGAAGCGAAGGGGGTAAGGATGGAGGTTATGATGGCAGCAACTGCTCTAAAGTGAAAAGTAGGTGACAAGAGAAACCTGGGTATAGTCTTGAATAGGGCTGTAAACACAAATCAGTTTACCATAAATCTTTCTTCCTAAATAGATTTCACTGACAAAAGGGGGATTTATCATTTTGACTACTCCTAGGAGGACTTCATGGGGAAAGCTTTTCTAGCTAGTTATCTACTGTAAAGTATTATAACTCACTAAATGAAACATACCACACAAGGATTTCTATTAATTGCATACCAAAGTAATAGGATACACACACTGTTCATCCACTGTGCTAAAAATTGTTTTCTTCCACAACATACCATAAAATTCCCATGCAATTTTATGTTGCATGGTCACCAAATGCCAGTACCTAATGGAAGATTTACTGAGGTTATTTAAAAAATAAAGACTAATCTTCCACTGAAAGTGTAATAGCCTATCATGCTCAAAAGTCAGAAAGTATTCCTGTTTTGTGATTGCCATCTGTTGCAAACATTTCTAAATAATCCATCTTCATAGCATGTGGGCTAACTTACATAATTTAGATCAAGTTCTGGTGAAGTTCTTGAAAATGGCCTACACTTAGTATTTCTGAGAAGGGTGAAATATTCCCGAAATGTACTCAAAGTGAATTGCTCAAAGGTGTCTTGATGACACCTTTATTCATGTGGTGGCCTTTTGAAACCATTACAATTTTTCTCACCCTTTATCTTCCACAGAAAAGATGTATTTATTGTGTGCACCAAGTATTTACTGTGTGGATTCAAACCTAATTGTTTTTTTTTTTCTTTTTTCTTTTCTCCTCTTAATTAAACCCTGCTCTATGATGCCTAGAAGAATCTATTAATCTTTTTTAAGATTAACACTAAGCTGAATTTTTGTCTATGATTATTTTCATACTTGAGAGAGTAGAAGAAGAGAGAGACACACTGGAGGGCTGGAGAAACACAAAGAGAAACATGTTCTCTGCCATCATAACCAAGTAATGGACATAGTGGTTGTGATACACAAAGGACTTCATCGACCACAGAACAGGAAAAAAAAAACCCACAATGTTTTAGTGTATATACTTATGTTTTCATTATTGCTTTAGAAGACAGTAGACAGCTTATAATTTAGGAAAGTATCCACAATTTAGAATGTACATACATCTGCTTACCTGAATTGAGATTATAAACAATAAACGTTCTTTTTTTGTTGTTTTTTCAAGTATAGGTACACTTTCTGAAACATAAAAAGGACTGTAGGAAAATCAAAATATAGATACGTAAGTAGTTCTTTTTGCTACATTTGAAAGAATTTTACTTCTTCAAATGCTTCTGTATTAATTTTATTATGTACAGATATTTTTGACTGTATAGAAGTAAAGCTAGATGGTTTCATAGCACAGGAGGAAATAAATCTAATCTTAAATAGTGTCTTTTGGGTAACACCATAACTACCATGGTAGCAAAATACTTAGCTCTAAAAATTACATTGGAAACAATCTTGGTATTGATTAGCATAGCAGTTGAGCAGAGAAAAGGATCAAAGGTGTTTGGGCAAAGATCTTTTTTGTACTGGTTAAGGAAAGCTCAATCAAGTTAAAACAAAATAAATAAAAACAGAACTCACAGTTCTCATATGTTATCAAATTTGACAGAGATGCCTCTCACTAGTCATATTTTCCAACTAAAAACTCAGTAAGGAGCCAATGACAATGATGTTAATGTTTACCACGTGTGTCTGTCTTTATTTCTTAGGCCTGATATCTGTCCCAACAAACTTAGAAAGCTTGGCACAAAGCATCCTATCACATCATGTACTTTCCTAGTGGGGTAGACAAGGGATCAGTACTGTTGCCTTCACAATTTTCATGAGATAATCCCACTATCATACATTGAATGAATTCCAGTATTTCTGAAATATTGTCAGTAGGAATGAAATAGAGGAAATATAAAGGCTATAATGACCTAGCTTGTTAGAAATTTAGCAGTCAGTACTACTGCACTGTGTGTCTATTTAGATGGTCAACTTTCAATTTTAGCTTCCCACATTTCTGTAGTATAGTTTTATATTATCTACAGAGTTCATTATGAGGATAAAGGATGATGCAATTATTTTCTTCGGTCACTGGCAGGGGTGTTTGTCACTCATTTCCCTCCCTTTCTCATATAATATTTAATGTACAGGAGAAAGAATTCATTTCCACTATTTGAGAGATGCCATCAGATGTGAAGGTTTCAAGCTCAGCCAGGATCAGATAATGATATGCTTACTCATGCTTACTACATTAGGAAGTTCTAATAGGGCTATGTGAGGATCAGGTGCTAGTCACTGAAACAGCATCAGATTGCAGTCCGTAATTTGGTTCACTTCTTCTGCAGAGCAGTTATTCAGTGCTGATGACTGAATTCTATCCATCTCTGAAAGTACAGGAAGGCGAAATATGAATAAGAACAGGATTTAAAAGGTCCCTAAATGTTTGGTTGCATGGCCAGAGGAAAGCCATTATGTAATTGTCCCTGCACTCAGAGATGGTTGGGGCACTGGCTGTGCAGATAGCCCCTAACAATCCCCTATTGTGTTCAACTCTCATGAGATTTCACTTGGACAGCATTTTCCACTAATGGATGCTGGTCATGATCAAACAGCTATAAATCACTTTGGCCAAGTTAATCCAAAGACATGTGCCAAATTCTAGTGTCAAACTGTCTAACACATTTCCTAATAAATAGAAATGCTTTTTAGCAGAAAGCAAACAACCAGTAACATTGGTTGGATTGGAATCATAAAACTGCAAGGACAGGCCCAGATGGCTCTGGATTTCCTGGTAAACTCCAGAGCTCCAGTGCTCTGCCTCAGTGATCCTGGCCTGGACGTACCCATGCTGTTCTGCTAAAACAGGAAAACAGGCAAATGACTGTGATCAAGTACAAATATTCCACACATCAAATGTTCATAGCAGAAGTGTTGGTGTAATATTTCCATGCAGAAACAAGAGACAAAGTAGATCTTTATAACCTAATTATATGATCTATGACATTCAATACTTACAAAAAGCTAGGAGTCCAGCTTAAATTTCTAAGAACGTAGAGTATGATATGTGTGGGATGAAATTGTCCTGTAGTAGTTTTGGAAAAAAAAAAAGTTCCCCAGATGCTTGGAAATACAGAATTTCCAATTTTAAAAAATTATAAGCCAGATGCTCAGTCAAGGAGCTGGCCCTGTTTTCATTGTGCTGCTGACTAGCAGAAGATAAAAAGCAAAAGAAATATGGCCCTTTTTATTTTTTTTAGTTCACATTAGGACTTTTTTATTTTTATATATTGCATGTCTCAGACACAACAGACTATGAAACTGCTATGAATAGAACCTGCATTTGGGTATGATGACTATTGCAGCAAGTCACACTGTTTTGCTGGAGCTTCATTATGAAAGTTTTTAATGGATTAATAGACACGTTAGAAATCTTCTCAGTAAAAAGGAGGCAAAGAGAAGTATAACTGAATACCTGAAGCTATTTTCTACAGGGATATAGTAATTGATAATTCCTTTGGAGCAGATGGTCTTCTATCTGATTTAAGAGATATGAAGTCCATGGGAGCAATTGCTCCTGAAATGTGAACAACTAATTCCCATTCTTCACATGTTCAAAATTCTGCATTTTCTGTAATGCTGCTAATTGTTATACCTTGATCCCATTCTCAACAGAAACCAAAATAAGTACATTTCAACACAAAAATTTATTAATAATCACTGAAACAAATGCATTTTGTTACCGACTTTACATTTTCTATGCCCTACTTATTCACTGTTTTACATGGTTGAGTAATCACATTGCAATTGTTTGGAAGGAAATCAGACAAGTACACCACAGTTTAATCACTTAACAGTGTACAGACAATTTCACACTCTCCCCAACTCCCCAGATAAAATTAGAGCAGATATGCGAAGCATACTATGAAGGGTGTTGTGAGTCAGAAGACAGACAGGGAAACCAACAAAGTGCTTGGCCTATGGCTATCCAAGTCACTTCTTCATAGCTGTTTTTATTTAAATCATAAGCTCTTTCTTGACAAGGCCTGTCTTGTGTCATGTGTTCATACAGTGTTTTCCACAGTTTTGTCCTTAAATCAGATCACTGGTTTCTACAGGAAATATAAATAAGAGAGATGATGAAACACAACAGACCATAGTTTATCATTTTCTCTTTCTGTATGTTTTTAAAACATCATACGTTAAGATTTGAGCATAAACTTTCTCACGAACTATTTTGTGAAAAGATAGCACAAAAGAAGATTCAGCCATTTTTATTACAGGAATAAATCAATCAAGCTCAAAGAGTTATGGAAATAAAGATTAAAAGAGATGTTTATTTTGAGCAGTTATCTTAATCCCCCCTGAGCAAAGAAAAGGCATGAAACAATAAGTAATCAAATATTATATAGATAACTTAGTTGGTTTAGTTAATGAAATGCCCTTAGCCTCCTAAGGTAATTCTTATTTCCAAAATTTCTGTTGTTATTTCTCTTTTACAAGCTTATTTTGACAAGACAATACCTGACTGGCAGCACTTTCAAAAAATAAACAATTATAAATCAAATTTAACATGATAGTTTCACACCTTGCTTGGCAGAAGAAACACTGTGTTATCATAACACCACTCCATTCATCTTAAAACCAATCCATCAACATTGTACATCACCGTATTATATGCATCATTACACTGTAATAGTACAAAGGAAAATGAAGGTGTGATGAGACCTAAACATCTTCATAACAATTTCAAGTTTGAGGATATGCAAGATGCAATTATCAATTACATCATATGTGCAGATTAAATAATGGCCAACGTTACGATGAGAAGAAACACTGATAATACCTGCTTTCCTTTTCATTTCATTTTTTTGCCTCAAATTTTCACTAAATTCCTATTCCAGTCACAGTTAATTGGAATTAAATTCTTCAAAAAACACAGATTTTTTTGTGTATATTTTTTTTGTCATGAGTTGGTTTGTATCTCAAAATGTAAGGGTCAAACAAGTGCAAAAGTTTGGAGAGGAAATTTGTTACTTGATTTAGATTATCTACCATTACACAGAGTAGGATAATTAAGAATATGATGGATTGATATGTATTTTAAATAAATTCAAGGGTTTTCAAACTTTTAGCAAATTCCTTATTCACTGGAAGCCTAAAGTCTTTTACATATTATGTTTCTCATCAATTAAGAGAGTAGTAGTGATCTGAAGAGAAATCCTGTTTCCTTTGATTCCTTATTCAAATAGCTATTTATTCAGTAAAAATCTGTCCTTTGGTTGTCTTCTATAACAAAGGATCCAACTGAGATTGAGAAATCCTGGCAAAAAAACTCACTCAATCTTGGAGTAATCTTCAATGGCTCCAAAACATTTAGAAGACCTTATCTCCTTCCATTTCCATCTCTTCGGGGATGAAGATGCTGTGTTTGCAGTAGATTCTCTGCTTAATTAACTCCTCAACTCAGTTATTCTGACCATCTAGTAAGACAGATGGATGCTATACATCACCTCACTTGTTACTGTTTACCACATCAGAGCAGAACAGATGAATACAGACAAATTATATCTCTATCAATAATAATAACAATTGAAAAAAATCCCAGGTTTAGTCAGTGTGAAAAATAGCCACAAAACTGAGTCAATTCTATCATAACAATTCTACTGGATTCCACTCACCCATCACCATCATGCCCAAAAATAGCTCATAAAAAAACAGAAAGCCTATTACTGTGCTTTGGAAATCACTGAGAAAATGGGAGGGACCAAAGTTCGTTTCACTTTTCTGCATGGACCTGTATCTGATGATTCTGGCAAACTCAAGGCATCAGGGTCTCAGGGTCTCAATACTTTCTGCTATGGCTGTATATAATGTACTTGTATATAGTGTACAACTTGAGGCCATTCCTTCTTATCCTATCAGTTACTTGGGAGAAGAGGATGACCTCCACCTCACTACAGCCTTCTTTTGGGCAGTTGTTGAGAGCAGTAAGGTCTCCCCTGGGCCTCCTCCTCTTCTCCAGAATGAAAAACTCCAGTTTCCTCAGCTGCTCCCCATAAGACTTGTGCTTCAGAACCTTCAGCAATTTCATTGCCTTTCTTTGGGCACACTCCAGAGCTTCATTGTTTTTCTTGTAGTGAGGGGCTCAAAACTGAACTCAGTACTCAACATGAAATGGGATCAAAATATTTTCTTTGAGTGAAGAGAAAGATTTGATTCATCTTAAAAATGTTAAGGATGAGAGAGAAAAGAGAAATGTTCATGTTGGTGAGAAAAAAAAAGCAGTGGTTCTCTTCCAAATGTTCATGTTACAAGTCAGGATACAAAAGCAAGTACATCACTGGGACTCTCCTGTCACTGACTTGTTCCAATGAGTAAGAGAGCAAGTGACACACCTGCAGAACACTGAGAATACTTTCCATGCACTTTTATGCCCTTGAACATTCAGATAGATTGGATTCTAACTCGAACTAATTTGTTCACTCTGAATGAGTGTGTTACCATCATCTAAATATAGAAATAAGTGTTCAGTACAGCATTTAATAAATTTCCACACCATTTAGGTGTGAAAAAAAAGGTGTCTTATGAAGCTGTAGTCCTTTTGAAAACTAGAGATCTAATAATGGAAGTTTCTTCTAATACAAGATAATATGGATAGGTTTCAATCAAATTAACTACCTGATGTTGAGTATCCTCAGATTCCAAGCTCTATTTATTTATTTATTTATTCATTCATTCATTCCAAATGCATCTATATTTTGAGGATTCTGTTCTGAAAGAAGACTAACAAATCCTATTTAGTTAAAAATCAGCAAATTCTCAGCTGTTCTCAATGTGTCAAGAAAGGATTTTGGTTATTTTGAAAAAATGATACCATGTTGGAAGATCATAGCAGAATCTGCCTGTCCTTTACCAAAAGTATGGAAATTATTCCCTTTGCTTTAAAAATATTTATAAATGTTCACTACCTTTCTGTTCTATGATCTTTTTTGAAAAGAATTTCTAAGCACTGCAGTGTCAATTGGAAATAGTCACAAGTTTGGGAGAGTGTGACTGCGTAGGTGGTAAAAAACTAAAACTATTCTTTGTGAAAAGATGTTGACAGTGCTAGCTTGTCAATGCTGGAGTATCATTACAATAAAGATAACTAAATCATAGTTCATGGCTCATCTTATCTCATCAGTTAAATCCCAAATCAGAAATTCATCCCAAACTCATACATCATCGTATCAAAGGCCAGCATTTGAAGCATACAGGTTCCACAACATTAGGAACAAGGAAGAAATTCTACCAGATATTTATGTGCTTTTCTAAGTAAATACAGGCACTCTGTGAACTTTTCCAAATCTGTAAAGAGGAATGTCATCCTGTTTCTTGCAGTTCAACAACCTGCAATCCAAACAAAATAACTTATTCTTCATATCTATAAAGAAATTTGTTCTATAGTATCTTCTAACTTTTTTTTTTCAGACTTTCTCCATTTCATTTTGATGTTTATTACTAACCTAACAAGAACAATATACCAATTAATTTACATGTTTTTACTCAAATGTTTTAAATGAGGATCGGGGTCTTCTCATGATAGCCAGATGTGAGAAAGTGGACAGCTATAGTAACTGCTCTCCAAAATTTCACTGATTTATGATATGTTTAAGAGAAAGCAAGGATAATAAAAGGACTCCAGTAGTAATAGAGATGTTAACTGTATGGTTGCCTCGGCCAGTTAATCTCAGTTTGTACACTTTGATGATTTTTACCCCTGCCATTCACTGGTTTCTGTTCCCTCTACTCCCCTAATATCTCATTGCATTTGCTTTTGGATCCTCATTTACGGAACAAAAACAAACAAAAAGTTCCCACCCAAAATCTGGATAGTTGTCTGTGTAGACTTAAAAATCTAGATCATTTGTAGTTCCCTAATACAGCTAAGAAAACTTATTCAAAAAAAAAAAAATGATTTTCTCTATGAATAATGGTTTCTTGATCAAAAAGAAAAGGTAGCAACAAAACAGTTATGAATTTATGTCAATTCCACTCAAGAGAGTGAGCTTCAAAATATAAGACTTTGAAAAACAATGGTATTCACATTTGCATGATACTCTCAAATTCATAATCTTAGCAAAATCTGTTGTCCCCATCTCCAAGGCACATCCTGTTGGGGAGCTGGCGATCTCCCCTTGCCAGGACAATTAGCAACACAGACACCAATATGGGGAGTAGCCAATGATGTTTATTGCAACTAACCAGCGGCTTATATACCCTACATGCTTCGTCTGTGCCCCTAAAGCATGCATCATAATTTTGAGACAGAGCAGAGGAGGTCCTGCATCAGAGCAGGGGAGGTCCTAACACGTCACATCCCGATGCCCCACAGACGCTTAGTGCAACAAAATCTTATACTCTATAATTACACAGAATCACAGTATCACAGGGGTCGGGAGGGACCTCAAGAGATCACCAAGTGCAACCCTCCTGCTAAAGCACATACCCTACAATATGTCACACAGGGGGGCATCCAGACAGGTCTTGAATATCTCCATAAGAGACTCCACAACCTCTCTGGGCAACCTGTTCCAGGGCTCCATCACCTTTCCTCTGCCTATCTGTATGGAACTTCCTGTTAAAGTTTTAGGCCATTACTCCTTATCCTATTGCTGCACACCAGCGAGAAGAGCCTGGCCTCATCCTTAAGCCTTCCACCTCCCTTTAGTATTTATAAACATTAATCAGAACTCCTTTAAGTCTTCTTTTCACCAGGCTTGTTACAGTCTTACATTTTAAAGCCAAATTTTGACATAAATGAACAGTTTTTGATGGAAAGAATTCCTCAGCTAGGCTTCTATAATTTTTATTTCTCAACAGGTCCTTGGCTGAAGAGAATTTCTATGAGAACAAAAGCAGGCTTTGCACAGTCTTCAAGGTGTTCACATTGTCACTTTGATTGTGGAAACTTCATTGCGTTTCTACATTCCCAATATATCAACAGACCTCTGTGTGTAATATTGTACAAGTTTGTATTTTCATTTACATAGACCCTGAATCTGCATCAAATCCATTTAGACAAAAGTCCTTTGTCTGTGGACAATACTCATGATTTCAAAGTATGGCCATCTGTTCTGAGATTTTAAAACTAAGGCTGTATGGCAATATTTTTTTTTTTCTCACAATAGTAATTCTATACAATGCTTATTGCTTATTGTACATAGCTACTGTGGATAGTGTGGCTGAATTGCATTTTTATTTTGTACGAAAAGGATGGGGTAAGAGGTATTATGCAATCAGTGTAAAAACAAATGCTGTAGATGATGGAAGAGTGAAAGTGTTCCACACCAAGAAACTACTGATCATGTCTGTTTTCAAGATTTCTAGTTCAAACAATTATGATTATTTTTTCCTCTCTTATATACACATACACACAAGCCCTGTTTCTCAGAGGGTTCAAACCCACCCCCTCCTTATTTCTTTTTTTCTGGACAGCTGCATGGTATATTAATAAATATCTAGTATATGGATATCGTGCAGGTCTAACATTGCAGAATTTCCTTCTTCCAGATGGTATTAAAATCATTAGTCTGCTGTATTGAATAACAAAAGAAATTCTGTAAATGATTAATCAGAGAAATTAACACTGGGGTTGATTTCTGAATAAATCATAATTGATACAGAAAATGCTTAAGTTGAGTGAGAAATTGAATTACAACAAGAACTTCTCGTTTCATCCCCAGATTTTTTGTTTCTGGTCAAGATGTCACTTGTCACCATTGTCACTCAAGCTCTCTTAAGCTCTAGTTTACATCTGCACACAGTGTGTACAGCACTAAAGGAAAGAGGGAGCTGTCTCACTCCAGTTTAATGGAGGGAGAGGAGGTTCTTTGATATATGTATACCTGACGTGAGATTAAGAAACAACTGTTCAAATGTTCGTCCAACCAGCTTATTACAAATCCTAATTGGGGAGATGGGGAAGGGGAGGCGGGAGACTATTACGAATTAGAGTGATGGGGAAGGGAAAGCAGATGACAGAAAAGATAGGAACAGAGCAAAAATTACATAAAGCGGGGATAGTCACCACCAGAATCCAGCAGCATCCCGTTGCATGTTGTTCTGATGGTCCAAGGCAAAAGGGGAGAGCAACAGCCGGCCTTAGGCAGCAAGCAGATACAGCACAGAGCAACTCCAGGAGGAAGCGGCAGGTCTCAGGTAGCCAGCCCAGGAAAGTCTGTCAGTGTGTAGACATCATCTCGCGAGCCTTCTGATATCAGAGGGGAAGAGCTTTCTTGGGGGAAAGCAGCAGCAGAGCTGCTTGCCTTAAGCAGCAAGAAGGTAGAGTGCAGAGCAAGCCCAGGAGGGAGAGGCAGGTCATGAGGAATCTGATGTCAGACACCTCTTCTTCTCCTTCAGCATTCAGGCATCATGTCGTGAGAAATTTGATGTAAGACATTTATCCTCATGGCTTTTGTCCCTTTTTTATCCTTCTTCTTCTGCCAATGTGGCATTCCTGGGCACTTGGGTAAGAGTCATGTGCAATACCCCCTGAGATAGCTATCTCCCTTGACAGAAGCCCACACAAAAGACTGTTTCCCAGTCATTAAGCTGCATCTTATGCCTCTCTTGTTGCCCCTGGCTACAGGTCTTCAGACAAAAGATATCAACAACTTTGATACTTACCTGGATTTGTCCATCTGTGTTCCTCAGCAAGTTTTGAGACAATGGTGAAAAAGAATAATCTCTTACAGGAGCTTGCACATGTAATTGTATTTCTTGTTACCATCCCAAGAGTGCTTTAGCTTTATTTTGTAGCAGTGTTTAATGTGCAAGGGCTGCAAGAAGAACACAGCTTATTACTCAAAACAAAAAATGTCCAATTTTCCATCCACAAGCACCTCTTTTTTCATAACCAACCTAAATAAGGATGTAGCAGTAGTAAAAAATAGTACTATAGTAAAAGATTCAGACTTACTGTAAGAAAAAGAATATACTTTCTTTCCACATTTCTTTTGATTGATTGAACAGATAAGACTCTTGGCTCAGCACATGTAGAGAGAAATCATTTGAAACATAGCATGGCTGTTTTCACAAATAATGTAAGTCATAGAGACAAAGGGAGGAAGAACTATTCTCTTTGTATTTGTAAGTGGTATTTTTCAGCAGAAAAGATCTTAGCAAATTATTACTGAAATGAAAGAAGAATTTTTTTCTGACTTGAAAAACTATGTTGGAAAAATAGACACCAATTCACAAGCATATGTTAGTAGATTGCATTTTCATCATATTACTTAGTCAAATCTAATAAAAAAAAGCACTTTAGCATATGGCTGATTTCAGGATGATGCTCAGCTCAGCTAAAATCAACAGAAAATAGTTCATGCATAAGAATATTAGTGAAGCAAGATGGACTTAAACATGCACGTATATGTTCTTACTGAATTCGGAAGAAGACAATTCAACCTCACAGGCAGGCCTCGGTAAGCATGAATCCTCACTGATATTAATGATGTTTTCTATGAGAAGATGACAAAATCGGGGCTCCAATACAAAAATATGCAGTTTTATGCAGCTTTTAGATAAGAGAGAAAAAAAAAAAAGACAGCACAACAGACATAAAAAATGTATGCTTTAAGCAGTTATATATATTTAAATATTGCATATAAATGCAAACAGTGTTGCATCTGCTGGCAGAAACGTAGCTATTAAAGCCATCCACCAATAGGACTTAAGGAAAGTTAGGTGATGAATTGCAAGCAGCTGCATCTTTACTGCACAGTCAGGATTTTATAATAAGCCTGTAGGTAATGTTTCCCTGCATAATTTTCTCTCTGTGCTACAGAAGAAGTTATTTCTTGAGAAATCCTTGAGAATATGTGCTGAAGACTAGGTCTCGTGGGGAATTAAAAGAGATTTAGTCATGTAAAGTATCAATTACATGCCTAATTTAGATCTTCAAAAACTACACCTAGACCTTACAGCACTGAAAAACCAGGCAACACAAAATTTCCAACAGAAGAATGGCCTAAATGTCTTAATATGAAACTGCAGTTTGTGTGATGGTGAGGATGTGCACACGTTAAACATAAATTCTGTAAACAAAAACTCTGACAGACATCAAAGTAGCTTTATCAAAAGGCTTTGGGTGCGCAAATTCTCAGCCTAGGCTGGCTAACAGAGTACTAATTAGGGCATTCTCCTTGGAGGTTTGAGTTCAAATCCTCTCAGATAAAGGATACTAAACAGCATCCTGAGTGTTCTTATTAGCCAGTAAAGGGTCAAAAAGAGCACCCACCAGTGTTTCACAGTGTAGTTCTCTGATCTTCTGCTGGTATTGGAGAAGAGACTTTCACCCAGTCTCTGGGGAATGTTTCAATGGTATGAAGGGAAAAGGAAAGCTGAGTCTTATTCAAGAGTAGAATTTCCAATATGCTTCTGTCATTGACTCACTGTCTTGCTGATTTTTACAGTACTCAAAGCTCTTCAGGGCTGTGTGGCCTGGCAGTAACACAAGGATTCTGTCTGAATGCGCAGAGATAGGATCAGGAAAGTCAAGACGCAAGTGGAACTGAACTTGCTGAGGGATTTGAAAAATAACAAGCAGGGGTTCTGCAGATACACTGGTTAGAAAAATACAGGCAAATGAGAGTACATTCCCTTTGATCAGTGGGAAGTGAGTAACGGAAACTACAGACATGGAGAAGGATGAGGTACTCAATTAATTCTTTTCCTCAGTCTTCGCTGACAGTCAGGATTCCCATGAATCACACATCCTTAAACCTCTAGGCAGAGGTCGGGGGAACAAAATTCCTTCTAGTGTAAGTGCAAGCCTGAGACTACCTCATGAGGATGAACAAGCCAGATGTCATTCATTCCAGGGTTCTGAAGGAACTGCCTGATGTGGTTGCCAAGACATTTTCATCATACTTGAAAAATTGTGGCTGTCAGGTGAAGACCCCGATGACTGAAAATTGAAACATCACTCCCATTTTTAAGAAAGGGAGAAAGGAAGACACAGGGAACTACAGGCTGGTGAGCCTTGTATCTATCCCTGGGAAGATCATAGAGCAGATATTCCTGGAAGCTGTATTAAGGCATATAGGAGATGAAGAACTGACCCAAAACAGCCGGCATTGTTTCATCTAAGGTAAATTGTGCCTGGCCAACGTAGTAGACTTCTACGATGGAGTGACATGTAGTATCCGTGGACAAAGAAAGGGCAATTGATGTAATTTGCCTAGATTTTTGAAAGCCTTTGTCGTGGTCCTACACCACATCATTATCTCTAAATTGGAGAAGCATACATTTGAAGGGTAGACTATTCAGTGCATAAAGAACTGGATGAATGATTGCAGTCAGAGGGTTGTCATCAATGGCTCTATGTGCAGGTGGAGGCCAGTCACTAGTAGTGTCTCCCACTGAGACCCCTGGGACTGGTGCTCTTCCACATCTTTATCAGTGACATAGACAGTGGGCTCAAGTGTACCCTGAGCAGGTTTGCTGATTACAAAAAGCTGAGTGATGCACTTGATACAGCAGAAGGGAGGGATGCCACCTAAAGGGACCTGGACAACTTTAAAAAGTAAGCACACGAGAACCTAATGAGATTCAACAAGGCTAAGTGCAAGGTGAGGCACATGGGTCAAAGCAATCCCAGATATATTTACAGGCTGGGAGAAGAATTCATTGAGAACAGCCCTGTAGAGAAGAACTTGGAGGTTCTTGTTTTGGTGGACTAAAAGTTTCATGTGAGCCAACAGTATGTGCTTGCAGCTTGGAAGACCAAATGTATCCTGGGATGCATCAAAAGAGAAGTGGCCCTACCCTCAGGCAGATCAACACTTCCTCCCAAACTGGTATCATCTGCAAAATAACTGAGAGTATGCTCAATCCCCCCATCTAGATCATCAATAAATGTATTAAACAGGGTGGGCCCAAACACTGAACTGTAGGGAACACCACGTGTGACCAGTCTCCAGCTGGATTTAACTCCATTCACCACCATCCACTGGGCCCAGCCCTCCAGCCAGTTCTTTACTCAGCAAAGAGAGCACATGTCCAGGCCATGGGTTTCCTCAGAATACTGTGGGAGACAGATAAGTATCAAAGAGAAAATAAAAAGGAGATAAAATGAACAAGTGAAACTTTAAGTTATTCAGTTTCCCAGACACAATTTTGGCAGATCTATAAGTGTAGCTCCAAAAGTGACACAAATGTTCTGTGTGCATGCTGTGCAGTGGATGTTGCTTCACAATAAACTCTGCAGTCCTCATCTCTGAATGACTATCTGATTACCAGATCCTGGACACATGACAGGAAGAAATCTGGGAGGACAGCTGTCCCTTTTATGCCCAAATTTGTTTCAGAAGGAGAAATTTATTTGTTCTAGTTGATAAAATTATTTGTTTTTTGTGGAACCAGGATAAACGTACAAATCATACCTATTCCTTCTTCCTATCTTCTTGTTATTCAAATATCAATTTCACATAGATTTGTATATCTCTTTTTAAACATCTATATAGTTTCACAAAAAATGGATAAGAGTTATAGAGGACAGTTTTCTCTCGTAGCTGTAGTCTGAGGTGTTGCTATGCAAGTAGCATCCAAAAGCGATCCATTAGTCTGCTCATTATACCTGAAAACCAACTAAAGATACAATAGGAATATATGGTTAAGAAAGTGTTGCAGGGCATTTCTGCATAATTACAATTGTTTTATATGGTGACAATGTTTACTTGTCTAATAATCGTAAATATGACTTTTTAAAATGCTCACAAATGAATGTTATGTGTTTAAATTGTGACATTCTGGGAGAGAATGCTGCCTTTACTTTTGGACTTAAACTCTTCAACTGAAAACATTAAAGGGATAAGCAAGCACAAAGGAGCTAGACGATAGAAAAAATAATTATCAAGTTAGATGCTAATTAGTCACAGAAACCTGACAGCATTTCTCCTCCTCTTTCTCAAAGTGACACTGAACAGAAGGTCTTTTACTTCATCTATCAGTGCCTCAGACAGGCAATGAGCCCTGCCATGCCACAGTGGAAGGACTGGTTCTGCCTACCCCTGGCACACTCCTTACCTGGACTTTACTGCAGGCCAACAGAGATTCACACACTGTATTCCATTGGCCATGAGGCAAAATGTGCCTGACTCTCTTGCTATGGAGAGTACTTGGTTTGAGAAACACAACAGGTTTTGTCAAGGGAATGTTTATTCAGTTTTGCATTTAATACAAGAAATAGCTCAAACTTCCGCTTTCTCAGAGTTGCTTGTTGGTATGAATAACAACAATCCCGTTTGCATCCTGTTACATCACTGCAGCTTTCCCTGCTGTGAACTTAATTAAATATCATATCTCTGATGTGGCAGGTGCACTACTTGCAACCAGCTTCTTGTTTCAGTGCTGTCCTCCTGCAGATAGCATCACTAGGAATGTACAGTCTTAGCAGCCACTACAAAGGAACATATGGCATACGGTAAAACATGGGTATGGTTGAACTCCTACACAGCCATTCATTGCACTGAATAGCATTTAGATTAATCAAATTACATAAGGGGAAATTCCAGTATCTATTAAGTCAACAAAAGTTAGTTCAGACACAAAACACCAGAAGAAATACATCTCATATTTTCACATTTGGGATAGCTGCATCTTCTAATTTTCCATTTCCATGTCATCTCTTATCCCTGCAGTCAAACTAAGGAAGAGTATTTTGTTGACAAAATGGTTTCAAAGTCTGCACTAATAGCCTGAGCTCATCTCTCCTTCTCTTCCAGGTGGCTGCTTCAGTTTCATGTGGTGCAGTGTGCTGCTGTTGTATTTGCCTAACAGGGCAGCTTCAAATGCCTAATGCATTCAATGTGTTAGTCAATTCTTTCTTTGTTTCACCATACACAAATCTACATGCCAAGGAAATGGAAATTTAAACAAGTCGCAGCAAAATAAATGAAATAAAATACAGTTGCTAAAGTGTATATAGCCTAGCTACTTAATATCTTGCAGTAATGAGAAAATTCAGTGATTCCTAGAGACGATTGATCATAGTACTACATAGTCTTCATGATAAACACTAGACAAAGTGGAAAAGATTGTCATGTCTATTAGTATAGAAAATGCCTCTGAAAGCAAGTATAGCAGAAGATATCCTAAATAAATTGACTGAGCCTTTTAATGGGATAAGTCAAGTCAGATTTGATCCTAAAATTAGGTCATTTAAGATACTTAGGACTTTTGAAACCATTTAGCTTTAAAAACAAACCATCCAGTCTGTTTCTTTCCATTGCTTGTGAACAGATTTGTTATGCTTGGATATGCCAACACAGAAAAAAAGAAAGGATTAAAAGGCAACCAGAAACAAAAGAAAAAGTTCACACTTCACAGTGTTCTCTATGCTGAAGACAAAAGCAAGGTGTCATGAATAAAGAAAGGAATCAGCAGCTGAAACATTTTCTGCATATTACTTTTCATTCTGCACATGCTTTTTATCTGAAAGCTCTGTGGGGTCTAATACTGTTGTTAACAATGCTCTTTTAAATAAGATTTTCAGAGTCACGCTGCTCTTTTCTAAAGTGCATCCACTGGGAAAGTTGAAAAGCAAAAATGGAAGCAAAATTGAATTACTTTGGGGTTCCAATATTTCCAATCTCCAAAGAAAAGAGAGTAGAGAGATGTAACACCTGCTTGACCCCACACAAGACTACTTTCTCCCTTAGTGATCATGGTCATTTACAACTGCCAGTTGGGATCTGACCCTGCTGGGCTTGGAGGAAAGAACAGCTTCATTCAAAGGAATAGGTAAGTGTATACCAAGTCACGTATACCAAGTGTATACGTGATGGATGGTACAAAAATTGTTCAGGTCCACACCTCAAGTCTGTGTCACGTAACACGCATCTCATGTTGTTAACATTATTCAGTGTTTAAATCTTGTTAGGGGTAGAACTGCATACAAAAGTAGGCAGACAATAGGGTAGGCAGAGGTACTTGAGAAGACTATCATCTACAGCTAAATCCCACTCTGGCCGTTTTGTGGAAGTCAGTGAATATTGCTTAATGTTGCAGGAGGGAGAGGAGATGACAAAAACATCTAGATCAGATAGTGAATATGAAAGAAGTCCCTGTTTAGCTAGAAAACACTCCTCACCAGCAATCAAATCCTATGTAGGCAGCACTGTGCCAGCCAGTTGTATCCCTCACTCCAGCTTGTGTCCATCATGGTTCTTGTAGAGATTTTAGTTTTTATTTCTCCTAATATATCCAAACTCCCACATTTCCATTGCAATGCTATAGCAGAGACAAGGACTAATGAAAGGCTTCATGGCAAATTAAATGTATAACTGACATTTATTATTGTTATCATATTTCCTTGTGGCAGTCAACAGTCACAGCCTGGGGCCCATGCTGCTCTAATTTGAATAGGCAAAAAGGAAGAGTTGGCCAGGGACCTTCTGTTGAACATACAGTTTTGATTCAGACTATTCAATGGTTGAATGTTATTTAGAGGCAGGAGACTTAGGCTCAAATCAGAAAGCGTTGCACCAGCTCAAGCAAAGTTAAAACCAGACAGTACTTACTGCTGATATTCCTCATGGGACATGAATGTCACACCACAAGATAGTAGAGCAGAAAAATGCACATTTAAGATTCTTCAGTTAAAAGACAATCTCCTTTCATGAAATAGAATATATAATATATATAGAATATATAGACCTGATATGATTTATTTTATCTGTAGAACTCCTAATACAGAATTTTAGACCCCTTGACTCAGTAAATCATATATATGAATTGAAACTCTTTCGAAGTTATCCTGCATTATGTTTACATTCATTACGTGTATTTATGCTTTGCTCTTCAGAATCTATAACCTCACTTTTATTGAGATAACAGGAAAATAGAGGTCCAATCTTATGTTTCATGGCACTCATTTGTAATGTACAAAAATATCTGTGCCAGAAGAGATCTATTGTTATGATTTCAACAAGAGAGAAAATATTAGAATGGGGAAGTCATATATAACTTTCCTAAAACCTCAAAGTTTGCATCACAATTTTTAACTGACACTTCATTTCCCTAAATACTATGGTAACTATATCAGGCTTTATTACTAATATCGTGATATGGAGATGGCTTATGGGATGCAACAAGGGCAACCATGGACCACTGTGCGTGCGTATGTGTACTGTTGTGTCATATTGTGTTCTGCACATGTTGTGGAGGGAGTGTTATCTGAATTATGGAGAGCTTCCTCTTCGCTGAACTGTGCTATATGCATCACAATACAGGGTGACATAGCACAACAGATAGGGCAATTAATTAACGCTTTTGCAGCAAAAGAAGCCAGGCTGCTCCTACAAGCTTCAGCATGCTTTGTGAACATTCAGCAGGAGCATGCATTCATGCCTGGATGGTTTGCTTGTGCTGAAGGCCATCCTATTGTTTTCATCTCCATTATATTTGTTGTGCGTGCCCTTCTGATTACAGACCTTACAGAGACTGTTCCTTATAGTAAATCACAAATACAGAATATGGCTTTCTAAGCCCTGATTCAGTAATGAAAATGTTACTCTTGCTGATCTTCATACTGAAACCATCAGACCTATTTTCATGATGGAAGGTTACAGTAAAAGATTGTGGCAACTGGATCCTTCTAATACCTGACCTTTTAGAATGCACTCAGAGTACAGCAAGATCACTGTTGAAACAAAATCAGCAAAGGAATATTTCTGTGTAGAAAGGAGTAAAAGAAAACACTGAAAGAGATAAACATACAGAATGGAAGACAGAAGTGTGTCCTAAGGCATAATTAGAACTATACAAAGGCGGGAAACAGTGCCTTGAACTTGTGCCCTTGCTAATCAAGTGCATTCTAAGGGATATGATTGGCTGATGGAATCAAAACAGTAGATGATAATCACTGAGATTTGTTGTTTTAGTGTCAAAACACTGTAAAGAGATTTCAAATGGTGGTGTGCTACACAGTTTCCTTTTGTAAAGATTTACTTTGTTAATATCTTGTAAGAGTTTGTAACACATTTCAGCTTTGAGTCAGAACACTGGGAGGTAAGCCAGGCTAGTCAAAACTCGTGTGGTCACTTCCAGCAGATATCTTAGCAATGTAGATGCTGCTAGGAAGTGTATGAAGAATGAAACAAGATTAGAATGTAAGCTGTTGAACAGGAAAACAGACTATTCCATGCATATACTACAGAAAAAGATATTTTCAACAGATATTGCTATGACTGGTAACTGCAGCGCTAACCAGACAGCTCTCCTCCCAAAATTGAATTCAGTGTTCCCTGTCAAAGATCTCAAGCACATCACTTACTTTGTCTCTCCCTATTCCTTGGCAGTTTCCAAAACTTGGGGTTTATTCTTTTATTCATTACTTAGACTATCTGGAAATCCTTTCTTTCAGTGCTTGCCCCACTCTGCCTTCCTCCCACCTCTGCACATCCACAGATAACTCAACACTGGGTTCCTTTTTTCTGAGCTGGTTCCAGCAGTGGTTACTTCTTATGGAAAACTTAAGGCCTTGTACCTCTTCAGATTCTTACCTACCCTGTCCACTCTGGCAGTACACATGCCAGCAGACCCCAAATACTGAGGAAGAGCAACTGCATGAGTCTGGTCCTTCTGCTCCTGACAGCCTGTGGCAGGCAGCATCTGACTCAGTACAGATTTTCTGATGTTCCCTTGCAGGACATAACTGAAGGTATATGTACTATGGGGTGTACTTTCAAACATTTTGAAAGGCACACACCAACAAATATTTCAAGAGAAAGTTTGAATGTTTTTTGAAGAGGCTGAAAAAAGAAGTTTTGGTGAGAAAAAGCCACTGTCACTATCAAATGGATGAGAACAGTGGCACTGTTTAAAGAGGCTGAATTTCATTTTTTGTAGTGGAGAGCAGTTCTTTTATATTTGTCCTCTTTTTTTTAAGAAATAAAAAAAAAAAATAGTTTTGCTACACTCTCCATCATGCACTGTCATTGGGATTGCATTAGGAACTCAGTACAGTGCAGATTATTATCACCCTTACTATAGGATTAACTGCTGCAGCTGGCAAAGCAGCTGCCACTCTGGCCCATAAGAAAGGTATACATGAACCACCGAGAATAGCTATGAGGACACAGATGCGGTTAAATGTAACTATAGTTATTCCTCACCTCCAAAATAGCGTGGTAGTTCTTCCAGGGACACTCAGTAAAGGAATGCAAGCAAGCTCCGTGATGGGAAAGATGCTCTCCTTCCCCAGAGGAGACTTTTCCTTTGGTGACTTTGCTACTTACCTCCCAGCTGTGAGCAAGGCTGCTGTAGATCTGCCAAGGGAGAAGGACCAACTCTGTAGGCAGCTCTTTCTCAGTTATTTGACAGGTTGCCAAAATTTCCCTAAGGAATCCAAGCAAAATAAGTTGAAATGAAGTGCTATAAATGTATAATGGCATAGAGTTTTATCAGGTAAAAACAGAGCATTTTGTATAGCCAAGAGGCTTTCTCCCACCCAGATTTCAAAGGTCTCCTGTGAACAAAAGCAGTAGCGAGCTGTTTGAAGAAAGGTTATATGCATTTAAAGTGTAAGCTTAGGCAACTTCACCGTAGGAGTCACTCCTGGCTCCCACTAAGTTTCTAAATATATTATTCTTTGTATGCGAATTTTACATATGCTTTTGTTAAAAGAAAGGTCATACTGTGAGTTTGTTGGATTTTTACATTTTTGTAGTGGATTCCAGAGATGTAAATTTTTTTCAAAGTACTACCAGTTATCACAGTTGTGGTTTTGTTTTTTTTTTTTTTATTTTTTTTTTGCCTGAAGGATCAGCATCCATGGCTGTTTCCAGCTGATAGCTACAGATCAGTGCTGTCTGAACATCATTTGATCTACTGAGATGCTACTAAGTGAACACAGTTGATGGTTTTGTGGAGTTCTAGTTGTCTGCTCTGGTTGAAAGCTAGTTGTCTGCTTCACTGGAGATATAAGCTGAAACAGCTGATCGAGAATGAGATCCCATTTGAATAGTTAAACGCTGTCTTCATCTGAGCATTAACTAATTTGCATGGCAAAATTCCAATTTGCTATCTATCACTTAAGTGACAGCTTGTGAAATAGTAGTTCAGCATTCTTCACTTGTGGTGTTAGATTCCTATTCAAGGCAGGAGAGGAAACATATGTGAAGTGTGTGTATTGGGGGCAGGCATTGTAAAAACACACACGGAATACATACTTAACACCAAAAGTGTTAAATATAAAATATCAACTAGAAACATAGAAATTACTCCCATTCCATTTAAACAAAACAACAACAACAAAAAAAACACAACTGTTTGAACTCTACCAAGAAACAATAAACAGTATTTTAAAATCTTCCCTTAAACCATAGGACCAGAGGCACTTAGAGAATCTGAATTCATTTCCTTGAGCGTAATGGCTGCAACCCACTGAGTTTAGAAACTAATTTAGAAACTACTAATGCACCACCAGAAAATACAGAAACATCCATTTTGGTGGAATGCAAAAGGAGTCATGCTTGTTGCTTGGTTTAGGCACCCTGCTGGAAAATAAATAAATAAATAAATAGTCCTGGGTATAAACTAGATTCAGAGGTAATTCAAAAATCAGAGGCTATGTGTTGGCCTGTCAGAGTTACTCAGGTGTGTAAGACCCAGGAACGTGATGAGATCTCGTATCTGAGAACATTATCAGTTTGGGGAGTATCTGTATCTATTACAAAGCCAGCATGCTCCAAGTCTGTACACTGACAGCTTAAAATAGGAGCAATTTCAGGAAGCAGGAGTGACTGTGACCGAGGCACTGTTGCATTCAGACTGCTAATGCGAAGCTGCTGGACAATCCTCTGAGGTCTGCTCACAGCCCCAATGTTAACACAGCCTCGGTGCTGCCAAAAGAAACTTAGAAGGGAAAAAAAAAAAAAAAAAGACGTATTTTGACTTCAGGGAGGTTTTAAATTTTTACTTTTTGCTGTGGGGAAAATCTAAATATATTGCTACTGTGTTCCATTTCAAGGTTAAACAGTACAGGAGAAAACATGCAAGGTGGCAAAAAAGAAATGACAGCTCTGGGGACGCTGGCACAGGGCCCACTGTATCCACCTTCTGAGCTCCCTCCTGCATCATCCTTGGGTCCTGTCTGGAGGGAGGCAGCTGTTTCCCTCTGAACAGGGACATAACTTCAGCACCTTCCCAAATTCTTATGCTCCCTCCTCTTCTTATGCTCTTATACAGCCCCACAGCTTCCATGACAAGCAGTGGTTTCATGCTGTGAAAATGTTCATCTGTGTGTCCAGTTGGCTCCCCCAGGCCCTGAATTGAACTCCAGAGAGAGCTAGGACCAGCTTTTCACGTTCTCAAATATGCTTTTTTTTTTTTTTTTTTTTTTGTAAGCTGTAAATTACAGGATGGGTAGATGTGTGTAATTGATGCCTTATATCAGGTGGCTATAAGAACCATTAGCATACATTTTCTGGTGAGGCACAGTTGTTTGTTCTGCCATATTGGAACACTCTAGATACTCACTGTACAATAGCTTAGCACATGCTAGCAATCTGCAGCTTGAGTTTTCCTTTAAAAAGTGGGATAAAAAGTCCTTTAGCCATTTTCCTGAATAATTAATCACACAATTTTATAAAGCTCTCTCCTGAACAACAAAAAAATAACTAACCTGAAATATGGATGCAAGTCACAATCCAAGTTATGCTTAACAAAACAATATAGAATAAGCAACTTATTTACATTTCAGATGTGAAATGCTGAATTTGGAGTTGTATTTATTTTGATGTGGATATCCCTTCCCCATTCACACAGATAGCTTCTTATGCTTATGAAGAAAACAAGTTTCTTGAGCTTATTTTCCCATTACTACTGTGATAGGAGAATCCTGCTATGTGTATGTGTGCTGGAATTTGTGTGCTTCCAGTATGACATATTTAAAAAAAAAAAAAAAAAAACACGTGAGAAAAATCACTTTTTATAATCTATGGTCACATTTCAATCTTTTCATGTTTGTGAGGTACATTTGGAGAGGAAATTAAAAAAAAAAAAAACATACACAGATGAGGGAAAAAAATGAGTTTAGATGTCAAGATACAACCCTCAAAGAGCAAACAGAAAAAAACATACAATCTCTGTGTTTGCCTCTGTGAATTTAACCATTACTTATGATTAAACAAGTAATCACTAAAATACACAAAAACTGTACCCTGTTGAGATGTTCTTAATGGATTGGGAAGACATTTGTGTTCTGTAGGCTGTTTGCTTACAAAAAGAAACTGCTAGCTCTTGGGGCTTTTCCCAGAGGATACAGGCATTTTGCCAGTGTTTCATTTTCAAGTGCCATTGTTCACCTAGGGCTTTAGCAAAAAAGCTTTTGCTTATTTATTACTAATCCTACCTTAAGTAATGATCATTTTTAATCCTTTTACATTTTAAAACAAGTTTATCAGACAATGACACCAAGCACAATGTCGCTCAAAGATCTTGCACTTATTTTTTCATTTCGCAGATAATTCTATAATTCACACATTTGTGGAATTGCTTTATTGGTTCACAAAACCTGCTTCTATGATTATCAACAAAATATAAATCCTATTCTGATTTTGTGGACTCCTTTCAACATGTTTTCATTAGTTATAGTCTTGATAATGCAGCAACTGAGAGGAACAGTGTTTACTGCTTACTTTATCCATCTGACTGTGAATCTTTGTGAATTGCTGCTGTATTTGTATATTATTCAGACTTGTTATAAATTTTTAGTAATACAACTTATTTACTAACCTAAAAGGATGTCACATTTTCATTTATCTTTATGAGTATGCACAAATTCACCATATAGCCTTGACAGAAATTTGTGTGAAAGATTCAGGATAATCCTTGTCCTCAACACTGAACAGTGCAATTAATTTGGTGTAATTGTCTGTACTTGGTCATGATAACCTCAAAGACAAATAAGCATGGATGCTAGATGTCATCATTTTGATGATCAGTGTTCAATCATTGGTAAGAGATGTTATATCTATGTGATGGCTACTTCTGTAACATTGCTAGCTTTGCATACAAGACTACTAGTCTGCAGTCTGCACTATGAAATAACTTGTCATTTCACTAGTTCAGTGCTTATAGTAAACACTTGACAATCAGTTTGCAATATATACATACAAAGAGTTGTTTGAGCTTTTCAGAAGTGCTAGAATGAAAGATTCTGGCGTAAAACCTAGTATCAGCAACAAACTTGTCTATCTGTCAACTTCAGCTAGTGCAGCTATCTAAACAAAACAGACAAAACAAGCCTTTCTACATATTTACATATAATCTTCCTGTATATTCAGATGTAGTATCTTAGGAGATTATTTCAGTACTTCAAGAAAATTGAGACTTCCTTGTGAAGTATCTGTACTCTCAGCTAGTGGTGCCAGAGGACAAGGGAGCTCCAGATATTGTCAGTCCAATTTTGTTGTTCCAGAAACCATAATTTCATGCAAAGAAAGGAAAATGAGAATGTGGCTACTTCTATACAGAGATTTTTTTTTTTTTAATGTTGTTAATCTCTGCAAGCAGGTACAGCATTCAAGCATTGAAGATGAGTAGGAAAAAGAAAAAAATTCCAGAAATTTCAGTAAGCTCACAAAAACACAGAAATCAGAAAGGAGAAACACTGGAAGAGGAGAGGGAAGGGAAGGAATATTTGGTCGTGGAGAACAAAGAGAGCCAACAGTTTCCTTGTGTCCAATCCCAGTCTCTCGAGGCCCCACCAGCCAGTACCTTCCTCACATTCTCACTTTACAGATTTACTAAACTGGCCTCTGTAAGCAGTGTTACATGAAAAGGAGAATCTGCTTCAAACTATTTCCGTCATAGCCAGCCTTACAGATAGAGGCGAAAGACACTGAGAAGCTAACTGAGAAAAGCTGCTTCTTTCTAGGCAAACCACAGCAACTCTTCATCTTCTCAACGTGGTGTAGGAAAACCCAAATCATTCCTCTGGCATTTGCTGTCACGGTGTTATGAGGGACACAGCAAAGCTCAGACTGACTTCCCCTCTGCTCAGATAAGCCCCAAGCAGTCAGTGTATAGGAGCACAGCTAAATCTCTGGAGGTTTCCCCATTTCTGTTCCCTGCATGGACCTGCTTGTGAGCGTGGTGATCTCAGGGACCCAAGTGTTGCATGATCCCCAACCAAAATAAAGGCTGTGAACCTAAAATGAGGGTGATCTATCTGCCTTCTGATTCTCAATTAAAGAAAGAAAAAACAACAAAGCAAAACAAAAATCTTGCCAGGAGACAAGAACATCAGTTTTGACTGCAGTTAAAATCACAGGGATCAAAATATGATTCTATTCTGTTCTGCTTCACAGTTAAACCAGTAGACTAAACCATACTTGCAGGGAGTATTATCTCTGTAAAAATTCACATTCTTTTCAATTATATTTAATTTCCACTTCATCTTTCCCTAATATTTATTCCACAAACAAGCCATTGTGTAATTAATGATTCAGAGCTCCCCAAATCCATATGTTTTATGGATTTTATGTCAAACTGGACTCATAGTACTTTAATAAGGAAAAAGAACAATATTTTACTGTACTCACAGTACCCAGCCAATAGGCCTGTAAGCAGCTTTAAATCTATCCGTAGCAGCAACATGGAGATTGCAATAAGAAATAGGTATTACCAGCTTCCTCTGCTCCTCATTGTGCAAAAGGATTGATGTTATCCTTCAGTACTTTCTTAAAGAGCCAGTATATTTGTAGAAAATTCCCTTCTGATGGCAATAATCATACAAACAGGTGTAGAAGATCCTTTCACATTTAGTAACGAGTAGGAATCAGGTACACTTAAGCAGTCAAGTAAATTTGATTCTACTCATTTTTCTGGAGACATCTACTTTGCCATATCTATGCTCAGAAATTTTGCTATTTACGCATTGGAATGACATATTTAAAGTAGTGAATTTCATATTAGCAATGCAGATGGAGGAAAGAATGATCTTGGAAAATTATACAGTGGAAAGACTGGTGTTGTGGGGTAGCATGAGAATTGGAAATCCTAAACGAAGCAGAGGAAAAGAATATAAGAGAGAAGACAGAATGGGAACCGCAGAAAGACTTGTTTGAAAAAGGAAGGTGGAGTAAAGAATCTGAGGAAAAGCCGCTATACAAAGTCAAAGAGTAGTAGCTAATAGAAACATTAAAATGTTTAGATAGCATTTCATTGATAGTAATTAATAAGAAACGTGTTATTGTTTTCAAAGTTGGTGCCATGTATTTTAATGGAATAACTTACTGGCCCTTCCACTCCTCTATTTATGCCAATCTCTTGCTGGCAGATTAAGATATTGGAATGTCTGCTTGCACAGTTTATTTTAAGCTCTATCATACAAACACATATGCACAGAAAAGTGCTTTGATGACTGTTTATAAGATAAGGAATTTGGAAAAAGGAGTGGATAAAACAGCGGTGGAGGAGCAGAGAGATAGAGGAGACTCAGAACATAGAAGAGACATATTCAAGGGGCATCAATCTTGATATTAGAAGCTCATTAATTCTCAGCCTATTTTCATAGTCTCTGTGGAGATTTACCATATGTGTCAGCTACACAGCCTTGGAGCTCAATTAGAAATGTTTTCCAACTACTAGTCTAAACTACCACTGGAAAGCCTTATCATTTTCAACAAAGTTTGATGAGCAGGATAGCCTTTAACAGCAATGCTTTGTGTACTAAAAACTGCAACTGGCCTTTTATGTTTCTCATAGCACTGCTGACAGATGAGTCTGATTATCATCCTAGATCCACCTTACTGACATGCATTTGGACAACAAAGACAGTGACTGAAGTGGAAAAAAAAAATTCTGGGAAAAGTAATCAAAGACAAATTTAAAACTTCAATAGATTTCCCTGGAAATTTGCCCACAAAGCATATTGTTTACATATCCATCTCCATCCAGAAGTTTGAAAGCATATCCCAGGATGCCTGCTGTTAATGTTACAGCCTTACTCTAGCCAGATTTCTTGCAAAGCTTCTGGATAATCTAGGCCAAGACTAATTTGTCAATGCCAGGTTGTATGATGATTTATGACTGTAGCTGAATGACTCCCCCTAACTAGTTGTTTTGAACTGAAGCCATTCTAAATTTCTAGCTGGCAAAGTGGATGCAAGCTTAGAGATTCTGAAGTTGTTTATTGAGTTTCCAGATGTAATCCACATCAATAACTTCTGCAGTTGAAGGAAAAATTTGGAAGAGAAAACATTAAACCTTTTAAATCCACATCACACATCAGTAAGCATAGTATGTCATGGAGAGAGTTAAGCTTGTATAGGAAATGTGAGAAATCTGAGTTTGAATTTTATTTCGTCAGATTTTTTCATGTCATGCAAGCATGAAACATCTAGTCATACACCCAAGATAAGCCTGTAAAAACAGCAACAGTTGTCTTAACATGTACATATGTGTAATCGATGGATATCAAGATGTTACAATCACAAAATAAACAAGAGAGTTAGGCAAAGTAGACTATGATAACAAGAGAGAATAAACGGAAGGCTTACCCTTATGCTGGGCTCACCACAAAACACCAGAAGAAGGGATCTCCAGATGAGATCCTTCCCCACTGGTAGCCAGCTCTTAAACAGGTCTAGAAGGGGTGCAGCCTGGCTCCACCCCTTCCGGCAGCACAGGTGAATTGCCTTCACCTGTGCTCCTGTGGCTGACTCATGGCTCACCTCAGGTGATCAATCAGAGGTTCAGGCCGTGACTCAAAAGTTCCCATACACTGAGGATTAGAAAATCACAAATAGTGAATCATAGAATCACTTAGTTTGGAAGAAAGACTGATAAAATCAAATCCAACCTAACACGACCAAATCCACCACTAAACTACACTTCCACACATCTCTTAAATAACTCTGGTGACTCTACTGAGCAGCCTATTCCAGTGCCTAACTACCCTTTCCAGAAAGAAATTAATGCTAGTATCCAACCTAAATATCTCCTGGCATAACTTGATGCTGTTTTCTCATGTCATCCATGAAAATAGTACTAAAATAAAGATGAATTACAAATGTCAGAGGGCAGACTGTAGGACTAGAAATTTAAGAGTAGTTATGTGAAAAATGAATGACATAAATAAAGAAAGTCCAAGCAACTTGGATGAGCAACATGGTATAGATATTGTATTCATTTCTTCTTTGGACTGTTGGAGTAAGATAGTACTCCATGTGTAAGAAAGGATAAGGATCAAACCCCGTCTGGTAGTGAATTAATGCCTCTATCAAAAAGATTCTCTTAAGGAAATGTTCATTTGTTTTGTTTTGAAAAAGAAACTTCTTCCTGGAAAGCTATGAGTACTGAAAATAAAAGTTCAAAATGAAAAAAGGAAAGACATTTTCTTTTATAAGCATTGTCTAAAAAGAATGTTTCCATTGAATTCACTCTGGCTTCTGCTCAACACAGCCATCCGGGAGCACTTTATCAGCATGATTATGTAGATGATGAACCACACCTCAATTATGATGAACCTGTCTATTGCAGGGGAAGGGACAAAGGGAAAAAAAAGAAGAGGAACAAAGAAAAACAACAAAAAAAAACCCCAAATATGTTATTAGTGCTGCTTCAGTATCAGAGGATCCACTAGCAGGTCAAAGCTGTGATAATTTCATTTCAGAGTAATAAAATCAATACTGAAAAATGGTAAAACAACAGCTACCATGGCTGTTTCAGATGTTATGATACCATTATAGCACAGTAGCCTTATTATTTATTGTACTTCTTCCTAATATGCCTGACCATCTGTGGCAATTGTTTCTGAATCTGCACAGTCAAAACCTTAAATTAAATCTAACAAATACAAAGTGTTTTGAGCTAACTTGTCCTCCCTTCACACTTGTTCATTATGGAGTGACCTACTCTTTTCACATCCTGCACAAGTCACATCACTGTAGATTGTGTTTACTGAAAGCTGATTGTTACAAATGTTGACATTCGACAGGTTTATATACCAGGGAATTAAAATAAGAAGAATATGACAAATACATTGTAAATAACATGAGAGACCCTTACTATACCTGTATGTTGTATGAACACAGTGGAAAATTAATTTGCTCAGCTTTCAGAGGCTTTTTCTGGTGCTCAGTTTCCATTGTATGAGTGTTATTAGAAGTGCAAGCACATAGCTGCAGTTATAATGTCAAAGTCATTCATATTATAACAAGGTTTCAGATGCTCCATAATGAAGACTTCATCAGAGAGTGAAAATTATTGGCTCCCTACTTGATGACTTTTACAAAAATCTTAAGAGTAGATAGTTTGCCAGCTGGATTAATCTGCCTATGCACAGCCATTTATGAAGCTCTGAAATTTTACCACTGGCAACAATGCAATTGCTGAAAAAACTCCAAGAATACTGAGTTCGATGACAAACAATGGTCTGCTAAATAGAGACATGCTGTCCTGACAGCTCTGCTTCAGCTGTATGGCATGATATGTGCCAGCAAAAGCAAAGAAGACACTCTGTAGCATCATAAAACTGCTTCCAAAAATGAGCACCCTGCAGCTATTAGAAACTGCGTGAGAATCACCAAATGTCAGCCTCATGCTCAATAACACTCAATTTAATAAATGGATTTAAGACAGCGAAGAACACAAGACGCTTCAGAACACCCTTAAGACTATGATGATAATATTGAGTTTTTGAGAGAGAAAAGCAATGTTCACCATAAAAAAAGGGGGAGCGCTTTGTTTCATTTTAGTTCCTTGGGACCAATTAAAAGCATTCTGTCATTATTATTGTCAGCAGTAGGAACAGTGTACGAACTATAATCAATTTACTGATACATCCTAATATTGATGGTCAGAGGCCTGCTCTGAAAACAGCCCCACATTATCTGGTACTTAACATTGGTTATTAATGTTATTTTTTGTTGAGGGTGGGTTTTTTCTTTGTTTTTTTAAAATAAAATTTCATTTTTTTCTGAGACAGCTACTTACATTTATCCAAATCTAAAGGAAAAAAAGGCAGTGGTAAAAAGTATTTCTGTATATCAGCTGATCCGCAGTATGCTACAGAACTGGCTGGAAAAATAGCAACTTCAAGTGCTTACTGAAGGATGCTGAATTTGCCTGGCTTTTGTTAGCACTTTTTTTTTTTTTTTTTTTGAAACCGTGCTGCTGTTGCTAGAAAATCAAGTAGGAATAAACCTTGTCCCACAAATTCCATTTATTTGTCCAACTATAAGTTCCTGATTAAAGCAATTCAGTTTTAAGGAGAAGTTTCATCACCTTGGTGGCTGGGGGATATTACCAAATGTTATAGTTATAGGATGAAATTAGTTAATGAAAAGCTAGCTGGACAAGTACTGAAATGTTTTACTCTCAGCTAAAGTATAAAGCTTGCTACTTAGCAGAACTCAGAGGTCTGGTGCTTTTACCATTAATTTCTAGCTTCTAATTAGCATCTATGAAAGTCATGGCTCCTAAATCCCCCAGTGAAATCAGAAGTGCAATACATTGGCAACAAAAAGCTGAAACTATTGTCTACTTACACTAATGGTCCTGTACAAGACCAAAAAGAATACAGAAATATGGAAAGAGAGTTCAGGTGGTTTTTTCAGTATTCTTAGTGCTTGTGAAAACACTTTGAATTTGAGTAACTGAGCATCCTGATTTAGGGCCTGGTTTAGTGACTGATAACCCTGCCCACTGTAAGGGGTTGGAACTAGATGATCTTTGATGTCCCATCCAACCCAAGTCATTCCATGATTCTAACTCTCCAGAGTCCCAAAAGCCCATATGAATGATGACAGGCAAAATTTCAAAGCTTTCTGTTTGGACACAGGTTTTATATACGCTAATATTCATGTAAAAAAAAAAATAATATATATATATATATATATATATATATATATATATATATATATACACATAAAATCAGAATAGGTTTAAATGTCCCAGGGCTGTACAGTACACAAAACAGAAATCTGGTCTTTGGAAGTGCTAAGATCTGCTAATGCACTACAGAGATTACCCCAGCAGATCTAATACTTTATTTTTATTAAAGAAAAGGATAAAGTTTTATCACTGATTTCACCAGACCCAAAACTTACTTTCAGGCTGTCACTATTTAGAGTTACTTATTTGTTCACAAGTTCTAAGGCACATTCCTTTGCTACTACTAAAACGTGCACATTGAGCCAAAGACCCACCCATAGCACAACGGACACAGACTACTACTCTTGGCCTTAGTCCTGCAAGTACGACCATCCACCCTGAGTTTCTCAGGCTCAGTGTGCAGGGTTAAAACACTGAAATCTAGATTCAGCAATGGCTCTCACTTCCTTAGAAATGCTCTAGAGGCACCCAGTGACCTATTTTAAACCTCAAATTCTATACAGATCAAACATAAAAATGAACTTGTAGAAATATGTAAGTCTGATGCTTCTGAGACAGCTTCCTTGGCAGAGAAAGACAAAAATAGAAAAGCTTCATCGTATGCCTAACAACAAGACAGAAAATATGCAGATAAGCTCACTGCCTGTTGGGGAAAAAGAGAATAAGGAAGATGGGGTTGGGTAGGCTGCAGCTAGCTTTAAGCTTGTGCCATGAGTGCAAATGGAAAGTATTTGTGTATCAGAATCTGTAATTCTGTGGACTTGGGGACTAGAGAAGGAAAAAGAAGGGAGATATTCATTTTAAATAAAAACTAGATCAAGTGACTGTCATTTTTAGATGAGAAGGGACAAAGAAAGGCCTACAACAGCTCAGGAGAAGAAAGCATTTCAAGCAGTTGGTGATTAATTGTACTCTGCTATGACACATCTCTTTCTATTAAACCCTAGATTGCCAAATCTGTTTCCTAATTGTTTTTGTGCTTCTCAGACTTTCTTTTGTCTTGCATAGATGTAGGCAATTTCTATGCCATCAATATCTCATTAAGGGGTCTGGGATGTGAAATGCCTTGTTTTGGTTTTAATTTTATTTTCCAGGCTTTTTGCTGCATTTTATGAAATAGCATTTTTTGTTTGCTTCCTGTGGTCCATTTGTTCTCTGGCACTGCCTTTCCGCAGGTTACAGCTTTATTTGTTTCTTTGCCTGTTGGCTCTCGGGGTGTATGCAAATTATTATTACATGTTTCGCCATTGCTACCTATTGCTCTTCATTTCCCTAATGGCAGCCTCATCTGAATGTTAGTGCCTGCTCAGGTTCTACATATGTAGATAGCAACTTCAACTCATCTGTGAGCTTTTATTTTTATTCCCTCCCCCCCCTTCTCCTACTGCAGTTCACCTTAGAGTTGTATTCATGAGGAAAGGAATATAGCTGCATGCTTTCTGCCTAGGGCAAAATCCTGCTACCACTTGTGCTAGTAGCAGCTCAGAGGAAAAAGGAAGGGCATTCACACAAATAGCTAATCAAAGGGTTTTTAATGATACTCATTAGGAAAGAAATTCATTAACAAGCCAGCACAAGAACATTCCCTGAAGCAAGAGTGATGCTATTGGTCACATCGAAGTCCCCACCTGACTAACACCTTTATTGCTGTTAATAGTAAGGCCAAGTCAGCAGCAAAATCAGTTGCATTCAGTTCCTGATTAAGAAAAATAAATAAATAATGACACCAGCAAAATGCAGCCACTGAAGCTGGATACGGGCCTTTCATAGAGTTCGGTTGTTTAGCACTTACCATGCCTTCGAATTCATACAATTTTACATTTCCCACCCTTCATTGTCCCTCTCTTCTCACGTTTCTTTTGATACCTCTGGCTACACTCTGACACCCATGGCAGTGGTGCACACGTGCTCCCCATTAGCCCAGCCCAACGGCACCACAACCTCGGGTGGGTCTGGTGAGCCTTCTCCCAGTAGAAGTCCTTAGAAGGACACCTCAAGGGAAGGCATAGCAGGAGCTGTGTTGAACTGTAGGCAGATGCACAAGGCACTGATCCAGGCACACTGTGGCATGCACCTACTGCTTAGCACAGATACAGCCTCTCAGCAGAGCTGTTTCCAACCTGAATCGCTTCTTTGTGCTCACGCCATTACTTACCTACTAAAGAAATCCTGTACTTTTCTGCCAATTCACTCCTAGAGATTAGCATTAGTATCTTGGGATGCTCATTTGCTCTGTAAAAATTAGGCTTTTAAATAGAGTGAACCAGAAATCTTACTTTTATTGCAGCACCTTGATAGAGCAGATCTAAGTTACTAGAAAAAAAAAAAGGAGCGAGCCTCCTCCCGGTTGTTATACTCATGTAATTGCTACAGCCTGATACATGAAACTGAGCCTCACACTCATGCTTAGAGCAAGATCTTCATTTTGCAAGGACAGAGCAAGTTCTATTCTACATTTTTCTGCCAAAGGAGGTCAATTAAGTTTAATTGGCTCTAATTAGCACTTGCTCAAGCTGTTATATTTTTTACCTGCATCCGAGTGGCTCTCCAAGTGCTGCACAATGGATTCCTGCTTTTGAACGCAAACAAGAATTACTAATGGCATCCTTGAAGGCAAAAGGTGCAGTGATCAGCACAAATGGGGAGCAAATATCAGCACAAATAGCTGCAGGCCTTTTTAGAAAAAAAATCCCAAACATTTAATTCCCCATCTGACTTTGACCAATTGAAGTGAATGCAACTGTGGACCTTGCTGTTGATAGTTGTAACACAGAAATTACACAAATGTAAGTATTCTCTAATGTCATAACTTATTCAATGCTAGAGAATGGGGGAGGGAGAGTTTAGCAGCTTGTGAGAAAGAAAGTCTGATGGTAGCTAAGAAAAGATACCCAAGAAAATGAAATAGAATCAAAGCAAAACCAAACACATACATCTCAAATGCTTTGTTTTCTATGATTTTTTTGAGGATTGTTTTAAAAGGTTCATGTTGAAGTGACAAGGTTTGTTGTTGTTGTTTTTCATTCTGCTGCATAGATTGCAACAACAACCTCAGTGGCCTAAATGTCAGCATATGCAATTTCAGTCCTTGGATCATGTGGTGAGAGGCAGGCATTGAATTGAGGATGGTCTGTAATAGACTGAATGAGGAGTCACAAACTAGAAAAGACACTGCTATACTGTGGCATGCTATAGACAACTAGAGCTGAGGTTTTCCTGGATGTAGCTGCACAGTCAAATAGAGGCAGAGAGTAAGATAGTTCTCACACCAGTGCCAGAGCTCAGAGGTAGCTCTCCCCATGCACCCAGTAACTGTCCACATTCATAGCACACAGGCACAGCCCTACATCTCTGGGTCCCACCAGGTATCTTTAAGCTATAGCTATTATTTTGGGTTTGGAAGCAGTTGGCATAGTGAGAGGCTCATCTAACAAAAGCTGGGACACAAAATAGAGCAAAGTGGTTGGATGCCACTCTTCTGTGCAATGTGTGCAGAGCCTTGATGGCCAAAAACTGCTTGCTAGCCAACATTTTTTTCTTTCTATCTCCCCCCGCTAAATTTCCTAAAGATCATCAGTCATAAAAACAAGCTAATAATAATTTAAAAAAAGTGCATAAATTGTAGAAAAAGAGTTGCCTGTATTTTAAAAAGTTCCTACCAGAATCTCCCCCAACCTGAGCATCTTTTCTCTGTCAACTGTGAGGACTCTTTCCCAACCTTAGAACACATCTTTTTTCCTGACTGGCAATGCATAAGCCAGCATAGTATTATTTAAACAGTCATGTCTTCCTTTTACATTGGCTTATTGTTAAATCAATATACTTAAAATATTCCATGTTTTTTTTTTTTTTTTTTTTTCTTCCCCAGGGAACACTGTTTCAGTGGTATTTCAGGTGAGAGCAAAAATTTAATCAAAAGGTCAACTGACCAGGATAAGGACTTGAGAAACATTAAATAACAAAAAATAAATGTCTGTTTGCATCACTGGTATGGCAGCAATACACCACTGAAGTACATGGAATAATTTATTAATCGATTCTTCAGCCCTCCCACATTTAAAATTGAGCATATGTTCAAGCAAAGATTGAGAAAATTTGATGTAGCATCTATGCACATCCTGGGGATACCCTATTCTGGGTTGGTAGTAGCTCCACCAGTACAAAACCCCACAGGTCAGGGGGTGCTCAACTACTGAACACGTGTGTATATATATATATATATATATATATATACTAGATTATGGGCTTTAAGCAAGGTACACCATATGTTTGCAGCCCTTACTGTACACTGACACAGTATGTATGCAAATGGAGGCTGTATCACTAGAATAGCTGTATCAGTGTAATTACATTGGTACAACTATTCCCAACGTGGAGAGGAGCTTCATGAGAAATCCCTATGGCAGATGATGTTTCCCATTGAGCTATTTATAAGACAGCTATTAACACAGTTCAAAAAGCAGGGTATAAAATGATCCTTGTTACCTGTAAGTGGACAGTGATGATTATAGTTCAGTCTATGTTATTATTGCCTGATTGTTACCAGTTTGGATTTTCACATATTGACTCCTTACTCAAGATATTTTAACATAGATTTGAAATGTGAGTATGTTTTATTTTTTTTCCCCAGTAAATATACAATACACACTTCAACAGGACTATTAACCAACTTTTTATGCCAATTAAACTTTGCTGCACTAACAATACCAATGAAACACATTAAGAGGTCATACTTTTTCGTGAACAAACTGTAGCCAATAAATATTTTTTAAAAAAACAAATTAAAAAACAATTCTAAGTGCTGCCACAACATCCCTTTTCTTTAAACACATTATTCACAATAAATGTTTTCCATTTTTTTAAAAAAAGAAGAATTCTTCTTTTAAAATAGTAAATTAAATGGCATTTTAAAAAATATGTACTGTGGTTCATTGGAAGTACACTGTATAGAAAAGAGAGAAAAAAAAGAAGAGACATCACCTGTAAGATAATGGAGACACTTTGCGATACACAACAACACTTTATGTAATATTGTAAGCAAATTATTAATGAACAAAAATGTACAGAAGCAGATGGACAAGTTAGTGAATATCATGGTACTGCACAGCTTTAATACTGACACACATTTACTTTCCAGTAGAAGAGATAAAACACATATTTGAAAGTAATTGGGATGGCTTCATCGACTTCTAATGATACTGAATTTTAAATAGGATATAGTGAGTAAGGTGTTCCACCAAAGCTCAGCACAAGCTTTCAAATTAAGAGAACTATTCCCTTGGTGACTAGTTAAACACTTTTTTCAGAGAATTCAATTTGAATTGTACCCTGAATAATCTTCTCTTCATATGATAATAACAAAGTAAAGAAAACATACATGTGTATGTATGATGCCTTCTTTGTCTTGCTTGAACAATTTTGCACATTTTTAAATAATGGTTTTAACTATAGTGATTAAACAAGCAGGTAAATTACATATACTCATTGGTCAGTTATATAGACAAATGCATTCATTTCTCCCAACTCTTTTCGTAACCTGCTAAATAACAGTCTTGACCTTAAGGAAGTTAACTATGATTTCTTTAATATTTGATAGTGCTGAGTTATAGCTGATGGCTGTCGTGTTTTATCTTATCATGGAATGAGTTAATGACATGAAAAGCAACACATATTTAGCATTGAAATTTACTCTTCTAAAATTCTGCCATTACTAAAAGTGTCCTTAATACTGGTGAGCTCCAAGGCAATATATAAAACAACATAGACTGATTATATGAAAAGGGTATTCAAATGGAAAAATGTTCATGGTCAGAAATAGACTAACAGAAATAAGCTATAGGATGCAAAATTTAAATTAAGCAAATGAGGGTGATACCTATATACAACATTCTAAGAAAAGTTTGACAATTCAGTCATTGAGATTTGAGAGGTACAGAAGATTTGAACAGAGTAATGAAAACTAATGAAGAGACAGAATGTTGTCATTAATGTCCACTTACAGACTTTGGTTTATTCAAAAAGAGTATAAACATGCATTATTTCCTCATTATAGTAGGGTGTGAAGCCACTCACTAAAAAAACAGTTCAAGGATTTTTTTTGCTTGCATCCAACTTTTTGAATGTATTGCATCGCAGAAAATATTCCTAAAACAATAATTTGACTGTTACGTCCTTCTAAACACTAAAAATTTAGTGAAATCAGCTTCAGCTCTCACAGACTTCAGGTAACAAAACACAAAGGTTTGTCTAGACTGCATCAAAACAATTAATGTCATGAATTTCAGTGGTGCAGCTCTATTTACTATTGTACTGTACATGTATTGGAAAGATGAAATAAAATACTCTGACATTTAGTTTTTTTTCAGAAGCAGCCTGAATAAGTTTTAATAATAGATTGCATCCTTAACTACGTACTAGGTATTCCTTGAGTTTATACTGTTTGTTTCTTCTGGGAAATTTCTGACTTACATTTTGGGTTGCAGAAATTAATGATAATAATTCTTTCAAAACTGCAATATAAAACAGCTTTAGTGAAACACCTTAATTTCTTTTGTTTGTAGCAAGGTTTGCTTTTCTTTACCTTTACTTAATGGCATTGGATGGCTAAAAACAGATACTAAGGGAATCATTCTAGTGAAAGGGTCTAGGCCATCTCATGCTACTGTTAATTTTCATACTCACTCTTGAAACTCAAACTTCCAACTTCTGACCCCTTCTTAGATAGGAAGAGCAACTATGTTGTCTGCTTTTAAAAGATTTAAATCTGTCTCTAATGTCTTTACTGACATCATTTTTGCCTGTCACTTTCTCATTTCTACACCCCAATGGAAAACCACCTAACATACTCCTTTACATCCAGCATTATCCAAAGTAGCTTACAGTACGTAAACCCTCTTCACACATTCAGTCTCTTTTTTTCTTCATGTCATGAGGAGTAGAGTTTTGTGCTTATCACCAAATAAAATTGCAGTGCAAACTTTAAACATAAAAGTTACACAATTAAAAGTTAATATATGGCACCACAGCCTATTAATTCACATATAGTACAACAGACCAATAAAAACAGACATGAATATGAACATAGCTAAAAAGAAGGTGAACTTGCATAGCAATGCAACAAAAGAAATTATATACAGAAGGAAATTCTTTTCATCCTGGAGGGTGATTTTTTTTTTTCTTTTTGTATACTCCTGACAAGGAATATTTTAAGGTGGATGGTGTATAAAGAGAAGAACACAAGTATCTGTGGGATATGTGGCTGTGTGTCTTTACATTGCATTTACAGTTCTTTTAATAGTACATAAATAAAGAAAATGTTCATTGCACTGTTTAGTGTCATCACTTCCATGAGTTCAGCCCTGATGGCCCATCAGAGCAGCTTGCAATGTGTCTTCTCAACTACTCTATAGAGAGAAAGAAAGAGAAAGAGATTGTAATATGTGAAAAACAAACAAACAAACAAACACACAAAACAAAGCCCATGTCAATATCAAAGCAGTGCAGGATAAATATTCAGTAGGTTTGGATAAAGGAGTTAATTGCTTCTAAGATGAAAATCAATGGATGCTAAAATTCAGCACTTACCAACATCATATCTGAAATACCTCATTTTGGGGTTTGTGCACCAAAATCTCTTACAAGCTGCTTGGCAGTAACAGTAGGTGGGTAGTTACAGAAGGTTTGATTGCAGCAAATAGGAGGCAGAAGTTCCAACAGCTGCATTGACTGAGCTAGCTTAGATCGTGGTGTACTACTTTAAGCAAGAGACTCAAACCTTTTGGCATCAAGTGCCACTGTCATGCATGCAGCATTAACAGGACCTCCATCTATGGTCAAGAAGAGCATAACATTTTGCAACAAGCAACAGAAGGCTTAGGAAAAGGCATCACATCCTTGACATCAATTTGCCCAGCAAGTTTAGCACTGTTTCATTCACTCCTCTGAGAAAAGTCTCCAGTAGCATTTCTATGACAAATATATTATACTTTGCCAAGAAAATTCTAAATTGTTAGAATCTCTGTTCAATTTTGCCAATGTTTTTATTCTCACTAGCATTACACGTTTAAAGATGTAATAAGTAGATAATCTTGGTGTGACTTAGATCTGAACTGGTACAAGTGAAAGAGTATATGAACTTCACTTGACGCTGGAAAAATATTGCAGAAGGCAATAAGAATAAGGTTAAAATTTAACCTGGTCATCACACTGCAATTAATTCTCTCTTCACAATGATTTATAATTTGTCTTTTTTTTTTTTTTTTTCCTTTCCCTGTTTGGGAATTTCAACTGTAGCTAGAGATAAACTTACATAATTCACCAGTAAACTGTCCTTGACTGTTTGATCCCACATAGCCTACATCGAGAAGGTCACTGGCATTGCGTTGGTGACCTCCTCGCAAGACTTCACCTTTTCTAGGTCCAGTGGATCCTTTAGAAGAAGCTGTTCCTGAAGAGCTGTGGCCGCCAGGGGATGGAAAGTTGGGTTTACTATATGGTACCAACGCCTCTTCTAAAAAAAGCAAAACAAACCAAAATCAATACACTAGGAATAAACAAACTATTCTGATCTGGACATCATATTCATTCCTTGTCTTCAGGTACATGTCTTTTGTCTTTCTTTATAGCATGACAATTTTGCCAAACAAAATATGCAACTCAATGTTGTACTCATAGACATAGAAACTAGCATAAGCTTAATCTTGCTTTCGTGTAAACTCATGTGTTAGTCTGTATTAATTATAAAAAGCCTAGATTCATTATGAAGTAACAGATCACAAATTGCTGATTGTTTAATAAAAATAGATGCACATACAATTTCCAAAACAATGCAGCTATGATTAGATTTTTGCTTCAAGCCTACAAGAATATGCTTTTTCCTTTTCTTTATTTTAAATTATGGTAACATTACCTCAATCAATTTAGATAAAGAATTGCAATATCAGCTAATTTAATTAGCTTCCAGCAGCTCAGTAATTTCTAACGATGCAAAGTACACTGAAGATTTTTTTTAACTGACTGTAAATAACACTGAGACATACTATATAATACATAACATTGGTAGCTGTAGTATTTTGGGTGAGTAAATCTTCCTGCAGCTTGTCTCATGTTCCATTATAAGCAAAAGGCTTACTTTATTCATTTTGCCTGTTCCTTAGTGAAGATCTGTTATAATGAACTGCCTGCAAGAACAGGATTAATTCTCAATAAAGCACAAGACTAAATATATTCACATAGCATCAGGTAAAATGAGACATCTCATCTGATTAGAGTTTTTGGGAGATATTTTAATAATCTTGACCTAAGAGGCAAAGCAGCAGCACTGATTTAACACTGAAATAGAAGCACTTTTCTTTGCTGGATATGATCCACTTTTGCTGTCTCAGAAGTTAAGAAGGAGACATTGCTAAATATCATTCAATGCAAGAAAGAGCTGAAATATATGTCCTTAGCAAAAATAGAAAAATTGTTTCTTCTGAAATCGGTGGGTATCTCCTGCTTGAATGTATTTTTTTTTTTTTATGTTGTTTTTGAAGTGAAACTGGGATAACAGTTTTTTTCTTTTAATTTCTCATTTTCTATTGTTTTTACTATTAAGGAATCTGACAGCAACAATTACACCTTCTTTGAAAGAGGACAGAATTGCAGAAAGAAAACTAGGTGGGGATGGTTGGAAAGAAAGATAGATATGCTCTTATTTTCATTAACAAAGCTTTTGCAAGGGTGGCAATAATGGCACACAATTAACTTAGAGAAATGCTAAATAAGAACATATTTGTGGTGGAAATGCAAATTACCTTTGTGGAGGAAACACAAGTTCAATTCTTTGTGTCAACTAACACAAGCATGTAGGATACAGGAATTCCCCATATGTTCTCCTATTGAACAGAATCTTTTCATAAGGTAAATCTGTTGCAGAAGAGGGCAAACACCCAACTTCCTTCTCTGCCAAACTATCTCCCTATGGTCCTGCCGAAGGAACCAGAATATTTGCACTGCAGGACATTAGGGTATTATCAGTGTTTTGTTCTATGACTGTGCTGTCCTTGCTTAAATGTAAATAATTGCTTAAAAGACATAGTAAAATGTCATTTAACAGCCAAAGCCTCTTAAATTATGTTACCTGATCTTCATATACAAACTCTAACAACAGAATCAGATGCAAACCTGATTTCCAAAGGCTGGCTGAAATACAGAACAGCTTGCATTAAGGCAGCAATAAAATAAGCTGCATAAATCAGCTTAGCAGAAAGCTGGATACATTTTTAGAGGATGGAAGGAAAAGTCACTAGCATTACAAAAGAGTTTGAAGATGACATATACGGTCAACTGATTTGTTTTCCTGTTTTGTGGATTCAGGATAAGGCCTCCTTTGGGTTCAATGAAATGTTGAGGAAAAAAATAACCATGAATAAATATGAAGTGCATTATCATTATGGAGCATATGGTGTGTTAAATTATCTGTTGTGCCCTCAGAAATAAATGCAATCCATAAAATAAACATTTGTGACATAAAATAAAGGCTAAGATTTTCATAACACTCTAGCACACGAAATGAAGGTGTCTGAAGTCCTTAGGTTAGACTTACTTTCATTGAGCAGTACTCAAAGCAGTACCATGCCTCAGTCTTGCAAAGAATATGAGGAGACACTGTCAATGCCTTTCTCTATGAAAAACTGAGCCAAACTGAAGTTATAATTTCAACCTCTGCAAAATCTGGGTATGCATGTGTAGTAAGATGTTTTGATATCCCACGAGATAACTAAGAGGCTTCTAATATTATCAAAGCAATTGCAACCTGATCTAGCACTACTTACTGTAGAAGGGTAGCTGAGAATGTTTTATTTGATATGCAGCGTTCCACAGTTAAACCATTACCAAGAACTCAGAGATCTTGTCTATTCAGAAAGCAATCTTGGGAAATCTTGGTTCCCAACATTATCCTTCAATTTGCCTTCAAAACAACGATCTTGCTTTCAGAATTTCACCCATAGCTTGGCAAGGTCCAAACAAAGCCCTCCAAAGTGCAAAATAGATATTTTGTGGAAGTGGATAGCTAATGAAACTCCCTTTGGAAATTATTGAAAAGTGAGAAACAAAACTCTCTCTCATTAATAAAGGAAAAGGAATGAAGCACAAGTAAAATAATTTTTAAAAATATTGATAACATAAATAAACATCACATTCAAGAGCAGCCTTTTTCAATCTACCAGAGAAAGGGGCACAGAGCAAGAAAACTATAATGCATGAAGCTAGGATGGGAAGAAAGACATACCAGATGTGAAGGTCTGGATCTCCCCCACCAGGAAAAAAACATAACAACTACTGCAGCAATCCTCTGTAATGCATAAAGGACAAGTATTCACCCGGGTCATCCTGTCCAGCCCTAAATTCATTACTCAGGTGGGGCACTGGAATTGTCAAAAACAATTTTTTTGTGTGTGTAAAGACAGATAAATGCAAGTCATGCAGTATAGGAAATTTACTATTTTACTATTAATTTAATAATCTCTGTGTCACAGAATAACAGGTAACTCCTCTTTGTACTCTTAAATTGGAGGAAAAGGAGAAGAGTTCTGGTTAAGAAGGTCAGACAAGCATACTTAATCTTTGTTCACAAAGAAATGAGATGCATTAAATATATTGTGATATTTTGTGTATGTTTCTACAACTTACACATTCTAGTTAAAATTGTCATTATGCCAAGTAGCATTTTAGCTACCTGGATGTCTGCTGGGGAAGCAACACGGTGGGCTGCAAGCAATCCAGGAGACTCCTGGAGTCTGTTGAGGACAACTTCGTGGTCCAGGTATTGGACAGAGCAGCCTGAGGTGAAGCGTTACTGGATCTGGTGCTCACCAGTGCTGAGAAGATCATTAAAAGCACTGAAGTTGGAGGCAGTCTGGGCTGTAGTGACCATATCCTGGATGAGTTCCTGATCTCAAAAAATATGGACCTGGCAAAGCGCAGACAGAATCCAGAACTTCAGGAGAGCAAGATTCTGGCTGTTTAAGGAATTGCTGGTTGGGATCCTCTGGGAAACTGTCCTTTAGGATCATAGGAGAAGAACAGAGCTGGCAGCTCGTTAAGGACCTTTCTGAAATCACAAGAGCTCTCCATCTCCCAGCACAAGAAATCAGCAGAGGAGGCATGACACTGGCATGGCTGAGAAAGGATCTGCTCAGCCAGAAGAAATAGGCAAAGAACAGTTTATCCCATCTGATAAATGAGAAGGGAGAAATGACAACTACAGACACAAAGAAGATTGAGGTACTCAGTAAGTTCTTTGCCTCAGTCTTCACTGGCAGCCACGTCTGCCACATGCCTCTCACATCCCTGAACCTCTAGGTGGGGGTTGAGGATGCAATGTCGCTCCCACTGTACGAGCAGGGCAAGTCTGAAGCCATCTCATCAGGCTGAATGTGTACAAGTCTGTGGAGCAGAATGACATGAATCCCAGGGTCCTGAAGGAACTGGCTGATGTGTTTGCTGTGTTATTCCACAATATTTTAAAAATTATGGCTGTGACTGGAAAAAGGAAAACATTACTCCCATATTTAAGAAGAGGACAAAGGAAGACCTGATCACTACAGATCAGCGAGCCTCACATCTGTGCCTGGGAAGATCATAGAGCAGATACTCCTGGAAGCTATGTTAAGACATATGTGAGATGAAGAAGTGATCCAAGGCAGCCAGAATGGCTTCACCAAGGGCAGATCTTGCCTAATCAATCTTGTAGCTTTCTGTGATGGAGTGACATCATTGGTGGACAAAGGAAGAGCAGCTGGTGTTGTCTTCCTGGACTTCTGACATGGTCATACACTACATCCTTATCTCTAAATTGGAGAGATATGGATTTGAAAGGTGGACTATTCGGATAAATTGGTTGGATGGTCACAGCCAGAGTGTTGTGGACAGTGGCTCTATGTGCAGATGGATGCTGGTCACAAGTGATGTCCCCAAGGGGGTATACTTCAGACCAGTGTTCTTTAACATTCTTCTCAATGACAGAGACTGTGAGATCAAGTATACCCTCAGCAAGTTTGCTAACAACACCAAGCTGAACAGTGCAGCTGATACAATAGAAGGGAGGGATGCCATCAAGAGGGACCTGGACAGGCTTGAAAAGTGGGCCCACGAGAACCTAATGATGTCCAGTGAGGTCAAGTACAAGATGTTGTACTTGGCTCAGGGCAATCTACAGACTGGGATGCTTTAATATGCTATGTGCTATTTTCTTTGAGGACTTTACTCATTAAATCATGTCCCCATGACAGCTTTGCCAGCATTTTGCAATTTTTTTTAGAATGTCATTTATATTAGTGTGCTAAATTAACTAGGAAAATTAGCATTGGAATGAAGTCAGAAGAATAGTACAAGTACATCTAGTGTCACTGGGGGAGCTACATACAGACTAGAGGTGTAGCCCTAGAGGAAGATCATGTACTTTTTTTTTAATTGTCTTTGAGCAATTGTCTTCTTGTATCACTTTAATCAGCACTGGGATAACATATGATTAGTGGACTAAAGAAAATCCCTAGTAAGGGGACTTGGAACAGCAGCTTTTACTTGCAGTCAGGCTAAGAGAAGTGATCTGCAAATAGCATGGAACTAAAACTACAGTTCAGCATTGCCTCCTTTACACATTTTTACAGACTTGAAATCCCCTTAAAAGATAAAGTCAGCACTCAATAATATGAGCAGGTCCTGTGCTGAATGATTGTGTCATCATCTTGCTAGGTCTAGGAGATGAATGTTGCTTTTGTCATGGCCTTGAATAAGGAGAAGACAGTATTACAAATATATCTGGAAGGAGTGTCGGTAGCTCAGAAGGATCAGCCTTACTGCAGATATATGCAAAAACAACTAGTGCCAATTTAGATCTAGGTTGAAAGAACTAGAAAATTCAGCCCTGTAGTCTAAATAAATATGTCTAATAGAAACTACTAAAAAAACTCTTCCTTCTTCCCTGCCTTCCTGAAACTGTTCCTGTTTCTCCCATGACCATGCTTGACAACACTATTAATTGTCAAAACAATGCAAAGAATGCACAGAGTTAGGTTATAATGAGATATAATGGTTGCAGGAGGGAAAGAACATGGACTGCAAGCTCCCACTTCACCTTGCCTTCTTAAATAATTTCTGTCGTAAGCCCCAGCACTGCGGGAATGCAGAGATGGAGGGTGAACTTAGCCTCCTGCCAGCTACAGAAATCCTCAGCTGAAAAGCTTCAAGAAACATGGCCTGGGCTGGTGCAGCACACACGCACCTGATCCAAATGCTTGCTTGTGTTGGGCTTTCCTGAAATCCTCTTGGCGTTCTGCAGAGCTTATCCACTCCTGGGTTTGCCGCTGCCACTCTAGTGATGTCCTAGCTTGCCGGTCCAGGGAGCTCTTTGTGTCATCTACGCTGGGTGCATGCTGCCTCTCAAGAGAGCTTCCTTTCCTCTCTGCCGAGCCTCCACGCTGGCCCGGGCCTATTTGCTGCCTTAAACCCTGACCAGGTGGTGGGTCAGGTGGTGGTGGAAGATCTAAAAAATGTGAATAAGATTTAGATGAACTAATTTTTAATTGAAACAGAGCTTCCATTTGATGCTGAAAAGAAATGAACAATAAAAACGTCTCTCACAAATGGCTTGAATCACTTTATCTGCTGATTTTAAAAAAAGGAAACTTCTCGTTAATCAGAAATTACTATCCAATAGATTTCTAACTCAAGTTACTGTACTGCTAGCTCTTTCTAACTTTCCTAACAACCAGTAGACTCACTGCAAGTCCTGATTTACATTTCTAAGCATGGGATTTATTTTCCATTTTATCTGCCTCTTTCAGTAACAGTGAACAATTAAGAAAGACTATGGAAACCAGATGACAGAGCAATTCTTGCCCATCATATTGGGGCTTGCTTTATCATTCCTATTTTTTGGGCTTCATTTTCAGTTTGAGGCTTACACCCACCATCTAATTACATGATTTTATCAAAATGTATAAAATTCCACAGTATATTTGGAAAAAAAATATATATTCACAAATGTACTGTCACTGAAAAAGCACCAATACATCTATGGAAATGGAATCACAAAGCAACGGGTGAACATTTTCTTCAAATACATTTTCAGTGTTCTCTTGAAACCAGTAGTCTTCACAGACACCAGGATGGCCACTCTTAAGGTTAGCAGTCTTGCAAATATAACCAATCAACATGAAATTTCACATAAATGCTGAAAGACACTTGCTTGATCCCTCTATGCACTGTGATTCTTTTCAAGTTTATGGCTTGGGCTACTGAGATGTTTTTAGGATTGATGGTGAAACTTCTAATCACATTTGTGGGGGTGCTTTTTGTTATTTAATTTGTTACCAAAGATAATTATAGAACCTGAATAATGACAATTCTAACTGTAAGATTTCATGTAAACCACATGATTGTCTAGTAAGAATCAAGAAAATTCTTACATTTTTAAAAACAATCAAAATAGAGAAAAAAGTACTTTAAATATTCTTCCATATAGACTACTCATTTTATAGTTAGAAAACTTGATTAATTCTGGCTTTGGGCAAAGCACAACCCAAATAAATTCATGCTACCCAACTTCACTAAATCTATATTAGTCTACACTAGATATGGCTATACCCCACTTCCTGGTATTCTGTACTTTAGGTGAAGGTTCATCAAGGAATTTGTAAAGCATGGAAGAGTAAATCTCTCCTTTGCCCACAGGAAGGTCTGATTTTCTTAATCCTAGTGAGACTTAAATTCATTTTATACATTGTTAAGGAGGCCTTTGGATTTAATTTATTTGAAGCCTGTAATTCAGCTTCACATGAAGCTTCAGGTCCTTGCTACTAGAGTTGATACTTCTGTCTCTTATATATGGGGCACAAATACTTCCCAAGTTGCTAAGACGTTGTTCCAAACCAGAACTGTTTCCCAATGTTAAATGCAGATGTGTGGGATACTTGTGTCTAAAAGGGAAAGAAGTTGTGTCTGACGTTGCTTCTGTACTTTTGCTCATAGCTAAAGTGCTATATCCGAAATTAAGATATCTATCTTCTGGATAGAACAGTTTAATAATAATCTGTCAATGAGCCTGATGTGTGCTTTATGTTCAGCACTAATTTATTTGAGAAATTTTTAGTTATGAATATAGATGTGACCTTTCATGACAGTGGCAATACTTGAGTGACTGTAGGTGGAAGCAGGGTATGGGAGCTTGCCAATGTTAAAATTGCTTTATAGTATTGGCTTCCAAAATGACATTTCTTATAATTGATTTTATTACAATCATAACCAGTTAACGTACAAGAACCACAACACTGGCATCTGCTTATGCAATATGAAACAGATATTACTGAAGTTGTGATTTATAAGCACTTTATGAAGATGCACTGAATCCAATAAATGTTATTTTCCAAGATGAAATATTTAGTTTAATACAAACAAAATTTTTAAGAAGTAGTACCACAGGAAAAAAAAAAATTAAAATGATTGCAACATTATACTTCCTAAGATACAGAACACTTCTTCACAAATTGCTGTCTAAGAGTTGCTATTAATCAGATATCAAGGTGAAAAGGTCTTGTACTTAAACCGTCCTGCATGCTCCAGAGCTAACTGAAACTCCTGGAATTATAGTAGACTTATTTTATTAGTCTGCTGTTAACCTGGATTTTGCTTTTTATACGTTAGTAAAATGGGCAGGAAACTGCCTGATGAATAGAAGTGAAATCAAAAAACATGTTTGTAAAGCTGTTTTAGTGTTTTAGAGCTCTGGATGAGCTAGCTGAAATGAAAAATAAAAATTATTTTCTGACAAAGCTTCACACAATTATAGAAGAATTACAGAATACTACGGAATTAATGTAAGCTGGTTCTAGCTTGAGTAAATACTTACTGAACTGTGCTAGATATGTTTGAGAAGATCTGACTATATCATTTGCTTTTTCACTTTTTTACTCAGGTTGATTGTCAGAGTAACACCTACCCTTCATTTTTAATATAAAAAGGTGGAAGAGAGCATCATTTGGCAATGTGGCTTTCTATTCACTCCACAGCTCAAGTTGTCTACTGCAAATTTTCTGCCTTAAGTAAAGTTACTAAATACGCTGTTATTTTATTGGGGCATATAGATAAAGACTCCATATATTTGGAGTCACGAGTTCCCTCCTCCAGTGTCACAGTCTTGTCTTTCCCCATCTCTTCTTTCCCTTCTCAGCCCAAGATGTATCTAAGCAACTGTGCACGCATCCTTGCATACACTTGTACATATGTACCTACATGATGGCTAATGGTTGGAATTTCAAATGCTAGTAAAGGGTAACAGGTCAGATGACTTAGTATTTTCAGTCCCTAACAAGCAGACTTGTTACCACACAGAGGGAAGCCAACTCATACCATAATGTCCGTTACTCAAGGGAAGATTTGAATGTAGATAATTAGGGACTTCAGGAGGATTTTCAGTGAAAGAACACATAATGTTACTGACTGTGTTACTGAAGTGTTACTGCACTTCCATCTACATTACATTTACCTTCCAAGTGCCAGGTAAAACACCCGAAAATCCATACTGAGCTAGTAACTTTATAGGCTGTGGGATGCTATCCAAACTACCACTTGCAGCCTCTAATGGCAAGCTTATCAAACTTGCAAGGCTATTTGTAAGTGTATTGAGGGGTAGGTGACGGTCTGATTTAATAACAGAGGAATTGTGATTGAGAAGCTGTAGAACATCAGAAAGCCTTATCAGCTGCAGATGCATGATTCTCTTGGGATTACTCCAGCCTTACTTTAGCAAGCAGAGCACTGGCCAAATGACTGAGACATTATGTAAGCTTGGGCACAACCTCTCGTTATTAGCTAGAAAAGTTAAAGAACCAAGAAGTACAAGGCCATCTCTTCCTACTTGTGCTAGTCATTTGTTTTCCTAGGGGCGATATTTACATTTAATAAGACTCTGAACCACTTTCTTGTACCAGATAGTAAGCATCTTCACTACAGCCTGCCTTAGTTAAAATTGCATATTAACAAGAGACTTCGAAAGCTAATAGTCTTAAGTCATATTTCTCTATTTTAACCACCAGCCATGGTTCCTCTCTAGTTTTTCTTTGTTCTTTTAAACCTCATGCTCAAACAAAGAGGAACTTTCACTTGCAGTTATGCAGTTACTGTGTAATTGCACGTATGGCAAATTCCATTATTTTGTACTTTGTGAATATATTGATTTCAAGAAAATAAATTATTCCTTGAGCACTAGAAGTAGAAACATTATGTTAGTTTTGTTTGTTTGTTTTTAAGGTTTTCCATTATTGACAGATTCATAAGGTATTTTTCCTTTGTCTCCACAGTCTTTTAGGATGGGAAAGTTGAAAAACAAGTTGTACAGGAGGACAAATAGGATAATTCAAAGTAGAGTCAGTCCAGAGGATTTGGACCTGAAACTGTAGATTGTATCTACATATTCAGTGATCATTTTTAATTTTTGGACACTGGAAATTCTTAAATGTAGTCTGTTTCCATACATACAGGTGGTAGCAGCAATCTTAGTTCCCTAATTGACAAATGTCCTTTGCAGATTTAGCTATGACTCAGACTTGTCCTTACACTTTAATGACTCATATTCAGCAACACTCGAAGTGGAAGAAGTGTACAATTTGTGTTTACTTGTTTCTGTTGTGAGAGAGAATGGAAAAGGATCCTGTATGACTTCTGAACACTGTAAATTTTTGGAACGCATAGTAAGCGTTTAAGCTAGGTTTGTAACAGGCAAATGTTAGCAGTGTCCAGAAGTTGTTACTGTCTATGCTTGAGAGGTTGATTGTTTAAGAGCATGGTATAAAATTGGAGTTCTGACTCAAATATACTAAAAAAACTCCACTAAGATTAGTGTTTTATAATGAATAATCAAAGATCGTAGGAGATTCCTCTTTTAAAATAAATCTTAAAATCTGATCCCTTTCACCAATTTAAAGCAATGTCAGATTTTATGATGGAGTCACTCCCTAAGGAGTCACACTTCCATTTACCTCATGACCTAAACTAGATTCCCCATCAATCTTCCAGTAACCATGTTATTATTACTTACTTCTACAGTAACAGTATTCTAAAAAAGTGAGATTAAGGTCCCACAACACTTAATGCATTACAAACACACATGTACACATAACTCATGGTGACAAAATATACGCTATGCTGAAGGTTTAAATTAATGCATGCACAGAAAGGGGATTGCCAGCACAATTGTGCTATTGACACTCACAATTTCCAATTCCTATTCTCGTAACACATCTATTCAACAGATCTGTGTAGCAGTGAGGCCTCTGGAATATATCCAGAAGTGGATAGCATTAATGCTTAAACCAAATCAGAGCCACATGAGTGGGTTCTAAGCTATTTTGAGTTCTTTCCTCAAACAATATGGTAGTGAGGGTGAGTCACAGAGTATGAGCTATAACGGTAACACTTCTGGTGAAGACTTTCACTTCTGGAATCTGTTCTCCACTTTTACGATCTGACAAACAGGGAATCTGTCAGAACATGCTACAAAATTGTATCTGTACATTTGACGAACATGACTGAGAGGAGAGTTGTAGTGTTTTTAGTGGCTTCATTCCAGCTTGCATGCTGTTAATATATTTTTAAACATACCTAGAGTAATAAATAGCACATTATAAATAAACAAACTAAATACATGCTCTATCAAATCTATTTACAACATGCTGCCTGATAGAAGAGGATGATGAAAGGATTCTCAACTGATTTTTGCTAGAATAGAGAGGAGATTTATACCAAAGTGATTTTTTTTACTCCTTTCTCATATACTCAAAGATTTGTCAAGGTGAACTAAAAATTAGGAGACTGACATGACTGGCACTGGCATGACTCCTGCTCCCAGTGTTCAGACAGTGCCATTCTGAGGGCTACTAAAATAGGGATAGTCAAGGACTCAGAACTGCCCTGCCCGGAACACTGCAAGACAGGTCAGCATGAGGAAAGTGACCAGATCCCCATTCGCACTGCATTACAGTAAACCTTGGTGGCTCCTTTAACACTGTTTTTCCATTTGCCTGCTTCTCCTCACTGAAAATTTCAACATTTAATGTGACTAGTAAGATTAAAAGAGAAGAGAGGGGAGATAGCAAGCTGCCCACCTTTATAGTCAGACCTTCTCAAGGAGTAACAAAGGCTTTTTTTGCCAAACTCAAGATGGGATAGACAAAGACAATGGAAATCTGAACTGATTTTAGTGATTAGAAGAGCAGAAGGGATACACTTGAAATTTCTAGATGGGAATTGGTGGTAAGAGGGAACTGGAGATGTTGAAGTGACAAACAAAGTCAGTGAGGTCACTGAATTTCAGGGATGAAGCAGCACAGACAAGATGTGAGGCAGAGCCTTGAGAAAAGCATGGCACGTACTTCTATAGCTGTTGCACGGCTGTCAAAACCAGCAGAAAACAAAGAGAGCACTGTGGGACTGGCTGCATGATTCTTCTTAGAAATGCACTATATGCTGGTGGTGGCTACTTGGAAATGAAATTACCCAGGGGTCACGTTTTAATGCCAACCCATGTTCAATGCAGTCATTTCTTCTTAAGATTTACACTGAGAACTGAGAGCTGATTTGTTTAGAGCTGACTTGTTTAGAGCTGAAAGGAAGAAAGGCTCCTTGAAGAGTCACTTAACCAAGCTCCACATCGCTAGCGTTGCAATACCGCTGACGTACCTGGGGACCCTACTTCACCAAACAAGTAGCTCACTGTAACAGACATTCCTTAAAAGACTGCTTTATGGCCTCCCATTCTGCACAGCTGCGTGTTGTAGCTCATCACCAGGGCCTCCCACCGCCACACTTACCGTCTGTTATTCCCTCCCTACGATGAGGCAAGGGGGGTTGGTCCAACCGGCCTCCCTTGTGTTTTTTAGTGGGCCTCGGCCTCTGACTCTGAGTGACAGCTGCACTGGTGTTGCTGTCAGTAGAAAAAGGACTGCTTGGCCGAGGTCTCTGAGAGGAAGGATATGCTTTGCCTAGAAAAAGAGAAACCACATGACAAAAATATTACTGACTTGAAATGGGCCGTTCTGTTAATGTAAATTCTGAAATATTAAATCTGCTCTAACTCTCAGAGGCAAGCGAGTGTCCCCATGAGACACCTGCTGATGTCAATTGCTTAAGTTATACCACAGTAAGCAAAGTGAGAAACTTGGCAATTCTTTGTCTTTACTTTTATAATTAAAGTTGCTCCATCTGTTGTGCTAAAACCGCTGCACACCATGTAACTCCTACCTGCTTGGTGTTCAGAGCAGATGTGTCATAACAACTCCTCAGCCCTCAGCAGTGAAGGAAAACACTTCTTCAATCATATCAAATTTATCTCCTCCTGCCTTCCACCTTCGCATTTGCTGAGCCAGATTCTCATCTTAGTGACTCCCATAAGCACTGCATATCTGGAGTAACTCCAGTGAGATAAAGATAACTGCTTTTGCAAGCTATGTAGCACTGCAGGTTTGTATACTTCAGGGCTCTCTTCTCTTAAGAAATTAAAAAAGGAATTTAAGTCGTAATGTTTTCCTATTTATTTTCATTATTTTATGTGTTCAAAAATTATTTACTCTGAATGAATTCATTCCCCATTGTTTGGTTTTTTTTCTGTTTTTTTTTTTTTTTTTTTTTTTTTTTTTTTTGGTGTGTGTATTTATTTATTTATTTATTATTTAATATATAGACTAATGGAGCTACATACTTTCTCTTTTTTGATATCTTTGATGCTGTTCTTTGAAGCAGATCATGAAAAGTATCATGTCAGGAAACTCATGAGCATAGTTCATTTACTCCATTCACTTCTTTTTTTCATGTTTTTATTCAGTTAATTAGGCTTGTTTCTTATTTAATAATGTTTGAAGAAAACTAAATATCACTGATATCACTGTGTTGTTTTTTTTTTCTCTGCACATGATCTTTATCAAGCATCTCAGGGATGTTAATGCTTTAATTTGTTTAGAACTTGCTTAAAATTATTACTTTGTTTAACCTTCTCTGAAGTGGAAGATTTGTAAGCCAGTCAGAACTTCTCTTTCAGTCCAACTGTAGACCCGTATGGTCTAATAGTTGGTGGAAAGTGACAAAATAGCTGCTTGATATTTTTCTGATCTATCAACCCTAAGCTAATATGAGGCTGAATTATCTTCTGGTTAATTAGATCGTGGCCTCTTGTGATTTATGTTTTTTAGTAAAACCCCTGGAAGAGCCAAAATTCTGGTGTATAAGTGCCACACTTCACGCATTATAATAGATATCCTTACTTCTAGCATGACACCACATACAATAGGATCTAGATTAACCTAATCAGAAGTAAACTGCTATTTACTGCACTATTTAAAATATATTTGGTGCAAAAAGAGGGCAAAGTGAAAAAAAGTAGCTATAATCTCTCTAACATACTGCTTAGCATTAAAATGCTTGTGTTACAATAACATCTAACTATTGGCCTTCTGATTTTTCCTGACTACCTTATGCTTGATCTTTTATTTTCAGACTAATGTGCACAATGAGGAGGATCACTCTCTTAGGCTATGTTGTCTCCCAACCTTGTGTCCCTGTCAGCTATCAGAGGTTACCACATTTGAACCATCTGTGTGGGCATTCCCTAACTCTCCTCTGCCAAAGAAAGCCAAATTGAATTTAAAGAGTATGAACAGGATGCCTTTGCTAGCCTGATGCATTTAAACTGAAATGGGGAGCTGAATGCCCACCCAAGCAGCTAACTCTGAAGATGGGAGGAAGCAGTAATAAGCGTTTGGGTGAAGGCTGGAAACATTAACCTCTTATAGCTGGCACAGCTGCAGCCAGACAAAGACAAGTGATCAAGCCCTTGTTTCATAGATAAGGATAAAACAGCAAATGATCACAGACAAAATATTACATATCTTGTTTAAAAAGAAAAAGGCCACTGGTGCAAAGAAATTCAGATGTGAGCCTGAAATTCCATCCTAGCTCACACAGCACAGATGTTCTGTAAAAATAAACTTGCAACATGCAAGCACAACTAGTGAGTGCAAGATGAAGAACCTTCATGCTTACTCTCTTGAGTAAAGAAATGTGATCACGAATTTGGAAAGCTGACTTGAAAAGTGTATATATATATATACACTGAAAATTTTTTCTTTTATCCCTTTGTGAAAATGAAGGAAAATAGATAGCACTCACCTAAATCAGACATGGGGCAAATACAAATGATATGTAGGCTCCCAAAACACATTTTTCAATGCACCTAATATCTGATTACAGCATGTTATTTTTTCATGCAGCCTTTCCAGGAAGAACTGCTGAGCGGTGTCAGACTCTATAGTAGATTTAGCGTGTGCAAATGGAGACAAGGATGAATCCAGTAATTCATGATTTAATTTCCCATGGGTGTTAAAAAGGAAAACTGGCTGAACTACATGACAAATCACACAATGGTTTCTGGAAAATGGAATCAAAGTGTCTTGCAGGAGAGACATCTTGTGTCTGGATTTACCAGTGCCTCTTATGACTGACAATCAAAGACATCCATGTGAGCCTATGAAGTTGGTCTTCTCATTTCATATCAATAAGAATATTTCATAACTGTTCTGAGTGGGAGAAAATAACTGTCCAAAGGAGTAAAGAGTCGGGACCTTCAGATTTCCTCCAGAGCAATGAATAGAAATAATACTGCTGCTTCTCCACTGGAAAATGCCATTTTGCACTATGATGGATTTACTGTGGTACAGCAGATCCATAATAGGCTAGTCTGATTGATCAGACTACCCTGGGAGGTATCATATCATAAGAAAACTACAGTAAGCATTGCAGAGCTGTTTCCATTTGCTGATATTTTGGTGGGTGAAAAAAGGGAGGCTGTTTACATGGGCTTTTTGATTCAGCTTTTTCTCTGGATCATTAAGAGAATAAAAAGGCAATAAAAAGATAACCACAGTGTTACTCTTCTGTAACCTTAACTCTAATAGTCTATCCAAGGAATTACGTGTAAGTACTCAGTTTAAGTGCATATGTGACCTAATTAAGCTAGGAAAATATAACTGACAAGGGAGTTCTCATCCTGTTCTTTTATATTGCTACGGTAAGGAATCGTATTTAAAAGTGTCTGCACGTTTGAACTCCTTTGTGCATGTATGTGGTGGAAACTACTTCTCAGTGGCCCTAGTACAAGTTGCTTTAGTTTACTGAGGCCATGAAGAACACAAAAATAAAAAGGTTAGGAAGGATTTGTGTCAGTTCAAGCAAAGCAGTGTATTTTAAGAAAGGAATGGTTTGGCCAAATTTGCTAAATAAGAAGAAGCAAATGAGAGTTTAAATATTTTTAACAGTGAAATAACTGTCTTTTAAGGATGATTACATCTAACCAAAGTCAAAGGTCCTCATGACTTGAAAAAGGCTGAAATTTCATCCTGTGATTTGTTGTTGGCATAGAACTTTACTACAGATTCTTTTCTTTATTCCTAAAAGGTAGTATTTCTCATGAAATCACTGCGTATAGAAAGCTGGCAGTTATCATTTCTAACATTTGGAGACATTTATCAAGAATGCAAGCATTTTAGCAAAGGATAAATTTTGTACAAAAATGATAATAAAAATTTTTGAATGATAGGAATACTATGGGAAATGTGTTCAGGAACAGGAGAAGAAAGCATAATAAAAAATAGGAACCCAAATGAATACTTTGTTATTATGTCGTGTGGATTTAAATAATTAGGTGCTTTTTTTAAAAAAAAAAATAGGTCTGTGCAAATGCAAATACATTCTTTGTTCAGAATATATAAAAGGAAGTTCTGCTTATCTTTTTGTGTTGCTAAAAATTAAACGTTACAAACTAAATTATATTTACTTTTCATTAATTTATTCTAGTTGATAAGACTGGTTGTTTTCAAAAGCAATAGTCACTTTACCTGTATTAAATTTCACTTGGCTAATTCTGGTGGCATAATTAAAATTAAATTTAATGAAAATTTAATGATTCATTGAATTAAATATTGTTAACATCAGCTGATTAAAAAGACTTTTAAACATTTCATATCATTTATAATCAAATCATAGCATTCCACCCCCATGCTTAGAAAAACTTCACAGAAAAATACATTTTTGCAAGAGATGCAAGAGAGGAGCAGGGATGGAGATAACAGTTTAAACATGACTTTCATCATTGGAAATGTAAATGATAGTGAGGAGATGTTGCAGGAATAAAATCATCAAAGACTGCATGGCAGAATTAGTGATCTCTTAACCAAAATATTAAACAGAGCACATGTCAGTAAATCCATAGCAGAGTCAGCATAAAGAGAAACTGCAGAAGATTGAAAGTGCTGATTAAAAGCTTGCAGTATTCACTACTTCAAATCACTAAAAATGAAACATAACATAAGTTTTTATTTTAAATATACTGATAAAAATATCTCCATCCACTTTACTCCATGCATGTTAGAAAAACGTGAAGTGAGACGCAGGTTTACTGAAGAGAAGAACAGGCAGAGACACCCTTCATGCAGAAAGCATTAACTTTGAGTCTACAAACCTGTTCTTGTCAGGCTGGTTCCATCCAGCCTAAAACCAGCTTTATCTGCTGCTGCAACCAGTGCTTGTGCAAAACTGCCGCTGGTAAAGATCGAGTCATCTGAGGAGCTACCTACACTAGATCTATGACTAGAAAAGTTACGGTCCTCATCAGACGCAGAACCCCATCCATTTACCATTGAACCTAAAAACAAATGTAGGGGGTCTAGTGAGTTGTACATGTTTGATATTTTTTTGATCATCTAAATCTTAAAGACCCACTTAATATATTCTTACTCCACAGGAAACCCAAAGGTTGGCTAACAGAGCTTGATATAAAAGCGCACTATAAAAGCTAACTGGGATCTCATTCATAGTTTGCATTGTGTAACTGTCACTTTGTAAACCAAATAATACATATCCCCTACACACATATAGATGCCATAATAAACTCTTTTGAATGTTAAAAGATTTTTCCTGGGATTGAAAGTAATGTGATTTTTTTTTTTTTAACTTCATTTATTATAAAGCAATATCTACCCTCATTTTTGCAAAAAATCTTACTTTAGGACACCACAAGTCTAAATCTCATCAGGTATGGCTGACGTCAGACCTGGGCTTCAAGAACATTCTGAAGCATTATGCCATTTTCTCAACCAAAACTTTAAAATAGATGAGCAATCTTAGTGGCCCAAACAAAACTGATGGAAAGCAATCCATTTTACAGGATTGATTTCTCTTTTTTAAAAGGTTAGAAACAGATGCTCAAGAGCAGACCAAACACGTTCTTGAATACTGAGTCACGCAGGGAGCCAATGCAGACCTCACCATATCCTAGCTATAGATCACCACCACTGCAGGAGAGGAAAGCAATAATAACATCAAAAAATGGAGCCAGGGAAAAAAAAAAAAAAGAAAAAAAGGTATAAGAAAAAAAAACACGACAAGAATGTAGAAATCTTGACATAATTAAAATATGAAGAACAAAATACTATGAGTAGGATTCATATTTTCCACTCTTCAATTATATTTGCTTTTACTTTTTTGCACAGCAGAAAGAACCGATTAACTACCCAATATGACAATGCAACGTATATTTTCCAAAACTATCAATGGGTTTGAATTATTTCAAAGTACCAAAATTCAGTGATTACAGATGGAGTTGATAGTGCTCTGTACTTCTGAAAATCATCATAAACGACACTGTATAGTTTTACAATGTCCAGTAGAGCATGAGGCGAAGAATATTCAGCCACCACCAACTACCTAGCTTTTCTCCAGGTACAGAGCAGACATACTAACGAGTTACCAACTCTAGCTAAAGTGCAGAGCTACCAGAATGCTTCTGGGACCTGAATTACTGCATGGCATTGTGTGGCACCATGTAGACACAGAATATTGTTCTGAGACAGCAAAGTTGCCTCTTCATCTTAAAATATCTGAAGGTTGCTTTTTAAAAAGTGACATATTGAGAAAAATCCCAATGAACCAATGAAGATCTGTTTTCCAAGATATGACAACACTTGTGGAGAGATAAATCATGGACCGACTTAACAATTTCTTTAGCACAGGTGAATTTATGTCAATATACCTAAGATGAACAATGGTATCAGTATGTTCTTCAAAGCTTTTTTTAAGAGTTGTCCAGGAAAGTATTATTTTGTTAAAAATCATTAATTATTAAATCAATACTGACTTGCTTATGCTGCATTACAAAGCCTAAGAACAATGGATTATTTTGTGATGCTGCAGTGACTGAATCCTTTGATGTCAGCGAAGTGGCAGGCTATAATAACTCCATGCACTCCTAAGATACAAAAAAAAAAGAAACTGAAGAGGTCTATGGAGGTCTGACAGGCAGAAAGTGTGTTAAGTGCAACAGAGAGTGACAGAGTTAGATTCTGCTTGCCAAGAGCACACACAGAATTGTTATTTTCCAAACAGACTTGACCTGATGCAGACAGATGTAGGAAAGTCTAGACAGCAGCAAGGGAAGGCTGAAGCTGAATTTCCTTGAGAAGAGGAACAAACTGAACTAACAATCAAAGTGTGATGGAACATCAGAGAGAATGAGGAGCAAAGTCTTAGCAACAGTTATTTGCTGATGTATGAAAAGAGATACTAGAGATAAAACACTTCATGAAGATGTAAGAAAATGAAATGCTATAGCTGAGAACATTTTCAAACAATTGCTTATCAACACATTCTGCAAAATATGTAAGCAGAAGCTGAAACATAAAAATATAACTAGATTCACAGATATCAAAGGAAGATATTCAGGTGCTGAAAATGTATGATGTATTTTGTTAGTTCCATGGCCCAAGTATTTTATACATTCTACTCTGTAGATACGTGAAAATATATACTGAATAGGATATGTATGAGCATACATATGTTTTCTGTATCTGTAGAAAAAAACAATGGATATTTTCAATGACATGAAGTTTGAATTTTCATTTGCTTACGTTGCTATGCTAACCACTTACAAGTTACACAGCATGTTATAAACATGATTGTTTGGATGGAATACTTTTGGGGTGTATCTAGGAGCAGTTGCTATATTCCATCTGCTCTTAGAAGGATTTAATCTAGTTTTTAAAAAAATCCACTTTTGAAAAGTGCAATAGACTAAAAATCTGCACAAGTTTATAACGCTCTCTCCAGTGAGTGTTTATACACTTACCTCTCTACACACACATAGCCATGCCAGATTTTCTTAACAACACCTACCTATTAATGATCTTAATGATCAGTGAAGCACTGTCATCAGACTCCCAATTTTTCAAGCAACCCTTCGAGGGATCTATTCCTGACCTCCTGACCTCTCAAGGACAGCAAACACCAGCTAAGCTAGGAACAGGCGCCCTGCCCGTGCTGTTGAACACAGCAGCTCAGTCCTTGCACAGACATGAGCTGTACTGGAGGAGGACTTCAACACAGCCAACAATTAAAGCAAACAATGATGTTACTTCTGGTTAGTGGACTGTAAGCTGAAGAAAAGCTCTTCAAAACTGCTCAAGTCAGCTAACCATGAAATCTTCACATTTTTTCCACTGGTTCCTGAGCTTCCCTGTGTTCCTGTGTTCCCTATTTGTTCTTTTTTCCTCAGCAGCACTCTGTCTTTGTTTGTTCTCCAGAAGCACAGACGTGGCTCAGTGGACACAAGCCTGCTTCAGCCCAGGCCAGGCCCCTCATACCTCTATGCAACTGCCTTCATATTATGTGCAAGGGGAAGCCTTCCCTAATGGCATCTACCAGCCTCTTGATTCCCCCAATCAGGCACACTTTTGTTTTTCTCTGAGTAAAGGCAGCATAAGAGATGCTGACATCTCTTTCAGATCAACTGTGCATTTTCAGATGGAATGAAATAGGCTTTTAGTGTCTCCTTTACATGCAGCTCACTGTGTGTTCTCCAAGAATGCATTTGAGTTTTTACGCTTTTTGGCAACTGTAAATTTTACTCTTGCTGACAGCAGCAGTAAATGCTTTATGTGGAACAAAATCAACTCTGTGAAATGTTGAACTCTGTTTTCTTGCTCCATAAAATATCTCTTGGTGCTAATGCAAACAGAAAGCTTCTTGCTCTCAGGGAAAGGTGAAGGGAATAGAGGTGCCAGCTCCTTGTAGGCTGCATGCTACAGCTTTTAGTGGCATTTTGCCTACAATTAAAACACTACTTTTTCTTTGGACGGTGTAATCTTGCTCTACTTAAGGTAACAAAAAGTCTAACGCTTGTGAAACAAGATCTGCTCACAGCAAACCTAACATTTTTGAAAATTCCACATAGTACTTCTCTGCATGCACAAAAATCTACATGCTTAAAGATGATAACTGATGTCACTGGGACTTGTATGTGTGTGCTTCTATGCTTTCTTTCTTAAAAGCACAGAGCACATGCTAACATTGCATGCCTCCTCCTCTGCAGGCATTCTGGTGGAACATGACCAGGCTGCTCAGGTTTGTCAGATGTGGATGAAGTTCCCAGGAGCTGATGCTGAAATCTTCCAGCCCGTGTACAGGAAGAAGGCATTCATCTCCTTTAGGTCATAATTATAAAGAAAGAATGACCACTAATTTTAATGGAAGTGATTAAATAAAGGGGAGCAACAGTCATTGTGTCATTAGATAAAAAAGAATAATGGAAGGTGCTGAATGCAGAATATAAATAAGATCATACTTCAAAAAATTGACTTGAGCTTATACTTTACAGCATACTTCCTCAGAGATGCCCCAAATATTGACCATATACACCTGAAATAAACACTTCTTTGAGAGAGAAAGGGGGAAGTGGTGTTAAACTCTGAGTAAGTGGAGTCAAAACATATATACATATCTGACACTTCAGAAGTCCAAGCATAATTAATGCTTTTCATAACCATGTAATGAAAAATGAATTTATGCCACTTAACCAAATTTATCTATGTTTACATTTTCAATCTTTCAAGATTTTTTGGTTTCCATATTGCTGAAAAACACAACAAAAATCTCAAATTTATTCAAGCTGTTAGAAAAGAAATGCACCCAGAACATTAAGTAGTTGCTCAATGCAATAAAATACTATGATAAAGTGGCATCTTGCTGTGTCTCTATTACTTCTTCAACACTAAAATTAATTTATGATCAGTCATCAATTCATTTACATGTCGTTTTATGCTAAATCCATCCTTGCTGATGAATGCATATCCCTAGATCCATTAAGCTAGAGCAAAGTCTGTGCTTTATAATATGACCCTGCTAATTGTTGCATTACCATTTTTATGAGATACAAAAACTACCAGTTTCCTATTTTCTGCGTACATATTTAATCCATGAAACACATTCTTCCTATTAAATGCAATCTAACTGCCTGCTTATAAAATAGAATCTTCTGCAATAGGCATTCCTATCAAAATCAATACAAATATTGAACTCTGCCTTGATAAAATATGGCTCACCAAAATGATTCTGTGCAATTTTCAAGAATTATTCCATTTGTGCTCAGATGCAATGAATGAACAACTTTTACCATCCAGTGATCACTAATTCTTTTAATCAAGACTGAAACACATCAAGAGATTTTCTTCCTTGCTACATTATACATCCTATGGCAATCTTAATAATTTCAAATCTACATAATTTTATTAAAAAGAAAACAAAACAGTTTTGTTATACATATGCAGTGGTACTCTTCACAAGAATATCACCCTGCTTCTATCAGTTAAGTAGGAAAAAAGCCTGTTCTAATGTCCATGTTAGTCAATGGGTTTCTCTCTCCCCTCAGTAAGTTACTGTGTATTAAAAGTCAGTAGAAATTTTGCAGCTGCTCTTCAGGGTTTTGTTAGTTTGCTTGTTGTTTGGTTTTGTCTGGTTTTGTGTTTGCTTGTTTCTTTAAATCAGAATCAGGAACTTAGCACCCTAGCAAACCATGCTGGGAACAAATCAAAATGTGGGCTTTACTTTCTTATTTTGACCCACAAACAGTCAAGCCTCCTTGAGTTTGCTTTGCAATATCTGGAAAATGTTAAGATACTGTGCATTCCTCCTTGCTTTTCATTCTGTTATACCTGTCAACATTATGTCTCTGCCACCTGCAAAGAGAAAACCTTAATAGTGTAGATTAAATCCCTGTCTGAATCTTCAGTTAACTGTAACTAAAACTCAAGAGCTTGGAAGACAACCTGATTTTTAAACACTTTATAGGAGCTACGCTATGTTTGTAGTGAAATTTAGCAGTTTGAGCTTAGTTCACCCAGTGCCAGCATTTCCCCACTGAGAATCCTACTTTTGGTATTGGATGAAAAACTCAGCTCAGCTGTGAAAAACAAAGTACCATTGCACTCCAGGAGTGGGTTCCTTCAAGTCATCACTGGGGCATGCTAATATCCTGCTCACACTACAGTAACTCTGTCAACTCTATTCTGGGCAAGTCTGGATCAAGAAATGCCAACTTAGTTTTCATACAGACACTGAACTCACAGGACATGCTTAAAAATGTACACAAAAACGGCTTCTTTAAGGTTAGCTGTTCTCATTTCTCTCAGATTTTTAATGTTTAAAGTAAAAACAAACTATGTCAATTCCTAGGAAGATGCTGGTTTAAATCATCAAAAGCCCTGTAAGAAGCAGCTTTTATTTTCTCAGTTGAAGAAAAAACAATTTAGTTCTTCAACAGTATTCTAAAAGCAATCAAGTTAAAGAAAGAGAAACAGCTTAGAAACAATGGATGCAATTTCTTTTATGCCCTCTTTAACACTAGCAAATGCAACCTGGATAGGTTAGCAGAAACAGATGCACAAAATTAAAATTCTCCTTTGAAACAACTCCCCTAAATAAAATAAGCAATTTCCTTCCATCTCCTAATAAAAAAGCAAGCCCAACTCAGAAAATTGAGGTTTTGCCCACATAGTAACTAAGAAAAACAGAAGTAGTTTTTTTTTATTCCAAGAGTTTGCAATTTTATAGATCATTTAGAACACACTGGATGTATTTTTGCAAGGTTATAGTTTCATAAATGTTTTATGTCAATCTAAGTGTTGGCTGTAAGCTATTGGGGTAGCCTGTCATTTTGCTTCCTTTCTGGCTGCACAGTCCCCTCCTGCAGTACTAGCAAACACATTGCCATGCAGTGAACCAGATCGAGGAACAGATCCAGATAGGAATTAAACAAGCAAAGAAAAGAAAACAAAAGGAAAACCTTAATTTTCAGCTAGATGAACCAAGATCATGGTGATGGTGGGAACAAGTGGGTGTGAATTTGATCTCTTTGCATGCATTCCCAGCCTACATTACCAGGTTCTGCTCAATTTCTTCCAAAAAAAAAAAACAACAAAAAAAAAAACCACCAGTTTTTTTATACCCCAATAACAGAACTACTCTTACAACTAAGAAGAAAAAGCTTGATTCTTATTTGTAAAAGCATAAACTACAATGGGCACAAAAGTCTTTGAATCAGAACAGAAATACAGCTAATCCTTACTTTGCATGAGGTAGGTTAGTCCAAAATATTAGGGGAAAATGTAGATGTGCAAAACACTAATTTCCTGATTAACAGTTATATCAGCATTGACATCTTAATACATATCAAATGGAAAATATATGGCAACCTGTTTGTTTATTTCTTTAGTTATTTCCGTTTTACTGATGTAAAGCCCTTACTGCATTCCTAATGGAAACAGTTCTGAGCCATTAGCAAGATATGCAAAAATATGCAGAATTATAGCCTGAAGGAGATTACACTAGAAATTCAGGCAAAGTGACTTAACATACTTATGTGCTAATAAGTTAACCTTCTGGATTCAGGGATTTAAACTTTAACTCTACAGTCTTCAGTTGGACCTGAGTTTCAAATCACAGCAGTAGAGCTACAGTTCTTAAGTCTTAATTAGATTGGCAAGCAGTCTGGCCCTAGGGTGAGCTAAAAGTCTGGAAAGTGGGATAAAGCAACACACTATTTAATTCAACAAGGGAAAAGAAAGGAAATTATAAGTATTGATGCTCCATTACTGTCATATTCCTGCAGTGTTTTCAGAATAATAATGTTTAAATAAGGATACAGAATCCTTGAAATTTCCAAAGTTCACAACAAGGAGAAGAAAATAAGCTGTGCTGTTTTAGTAATGCCTCAGTAAGCCAGTCTCTTTGCAGGTGCAATTAACAAGCTAGTGTTCTTCCATAGAGCTCCAAGACTGAAGAGGCACCCACCAACTGTCAGGAACTATGGGCACATCTGGATCTGCAATAAACCTGAACATTATGTGTACAGTACATTGTATAGAAGCCCAAGTCCAGCCTTGGGAGACTCCTAAGTCCAAGTCCATTCCTAAGGGGAATTTGGAGTTACCTTAAAAAGTTCAATGTGTCCATATAAAGTCTCCATTAAAAAAAAAAGGCATATATTTCACTGCCTGTACTTCATCAACAGCAATTTTATTTATTCAGATTCTGTACATTAGTTTATCATACTCCTCTAGGTCCCCTTTGATGATTCCTGTCGTAACTTTCCAATGTATGCAAAGGGAGAAAAGCAAAGATGTATCAGAATAATTAAATACCTCAACTGAAAGGGAACAATTACTAAATTCTTCAACACAAAGTAGGCTCAAAATACACTTTTTTTCCAACATAAATGTTATATTACACTACAACTAGATGTTGTGCTGATCTAACTAACTATGCTTATTTTGAAGTCTTCTAATTTCTTCATGTTCATCTGTGAAAGCATTTACCCAGCAAAATATCTGAAAATTATTTAAGATAACATTTTTATGCTGCTCCTGAGGTATGAAACATATATTCCAAAGCTGAGGTCTTCCCTCTCCTTTTTATGTAACTGGTTTGCTTCTCCAGTAGAGTGAACTTTTCATGAAAGCTAGGTTATAATTGAGTTTTCTTTTGACTCTTTAAAGCTTTTTAAAATTCATGAATTTTCTTATCATTTTGCAGCAACACAAAGTATTTTCAAATCCTTCTTTAACTTAGCATTCAATATTAACGCATTTTAAATGTTACAGAAATAGAGTGGAATAAATTTTCACTTTAAAAGTGTTTGTTTGGTGATGTATTTTCCTGTGAGGAACAAGCTGGTGTTAGTGTTTACTGTGTTTGGTTACCTGTCACAGAGCTGTCTAAATTGTCCATACTGGAGCCTGGAGTATGCTCTAGACCTCTCAGTGGCCTATTGATTTCTAGAGTTTCTTCTTCGATATCATCCTCATCATCGTCTGGAACATCTGTTTCCAAGTCTGAAATAAGGTTTCCAGATACATATCCGAGGGGTGGAACTGGTGCCTGAGGAGGTTGTGTATTGCTTTGGATGTGCCTATGCAAACAGACAGGAAAAGGGCATCAGAATGGATGAGAGTTCGTACTTTGTGGTCAGTAGAAGATAAGCCTCTCAGTAAGCCTGAAACAGATTTACAAAACATGCTTATTAGCTCAAACTCAAGAAAAATCAGTTGTTATTCACCATAGCAGAGTATCTGCACACTTTTCAATATTACATATACTACCTCTCCTATAAAACAGGAAAGGCTGATTGTTCTTTAACAGGTGAGGAACTGATGTACATGGAACTGGGTAGGAAGTCCATGGAAAAGCACAATTCCAAATCCCAACCCATTATATGAATGTCTAACCTTACATTTCACCTTGCAAATCAGGCATTTGAGCCAAAATTAAATTTCACACCTCTGCCTGAATAGACTCAATGTTCTGTCGTAAAACTCACCCTGAAGAGAAGGAAATGGCCTATAGGACAGAAGAAATTTTCAAGTCCAATGAGTCCATTATCAAAAAGGAGGTTTCATTTTACTTCTAGTAGTTTAACTGAGTTAATTGCAGCAGTATTAGGGAATGCGTGATTACTGCATGCAATTAAAAAAAAAAAAAAAGGATAAATAAAGTTAAAAAAAACATCCACAGAATAATTACACAACCAAAGCCAAGCACTGGGTTTGGAGTTTCACTTATATGGTTCTCTCAGAGGAAAACAACCATCAGCTTTCATTGCAGCATTTTCTACAGCGCTAGAGGTACACAGCAAGCTGTGCTGGGGGACCCAGACATGACTGGCCTTGGCATAAGTGTGCGTATGGGGCTTGAATTTGCTATTTCAGCCACGTGAGAGCCCTTGGATATCTGTTCATGAGGTGCTGTGACCTGATATCAATTGACAGAATTCTGGATGGGATCCAGGACTCCGCTGGTCTTATGCTAGGACACCAGCATAACAGAGAAAATTGCAAATGTCACCTGTTTGGCTACCTAGCTCTCATACATTTTCACTGAGCTTCTGCTGCTGTTTTATTGCCTACATTTCATAAGTACGGTAATTCTCTTTATTCAAACAATCGTTCTTTTTTTTTTTTTTTCTCATAATGTTACTCTACTGCATCAGAGAATGTCATAGTAAGTGTTATGTTGGAATCTCTTTCCACCTTTGTGTGTAGGCTTTAAATTGTTGCTTAATCTGAAGCTTATTTGCAGAGCAGAGACTGTGTTTCTAATATACAACCTCTTTCTGATTAACAGCTCTTGAGTATTTTTCTATCTGGACACCAGAGTCTTGGCTATGCAGTATTCAAAACACTGTGCTAAAGGGCACTGTGATCTAACACCCTCAATAAACAGCATGATTAGCTCCCCATCAAGCAAAATACTTAACTATATGCTTAATGTTAAGCATGTGATAGAACAATTGAAGTCAATATCTCATGTACTTGTAGTTAAGCATATACTTAAGTGATTTGCTGGATCGAGGCCATAATGATTACATACTTTTCTAGCAATCTAGTAATGTGCTTTTAAATTCCTAATTGGCTGGTCTCTAAATATCTCTTCAGTTACTCCTACAGTAATCTGATAGGTCTCATCTTTTTTTTCTTTCTATACTGGATAGACTAAACTTGAGAAAGAAAAACAAAGAAATCTTCCTTCCCACTTCAGGCAGTGGAGGATTTTCCTCTGACTTTGAACAGCCTTTGCTAGACCCTTTGGCAGCATGGTGCATCTCCAGCCAACCAGTCACCAACCACCTGTATTTGCAGCTCTCAATATATACCCCTAAACCTGCAGTAATAACCTAGCATGAAAATACAGGTTTTTAACTGTATTATTTTTCAGAGTTTCATGTGCAATTACTATGTTCTTAACAGGAGAGTGATGTTAAAATCTCCATATTCCTAAGTATATTCCAAAGAAAAAAATCTGTATATTACTATCCCTGTTATGAAAGTCCCTGATCAGTTTTCATTTTTGCAGATGACATTTCCTGTCAGCTGCTAGAGGCTCTGCCACTGCACCCTGTCTCGTTACCCGCTACCAGTCTGGTGCCTGCACTTTGCAGGGTGTAGAAAGTGTAACAGCTGCAAAATGCAGCAGCATTGCCTGTGCAGATAGGACATGTATCTGGGAAGCCAGCCACCTTTAGCAGGCCTAGTTTAGCTGCTGCCTGGGATTTGGGTCTGTCCCACAGTAGGCTAGGCTCCATGTTTGGCAGCATGGCACTGTGGTGGGACCAAAGTGCCCTGCTGATGGAGTGTAGATTGCAGAGAAGCCTTCAGGCTTCAACAGAGTCCAGGGAAAACAGCTGGCTTTGATTTGGCATGGCCTTCCTACCTACCTGGTCTATTTATGGTAGCTCAAGCTGAATAACTTTGCGACTTTATTTAACAGTATGGAAAGCTGCTTCCCTTCTGGCAGCGTGCCACTCGATAACTAGCTTCACTTCTGTCCTCTGAGAGTCTCAAGCTTTGTCTGGATAAAAAAGTTTCTAAAGGACAGCTGCCTCTTAGGGAACATCCAGAAGGCAACTGACCTTCACTGCATTCCCTTCTGGTGCAGATGACAAGTTCCCCTTTCAGTCCCCAAAGAGATTGCTTCTGTTTGTTTTACAGGGGAAATGTTACTGTGGTATTTGCTTGCTCTTCTCTTAAATAGGCATAAAGCACTCTGAAATGCAAGATACGCTCTGTAAATTCTAACCTCCTTCAAGTCTTTTCTGGGTTTTCCCTACGTATCAGAAATTTTCCTGGTGTTTCAAAATACAGCCAGATATACAAATGCATCATTCTCATGTGATAAAGAGTAAAAGCTGCTACACTGCTATTTCAAGTAATTAATATTATGTTAATCAGAGCTTTAGTCATTATTTTTGAAAATTCTGTAAAAATCATGTCTTCTGCTAGCCTGAGAACATTGTAAATGGTATACAATTTGTCAGTAGGTGGGTGATAACTATTCAGTATAAGCAAAACTCCAGAAGAATATCATTTTTTTGTCTTTTTAGTCAAGTATTGTGATTTAAAAAGCATATTTCAACGTTTATGGCCTTTGCACTACAGATACAGTTTTGCTATTTCCTGTTCATTTTATAGTTTTGTAAACATCAGCAAAATGTTAAAAAGAATTGATATTTGTATCACTCAGGAATAGATTAATACTGTGTTTTCATTTCCCAGACTGCAAGTTTCCCCTTCAAACATTTACCATGTCTGCTTTGCTATATCAAACTGGTAGGCCCTGGTTAATTCATCAAGGTGGGCTTGAAGCATTGGCTGCATCTCCTCTCGTGGAGAAGGCGTGAGTGTTGCAGTTGATTGTTGCCCAAAGGAGATCGCAGGCGATGAAGCTACTCCTCGCACAGGAGGTGTGGGAACACGATCATCGTCTTCTTCAAGCTCATCCTCCATGCCCTGATGGAGGTAGGTCTGAACAGGCAAGGGTGGACACCAACCATCACTGTCATATCTAAAATAAAAACCAAGTAAACTTAGCATATGTCAAATCTGAGCTCTGAAGTGCAGCAGCAGGTATACAAGGTTTTTACTGCAGTTTGATTCCTCAGACACAGTGAATTTTACTGAATTAATTAATTAATTAATTAATATCTTTTATTGAAAATAAGGTCATATTTGCTTCAGTTCTCCTTAGTGATTCTGTTTAATTTTTCCCACAACTGCTAAGCAACTTGAGTAAAATGTGCAACAAAAATAATTACAGATCCATAATCACATTTGTTGATGGTAATAACATTACTCCACAATCAGCTACAAAAATTAACTCACCTTCTCAATCATTAACCTAGGAGAATGCATTGAAGATTGACCTAGACATGAAAATAGGAGCATTCTTAAAAGACAGAATGAGCTTTATAGGTGAGCTTTATAGGTAGTGACTTGTATCCAGAAGAAAGTCTGGATCACACAGTCACAGAATGGCTTGCATTGGAAGGGACCTCAAAGACCATCCAGTTCCAACACCCTGCTGTGGGCAGGGTAGCCACCCAGCAGATCAAGCTGCTCAATAATCCACCGAGCTTGGCCTTGAACACTTCCAGGGATGGGACATCCACATTTTCTCTGGGCAGTCTGTGCCAGTGCCTTACCACTCTCTTGAGTGAAGTTCTTCACTCAATACCTAACCTAAACCTCTCCTTTCAGTTTAAATCCACCTCCTCCTTACCCTATCACTATCTACCTGCATAAAAAGTCAGTCTCCCTTTTACTTGTAAGCTCCTTTCAAGTATTGGAAGATCACAATGATCTGTACTTATGCGCTTCCTCACATCCACCTCCCCCTTTATTTGTCTGCAAATTTACTATTTGTTTTTAGTTTGTAGCCTCTATAAAAAGCAACACTTTCCACACAGTTTCCTCACTCTGTCTTTCTACATAGTATATATGTATCTTCCATGATGTGTAATACATTTATGCAGCACTTGCCTTAGGCATATGCTATGCAGCTGTGCCAACAATAAGATACACTTAATGCACAAGTTGACAGCTCTGACAGCACCCCACATCCTAACCAGACTTTTCAGGGACTTACCTAGACAGAGCCAAATTTCTGAATACTTCCAATACAGCTCTTCAAAGTACATTAAAAGGTTAACAACCACCAATACTCTTCCACACCAAATTAATCTCTCCTCATATATATATATATATATATATATATATATATATATGTTCTAACAGGCATTACATTTATCTGGTTCTATTTTTGATCTTTCATCTGGGGGTTAAGAGATGAAGCTATATCTGATCAGGATTAGAAACAGATGTTTTATATTCTTATGTAAGCTTTGCCAGATATTCAATCCTTTCCTGTCCTTGGCTTCATCATGGACCTTTCAGTTCGGGGTTGTATTACAGTACCATTCTAGGACCCTGTCCCTTAGAGACATCATCGCTAACCAAAACCCATAGGTCCTACTGCCTGTTCCTATAGCTTAAGCACTGCTTCTCCAGACCAATGCTCTAATCCAAACACATCTTCTGCTGAGTACACTTCTGCTAACAGAACTCAAATCTCAACGCTATCTGTTCTTCCCATCTTCTGCACGTCCAGCCAGTCTGCAATCCCTTGAGTGTCTTCTTAACTCCCAGTGCATTCCCAAATATCTCAGGATAGACAGCTCTTTTGAAAAAACAAGTAGACAACCAAAAGCTCTCATAGCTCCTTCACTGTCAAATCATCTCATACCCTGAAGGCCATTCCCAAGCATCATCTAAGTCACTTTTCAACTTCAAGGTCTTCAGACAGTGTACACTTTTGGTCTCAATACTGCAAACAACACATTGAGATTAATTTCTTGAAGTAATTTAAAAATACTCCTTTAAGGTTCCTTGTTTTGTAGGAATTATCAATTTACCTGAGAAAAATGAATCACTGACAGTTTTCTCATGTGAGGAGCTGGGTTTCAAAATGGCTGAGAACACTGAGACAGAGAAGTTTCATAACTCATATTACGAACAGAAGATTTGCTTTAAGCAAAAACGAAGATTTCTAAAATTAACTAAATGCCTTTTCCATTTTTCAAAAGTAGGCCATACTTAAAATTACAGATTCAGGACAGCTAAATATCTGACTGAAAGAGCTGAAAGCCTGTGGAAGATGTAGCTTGTAATTAAAGCTGGTATCATTTTAAATTTATATTTAGATGTAACCATGTGCAGATATGCAGAAATATGTATGTGTACAGAGGGACAAGTGAATGCTGTGTCTTAACACTAGGTATTAGGAGCTATTGGATGATTATCTGTTCTCACAACAGAGAGTTTAAAGAAAATGTTAATGTACATTAAATTCCTTAGGAGACAGTCTATTAATAGCTTTAACTTGTCTTTCCTGGCCATATTCACTCATGACATTGACACCTGAAGGTGAGGAGACCATCCTAACTCATGCTGTTAAAAATCTGCAGTGCAATAACTCTGTTACTCTCTTTCAACCTCATGCTTAAGTGCAATAGCATCTTCCTTAAAAGGGACAGGGCTGAAAGAGACTCCTTAGTGACTTTACAGTAGTGCATAAATGAGCTTTGGAGGCACTAGCCTTTTGACCCTGCTTGTTTCAAATCCCCAAATGTTCAGCTTGACAGTCTATTTCTTAACAAAAAGATTCTGCACAAGTACAGTATTTTCAACTAGTTTTGTTTCTTTTTTTTTTTTTTTTAATAGAGAGGATCCTAAGCCTGAAGCTCAGGACAATGAGATTCAAAATCTCAGGTATCTTTACAACATAATGTCTGAAAAGTCACCAGCTCTAGCATTCAATTTACCAAAAATAAATCTGAAAGAAAAAGCAAGCAAACCTAAAGGAAGACATTGTGACTGCATCTCATACAAATTATACAGTTATTTAAACTTCTGGAACTAGCATAGTGAATATTGGTCACATCCATGTTTTTTTTTCAGATCCTTGGGTAAATACAACTCAGAAAAAAATGCACTCAACTTTTTCAACTACTTCTTATTAAATCTAAAACCCTTAATTTCACTAGGAACATCTGGTTGTAATTTCATGATGATTAATTTTAAGTCCAGTTGACAAAAATGGATATGTTTCTAACAATTTTTATTTTAATATTAGCAGATTTATTTTATATTCCTCTTTTTCTCCTTGCTAGTTTATTTCACTTTTATTTCATATCAGGGATTCTTCTTCAAAATTAAAAAGTACAAGTGATAGATAAAGGGAACATTCTATAGGAATTCTGTTTCAGTACACAAATTGTTGCAGGAAAAAAAAAAATCCTTCTCTAGACCTTAAAAGAAAGTATTTTGTTTATATAAAATGTATTATCATCTATACATGCTCTCAATAGATATGTTTCTAAGTAATTTTACTATCATGCACACTAACAACCAGCAGCTAATGCTCCATTTCAAGTTGTAATCAGTAGTAGGAAATAAAAATAACCAATCATAATTGTGGTTGGCTTAAGATCATGCATATTACTGGTGAAAAATACAAAGAGATGATGAAGAATAATAAATAAACATTGTGTTATTGTCAAGTGTATAAGATAAAACCAAGCAAAAGCATCTTCTCTAAAAAAAGCTAAAAAACAAAAGGAATGTTTGACTGACAAAACAGTAATTTCAAAGACTGTGAAGTATGTGCAAGTGGAAGGGCAAGGAACAAGCAGAGAGTCTTAGAAGGCCAAGAAAAAGGGGAAAATTTCACAGGAATGAGTTTGCTAGGGAAACAGCACTAATAAACAGACTGTCTTCACAGGTTGAACTGGAATTAAGTATATCCCCAAATCCACCATGTTGCTTACAATGACTGCTTGGATTTGCATGTACATCTTTTGTTATACTTGTTGAAGTTTATGGAAAAATAGGCGTGAATTTAACAACCTTGATTCTTCTGGGGAGAAGACAGTAAAGAGATTCAAGAGTTGTTTTTTTCTTCCTTTTATGTTTAAGTGACGCAACTGCTTTTCTTTCTGAAAGATTGCTTTTCTGTCATTGCTACTGTAGATTGTTTCCTATAATTTATTAACCAGAAAGACACTAATGTTGATTTCTAATACATAAAATAAGGTGTCAAAATTGTTTAGTTTATTTGGGATACTCATGCCCACAAATCTCACACTTGAATTCAAGAATCATAGGAAGAGATGCACAGAAAAATGAGTATTTACATTCCAGATTCCTTGTTTTATTGTTCTTAATAATCACTTTTCATATCACACTGTGAGAACTTTATTAAAGTTTTTAGTTTTTCTGACTAGAAATTCATTTTTCAAATGTAATTCTCAATATATGTATGTTTGCATATAATTAATTCTGAAGTTAAAACACAGTGAACTTGTCATACATAGTATATATCAGACAAAAGGAAAACAAAACAGTTTAAACAATTAAAAAGAAAAGCATTTTTTACAACATTAATGGAAACATAATGGAAACATAAGGAATGCAGTCTGTGATGAATTCCATTTTAGCATTTTGAAATCCACAGAAACAACATCGACCCCCTGAATACAGAATGGCCATTACTAATAGGTAGGGTTCAGTGAAGCTTTTTGCAAATTACTATAGCTCAATACTGACACTGTAAGTCTAATCTTTAGTTCTATATTTGTCCTTGACTTGTAAAATACACATTAGAAGATCTTGTTATAATCACTCTTAATGAGATACCATTAAAAAAAAAAAAATACACCAAAAAAACCCCACCAAAACAAACCAACATATAAAAGAGTAATTTAAAAGATAAGGAAAAAACTGAATTGATAGGAACCTGCAAGACTGGTGATTACCTTATTCTTAAATACAAAGTGTTGTCTTGGTGACCAATGTAATTTCTTCTGGCAAGATAACAGATATTTTATGCAACTGAGAAGTGAAGCTCTGTGTCACAAGGGATTTCTCTGGATGGTGTTTCCATTTAATTTTTATGCTATTTCATTGTCGTTGAAGAAAATCTGAGTTGATCACCTTCTATAGCTTAATTATTTTAATGAAGTGGCTCAACGTATGTTTTAAGGACATAAACTGATAATTACAAATACTAGATAGCTAAACCATCTTGAATTTATTTTATTTTTATATCAGATACAGAAAAAATGTTTATATGAACTTCTTTTTCTTGATATTTCAAAAAATATTTACAACCAGTAAGTTTGCTCATTTTCCTTGATATTTATTTTGGAATTCTACCTCTAATATAGCCTTCATTTTAAAAGGAACTCCACTGACATACAGTTAGCTACCACTCGTTTTAAAAGTCAAAAATTAACCTCTAAATCTTCTGATTTTCATCATAGAAGTACTTATAAAAGAGATAGCACTTGAAATATTTTTATTCAGTATAACTATTAAAACAATTTTTAAAACACATACTTCATCATTAGGAAATATTGATTATTCCATATATTTAAGCAGGTAGATTTGTCCCAGAAGGAACTGCAGTGATTCTCATAGGCACCAACAGAGTTGATCACAGTAAACTATTTTTCTGATTTTCCTCCAGAGTTTGATAATCTGCAATTTCATATAATTTCACTTCATAGAAAGCATTCCATAGCTGCACTTTGTGTAGAAAATGTATCTTTCCTCTTATTGCTTTTTATGTGATTTTTTTTTTGTCCTTGAGAATAAGTTTATGATATTCAAAGATAAGTGAAAGGTTCCAGAGTCTCAAGAGTAGTTTAAATTAAAAGAATACCTACAAATTTCCTCAACTGTGAAGTTTCTTCTAAATGGCAATGAGAAGGTTACTACCAACTGGTTGATCTTTTAAAATCAATACAATTTTATATGTATTTTTTGTTCTGTTGCATCAGACAACAGAAAACAGGCAACATCAAACCAGTGAAAAAATACAGTCCATGTTATGTCATCCTTACTCACTAAGTCCCATAATCTACAAGCAGCTCCCAACAAAATTCATCAGGCTAACTGCGAAGTGAAAGAAAGTCTCAGCATGAGTAAGCAGAGAAACCCTACATGATGATGAAACAAGGTTGATTTTATTTCCATCTTCATTCGCTCTCATGAGAAGCTAGTCACACAGTCCTCCTCCATAGCCTTCAATAAGTCTATAGGAAAAGGTGTTCTCTTTTTTAAAACAAAATAGAATAATGTTGTCATTTGGAAAAAACAAAAAACAAAAAAACAAACCAGAAGCCTCATCTCCACAAATCACAGACTTTTCTTCAAAAGAAAAAGAAGAAAATTACCCTGCTTCTTGTTGATCTACCCCGTAGTGTTCCAGCTCTGTGCCTGGGAGCGGTTGCACAGGAGGGGGTGGGAGGGGAACACTGGCCCAGTTTGAACCATTATTTTTCTGAGGCTTGGCAGTATTTTTGCTTTTCTTCTTTTTCCCTCCTTTGCCACCTGCAAATCCAAAAAGAAAAATAAAATTTTTGAGATATAATGTGAAAAAAGGTAGGTTTTTAAATTTTTTTTAAATAGAATTCTGATTCCAGATGGCATGCCCCAAAACAGAAGATACATTTATGTCTTAGCAGAATCAGCACCAGCATCCTAATGTTTTTACAAGGTTAAAAATAATAATGGAAAAATATTCAGAATAGTTAGTTAAATCACTTCTTTTTAAAATGTGAACTGCATATATTTGCACCACAGTAGTGCACAGTCAAGGAAAGACATATCTTGCTGCTTCAGGAATACATTTCTGATTTATTCATGTGTTCTTTACGATTTCTTGCATTCACTGATGGATAAAAATATAATAGACCATTACAAATTCTTTGAAATGTCAGAAACAGAAATGTGTGCTTATAACATTGTTTTTCATGGTTTCTTTCTGTGGAAAACACAGAGGTTAAGGACACAATAAAAATATTGTTATTAAGTTTAATTTTTTCAGCTTGAATGACATATATGTAGTCAAAACAAAAAGAAACTGCATTTTGCTGATAGAAATTTATCAAGTTTCATTGTTTTAAATATCAGGAAGTCTTCTGCAGTATTTTAGAACAACTTGTTTCACAGGATTCAATTACCTTTATGCCATTCTGGACAACAGGTTCTATTACTGATGTGGAGCTCTAATGGAACAGCTAGAGGAAATGAATGGAGCAACACATTTTACTTAAGCCCTTTTCTCTTTTCCCATTGTTTTTATACCCACTTTTCCAAACGAGACATTTCAATCTGTGGGAAAATAATTCTACAGAAAAAGCTCCCTTCCCATTTGTTTTGCTTCTTGTATTTTGCTCTGATCCTTTTTTTCTAGTCAAGAATTAATTAGTAGGAAGAACGAGACAAAAAATATTTCAAATACCTTGACTGCTTCAAGATCCATCCATTTCTGTTTTATTAAAACTCTGGATTGTTGGGCAGAAGAATGGTTTGTTGTACGCTTTTCTAGTGGGGTACCTAGCTAGCAGTCATTTGGGCCTTGCCTGCTGCAGAGAGCTGCAGAGAGCTGTCTAATCCAGCTACCCACTACCATCTCATGCTGCTTTATAAGGATCAATCAAAAAGCAAATCATGTAAAAAATTCCAGACAGAAATTAATCAGAAAAGCTACGACTGATTTGTCAGGCAGGGTGGCACTCTGTGGCACCATCTTCTTTGCCATGGTCTTAGCTTTAGATATAGAGACATTCAGAAAGAGGTGCAATTTTAGCATGAGATAAACACTTGTCACAGATCTCAGCCCTTGTCACTTGTCTTTTCGTCTGAGAGACACTGGGAGTGAGGGAAAGCTGAGGCTGAAGCATATACAAAAGAAGAACATGAATTTAAGTGTTTGAAGGATAAACTTTGGAAAAGTCAGCAGGATTAGGAACAAACAAGAGCTAAGGCAGGAGTGCTTTTCTGGGAGGAAAGCACAGGCATACGTGTGTTGCTGGGGCATTTAATCTAAGAGTATCTAAGAGTATTTAAGGAAGAGAAATGGAGAGGAGCGTTTAGAGATTAGCTGATATGGAGAGGGAGATTTTAAAGTGTAGGATCTTGGTAATCTTAGGGGATTGATAAAACAAAAGCCGGATGTGCGAGATGTTACTATGAATCCAATTGGATTTGAGGGGTTTTGTAGATAAAGGGCAAATACAACAGAACTATAAAAGAGAGTGAGGAAGAGCTGAGGAACTGCTCATATGAAATAAACAAAAGAAAGTTCAAGGTCATTACTGGTAGGGAAAGAAGCCTACTCTCTACAGCTAGGCAGAAAATTCTCTTCTCCTATCCCCACGGAGAGAATTATTCCACTGCCAGACTAGTGGACCAGATACCTAATACATGTAGTACTTGATGTGTGTTTGAAATATAGAAGCCTTGTTCCCCCATAGCAATGATGCTTGTTATTTTAGTGTCTTCTCACACTGAAATTAAATTATATTGTTTACATCTCTAGATGACCCAGCTTCTGGAAAAAGAATTTACCACTTGATGAAATGATCACAGCAACAAGTTAAGGTTGTAGATGTGATGCACAAAGTACAGCCACAAAATTTCCCTACCTAACAAAGCAGTTGAGTGTTGAACTATTTTCCATTCCACAGTGGGATAAAATTTCTCATGACATTCACTGGAGATAGAGAGAGACTTAGAATAATCTTTAGAACTTACATGTACTTACAGAACTACCATCTGAGGAATTGAAAGAGTAAGTTCCCTGCTCACCTTAATGAGAAAAAGGTAATCAAAACTGGATTCTGACTACAGTAATGCTCTAATTGTCAGATTATTTGAAGGTCTTCCTCAAAATCTCATGCATTATAAACATAGTCTGCATTACATAGATAACAAATGGGCAAGGGAGAGCAAAATACTGACAACAGTCTAATACTCTAACAATCATCTGAGCCATGGGACATCCAGTTGTGATCAAAGCATGTGTGATCTGCTCATAGAAGGACAGGCTACCTGAAGTCTCCACGTTTCATCACAAATTCTACTTTAAATTAAGAAATACTACACAAAACACATTTCACTTGAAATATTTCTTCGAAGTCCAGATTTTGATCAACTGACATTTTTGTAATGAAAACCACTGATTGTATTTTCTCAGAAAGTTCTAAGGCAGTTGTACCTGTCAACACATCTAAAGTGTGATATTGACTTCTACACATACGTACGTACCTCAGCATATCAAATCCTGTATTTTCAAGCAGTCCCAGGTGCCAAAAAACCTCTTGCCAGTACATATTACATACAAAAATCAAGAACCTTTCTCGTAGGATTGAATGAACTCAGCTCTCACATACCTTTCCATCAGTGTTGTAAGTCTATTTTTCTATCTCTTTCAAGTAAGCTAATATTTCCAATGAGGACACAAGATTTGCAAATAAATTTGTTTATTTGAATTATGGGCTAGCGTTTGTAGGCTTCTAATCTAAGCATACAGTTTGAAATAGGTGTCATTTAAGTTGACATAAAAAAGCTATTTCTAGAGTTGATCTTTTACTGTGATGATTGCTCTATGTTACAGCAGAAATTCAAAAGGCTATAGGTACAGTAAGAACTTGAAATTGAATTCTTGCCGGCTTACTCCTATTTTTGTTAAGTAAAATAGCAGGTTTTAATTTCTGGCTTTTCAATTTTCATCTTAAAAAAAAAAAGACATAATTATACATTGGTTGCTCTGAAAGTAATGCCTCCAATTTATTTCCATGGAAACTACAACAGATACACAATAACACTACTTGCAAGAAAAAATTCTTAGCTACAAAACAGTTTTTGAATGTAGTCACCACCATTAACAGATTTACATGGATGGGCTGATTGAAATACTCTTCATTTCATAGTGTGACAGCTGTGCATGGCTGTCTGGAATTGGCTTGTCTTTCATGTTTCTGTCAGCAACTCCTGAAATGCACCATCCTCCACTTTACTGTGCTCATGTCCATTGTTTGCTCTCTGTAAACATTCAGAAAACATTGGAGGATGTCAAAGGGTGCCATTTTTTCCACAATGACCATTTCAGTGACACACCTTTGCCGACACTCCCATGTCAGACGCCATTTTGCCAGACTGCCTCTCTGCCACCATCTGTCATATGACAACAAAATGTAATGGAGTGTTGGTGGGAATGTTCAGCCTCTACTACCATACCACCAACATCCACCTCTGACATTGTCGGCCAACACAATGAAATAGGAGACAAAACTTTTGGAGCAGCCCTTGTATGAAACAAAAGCAACAAGTAAGCAAAATTAAAGAAATCAAGTAAAAAGTGTATTTAAATACAATCACATGTACTATAATCATTTTCATCTGTAAAAATGTGTTATGTTTCCAATATAACATGCAGCACACATACAAAATTTGCATTCTCTTTATATGTAGACTTGTTGCACTTTTTGCAGCCTCAGTCATCTTGCAGAGCCTAATTTTATTTCTGAGCTGCCTGATTGAAATACAACGTTTAGAAACAGCTCATGGGAGTGGGGAACCTGTTAATAAATCAACAAAAATATTAACCTCCTCAAGAAGTTTGTTGTGGGTATGCTTATAAACTGAAGGACAGTGTAACTGCAGTATAAACTGTGCTTTCAGGGAAAGAACATGACAAGGCAAGGTTTCAAACTGTCCTGGCAAGTTTTGGGCACAATGGTTGAGAGGATTCTCCAGTGATGTTCAAGTAAGTTTTGCAAGAGACATTTCTATGCTTTTTTATTTATTTTCTTTTAGTGGAGGCCAGTGGGTTATCTTTTGTTGGCAGTGGGCAGGCACTCTCATACTTATCCGCAAAGTGCCTCTGGGAAGTTTGTTTGCCTCCCTGGCTAGCTGCTGACAAACACCCCTCCGTCCCTCACCCACCCATAGCTGTGGAACCAACCTGAGAGGCTGCCACTCCTTTCGGAGCTGTTGTGGGAGCTGGTGGTGCTGAAATCCTGTGACTGGTTGTGTGGCAATCTATTAGCCAATCCCTCAGCCACGCGGTAGTCAGGGATGTAAAGCAAGGCTAAGGGTTAAAGGGCAAAGGTCACAGTGGCATTGTGTGATTAGTTGACAGCACAGGCACATGCAACACATGCAGTTAGCAAGTCAAGAGCAGATGTGGTGGGGCCGCAAGTTTTAATTTAACTTATACCTTTCCTAGCCTAATGGAAGGCAGATGGGTTGATGACTATCACAGCACTAAAAGCACAGAACAATATATTTTGTGACTGTGAGGTTCAGCATGCATGCAAGATACATAAGTATTAGTTCTGGTAAATATGAACTACATCTCACATACTACTTTTTTTTTTTTTTTTTCTAATTCATGAATAGATGATACAGTATATAGTTCTGGAAAATATGAGCTGTAATTACCATTGTTGCCTTTGCCTTGTTCTGGTAGAGAGTAGCCAAATCCCATCAGGTCATTTTTTTGCTGAATTGAGCTTTTCCACTGAGGATCAGGTAAGTCGACTGCCAACTCATGGATGCTGTTGGAATGCAGGATCTGGGTGGTGGCATATGGCGTAGCTTGCGTTATTTGGCTGGAACTGTTGTAACTAGTTTTTGTCGTGAAGTCAATGCTGCTGTAAATGGCTCCATCAGAAAGCATAGTAGCAGTTTTATCTCCTTGCCCTGGCACTGGTGGCAACACATCTGTGGTGAGCATAGGAGAATGAAACAAATCATTGATGCACAGGAAGCCTGAAAGTATCAAGGTTTAAGATGAAAAATAAATGTGTCATTTTGCACGTTTGCATTTCAGCTGAGACAAGTCCATGAACCAACGAAGGGAAGATGATATACAACCATTGCCAACCTATCAGCATCTGTGACAGGCCTACCACTTGTCCTTCACGTCTCACTGCCTGAAACCATCTTTTTTTCCCATACTTTCAACTGCAAAAGTGAAGTTTGGAATATTTCTCTACTGAAGAATGTTTTCAATTGTTCATTCTATGTCAGAACCAACGTCTGGGCTTCAGGGAAATGATAAAAGGAACAAATTTACAAATCACAGAGGAAACATTCCTAGCAAATATGTAGCAAAAATCTTAAGTGGATGCCAAAGCTCTCAAAGTAATTTTTGAGGCCATCACCTTACTTTCTAGAAGTTTTATGCATCAGCTTATCTAATTTTCTTTTCAACATTAGTTAGCATATTTCTCTTTTTCAGCAAAAGAAAAACCTGACAAAAACAAGTTGTTCCTGAAATGTGAAAAAAAAAAAAAAACCAAACCCTGTTATTCTGAAGGGATTTCAGTGATCAGCCTCTTAAAACGGGAAAGTATTCTTAATAATGGAGTACAACTTGTTCAAATACTCCACCACATTTACCTGAAAAACAGTACAAAATGTTTACCTAATATCTGTTGATTTTTCTACATCTTTTGAATCCTATCACATACTGCAATTTGTATGTTTAATCAGTTACATTGGCAGTCTCTCTCCTTACTGAAAACTGTAGTGACATTTCTGGTGAAATACTGGAGTTGGAAGTTGAGACTACTGAAGTGTGAAGAATCTAATGACGACTGGCATGATGTCTCAAAGAGGACCATAGCTTGGCAGATAAACCCCCTCTCGCTATTACAGAGGTCAGTATTTCAAACACTGATTACAATATATTTAGATTCTGAAGCTGAGTGGTGCAGTTGACATAATGGTAGGGAGATATGCCACCCAGACACACTCAAAAAGAGGGTATGTGAGAATCTAAAGACGTTTAACAAGGCCAAGTGCAAAGTGTTGCACTTGAGTAGAGGGAATCCCAAATATGAATACAGACTGGGAGAAGAAAAAGTCTTTGAGAGCAGCCCTGCTGAGAAGGACGTGGGATGTTGGATGAAAAACTGGACATAGGGCAGCATTGTATGCTTGCAGCCTGAAAGGCCAACTCTATCCTAGGCTGCATTAGAAGAGGGGTGGCCAACAGGAAGAGGGAAAGGATTGTCTCCCTCCCCTTTGTGAGGCTGCAGCTGGAGCACTGTGTCCAGGCCCAGTACAGAAAGGACGTGGAATTGTTGAAGTGGATGCATAGAAGAGCCATGAAGATGACCAGAGGGCTGTAGCACCTCTCCTGTGAAGAAAGGTTGAGGAAGTTGGGCTTGTTTAGCTTGGAGAAGAGAAGGCTCCAGGGACCTCATTGGGGCCTTCCAGTCTTTGACGAGAGGTTACAGGTAGAAGGGACCATTTTTTTACATGATCTGATAGTGAAACTGATCGTTTAAAATGAAAGAGAGGAGAATCTACTTGTTAGAATAGTGTATCATTTATATGCCATTTGCTTTATATAGCCTGATGGCAGAATTGGATTCCAACTGGAGAGTAATTGATATAATGCATACTCCAATAGTGAGGACGTTCAGATCTCATTTTAGGTATCAAAGATGTTTCTATATATTTTAGACCTCACAAAGAAAAGAGAAGGGTTTAGAGTCATTCCAGTTTCAGACACAGGTGCTGTGCAACCTGATAGAATACAATTGGTCTCTTAATGTCTCAGGATTTTTCTGCCAATAAGATATGATAGCACAGCTTCCTTCCTCCCATTCCTGTTTATTTTTTTCCCTAGGTTGAAAACCTACATCAGAGAATTATTTTCTACTGCGTGTATGTGAATGTTTTAATATGAAGTCTAGCATCTGCAGTCTCAGAGTAACAATGTAGTACCAATTACCAGTCAATATGGCAACAAGTGCTCAGCAAATAGATTACAGGAAGATTAAAGTTGGTTGTAGAGGTACATTTTTTTTCAAACAAGAAACAACAACATAGGAACAATCGGGAATTATATTACATATCTGCAGAAAAATTTGAAGTGCCAAAAGAAGTTATAATTAATGCATAGTACAAGTCATATTTCAAAACCAGTTTATTATTATCTATCTACAAGTATACAGTGTGTTGAATTCATGTATGCCCATGTATTTAGGGCAATATACAATCACAAAATCATCTATATGCAAACACTGCATGAGATGTGAGAGTCAAGTGCACTCCTATCTTTCATGTAACTCATCCACAATATGAAGACTTGACCTTTCCACAACTGATTTAATCAAAGCATAGTGAATCACAGAATCATGGGATAGTCGAGGTTGGAAGGGACTTCTGGAATTCATCTGATCCAACCCCTGTGCAAGCAAGAACACCCAGAGCAGATTGCAGATTACCAGGACAGTGTCCAGGTGGTTTTTGAAGATCTCCAAGGATGGAGTCTCCACAATGTCTCTGGGCAACCTGTGTCAGCACTCAGTCACCTGTACTGCAAAATTATGCTTCCTGATGCTTACGTGGAATCACTTGTGTGTCAGTATTTGTGGTCACTGTCTCCTCCTAGCATTGGGCACCACAGAAAATAGCAAGGCTCCCTCCCTTCAAGCATTTATACAAATTGTTAAAATCCCCTCTCTACCCCTCCCCCCCCCCAGAAGAAAAAGCACTCTATAGTTCAGACTGAAGATGGACATTCGTTTCCCAATGGACATTTCCCACTAGACCATTCCAAAAGCTCTCTAATATCCATTTTTCTTTGTAACTCTCACAATAATTTCAAATGTTCTAACATACTTTCTGAGGGAATATCTTTCCTGTTGTCTCAATACTATTTTGTGGTCTTCTGTGATTCCAAACCTAACCTCTGCTTACCACTCACAGATTTGCTCTCCACTGCATATCTAGCATATAATGCAGATTTCATTTTTAAAGACAATACTGTGACAGCCTTACTCAGTTTCTGCTCCAGAGTCATTGCCATCTTACCATTTTCAAAATTCTTACAGACCTCTAATACTAATCCAGACCTTTAACCCAAAGACACTCAAGTTCTATCTATGCTAGACACAACTACATTAATTTGCACTAAAAGATATCTGACTTCTGATCCATCTTTAATGCAGAAAGCATCCAAACTCAAGTGCTGAAATAGATAGGACTAAGTGAGCCCCAAACCCCCAGAATAAAAGTATGATTTGGACTGAAAAGATCATGGGTATAAGTAAGCTTCTGAAATTCCAACTGTTGCATTTCCTGGACAAATTTGGAAGCTATGCCTCACCCACCCTCAAGCCCAAAGTCTTAAAACATACTTCCAAATTAAGTCTTACAGAGCCAAATACAAACTGATAATTCTTCTGCATTATGTGATCTCATTAAAAGATGGAAAAGTACCAAAGAGCTTTATTTTCAAGAAATTCACAACGAAGAAGCTGGCAGATATTCAGTTATTTTATAAATATTGTCAGACACTTGTTTACTTTATAATATTTTTGTAAGACAAGAGTTTTAAAGCATTCTTAAATGGAAAATAAACCCTGAATGTTTTAATATAATTTGAAATCAAAGCAGTCAAACCATAGAGTTTTGCATAGGAATTTATAACCAAAGTGAGAGATTATTTTCAGAGGCAGATTTTGATACAACTCAAAATTATGTTCTTTTCACATTTATCAGTTTATCAGTTTGATAGTCTGATATACTTTCTTTGCATTTTAATGTATTTTGACATACAAAGTTGAATTGATTTTTTTATGCCTTAAAAATACTTATATACTCGTTTGGTTTTTAATTTTTTAATTTTATTTTTTTTAAATTTCAGTCTTCCCCTGAACACCACTATAGAGAATAAGTTGTTATAACATCACAGAAACCAAGAAGGAGATATGAAAATTATTTTGACATTTTAAAATCACAATAGTTCATCCTGAAATTCCCATTTGAGTAAAATGCTTGAAAGAAAATAATCTCTCTAAAGATTCATCATCATAATTACAAATTATTGCCTTCTTTCATGAAGAGCCTCCTACAATTAAAAATGGAAATAACTGCCCCCAAATCTAAATAGTTTGTTTCATGTGTTCTTTCCTCCAATAAGAAGAGAAATTTTTAAACACCTGTGAGGCTTTCTTCATTGATTATGGTTGAGACTAAGAGCAGTCCCACAACAGGAAGGGGATGGTCAAGGTTACAGCAACAGTGCTGGAGGAACATGGGAGGAACATTCTTCCTGGGTTCCCTAAGTTTCTCTCAGATCTTATAGATGTCCTCTGTCCCTGACTATAGTGGTCTACACAGCAGATTGCTCGTGTCCATGCAAAAGGGAACCCATCTGTTTCTCTTGAAATGATTCTCAGACCCTGTCTTACCAGTGTGGGGTAAACTTTATGTTTTAAAGATACAAAAAGAGACAATATGTAAAAATTGTCTTGTATTTACATATTTTTGTTTTTATTGTTTTTACATATTTTACATATTGTAAAAATATGTAAAAAAATGTAAAATAGACAATTTAAAGCCAAGTGTAAATAAAATCTTTAGTCAAATATAGAAAGAACTATAACAGTATGAAAATATTACACAGTCTTTATCTAGGTGATAACAAAGAAAAATCCAATTTTATACTATATGGTGACAATAAAATGAAACCTACCTCCACGACTGAAATTGGCAAGATCATTGGGTCCACTAGAGCTGTTGTTAACTGGCAGACTTGTGGCAGGCCAAGAGTCTGCAAGCCAAGGATAACTGGGGTCACTTGCATTCAACAAACCTGGTCGACTGAAGAAGAATAAAAAAAAAAAGATATACATACATATACACATACAAACAAAATTAAAATATCTGTGAGACAACTCTGGATATAACAGCAGTTGAAGATGCTACATAACTTTCTTCCTATCATTGTGTGTAAGAAACAGTTTAGAAGACTTTAATTTATTTCAAATTAAAATTGTGTAGTCTTTGATGATATAAAGACCTTGAGCAGTTAATTAAGGATATATACAAATCAACTTTGTCAGCAGAAGTGGGACTAGGCATCAGTCGTGATTCTGCCAGAATCCAAATGAACTCCGTTGTCTGTGTGAAATGGGGGTTAGGCAGTACCATCATGGGATCCGAAACCAAGGCCGAATGATAAATTACCACCTCAAGGGAACAATCACTCAAACTGATTGCTCCATATCAGCCATTTCCAGGACTTTGGGCTACTATTTCTTCTTTCCCTTGCATCCCAAATGCACGCCTGTCATCTACAGGCTGGTAACTCTTTCTTTAAGCACTCTTGTATGGTTTAGAGGCGAAGAGGTTTGAGTAGGATTAATGGAAAGTCCACAGCTATCTTTATCTGCCACTACTGCATGGTTTTTATATCACTATAATTTCAAGCTTTGCAAGCAGTATTAAACAGTAAGCATGTTGAAAGAGAACATAAACTCAGGCCATAAGGCACTGTGTCTCTCTCACCCCAGGATAAACAGCCTGGAATTTAGCAAGGCATGTGGATTGTTTGTATTTGTATTTAACAAGGAAAATAAATCATGTCATGTAAATGCCCCCAGCCCTCAAGCAAAATCACCCATAGTCCTGATGCTATTCTAGATTATTAATGCACTCATGAAGTTGGAGCAACACCTATAATCATTGTACTTTATTTCTGATAGGCCCCTGTCTGGTACAATCCCTAAGAGAAACATAAGTTTCTATGGAAACAGCAATAAGAAGACCCAGCAGCTTTCTTGCCATATCCACTAGCTCTCATTAGGCCTTATCTCTTTTTGCTAAAATATTGATTAAATAGGAGATTGGAAGTTATTACCACAGCCTAATTACAATCTCCATATCGGCAAAGGGAAAATAGATGAGGATATATGGGTCTGTTATCAGCTTTTATCAATTTCAATTGAGTAGCCAAAGTTGTGGAATCTAGTCCTGTCAATCTACAGCCTATTCATCATCCATGAATCATTTATTTTGTGATCGATTAAGTGTAATTGTTCACTCACAGCAATTTAGGGGTAGCCAATAAGGAGTCTTAAACAACAGCAACTTCATTTGCTAATGTCTAATTAATGCAATAAACATCTTGGTAACAAATGAACACATTCCTTGTGATATTTACTATGCATTTCTTTCAGGGCATCTGGGAGATATGAAACATCTGGGCTTGATTCCTCCAAAGTGCACAACAGATAGATCATTAAATCTTGTAGTAAGCTACTTAACTCTTTCTGTAATTGTCGGTCTTGCAAATGATTGTTTATTCAAGTGCATTACCTGCAGAATTTTCAGATTCCTAATTTTAGAAATATATGTAATGGAAAGACCTTTATGCAGAGAAACATACCTTCCATTGCTCATTAGTCCTCCATCTCCTCTTTGGAACGTGACTGTATTTTGGTTGGAAAAACAAAACAAACAAATACACACACACACACACACACACATATAAGACAGGGAGAAATCAATTAGTTATAAGCATCAATTCAAATTGCTCAGTGTCCAAGATTGGAGGCCTCTTGACACCATCACATAAGAAAGTACAGAAATTATAAGAAAAGGATAAAAAGCACATTAGGATTACAGTTTATTTAGGATTTGACTTACAGTATTGATTCACATCAATTTGTTCTGTAGCTTGCAAGGCAAGCCAGCCACTTGAGGAAAAAATCCTGCATTTACCACAGGCCGTTTCATATGACTTTGCAGTGCAAGACTGTGCCATGTGATGAAATTGTTTTCTTGGCATGCTTTTGCTTCGGTACATAATGACACTGCACCAGTGAGTTAATAACATCATGTTGTAATGCAGTAATATCATGTCACCACACAAATACGCCATTTCCCACGATAAATACAAAGAAGTGGCAGCTCTATTACAGCTGAAGGGATGTGTGTAGAGGGGGGGAAGCATAAAGCTGCAGGATTTCCATCAGCAGCACATGTAAGAACTAGCACACACACGTAAGTGCATACACTCCAGTAATACAGAGATGTTTTCAGTCTTGCCACTGTGGTTGCAAAGGATACACTGTAGCCCCATTCATAGGTATCAAGAAACAGTTCATTCCTTATCTACCTTATTAACAGGATTACATTCGAGAGTGATATAGGTAAACTCACATTACTGAGATGCTAATTGACAGGATTACACGGTCCTTTTTGAAGCACTGGCAAATATTTTGAATCAAAGTTCAGAAATGACTGTGGTTGTCCGTGGCAATATTGCATTATGTATTGTTGGGTATAGGCAGGGCTGACAATTAAAGTATATCAATGTCCTGGACACTTGCATCCTCACAGCTCTAACAAGATGACGGTTAGAATTTCAGAGAGGAATGGATTAGTCTATGAACAACTTAATTTAAAATTAAGGTCCAATATTGGAAATACAATCTAACTTTCTAAGACAAACATCTTTATCATTAAATTACAAATTCCTGAATATTTGTAGCGTTTTCCAAATATTAGATCAAACCACCAGTTCAAGATTATGCCTTCCATTATAAATGTTTCTAACCTGATCAAACTACTAAATCCAATAGAAATACTGTGATTAATAAAAAATTAGCAATGACACAAATCCACTGATGAAATACTTCTGATACCTTAGAGAATACTTGTCTCTTCATTAATTCCTAGGGTAATTTCACAGCATACATTGAGCAAAGGAGACAAAAGTAACCCCTTTGGAAGCCTTGCTGAAGAGCGCTTGGGTAGGGTGATTAATTACACTTCACTGCAGAACAGAGTATTACCAATATCAGAAAATCACTGCAGTCATATGTCACATCAAAATGGTTAATAGCCGAATTTTGAAAGGATGTAATCAAATCAATTAATGAAAAGAAAATCAAAATGCAAGTATGGGAAGTATTAAAGTCTGCTTTGAAAAATGAGACGTTAAAAACACTGCAGCTAATTAACTTTAGAGCTGATGCCACTTTCATTCATGTTGCTTTTAACAGGCTGTCAAGTGACTGCATCACTCGTTGCTTCAGTGTGAATAATCTGAAGTGTTTTGGATATCATGTGTGAATATATGAAGAGGTGGTACTGACCAGCTATGTTGCAAGCTATGTTGGTCAAAATACATTAGCACTTCAGTAGAGGTTCTGTGTCCTTACTCCTTCTCCCCTTCTCATTTAATACTACAACCTTCTTCAACTGTCAAAGCAACAACAAATAGGGACAAGAAACAAAGGTGTATTCACTAACAACCTTTGTAAATAAGGTTTACAATTTTAAGGGAATTACACTGCAACATATTTTCTGAAAAATCTCCTGGGATTAATGGTCTTGTTTCAATGACAGACTACCAGAAATTGCATTAAAGTATTATTGTCACCAACTGTATAGCGTATACGTGTGATATTTTATCTATGTAAGTCATATGGGAAAAAAATCCATACTTATGGTCTCAAAAATATTTGTATTGGTAGTCTACCTCTATAAAAGAAAGATAAAATGGAGGAGCTAGTAGGAAATCACAGCAATGTTTGCCAGACACATTCTATTTTCTACTCAGTGAGGCAAGAGAACTTGAAGGCATGCTAGGAAAAAAATATCAAGAAGATGATCGCAACCTTTGCTGTAGAGCTATAATTGCTGTGGAATGGCTGCTGTATACAAGCTTGCTGAGAAGAGACAAGTATCCAAGCATTTACTCTCTTTTCTGCTACCTATGCATCCTAATGGTAGCAACCACTTCGGGTTTCTTCCTACATTAAACAATCTTATGCCCTCCCAACATAAACACTATCTTCAGAAGAGCTTGTATTGCAGTGACCCAGTTTGGTAGGGAAGATCGTGCCTGGCTTATGCAATATGTATGGAACTGGGAAGGAATACAGGTGCTTTCATTTAACCTACTCCTTGCAAACCAGCACAGTTTTGGTTGTAAACTTAATCAGAAAAGAAACAAGAGAGCATTGTGGTTTCTACTCTTGGTCGTAAAGGCTCTGGAATATCAATTAAGCTAGCCAAAATTGGAATAAGTGAGGAGATATCATCAGTCATAGAAGAAAAAAAAATGATATTCCAGATGACTTCCATAAATGGGCTGAGGGAAGATAGAGAAGATGTCTTTCTTTTAGCGTCAATATTGTGAAAGAAAAGACAGCTAAAAAACAGAAGACATGGTCAGGCTGCCAACATAAGCACTATGTTTATCATTCCTGCCATACATTTTGTCAGCATTTTTGCCTGCAGTTTGATTTCTGCAATTACAAAGCAAGTCTAAATGCCTGAATAGGAGCATATTTAATGCAATGCAGACATGTAGATGTCACTGTAAAAATAAAACACACAGGCAGCTGGCTTTATTCATCCTGTCTCCACTTTAAAAAGATGCAGAGTAATTTCAAGGGGCAATGTAAGAGGAGAAAAGGAAGGATGTCCCTATCACTGACCCACCCATCTCTCTTGCTTTTTTTTATCACTGAGGAAGCACAAAATTCTTTCAGCATTCTTTGCATCTGATATATGTTCTGAAAAAGGACACAGACCTGAAGGGATGAGATTGGTTTTCAGAAGAAGATAAAAAAACAACCTCTGCATAGAGAGATTTTGAAGGAATCCCCACTAGCTTATACTTGAAGGACTGCAAGAAAGCAGGAAGATAATCCAAAGCACATTTTAAATGCATAAATATTTAAAGAAATTATATTGTATATATTTCTATGAAGAATGGCATATGTTAAAGAGTTTTTTATATGCCTTTTATTAAATATATAAGGAGATGCTCATACTATTTACTAATATTATCTGACAAGGTTAAACTTAATCTTCGTGCCTGCTAGGACTGGAAAAATATGAATATACAGTAAGTTGACATTTTGAGGCAAGAAAGCTTTAGAAAGCTTTATGTACGCCTATCTCTAGAAGGCCACATTTTCCTACCACAAATGAAAACTTTAATGTTGCCAGCCAAGTCTTATTCCTTTTCCTGATAAGCTGTTCCTCAAATATGAATGTAGATTAATCCTTTTTTAATAAGCATTAACTCAGAACAGATAATCAGCATATAAAAATTCCATCAAATCTTCTGCCTACCTTTGGACAATTCTGTCAAACAACTTATCCTCATTTAACAGCTTCAGGAGTTAAGCATAAAATGTGTAGCATTCTATAATTCTTTAATTATCTATTTTTAATTTGTTTTTGTTTACTTGGTTTCATGAAATCTTTAATCCCAAGGAGCACTAGTCACTAAATAAGCTTACCTACTCATAAATGAAAACACATATTGACTTTTCTTGCATGACTGATGGCCTAGACAATCTTGAAAACACCTGAGTATTCAAGTGAGCAGTTACTGGCACAACAATGAGTTTGAAGCCATAGGAAAGATAAGCAGATAAATGAAATCTCTCTTATTTCTACAAAGTGATTCTGTGCCTTTGTTGTATAAGTCTGTATACCAAAATGTGAAAGGAGAATTGCAGTTTCCACTGCTATATAAACAAGTTCTGTTCTGTCAATGTAATATGGAACTAAAAAATTTTTCTATTGTACTAGAAGTGGTCAGAAGACTTTTTTGTTACACCTAACTTTTCTTGCATATGGTAAATACAGTGCACGTTTATATCCAACAATCTGAGCAAAACGTAACCATAAAAATAAAAATAAAAATCAGTTTAGTAGTCATTTTAGCTTTTACAGATACTTATAAAAGTCATATCAATCCATTCTTTATGTTACAGAATCACAGAATATTCCAAGTTGGAAGGGACCCAAAAGGATTACAGAGTTTCCACTCCTGGCTCCATGCAGAACGACTCCAAAATCAGACCATAGGTCTCAAAATGTATCACAAAAGAGATCACTTAGAAGGGGTAATATTTGTGTTTATTGTCTCTGTGCAAGATTTATTTTTATTGGCAGCCTGTCATGGTCCCAAAAAGGTATACTAGTTGCACAGCTGCAGATCATGACACTGCTACTAACCAGGTAAGCAAAACACTCATCTGATGAACGATAGAAAATAATATGTTTTGCAGCACTGATACTACCAATGCCTGGGGAGCCATGATGGATGAAAAGGAAAGGGAGGACTAGTAATTTAAAGAACTGTGACTGAATAACTACTGGAATCAGCTCAATTGAAAATAAGTAAAAAATGTAGCTATGGTTTTCAGTTTCAAATTTTGCTTGTGACCATCTGAGCAATCAATCAGTGTTTATGAATATGTTTACAAAGACAGAAAGCATAATGAATTTAACTCAATCAATTATTTTTCTCTGGCACAAATCTTTACCAATAATGTGATATTTTCTGTTCGCTCTGTTTCTATGCAGAATGCTATAGTAATTTAGTCTGATAGAAGAAATTGTACCACCTAGGAATCTAACAATAGAACGCAAGCAACAGTGTTCTTGTGAATGACCTTTACTCTGAAAGTGATCAGATAGAATGGTTTTGGCAAGTAATTATATCTGCTCAAAACAGACTTTTTAGCAACTAGTTTTGAAAATTTAACCAGCTCTATGTATGCAAGTAAAACTGAAAAAACAAACAACAAACAAACAAACAAACAAAAAACACAAAGAAAAATACTACATCAGGTATAATGGATAAAATATTTATTGCTCAGAAAATAACATGAAATAGAGTAGATGTCCAAATTATGTTCTGCTAATATTTTCAACTATCTTATTATACAGTCAACTCTGTATACTGTATCTTTCTACAAGAATTTAATGCAGATATTTGGAAGAAAAGTGTGCACTTTCCAGAATCTGTGTATATTCAGTTTAACTCATCTTCAGTAAAACTTTATCAACAGCCATTTCTAATAAGACTCTAAATACTACATACCACTAACTATTTAGATCTGAAGCCAGTTCAGTGCTTATGAATCATAACTTTGAAGGAAAAAACATGCCACTGAATGTCAGCAAACCTCCACAAGCATAGATATGTTTGTCTAAATGAGATTACCAAACATATGAGAACTAAAGATGCTTCTTAGAGAACTCTAGCTCTAAACATAAAAACCATGGGCTATGTCCACTATTTGTACTTGCTTACTTGATGATTTAGGTTCTCAGTTTCTCTAAACGATTACATATCAGGCCACAGAACTCTGTATTATTAATAGTTCTGTAAAGTCCATGAGATGTCAAAACTATTTTTAAAACCACAATTTTTTAGCAGGGACTCTGACATATCCTAGCTATTCAGGATAGCATATCCTACCAATTGCACTGAATCATGTATACCAGAAGTGGCACTAATGTGATTGTAGTTTGTGCCAGTGTCAGCTACAAAGAAAATGGAAAAAAAATTACCAGTTACAGTCAGTCAACAATTGCATGGTCATAGAACCACATTTTAAAATGTATTATTTCATTTTTTGAAAAAATATCCTATGCTCTCAATAAAAATACAAGTAAAGATTTTAAGGTAGGATGTGTTGTACCAGAACTTGTTCTGACTTGGACAAACATACCAAGAAGCCAGAAGGAGTAATTCCTGAGTCCATAGAGCTCCTTAGGACAGCTCTCCTTATCAATGTCACGGGTCCCTGGTGCACACATTACCATCTTTGCTCATATGCCTCAGCAGTCATTTGCTTTTTTCTGCTTAAGCCAAGCACTTGAACTGTGGTTTGTATCAGCAAGAAGTAGAAAGCAGCTAGCAGAACATGACAACCAGTTCAACAGTGTAATTAAGACTGTCCTCTATCATACGGATGGCAGAGGTATCAGAAAAGACTACTTTGGCAAATGCAACTTAGGACCCACGCTAAGCACAAAACTTCTTACAAATTTCTGCTGGAAAATGCTGAAATTTATCAGGCTTTTAAACTTTAATACAATTATTTGTATGTTTATGGACTTAAACATAGTCCATAATTCAGTGGAAATTGAAACTTAAGTATGAGGGTAAAAGCTAATCATTTGTATTAATTATTACTTTTATTTGAATACTGAATTTTTCTTGGCTGTCCATATGTTGACTAAGCTGTCTTCAACATGCTGCTTCAGACACACTTCACTCACTTTTCACATATCTTTAATCACACTTATGATAATGGTCTACCATATGCTATGTTTACTAAAGATATGAAAAAAAGAATACCAGCTTTGAATTGGATAGACAGAAAAAAGCAAATGCTTCAACTTCAAAAATTAAATGTGCATAGGCTAATCATTATATATCCTGCAGATCTGAAAACCTCAAGGCAAGGAAAACAGCTAACAGATAAAGTGCAAAACAGCTCTGTTTCTCCAGTTAAACATTAGAAAATAACTGAAATAGTTTTTTTGAATTTCAAAATCAAAAATTGATCATAGGTGACTAATTCTTGTCTATTTATGTTAGTTCAGGAACTTCGTCCCGCAAATTACCTTAAAAACCTCATTATTTTGAAGAATTAGATGGGTAAAAAGCATGTGAATCAAGGCAAAGACATTAATGGTGGCAGATTTTACACCACTTTGGAATCATGAGAGAAAGAATGCTACATTTTTAACACACATAGGTAGCAGAAGTGTTTCTCCTTCTGTTCGGTTTTAATTCTGCATACCTCACACGTTTATAAACACTTGGATAGCTAATGTTTGCAATGATGTGTTGGTGAGGTAAGAGACAGACTAATGGACAGTACCTGCAGGGGTGAAGGTGAAGGACTGAACTGCAAAACAAGAAAGCAAACACATTATGAGTTACACAGTCCCATAACAAGCGCTAATAGCAGGGCACAAGTTTCCTCTGGAATTTACTCAGCTGTGGTATAATATCATATGCAGGACATAACATTTGAGCTTAAAGCATTAGCCAGCCAGCAGCCAATGAGAAATGACAGTTGGAAAGTTGAGCAGTGGATTTAGACGGTCAAGTCTGAAGACAATTTTAGTGTGCGCATGCTGTTCTCCAAATTGTAAACATTAGGATGAATTTTGAACATGACCTGTTATGAACTTTCCTTGCTGAAAGCATACACAACGTCATAATTCCAATAATGGGAACAACATGTCATGATGCAATGTTCACATCACACTTAGATGCAGCAAACACTATGAGAAGGAATGAGTTGCAGTAGACAAACTGTTTAAAATGACTGTTGTAATCAACTACAGGTACATATTTTAAAGTACAAAAGGCTTCTTCCTCAACACCCCCCCCAAAAAATGCCAGTGCACACACAGGGCTAATAATGCTGTACACCAAAAAAAAGAGTAATCTAAGCCAGTGCACAAAGGTTACCTATATGATTGCTTCCTAAGAGAAATAACAGTACCACTCTCTCTTAATATGAAAAATCTCAGGATCTAAACTAATAACTAAACTAATAAACTAGTATCAGCACATGTGAAAGTATCTGCGGTTTATTCTATTACTCTATTAGTCCTTTATTCTATAGTCTATTAATTTATACCACCTCTCAGAAAATAAAAGTTCTGGCTGTTAAAGGAAAGAAAAAACAGTTCATCCAAAAGCATAAACTGTGAATGATAGAGTCCATGCAGTCACACAAAGAGAGGATCCACAGAAATTGAGTATATCTAAGAGCTGTGGTCAACAAAAGTGTCTCTCTTCTCTTGCTATGCTGGCATTGGTGCTTATCTGATCTCCTCTTGGACTGCTTCATTTCAATAAGCCAGCTGAAAACTAATTCAGCAGGGGTGAGATTAGGAAGGATTGAAAACTCAAAAAAACCCTAAAATTATAAACAGTTTTCTTCTGGCTTAGTGAGTTGAATCAGGACATGGAGGAGGTTGGTGATGGCTAACACCAAGGTTTGAAGGCATAGGAATGTCTAGCCAGGAGCAGGAAATGAATGTTGGTTTTTGACAGAGATGTTTAGATACCTAGGGAACTTGTGTCTCCTGACTGGCATGCAACAACTTGTAAATTAGTGGAGTATTAGCATAACTTTAGTCTCATATAATGTCAACATTAAATATGCTGTGTCCTTATCTATGTGAATCTTACTCGAACAGAAAATGTTTTCTTTTTACATGTATTATATGAGTACTACAGGAGAAATTACCCCAATATTTGAAGAACAGCTTTTTCACGTTAAATTAGGCTTCAGAGCAACATATTTTATGGCAATTCTATACTCATCTGACTTACTAAAAATCCATAAGAACCCTAAAGCACAGAACAATACAGAATATAGAGAATTTGGATGAGAAAAAGAAAATCATTCGTTGAATTTATTTTTCCAAATGAATTTTCAAAAATTAATTTGTAACTGGAGCAGCACATTTGATGCAAAACTGAGCACACTGCAAGGGCATCCTGAGGTGTTCTACCTCCAAGTCAAAACCTTATATGACTTCTGTGAAAGGTAATTTTTGATCACACTGTTATGTCTTATACATCTCTCTCTTTTCTTCCAGTTGTAGGTATGGAGCTGTACATTAAGTAATTCAGTTTATTTCCCATGCATACGGCTTCAAAAACATGGAAATGCACGGGAATGAAAAAGGATACAGAATATTCTTCCTGGTCTTTCCTGTAAGGGTCTAGTCTATTTCACATCTGAGCACATAAATGGAGCTGTACTACTACAGAGTGCTTTCTGATCAAGGAATAATCCACTTCATTTTTTTTATCCACTTTTTTTTAATGCTAAATGTGCTGAAGATGTAAAAATAAAGACTGTTTTATGATAATGATGAAATATGGTACTGAGCAATGCATTTAAAGCTTCTCATACACCAGCATTTTCACAACACAAATTTAAAACAAGCATTCAAAATTAATCCAGGCCACCTTTGCTGTAAGGTCAACACGTTTTTTAAGTAGGTTTATCAGCACATGTTCTCTTCATGTCAGAACCTGATGAGATGGTAATAAAGAGTTACTGTTCTTACCAGCATAATTACTGAGCCCCTTCCTCTTCTTTCTGCGCCAATACAGCCAGATGCTGAAACCCATCAGAATTACCCAACATGCACCACCGATGCCAGCTATAAAGGCAGGCTGTTTGACAACATCAGTGATTTGCTCAGTTATGCTGTTGTTATTTTCAGTGATGACAACTTCGTTACGGCTTCCTGCACAAAAGAAAATTGACAGAACATTGCTATGACGGACTCCAAAATGCAAACAGGAACCAAATATTGGAAATTAAAATAAAATAGAAAAAAAAAAAAGGAAAAAATAGAAAAAAACAGTAATGCGCCTACAAATAATCATCCACAGTAGGAGGACTTTAACAAGTACTAATGCACATCTGAAAACCAGTGTTTCTAGTAAGTAAATCCACACTCTATTTTGCCCAAATTTATTTGAAAATATAGCTTTATAGCACTCCCCAAATTTCACAGATGCCAGTCCAGGTACTTTTTTTTAACAGTACACACACTTTTCTGTTTTTTATATAATTATAGGCAGAATGAGTGAATGGAAATCAATTCTAAAAAGACAAATCAAATGAGAAATTCAAATGCAAGACTTGCTACAATATCAAAAGGCAGTTTCTTTGATCGTTATCACCAAGCCAAAACTCTTAACTTTTGGGTTCAGTTTTTTTTGTTTGTTTGTTTTTGTTGTTTTTTGCTGCATTCTATACCTCTCAATAAATACATAATAAAATGTATGAACTTTTAGTTGAAAAAGAAAGATGCCTTTTCCAATAATTATTTCATGGAGAAAACAATCCTAAGCATATCAATTTTGACACAAAGCAGAAAATAGCTTAGATAACTGTTAGCTCTAAACTGATAGCTTTTTTTTCACCTATAATAGGCATGAATAATTCTAAACATCAACTTCTAAGACATATATATGATGTGGAATATCAATCAAAGCCATCATCAAGAATAACTATATTCCATCTTAATTTTGCCTACTACCTTAGAAAATCATAAATTTCAGTAGATTTTCCCATTGCTGTGGTTTTTTTCTTTCCCTTTCCCTCTTATAGTATTACAGGAGTTGGAAGGGACCTCAAGAGATCATCGAGTCCAACCCCCTTCCTAAAGCAGGTGCCCTACAGTAGATCACACAGGTAGGCGTACAGACAAGTCCTGAATATCTCCATAGAAGGAGACTCCACAAACTCACATCCTCTAAAATGTAACTTTTCTAAAAGGAAAAGCCTGGTGTCTGACTTAAAAATGAATGTCCATTAAAAATGCGGACAGCAATTGAGGAAATGTTAAAACATATCATTCCAGGGCTGGAACCTTTCTGCTTCCAACACCACCCTGTCAAAAATGGTTACTTTTAAAATAAGGAAATGGGGAACATACGTTTTTTTGCAGGATCTTGATTCTATATGTATTTGATACAAACTGCCCAATCTACATTTTTGACAGTGATGAAGGAATTGTCCTTCATTTCTTATAAATGCATTCATATGGCTCAATCCTTGAAATGTATGTGTGATACTATCAAATACCTGTATGCATGCGGAAGAAAGATTTCAGGCAGCAAGAGTAACTACACTACTGAGAAAAAAAAATACTGTGACTGTCAATTATGAGTCTATCGCATGCACAGAGGTAGTTGAATATAATAATCAAATATTGAAATGGTCACTCAGAGCAATTAGTAGAAATATTGCACCATTATGTCTTGCTGTGAAAACGTATGCAGTCCTCTTCCAAAATCCAGTAATAGTTAAATTCACCACTTTCTTCTTAAGCAAAACAGCTGCTATGTCAGCACTGTAGCTTCACCTGAGAGCAAATAGACAAAGTCCTTTCCAGAATAGATATGAGAGTGTCTTGACACTTCCAGCTTTATTTCCATGGATAATTCTTCACAGGAGTCAACAGTTTAAATGTGAGAGATTGTAACTGAAATCCTGTCCCACGGAGTGTTGAGCTGCCTGTACCTTCCCTGCCTGCAATCTGTACCCACATCTGGGCACTGGCCTGAGCACAGTGCTGTTGAAGCAAATGCATGGGCTTAGGTCCTCTGCTAAGCTCAGAGCTGGATTCAGTTACTCAGGAAAAAATGTGATACACTGCATTACTTTGCTATAACACCATTAATGATCTCTGTGATTTTATTAAGCTTTCTCTCTTTCATCACCATGTCAATATTTAGTAATGATGACTGTCTGCTTTTGCAAACAAACTGCTGAAGATGTGCTAGAGCTTGGCTTGCTTTCAGTAATCTGCTCAAGAAACAAAACAGGCTTCCCACAAACAGGCGCCGGAGAAAGATGTTGCTTGTTGCTTGTTAATGGAGAAACAGCCTTTTGAGTACTAGTCTATACTGGGTCATGCTGGTAAGCTTTACAGGTGTCAAGCTCTCTAAGCTCTTTCCCAAACTTTCCTATGCTGTCTTACCACTGTGAAAAAGACAACTAGAAATCACATAGCTCAACAAGCACCAGTGACAAAGAAAAGCTGGGAGGTAGTAGAAGCAACTTTGCCAGTTTTCCTCCTTTTTTATTGCCCATGGAAACAACCCATAGGTGCAACCTAGGGCTAAAAGAGGAAGTGCTGAAGAGTAAAACTAATAGAAAAGGAATTCTGCAGCGTGCTTCTCTAAGCACACAATTGGTTTTCTAGTAGAAATCAGCATGGGAGTTGATGTCACTCTAATTGCCATTAACTTTCAGTTAATTCCTTTGCCCTTTGGAGGCAAGGTAATAGCAGCAGGCCGGTGAGGAAACACTGCTGGTGAAGAAAACAGGCAGCCATGCTATCACGGGGAAGAGAGGGCAGGGATGGCTTCATAGTCACCAGCTTTGAGAGCAGATGCTCTTGGGCTGAAGAAAAGAACTGTATCCTGAAAAAGCTTCCAAGTTGTCCCAGTGCACAAAATCCAGTTTTATCTTAAGGCCAGAAAGCAGTCTTCTGAGGATGCAGGATACAACAACAAATCCCAGAGAGCCTGGAGAGAGTGCTCATTGGTCCTTCTCCTCTTGATCTCTTCTAACAGAAAGTACAACTTGTCTCCAAATTACCTTCTGAAGTTTGCAGTCTGCCCGTTTGTGCCTAGCATTCACTGCCTAGCAATTATGAGTGAAAAAGTAATAGCTTGTTTAAATGTCAAAATAACATACATTTTGAGACTTCAATGACTGAAAAATAAATGGATATGGATAAACATTACCCACTGTTGTTTGATAAAACTAATATAATTGTTGTGGTTTTGGAGAACAAACTGCATTCATTTTGTATTTCATTGTGTAATATTTAATCAGTATTTAATCAGTAATATATATACTATATAAGTAATATATATACTATCCAAGGTACCAGTGTAATACTTCGTATACTGCAGGTGTTTCTGTAACAATGCTGTCAGTTCAACTAATTAGAACATAGACAAGGGAAGTGTGTGACCTGTAACGCTCCATTGTTCCCGAAGACAAAAACATAATGAAATATAATGTCTTCCTCCCATTGGAGAGTAATGAAGAACAAAACTAATTTGTCGGACCAAAAATTAATTATACACATCAGATTCAATTGTACCTATTACTGTGAAAGTTTGCAGCTGTTCCTCATACTATTATGCCAATGATGGAATGTAAGAATGAACAGGCCAAATGATGAAGAGAAATAATAGCTCTACCATTAACCAATATTGCTGTTATCCTCAGTTATATTTCCGATATACCAAGCAAAAAAAATTAGCATATCAGTAATGACAGTAAAAATGTTATTCTAGATTTTCTTTGAGTCTTGTGTAGCATTTTTCAACACTGAGTTTGAAGCATGGGCACAGAATTCCAGAAACAGTGGCACTACTTTTAACTAAAGAAATATTATACTTCCTACTCCATATTCTGCTTATACGTTCTGGATTTTGATTAACCTGATGCTTAGACTTGGTTTGTGAAGTCAGTAATTGATTATCCGTGGTGAAAATTAGTTATTTTCAGAATAACTTCTTAGATGAACGCATTCTATATTTAAGAATAATATCTTGCTTATCACAAACTGGAGTCTATTTAATGACAATGGAAGTTATGTTGTTCAGCAACAAGTCTCATCTGCTTTTTATCACCGAACTGTTCTCTCCATAATTTAGAATTTTAGTGTTTGTTTGCAGGTTGTTAAGTAGCTAGGCACTAGGCCATATGGGAATCCATTATAATACAATGACTTGATAATTTTTTTCCATTCATAGCTATGTTTTGAGGTTTGTTCACTTAACCTATGTGATTTTTTTTTATACGTATCTGAAAATTTCATTTTCTTACTTTATGTTGCTGATTCTCAGTCAAATATTGAATGGGATCAACTCAATTATTTCAGAAATTGTGCCATTTAATTAGTAGTACCTTTATGAATCAAATCTATAGTCTGAGGAATAACTGCCAGTGATTATGGCTCATAAGCAACAGAAAAACATAACCTAGTGAAAAATGAGATGCAGACTATGAAACAATAAATACATCTAGCTTTGTGATCTCAAAAGAGAAAAGAGAAATGAGAACAGAAACACAACACAACAAAAAAACACTTTTAGTTTTCATGTGAAAGACTCTTAAATGTATAAGGATGCTATCAGACAAAAACTTGTGTTCAAGACATTCTGGACTCATTAAAGGGATAAATAGTAATATTACTAAGTTTAACAATGCAAAACTTACTTAGCTTCAAAATGCAATTCCTTTTGTACTATATGTCCTAGCATCCCTTTCCTCCTTCACATAACAATACAAATATTCCCACAATTAACTCTTGATTATACTAGTCATTTTTTCTAAGGAAAAAGACAGGATAAAGGTCTGCACGCAGATGTGGAGCTAAGCATTCTGGCAATCATCCAGCAAAGCACTTTAGTGCAAGTTTAACTCATAACAGGTTAAGTGGCACAAGACTACTCATATGCTCAAACTGAAACACGCTTAAGTATTTTGCTGGAATAAGACCAGCGTGTAGCTGGACGGAACCCTTTCAGTAAGGATAAAAGCAAAGGCCTGCTGAAAGCAAATGCAATGACAAACCAGTCTCACAACAAAAGCTCTTTACACAGAGATCCAAAACTCATGCTTATTAGAGGACAGATTTCTTGCATTTTCAAAACATCAAATTCTTGCTTTCAGTTCTAGAACACTCATTAACCTGCTTTGGAATTGTTGTGACTTCCTCTTTCTAAAATCATAGTAACTTGTATTCCCTTCTCTACTGACAACATATCCAAATCTGGAATACCTCTACTTTTGTCTTTAAATATGGGAACCTGAATATCATTAAACATTTAAGCATAGGAATGACATTTTCACATAGGAATTGACATTTTCTAAATGTCTACACATAATAGAAATGTTCATATTTGGGACATTGTTCTGACAGAACATTCTAGAAAGAAAATGTGTAATACCAACAGACTCACATACAAGCAAGAAAAAGCTCATTTTTGTAATAACTAAATTAGAACATTCGGATGAAAGTAACAAAATCCCCGTATTCAGCACTCTGAAGAGGTGCTGCTGTGCACAGTCCAATTCAGTTTTGCAAAAATAGTTTTCCTATTCTCATCCTTCTCATTTTGTTTCTGCACTTGTATTTCATACTTCAGAAGAAGCTCAAAAGAAAAAGTATCTATGCTTCCTTTTGTAAAAGAAATTAATCCTTCCTGAAAACTAATAATAAGATAATAATAAGGTAATAATTTAAAAAGCAGAGATGCTACTACCACCTTTGCTCTCTATTTGGCTTACAGGCTACTTATTTTTTGACAGAGCGAACTCATCTGCTTGGGATACCCGAGAAACACTGGCAAACCACGTTCAAAAAAGAACTGTAAACTGTGCCTTATGCATCAGTGGTAGAGGTAAAGCAATATTACAGTCAACTGAAGAGGAGAAAAAGAAGCCCTAGCTGTTAGTTCCATAAATCCATCAACCTGCAAAAGTGGTGAATACATTTTAAAAAATCAGTTTCACTAGATAATTTGTATTTTCTATAATGTCTCAGCAAAGAAAGAACTAGCTCACTCTGCTAGCTGTGAGAACTCTGTACAAAAGGCACCACGCCAGCAGGCATTGGGACGTTAAAAGCTAACTGTCAAGCTCAATTCAAAACTTGTCTTTTGCTCACAGACTTTTATGCTCTCAGAAGTGACTAATGAAAGCATTTCTGAAAGTAAAATCAAGCAAAACAAAACAACAGAATACACAATCACTTACCAATTATTATCGGTTGTGGCTCACTTTTCACTCCCACACCTGCACTGGTGCTTGCAGCAACTTCTACACGATACTGAATACCTGGATACAGGCCACCTATTACTACAGATCGAATGGCTGCATCTACTGTTTTGTTGATATGAAATCGAGTCTCATTACCTAGACACCAGATCTGGGACAAAAGTTGATGCGTTAAAAAATAGGAAATTCTTGGTATTCATAAACAATAGCTGATGGATATGACATATCAAGGTTTTGCACGACAATCACCTGTTTTGGTATTTTGGACTTGTTAGCAATGTTACTATCTAGGAACAGTTGGAGCTCAGCAAATTATCCCAGATTATTGGAAAATCAGGCAAGTTGCAAAGTCTGTTTGCAAACACCATCTTGGACTCTGGCTCTCCATGGAGCACAATTCTATGGCGTGCTTTGAAACACATAGAATCATCCAAGTGAAAAAGATGTGTTATGTTTTCATTGAAATCTTATTCAGTAATGTGATTACTGCCAAATCTTTTCATAAAAATATCCATTTTTTCATTCTTATTTTCCCACTGGACAGTAAAAGGACAACTAGTGAAATGTTTCTTAAAGTATTAAGGGATAAAATCTTTCAAAATCCTTCTCTATTTCTTTTTGCTACACAGCAGGGGCATGCGACATTTCCAAAGCAGAGTAAGCTCAAAACTGCTCTTTATTGTGATTACATATGTTGTTCAGAAATCCAGATATCAGTTCCTGACACAATTATTTTCCAATTAAACAGAAGCAACAAAATATTCTTAAATCTGAATTCATATTTTATAATGAGAACGATACATAATTTCACAGAGTTGTTTCTCTCTCCTGCATTTATCCATTGGCTTCTCCTGAGAAGTTTCAAAACTAAGACTTCTTAGGGATTCTTTTTCAGTTATTGTTTTTGGCGCATACTGCTTTTCTATGATCAAAGAAAGAATTTGCTGCCACTATACTTAAGAAAATCAATGCTTAAAGGTATCATATGTACAATACATAATTACAACAGCAGAAGAAAGCACTACCAGTGGAACCACTTTCAGGGACCAATAGATGTGTATAAACAATATTAATACTCTCTTTACCCTTAATTTTGACCCTTCTCAGTGTTCTATCACACCTTTTTTTTTTTTTTTTTTTTCTGCAAAGCACTGAGAAAGACTTTGAGAACAAAATAAACTTTCGTTCTTCTGAGCTCATGCAGAGGCTACATGCAGGGCAGAATGCATTAGGGCGAGAGATCATTGCAATTCATTCTTTCAGTCCTTGTCTCTCCTGGTCTGAAGTCGCAGCAACTACAAAATACTCCTAATTATAGGCACTGAATTCATAAATGAATCTCCATTCATTCTTATGCTGGAAACAACAGATCTACATTCGTTAGAACATATGCAGTGAAACCTCAGCAGTCATTTTATACTAAAGACTCTTTGTGTTACATTCACCACAGCCAGCACACAAATCAGGCGGCCATCTAATCTAAAAATAAGGGATGTAATAGGTGGTGACTCCAGCTGTTTTTCTAAACAATCTAGAGGTCTGAGTACTCACCTGGAATGTGGCTTTGATTAACCATCAGCTGACTTTCATATCTATATATTTTGTGGTTTAAGACTGCGTTTTACTTATTTGCCTGAAAGTTAATGTTGCCTCATAGAACACTCAGCATCAAGATGAATTAAAGCAAAAGATACAATTATTTATATGAAAGTGAGATCAATACCATATTGGCACTAATAAATCTTAATATTAAATAAAACCAAAATAAAACAAGTGCTATGCTAAAAATAAGTACTGTGTACATTTACTGCATCCCTCTGATCAAATGATAATCCATAAGAGGTTAAAACATGAATTGGTTATAAGCCAAGCACTTTCTTCCTTCTAGATTCTGTTTTCCCCTACAACACATCAGGAAGAATAAATTACATATTCCTGCGTGAAATAATCGTCTGCATCTCAAAAAGATTATCATTTCTGCCCTTAGTGGGATTTTCAAGCAAGCTGCCCTGCTCTATTTCAATTATAAATTTCACATTCAATATAGAAGCTAGCCACAATGAAAATTTGTTGTATATGTTTCACAGTTATAAGCCTGTGATAATGCTGAATATAGCATGATCATTTTCTCCAGGCTTCCCTCCACACACACCAATAACACACTGCAAAATTTCCAATTTGGGGAAATATACTTGTGCAAAAGCATGCTTAGTGGGGAATAGACTATTACAAAATATAAGGTGATAAATAAGGGAAGGATAACTTCAGCCATCACAGAAAAAAAAAAAAAAAAAAAAAAAAAAAGCAGAGAAAAGGCAACAAGTGCAGCAAGCAGTCAAGTAACAATCTCTGCATATCTTGCCTGATCTAGCTAGCACTTTATGTTGTGAATCTTGACACACATAGTCCTTGAAGGAAGACCTGTATTCTCCCAAAGCTATAGTTCTTGACTTTGACCTTGAAGTGATAAGATTAGCATTTTTGCAGGGGAGAGTAGTATCTTTCCTGTCAGCTTTTCTACCAGGCTGAAGACATTTTGAGACAGGAGCTCCACCACTTGTTCTGGGAGTAAAGAACCCCCTAGGAAAAAAAAAAAAAAAAAAAAAAACCCTTCTCTTTCTTCCAAGGATAGATAAGAAAGAAATAAAACCTTTAAACTAGTTGGCAACTAGAAGTCTCTTCCAGGTCTAGCTCATGCTATTTTTGGTTTTAACAATAACAGTAGCACTGCTTATATGGGGAAAAAAAATAAAAATCCACTAGGCACTCAATCCTTTTTCTCCATGTAATTATATGGGTGGCAGTAAATGCTGTCAGAATTTAAATCTGTAAACAGTGCTATTGTTCTGTAATTCATGCAGGCTATTTCCTAAAACACACAACTTTTCCATTACAGATTCTTTCTACCTTGTATTCCTGGATGATTCCATTTTGGTGATCTGGAGGGGGAGGATCCCAGGAGATGCTGATGCTTGTGCTGTTGTGGTTTCCAACTGTCAGGACAGTAACAGACTGAGGAGGGGCACTTGGAGCTGCACCAAACAGAGGGAACAAACAGGAGTAAGACATTAATCCATTTGCTAGAGCACAATTTTTGCTAAAAAGTGTAAGTGCAAGCAGAGAACATACAAAGTTCACAGCCCCTGCAGGCCTAGGTATGCACATTTTGTTAGGGACTGACAACTTGGAAAAAAATGCCTTTCTGAAGAGAAGCATTGTACTGAATGAAAATGTGGAATCTTTGGTAATGGAGAATCAATACAAATCACTTCTCATGTATTTAGATATTGCATTTCTTAAGACTTGCATTTAAATTATTCTCATGCTTGCGTTTGTTTTCCATAATACATGGTTAGCTATGCATATGTCAACTAAGTCAACCAAGTCATAATGTGAGATTGTATCCCCTGCCCAGAAAAGTCTTTTCATTCTTTTTCCCCCACATGGTCTGATACTATTGTGAGAAATGGGAGTTCAGGAAGTTTTGTTTGCTTTCCTTTTTGGTTCTCTGAGAAGTCAATAACTCAACTTGTTTAAGCATAAAACTTTGCACCTCTTAGACAGAAAGTTTTTAAGACTTTATACCAAATGACAGTGAATGGGGGAGATGATAGTTTAGGTCAGATATATATATTTATGTGTTGTCAGCAACTGCGAGACCCCCTTCTTACACTCTTCTTTCTTCAAGCTAATTTTTCTCTTTAGAGTCCCCTGTTCAGTTCAACCACTCACAGCTGTTTGGCTGGCCACTGCATATCAAGGCCCTATGTTTGTCAGCGCCCCCAACTCTGGTTTGAAGAGTGAAGAAAAAAATAAAAATAAAAAAACATTGTTAGTTATCAGAACTATGCTGGCAAAGCCCTTTCTGCAGTGACATCAACAGCAGGGTGCTTTTGTTGGTGTAGAGCTTGTTGTTTGGGAAGTACTGCAGCAAGTTCCATAGAGAGGCCAAAGTCCCCTCTGTGAGCATCTTCTGCAGGGGCTCAGCCTGCACAGCTACAGCTGTCACCACAAAGGCATATGTCCTTCCTTGGCCACTATGTGACATTAAAACTTCTTGTCTATTCAGATAATTCTAAGACTTGACCTGGCACAAGCTCAGGGAGCTGAGCTCAAACCTTACCCTGGTAATCATGAAGAGCTGGAGTAGCCAATTGTCTGAATTAAACAACTTAAAACTGTGGCATCAGAAGTAGGGAGGAGGGACCATACAAGATTCCATAAGAAAAAAAAATATAAAAACATAACACACATATTATAGAATCATAAAATGGTTTGGGATGGAAGGGACTTTAAAGACCACCTAGTTCCAACTCTCCTGCCATGGGCAGGGTTGCCAACCACTATATTAGGCTGCCTAGGACCCCATCAAGGTTGGCCATGAGCGTCTTCAGAGATGAGGCATCCACAACTTCTCTGGGAAGCCTGTGCCAGAGTCTCACCACCTTCTGAATAAAAACTTTCTTCCTAAAATCTAACCTAAAACTATCCTCTTCCAGTTTAAATCCATTCTCCCTTGTCCTATCACTATCTACCCTTACAAAAAGCCAGTTGCCCTCCTTCTTGTAAGCTCCTTGCAAGTATTAGAAGATCACAGCCAGGCCTCCCCAGAGCTTTGAACACCTTGAACACCTTTAGGGACGGGGCAACCACAACATCTCTGGGAAGCCTGTTCCAGCACCTCATCCCCCTCATAGTAAAGAACTTTCTCCTGACATCCAGCCTAAATCTTCCCTCCCTCAACTTCAAACCATCTCCCCTTATCCTGCTGTTATCTACCATTTTGAAGAGTTGATTCCTCTCCTGTTTGTAGGCTCCCTTTATGTACTGAAAGGCTGCAATTATGTCACCCCGCAGTCTTCTTTTCTAAATAAGCTCAACTGGAGAGATGCTCCAGCCCTCTGGTCATCTTCATGGTCCTCCTTAACAGCTCTGCATCCTTCTTGTGCGGGGGGCCCCAGGCCTGAGCACAGTACTCCAGTTGGGGCCTTATAAGGGAAAAATAGAGAGTAACAATCCTCTCCCTCTCCCTGCTAGCAGCCCCTCTTTTGTTGTAGCTCAGTACATCAATGGCTTTCCAGGTTGCAAGAACATACTGATGGTTCACATCCAGCTTTTTATCCACCAGGACCCCCAAGTCCTTTTCAGAAGCTCTCAAGGAGTTCTTCTTCCCGTCTGTACTTGTATCTAGAATTGCCCCAACTCAAATGCAAGACCTTACACTTGGCCTAATTGAATTTCATTAGGTTCTAGTGGGCCCACTTTTCAAGTCTGTCCAGGTCCCTCCGGATAGCATCCCTTCTTTCTATTGTATTGACTGCACCCCTCAAGTTAGTATGATCAGCAAACATGCTGATGGTATACTCTATCTTACAGTACATCATTGATAAATCATAGAATCATAGAATCACAAGGTTGGAAACAACCTATAAGATCATCTAGTCCAACCGTCTCCTCATCACCATTGCCACCACAAGTTACTAAACCACATCATGCAGCACGTCATCCAGACACCTCTTGAACACTGCCAGGGACGGCGACTCCACCACCTCTCTGGGCAGCCATTCCAGTGCCTGACCACTCTCTGAGAGAAAAAGTTCTTCCTTATGTCTAATCTAAACCTCCTCTGATACAACTTGAGGCCATTTCCCCGTGTCCTGCTCGTTGCCTGGGAGAAGAGGCCAAATCCCTCTCCACCACAGCCTCCCTTCAGGAAGCTGTAGAGTACAATGAGGTCTCCCCTGAGCCTCCTCTTCTCCAGACTGAACAATCTGAGTTCCCTCAGCCGTTCCTCACAAGACTTGTGCTCCAGACGCCTCACCAGTTTTGTTGCCCTTCTCTGGACATGCTCCACGACCTCAACATCTTTCCTGTAGTGAGAGACCCAAAACTGAACACAACACTCAAGGTGCGGCCTCACCAGTGCTGAGTAGAGGGGGATGATTACCTCCCTGCTCTTACTGGTCACATTACTTCTAATGCAGGTCAGGATGCCATTGGCCCTCTTGGCCACCTGGGCAAACTGTCGGCTCATGTTCAGCTGAGCATCAACCAACATCCCCAGGTCCCTCTCTTCTTCACAATCATCCAGCCACTCATCCCCAAGCCTATAACGCTGCATTGATAAAGATGTTGAAGAGCACCAGTCCCAAGACAGATCCCTGGGTGATGCTACTTGTGACCAGTCTTCACCTGGGTAAAGTCATTGACAATAACATTATGGCTATGACCATCCAGCCAATTCTTTATCCACCCTTCAAATCCATATCTCTCCAATTCAGAGATAAGGATGTGGTGTGTGACCATGCCAAAGGCCTTGCACAAATTCACATAGATGACATTAGTTGCCTAATGTATGACTCCTGTGAGTCCTGCACATTTTGGGAACTACATTTTCAGATAGAGGTTCAGCTGCAAATCAAATAGTGCTAGGTAGAAAGAGTTCTGGAGGGAAAAATAGAGCTATATTATGGATAGTTTGACTCTTAACCAACTCAAGTAAAGCAAGAAAAGGTGACCTTGGGCTACACCTTGTTGAACAGTAAGGTTGCTTAGTGTATTTTATGGCAAATGAACCACAGAGAAAAAAAGAAAAAAAGCATTTTAAAAACCTTAAAGATATTGTGTAACAACAAAACCAAGAATAACTGTGTACAATATTAACAATACTAAATAATAGTAACAAACAGTAGTAATAAAAATGGCAAAACAACATTATATTTTTTTTCTTTTTTTAAGTAAAATGGAACATTGTGCTGAAATGTATATACTTTCATCATTAGGACATTCAGGTATATAATGTTTTATGTGCAAGTACTGGGGAACATGGGGGAAGGGAGAAGAGAGAGGTAAACACTAAAGAATATATAAAATAAATACCTTTATCATTGAAAAAGAAAAAAAAACAATGCAATGATTTGCATTTGCATTTAAACTGCAGGAATATTCCAGTTAATTTTCTGTGTGTGGACTCTTTTTGGTTTTGAAGGATAGATAGTAAGTTGTAAGCAAAATTAAATCACAACTGACGAATGTAGCTGAAAGTATCACTTTAAGAGCTGCGGTAAGGCAAGCAAGAATTGATTGCTGTTACAAGACAGCAACTGATAAAACTTAGGAGACCTCCACTATTGTCATATTTTTGTGGTGACAAACAATATGCAGAACAAATACTACTCCATAAAGTTATTCCAGAAGAGATTTAACGTAGTGTATGTACCTAAAATGATTATCATCTGTCTTCATAGCAAGGGTGAAAAAAAGAAGTGAAAATTAACAAACGAAAGTGTTCTATTTAGCTCTTATGTGTGTAGGCACACATACGTATATAACAGTTCTGCTTCCTCCTCCTATGATAATATCACTTTGTAAGCTGGCACCATGATATAAATTAAGGCACTTGTCTGACACTCTGCAGTTATTAAATAGACTACATTGAAAAATAACATTTTTAAACCTGTTTTCTCATTTCCCTTGCTGCTGCCTTGTGGAGAACACCTTGCCTGCTTCTTGACAGGTCAATTATTCCAGTGCTCAGCTTCTTCTTACAGATATGAAAGAACCCAAATCGCTGCTCATCTCTTCCAGAGGCAGCCAAACAGAATTCCATTTATTACCTTCACAAGGCCAAAGAGGTAGGAGATGAATGGATACTGAACTGTGAAAAATGCCTGATCCAGAGGAAAAGTCTAACTGTAGCAAAATTGATTTTTGGAGCTAGGACTCAGAAGTAACATTGCATGTAAAATTCAGTCCAGCAGAAAGCTGCCACTGCTTCCTGATTGTACTTTACCTGGGCTGTTCATCTTGCAAAAAACTTCAAACATGCATATCACTCTTCCAAATTACTTTCTATAAATAGTACAACTGACATTTTAAAAAAGTCAAGTCTAAAAAAGCTCATTTTTGAAATGAAATCACAGGCTACATAGAAAGTGTGACACCTTTAAATAGACTGCCATTTCTCTTTATTGGATGAGGAGCAAACCACAATTATTAAACATTAAGTTAGTGCTATTTTTGAAATACACGAACACTGATATGATTACAAAGTTAATATGAGGAGTTAAAGGAAAATATCTCTGGAACAGGATCTAGCAAATTTCTTAACTTGCTCATGGTACATCGTTTTATCACCCAAAAAAAGGAAGAATTTGATAAAGGGGCTGTCACTTGACTTGTGATAAAAACATGTGTTACAAGCTGCTTTTTTGAAAGAGATGCTTGTAAACAGACTACTTGAAGGCTATACATCTACAAAGCAGATCCTCGTTTGTTAGCTATACATAACTACCCATAAGAAAAGTTCTAAAAATCTTCACAATGTGGAAAATTGCACACAAAGAAAGTGGCCTTTAAAGTACAATGTTACCTGACTGGCAGTATGGAGAGATGAGGTTTAAGAATGAAAATTTAATTTCTCATTGATTTTATAGAAATAGAAATCTCTTTTTAGTAGCTTTTTAAAAAATTATTACTTTTAAAGCTTGGTTTAGACTGCTGCAAAGCTAGTCTTAATTGATTTGTTTAGGCTTTATGGTCTGAACAAAGAAATTGGAAACACAGAGTAGCAAATGTTACTTAAGGAATGCCTTCCTACATGTTGCAGGATACTGAATTTCCTCATCTATAAAGAGAGGCAGAAACCAAGTTACCCTCAGGACTGCTTACTTGCTGGTCAATAATCATAACAAATTAAAGAGAAAAAGTGAGTCCTTCTGAAATGTAAAATGCGTTAGACAATCAGTACTAAATTAAACCTCGGGAGACTACTGTAAGTGATTAAGATGCATCTTCAGTAGGACTGAAAGAGTGCACTCAAAACCCACGAAGACCACGTGAGCATTTAGAAACATCACTGGTATTTCTTTCCTATGTTTTGAAAGAAATCAGTGATACGAAGTGAGAAGATGAACCCTCACTTTTGTGATCACTTTTCTTTTATAGAGCAGAGTTGATGATGACTGCTCAGGTTCTCCAGGCACAGGTTATTCTAGATAGATAGATTTCTTGTACACCAAGAGAAAAGGATAAAAATTACATATCTCAACTCAACCTCTTTAAATTTTATAAAAAATGGTCGTCAAATGCATAAATATTTAAGTATAAGTATACTGTACTACATGCCATAGGAATAAATGTTTCTGCATTTCAGTGATGTAAAATGTTCACTATGTCTGCACACTGTGTTTCACTTACATCTAAATGGTACTTAAGAAAACTCTGCAAACAACTAAATAGTGCAGTTTCATGAACTTTGCTGGCAGAACCAATGGAGTGTTGTGCCTTTCAAACTGAATTTTATTTTCAAAGTGCAGATCGAAGTTTTCTTTCGCATCAACACTGTTCGTAAAAGAATGTCTGCTGCATACACTTGTTAGAAGACTCAAAGCCACTTGCACATACAGAGCAGGTGGAAGTTAGAAGAATACAGAACTGGCCAAATGCTTTCTCTGGGAATACTTATAGTAGAAAACTGATTATGATGTTGAATTCTAATGATGACCTTATATTTAACAAACAGAAATCATGTGGAGCTGAATGAAGGCATGCATAAAATAACCAAAATGATATTTGACTATTTTACTAACCTTCCTCTGTGGTACGAGCAGACTTTGATTCACTGTCCATTCCTTGAAACTCATTGAAGTACGGGCGAACTTTAATTTCATAAGTGACTCCTTTTTTCAAGTTGACTAGAACAGCACTGCGCTCTGTTGGGACTTTGACCTCCAAATTCTGCCATACAGCTGGAGACAGTAGGCCAGATGTTTGGCGGTACATTACTCGGTAGCCCTGAATAAACTGCGATTGGCGGTCAACCTAGAAATGGCATTAAATAATACGTCAGTGAACATACTAAAGTAACAAAACATTTTGAAATGAAAGCAAAACTTTTGCCTAGAATACTTTTACCCTTGTGAAAAAGAAAAAAATTAACAACCACTTATGCTGCTGAAATTTAAAAATCAAAATGCCTTATTGTATCATTGTACCATTATTAATTGTCTCTAAAGGAATATTCTTCTCACATTACTTGTTAGAGAACGTTTCTATTTTACTTTCTGCAGTTATATATATATCATGACAAATACCATCTTAAATCATAAAACAAGCTCTCACCCCTGCAACAAATAATAAAAAAAAGAACTTTGGCATAATGCTTACTGCATGTAAACTTATGGACATCTTGGCTACTGATGTGCTGAAATATGAGAAGAAAAGAAAAACAAATTCTTTTCAGAAGAGGACAAGTCTTTGAAGAAGCCCTGTATGCTTTCAGTTAGTCTATTACTTGGCTTACAGTTGATCTTTTCATGAGATGCTCGGGAAAGTAAAATAAACATAAGACAGATGCAGAGAAAACAACATCTAAGAACATGTGCTGTTTCTTGCGTTCATAGTCTAAACAGTCTCTTTACATCCTGGGGTTGTGATGTACTCAATCCATCAGATGGAGTTGGAATGTTATTTTTGTTTTATATTCTAATTGTTGCTAGGCAGACACAGAAATTCAACAATTTTTTCATAGCGATGAGTAGAATTTTTTATTTGAAGGAAAAACCTAAAGTGTGTTCTATCTGGAAGATGTTGCATTCATATTTTCTCCTGAAAACAAAAACAATTTGAAATAATGATTTGAGTTAGTATAATGTTTGCATGTAAACACAAACAAAACAACCCATCAAGTTTTACCCATCAGGTAAAATCAAACCAAGTCTAGCTGCTTCTGCATTGTCAAAAACTCAAAGAAAATGCAATTAAGTAACAAAGACTATATGACTAGCAGTTTGATACATTTCCATGTTACATCCAAGATTCAACAAACAGGGCTTCCTTTCTCACATTCTGCTAACTCAAAGGTACTTCAGAATTAAAGATACATTTGTTTGATTTATCTTCAGAAGAAATGAATTTCAAGCTGAAAACACAAACCAGAGTCTATTACACTTTTGCTATAATCTTGTTATAGTTTATCGAGTCATTCAGAAGGGATGCAGATTCTTAAGACATTAAAAAGCAGGGCAAGCAAGAAGAAAGCTCTATTTGTGAGAGCAAAGCAGAAATGTCTTTCATCAAAACTGTCACTGTTAAAAATCTTGCAACATATGTTACAACAACATTAAGCTTGCATTTTATAAACTTCTCTACATTCACTTTAAGTGAATTTATGCACTGAAAGAGGGATATAACTCACAATAATAGCTTGTTAATACTGAAAGAATCAAGCTGTGTTTTTAAGAAGAACATTAAGCAGCTGTTTCCAGATGAAGGGAGTCTGTAAATCAGAGTAAATTGTTTTTATCCATGTTTGACTTTCATTAATTAAATGTTTTACGGACATAAAGACTTTGTGAACCTCATGTTTACTACAAAATTTAGTAAGAATAGCAACTTCAGATAATTTCTCAACCTACCTTACAATATGAGACTATGATGTTTAATAATTAAATACTAAGTTTGGTTCTTTCCCAGCTTTTGTATTAGAAGTTATGCTGAAAGACACCATAACTATTTTAGAACTTTCAATTTTGTTTTTGCTGCAGATCCTTTTAAGCTCTATTGACTCCTGTGCAGTGCAGAAGATCTGAAAATTTAGAACTAAACTGAACAGTAACTGTTTGTTGCCAAGAAATGGTATAAAAAGTGTTTTCTATGACATCATACAAAGAGAAATGCACCCACTAACTCACAAAAAACTGTACACTTGGATTTCACTAAGCAATTCTCAGTCCATCACACTTTCATATCAGTTTACATATGATATTCAAATTATTCATACACCTCTCTTTTCCCTAGCTATTAATTTTTTTTACTAGAAAGACTCAACATAAGCAATATGAAAACATGTGTGGCAGTAGAACAAGGCTGTCATTTGCAGTTGCAGTAAACCAGCTTAACCCGGAAATCATGCCATTTACACAGGTGCTTTCAGTTGAAAGTTTGATTACAACAGAGCCAAATGATCTGCTAGGATTTCAGATTATTGAGTGATTCTGTTGTTGATGGTCTAGGAGGGTACTTGTGAATGAAAATGAAAATACCATGCATTTTAATGCTTTCTTTAAACACCTAGTTGTATTCAATATCAAGGAGGATACTAAGCTGTCCCTAATTCCCACCTGCAATTAGTCTAAACAAGAGGCACTTTTCCTGTGGTCAGGTTTTTGGGAAGCTGCTCAGGGGTCACTTCACTTACTGAGCAAGTGGATTTTACTTTTTTTTTTTTTTTTAATTTTCTGAACAGTACAAAAATACTTTAGGATAATTACACAGATTAACCAGAGAGATGTGAGACATATATACATAGCTCAAAGTATATGTGAGGAAAATCAAGTGTATTTCACATAAATACATAGATACATACACATACATATGCATTTATGTCTATATATACAAATAATCTTATATATATATATATATATATATTACAAAGCTTGTAACTTCATCCTTTTCTATTCTTATGTGGTAATTACATGTCACTTCAACAGCAGGCCACTAAAAACATGCTTAGTGTTAAAGAATAGCATTCACTTGTGCTAAGCATAAAGTAACTATAGGATTAGTACACATTTGCATGTAGGTAGAGTTGCAGAAATGTGCACTGTGATGTGATGAAAGAATTTAATAATTTCTAGTTATTTTCATTTCTCACTTTTTTTTTTTTTTTTTTTTTTTTTTTAATGTACTTCCTCTTACAAAGCACTTAGCATTATTACAGAGATTGCAATAATTTACTCTGCTGAGTACTGGGATCACAGAACATAATATCTGTGATGCTCTAAGCTGCTTTAGAAAATGTAGGAGCAGCTGTGGAATCCCCTCATCAAAGGAGGGCTGTAACAGGTGCTGGTCTAAAGACATTTTCTACCTCAGAAGATGGATGGCAGAAAATGCAGATGCTCCTTTAAAAGGCAGAAGACAGCAATTACTGGATGGGTTCTGTTCAGCAGTGACTCAATGCTTTAAGGCAACCTACAAGCATAATTGGTCTTGCATGCTCTCTCTCTTTTTGATGAATGTATAGTGCAAGAGGTATCTATAAAGCTGACAGTAGCTCTCCATTTCTGCAGAATACAAAGTTCTTTTTTTTTCCTGCAACTGAATATAAGACAGGTTCAGTGACTATGATCACTCTGTAGGCTATTTGCTTGTTAAAAGAAATAAAGGGGAAAAAAAAAAACCCAACAACAACAACAAAAAACACCCTTATAATGTAGATTATGCTTCAAATACAGGATGCATTCAGGCAATCCAGCTAATCCACACTCTCAAGGCATTTTCAATATGCTCTTGGGTATATAAGCCTCAACTCCAAAATATCCTAAGAACTCTGCTCCTAAACCAGTACACACAGTAATTCTCCATCTGGGCAAGATATCTTTCAAACTGTGCTGAGCTCAATAGCATGGACTACATTGGGCTTACATGGCTGCAGCCTGTGGGAAGACCACGTGGGACTAGTTCAGGAAGGATGGTATCCCATGGAAGGAAACCCCACATGGATCAGGAACACAGAATGACCATGGAGGAATGGCAGAGATGAAGCAATCTGACTGACTGGCAGTCAGTTTCCTTTTCCTCTGTGCTGCTCAAGGGGATGAGATAGAAGAGGCTGGATGTCGGAGGGAGATGGTTTTAGCTTGCTTTTAGTTCTCACTGCTCTAGTCTGTTACCAACAAGCAACAAATTACGTTAATCTCCCTATGCTGAGGCTGTTCTGCCCCTGGTGGTAATCAGTGATCTGCCTGCTTTTATGTTAACCGATGAGCTTTTTTCCATCATATTTTTCTGTTGTTCTGTTGATGAGGGGAAGTTGGAAAGCAGCATGGTGGAGTGGAGCTACATATTGGGGTTAAATCACTTCACAGACTCACAGTGTTCTCCAAAAATTCAAACAGCACTAGTATTTATCTACTGACAGGAACAAGACAAAAGGTGATGATACGCTGCAAGACTGTCCAGTAGGCTCAACTCAAACTTCCAGTGAAGCACAATCATTTAAAATCAATGTCAAATTAAAAGACAGAGGCAAATAAATTACTCTTCTGCACTGTAGCCTCAAAATTCCTGTAAGGCAGTTGGGATTTCAAAGCAGCAATTATTTTGCCACTCTGAAGAACTGAATTTTTTCCTGATTATGCCACAGGGCTCCTACATAATGCTAGGAAACTTCTTACATTTGGCCACTAATTAAACTCCCAGTTTAATGCTCAAAGTGAGAAAATTGAGGCTGGAAAGTGCTGAGCTATAGTTGAGGTTAGCTACGAAAGTTCTTTGAGTACATATTATGCTGTAACAATGCAAATATATTTGACAGAAATAAAAATAAATCAGGCCAGAGGTTTAAAGTTAGGCAACAGTCAGTGACTATAAATATCTCTGCACCTTGTCTACCTTTATGTACGGTTGGGATTATTACACAGTTTTATCCTTCTGATGATAAATTCAGTATTATTTGTGAAACACTCAAGTGTTACAGTTGAGAGCATGACAGATAAGCACATGAGACAAACTAATACTTTTTTAATTCAATGGTGGGTTTCAGTTGTATGAATTTCCTAAGATCTGGTAGCACACACTGAATAAAGAAGATAAAAGAAATGCTGAATAGCTTTATTAAGAATAGATACTCTATGTAACCAGATAGTTACAGCTGTACTTTAGTACTTAGGCACACGAGGGATAAATTTATGTTACAGTGACAACCTAGCTTTTTACTCCTTTTTAACATTGGCTTTGTGAACCTAATCTTTTCAAATAGATGAAATATATGGGCACATACTTAGACATTTTATTTCTAAACATTTTAAAATTACAAAACAGAAACAAAATTATTTGTGAAATTTTAAACTGAAATTAAAAAAAAATATATAGAAAGAAAGAAAAAAACAAAACCATCTCAGAAAGAAAAGAGAAATTGGTAAATTTGTTGGGAGTCAAGACACCAGAAACTCTGGAATAGAGGAAGCTTCTTGTCGTTAATTGTTTGAATACTGGAAATCTTACGATTCTCTCTGCACTTCTGTCCTTCTGTATCCTAGCTACACTATCTAACCACTTTATAAGAATAGAACTTTATTTTTCTGGACGGAGCGGCTGCTTTCCTGCTACTATGGTTAATTAGTTGTTTTTGTTCTGGTTGCTGTTAAGTTTCTAATTAGCTGTTCCAGATACTTTTTTTGTGCGTGCTTTTCTTTCCTCAGGCAATTCTAAAACATCTCTACACAGGTCTATTCACTTGTCAGATGGCATACTGTCACTGCTTTGAGGGATCTTTCCAATGAGCTGATACCCCTGATATCTTTAATGATATACCTTAACTTACCATATTTTTTTTTGCTCATTAGTAGTTCAGTAGAGGCACCAAGAGACTCTCCAACCATAATATTTCATTATAATACAATGAACGCTATTACACTGTATAAAATTGAATTCCATTTACAAATAGGGAGAAAACCTATGTAATTTTGTTTCTGCTATCTCTAACACACAATAAAGGACTTGAAGAAGCACCACATAGATGTCATTCAAGTTTACAATTACTGGCTGCTAACATTCAAAGTTTCTAACCTACTGAACCATCTGCTTGGGCAAAAAGACTTTGTGCAAAGGCACTTGGACCAGAAAGTCAGTCTGTCCTGGATTTATTTAGCTGTAACAGACAGTATTTTTAGAAGGACAAGCTGAGTGTTAACATCAACAACAAAATGCAATGACACATTTTTTAAATAATCTTCTAAGAAAGACTAATTTGTGCACTTCTCCATTCATTTTTAATCTGGCCCTTACCGTTGAAATCTGTTGAAACAAGGATGACATATAAGCCCCCATAAATACATCTGAGATGTGTAAAAACTGCAGTATTTCTGTAATACACAATCTATCCATATTTCTATTCTATTATATAGACCTCTGTACACATGAAACTCTTAACAATATTACCTGTAGAAGAAAACTTCTGAGTATTGTGAATATCTCTTTAGCAGAATTCATTCTATATGATGTAACTGTTGCAGTGATGGGCATTGCAATGTTGCAATGCATTGTGTTCATCTCACTTTTCTAACCATGACTCTCCTTCCTCTGGGACACATACTCCAAAAGCAAAGCCCTTATTTGTGGTGTGGAGTGCCCTAGGAACAATCTCTTTCTAAGAGATTGTAAGAGAAACATAGAATTTTAAAAGCCATATGCTATATCTTAACTTCTCAGAAATTCTACCCAGTAGTTTGGTCCCTCAAATAGGTTAGCTAAGTACTGTCAGAAACATTCTGGTCTTCTGTAATGAAAGGAAGTCCACTCACTGAGGGTAAGGCGTATGCCAGAATACCAGATGCTACCCATAGATCAGGCATCAGCATAACATTGCCTACTTTTCAACAAGCGCACTATAGAAATCTATTTCTGCATTTTAGCGCCACCAAACAATAGAGTATTCTCAAGGGGTTCTCATGCTTTTAAGTGGAAAATGTTTTTTTCATACAACATTTTAATGATGATAGTTATTTTTGCTATCCACAGTTATGAATCCACAGATCAATTACCCTTAGATTATGGTGTTAAACATAATTCATTTTCATAATTAGACATCTATCTCCCTTTAAGCTGAATGCAGAAAACCTTCAATCTGCCTGACCTAAAGGAGAAAATGAAAAGGTCGTTTCATCTACACATATTCCTGTATGACCTTAGTTCAGTAGAGCACTTATGCTGGTCAAGACCGGAGCTTTTCAGTACAATAAAAGAAATGTAGGGACAAATAGGCAAAATTAGGTAAAGCAAGGTAATTATATTGAAAGCCTTACTGTCCAGGTAACTTGAACTGTTGTGGGTGTCAGCACAACGGGGTTATGCAGGCGTACAATGACGTCTCCCAGTTCCTTCTGGACTTGCCTGTGATCCACACCTTGTGCTGGTGGACTGATATCTGCCAGACAAAACAAACACATGAAAGCATTATTTTAACGAGAAAATATGCATGACAATTGGAATTACTGAATAGCTTAATGACTTGACTTAAGCACCCTCTTACAGCAGTGTTTTTAAAACAATAGAGTGCTAAGCTTCGAATGTGAACTACCAAACATGGCAAGTAAATTCAAACTAATCATCCACCTTTGGCCGCTTAAGAAATCGGGAAAGAAAAATACATTAAAATGATTATTCAGAGTTGATAGTAATGCTTTCTCAAATCTTGCAAGTGATGAGAGAGATTCAATTATTCACTAGTTCTGCAATGTTCAGATAATAATAATGTCAGCCAGATATCTGGAACCAAACTGCCTAGCATAATTTAAGAAAATGAACAGGTTTTTAACTTTCCTGGAGCATACATGACACTTAGTTATTATATGTTTCCAAATTGTCACTAAACTTTCCCTCCTTATATATACCATGCACACGAGAAACCAAACGCAACAAATAGCAATTTCTTTTTCAAAGTGACTTTTCCCTTTACAGGTAAGATAATGAAATCTAGTACAAATATGAAAAGTAAAAATTTATTAAATCAAAACGATTGTGATTTCATGAAAGATCAATAAAAACACTTTACCATGGAAATTTTCTTTTCAAGAGTATGCTAAACACTCCTTCAAAGAGAAGGGAAAAACTATTTCTTCTAGTAAAAATAAGGAGTTTGATCACTTAGTATAAAGGTCTATAGAAAACTACGATTCCACCTCCAAGCACCACATGTGGCCCTTGTACCTAGTTCTTAAAGATCTCATTTAGGTTACTGCATTTTGGCTACTCATTTTGGATAAACTAAAGGAAGCTGTATTACCATCCATAAACAGCAAATATAAAGTACGTATCAGAAAATGAAGGAGATGTACAATGTGAATATCTTCAGTATGTCTTTTTAGTGAGAATTCTTAGATATCACCATTTTTTGTTACGCTGCATCAAAAAGAGAATGTTGGTCTAAAACTGTTCATTAGCCAATACTTCCCTGCATCTCCCTTCCCGTTACTCCAGACAGAGATAAAGGTAATTTCTAGGAGACAATGAAGTTTGGACACATTCAGTGGCTCCTTCAAAGATCTTACAATGCCACTCCTGTCATTGTTCATACTAGTTGTCCATCTGTAAATAGATATTCCTAAGTAGATATACATGTATTGATTATTTCTGTTTCAATTTGTTGTTAATTTGTCCAGAAAGATAGAAGCACAGATTTTATTCTAAAAAGTCTGATACATTATAGCCAGGCCTGCCTACACATTTGTGAATTCTGCTTGGTTTTCTCATGGGACTCATTAGCCAAAACCACTTTCCGTCTTTTTGGATCAATCAAACGTACTCAGAGAAGAAAAAACACACTTAAAAGTCCTCTTTTTCCCCTTTGATGGTCTTAGGGTATGTGTGTATGTTGTATTTGACTTTTTCTTTCTTTTTAATCTAAATATTATTGAGAAGAAATAATAATGCTTTTAGAACTTAAGCACATAAATATGACAACAATATCTGAATCACAGGCCTTCAGATTTTGAAATAAGCTTGATTCTGGTAATCAATACCTCAACTTCATAATCCTGGATTTTATGGGTTCAGAGCTACCAATAAACAATAGAAACACATGCTTCTACTGATACTCAAATGCAGATGGTTCCATGGGTTTCCAAAAGGAATATAAACAAAAAATAGTTGTCAACAAGAGTGAAGGAGCTTATCTAGCAAATCATGTCTATTCAAAATCACTAACAAATAGAGAGATTCAATAAAACAGTTCTAAGACAGCAACTCAGACTGGTTTGCAGAACATTCATTTACACTACTATTCATAGAATCTATGATCCTTGATAAAAATTTACATATATCTATCAGTGCCTATATTTTAAGTTAAATTATGCTGTAGTATACAACTGGCCAAATACTTACATTCCCTTAGTGAAAAAGTCATTTCTACATAGTGTTTCTTTATGAAATATATTTTATCATAGAAAGAAGTACATAGAACTCAAGGGAATAACATGGATTAATATCAGTAAGAAATTAATGTAAGATGTACATGTAAAATTCTGTTTATTCATATGTACACTTGGAAACACATATATACGTGATGGTCATGGTGCAATGTCATGGAATGAAATATTCACATTACTAGAGACTCCTAGTGGGAAAGCAGTTGACCTACCCATAAGCAAATGTTTGCATAATAAAATCATGACTCATGGAAAAGCAGCTCAAAAAAGATACCCTAATCAAAATTAAGAGATCTCTAAAATTAAATTGGTGGTATATTTTCTCTAAGTTCAATTTTACAGCTTCCAGTGAACTTTCTACTGGTAGATAGTAATTTAAATTGCAAGGATATGATTATACATAGTTTCATACATGATTTTACATAGTTTCCTTGAAGTGCTTTTTAATATATGATCTGGTCTGCTAATAATTCAACCAATAAGTCGAATCTTTTCCTACAGCAATTACTGATTTCTCTGTCCTCATTTGACAGAAGTCATTCAAGGTAAGCCTTTTGAAAGCCCCTTATTGTCAACTTGTAGTTCACTGATGAAAATATGCATAAAATTATACTACTTGCCTTTTGCTATGCTTATTACCAGGAAATAAAATGCCAGATATTAAAGCTGCAAAAGACACCTGTTGCAAATTAGTATTATATAGTATGGTTATAGCTGCTTCTCTCTTCTTCAGTGGTCCCTGTGAACAGGCTTTCCTGCATGTGTCAGCTTCCTCTGTCAGCCCGAATTGAATTCAGGCATAATTAGAAATCACATCAAAACATTATGCTAATTTTCAATTGATTTTATGATTTAATTTCATTAAACTGGAGGTTACCAAAGAAGCTATAAATCCTGTACATGTTTCAGTGTGCTTGACTGCTAAACAGCTTCTGGAAATGGAAGCTGCAACACATGCTGTAGCTAATTAAAAGACATGTTTTTACTGAAATCAAATTGCTTGTCAGTATGTCAGATAAAAAGTCTTCACTTGACATTCAAATGCCAAATAAAGTTGTATTTTTAACTAAGTGATAAGTTATTCAGACTAAAGGCTGGTGCGAAGAAAAACATAAGTCTTCTTATCACAACAGGAGAGTAAGAAAGAAGAAAAGTTGCAATAGTCAATGGACAGTGAAGCCATGAAATCCCTCCTCAACTTATTCCTTCAGCTTTTCAAAAAACGGCTCTTTCTCCTTTTACAATAATGATTTGTATTTATTATTGCTATTAATATTTTGAGGAGGATATATTATAATATATTATAGGATATATTATAATATATATATATAATATTATATATATATAGGAGGATATATATATATATATTAAGGACAGATTTATTCAGGAATAGACTGGAATGAGAGGCTGGATCTAGTGGCTATGTGATAAAGCAATACCACCCTATTCATTTCCTTTTTTCCATTCAGGACCTACAAAGAACATGGTTCCAATTACACATGCTGGAGACTGACCCAGGATGCACAGGCACTCCCACGCAGTTTTCTAACTTCCGTAAACAGGGATAGATAATCTCAATGTAAATTAACTATGAGAGGAGCTATTACTTTGAAAATGAAGAAATCATGATTTAAAAAAGATGATTAATTCCTGTACCTCAATATGCTTAATGCAAAAGTACATTCTTGAATGAAGTACTGAAGCAATATGCTCTTAAAGCCAAAAAAAACCATGCTGTGAAGTGAAATTTGTTTGTGGCAGCTGTACACAGTTAGAGCAGAGTATAACATGAGCAGATTTCATAGTCATCAAACAGTCCTGAAACAAGACATGGAGGATCACAGCTATCAATTATATCAGTAGCCTACAAATAAGGGATTTCTTTTCAGTCTTCCCTCTGGGTTTATTATGCAGTGAATTATGAATGTAAAAATTCAGAAATGTTGATATAAGTTGAAAGTCTATACACTTCTCAGAATAGCTTTGAAATACTCTCCATCATACAGATGCCTTAATTTATATGAATAACCTGCACAAATGTTGGAGTAGATTTACCAATATCCTATGGACATTTTTTGCATTTCTTTATGTATTAATTAGTATTAATACTAATGCGAAATAAGGTGTTTTGCCTGTCTGGTTTTTGTCCTTATTATGACAGTGTATCTCTGCTAGATAATGGAGATGAATTAAGGATTGAAAATAGAAAGTAAGGATACAACAGAAGGGGGCATGTTCAGAAAAGTTTGAGTGCCATCAAGAAGCATACCAACAATCTACAACCTGCAAATTAAAAATATACCAAGTCACTGGAGAGCTCAACTATCCTTAGCTTTCTCCTAAATTCCAGATTAATAAAGCAATCATTGGACTGAATTTATTAGTTAAGTTGTATTCAAGATTCCTTCAGTCAGAGTGATAACATAAAATGGACAAACCTAATGGTCAATTTTCAGTTTCTTTTTTTTTTTAATTTTAGCTCAAGCATGTAAGCCATAATAATTACTCTTACCTTGTGTTCGGACAGGATCTGACATAGGGCTGGGATCACTCAGACCTTGTGAGTTGATAGCTCTCACCATAAACAGGTAGATTGTATTGGGACGCAGTCCTCTCACAGTGTAGAGAGTGGTCTTCACGTGGTTAGCCACTGTTTGCCAACTATTGCTCACAGATTGACTGCAATAAGAAAATGTTGAAGATTGTAGACTAACACATCAGAAAACAAGGAAATAAAAGGGAATTTGCAGGGAAAAAAAATAGTAAGAACAAGACAAAAATAAGATTTTATAGTTTTAGTTAACAAAAAACTTATAAAAAAATGACAGAGCTTTCAAAAGTATTTCTCCTTTCACTAAAAGCAAAAGCTTTTTCTATCACTCTAGCAAACACCTGCAAAAGGAAAGTGTGGAAAGCAGCACAGGAAATTTGAATGATAAATAGGCCAATCTTAAACATAAACCTTAGAAAAGAAAAAGATGTTAAAAGAATAAATTTCTATGTTGTTAAGTAAATTATGTCAACAGCTGTCATTAGAAAAAAAAATGCTTGCACTACATTCATACTCAAAGATAACAAAGAATCTTCTGAAAAAAAGCTTGTAAATTAAGAAAACTATATGAATATTCTTTATGTCACTACATTTTCATTTGAATGGTAATATAGTTAGATTACAATCCACCATATGAAGACATTTCAGCTGTAATTGTTAAAACTGCTTTTAATAAAAATCCTTGGCTCCTATAAAACTTCTTGATGGCATGCCATAAAAACTTATACAAGGTGAAATATCACAAAAGTTTATAGACAAAATTTGACTTTATTCTGCTTTTTGTACAGAATTGACCAAAAAATGTAACATCTTAAAGGAAAAAAAGAAAAAAAGAAACTGCTATTTCCATTTTGTTTCTATTGTTTCATTCATTTAATGCATTAAGAAGTCCCAAGAACAAGTCCCAGAACAAAATCAGCAATCAGCAATCCACAATAATTGGATTTTGTATATTAACGCATGCAGATAAAACATTATCACTGTAATGTTTTAAATTTGTAAGCATATAATTTGATAAATTCCTGCTAGAATATTAATTAAAGGATAAACTATTATTATTATTGGTCATTTTTTGAATATGTTGATGCAGAAAAGCATGTAAGAAAGTGCACACTCATATGCAGAATACTATTCTTGTAATACACATGAGGGATACAACTCATGCTTAAACAAACTTGCTGAATTGGGGCCCAGGAGTTCTTTCCTACAACGCATTAAGTGCTGCTGTGTGGAATAGAATAGCTGGATCCTCTTCAACTTCAGGCTGCATGATGAAATCCTGAATTATGAACACCAGCCTTTTCAGTTAAAAGTTTTATTCCATCTAAAACAGTTAAATGCAGAATTTTAAAGTTCTTTAACTATTTAATGGTGCTGTTTTAACAAGAATGGGAGAAGAAAAACACAGAGTGATTTGAAGGTTGCCCATTAGTTTTCAGTTTGTTTGTATTACAACAGTCTAAGTAACTCAAGCCCAAATTTTTTGAAATACAACATTCCCAGGGTGATCATTAGAACTAAGAAAATAGTAACAAATAGTGAGTACATTGTCCATTTATGTTTCTACTGACCTGAAGAAAAAGTTAAATGCTTCACTACTTCACAACTTAAGAAAATGTGATGACATATTAAAAAACAAAACAAAACACTTAAAATGTAAGAATCAATGCCTGCCATTGGAGCTAAATCTTTTACTGAACTTTTAGTGATAAATGTAGAAACCAGAAGAACACCACAATACCAGAACAGCTGATACTAGGATTTAAGCAAAATTAGACAGGAAGGAAATTAAAGTAGAATAATTCACATACCTAAAAGCTTCAATGATATATGCACTAGCTGGTAGGCTTCCAGGGGTCCCTGGTTGCCAGGACAGGGTGACACTGTTCTTAGTTACATCAGTGACCTGAGGTTTGGATGGTGGCCCAGGAAGGTCATTTATGTCATAACTTTTACTGACTGTTGCTCCACCCAACTCTGCAAGGAGCAAATGTAAAATAATTACTTTTTGTTGTCAATTAGATAGTTTGACCAAAGTAGAAGGTTAAAAGGAAAAGCATGCCAAATATCTGCATAATCAGCTAAATCAGTGCTTTTAATTTGTTAAGAATTAAGTCAATTATTGCATTATCAGGTATATTTTTTTAGAAAGAACGATCATTCTTTACATTCACATTATAGGAAAAAAAACCCACAAAACTCAAAACTTTATATAAAAAAAAAAAGAAAAAAGAAGTAACAGAAAAAACATGTTTTGTTCATATTTACATAAAATGCCAGAACATCAGCTACTAGAAGTCTGAGAAAATTGCTATATGCAGATCAATTCCAGTGGTAGCAATGAAGTCTGAGATATGTGAAGAAACAAATCCTTCCCACTTAAAACCTTCTCTATTTCACACCTAGCATTTCTAGAAGACATTATTTGACTCATAAGGCTCTATTTTACACTATACTTTCATTTTGTGCTATCTGAAAATGGCCTCTGCATATTGCTTACCTGTCACATCCAGAACAGCACTCCATGATGTTTCCCCACTTGAACTTGTTGCAACACAAGTGTAAGTTCCAGTATCAGACAGCTAGACATTAAGAACATGTAAAACAAGTTTTACCTTTCGGAACCATATGACAGAATTTATTCTAATTTTTTTTCCTATATATCTATTGAAAAGAAAGACTTATTTTACACTTTACAACAGCCTAGAAGGCACCAGATATTTAAAAATAATAATTTAATGGTGGCTTACTTTTAGAGGACTATTTAGAGGATTATTTGTTTTTAATACTTTTCTAATTTTAATTTTCATATTCTTAATTGTATCAGTGAAGTATGTAAATGCTACAGAAAAAACATTTCAGACAGTGTCAATCTTTTTATTGTTAAGAAATCCAGTTGAAATCAGCAAACAATACAACAACAATTTTTCCTTAGAGGATGAAAGCTCACAGTTCATTATTCCAAGATGACAGAGAGATACTCTCAGGAAGTGGAATAGTCTCAGGAAGGCTAAATCTTAAGGTTTTATGACAGATGAAGCCATATTTATACAGGTCATCAACACATATGTACATTGTTTCTCAGATCTTAACAAGGGTTATCTCTACACACAGTCCTTCAAGCAATTTTAAAACCGTACTGTTAAACCAGATCATACACCATGCTTACCTTTCTTCTGTAGCACATGAAATTTTATTTCAGTCTTGCAAAGCAGTTTGGTAGCTAAACACTCTAAATTGTGATTTCTATGTCAGTTCATATAGTCCAAATTTATTTTTGGAAAGATTAAATTTATTAAATTTATAAGATTTAAATTATCCCATCAATATTAATCTCATTATTGTTCTTATAAATTGTTGTTTTACTGGAAAATTTGCCAGGTATTTTACTATTCCTTATTTCGATTTAAAGTAAAGATTTATATGACAAGAATTAGAGAAGACAACAGAAGTGGATGGAAAACTGTGACTTTGCAAAGTACAGAACATCCAGAAGAGTTGTCCTACCACTATGTATAAAGAATGGTAATCTGGAGATTGAAGAAGAGGGAAAATGCTGAGTCTAGTGACAAAGGAGAAGAATTACATCCACCATCAGTTGATTTAATGAGAGTAGGGCCACATTCAAGAAGGTTTATGGGACTTTAAGGGATTATAATTTGTGATCTGGAAAACACAGGTTGGAACTATAACAAATGGTCATACACAACTCTTTGAAAAGAGTGTAAAAACATATTAGTGAGATGTTCCTTAGATTATTGTTTACACATAATTTAATTGATTTTTAATTATGTACTGTTAGAATTTTGTTGGCATTTTCTTCCAATAGATTGGGACTATGCCATTCTTAGGGGAAGAAAGCAACCAGTTAATGACAGTTTATCAAAAAAAGCATAACTTGAATTCTGCCACAAAATATAAGGAATACTTAAACTCCTCTGTCAGTGTCTCAGAGATTCAAAATACAGAGATCATAGAATAATAGAATGGTTTGGGTTGGAAAGCACCTTTAAGGTCAATCTAGTTCCAGCCTCCCTGCTATAGGAAGGGACATCTCCCATTAGACCAGGTTGCTAACAGCCCCATTCAGCCTAGCCTTGAATGCTTCCAGGGAGGGGGCACCCACAACCTCACTGGGCAATCTGTTTCAGCATCTCAAAACCCTCACAGTAAAGAATGCTCCTAATATCTAGTCTAAATCTATGCTCTTCCAGTTTAAAGACATTTCCCCTCATCCTATCACTACGTGCCCTTATAAAAAGGCCCTCCCCAGCTTTCCTGCAGGCCCCCTCCTGGTATTGGAAGGCCATCGTAACGTCCTCAAGGAGCCTTTCCTTTTCCAGGCTGAAGAGCCTGAACTCTCTCAGCATGTCCTCACTGATGAGCCCTCTGACCACCTTTGTGGCCCTCCTCTGGACCTGCTAACTAAATGAGAAAGACTCTTGAAAAGAGGCAGATTTCTGGAGGAGGGAGCCTTATAGCATTCTGAAGTACTGTATTCTGTTTTGCTTCTGAGTTTTTGTGAAATCTATGATTCTTCATTATGTGATAATTGAGGATGCTGTGGTTCTCAACTTCATTTGTGTCCCACCATGACAGATGGTGTATGGCATATTCAATGAAGTATGTGGTATACACAACAGACTAACTTGCAGAAGGCGAATTCAACATACAAAGCAAGCTGGAAGTATGGTGAATTACCTAACTTCCAGACTGCAGACAGATTAGATACAGACATATTCTATTGATAATTCAATTATTTATACTTTTTTTTGGTGCTTTAGTGGAGAAAAAAAAAACAACAGGGAAGGTCAATGGAAAAGTGTTGCTATTCAGTATAAGTTTTCTTCCTTAGTTAAAGCAGACATTTAAATCTGGCATAGTACATTTTTACATATCAGAAGGAAGATTTTCACTAGTCTTGACCTGTCTAAAATGGTACTGAGTGAGTGACGTATGCAGGTTTCTAGTTATCCTCCAGGGTAACTGGATGATTGACTCATTATAAAAATCTCTGGGTTTACATTAACGATTGTTGCTCTTGGTTCACTATGATTGCTGCAGACTATTGAATAATTTGATTTACATTCATAAAGAGATTAGTTACATGGCAGAAGAGGATAGTCTCAGAGGCTTAAATAGTAGAGGCTCATCTTTACCCATATCTCTATTTCACATTGATTATCAATATCAATTGATAATGGTTATTAATTGTGAGGGGAGGAGATAAGTGAGGACTAAGGCTTGAGGATGAAGGTGATAAATGTTATTCTGAACATAGGCATGTAAATGTACTTGAGCTATTCTTGGGCATATTTGGGGGATTTTTTTGTCCTTAGGAAGTGTTGACAGTTCTTGCTGTAGTACATCTGAAAGAAAAGTTAAACACTCCTGATTTATATCTATATTTAATTCACAAAAATTGCAACCTACAGGAGAAAATTGTTTTTTTTTTTTAATAGAATTGTGTAGTTTTGGCTGGTAAGTTTGGCTTGAGCAGTGTACATTACTGTTATCAAGGCGTTTACAAGAAGTGCCCTTCTGAGCCTTTAAGGAAAATCAGTTACCAGTGAATGAGCCACTTATGGATCAATAAAAGCTTCATGTCTTTCAAAACCGCACTCACTGTTAATATTGTTTCCTTTTATCCTTGCAAGCAATTTTTTTCATTTCGTTTACAGACACTGTGCATCTATCAGCAAAATAAATGCGCTGGCACGATTCAGACCCTATTTTGTTATTTGTGTAGCTGCATGCAGACAGGTATCCCAGGAGCTTCTGCCTCATGGACACTCCACAGCAGCCCATCATCGATGCCTGAAAATTTGTTTGAAATCACTAAGCTTCCACCTTTAATTGCTGTTTTCTAACACTACTGGGGAATCTGGAGAATTCAAGCGCACTCTTTAATCCATCTCTACAGGAAAAATGCATTAACCTTCATGGCCTAAACCTGCCTTCAGCCCAGGGAGGAAGGATAAATTGTTTACTCAAGGAAAGCTAGTATAAATTTTTTAATAAATTCCATTTTGTTCCAAGGAGGTTAACAATTCATCTACAATCACTGATGAGATGGCACCAGAAAACAAAGCTGCTGGTTACCTTGTCCCTAACAGCTACATTTATGGAATTTTTTTTGGACGACAAATCCATGTTCAGAAATTTATGTTGATTAAATTAAAAGGCTGCTGAAATTGTCTGTAAGTTCTTAACAAGTAAGGACATTATCTTAGTATTTTTCTAGACATACGCTTCTTTACATACACACAGAAAAGTGCAACATCTATTTAAACAGGTAAAAAAATAAAAACCCAAAGAAAGATTAGTGATACAGTGTTTGTCAACAAAGTCTGGTGTTATGTTATCTAGAATACTGCAAGATTTCTTTGTTGTACCTTCAAAGTATAATATTATCATATGTATCAAAATGTAAATATTTTGATAGGCACTTCATTTTGAACAGAAATTCTTCTGCATATGACTGCATGTATGTTACAGTATGAATTGTCATCTCCCATCCATAGCCTTATGAAATATCTGCAGCTAACATAACATCAGAATTCATCAGCGCAACTCAAGACTGCCAAGACTCAATGATGGAGAAAAAGCATGGCAAAAGTCTTGATGGACTCCCTTGCTAGCACACTGGCTCCCTGGAAATAATGTTCAGATGTTGAAAATGAATGACTCTAACTTTTAATAGAGTCAAAAGACCAATGGCTTCAGGGTAAGACTATCTGAAAGATAACCAGGTCCTGTCATCTTACATGTCTACCCCCCTGCCACTCATGCTTTATTGCAACATAAATAATTCTATTTTCAAAGGATTTCTAGTAGTAGTATATGTTGTTAAGTTGGCTCTTCTTTTTTCCCCTTACTACCACAATGACAAAGTACAAAATAATAAGATTTGTCCTTGGTAAAAGTTGCATGGTAAAGGAGACAACTAAGTTGACTTTGAAGTCAGAAGACAGCAAGATAGTAGAGCTGCCTAAGGCGCACTACCAGCTTCATATTAGCCACATATTGTAGCATTTGCTTTGTTATTGTTACTCACCCGCAGAGTTTTAATCTGAAGGGTTCCCTGATCCTGTATGGAAGTTCGAGGGTCTCTGCCCAGAAAAGTGAAGCCTTCTTTTAACCAACTGATAACAGGAAGCGGGTCACCAGTAGCCTTGCACTTCAGCAGAGCTGTTCCATCCACTGCCAATGTCTGATTGACAGGCCCCTGGAGGATGATGGGTGGAGGTCTATCTGTCAAGACTGAACAACGACACATATATTGGCATTCGTGACTTTGACAGTGCTGTGCTACATTTAGTCCTTTGCATGATCTTGTACCACTTTCAACAGATTGGTTTATGTTAGCATGTTATGTTATGAACATTATTTCTGCAAGACTCACAGATACATTTTGATATTTGTTCGGTATATTTGAAAACAGTTTTTGTATGGGCTCATTTTGCTACTGTAAGACAACACTTACATATATAAAAGTCTGCTAGCAAAGATCCTCAGATCCATTTGATTAAGACACAGTGACAATAAAGACTTAGAAAAGAACTGCGCTGCATTTCTTATTTCATTCAATTTAGGAAAGCACTTACATTATATATTTGAAAAAGCACAGGATTAAATCTCAGATCAAAACGTTTTTAATGACTTATCACATTTAAGGTCTACAAGAGAAAATCTGTCCAAGTTCAAAGTGAAACACTGTATGAATTCTAGCACAGGTACCAACCGTATTCCTCATTCATTCACTACTTGTGAGTAGTCCATAGCGAAAATACCTAAGAGCATTAGAAACATTTAGTGCGACTTAAATGATGACTCTTTCCAGTGGAAAATATTTCAGACTTAATCAAGCCATTTAACAGAGTGCTTATCAGTTCATCTCGTCACCTTTTAAAGCAATGAACTCTGTTATTTTTTTCCTAACAATTTACATTTGCATGCTTGAAATGCTCCATAAGGAATTCTCTAACTAGTGAATTAGTGCATGACTGCATACAAGCCTCATTCCATGGTCAGTGGGATATCTTAAAGATGAGGTAAAATGCTCACGTTCGCTTTTCTTGAAAGAATAATTTTTCATAAATTATTATGCTGTTTATGTACAATTATGTTGTATTCTCACAGTCAACTGATAAACAAAGTATAACTCCGTGTTAATAAATAATGTATTTACACAAAATGAATGTGAAGTGTTTGAATTGTAAAAGTAAAAAATGTTATAAAATCTGTACAAGAGAATCCAGCATCCAATTTTTATATATTTACTTGCTACATTGCTGCTTTTGTAATCTTTGAACAATCTCACAGTATTAAGTATGACATTAAATATCGTAATAGACCGGATTAGCTCCTAGATGGCGTAAAAATCAGACTGCTTCCACTAGTGTCAATTGAATTTTAATCTTTTATACTGAGAATCTGGATCATTATATTCCACACACAATGTCCTACTCTAACAATGAAGTGAAAATAACCTATTTGAAGAAATATGCTTTCTATTGTATTCGAGCTGTTTGAGATGCAAACCTGTAGAACCTTCAGTAGATTCAAAGTATTTTTGTTATACTGTTTAATAAACAGGAAATGTTAAGATTATGTTGGTGGCACATTTTGTAATTATAATAATTGGTTATAAAACAAAAGATACAATGGATTGAATTATAGAAATTAGCAAGACTTGGAGTGTGAGTTTATCACATTTGTTGGAATTTAAACAAAAAAATCCAATGTCAATTCAGATTTTTATTAGCCCAAGAACTTGGAAGCTATTTTGAAAATTCTAAAATATTACCAGCTGACATTAGAGATAGGAAATGAAAAGATAGAATGCAATGCATTTTCATCTTGATATCCAAGTTTGATCCCATTAAGGTTCCTTATGATCACACAGTTCAGTTACTTAGTGAAACAAAAGTCCATCTCAGTTTATATGCACTCAAGCTCTAGGTATGCTGGCAGCGAATTCAAACTAAAATTTAAATTCAATGTACAGCAACTCCCACTTTTCTAGCTAGTAAAAAAATTAAGGAAAAAAACACCTTATTTTGCTAACTTTTCAATTGTTACTTCCTGCATCTAATTGCCTTTCATCTATGTGGCAACGTAAGTATTTTCAAAACCTACAGCATTTCAGATATTGTTCTTTGGCATGCAATTATTATTATTATTATTATTATTATTATTATTATTATTTTTTTTTACAGCTCAAATGAGGAGCTCATAATCTTTTAAATAACTTTGATCAATAATGTAATTGAAAGTCTCCTGGCCAGAAGGAATCTTCATTTCCAAGGGTGTTATGGGTGAAAGAACACTACAGGTTTCCATGACACTAAGGCTAAAGGTTAAATGAACACTTAGGGTTTCCACTGATCTGTGAATGACTATATTGTCTTCACAAGTCTGACTTGTAAATCTTCTCTAAAATGTGTGTATATGTGCTTGCATTCCTACTACATAGGTGTCACCCAAATTAAGGACACAGAACTCAGAGGTTTAGAAAGATATTGTAATAAGCATCCTTAAGAACAAAAAAATAACGAAAAATTTTCACAAAAGGGTAGGATTTTTTTTAGTTACTTTTACACTCTTGATTTTTTTATTTTACTTTTTTTTTTTTTTCTCCTGCTATGAAACATTTGTATCCATTTCACAAAACATTTCGTATGACAAAATCATATTTGCAAAAAAAACTTGAAGTAACTTCAAAATTAATTTCATTCAAAAACAACAACAAAGAACAACAACAAAAAACCATTTTGAAACTATCTTCCAGCAGCCATATATTCACATGTTCTGGCAATTTAAAAAACACCAGATCGCTTTTTTGATAAAATGGAGCTTAAATTTTGAGCAGAGTACGAGAGCAAATGTTACTGCTAATAAACAGTGTATTCCCTATAAATGCAATTTGGATCAACTAAAATTATGTGCAAATTTAGGTGGAATTTGGTCAAATTACAAAATGAAATTAAAAACAGAGAAAGACAAAGGAAAATGAGACACAACTCACAGAATTCTTATGATGAACACTACTATGTTAGGGCAGAGTGCTCTCCTGACAGGTGGGAATTATAGAATCATAGAATGGCTTGGGTTGGAAAGGACCTCCAGGATCATCAAGTTCCAATCCCCCTGCTGCATGCATGGCCACCAACCTCCCCATTTGATGCTAGACCAGGCTACCCAGGGTCCCATCTGACCTGGCCTTGAACACCTCCAGGAACGGGGCATCCATAACCTCTCTGGGCAGCCTGTTCCAGCACTTCACCACTCTCATAGTAAAGAACTTCCCCCTGACATACAACCTAAATCTTCCCTCTCTCAACTTAAAACCATCTTCCCTTGTCCAGCCGTAATCTACCCTTTTAAAGAGTTGACTCCCCTCCTGTTTATAGGCTCCCCTTAGATACTGGAAGGCTGCAATGAGGTCACCCCACAGCCTTCTTTTCTCCAAGCTGAATAAGCCCAGCTCCCTCAGCCCGTCTTCGTAGGGAAGGTGATCCAGCTGTCTGATGATCTTTGTGGCCCTCCTCTGGACCCTCTCCAACAGCTCTCTGTCTTTCTTGTACTTGCGGACTCCAGACCTGGATGCAGTACTCCAGATGGGGTCTCACAAGGGCAGAGTAGAGAGGGACAATCACCTCCCTGTCTCTGCTGGCCATCCCTCTTCTGATGGAGCCCAGGATACAGATTGCTTTCCAATCTGTAAGACCACACTGCTGGCTCACATTAAGCTTTTTTCATGCATCAAAAAGCAAAAAGGGAAAACAGAGACCATTCCTATCATTCCTTCCTCCACCCCTTTTTTTTTTTTTTTTTGCAGAAGCTTCTCAAGAGGACATTTGGAAGTGTCACAGTTGCTATAAAATACTTAATATACATTTAATCAGAGATAGGAATGAAGGTGGCCAGATTTGCAGGTGGCTAAACTGTGAGTGATATCAATTACTTATTCCTATTTTCTTTTAAGAGACATACCCCAGCATATTCAATAGATCCACAGTTTAAAAATTGCATTGCAGGCTGGGAAAAATGGCTTAAATTTCTTTTCTAAATCATTGTTGAGCATCCTAAAACATTTCATTCTTATGTTGTCAGAGAAATCTACTGCAGGATGTTAAGCTTGATTCTCTATCTAGTCCTCATCCCAAACAGCAGCTGTTGGGTAAACTGTAGGCCCACCCTACAGCTGAGCAAACAGTTGTCAAATTTTCTATTAATATATATAAATAATGTAAATTTAAATAAAGATAGGTAAGCATATGCTGGAACTTTCTTCAAAATATTCTGGGCATGGCGGATAAATCTATGGAATAAATTAAAAATACACTTTATTCTTATCAGGAATACACACATAGTTCGAGAGAAGCGCTTGCTTTATTTGCATGATATGTCATTTCAAGATTCCAATCTGCATATTCGCTTCTTGAGTTTGAAAGGAATGCTAAGATTTGATATTGCTTTTCCAGATGTGCATTAGACAGTAGATCGTATTATAGCCTTTCAAGACAATATAAGATTTGAATTTCAAATACACTATGGGCTCTTAGCACCGTCCATAATCAGCAAAATTATCACTCAACTCAGCATATTTCATCACAGCTAGTAATCTCTTCTCATGTGAACACTTGAGTTAAAAATATTTCCAGTAAAGACTTGTAAGTGCAAAAATGTAACAACTGAAACACTGCTATATATGGTATAATTAAGCACTTGTTTTTCTGCACATGACATATGTTTTCATTCTGTATTGGAACTTCAATTGGATCTAAATTACCCTGGATCAAACAAAAATGTGTTCAAAATGAAAAAGATGGCTCGCCACTATTATTAAATCATTAACCAAACAGAAAAATTCTGGGCTATGAAGTAAAACTGGAATCCCCAGCCAAAAACTGGGACACTAATGCTTAAGTGTATAGCTAGCATGTACAGCATTTATCTTTTATCATATTTTTAAAATCAATAGATTTCCCTTCTGATAAAGATCTCTAGCTTCCATAACTTCTGCTCAACATCAACTAAAACAGATTAGTTAGACATTTATGGTTAACATCCTACCTGAAAGCAATTAAAAAATATCTGTGATCTAATGGTACATTCATGTATATAATTTCAGTTTCACAATATTTTTTTGGCACTTTTCTCCTGACCTTACCTGCCCTTTGACTCAAGGATGAAATGGTATTTCTATAAAGCAACCCTCCATTATTTTGTAATGATCACACTGACAGTAAGTTCTGGGAAGCATTTCAAGAACACAGGCCTTGTATTCCTTCAGCAGCAGAGCTCAGCAAAGGAGAAAGCATGTCACGTTAAATCAGAACTAATTATGATTAAGCTTGCATTCTAGCATGGACACCATTATGAGCTTTCTGTTAACTTTTTAAGTGAACTAATAAAAATTCCAAACAGGTCAGGCAGGATTTCTTTTTTTTTATCTCATACAAGAAATAGATAAAGATGGACCACAGGTTTTGGCTGTCAAAAGGAAGAATTTTCATCACTGATATCCTTGAACCTGATTTGATCCTCTCGGCCCATGTTGCAGTAAATCTGTACAGCATCAGCAGGTGCAACCATTAACAGCTCAGTGCCCTTCTAGCCAATGTTTGCGTGTTCTATTTATTCCAATCACACTCACGGCACTGAATCAGGCAGTGCTATGGACAGATATTAAAAAATACTGCCTTTCCATTAATTTTAAATGACCTTTTAATCTACATTTAAATTTGAATTGAATGAAAATGCATCATTTTGTCATAGATCATGACAGAAAGGACTTAAAGAGATTGCAGAGCGAAGGTTAGCCTTTAGTCTCCAGAAACTGCTTTAGCAAAAAGCAATATGCTTGTAAAGATGCAAGGATAAGGCAGAAATTATCTCCCCTTGTCATAAAAATATAGACAGCTTTTGGAAAACAAAGAAAAGGCATCAAATTAATGCTCAGACCTCTATAACATGTGCCTGAACCTCTCTACCTGTCATTTGTGATGAATATGCTCTTATGAAAAGTCAGATTATTCAGAATCAGACATCTTTTCAAACTTTCATGGTGCAGGCAGGTCTCTAAGGGAACCATAAAAGTAGACCTCTGCATATAACAACAGTTTTAATGGCAAAAATTCATCAAAGTCTGTCAGGAGAAATTTAATGATTCCGTTAAGATAAGGAATAATGATGCAAGGGAATGCCATGGTCTCCTAGCGTTAGAGGAATTCTCTTGCTGTTAACATTAAAGGATGTAAACTGCCTTCTAGCCACAATAAGATGAAGAGGGGTATCAACAGGATTTCTGATGCATGTAAAGGGTTGATGTTTGTACACAGACTAAGGTAAACTTCAAGGCATGATAAGATTCAAGCCCAAAATTCTGAAAGTGAAAGCATCATCAGATCATGCAGCACTTTTCCTTTCTTGCCAACTCTACTCTGCCTGTGTATTTAAATCACTCTTTACACATCTAACTGTACTGAAAAATTATTAGAACACAGCACTGAGGAAGTAAAGTACCTTTGTGCCTTTTTCAGATATAAACTAAAAGGCTACAGTACATAGCTGTTATATTTTAACAGTGCTCCAGTAAATTCAAGGCAACTGTGTTCATTTAAATTGAGCTAAGAATATTTCCAAAAAAGTTGCCTAACATAATACTGAAGGCTGGGACCAAGACAGGTACTTAGACTTGTTTATTTCTGCACCCCAGCCCATTATTTTAGTCATAAAACTATTAATTCTTCATAATCTTTTTTCAGTCCTACTTTAGCTCTAGAGAACTGAGCAGCTTCCCTTCTTCCCAACCCTATTCTAAGTTGCTTTGTCCTTTGTTTGGACTATTAAGAATTGTGTGCAAAATGCAAACTACATGTCAGTCTCTTTTTGATGCTGTAGAGAACTGTGCAGAGATTCTTGCAGTATGTTTTGTAGAAATTCACCTGTTTATTTTTATGAATTAAGTGACCTCTCTGCTTTTTTTTTTTTTTTTTTAACACAACTTTTATAGTACTTCTGACAGAAGAAAAAAACGGAATTTCTATAGCTTACCATCAGTAACCTCCAGCTGAGCCTTTGCTAAAATGCTTCCAGCAACCGTCAGTGCTTGACAAATGTAGTAGCCTGCATCAGACCGTTGAATGTTGGTAATAGTGAGGTCTCCAGTTGGTGATACTGAGTATCTGCTGTTGGGTTGGAGAGGCTGGTTTGGGAAGAGCAGATTCTGCAAAGACAATTCATCTTACATCAGTTCAAAATACAACAGCATCACTTTTTTTTTTTATCAATTAAAGACATGTTGATTTTTTCCTTAAAATCACAGAATCACAGAATTGTAGGGGTTGGAAGGGACCTCCAGAGATCATCGATCCAACCCCCCTGCCAAAGCAGGTTCCCTACAGCAGGTCGCACAGGTAGGCATCCAGGCAGGTCTTGAACATCTCCAGAGAAGGAGACTCCACCACCTTCCTGGGCAGCCTGTTCCAGTGCTCCGTCACCTCACTGTAAAGAAGTTCTTGCGCATGTTTGTGCGGAACTTCCTATGCTCCAGTTTCTGGCCGTTCCCCTTGTCCTGTCTCCACGCACTGCTGAAAACAGTCCGGCCTCACCATTCTGCCCCCCACACCTTAGATATTTATAGACCTGGATCAGGTCCCCTCTCAGCCTTCTTTTCTCAAGGCTGAACAGACCCAGTTCACTCAGCCTTTCTTCATAGGGGAGATGCTCCAGGCCCTTCACCATCTTCGTGGCCCTCCGCTGGACTCTTTCAAAGAGATCCCTGTCTTTTTTGTACTGGGGAGCCCAGAACTGGACGCAGTACTCCAGATGAGGCCTTACCAGGGCAGAGTAGAGGGGGAGGATCACTTCCTTTGACCTGCTGGCCAGGGATATAAATCTCTTTATATCAATCAAAAGAAAAATTAAGTGTGGGTGATTTTGAAATGAATATACAGAGCTAGCTCTTCCTGCTTTGCAGTTCAAATCATAAACAGCCTTTTCATAATACACAATGGTGTTTTCTAGCTGGCAATTTAGGCAAAATCACACTTGAGTGATCTGTACTTGTTATACATTTATCATCATTCTGAATTAATAATTTTAATAATACACTTAGCTGGCTACCATACCAGGGGGATATAATACTGCAGTAAACATTATAGAACTAGCAAAAATAATTGAGCTAAGGGAACTAACGGGTAGTGTTTGGCAGTGAATATGTTCTGGGCAAAGTAGAAAGTAAGAGCATGGCACAGAAGTAAAGCTGGGAAGATAAAAAACAGATCATAAAGTAGGAGAAGCTTTATGATCAGAGGATGACAGAGCTTAAAGGGGATGCAAAAGGAAATTCAAACTGAGATATACCAAAGCAGGAAAACTGCATGGAGCCTTGAGGGTGAAGAAGAAGGGCATAAATCTGATGTAGAAATTGTCAAGAAAAAAAAAAAAAATAAAATATATATATATATAGGATAAGACACCAGTTAGCACAGAAGAGGGAGATTAGATTTTGCCTTTGTTGCCTTTGGGTTGGACTGGGGAAAAGAGAACTGTCAATAAGAATAACTAAAATGGACATTACGGTCACTGAATATGATGAAGGATTGAATGAATCAATAATACAGAAAAAGACTGAAAAGGTTTTAGTGGTGAGGGTTGTGTTCACAAGGAAAAAGTTAAATTGTCTACAGCAGCTCTTTATGCAAATAGAGGATGGGAAAAGAGAGGCAATGTATGTAGAAATGTTGGTAGCATTGCCTGATATGACAAAAACAGAGGAGAAAAATTAAACAATAATAATGAATTCACAAATTCCAAACAAAAAGGCTCTGAATTTAATATCAACTCAACAAGCCTGCCATATAAAATTTGCAATTGTTGTGTCAGGAATATCTCAAAACATTGTTATCATGCTATGATAAGCTTTTAGTCACTACTGTGACTCTGTTCCTCTGCTATGTTATGACTCTCTACTAACTTTTAAGCTTATCTATATGAACTAAAAAGGAAGTAACTCAAAGTATAGGGTAAGATACTAAATGAATTTTCTGCAAATCTGCTACTTCTGTAGTTGACCTCAATGTTTTACAACAAAATTATTAGGAACTGGTGAGCAAAAAACTTGAATTTCAAAAAATTTTGCTTTAAAGTAAAACTCACATATTTCTCTCTGATTTTAACATTAGAAAGAGATCTCACACTCTAAGTATCTTTATAATTGTATTAACTTAACAGACTACTTGTTACCATATAATGAGTCTCATCCTTTGCCCCCTTTCCATTTCAATGTTCTGAGAAATTTTTCACACAAAATTTTTCCTCAAAATACAACAACCACTCAGTAAATGTCAGATTCAACTAGGGAAAAAAAGAAAAAAAAAAAAAGAAGTGTGAACATTCTGAAACAATTTTAGGCTGTAGGGCTAAAGGGGTCTCAAAAAAGTTGCCCAGTTTTCTAAACTGCCTTGAAACTTGCATAATGATCTGTTCCTGGCATAAATACCTGTATCATTACACAAGTAGTAAAAGGAAACAAAATGAAAGATAGTGTAGGGCCAAGCTCCTAACACTCAAGAAGAAAAAAACCCCAAATCTCCTTCATTAAAAACGTAAGACTAGCCTTCTTTTTATCTTCAGCAAGGACTCGTTTATTAAGAATATTTTCTTCTGAGACATGAGTATCATATTCTAGAGAATATTCTACACTTTAGTAGGAGCTGATTAGTCTCATGAATCTTCCTTTCAAGAATCAGGTAACTTACGGGTTGCAGTTTGTCCTGTTACAGCACTAGTCCACTATTTTAATGCTTTTACAACCTCACTGGATTTAACTAGCTGCAGGTTTACTCATCTGAGCACGCTGGGTTGAAAACAGCAAAACAAGAGTCACCTTAGGTGTAAATCCTGATGTTTCTCTGGATTTATCTCAATTTAATCCAGAGAGTTTAAAGTGTACAGATGGCCTGTCCTGGCACATTCTATTGGTGAAGGGCTGTTAGACTGTGGAGAACATGCTACCAAACAAAAAGGACTAACTGTTTAGTCACAAGACAGCAGAAGAAATTACACAGGAATTCCCCTCCTTTCAAGATGGTTATGCTCAAAAACATAGTGTGAAGAAATAGATTCAGAATTAAAAATGCCCTGCCATTAGTGGGTAAGTGGGCTAACGTGACTACATAGCATTACTCTAAGTGTTAAGAGCGGTGCTGCAAACTGTAGTGCTTGAGTAAAAGCAGAATTAAGCATTGAAAATCCAGGCAACAACTTTTTAACAAGTACATAAAGGTGAAAAGTCAAGCATTTTCAGTGGACAATGCTTTAATTCAGCCAAAAATCCATCGTCCAGATTTTAATGAAGAAATGGAAACGCACCTATTCTTTGACGTCTCATGGCAAAATCTGCCAAGTTCTATATTGAGATGGTAATGCTAACCTGATGCTAACACTTAAATGATGCTCAATTAAGATTAACATAATGGTTATAATGAATCACTTTGAGTTATGTTTCAAGGTTTGACTACAAACCACGTAGGTATCAATTTTTATGTTGCATTTATTTGTCAAAAAAGGACTTTCTAACCCTTGGGATCTGGTTCTCAATATGGTAATTAATTTTCCAGGTTTGCAATTAAACAGCTTCAACATGGTACAATCAGGAGGTAATAACATTCAATTAAAGACACAAGATGCATTTTAACCTTAAAATGTTTTTACCCTTGAAGTGATATCAATGGAAGAGGATAAAATAGAGTATTAACACTTTTCAATTACACTAAATGACTTTAATCCTGCAAATGATGTTCTATTTTAATTAGAAGTTCTTCTCTTTATTACAGCATGATGGATGTCCACTCTATTAGATTCAAGTGCAACACTATAAGCTCACTTGACATAAACATTACCATGTTATTAAAATTCTCTACAAGACAGTGTTTTGAAATGTTTTCTAGCACATCAGTACTTCCCACCATAATTTCAAGATGATATTTTACTTTCCCCTTGGAAAAATGTTCACATGATTTAAACACACAATATCATGCTTTTCCAGAATGTGATCCATAGAGGTTAGATCTAAAGTTTTGTAAATAATGAGCTGAAAGAAACACACTGAAGACTAAGCTTACACTCATATGAGATTACACTTGTAAGGTAAAAGCACTGCACCTTTGTAAGATTTAAATGCAACAGGGCACCAAATGCTGTTAGTTTTAGTCTTGTCATTCTGGCCAGTTATCTGACCTGGTGAAAAGATGAAACAAGCAGATGTTTCAAAGTTGGAAATAGGTGGTTAGGCTCATAACTCACACTTTGAGTTGTTACACAGTGCCTCCGGGTTAGAGGCACAGCTGCACTGCACAGCACAAGGTAGATACTTAGTTAATCCACATCTCACTGTATGGGAAAAAGGAGCACGGGGCTTTGGAAAAACTTATAGATCAAATAGAAAAGCTACATAGACAGATGAAGTCAAAACAGGCTCCATCACAAAATTGCAGAAGGCACTGTCCTTGGATGTTCATCTATCCCTTCCAATCTTTCCTAAGGTAAAAAAGGGCAATCTGGCACATAGTTTACAACATTGAAAGTTAAAATACTAACCACACGTTAAAAGTGAGAATGCTTTACTTTTGTCCCGCCTGTGCAGCAAAGGCAGCAAAAAATATGTTGCATTCAAACATCAAGCTATGCAAGGTAGAATTGGCTGATTGCAACCCCATTAGCAACATCAGAAATTTTGCTTTCACACAGTGAAAATAAGGATTCAGGAAAATATTTCCAAAAAAACATTGAGAAATATCCTGAGATAATTCTACAGAAGAGAGAAGTTGAATGTTTGAAACCATATCTAGATGTACTGTGAGAATTTGCCAATGCAAATCTGTTTGCTAGCTATGTATCTACTTGATCATGTCTAGACAAGCTTTGAACTGTAATTACTGACACTGATTACTTAAAAGTTGAGTCATACCTCTTTATTTGCTATGTTTGTCTCACCCACCTGTTTGTTGGGTGTCTCAGAATGAAGTATTTAAGATACCTACTATTGCTTTTTATATCCTTGCACGATACCGCAAATTTTACCCACTTAAATGGACTTTGTGCTTTTCACAATGCTAATATTAAAACAAAAAAGCAACAAAATGTTGGTAGAAGATAGTAGCTGTTTTAAAGACAAATTCTTTTGAAAGCTATCTTTATTAAAAAATAATCTATGTATAACTTTTCTGAAAGGCTTGAAAAATTTTATAGGGAACTTATATCTTACCTGGCTTCCTTCTTTTTGCCAAAAAACAGCTGGCTGGGGATTTCCTTTAGTTTCACAAGGAAAAGTCACCGTTCGACCCTGGGCTACAATCTGATCTCGTGGTCTCACCACAAACTGTGGGGGAGCTACAATGTAAGAGAAAAAACAGTGCAAATTCAGGATATTTTGCAAAGGGAAAATGAAGTAGATATAAGGGAAAAGAAAACAATATGGAACACCAGATATACTAATTAGACAGAATTAATACATCTATTTACTAAATACATTAATAATAAAAAAGCAGCATTAGAACCATAAACATTAGCATAAACTCTACAACAAACAACAATAAATGCTAAGGCTCAACAGTGTTTATGATGCTGGTCTGGATATATTCTATCTTCCATCTGAGCAAGTATCATCAGTACAATATACACTACACATAGCTTATCATTCTGCTGAAGCTATCATATGTTGCACAGGATAAATCAGGATATATAGACTACTTTTTTCATTCTGATCCTCTAGCTTTTCAAAAATGATTGAGAAAGGAGAGAAAGGTCTGGATGATAGCAGAAAAATAGAAGTTTAAGCACTCCCTGAGCTTCTATGAGGGACAGTGCGGTTAAGAAGGGAGTGGGAAGAAGGACTTGCTGTGAAAAGGAAGTTTGCTAAAGCATCAAAGACTTAGGAGATTTTAGCTTGTGAAAAGTCAAGAAAAAAGCAAGAGTTGCAGAGTTAGTGGCTGGAGAGAAGTGAGTAAGAAGAAATGTATTTCAGGAGCACAGGAAGATAGAAAGGAAAAGAAGAATAAGTTGAAGTTAAAATGTGAAAGAAGAATCAGGACTGGCTTTGTGTTCAAGTAGATAGCATTAATAGCATTCCAAAGTGAACAATTTTGAAAAGGAGATGTGTTTTGACTTCTCTGGGAATGCTAATGGAGAACAGTGAGTCGATGCCTGGTGGGAGCATGAAGGGTGAAAAAAGATTTTGATGTGCAGAAGAAAAGTGGGGAAGAAGCAGTGATGGAAGATCAGAGTGAAAAACAACATCAGTGACTACTCTCATGGGACAAAGTAACTTTCTGATGCAAATCTCTCAGCCTTGGTTCAACACTGTAACTCAATGGAATTGGATATGTAAGATATATTAAAAACATAATCAGCATCTCCATATGCTCTTACCAAAAAACTTGCTGATTTTTCCAATAGGCTGAAGAAAGGGGAAAAATAATTAAAGAGGTGAATTTTTTCCATTCCACTATTGCTCTGCTGGCTGTGGAGAGAGGTGGTTTAAGGAACTACTAAGCTTTAAGTAAACAGAATTTCAGTGTTTTAGAAAACCATCTTTTCACCATTATAATTACAAACTATTTAATTAGGCACGAAGAGCAATCAAGACTCAGCTTCCGATTACACCTGCTGACAGCACAGATGCAGATCTGCTAAATGCACAGAAATGTATGCAGATCTGATTTATTTTTTTTTTTAATACACTTTGTACTTATGTGATGAAGTCGATAGCACTGGTATAGCACTCTTAAAACAAGAACTGTAAAGCACTTAATAAACATGCACCACTGTTAATTTAGAAGGCAGAAGTAGAGAACTATAAAAGGAGTCTTTCTTCCACCTCACACTCCTGAGCACAAGTTTTGGACTTTCTGGAGAGAGAAGTGTCTGCCCCTTCCTGGGGCCTCAGAAAGCATCAGTCTTCTGAAGGGTTAGGTACCCTGCTGCTGTCCATTTATACTCTTATGCTCGGAGGCTGCTATAAGGGCATAGGTGTTGCTCTGAATACTCAATCCAAAATCAGCTTGTTCTACTCCAGTCCAGCCCTTGACTATAGCATGTGTCCTGTTTTTTCCCTCACATTGTTTTATCTAGCGTATCTGTATGCAATCCTTTCAGATGTTGGAAAGCAGTAATATAGCAAACAGTATGTGTGTTTGTTCATTCAATCATACGGCAAGGGAGAGAAAGAGTTTTTGGTTATGAATTAGAAAAGTCCATTTCTGAATGCATACCTTACACTAAGGTATAGTTCTGATCAACCAGTTAACGAAGGTCACTGAATTGTTTCAGTGTTTGCTGCTCAGCCACAGAAGTTAATTTCCCAGGATATTAACATAAAATCAATAGCAAACTCAGAGTGGAGAGCAGAAAACTTCTAACTTCTTCACTGAACAGGAATTATGCATGAGTCAGTGCAACATTATAGATGGACTCAAGATCATAATCTTCCTATTGAGGCTAAAAACAGAGTGTCAGGAATTCATCTCCACAGATCATGATAAGCATGATAAGGTATGTAAGATCACTTCACAGGCAGCCTTGGTCTACTGGTGCTAAGTGTTACAGACAGTGCTCTGAGACATCACAACAGAAGGAAGAAGGGCATGGCCTTTCCATGAGCTTATCTTTCAAATCATATAACCAAATAAATGCAGGTAGATAGGTTTAAATGTTTATCTGAAACATGGTCACACATAAGGCTGTACAGTAAGTCCATAGCTCTGAGTGCACGTACTTAACAGGATTTTTCATTGTAGTAGACTTTTCAAGGACCAAATTCAGGTAATTTAGTGAAAGCACAACAAGAGACAAACTTACTAGTTCAATCTACAGTTGGACCTACTCCTAATTCTGAACATTCCTCATTTTCTTAAGAGCAGAAAAATAATCCTTTCTTTTGCAAAAAGAGACACTGAAAAGAAGCAGGAATTAAGGTGGTGTCTCAGTCTGGATAATCCAATTTGTGTAGGCTGACCTTATTGCTCTGCTCTCTCCCTGTCACACACCAAATCCCCTCTGGCATTTACCATTCTAGGTGAATATGAGATGCTGCCTCAGAGCAACAGGTTTAGATTTTCTAAATTTAAGAAGGCTCCAGTAAACAATGGTATATGATTATGTACAGATCTGTTCTCTAGCTTTTCTCTGAAGAAGAAATTACTAGAAATTTACTACAAAACAAATAAATGAACCAGTTAACTAAATATAATCTCCTAATCTCCAGAAAAACTTGCTTCTATTGGTCTTTGAAAAAAACACAAAACCATTCCCTACAGTCAAACTATTTAATAGTATAATATTAAGGGGTATGAAAAAAAACATTTTTGGAAAACTAAAACTTTTTTTTTTTTTTAATTTATTCAAAGAAGCTTTGTAATGAAAGAAATCCCCATTTGCTCCAACTTGCCATCATTTTCAGCTATAGTTCTGTTTGCACACAGATAAAAATGATGCTACAGCACGCTATCACCATATCAATTTTATCTATCAAATTCCAGCTGAATAATGAGAATTGACAACCAAAAGTAACAGTTAATACTTGTAGGATAAATTTTGGTCAAGTACAACTACCGAATCAGTAAGACTACCATTATCCCCAGAGAATGCAATGCAGTCCCATTCAGGGACAGCAAGGCTTTGATTACAGAATAAGCACTTCAGTTTTCCTAAAAAGAGAATTCATTACCTACATACACAGATGCTGTTTTTAAGGTAGATAAATATTATTACTCATATTTTGCAGAAAGGTTAACTAAAAACATGACTCCCTCAAAGCTCAACATCAGTAGAACATTGGCAAAAACCTTATTCACGCCATTATTGCTCCTCTCAAAGGAGGAACATTTTAGAAGTCTGAAAAGGTACAGTTAGATTAATAACAGCAGGCTCGATATACTTCGGCTGTTAAAGAATTATGAGCTACTTTAATGCTTAATTCAATCTAAGCATTAAAGTGATTAGAAGAATCTGTTGAAAAAAACTGTTAGGAAGCAGGAAACCAAGTGTTGTGCCTATCAAATTATTACCCTTCATTGTTTCAGATGTAACATTAGCTGGATTGGAATAAACAGTGGAAAAACTTGTTTAATTGACATTTGAAAGTCAAAGACATTGGCTCTAAAAGGAAATGTGCTAGTTGGATTCCAGGGCACTGGGCAAAAATATGAAAAAAAAAGAACAATTAAGACTACAGATTGAGTGCACTTCCATTTTAATTTTTTTTTTAAATAAATTTTAAAAGTACATAGGAAATTAGATTTGATTTCTGGCAAATTATGCTCTGATACTGCATTCAGCAAGTGCTTGCTTCAATCAATGTCACACTAAAGCTCTGTTATGCTAATAGCGGCTCATGAGGGTGAGCAGGATGATATGGAAATCAGATGGCGAACATGAATAGAAAGCATAGGCCATGTACAAGGTGGGCTTTGCAATGAAGGGATGGGGAGGCCCTAAGGTTAATCACATCATGTTCAGAACTGATTTTACAGCACGGAACAGTATTCTATGGCAAGAATGAAAATAGAGATAGAAAAGTGTGAGCAGTAGTTAAGTATTAGTTATTGAAAATGGTAACAGTGCTCTCTGCTGCACTCTTTCCAAACGTCATTTTAGGTGTCACTGGATACTGGATCTTTCATTATACAAATAAATGTATACAATGGTAGCCTCTGCTCAAGTGTCTTAGAAAAAGAAGTTTAGAATAGAAAGAATATTACAAAATATTTCTCAATTCTTTTCCAAGGCAGCAGAATCTTTTATACATTCTGATGGATTACATTCGTTTATTTACCACTAGTGTCTCTGGATACTAAAGGTTGTGCTGAGTCACCAGGAGCTGATAAAACTGCTGATGTAGAAAAGCTTGAACAAGACAGTGAGTTTATTTCTCCTAGGTGAACTCTGGTCACCTGATAAGAAATGTGACAGAAGATGAGAGTAAAATTACTACAGAAAAATGTGATTTTAAAGTAAATAGCACAGTGAATCCCATATAAAGTATTAGCAACATTTTCTTCCAGTGGCACAATTTCCTAAGCTAGTCTTAAGGTTTGTGGCTCACAGTGAGCACAATAATCCTAAGGGAATTCCATTATCATGACTTGCTCACAGCAGCTCCATCAGTCCAGCTGCCCTGAGGTACACAGATTATATTGCTATGATTTTAATCAAAAGTAGGTATCATACCAAGTCCAGTATTTCTACTGCAAGCAGTAAAGGAACTGTAACAACAGAAATTAATTAACAGTAGGATTTTTGTTGTCATCATTTGTTTTTCCTAACATCCTCAATTATTTAAGGCAGTCACTATGGGATTAATATCATTTTTTTCCAGTGCAGACAATTTTCAGATAATTAAAAGTTTAGTAATCTTTTAATCAATTATATGTACTAGGGTCCCTGCTGAAGTTAGTAGAAATTCTCCTACTGACTTCACAGAATCACAGAATTGTAGGGGTTGGAAGGGACCTCCAGAGATCATCGAGTCCAACCCCCCTGCCAAAGCAGGTTCCCTACACCAAGTCGCACAGGTAGGCATCCAGGCAGGTCTTGAACATCTCCAGAGAAGGAGACTCCACCACCTTCCTGGGCAGCCTGTTCCAGTGCTCCGTCACCCTCACTGTAAAGAAGTTCTTGCGCATGTTTGTGGGAACTTCCTATGCTGCAGTTTCTGGCTGTTTCTCCTTGTCCTGTCTCCACTCACCACTGAAAAGAGTCCAGCCTCGCCATTCTGCCCCCCACACCTTAGATATTTATAGACCTGGATCAGGTCCCCTCTCAGCCTTCTTTTCTCAAGGCTGAACAGACTCAGTTCACTCAGCCTTTCTTCGTAGGAGAGATGCTCCAGGCCCTTCACCATCTCTGTGGCCCTCCGCTGGACTCTTTCCAAGAGATCCCTGTCTTTTTTGTACTGGGGAGCCCAGAACTGGACGCAGTACTCCAGATGAGGCCTTACCAGGGCAGAGTAGAGGGGGAGGATCACCTCCCTCGACCTGCTGGCCACGCTCTTTTTAATGCACCCCAGTAAGCCATTGGCCTTTTTGTCCACAAGGGCACACTGCTGGCTCATGGCCAACCTGTCGTCCACCAGGACACCCAGGTCCCTCTCCGCAGAGCTCCCCTCCAGCAGCTCATCCCCCAACCTGTACCGGTGCATGCAATTATTCCTCCCCAGATGCAAGACTCTACACTTGCTTTTGTTAAACCTCATGGTCTTCAGACTTACATGGTCTTCAGATAAGAGTCATTGTAAAAATAATGTATTACAGAAAAAATAGTGACTACAACAGTATTTTTCTTTTTCTTAATAAGAGGTGAAAGAAGTATTAGAGAATCAATAAATAACAAGTGCTAACAGTTTTTTTATATACTTTGACATATAGAATCTCTCTTTTATCCCTGGATGACCTAAGAGAAAGAAGTGGGATAAATCTGTGCAAAATTTTTGCAGTGCAAAAAACAGATAGAAGATAAACAAGAATGACTTTTTACGATGGAGTGATGGTGTAGGTAGACAAAGGAAATGTAACTGATGTTGCCTACCTGGACCTGTGCAAGGCCTTTGACATTGTTCCACACCCACATCCTTATCTCTAAACTGGAGAGATATGGGTTTGAAGGGTGGACTATTCGGTAAATAAAGAACTGATTGGATGGTTATGGTGGTCAGAAGAACTACCCAGGTGGAGACTGGCCATGGGTGATGTCCTCCAGGGGTCTTTGGACTGGCGCTCTTCTTCATCTTTATCAACAACCTAGACATTGTGACCGATTGCACCCTCGGTAAGCTTGGTGATAACACCAAGATGAGTGGTACAGTTCATACACTAGAGGGAAGGGATGCTATACAGTGCAACCTTGACATGTTTGAAAAGTGCTGCACTTGGGCTGGGACAATCCCGGGTACGTAAATAGATTAGGAAAAGAACTCCTCAAAAGCAGCCTTGTGGAGAAGGATTTGGAGGCAGGGCGGTACTAGGGGATGAAAAGCTGGACATGAGTAAGCACTGTGTGCTTGAAGCCCAGAAGACCAGCTGTATCTTAGGCTGTGGTGATCAGCATGATGAAGGAGGTGATTCTTCCCCTCTATTCTGCCTTTGTAAGACCTCATCTAGGGTACTGTTTCTAGGCCTGGGTCTCCCAACATAAGAAAGATGTGGAACTGTTGGAGTGGTTCCAGAGGAGGGCCACAAAGATGATTAGAGGGCTGGAGTACCTCTCCCACAAAGAAAGGTTGAGGGAATTGAGCTTGTTTAGCTAAGAGAAGAGAAGGCTCTGGAGAAACTTCATTGAGGTCTTCCAGCACTTGAGTTTATAAACAGAAGGAGACCGATCTTTTACATGATCTGATGGTGATAGGACAATGGGGAATGGCTTTAAACTAAAAGAGGGGAAGTTTATGTTGGATACTAGGAAGAAATTTTTTACTCAGAGGGTGGTGAGGCACTGGAACTAGCTGACCAGAGAAGCTGTAAATCCACATCCCTGGACGTTTCCAAGGCCAGGCTGGATGCAGCTCTGGACAGCCTTATGTAGTGGATGGCAGTCCTAACTATGGCGGGGGTTGGAAGCAGACGACCTTTAAGCTCGCTTCCATGCAAAGCTGTTCCATGATTCCATGAAAAAGCATATTTGATATTCCAAGTTTCTTTGTCAATTTCAGTTAAGATAATTGCCAAATCTTCATTTATCACTGTTATATTAAAAGTTCAAATAAAAAGAAAAAAAAACCTACAATTCTTTTTTTTCTTTCTTCCTTTGGTCTAATCCCAATATAGTAAAATTATGAGAAAAATTAAAATAAAAATCCAACTCTGTGTTCTACATAGTTTAGAAAAAGATGTCTACAATTTCCTCCCATTTGCAGTCCTCTGAATTCATCAGTGGAACCATTCTTTGCTGAGGAGACTCTTCTTCTTTGTTGTACAGTACATTTAAGCATCAACTTCAAACATCTGGTCTAAATTTCATCTCAGCATTGGACTACAGCTTGCTATTTGCACTTCTGTTTTATTATATCTTGTCCAATCATCTCCTCTAAATGGCACTTATACCTTACAGATGCTTCTGGAAAATCTTTTCTGGTAAGTCCTTCATTTAGTTTTGATATATACATAGAAAAGCAACACTGATTCTGACTGCTAAATACCTTATATTACTTAAGACCTTCTCTAAGCAATTGCTTGCTTTCTTTTTCTTTTTAATTTTTAATTTTTATTCTTTCTCCTCAACTGCCTGAGATTCCGGTTATAACCTTTACATCAATCAGATAGCAAAGACGTACTTCCCTAAATTTGTAATACTTTAGCTTACTTGCTAAAGTAAACTGCACCAATAGTTGGCTTGTGTCTTTCCTGTAACTTCCGTGAGCTTAATAAACAAAACAAATTACAGTGACAAAAACACATGTAATCTACTATGATTCCTTTTGTCATGAGGGACATGGACTGTGTGTGCCTGGCAGTGTTGCTTTTCCAGGAAGTTCCTGCAGTGCGTGGAAGATAACTTTCTGATGCAGGTGGCGGAGGAAGTGCGGCACTGGAGTTTTTTCTTACATAAAAAGGAACTATTGGTTTCTAGAGCAAAGGCTGGGGACAGCCTTGGATGCAGCAATCAGGAAAGCCAACTTTGACCTCTTCAAGGACTTACATCATTTAGAACATTGGATGGAGAAGGGGTCCAAGAAAGTTGATTGACATTAAGGAATCCCAGATTCTGGAGATAAGAGGGAGAGTATAGAGAACAGAAGACTTCCCTTTGGTCAAGGAGGATCTGGTCAGAGATTGAGTAGGCAAACTTGACACATGCAAATCCACAGGCCCAATGAGATGCACACATGAGTATTGAGGGAGCTGGCAGAAGTGACTGCCAAGCTGCTCTAGCATTCTGTGATGTCATGACTGGCTGAGTAGATGAGGGGAGAGCAGTGGATGTTTTCTACCTTCACTTCTGCAAGCCTTTTGACATGATATCCCATAACACCTCCATAGGTAAGCTTAGGATAGATGAGTGGCCAGTGAGGCTGACTGGTAGAACTCAGAGGGTTGTGACCAGCAGCAGAGTCTAGTCAGAGGCCTGTAGCTCATGGTGCTCCAAGTATCAGAACTGCATCTGGTCTTGTTCAACATCATCATCAGTGACATGGATGAAGGGATAGAATGCACCCTCAGCAAATTTACTGATGATACAAAGCTGGGAGGAGTGGCTGACACACCAGAAAGCTGTGCTGCCATGCAGCAAGACCACAACAGGCTGGAGAGTTGGGTGGAGAGGAATATGAGGAGGTTCAACAAGGGCAAATGCAGAGTCACACATGAGAAGGAATAACTGCATGTATTAGCACAGGTTAGGGTCTCACTTGCTGGAAAATAACTTTGTGGAGAAGAAACTAGGTGTCTTGGTGGACAACAGGCTGACCATGGGCTAACAGTGTGCCCTTGTGTACAGGAAGGCCAGTGGTATCCTGGGGTGCATTAAAAAAGAACATGGCTAGAAGGTAAAGGGAGATTATTCTCCACTGCTGCTCTGCCATGGTGAGGCCACATTCAGAGTACTGTGTTCAGTTTCGGTCTTCCCAGTTCAAGAAAGATGGGGAACTTCTAGAGAAAGTCCACTGAGGGACACAAAGATGGCTAGGCGCCTGTAGCATCTTCCTTATGAGGAAAGGCTGAGAGACCTGGCTCTGTTCAGCCTGGAGAAGACTGAAGGGAGATCTTATCAATGCCTATATATGTCTACAGGGCAGGAATCAAGAGGATAGGGTCAGTCCCTTTTCAGTGGTGCCCAGTGACAGAAAAGGGGGTAATGGGCTAAAACAGTAACACAAGAAGATCCACAGGAAAAACGTCTTTACTGTGAGGGTGACAGTGCACTGGAACAAGCCGCTCAGAGGTGCTGTGGAGTCTCCTCTGGAGATATTCTAAACTCTCCCTAGCATTCTTCTGTGTAACCTACTCTGGGGAATCTGCTTTAGCACTGGACTAGATCATCTGCAGAGGTCTCTTCCAACCCCTGTGATCCCATGAGAAGAGAAAGCAAAGAAAAAAGGGAATGGATGAATGTATTGATTTTCATCCACTTCTTGAAGGAAAAGTAACAGATTTCACCTTTTTAAAAAAGTGAAAAGTTTGTATAGGGAGCAACACATCAAAAGACTCCTTTTCATACACTGATTTTCAAACACTTATGAAAGTACTCAGAATCCACTGAAGCAAGAAAAGAATTCCTACAGATTTGAGCATACATAATGAACTCAGAACAGCTAAAAAAGATTTACACATCAAAACTCTCCCAAGCTAGAGTTCAGCAATAAAAATAAAAAGCTAAATGAAATCAAACTATCAAACAAAAAAGAAAGACAAAGAGGCCCTTTATCACTTCCAGCACTCACTGTAACTAGATTTTCTGTAACAGAAACAGTATGCGTATAGACACATACTTAGCGGATAGGGCACAGTACAAATCACTAAAACTTCAAGTAGGCATCATCTTCCACATTTCTGTTTTTAATACTATCTGGTATATCTATAAGACCTTAAGACGTTGAAAATGGAGATAGAGTTTGATGGGCCAGCCCTTAAACGTTTGATGGTTAATGTGTTCTGACGTATATAACCCAAACATATTTCTGCGGTACCTTGAGTCATTACAGAGATTCAAGCATAAGTCTAGCTAGCACAATTTGCAAAAGTATAAATGCTAAAGAGTTTAGAATTTATTTCTTTTTTTTTTTTTTTTAAGTGCTCTTTAAAAGGCTACAAAACATCAAAACAAGTCAGTTCTGTATTTTTTCTTCTTATTGGTATTCACAGGCCTAAGTATTTCATTCTATGACAACCTTTTGACTTTAATCTAAAGGATTTGCCAAGTGACAAATAAGAAAAATGCATTATTCTTTCATTTAAGGAAGAAACAAATGCGAGAAGTCTAATGTTTACTGGTGCACTTACCACCTTCTTGAAAACTTTATATGTGTCAGCAGCAGGCAGACAAAATACTGCACTTTGATATAGATAGGTAGGAGATTTCTGCCACTGAAAGATGGCACAGCAGTGCCAAGCATGATCTCATCTCTTCTGTCACACACCAATTGTCATTGCTGATATAGTTGTATATCTCCTCAGTGACTCAAATGAAGGTGATAGTTTCATGAATACACTAAAAATAGAACTGTTCTCCTGTAAGTCAGAATGAAATGGAAAAGGATAGAGCTCTTTCTCAGCTATCATCTAAACAATGTGATTTCAAGCCACAAAAACTAATATAACCTCCTTTAAAGTCCTTTCTATTTTGTTTCAGGCTGCATCACTCTGAACTGATCATTAAGGCATGCCTATTGATTTATGATCTTAAAACTTCCCACTGTATTTAAGTAAAATGTAGTGACATTTCACTTACATATGCTTAGACTGTATTTAATTAGTATGAAATTTGGAATATTCATGGTAAATGTCTTATCTGTTTCTCTCTCCTCCAATGTAGTAGGGAAGTAAAGTTACTGTAGTTTGGTTGGTCTCTCCTTACTTTGTTAATTCCAGATAATTTCTATCTAGGTGGCAAAATTATCTGTCTATTTGTTGCATGTTGCTATTTTCTAAGATGAGTCACAGCAAATTAAGTACACTTGACTCACTACAAAGCAATTGAAATGCAAAGAACTGTATTTTGACCTGGACATAGTTGAAAACAATTTGTAAATGGTACTTTGTCTTTTGAATGACCTTTCTGCATTAACAAAAATGCAACTGAAGCATTAGACATATATTTTCACAAATCTTCTATCTGAAGTTAATTTTAAGACTCCATCTCAGAGCAGTATTGCAACTGCTTTTGAAAAGTAGACCAGTGTTACTTTTAGATGGAATTACACAAAACTTCCGGGCCCCTCTCAAATTCTGTGCTTTTTACAGTTTCTCTCCTGTGTGGCTACTGTGAGAAATACAGCAGAGTGCCAAAGTGAGAAAATATTAAACTTTCTCGTTTAGAAAATTCATCTAGTGTGAAGAACGGAAGAAATGGGCATAAATGGGGATAAATATTTTGTTTCCTAAACCATCTATTGTAAATCTTGTAACAAATAATTTCAAAAGGTTATAAATAAGAAAACAGCTATTTCAGAAATGAGCAACATGTTTATACCTAGCAGCAACTCCAAGTAATCTAGCATAGAGCTATTAAATTCACCAGCTGCCATCCACCTCAGGCAAGATCATACTTCATTTCATCTATATAGTATAGATTGTATGCTAATATCTGCTTGAATCAAAACATGATCATTGGCAAAAGTAATCCCAACTCCTGAATTTTCCATTCAAGCTGAAATTTAAATGAAAATGTCACAACTAATAGAATGTAAATATTTGGAACAGGTAAAAACTAAACAGAAGATGAAAATGATTCAGTTTGCAGTATGAATCACAATCGTTGAACATTAAAAATACACAAAAATATATGTATCTCTTATTCAGCAACACGCCAATGAAACAAAATGTTTTGTTCTTTATAGCACAGTAAAGACAAAGCATATCTGCTCTGAAATGGAGGTAGCAATGAAAAGCAGATGCATTCAGATAATATGCAGGTATCAGGAAATAATATGAACTTATAAATTGCTCTCCTTCAGTTTAACATACACAGAAGTATAAAAATATACTTCTGGTAAAATGTCACCTTCCTAAATAACTGTGAGTGTAATAATATTAAGTAGAGTTTACTTTAGCTTCCTTTTGCAGGAGAGATGGATTTTGCTCTGCATTCAAGTCAAGTCTCTAAAAATAGCAAAATATAAAAGCTACAAGATTTGACTCGCCATTCCTGTCAGATGACAATTTTTTAAGAGATCATTTGAACGTTCTGGTGATGAAATGATGGTGGAGAGAAAAGTTACTTTGTTTTGTTCTACGTGGCTTTACATTTTCAACAGCATAGATAGCTGCCTGCTTTGCCTACTTTTGAATGAAACAGAGACAGGAACAGTAGGATGAAAAGGAAAAAAAAAGTAAAAGCGTGCCCTATTATATGGAGAGCAGAGTCTTTTCTACAAGTGGAGAATTAGATATAAGTGAGCAAAGAAAGCAATTCTACTTATACACTGCAACCACTACACTTTCAGAACAGGAAGGAAAACTGTTCTTACAGGTTTACTCCACTTTGACTGTTACAACTCCTGGGAATTAATTTGTTGAGAACTAGCATAATCTCAAAGTAATACAGCAGGGACTCAGGTTTAAAGCTTGCTATCGACTTTCTAAATGGAGAACTGTGAATTACTCTCCTACATGGGGAATTCTCCAAGATAACCAATAAAGTGACTGCAGAGGTACATGCTTGGCTCTATTCACGATAGTTCAAGCAAGCTAATGAGCATGGGATCACCTTAGTTATGGACACAGATGCCTAATCTTCATCTTATCTTTAAATTATTCCAATATTTCTTCCTCCAACTTCATAACAGTGAAGACCTGAGACAAGGTCAAAATCAAACGCATTTCTAAAAAAAAATGCTGAGTACATAGACACTAAAGCTCTTAGCAATTTCTGTAAACACCAGTACAGACTTCTCACACTAATAAAACAAAAACAAAAAACACCAAACAGAGTAACTATATTATTATTCTAGAAGATACATATAAATGCAAACTGCAAAAATCAGAGGAGCAGTGCAATCAATTAAATTATTTAAAAAGTCCATACAGGTACAGAGTAAAGATCCGTGAATGAACATTAAATAAGTTCAGGATATTTGTGAACACCAAAAGTGAATTTCGGCTAATGGCAGCTGCAATTTTTCCATTATGCTCAGATTTCTATAAATTTTTAGAAGTAATTTCAAAAGCATAGGAAGGAATCCAATTTTCACAATAAGAATTCGAAATCCAGAGACTGTCTTCCTCCGGACTTGTTATTCAGAACAGTCACAACCTATACAGTGCATTCCAGAATGCACTCCAAGTTGATCCAAGGGTGAAAATCAGTGATGAACTTTCTTAACAAGCACGGAAATCTACTCCATTCCCTCTTCAATTTCAGAACTATTTTATTTCAACAGTCTTTGAAAGACACAAAAAAGAAAGGACATGCAAAGCCTGTGCTTTTACTGCTATGCAATAGAGGCACAATGAGCTGATCATTTAGGGCCTGATAGAAGCTCACCAAAGTCAATACAATCCATTCTGTTGATTTCAATGGCTTTTATACCAGGCCCTTAAATAGACTGTTAAAAATGTCTGAATGATTTTGGCTCAGTATCACCACACCCATTCAGTTTCACTGACTGGTTATTTCTTGGTGATTTGGCAAATGTGTTTATGTCTGACATAGCAGAAAATAGAAAGTTCAGAAATAGCAGTTCGTCAGTCAAGATCACTTGCCTGGTGCTTTAAAGTTAATACTATTCAACACTGGCTGGTAACATAAGCCAGTTAAATGCTGTTGCAAATGAAAGATGAAGCATTGCATGAAGCCATGCTAAAATGGATAGAAGGATGGTTACTTACCAACGGGGCGAGCTGTTGACATTACAATGGTGTAGTGAGAACATAAAAAAGAAATTAAAAAAGAAAAGAATATCTGTCAGAATGCATGACGTGTAATGTTACGTTAAACTATGGATACTACCATGATTGCTAACCCCTCAAATGACAGCCTAAGTAAAATATTCACTATCATTTTTGTTTAGTCACATGTTACTATTACCACATTTATTTGAGCATAGTATCTGAGCAAGCTGACTGGAACCATTCTCTGAGAAACATTTTTTGTTATCTTCACATGCCATCATCAAGTATCACTGTTAGTGCCTGATAAAAGAGAAATCACTTGCATTAGAAAAAACTTTTAGATCTTGACGAACACATCAATTTAAGCTACAGACTGACAAATACCATGCCACTAGATGCAATGCATTTACTTTCTGAGTCAAATATCAATTGAATTTTAAGCATGGTCAGTCACTACAGCTGTGGGGTCCACAAAAAGCCCAGGACAATTTTTCTCATTCAATAACAGGCATGAAGGCTTACAACACATTGCTTTTTCCTCACTGACAAGACTGATGAAAATATAACAAATAGGCCACAATGGCTATGGGGATTTCAACTCAGAATCTCCCAAATTACAGCTTAGGAAACTTCCACTTCCTAACAAAAAAAAAAAAAAAAAAAAAAAATTGCTGCTGAATGATTGACAGGTTAATATTGTTTCAGACTGATATCAAGACTGAAGGCTGTTACTGCAACCAATGATTTCTTGATGATAGCAACAGCTGTTTATTACAGTTGTGTTGGGAGAGAGGACTGCCTGTCCCTCTGCTAATAAAATGCAGACATCCCCTTTCCCAAGAACAAAAAAGCTGGACATAAATTTGACTGAGAGTTGCCATCTGGTTACATGAAACTTCCCTTATTTTAGCAGTAGAAATAGCTACATATTTCTGAGTAATATTATTTACATATTTATTTACCTATTTATTTTAAAAGAAGATAATCAGCTCTATATCCCTATGTGCAGACTAGGGCCAAAAGCAAAAATGTGCTGATCCCTATGTAGTGCAGCATGCAAATATGGTTTTTGTTCTCAGCATTTCTGTATCTCTATCCTTACTTTGTCATATTCACTTTAATTATTTCAAGCCTACTGCCCTTTCTCAAATTTATTTTGAGACATTCTGATTTTTGGTATTATGATATATTCCTGGTCTCACAGAAAGATAAGGAATGAGTGATGTGCATCTTTCCAAGACAGAGTCTGAACACTGAATCACTGAATTCAAATTCTGTTATCATTTACAATCATGTAACAGTTGTACAACAGTATAACAGTGAACTACCTGACTGCATCTTCGTTCATTGCTTTGAGAAGATGGAGCTGTGAGGGAGGTAGCTAAGGATTATGCTGTTGCTGCCAGGTTTGCAGTCAAAACTGCAGAAAAATCCACACACAAGGACCAAGGACCTTCAAAGTGAATTTTCAAGTGCTAAATGACTTTCTCCTTCACACAAAGGATGATTTTGTTAAAATCAATTTCAGACGAAATTAGTGAAAGTTTAAGAATTCAGAATTAAATCTTTTAACTAAAAGGAACACCATATGTGGTCCCTTTTAAGTCAACAGGAGTTTTATCCAGTACTTTGCTTCCAGGAAATACAGACTAATACCATTTCTTCACTGAATTTCTTAGCTTTTCTCATTTCCTGTTACCCTGAACATTTAATAAACTTGCATCATCATGGCTTCCTTTATGTTGGATAAACACTGTGTATTCGAATGTAAATCGCAAACCTAAGGGGAGAGCCCTACCCAAGATAACGAAAGCCTACTTTTACTGTAGGAAAATCAATTAAATTATATGTTTTGTTTGTTTGTTTGTTTCACCTTAATTTGATCAAGTTCACACTTCAGTGATTTCAAAGGATTTTTTGTGCTTGTTTCTAGTTATTGTTCATATTACAAGTCTATAATATATAAATATTAAAAGCCTGCTTCAGTGATGCATACATTAGATACAGATCTAGGCATGTTTAAAGGCTACTAAATTTGTTGCTAGATATATTGGATATCATGATTCTGCCTGTGACAAAGGAGCAGATTTAGAGCATTTCTTGGAGTTCAGTGTAGTGACTATTTTTCTCACATTACAAATGGAAAAACAATCTCTAAGACAAACATGTAACAGGTAAACCTACTTCTTCAGAAGAAAACGGGAAGATCTACATTACCACATATTACCTGGAGCAAACACTGAGGTAATATTTCAGCAAATGCATTATCACAATATTCTCTTTTCTTTGTTATATACTAACATCTCCCCCTCTGCAAAGCCATTTGGTGCTTTTTTGCCCTTTGAATTCAGCAAATTAAACTGAACTGTGTCCATGCATTAAATGGATGGAAATGGAAGCTGGCCTCTTGGGTCAGTTGACCCCTGTTCTAATAAAGCAATCCACTGAGACTTTGAACGTTTGATTTAACGTGTATGAAAAGAGAAGCACAGATAAAGCCAAAAATGTTTTTATTAACCTTTCACAGCTCTACTGAAAACTGTCAGCATGCACCACTAAACTGTGAAATAGTATCTGCATGATATCCATTGTACCAAATCGTAGCTTATCTTTTGGAATGAAGAAATAACTATTATATTCTATTTACTAATACAGAAATATTGTCCCACAAACTTTATTTCTCTCTATAATCTTTGGCATGTCCATATCTACCGTCACAAAATACATTTGGGCAGCTCATTGTTCTGCTGGTGTTAAAACCTTTTTACCATATCAAATAGCACCCCATAAACAATGAGTGGATACTAAGGACTGGGAGATATTTTAAGAGAGAATACATTAGTTTTTTTATCATGCATTACTTACAAAATTTAATTAAGATTTTCTTTTTCCTTTGACTGAGATTTATCTTACAAGTAAAGAATAACAGCAGGGAATTCAGTTATGGTAGAGCTAATAATTCCATTATATTATGTGCATTACGTTTGACATTTGTAAACACAGTGCACTCCTTATATTTATTAGGGAATAGAACCATAATAACAACAATTTAAACTGAACTTTACTTATGAAAGAGTGTCCGTGTAGTTTGTTACTGCTTGCTTATGAAAACGTATGCATCTATTCTTTAATAAAAAATATTAGAACAGATCATTAACTGCTGTGAGATCTTATCCTACTAAAATCAACTAGAATTTTGCCACAGATATCAATGGGAGCAGGATTTCAGATTTGTAGTAAATCAGTAGAGCACCAACAACTGCACAGGATGTGTGAAAACCAAACACAGCAGGTAAGGATTTGGCTCATTTTGCCAGAAAGCCATTGATTCATTCAGGACACAAGATCTCTCTCCACAGGAACACTCACCTCGCACAGTAAGGGTAGCAGATGCTTCCACTTTTCCAACTCGATTCTCAGCAATGCATGTGTAGGTGCCTTCATCTGTGCTCATAGCCTTCTTGATGCGCAAAGTGTAGTCATCTTTAATGTCATACCTGTGTTGCAAAAAAAAGAATGAAAATACAATACAAAACGTACAGAAACTCTTATCTGGGATATGCTAGGCTGATTCTATCTTGGATTCAACTTTTGAAGATAAATTATTACCTAACATTAGATAATTCCACCAAGCATTAATCTCTGTGACATTTTTATTGCACTCTGCATTAGTTAGAAACTTTACATAAAATTAGTATTTCTGTGCTCACTCAGTATAAGGGTTTTATTAATATCTTGCACTTCATCTTTGATCTAGAGTAATGTGATAAAATTAAGCTATCAGACATCAATTATCAATAAATGACAGCTCAGGTTTCTCACACCTTTGGCTTTGTGAGATACATATTTTATATTTAGCTGATTTGGAATTTTTCCTTTATAAGTAGTTCTTCACTATAGCAGCAACCCCTTAGGAAAACTATGCATGTTGGTAGGATCTGACACTATAATATTATAAACAATAAAAATATATTTAAGCTCTGGAAGGTGAACATTTATGGAAAAGGCATATTAAAGAAGATTTATCAATTTCACAGAAATACTACAGAGTGATTCATTAAGAGTGAACAATTACATTCTCTTTCTTAAAATAAATTTGGAAGATTTCAATTATGTCAATTTTTTTTGCTTCTACTGTTGTAATAACTGTAGAATTATGAGAATGTGTAAAATTTGAAAAAATAATGTACGGCAGCAGGCTGTGAGCATTCATTCACAAGGCATTCACAGTGGCTCAATCAAAAAAAATAGAAAAATGTTATCTGTTAAATAGTTACCAGCCCGCAAAAGTCTAGCTTAAAAACTATTTTAGGCTCTGATCCAACCTCATTAAGTCAACAGGATACTTTATCTTGTATGAAATTTATTTGTCTCCTGAATCAGGAAAACACCAGTTTTCAGCATAGACATTTTGCTCTTGAAATACCCTCTTGAAAATTACTTTCAACAACATTTCTTCTAGACACACACTAATGATATCTTAACTAAGATCGAGATTTAGCTTCATATTTTCATGCATCAAATAGTGAAAAAGGCACATGAGATTAAAGAAAGATCTAGACCTCAAGAGATGTCAGTAAATGTTTACTACATAACTTCAGAAAAACTAATTTACCTTCTCTTTGTCAAACAGTAAAGACCCTGCCTGCAAGCTTGTTCAGCAAACATACTGAAATGATAGAGAAGAGCAATCTTACATGTTTTAATGGGTAAGAATGTAATGCTATCATTTATTGGAATGTTGTGAAAATCTTTATGAGTATTTTTAAATGCTTCAGGAGCATCACGTGTACAAAACATGCATCATCTTATTCTTCTTTATTATAACTTTGAAGCAAGAGTATTGTATGCTAATAGACACAAAAGTATCTTCACTCAAAGAGCCCTATATGCTGAAATGTTTAAAGTTCTGCTATGCCTAAGGAGAGCCCATGACAACATCAATAAGATTAACTTTGTTTCACGAACAAAGAGAAGTCAAAGCATTTTCATATACTCATCACAATGCACTACAGTTTCATTCTATACTCAGTAAGTCCATTCTAGTCATTCGCCATGAATTCAAAAAGACCAAACTATGGCTAACTGTTCTGTCAGAAAAAAAACAAAACAAAACAAAAAAACAACAGATCACATCCCTTTCATTAGGAGTTCCACTTAACTGTACATGTTTCCTGTATGTCAGATTTAACTAATGAACAAGAGATATGTCAGTGGGAATACGTAGTCAGAAACCTCTAGGGACTATTTTTTTCTAGCACAGTACTACTGAATGACATAACCAACTTATGACAATAGAAAACTAAACGTATTTTCTGGATTAGTTCAGAGCTGTTCAGCTACTCATTCCAAAGCCATAAGCAGCTTAGGCACATTTCATCCTGACTGTACACAAATTATGGAGTTCTGTATTCTGTGCTGCTCTTGTCAGTGGCAAATAGAACCACTGTTTTCATAATTGAGAAAAGGCAAATGGTCTCCTCTAAAAATCTCAAGAATATGACATCATATCCCACAACAATGGAGTAGTTATTTATCCTTGGCCACCAGAGATCGCAGACAAAAGAATTTGCTTATTTTCTTGACACACAGCCATCTGTAGGGGACTGAAAATATGAAGTGGTACTCACCTCCTGTGAGATGACAAAACTAAGATCAGCTGTAATGAAAACATGAGTTGGATATAGGAATCGCGTTTATAAAGCTGGGCAACAATTAGACACTAATTTTGTTACAAAGGCTTTAAAAAAAAAAATAAAAAGAAAGAAAGAAAAGATAAATAACATCCCTGTGGTTCACTTAACCACTCGTACCACTGCTGAGATAAAACCAGACAGGCAACAGGGCTGTATCTGATTGGCTGGCTGCTTAAACTGGGATGCAAGCAGCCTGGGACAGGGCCTGACAGTCTGCCGTGGGCTGCAGCTGACTCGTTCTTCATTTCACCGATGCGCTGGTGCTGATATGCCAGCCAGCTGCCTTGGAGGCTTCAGCAGTCTTTATGCTTGCACCTGCCAATCATGCAAATTGTGCAAAGGCTGCTGGGGGAAAAAGCCAGCTGCATGGCATGCCAGGACGCAGAGAGGGAGCACAGCCATAATCTCCCACTTGGATTGTGAAATGCAGGAAGCAGTAAATGTGTCACTGTCATGGCCCAGTTATCAATTACTTCAAGGAGCGGACCTGCTCTCCTAGTCTGCTTCTCCAAAAAGACCATACTGAGTTTTTGGACCACCATGGCAGAACATGCCGTCTAGCAATTGGAATCATCCACAGATGGGCCCATGGGATAGCATAACCATCTGCTGTCCTGAAGTACTGATATGCTGCCCCTCAGTCATCTGTTCCTCTCACACTGTCCCTAGAAGTCACCACGGTTCAGTGAAGAGCTTTGACAGATGAAGCAGGCAGGAAGGAATAAGAAGAAAACTGGCTTCTAGCTTTAGTTGATCTATGCATAGTAGCTCAAAGAGGTTGTGTGAGAAAGGTGCCATGAAATAACAAAGTGAGAAGGCTGAACGTGGTTGTACCTTCTAAGTTTCTCAAGCAAAATCTAGAATAGTGTTTGATCTCCTCTCAATCCAGAGCTTCCTATGCCCTCAACAAGATGTTTCCATCTGAGTTTCTGGAGAAGTTCACTCCCATCTGGATCAGTTCCAAGCTGACACTTAGGAATTGGGCTCAGGGCCTCTTTGATTGTCAGTGCTGCTCAGACAGAGGTGGCCAGACTTCTGGATTGATGGTGGGGCAGCAGAAAACCAAAGTGTACCAGTTATGCTGGTGTGCTAAGAAGGCAGTGTCTTCAAAATATGTGCAATGTCAAGAAACACCTTCCCACATACTACCCTAATATTGCAGTCTCTTAGCCAAGTAATGCCAACATTCTGCACAAAATGTAGGGTGTCAGACATCTGCTACATATGTTTATGGACATCTAATTGATTTTAAATACTTCCCTTTGTTAAACATTTGGAGGTGCTTAACCTTTCAGTTTAGCTGAAACTTCAGCCATCAAATTGCTCTGAAAGAGGTCTTTGGAACAGCTAGTCCCAGTGTTAAAAAACCCAGCCACTTTTGGGTGTTGTGTTACATAACTTCTGCTATGAACAAGTAATAGCTCACATAGATCTGTCTTTAATTAACTAAAAGGAAGGGGGCCAGGGGATTGGAAAGGAAGAAAGAAACAGAGAAAACAACAAGCAGATGAGAAAACACTGCTGGTGAGGAAATTCTAATAGAAATTGGGTGATTTTGAGTGAAATCTGGCAGTCTCTGGCACATATGAATACATTCATTGTTGCTAGTTTTGATTAATGACAGTTGTACAATAGTGTGCTGACAGTCACTGCCATACAGTCACTTTTTTTTTTTTTATATGAAACACTGCTGAAAATGCAACCCAATCAGATTTGGCCCCTGAACAACATGTGCTATCATCACTGTACCGTGAATTGAGATTGATTGGTAACCAGCTGTGACAAAGTGGGAAAAAGAGCCTTGTCTTTTTCAAGAAAAGAAAAGAAAAAAAATAATTAAAAAAACCTGATTTGTGTCAAAACCATTACCATCTGCTCAACCAAATAACAAATAAAACAAAACACATTAACTGTTTTTAACTATCACAAATTAAAATACTGAGGTTGGATTCATGCACTGGCTTAAGGACCTAAGAATAATCTTGAATTACACTGGTTTTGTTGCAGTTTGCAGGGTTTCTTTTTTACATATTCAAAAGTGTATTTGTCCCTATTCAGCCACCAATCTTCCATGGCTATCTAATAAAAGAGAGTGAGAGAGAGATAGAGAATAAGAGAATTCAGTGAAGTTAAAGAGATTTAACAGTATGCTTTTTGCATTTGATATACATTCTACTGAGTGCTTCATAGAACCCTCAAATTTCCAGATTTTAACAATTGTGCAGGCAGTTATGCATGAAAATATGTGCTTCTTTGTCTTTTGCATGCACAGGTAGCACAGCTGTGTGTGCAGATGGAGTCATTACATTCCTAGATATCCAGCTAGTGATACACTTTCTTCAGCTGTGCATTTTAAAGTTAGGAGATTGTAGTACTATTTTCAATAAATTCAACAAATTCGAATAAAAAAAGAAGATATTCTTCCTGCTGAAGGGAGAATGCAAGAGTCACATCTTAATTGCTATGAACTGATGTCACTGGCCTCAAAAAATTACATCAATTTATATCAGGCACTTATTTTCTTTGTATTTAAGTTTTGTAGGGCTTCCTTTTTTTTCTTTTTTTTTTTCTTTCCCTTTTCTTTCTTTTTTCTTTCCTTTTTTTTTTTTTTTTAGAGATGGCACAAAAATTGCAATACATGCATACAAAACTTGAAGATTACTCACAATACTAAAGAGAGACACTACTGGTCCAAAACAGTGAACATGATGGAGTTAAGCAGGCTTAAACTTCCATCTCCACTTCTCCTTTATGGTTCTGGCACTTTGCTTTCCAGCATAGTGCCACAGCTTTTCACTGGCTCCAGATGGAGAAAGCCAGAGAGAAACTGTAGTGAAGATGAGAAGCATGAGACCGCTATCTGCTTCAGCCTTATGTGGTACAGAAACAGAAAGAAGAGCTGCCATTCCCATCAGGTAAGCATTTATCCCTACTGCCAGCTCCCTTAAATGAAACATTTGTTTTGCACTTCCAGCTCATGCGGCGATAAGCAGAAGAAAGATGATGCACAAACCAATGTGAGTGACACAGCAAAAGATAAGGCAGCCCTCTCATTTTTGTTCCCTACTAAAACCTGAATCGGAGACAGAGAGCATAAAAATGCATGTGTTTGTGTGTTACGGTCCTAAATTACTTTCTTGTATGACTATGATCTTGGCTGCTTTTTGCTCAGTGGCTCTTAGATGTAGCTGAAGGCTATGGTAGACTGACCGATTGAAGGGCTGTCCCCAAGTGCTGACATGGCAGCTGCCACTCACACACACGTTTGAGAGAGAGAATTTGCTGATTCCCATTCATTCCTTGGCTATGCTATTCATACCAAACAAAGGTATAAGACAACGTGACGTTACCTTGAATTTCTTATTGTGAGGTATATATCATAATGGTTTATAAAATGGTTTACTGGCTTCATGCCAACAAGCCAGCAAAGAGTTAAGTGATACAGGTTACTATCCTCTATTTTTAATTAAAATATATTGACAGCAGATTCTGCTTCAGTCCAAAATCTTTTATGGGTTTTAACCAGCAGATTCTTTATAATTTTTTCTGGTTGACACTCTCAATTGCAATAATATAAAACACAGAACCTCACTCCATTATCCCTTAAGCCAAGGCATTCAACAAAAGGGCCTAAATCTCATAAAAGATGAATGCAACAGCTACAGTCAATGTGCCAATATTGTGAAACTGTTCCCATGTCCAAGGAAATAATGTTCTCTGACTTCTCTGGAAGCATTATACTATGCAGCACTACTCTTGTGAATGAACACACATATGTCAATGCACTTAATTAGTATTTCTCAAAATCAGCAGCCATGAGCTCAGAAGAAACCCAAGAATGAAAAGTGGGACTCTTTTTTTTTTTATTTCCACTAAAATAATTTGAAAACACATATAAGTTCAGAACAGAACATGTTTGGGAAACTGTGTCTCTAAAATGACAGAGGCTTTCTTTCGTCTCTACAACTCTGTTTGCACAGAGAAGTACTCATAAAGAATTACCACATGATAATTATCCAAAATGGGCTTCTGATTTGATTTTAGTTCCAGACAGACCTCCATATTTGAAAAGCTTGAACCTCAGTAGAAGTATGAGCTAAGAGACCATGTAATGACTTGGCATGGAGACCTACCCTCCTGTCAGCAGAAGTAGTCCGTTACCTCACAGTTGAGACACATTTGTCTGGCACTTGGGGTGCTTTGTATTATTAATGCCTATATCATACATTCATGTATGATGAAAAACACCCTTGATACTTAGGGTTATCTGCTCAGCACATCACTGAAATTAATTTTAAGGAGGTTAGTTTTATGGAAAAACAGTGTTTTGTTTTTTCTTACCATAAGAACTGTGTTCCAGTCCTTTCAAGTATCTTTTTTAGCAACTGAAAAATAGTTCTCAAAGCTAAAATTTTAATCTTTCACTGTTTTCACAGATTATTATTATTTTTTTTTAACTGAGATGACAAAGTTTATATCTCATACAAGAATAGAGTATATCTAAAACAGAAGAAATCCCTCCAGGGCAACCATCCCAACCATCCCAGAAGCATTAATAAGTTGTAGTCACACCTCTTGAATTTTACTCCTGCTTAACTATCAGCTTCCCTTTCTTGAACATTTCCCAGAAAAACAGAACACTTTTTCATTCTATTATATTTAATAGTCAATAAACTGATAATACTAAGCCTAAATTGCTTGATTTCTTTATGCTTCTAAAGGAAACATGCTACCTCAATATTTTGAAGCTTATACATGCAATGTATAAACTCTGTGATTATGAAGCTTTTATTTGTTATAATCTGTTTTTACAACACCAACAAAAGATTCAAGCAGTGGAATAGGTAATTTGAGCAAAATTCTACATCAAGTTTTCTTGAGTCTCATTCCTGACAGAAGTACTTACTTATTTCTGTCTTTCATGATTGGAAAATTCTGAAAAACACACCTTTCTGCCAGTATTAAATTTTCCTTCAGGACTCTATTAGTGACTCCATTACTTTTCAAACATTCAACAGTTTTAGGATGTTACGTAAGAGAGGATAAAAACTAAACAATTCACTAATGGCAATCATATTTCAAGTGCACTGCCACTGATCACTTCATAGATTATCAGTGATTCACTCATCAAAGAGAAAACATGTAGAGTGCTAGCTGACATGATTCCTTTTTGGTTGCTGTATGTGGGGCTGTAAAACTATTTTTCCAACCTTGAACCTTATGTAAACAACTGGAGACTGTTATCATGCACCCTCAAACAGACTGCATGAAACAATAGCTCTTCTTCAGCTGTGGCAAGATCTGACACTTAACATGAAGCTAATTTAAATGTCAGTTCTGTTAACCACTTCTCTGCTGCTCAGTCTAGCACAAACACGTACCAAACACTCCTGCTCACAGCATTTAATACTTCATGCAAATAAAAGGCAGATAACTGCTGGGTTAGACTACAGACCTCTGGGATAACTGGGATGATAGATCTACAGGACATTATTCAATGCCATGCATGAAATCTCTCGATTTCAATTGTCAAAAAATACTCTAATTCACACTTTCACATGCCCATCTATTCTTCAGGAAACACAAGGAATATTTTTCCACTTACAGATTGAGAAGGCATCACTGGAAAGCAAAACATCCACCAGAAAACAGAGATATTGAACAAAAAGAACCAACAATGAGGTATGCCATTTTGATGCTACATACGAAAACCTGCCTCTCTTTTACCACGTCATCTCTCTATCTCTAAACAATCTATCTGGCTTTATAGGAGAATTTTCCTCAAATAATTCAACATAACAGCTAAACACACATCTACACTGTATGCTGTTGAAATCCACCCGTGCTCTGGTAGGCAACACAGCCTCTTCGCAAGTTGTGTTATAGCTTGCCCTGTTCCAGCCATGTGCTGCATTAAACCCAATGTAACAACAGCCTCTGCAAACTGTCTTTACTCCCTCCACATGTACATAAGAATACAAACAACATATTAAACCTTTTTCTTCCACTGGCTCCTTTTGACATGCTATTAAGAACATCCAATCTTCTCCCTTATGTTCCTCACAGAGGGAACTAATCTCCGTTTGAGGCCTGGCTTAGAAAACAAAAGATGGGCGTACAAATCATACTGTTTCTAACCAGAGGTGGTGAATAGTACATGTAATATAGCTAATATGAAAAACATCCTATTTTCCTGACCCTTTATTTAAAACTGCTAATTATTATTAACAGCAGCAGAAATTTGCTGATGTAACCGAAGATTATATCCATTATAGTACTAAAACACACTCTTTACTCTAATTAATTTTCAATACACATTAGACTGCATTTTGTTACAAACTGCACAGAGATTAACTCGACCAAAGCACACAGTACTGCAGTGTTATTAGCTCATATTTCATTGAAAGGTCATTCTATCCTTGGTTGTGTCTAGAGGAGGCTGTAGTTAAATACCTCACTATCCCATCCACAGAATATAAATAGAATTATGTAGCTCTGTGTTTACTCACAGAACTCACAGTTTTACCACTTCTTGAAAACTACTGTTTCTCTGGCTTACAGGGACTTATCCTGTGATCATGCAAAAATACAAATGCAGAACACTTCCTGCCATCAGACCTTTTTTGGATGACCTCTTAAAAATATAATATTTGAGAACTTACTGAGGTAAGATTCTCCGTAAAAAACATTTAAATTTGTTTCAAAGATTTGTACCTGGAAGACAGGTACACAAATTTTGTGATCTTCTCTTCTTAGTTTTGATCCCACAAGAAGCCATGGAGAAAAACACAGAAATTGCAGTACTTATTGAAAATACACACCTGTATTGTGTGACAGACAGAATTTCTGTTCAGCCTATATTTATGCAATTATTTTTTAGGCACAAGGGCCAGATTTAAAAACATAGCAGGATTAATATCTATGAAGATTTTATTTGGAGCTAACATATCTACAAATAAATTAACTATAAACTCTCAACTGTAGTTAAGGTTAAACCTTATGGCTTGACATTTACAGCAATTAAAAAAAATGTTTACAGTTCTCAGCAAACAATGACAATACTTTAACGCACTTAAATGTACATAAATTTTAAAAACCAGAAAATAATTCATTTTCCCTAATACTTTTTAATGAATATTTTTAATTTCTAGTGACTACGTTTTTCATTGGTGGGTATCACTGCTCTGTCTCATCTAAGAGCCTGCAATCTCTTAGCACAATATACTCTTGATAAACTACACACTGTTTTCCTTCTGAAGCATCACTCTTGATTTTTCTGCCTACGCTCTTCCATTGTGTGGACAGTACATAAAACAAATACATCTTCCTGCTGGTGTAGATGCCACTCTTCATTTCTAGTATAATATTCATCTAATCAGACAATGCCTGTAAATGCAACTTACAAGAGCAGGTTGTAATTTCATTAGAGATGTATTTACTGAGCTAAGCCAGCTGTTCTTTGCTGGAATGCAAAAAAAGGCCCAAGTGATTGCTACTCAGTCATTTTTAAGGCAACTGAAAAATACATTTGCTGAGTTAACTTCACTTTCCCAAAGAGCTGGCACTGTTAGCTTCTTCTGTGTAAAAGGTTTAAACAGTTATTATAGTGTGTCATAAATTTTAACTTGTAATTGAAAATCTCTTCACTTCCTGAGGAAAAAAAAAAGAAAATATACGTATTACTTGCTATGTAATTACAGACTATGCAGCTGCTCTCTTTGACTCTGCTAGAAAATTTGAAGACATGAAACACTGTACAAACCTTATTCAAATTTTATTAAAGTGCTAGTCATAGATATGCCACTCTCATATTGGAGACTCTCAAGTAATATCACTTTTTTCTTGTTACTAGGAATGAAAAGCAGATGAATCAAGAGTTGATTCAAGCCATATTGAATTCCTGACAACACAGGAGACCATCAGACTCTTAGCAAGAAAGTATAATCTCTATTTCTGCCAAGCAGACATCAAAGGAAAGTTACCTGAACCTGTGGTTAGAAAAAGACTTCAATGTGTAAGTAAAAATGATTTTCATTTAATTTTCAGTATTTCCTGATCATTCTGCATAGCTGCAACTGGCTGAGTTGCTTTAGTACAGCTTTAGAACAATTTTTGTGCCATTTCCTTGAGGTGCTTATAAAGAAAAGAAACACTATTCATGAAGTTGTGAATCTAGTATTTCAGCCAAAGGCATAAAGACTACTGACCCCACAATATCCTGTTCACCTCCAGTAGTTTGACACGAGTCATACTTGATTAACTATTCCGTTCGCCTTTGTATACTGTGGAAGGTATGGTGTGATGTTGATTCTTTAGAGCAGGCAAGTAAAATAAAATATACACCACACGCCTCTATCCGGGTTTCACAATCCATTTCAGTTTCTTCTCGCTGATTTAAAATGGACAGCTTCTGGAAAAAAAGCTTTATACGACCTACATTTCACATTGCCCTTTATTTCTGCCTATGGGTGCAGCATCAGTATTTTTAGCAAGCTACTAATATGCTGGGATTGGTTTAGGGTCTAAAAAGAATTTTCAGGTCTGAATAATTTAATTAATTATTACAAAAATATACATAGCTTGCTCTGAAAGTAATGCCTCCTAATTATTTCCACAGAACCTACCACAGATACAAAGAGCACAGTAACAATGATAGAGCAAATTCGCAGTTACATAACACTGTCTTTCTACATAGTCACCACCATAAGCTGTGCATTGTCACCAATAATGAACAAAAGCCTGCAAGGCACACCTGTAAAAATCTGCATGGGTCACTGAAATGTGGCTCTTGCTTCTACTGAAACACAGTCACTGCCTCACAGTGCTCACATTCACTGTTTGGTCTCCATAAAAGCTCATCAACTGTTAATAAATGTAAATGGGCTCTTTACACACACTTCCATGCTGGACACCATTCCATCAGACTGTCCCTCTGTTGCCATCTGTCACATGGCAGCAAAACATAATGGAATATTGGTGGGAAGGTTCAACTCTACTGCGACATATCATCACATTCATCTTTGAGGTCATGGGCCAACACAATAAAACAGAAGACAAAAAAATCCTAAGAAAACAGCTATGCATAATTCACACCACCACTTCCACTCGGTACTTCCTAATGCTTTCTTAATTCCTGTCAAAGATACAGAAAAGCTACATAAAAAGCTCCATGATGTGTACAGAGATCTTTGAAATCTCAGGTCATGTCTAGAGGATTTAGGAAAAGAAGCTTCCTCTGAGTGATAGAGAGACATATTTTTTGCAGACACTTTAAAAATATTGACTAGATGAACAAATTTTAGGTCTTAAATTCAAAAATATAGGCTGATAGTTGTTTTAGATCATTAATTCAAAATAGTGAAAATTTGGAATACAGATCTGCACACTCAGAATAAACTTGTGTCCCATCTGTTCTTAGTTTCAAAGCACAATTGTTCATAAATTTCTGGGTAATTACGAGGACAATTAAACAAAATACCTAAATTAAGATTTTTTAAATTTTCATATTTTCAAACACATTTACTTCTTTAGAAGTTGTTCCCTCCCCCAGTCCAACTGTGAGTGGAGATGTTTACAGTTCACCAGGGACTTATATAATTAAAACTGTAATAGCCTGAAATTATTTCCCAATTATTACTCAACACACCAATTGGTGGAGCAATACTGTTTATATTTGCCACCAGAAATTACTGCTATTGCTTTTCTCTTTGCTTTCACATATTTCAGTAAAAAATTGAAAGAACTTGAAGGAACTAATATAGAAAAGCAGAGAAGGGTTTCTGGAATACTATGGATACAGCATCACTGATTCTGGCATTCATCATCAGTGGAATACAGAAACTAAACGCATAGAAATGCAGAATATTCAGTTTATCCCACTTTGCTATTACTGACCGATGTATTTTTGAAAATTGAATTAATAATAGAAAATTATAATAATTTGCAGTACTTACTGAAGCAGGTATCTACTATAATTATCTTGTAACCTAGGGATGTGGCCAAAAGGAAATTATTGGAATAATAATTAAAAAACAACAACAACAAAAAAGCCCCACAGCCAAAACCAGAAGGGCAAATGTGCAGAGAACATCACTAGCTGTAGAAAGAGGAAATTGTCTTTGAAATCTCTAAGACAAATAGCAGCACAGATCTGCTCAGAAAAAGGGTTTATTTATTTATGAAATTATAACAAAGGGAATTCCTTAAAATTTCATAATTCACCATTTATATTAAAATGCTTAAAATACAGGACTTCAAAAAATGAAAGTGACATTCTTTTCTAATCTAAAAAAAAAAAAAAAGAAAGAAAATTTTATATTTCATCACAGAGAAAAAAATTAAGAAATTTCTGCCCGAATTTTCATTTTCTCGCCTCATTCTTTCAACTCACCCTTTGGAAAATTTGTTTGCATTAAAAAAAGAGAAAAATTCATTTCAGATAGTTTATCTTCTGTGATTAAACAACGTGCATCATGGTTTGGAAATTTCCACCCTTTGGACATTGAAGATTCTGCTTATGTATATTGTTTTTGAAAACATACAATCCTGATAATTGGTGTTTGTTTTTAAGGCATTAATACTGGACCACTAGATGATCAAAATCCATATGGTGGTAACCTTCTACATAGGCAATAGCACTGGCAGTCCTCTATCACCCAAGGTGGCCTCCAGCATGAGATGCTGTAACTTTGCACATTACTCACCCATCCCCATGATGGTCTAAAGAAGACATAGCTGAAGACATAGCTCTGTTTTCTACTTGAAGATGCCCAAAGACAATTAATTAATCATTTAACAGCAGTGAAAAGAAAAAAAAAAAAAGAAAAAGAAAACCACTGCAGAAATGAACAGTTTCTGAGAGTGAAGTTGAATATCATCAGAAGGTATCTGATATTAAAACACTATGATAACTGTTCCCATTTCCTGTACATTTTTTATCTTAGAAAGAAAGACATCACAACTGGACAGAAGAAATTACCTCAAAACACACAGTAACTTGTTTTTAACAGTAAAATATATAAAAAAGGTACATAAAACCATTTTAAAAACCTAATCCAGCATGCAGCCTAATCAAAGGCACTGCAACTGAACCACCTGTTCTGCTTACAAGACCTAGAAGTAGGTATGATTTAAAACAACTTAAGCAGTAAGACTAAATCACAGCAGCACAATACATTCACTAGTATTTAATTAAATAATTCCATGTTCACATCAAACATAGAGCTGAGGAAGTGGAAGCAAAAACAGCTACAGACCAATTTGAGTTTCGTTATTTTATTCAAGATTTAGATACTGAAAAACAAGTGATGTTAACCCCAGATGTAATGATGACCATTTACTGTATGACTCCTAGGAATTACCACACTTTACCTAGTTAGGGTGAAGATGTAAGGCATGCTGTAATGATGAAAGAAGCCAAAACTTCCAATTTGTTTTAGTTAGTCCCCGTCACAGCAGTGTGCTCTCAGAACATTTGATATACACTGACAGGGTTAAACCAGTCAAACACCAACACAGTTGCTCTTTTTTTAAGACCATGATTGGAGAAGCAGAAATAATACTGGTGACCAAAAGAATTAACCTAGTGTTTTCCACTTCTGATAAAAATATCAGAAGTTCTTTTGACTTCTCCAGTGGAAGAGTTTTCTGAGACATAGTGAACATTAGCAGAAGAACCAGCAAAGCTCTGCCACAAATGCATCCCATAAGTGTCACAGAGAAGGTCTGTACCTTTCCCTTTTCTGAAGGCTACTTTTACTAGTGCAGCCCTTAAGACATCTTCAGTTTTTTCCTGAAGATGCAGTGAATAGCCATCTGTTCACAACAGCTATGCATCAGTTTTCTTTCTTGCACTGGAATCCATGACCTGGACAATGCAGCTCAGAGTGGGTTTCCCTGCTCAGCTGGCTCTAGAACACAGTTTGTAGTGCCAAAGACCAGAAACATGGGAAATATGCAGTCAAGAGTAGTTTGAAAGCTGCTCAACAGTGGAAGTTTGAATGCGAGGGGAACACAAATGTTGCTCTCACCTTCCTCTTGGCAGGTCTGCATCGTCCTTCTTCCAGCGGACGGTGGGCTGCGGGTCCCCCTGCACCTGGCACCGGAAATCCACGGCCTCCTCCTCCAGCACCACCTGGTTGATTGGTCGCCTGAGAAACGTGGGCCGCTCTTAAAAAGAGACATTAAAAATTAAATTCCTCAGTGAGTCAGAGGGCTGAAATGAAAAAAATCTTTTGACTTTTCAGCAAATTTTTGTTTACCGATCCGCAGAAGATAGAAAAGAGGGCTGAGTTCCACAAATTCAGACAAGTGGAACTGATGATGTGCACCGGCAGCCAAAACAGTGATGGCTGGGATGGAGATGCTGAGGTTGTCATGTCTGGCCTTCACATAAATGCTGAGTGCCACTAGCACGAAGCGCGTGCCAGCACCGGCTGTCTGCCTGTCACAGCAACTGGGGACGTCTTCCAGATCATGCCCTTCCATGTGAACTCTTTAGCTCTGCACTGCTGCATGGTCTAAGTGTGATTTAAAACCTACTGTCTGCTCCAGAAATATATGAGCTGCCCAGAGAGATATCCTGCCTTTGGCAATGATCAATAGCTTGATGCTTTGGAGGAAAATGCAAACTGTGTGTTAGGTGTCCCAACCGATTGAGAGCTGTTATGTGGAGGTCAAATCTTCACTGATTTCCATCACTAACTTCATCATGGAAAAATAAATTAAGGCCTCAATAATAAGTTCTGTTTACCCTTGTTATGTTAGTCTGCAAAGCTACAAATATTATTAATCATCATAATGTTGCACAGGCCTGTTTGAAATCCAGATGCAGAGCCACAATCTGATGTCAGTTAGAGTGGTACAAACTCAAAGTACCGGTAATTTCATTTGAAAGGATGTCACTGGGGTTAGTTTCCAAGTTGCCTTTGGATTGCATAAATTTTGTTCTGTCCTCTCCTAGCCATACCACACTTTTATTGTCATAAATTATTTATGCCACAGACAAACCATTATAAGACTGGGTTTACATGAAGCAATATTTCCACTCAAGACAGGGATTTATTATAAAGACATCTAAAACCAGTTACACACTACTTTTCACATTTCATTCTCAGTAAGTTGAGTGGTATGATGTCACTTAGAAAATTATTCAAAATTTACACAGATGTAAGCAATACCAGACTCTGACTTAGGCAGATTGTTTTCCTAACCACAGAGCTGAATTTATGGGCTTGCTATAGATGTTTAACATATGCAAATTGAAAAACAAACAAATAAACAAACAAAAACATTAAAAGAACATTAATAAAGTTGCAAAATTTAACATGCAGCACCTAAAAGCCAGAAGTGTCAAAATTAAGGCTGTTTGTATGCCTTTTCTTCATTCCCTTTCTGCTTTATCGGAACGGTTGCAATTACATGATCACATGCAACTCTTCCCCTAAACATGTCTGTATGGTTGGTTTTCATCTAATGAGCAGGTGTTTAATATTGTGCTTTTGTTGTACTGTTTAGTGGGTGGCCTCCTGTTGTACAACTCAAACCTCTCTTCAAAGAAAGAATTATTACTTTCCTCCTGATCTCCATTACACCTATCTCAATGCTTCATAAACAATTCATTTACTTTCACAGCCCCTCTCGGAGGGGTGTGATAGAGATCTAAGAAAGCAAGCTTAAAAAAAAATCTGCTAAATTTTCATGCCTAATTTGAGACACAAAACTGTCAATTTATTTTTTCTTAAGAATTTAGCATTCATTTTATATGTTCAAAGCTCAGCTTCCACTGAATTCACTTGCATCTGATAAAATGTGAACTTACACAGATTGAAATAGTAAGGCAGAAAGTAAGGAATACAAAAAAAGCCTGTTAATAATTATTTGTATCAGTGACTCAGCATCACATGGAATTCCATAATACAAGCACAGTTACCTAAAGGCAGAGAAAAATATATTTTGTCAGCAGAGCAACAGACACATTCAAGAATCAACAGCAATTTTCCAGGTGTTAGATAGTAACATGTCTAAGGGACAGACATTGTTCTCCCTATTTCTTCCAAGCCATTCCTGTTCTCTAACTTTTTGTTCCTCTTTGTTCTGTATCCTGTGCCTGAAGCTTGCAGTAGCTGTTGGGAACATAGGTGTAGAAAGAATGACCCAGGGAACTACTGACCTGTCAGCCTCATCTCTATGCTGGGGAAGATCATGGAACAGATCCTCCTGGAAGCTATGCCAAGGCATGTGGAAGAGAGCGATGTGATACAGGGCAATCAATATGGCAACAAAGAACAAGTCCTACCAGTCCAACTTATTGGCTTTCTATGATTGTGTATCTGCATCAATGGAAAGGAAAAAGCCAGTGATGTCATCTGTCTGGACAGATGTAAGGGACACAGTCCCCAATAACATCCTTCTCTCCAGAGTGGAAAGATACTGATTTGATGGATGGACCATTTGATGAATGAGGAACTGGTTAAGACTGTACCCACAGAGTGGTGGTCAATGGTCCAATGTCCGGACAGAGATCAGTGACAAATAGTATCCCTCAGTATTTGAACGAATTTTCTTTAATATCTTCCTCAGTAACATCAACAGTGGGACTGAGAGCATCCTCAGCGAGTTTGTGGATGACAGCAACTGAGTGGCGTGGTCAATGCACCGGAGGGATGAGATACCATTCAAAGAGACCTAGAAGTCAGTGCGCCCAGGTGAGTCTTATGAGTTTCAGTGAATTAAAGTGCAAGTTCTTACAGCTGGGTCACAGCAACCCTGACTATCAGTACAAAGGATAGAGACATAACCCTGCTGTGGGTTGTGGATGTGGGTGTACTGAATGGATAGCCATCAATGTGCCCTCGCAGCCCAGAAGGCCAACCGTATGTGTCCTGGGTCGCATCAAAAAGAGCATTGAGGGAGGTGATTCTGTCCCTCTATTCTGTGCTGATGAAATCTCACCTGGAGTACTGTGTCTAGATGTACGGTTCTCAGAGCAGGAGATACATTGACCTGTTGGAGCACATTCAGAGGACAGCCACAAAAATTACCCAAGAGATGGAACATCTTCCCTGTGAGGATAGGCTAAGAGAGTTGGGGCTGTTCAGCCTGGCAAAGAGAAGGCTCTGGGAGGACCTTTCAATATCTACAGGGGACTTTTGCAAAAAAGGGGACAGTCATTACAGCAGGCTTTGTGATTATATGACTGGAAGAAATTATTTCCAAAAGAGGGGAGAATTAGACTGGATGTAAGGAAAAAAAAATTATGTTAAGAGTAGTGAAGCACTGGAACAGATTGTCCAGAGATATGTTGGAAGAACTGTCCTTGGAGATCTTCAAGGTAAGGCAAGATGGGGCTCTGAGCAACCTGATCTAGCTGTAGGTGTCCCTGTTTATTGTAGGGGAGTTGGAATAGACAACTTTTAAAGGTCTCTTCCAACTCAAATGATTTTCTGACTCTATGACAATTTAAAAGCAATAAAAATAAAAATCAGCTAAAGTGAACATCAAGCATGGAAGAATTCGGATAAAGACATTTTAGTCTGACAAGCATTTAAACTGGTCAAAGTAGCAAAAGCATTAGCTGTCTGCCTTAGCACGTAGCACTAAGCAGTGCATTTGGCCTATCTGTGAAGATGTGCATCAAAAAGGGAATATGTTAATTAAACTTTCTGTAAGTTTTTCTCCACAACTTTTCTCCTAAAAGAGCTCAGTCTACATTCTGGTATTTGTATTTCAAGAGATGATCCTTAACCAAAAAATTAGATCCCAATAAACATCCTTATAGGTGATTCAAAGTTAGTTAGCTTTGAACACAATAACTCTGCATATACCTCTATATTTGCTTGATCTGCATACAGAAATAATTGTTGACATGTTTACAAAAGCTGCCTGTAAAAATCTAAGAAACTAAGACTTGCATATTTATGAAACTGCTACTTGTGGCTATAAAAGCTTCTACACAGGAGATCAGAAAATAAATTCCTATCACATTTTGAAGAGAACTCTGCTGATGAAGCAGTAAATGGCCAAAAGATCATTATGTAAATCACTCAATTCTACACCAAGACAATTTAGGAATATATAACAAAACTTTCAGATCAGGTTCTTAAAAATTGCTTTTTCCAAAATAGTTACGAATTTGCTAGAAAATAAATAGCTTTGTAGATCACAGTTATCAATGACATGCAAATAACAATAACTGCTATTTCCATTTTTCTATTATCTCTACATTTTTCACAGTATGTTTCGGGAAAGAACAAGTTCTCTCTCACGTTGTTTCCTGTTTTTGTATCATTCAGACAACTCCTTGAATACATTCAATTGCTAATTATACAGCTATAAAGTGATCAGAGTGAATGCCATTGCTAATGCAATTAACATTCTTTATGTGAGATTAACTGGATTTGAGTCACCTGCATAACTTGCTTACAACGTTAATCTCTCAGGAGACAGAGCACTGCTTGCCTGAGCATGCTAAATAGAAAATATATCTTTGCACAGTCAGGTCAAATACAGTTTCAGAGGCAAACCGGAGAAAATACACCATGATTTTTTTTCTTTTTAAATGGTTTGCCCATAAATAAAGCCTTATGGTATAAACAGACATTGTTACTCTGTCAAGGGCTTTCAAAATATAATATATTTGAAAAACAAAGTGCAATAAATTAAAAATAGTAACATACATAAAACTTTTAATAGATTTATTTTATAAGTTTTTAGTGGGTAAATAAAGCACCTGCTTTCTGGGCTTTCTCTGATGAATATTAAAAATCTTTGAAGAGAGCTATAAAATAGAACACGGTTATATGTCATGTCAAAGAGTTATAGTACTATCGGAATGACCTTTCTAACTTCAGAATAAACTTTGCTTGCAATTATAGAAGGGGATTGTTGCTGCAATCTAGAGACCTACAGTATGTTGCAGTGCTTCAAATATGCACTGGAAGAAAATCATAGAACAGTTTCAAGCTGGAAACATAAAAAAAATTCTTCCTTGCTTTGCGTGCTGACACAAGTAAACCCCAGAACTCAATTTCTCCTCCATTTAACAAGAAGTCTGTGTATCACACTGTATTAGAGAGATTCAGGTGACCTTCAGATGTATTATTGCCCTTTCTCAGTTTCTCAAAAAGTCAGACAGCCATATATGGGATCTCAATCTAATTAAAATGATCCTAACTACCTTAATATATTTTGTCTGCTGAGGCAACTGCTACAATGAAAGATTTGATGGTCTCCATAAGGTGAAGACTCAATCTGATTTAAAACTGTTTTCTCCTTTGCTAGAGAGAAGGCATCATTTTTTGAAAATATTCCCTGTTGTACAAAAAAGTAATAAAACATGAGTTAAAAAGATGATTCTGGGGAGGGATTTAATAGTAAATAGTTAAAGAAAAAAAAAACATTTTTCACCTTAGTGTTCTAATGCAAAGGAAAGAAAGAAACATTAGATGACAGGAAAAAAGTTTCACTTCAATATGCTGTCAATAATGTAGATATTCCATTATCTTCAACATGAGCTACATAAAGTAAAGCTCTCTGCCAAAAATGAAGATGAGGAAGAAGATAGCATGGTAGGATGCCAGCCAAACAAATGAAAATACAGTTGCAATAGCACATGTTTTACTATTTGAAGATACCCTTCTACAACCACTTTTTAGGCACTTTTTCTGTTTGAAAAATAAGCACTAACGTAGACATTGCACACTTATGAGCTAGCCAATATGCAATGAGCTTGCACAGTGAGGGTGCACAGCACAGTAGGACTAAAATTACTTTTTTCAACTCATTGTTTTCCTCCTATTGCATACATTTAACAAGGTATTAATTGCAGAGATAGTTTTTACTGAGCATAAATACAAAATTTGGAGTTTGATCAAACCCTTTTCACTATTGTATCATCGTATTGCGCCTTATCAGTATCAGTGGAAAACAAATACTGCAAAGACATGATGCTTCTTTACAAACTGCCACAAGCATGCTGCAAATGGGAAGTATTAAGGATTTGAAGAAAAATAGGAAGACAACCTCTGAAAAACAAAATGCACACTGGTAACATCTTTGTCTTGAACTGTGAATGTAAACTTGATTTAGGCAGGTTTTCCACATGGCTGGAAATCTTTTGGGACTAATTTGCAAGATATGATGCGACAAGATTCTGCTAGGGCCTTCCACATAGAATTCAGGAAAGAAAAATAGGGCACAGTGTCTTCATTAAGGGGTTTTTGGATTTCTTCTTCTAACATCTTGTCATCACAGTATACTCTTGCTGGAACTATGGTATCTGTTTCAGCCTGACAATATCAAGAGAACATCAAACGCAAATATTTCTTCAAGCATCAGAAGAAAGTACCTCTTCATCCCACAGGACCTTATTAGCTGAAGAAAGGTTTGGGTACCAAAGCTAAAATCAAAGATTATCACAAAACAATATTTAATATGTCTAAATTCACATATCTTTTAAGATATTTTCATACTCTTATTAGTTACAATTCATATTCTTTTGAGGTTATTCTAAATATAACTCACTTCTTTTCAGTGCCCGGTGCCAGCCTCTTGAAGTTGATAGATTAAGGCTTTCATTGATTTCACTGAGCTTCAGAATCAATATACAAGATATATCTTTGTACATTCTCTTCAAACAAAACATTTGAAGTCCAAACGAACAAAAAGGAGTCTGAAATAGTTAAACCATCCTGAAAACTTACTTGAGAACAGTGTGAGAATATGACAAAATTGTAAAAGGCTAACTTAAACACTAATTATTACTTTATTTAATTTCTAGCTCCATATTATGTTTTTATAAACCTAGCTTTCTTACAAATTGAAATGAAATTGTTTCTGTTTTTCATCTTACCTGAATTCTGTTCAGCCAAAGGCTATGAACCCAAATACAAAACAGCATAATTTGTATCATGCTTCTGAATCTGGCATTTAAAAAATGGGTCCATAATAATAAGGTGCTATGTTGCCTCTTTCTGTGAATGTGAGATTGATGGATTAGTTATTAACTTTCCTTAAAAGCCACCTTGAGGTCTGACAGAATCTGTATCCATGCTATACTAAAAGATTACACCTTGGAGCATCACAAAGGCAAAAACAAGCAACTGTGGAAAAGAAGATAACAAAATCTAATGCCATTGCTCTCATTATTCAAACACTATTCAAAAATAATTTTGGGAAGTTCTGCTTACATTATCAGTTTCATATTTTCCTTTGAAAGTATTCACTTTCACAAGTTTTTGCTTGTGGAAGACTAGTATCTTGGGAATAAAAAAAGTGCTTGAACATCCTTATCCCAGGTGAGGGCCTAAATGTTGAAAACTATGTTTCCTGTGCATATGGGGTTGGAAAAAAAAATGACTTGTTTTGTGAGAGCTGTACAGGCATTATCCTCAACAATCTTCCAGCAAAGGTTATTGAATAGGTACCCATCTGATTGGATATATTCTGCATATGGGAAACTTATTTTCTCCTCCTATTTCTTTCCAAGGGTTTTATTGCCTTCTTTATTTTTTATTTTTTTTATGTTTAACTCAGGAAAGGTGTAATCTTTTAGGCTAGGTTTCCATGCTGTTCCCGCCGGGCTACCAGTTACCAGCATACTGACTCAGTTTTTCCACAGGCAATGCTTCAAGCTAAATTTACTGCACAGGAAGCCAGAGATCTGTCAGAAGTGATATGCATAAATTAACTTCAGGTATTGCAGAAAAACTTGCAGAGCCAAAAGTAACATGTGGCTGAATCCTGGAAAGCCTCGAGAGCTAGTGTGAAATTTCCAACAGAGAAGAGTGCTTTTTAAGGCTGCCCTCACTGTATGGAAAGGTTTTTCCAGGTTTGTTATTTAAACAAACAATCAACAACATCAACAAAAGCAAGCAAACAAAAAATAAAAGTAAAAAAAAAACAATAATATGAATCTGCTAATCAGCATTTATTGTCTAGACTGATTAAACTGTCTCCAGTAGATACACTGCTTCCTGTAAACATCATGGGTAATGCTTTACAGAGCACTTATGCACACATGCACCCATGCAGGATCTGCTGCCCGTAGTATGGGAGAGGAGCACAACTGTTCTGCTGATGGAAGACAAAGCCAGGCCATCTTCTTCTGTACAGAGTGGACCAGAATTAACCTGAACACATCTATACAGTCAGCCCAATATGCCAACACACAGTTTCAGGACTAGATAGCAGCCAGGGAATGGGCATATGAGAGTTGAATTATCTTGTCAAACAATAGATCATAAGTTGAGCCACTTCTTCTTGCATGCTACTTATAGGGAAGACAGGAAGGGAATACCTAAACACGAGAGGAATTTTATACAGGAAGATAGCATATTGGAAGTGAATTTTAAATACATTTTTTTAAAACAGACTAGCACAGTAAAATATAGTTAAAGCTTTAAATTTCATTAATTGCTAATTTTGCTCTGTATTCACAAAATAGATTTAGATTATATTTTATGAGTTGATTTCTATTATTAAAGTCTCTCCAAAAATCAGAAAATTGTAGCTGACTGTTTTACATATCAAGAAAAACCTAACATTTAGGTATACGATATAAAATTACATGCATATTTCATAATTTTTATTCCTACAGCTCAGTGGTTTTTAACAAATTAGTTTCTTAAGGATTTCTTAAGGCTTTGTAGTTTAGGGTCTCAATGTACTTGTTATCCACAGGGAATAATACCAGAGATTACTAGCACTTAAACTGATGAAGAAGATATCCCATGTTGTCTTTTTAACATCTATATAACGACACAACCTCAACAGATTGTGTGTGAAGGACATGATAATTTAATGGAAATCCTTCCTGTACTTTTTGCAAGGTATACTATTTCTGTTTTTAAGTCATATGCTTCCATGAATACATGACAAAATGAGTAGAGTGGAAGCCTTCACAGCCTTGTAATATCAGAGAACAGCAAATCTTCAAGTCACTCACAAATCTTGTCGAGCAGAATCTTTTCTGTGTTCTCTAGTGAGACCCACAATATAACTTTTAAGATGATGCTGAACCATATTTATATGCAAACGCAGACAGTAATATCTGCAATTTTGTTTTCTAGTGCACCATATTAGGCATTACGTGAGCAAATTAGGAGTACCTACTCTACAAAGTAGCTGAGGTATTTCTGCAAAGTCTTACTAGATTTACAAGCAGTCTTGTTTGGAATTTCAGTATTCTATTGAGAAGGTGTTGTAGGAAGGAGCACTAAGAGTATCGCTTTTTCATATGTATGTAATTAATTTTTTTTTAGCAGTGAAGGCTTTTTTCTTTATTGATTTTCTTTTGTTTGCTCAAGATGTCTTGACTGATTCCTACAGAATCACAGCTACTGGTAAATAGAAATGTCATGACTACAGGATGTACCACAGCAGGATTTAACGGCTTTCTTTCTTTTGTTAGCAGGATGCACCCAGCTGTCTGATCAGCATTACTATATTCTAGCTCTGGACTCTCTCCTATCCATTTTTTTGATTCATTTAGCAATACCAAAACCCAAAATAATGTCCTTGGTTTTCAGGATGAAAATCTACTTTGTGTCCTTTAAAAGACAAATGGCAGAAATATCACTATATTTTCAAAAAGTTGATCTCAGATTTTCTCTAATGACTTTTTACTGGTCCATTGAGCTCTTCTGTGCTCTCCTCCAAAGGTTTGATTTCATATGAATAAGTAATTATTTAAATAGGAAATACTGTTCCAAACCTCTGTTAAGTTGTTGCTGTCAACTGTATTAGAAGGGGCTAAGTTACTTTCGGCAAATTAGAAAGGAAGAGTATTATTTTCCTGTATTATCATTTCTAAGCATATGCATAAAACAAAGGACCTCCAAAGAAATTTAAATAATTTGCTTAGAAGGAAAATCTTGGACCATCACAAATCTATAATGTTAAATTGTAGCCACTGAAACCAGTAGCTGAAAATGCAGCTTAAGCAATATTATTGCCTTTTGCTAACCTGATTTTGTGTCATGTTCTGATGAGTCACCTATATATACCTATCAATTCAATATATAACATTTCTAGAGTAATAGAAACAAAAACTAGAGTAGATTTACCAAAGACAGTCAGCTCTGCTGGATCACTGTCTCGTTCCCCCACCATGTTGGTTCCAACGCAAGTGTACATGCCAGCATCACTTTTTCGTGTATTGGAGATCATTAGCTTCCCACCACGTATCTGTTTCAAAACAAGAAATACATTTTAAAATTCAGTTAAACAGAAGATATCAGAAAAAAGTACTCAGGCAAGCAAGCTCCACAGTTAAAGGTATCTAAATATTCCATTTGTAAATATATGTAAGGCTGCAAAATTATAATCCCATACCTTTAAATATCTTAAAGATAATCTAGAACACATTTTATCTTACTGATTGCTTTTAAATGTGTTTTTTTTTCCCTTTGATTTTCATTAGATGCTTTACTTTTATCACTGCTTGCTGCCTCTTTGCCAATGCAGCATGTTTCTATTTCTTGCATGATGATATGTAAAACACTCTTGACATCTCTGTTAAGAAAAACAGTTTCACTTAGTTTTATTTAGCCAGTTCATTTTATTGTTACTGTTGCCTGAAATTTCCTTGTTCACTGATTAATACAGATTTTCCCTTTTCCTTGATGCAAACAGATTGAATCTAGACCAAATTGAGAATTCACCTCACTCTCATAAAGCTTAATATTTTCCTGGCTACAGAAGCAAAATATGTTTGTAGAGTGAAAGAAATAAAGTAACAAATTTGCAGGCTATGAAGTGTTAGAACATGAATGTAGTGCTTCAAAATACGCTAGAATAATAGCCAAAGAAACTTAAGAGTCAGGGAATGACACACAGTTCTCTGCCACTTTCCATTCATCTATTTTTCAGTAGATGATCTGGCCCAAAATACCACAAGTAGCAACTACTTAGATTGCTCAACTAGACATCTAAAACAGTGAATAAGTTTCCTAACAGTACTTCAACAATGAATAAGATCAGCGCTGGTTGAATTACAAATCACCTTATACAACATTTAAAAAAAAAAAAAAAATCTATTAAATTAATATCAATAGTGAAAAACTTAATATTAAAAAAAAAAAAAAAAAAGGAATTACATATGTCCATGCATGCTTAATTTGTCCCACCAGTTTGCGCACAGCATGGAATAATTTCCAGTCACACGATAGGTTAAATCTCTGTGCTGGGTCCTTTTTCATTCAGTACACAAAAGGAACCATCACAAAAATACCATCACTACTCATTTACTCACTACACATTCCTATTCAGGAACAATTCAACTTCAGAACATAATTTCAGTATTTCTTCAGAATACATAGCTCAATTTCTATCCTAAATTTTAGTTTATTAATGTAATCCTCAGCCACTGGTTTTTTGTTTGTTTGTTTCCACATAGAAGATCTGTGTACCCCATTGATACGACTGGTTTTATCTTTAAGACACCTCTCTTACATAGGGTCTGATATTGTTCTCATTTTACAGAGAACTGAAGTTAAGAAAATGTATGGCCGAACTTGTCAAAGGCATCCACTAAGTTCCAAAGTGGGACAGCTCACATCTAACAGAGTACCTCACACAATCAAACTTACTGTTCTTACAGGACTCAGTTATAACTATTGCACAAAGCAAGCCTCAGGAAGTTCAAGCTGGATGCACGAATCAGAAGGAATAAACAGAGGAAAACTCACAAGTATATTAACAAGTCACTATGGAAATGATGAGTATGTTTAGATTTACTTTTCCCTGTCTCTGCAGTTTTGGAACCCGTGACTCCTCTGTGTGTCCTTCCACAGACTCAACACAGCAAATCCCAAAAACCTGTCCTATTCCTAGTCTGTGACTTCAAAGCCAAGCAGTTTCTGGTCTTCATTACAGTGGTATATGCGATCAGGTACAAAGAAAGACTCAAAGACAGTCTGCTGTGCTCAGCTGCTGTGCTTTTAATGCAGGCTTCGTGCCTATAAAAAACATCTGAGATGTACTCACACTGATCCGCTCTTCCCTGTCATCAATACGGACTTTATCTTTTTTCCAGTAGATGGTAGGCTCAGGGTGCCCACGAGGTGGCTGACACTCCAGTATTGCAGGTTCTCCAGCTGCCACCACAACATCCGTAGGGTTTTGGCGGAAGTCATCTCGTAGCACTAATGTAGTAAATGAGGGAGAGAAGAAAATGTTAGTTGAATTGACATCCTTGTACGAGAGGGGAAAAAAATAAAAGATCTGTAGCACCCATTAGTCTTTTCACCCTTAATATAAGGGTCATTTTCCCTTATGGGAATCAACAGTCCTTGTAAAACTAGTAGATTGATGCTTTTTTTGTTCTTAATACTTTTGCAACTTTGACTACTGTTTCAGTGTCCCACAACAGTGAAAGGAAAAAAATATTTAAATTACCAAGCTGTTTGAAAATTAAATTGGGCAGTGCATGTTAGCTTCTCACATAAATCGAGCTCTTATAAAGGATTAGGTACAACTAGCTGGCTTCGGTATGTTACAATGATATCCATTTCATCATTATTCCTCCATGTGTATCCTAGTCTGTAGGTTAATCAACATTCTTATAAAACTGAAGATTTCTCAAGATGAACTACTGAAATAGAATTTAGGGCATTTCCCCTCCATGAATTTCACCTACGTAAGGCTTTCATTACAGCTTTTAAACAGCTTTTTAAAGGGTTCTTGCCCTTAATGAAAACAGGGTCCTCTGAGAAATTAGAAAACACCGTATCATAGTGAAGGAGCAAGTCAGGAAGAGTTCAGCAGAAATTGCTTAGTCTCATCTCATAAGCAGAGATAATTTTCTGCTTTCAATATTAATGAAATGTGCCCCATTTTAACATTTGGAAGTAGATATTCTTCTGGTCTGTAATAAGCCACAAGAAAATATGATTAATACATAGAAGAACTGGTCTCTGAATGGGCTGATGTGAGTAACCTGTATAAAGGTAGCACTCAAAATGACATACAAGGTAACACACTGCTTTGCATTTTGGGATACACAGATAAATCCCAGAGGAAGGAAGGAATTAATTGGCAGCTAATTCCTTTCCTAACAGTAAGAAGGTGAATATTTACACCTTACTCTTCAAGCATAAAATAAAACTCACACAGTTGGAAATGGGTGCAACTCTGGCAAGAACTTGTTATTCTCAATAATATACGCAATAGATACATATTTTCCAACAGATAATGAAAGACTCAACTCCAAAATACTTCTGATTAATACCAAACACTCCAATACTTCTGACTTCCTATAACCAAACTGACAGAAGTAGAAATTATAGTACCTTAAGATCAAAACCTTACAAAATGCACAACACAGTAGTATTATGCTGAAGATGGTGGGCTGCACCTCTCTCATAAAAAGCGGCTGGGGGACCTGGGCTTGTTAAGCCTGGAGAAGGCCCAGGGGAGATCTTATTGCAGCTTTCTAGTAGTACAAAGGAACTCATAAACAGGAAGAAGACTGACTTTTTTTGTGTGATCTGATAGTAATAGGACAAGAGGGAATGGCTTTAAACTAAGAGAAGGGATATTTAGATTTGATATTAGGAGGAATTTTTACTCAGAGGGTGGTGAGACATGGGCACAGGCTGCCCAGAGAAGTTGTGGATGCCCCATCCCTGGAGGTGTTCATTACCATGTTAGACAGGGCCCTAGGCAGGCTGAGCTGGTGGGTGGCAACCCGCCTATGCAGGGAGGTTGAAACTGGATGATCTGCAATGCCTATTCTAACCCAATCCATTCTATGATTCAATGATTTTGTATTACACCTTTTTTCAAACAAAGCCAAGAAAGCTGATACCTCAGGGAAAAAATGAGGGAAAAAAAAAGTCTTACAAAAGCACCTATTTTGGGAAACACTTTCATGTATCTCTGGCACTATTATACTACACAGGAAAAAAAGTACTTCTAGGCAGTGATACGTTGTCTTTCACACAACTGGCAAATAGGAAACATGAACTTCTGCTATCATAACATGAAAAATAATATTAATTTATATTGGATTAACTTTTTATATAATTGCAGAACTCCAGTGCAAATTCATTAGTGGAAAATCCCCAGAAAATCAGCAGTTCCAACATCACAACGACTTTATCCTTCCCACTCCTAACTCTTGGCAGTAATGCCAATGAAATCATTTTCCTTGAATGCTATGTGAAGCTGAAGAACAGAGTTTCTTGGGGCGATTCACAGCAAATTACATTCACTTTCTCTGAGTCATTCCTGCAACTGTGCAAGGTTCTAATCAGCTGCAGAATATGAAGCTGAGGAGATCTGATTTTAACATGTTCCTTTACTCAAGTCCTACTGCAAATGTGACTTGATGGAAGACAAAATTGATACTAGAGTGTTTACTTAATCTTGCTGTGTCCATCAACACATGTACAAATCTTAGATAGATATATCTCAATATTTCCAGCCATAGCATTCTCTGTTTTGGAGAAAAGCAAATAACATTGTGTGAGAAAAATGAAATAGGTAAAAATAAAGTTGAGATAAAAAGAGAAAGAGAGAAAAATGTGTGCAACACACAGAGAAAACAAATCAGAGAAGAAAAGGGGGAACACAGAGTTTAGAGAGAATAAAAACGAAAAGCCAGGTAGAGGAAAGAAAAGAATACCAATCCCATCCCGCCCCAAAAAAAAAAACCAACCCAAAATGATTAGAGGGCATAGGCTGCCATTTCTCTGCCTCAGTGACTTTAGCAGATAAATAATAACACCAATACAAAGCACAGACTAATCTGATCAATGCAGCTACACCAGCACATCCAAATGTTACCCCATGTGACATGCAAGGGCTCATGATGGAGATTTTGGGGTGCTGGCTTGCATGCAGCAGACCTCAGCAATACAGAAAACAACAGAAGGAGGGAGCATCAACAGGAAGCGGAGCTCACACATATTAGGATAAATGGAAAAGTTGCAGCACAGCTTAGTGCATTCACCATATCTAATAGCACAATCATCTGTGAAAACAGAAAAACGGTTGAGAGCTGCAAAATATTCCTCAGCCAATTATCCACAATTGCCATACGTTTCCAAATAACTGCTAGCATGCCCGAGCAGATTCCCTCTCCTGACACTGGCAAGAGGCTTTTGTTCCCTCTCAAAGCCAGCCCTCCTCAGGGCTTTTTAAAAATTCATTGCAAGAGGTGAAGCGTTGCCATTAGGCTCCCCCTCTTCACCTCACATACTTTCTTGCTCTAATCCAACATTAACGCTTGCCCTCAGTATACATTTAATGAAGGACACCAAAGAGACAGAGAGCTGATGGCCTGGCCCCTGCTCCCCTCTACCAGCCCGGTGGCAGTGCTGATTCCCTCATGCTTAGCCACACACAGCCTTGGAGCTGCGCAAGGCTCCCAGCTTTGCTTCTTGGGAAGGCACTGGGAGGCTACCGGGTGAGAAAGGACAGCTAGGTCGCACGTACAGCTGATGATGGTGCTGTGGACAAAAGTTAATTAAAGCTTGATAAGTCTCTTTGTAGTTCTAACAAGGCTGGTGCTGCTCAAACAAGATAGATGTCTGTGAACTGTCACATCAGTCTTCAAGGGACGCAAAAGCCTGCATGCCCACTTACAGGTATTCATGAGGGCAGCAATGACATCTAGCAACAGCAGCAGCAAGATAAATGCTTCCAGGCCAGGCATCTGCCAGAGTTAGGGAAAAAGACAAAAAGAAACCCCTGCTATCATGGCAACTGCTCACCAGCACCTGCCAGCTTAGGCCCAAATCCAGGTCAAAGCCAAACCAATGCTTGTAAACTCAGCAAATTATGTGGAAACCAAATTAATTTCCCTGACTGAGGCTCTGGCAATTTGTTTCAAGGAACCAGAGATAAAACAACGTTTATGGGGTGGGAGGAAAAGTGGTGGGGTCAAAATTATTCTAGGCTAGATAACCATGTCTTAATCCCGCTTTTCACCACAAAAGCTTCCAGGCCCTTCGAAAAGAAATATTTTTATAGGATTTACATTTACATGATGACTACAAATAACCATCTGTCTGCTTCTACTTTTTCAATCTGGTCCATGTCCCATGAGTCCTCAGCCCATGGCCAAAGCAGTGAAGCTGGAAGGAAGAAGCACATGCCCATCAGGAGGCTCTGGAATAATTGCCTTCTTCTCCCACTAGCACTTGGCTCTCCTCCTCCTCCCACCGATATAGACACTGAACATCTGATACTACCAGGAAGGGGAGGGAGGTAAAGCCTCCTTTTTCCATTTTTCAATGAATTATAATGTCTTAAAACACAGCTACATCTGTCATGCTGACTAGAGGGTATAAAGAGATATCAAGTAAATATTAATGTGCTTCTGTAACTTGGGTTCTACTAGTTTATCTTGTCTCTCCATTCTGTTTGGTGCTTATCTGAGGATATTATTACACTCACACAAGGAATTTACACAGCTGCACTGGTGGTAGGTTGGTCATGCAATGTGCAGGTAGGTCTCCCTTGATCCAAGGCACGCCTATGGGCATTTAACTAAATCCTCATCTCACTGTGACTGCTTGGCACTTCTCTCATATGACACATAACGATACACACAGTCAACATGAATTATTATGTCAGATAACTACCCAGATGTCACATAGTGTACAGATTAAAGGATTAAAATATTTGAAATAATGCAATGTGCAGGGAGGTATTTCAGAGCTCGGGTAATAATATTTATAATCTACTTAAATGGCCTCAGAACAAGCTGGCACTGCTTGCTGGAATTGGGGAGCAAAAAAGAAAAAGGGTTCATAAATAACTTTCCTTGTGAAAAAGAATGAGGATTAGAGGATGCTGCTGCCCTACCTTTTGCTTAAACCTCTGTCACGGTTTGATAGGGAAGTTATGAACAAAATCACAATTTAGGTTATGGTTCTAAGCAGTACTCCAAAGGAGGACTGAACTCCTTCTGCATGTACACAACCCTGGAAAAGCTATCAACCATCTTGGAAATTTTTGAAAAAGCAGTGAAGAAATACACTTTTTTTTTAATTTATTTTTTTATTTTATTTTTTTTTCTTTTTCCTATCCTTTTCCAATCTCATGATATAGATACTGCCTAGAAGACATAAATGCCAGCTAATTTACTATGATTCAAAATATTCAGACTTCCCAAAACCTGAGAGACTCATTTTCAGAAGTGTTAGGGCATTCTCAAAGACTCCAGTAGTTTTGACATCCAACTTGCAAGGCCCCTGTAAATTAAAGTGAGGAAGGGAGTAATAGGGAGATATCTGAATACTGAAACAAATGGAATACTCTTTCTTTCAGATTCAGCCTCTTTCTTTGTCCCCATGCCTTTTTCTCACTCAATATTCCACGTACTTCTGAACTCAATAACCTATTCATTACTTACAGTTAAAGGGAGCTTGAACATATATTTTCAAGCTTCAGAAAACAAATCCACAAAATAATGTGGAAAAAAACACTGTTCTGACACATCCTCTATAGCTTTTAACAGCTTGTGTATGCAAATACAGCTATTTACAGAGTTTGGACCTTTGCTGAGCTTTAATGCTTAAATATAAAGTGGAAGACCCTTGCTTTTGAACATAGTATCTATTAAGCAAAGTTAATTGACAAGCTGAGTATCAAAGTATTAGAAATTAAGTGTGTGAAAAGCCGTTATCAAACAAGTAGACAGATTCCAAATGAAAATACAGTTCTATCACCTGACTCTGTGGCACTGAAGTAGAACTTTTTAATAATTCCCACCTCTTTCCATCAAAAAATCCTAAATGGTGCAGTTAAGAATCAGCATTCTTACTACCATCTGCCATAAATCTTCAAAAGCAACATTGTGTTTTAACAGTCAAAAAAGGACAAAGGAAGGAATAAGCACAACCAGTTATTCTGTATGAATGCAAATATCCTACAGGCCACATTTAAATAATTTCAGAAATCTAAAGCCATATAACACAAGATATTGAAAAAATTCCTCTAGGACACATCACAGTTCTTTTTTTTCTTTTTTTCTTTTTTTTTCCTTATTTTTAAAGCATAATCACTCTGGATAAATGCACTGCATGGATTGCTTGTGTTGACAACAGACATGGTACCAAGAGTCATATTGCACTGAAACTAAAAACCCTATCACTTTCTTAAAAGTTCACCAACTTTATAGAAGACCCAGTATCACAACTGTAGGCAATGAACTGTGAAAAATATGCTGTTTGATAAGTCTTAAGATTTAAAAATAATCAGACATTCAGCAGTTTACTAGACTAGTTATTTAATGATCCTTTAAGCTTAAGTCTGCCATTAGATTTTACATATTCTTGACATTTAATGGGATACATGTTCAGAAGATCATGGACTAGTCATTTATTTTTCCCAACTGATGTGAATATCAGGTGTGAATTGGAGCAAAGCTTCAAAAATATCACATCACAACTGAAGTACTGTACTTTGACTGTCATTTGTCTGCCAGCATGTCTACTTTGCAGCAAGAATATACAACTAGTCTTAGCAAAAGTGCGAGAAAAAAAAATCTTATAGGAATTATAAACATATAACCAATTTTCAAAAGAAACAATATTTAAAAAAAACCTACATTTCACCAAATCTTAAATATACATGAATGAACATCATGTGGAAGCTTTTATCTAAGTACCTCTGAAGAACACGCACCAAATGCTTTGTACATACAGAGTACAGCACAGAGATTCCCCAGAAAACAGATTTAATTAGGAAGTTCACAAACAACACTATAATAGCATTCAGGCTTACTGCTACAAACATAGAAGTAGTACTGCCAGGTACATGAAGCACTATGTTCAACCTAATGAATGCTACCTGTTTCCCACAGCATCAAACTGCTATATTTTTTTCTGTTTCCAAACTGAAGTTTGTTCTCCTACAAGCACTTATACTGATTCAGTTCCTCGGGTTTCCAGTTCAAGCCCAGCCAAAACACCTATAAAGTACATGTGCTTTCAGTAAAACAAAGGAATAAAACCAGATGTGAATGACAAAAACAAGTACAAATGAATGAATATTTCTTGTACAAGAAATATAGAATGTTACATGCTTCATTTAACCAATATAATACAGAATGCAATCTCCAAGCTCTACTGAAGTGTGAATAGCCTCTAATAAACTCCTTGTGTACATATGCACAACACACATGCACAGCAGCTGGGATGCTTTCCCATCTTGGCAGGGGGTCACTGTCACATTACTTATACGCTTTAGCCACATTAGGCAACACATCAAACAAAACAGGCTCTTTCCCAACATAGGAACTCTATTCCTTCTGTCCCTCATCCTCTTCATCAAACTTCAGTCTCTATCTAGCTACATCTGGTATTTATACACTAAAACTCATCTATTCCCTTTTGAAAGCAGGACATCATTCTGTCAGGACTTTTTACTGTTTTCTTCAGAAGTCAGGACTGAAAACAGGGTATCTGAGCAGACCTGTCTAGGAAAAGGAAAAGGAGCTGTATCCATAACTGTCTCACAGAACAGGTGGAAGCTGCCTGCAGCTTTTGGATCACCTCTTTTCATATACTGTAAACTGTCCTTGTGTCAATAGGTCACATTCAGATGCTTGCCAGGTGCCATTTCAACAGGCATGCTACAGAAGTCTGTCTGGCTTTGTGTCTGCTGTCCATAAGTAGGTAAGCCATTGACACTGGCTCTGGAGTAGTATTTCCTGTAGGACCTGAGACCACACTGACTCTTTGACAGTTAACCTTCTGCAGGGCTCAGCTGCTTTGACTGTTTCAGAACTTGCCTGTGCATAGCTGTTGCCAAATTTGGCACCCCACCTCTTCCAGGAATTTACAGTAAAACTCCAACCCCCAAATCCCTTAACTCTGATTACATATTATTCTACTCTAACATTATATTACATAGGTTGCTCTGAAAGCAGACTCCTGTAATTTCCATTGAAACTACAACAGATACAAAGAGCAACATAAGACTCTTTGATAGAGCAAGTTCTCAGCTATAAAACATTACTCTTCAACGCAGTCACCATCATTAGCTAGGCATTTTCACCAGTGATGAACAGAGATATCCATGCTGGGCTCCTAAAAAATCTGTACCAGTGGAAGTGACCCACTGTTTCAGAGCTGCTATGACAACATCACTATTATTAGGAAAATGTTGCCCACACAGTCCATCTCTTATTGGTTTGAACAGATTGAAATCAAAAGGCATCAAATCCAGACTACACAGTGGGTGTGGTAGGACAGTCCAACCGAGATCGGAAATATAATCCATGATCTTAAAACTGGTATGGGGCTTAGTGTTTTTGTGTTTCAAGGAAAACAAGCTTCTTCTCCAGCCTGACTCTGGAAGTCCGAGCCTTCTGCTTAGTCAGTGTTATGATGTAGCAGTTAAGAGCTGATGGTTTGTCTCAGTTCCAAGAAATCCAGAAGGATCCCCCCTTTCCTATCCCAAAAGACAGTGCACATCGCTTTATCCACTGAGAGCTGTGTCTTGAACTTTTTCTCTGATGAGGAACTCACATGTTGAATTCACAGCTTGTTGCGGTGACATCATATCTCGTCATCAGTAATGATGCAATCCAGGAAACTGTCCCCTTCAGCCTCCTATCGGTTCAACAGGTCCTGACAAACTTCCATATGGTCTTTTTTCTGTTCCTGCGCGAGCGTTCATAGGACCTGGTGCAAACTTTGTGATATTCCAACACTGACACAGTGTTGACACTGAGAGTGAAGCGGATATTAAGCTCTGTATATGGTTCCCTGGTTGTGGTCTGTTGATTCATGTGGATGAGCTGATTGAGATGCTTTTCATTTCATGGTGTGACAGCTGAGCATGACTGCCTGGAACATCACTTGCCTTTTGTGACATTGTTGCTACTGGTGAAAGGCACTACCCACTATCTCACTATGCTCACATCCACTGTTTGATCTCTGTAAACATCCTGCAAGCATCACTGAATGTCAATAGATGCCATTTTTTCCATATGGAGGAATTCAATTCCACTCTGTTGCTTCATCCACACTGCCACATCAGACATCATTCTGTCAGACTGCCCCTCTGCTGCCATGTGTCACATGGCAACAACATACAACAGAATATTGCTGGGAAGTTTCAACCCCTACTGCCATGTCACCAACACCCTCCTCTCATGCCATGGGCCAACGTCATAAAATAGGAGGAACTGCTTTAAGAGCAGCTGATGTAATTTTCTACATTAAATTCAAAAGGCAAATGACATGGGTCCAAAGACATTGCTCGTTAGAACTCCAGCTACTGTCTCTGAGGACAAGAAGAACAGTTGTTTGCTCCAATGTTCAAGTGTTGGGTTTTTTTTGTTGTTTGTTTTGTTTTTGTTTTCAATTTTGCCATGGAATTTTCTTCATAGAAGTTTCCTTCTAGGTTTAACATCTGCCTGAAAATGTTTGATGAAAATTTCTGGATTATCAAGAACAAAACAAAATAACTTATGTTACCTACATCATTCCACATAATGAACTTAAATTCACAGAGCTCTAAAGAAATGGAAGGAGCAATGAGAAACGCAGACATTATATTAAACGCTCTTTGGAGAGAGTCATTTGAATTCTGTCAGTGTACTACCAGCTAGGAGATAGTCCACAAAACATTTAGATAGCACGGTGGTTTTCTGCAGTCTAACCATGGATAGGATGTCCCAAATTCGTAATTTTAATCAAAATAAAGAAGATAATAGGGTAACTTACAGGAAATCTTTTGCAATTTTAGCTACTCAAATAACATAAGGAATTACTTCTATACAACATGAAATAACTTTCCCATTTATACTCTTTTTCTCTTTTGAAAGTAAGAGTTCACATTGTCCTCATTATTATTCACTATATGGTGCAAGAGAGAAAAAAAAAATTAAAGAAGCAGGAGCAAAGACCAACCGTAATAGCCTACAGCAACAATTTTGAAAGGGAAGTTTCAACACCCAGAGGGAGACCAGAGATCGGGTGTCCAGCTCCACCCTCCTCTGCACTGTGCTGTGTGTGAGACTCAAAATGACCTTCAGCTGAGTGGTTTCACCAGCTCCCAGATGCACTTTTGAAAATAGTGTAATATTCTAAATTACAGCAAAGGTGAAACAATCTTTTTTTTTTCCTAATTATTACCACATTCCCAAAGTACTATTTCATGTACAACAAATGTTATATAATAGGAAAACTAACATAACAATACAACTAGAAGAACAAAATATGGATATTACATATCCTTCTACACCTTTGGTACTGAACATTCTTCTGGCAGTTCAGTGCAAGAGAAAATCAGTGTAACTATCTACCTGCTAAAGGCTTTAAAAAGAGACCTGGCTAAGTGCACAATTCTCCATAGCCTATTTATCCCAGGCTATAAAGAAGCAACAACCTGGGATGCACCTGTAAAACAGCCTGTAACTGTGTTATGCATTGGCTGGCGTGGTCTTTCAGATGAGGAACTCATATTGGTCTTGGAGTGGGAAAGACTCCTAAGGGTCTTGGAGTGGAAAAGATGACTGTTAATTCTACTATTATAACACAAAGTCATTTTTACAGTCTTTCCCTCACTTCAGATTTTACACATAAATGAGTAGTGCAACAAAGAGTATGTTCCAGCACAGGCACAATTAATAACTAAATACTGAAATTGGTATTACTTTAAATATGAACCTTTCTGTCATACTGAAGCCATTCATTTTATTCCTCTGTAGTACTAAGTTTAGCTAGACACAAGACACCTGTGCCTGTAACTCTCACAAAATATTACATTTGTGTATAGCTACTATCATTCTGAAATTGAATTAGATAACAACAGGCTATTCTGACAGGATAAAGTATTCAAGCACCATATGATAGACAAAGTATAATATTGAAACAGGCAGATTAGATTATTAGCCCAAACAGGACTGGACGAAGGGAATTTTTAGCCTGCCATGGTAATCACCTGGAATAGATTTTGTGCTAAACAGCACTAATGTTTTGTTTCATGCCAATAAGAGAAGATGATGAAAAGAGAAAAGGGAAAAAAGAAGGGGAAGGGGAAGAGGAAGGGGATGGAAAAAAGAAAAGAAAGAAAAAAGAAAAGAAAAAAAAGAAAAGAAAAAGAAAAGAAAAAGAAAAGAAAAAGAAAAGAGAAAGAAAAAGAAAAAGAAAAAGAAAAGAAAAAGAAAAAGAAAAAGAAAAAGAAAAAGAAAAAGAAAAAGAAAAAGAAAAAGAAAAAGAAAAAGAAAAAGAAAAAGAAAAAGAAAAAGAAAAAGAAAAAGAAAAAGAAAAGAAAGAGAAAAAGAGAGAAAATTGTCTCCTGTTTGGAAGATTTTTAAGCTAGATCACTTCACTGACCCACTTCACAGCCCAGATCCATATGCAATTGAGAGAATGACAAGCTAATACATGCAGAGGAAATGAGTGGTCAGGGGAGAATAGAACCACTTAAAACAGATTTTCCACCAAGGAAAATGTATTGTTAAACTATGCATTATATTTCCCTATATTTAGAACAAGGAATACATAAAACACAATAGCTCATGTAACCAGTACATGCTGTGGGATTTTTGTGAGATTGGGAGAACTGGAAACATTCTCTAGTTTGCTTGTGCAGCTTCAATTAAGGCAAATTGAATTAAATTCTCCCTTGAGGAGGACCTCTGTAGCTCTGCTCCTCCTTTTCTGAACAATTCCAGATGTAGGTGTGGAACATTTTCATTTCTCTCTGAAGACTTCTACATGCATGGTTGTGCTTCCATGCTTGATCAAAGAGGTGAGCTTTTGGAGGAGACTACACAGGGTGTAAAACAATGCCCAGCTGATAGCTCATATGCTTGATTTTAATGATTTAATTCTTTTCATTGGGGCTTTTATTCTTACTTAGAACAGACAGACCAGATGGAAACAACTCAGAAAGAATGAAAACACTTCTGCTGAATAGTCATTTAGTACAATATAACTCACAATTACACACTCAGAGGCTCCGTGCTTTCTTCTTGTCATACCTAGCATGCATTACCTTACTTTGAATTTTCTACTGAGCATCTATTCAAGTCAAGGTTCTAATTACACTTTTTTTCTAATACTTCCAGAACCCCATACATTTGTCAAACACCTAAACAGAAATGCCAACACTGGCAGATTCAAAGCAGTACATCTAATATGTAACTGAACTTACTGAACACAAGCAGTTCAACTCTGCGTTGTGCAGAGCTTGCTAATGAAATGTATTGGAATGTTTAGCACAGTTGACACAGAGCTGCTGCATGTATAGTGGGAATTAACCTGGTACTTCCGGGCATCCAGGAGCCTAGAGACTGTAGAAATTCAACAGCATATTGTTGCAGTCAGCATGCCAGTGGTGCTAGTGATGTAGACTCATATTTCCCTAGCAGTCTTTTTATCTTACTCTTTTTTTTTTCCTTTTTTTTTTTTAAATAACAAATCCAAGACATTTGTTCATAACCTGCCTTCAGATCCTAGTTGCAATGGTAAATCCATTAAACTTTGCCTTCACTGCTCATGATGTTTATAAAAATTGTAGATGGAATTACAATCCAGTAGTACAAAGCTTGGCATTTTTTCTCCTGAGATGTAATAACAAAGAGGATAAAAATAAAATTGACCCAGGGATTTCAGTACTGAATCTTTCATTGGAAACTCAAGTAGTAGTGTGCAAACCCTTGTATTTATGTCAATATAATAACAGCACTGCTACACCTATTAATAAGTATAGATTTCACAATGGATTCTTGGTCGATAACACATCATAAAATGCATTATATTTCTTCTAAAACAATATAATTAACTCTTAATGAACCCTTCGCTTTCACCAGTAAATTCAATTTTGTCTAATCCTTGGGTTTATGGTAATGTTGAGCTCATTAAAATGTTACTTAAAACTCATTAAAATGCTCACTAAGAGGTAACAGCTTCATTACGGTAATATGTTGTAAAAGAAAGAAGAATGCTTTATTATCATTTAATTGTTTCCAAAACGGAATACATTTGCATAGTGATGAGGTTCACAGGATATTTTCAGTAGTATTCAATAATTAAGCAGTTCAGTAATTAAAAATGCATTTTCTAAAAATAATTTTATGTTATTGCTTACTCCCTGTTGTGTTTTTCAATTGGGAGAAGAGTTCATGTCGACACAGTTTACAGAATCAAGCAGCAGCGATACCTGCACTGATATTAAAAAACATACCAGTTCAATCTTTTGGTAAATTTTCTGCTTAATACCTAATATTTAAAAAATAATAATATAAAATTGCCATCAATATAGTTTACAAACCAGACTTTCTAACGAAGTCTTAAAATATCCACTATTTTTCAGTACCAAGGAAAACCAATAATTATACAGGGGCTTTTCAAGTGTAAAGCCTTACCATAATTCTTTATTATTTATCGTTATGATAAACTTGCACATGATTGAATATCTGAGCAGAGATTAGTTAACACCTAGGCATGACTTTTGAGGATGCCAGAGGCACTGTAACTGTGCCCTAGGTCATGTTCAGAGGCAGAATTCCTCAAGTCCTGGTACTCACAGAGTACCGTCACACCTTTTTTCTTGCTTTCCCTCTTAAAAAGAGCTGTCCTAGTTCCAAGGCAAAAGGACTTATCTTGCAGCCCTGCTAACTGTGTGTCATTCTCTTACTTCTCTCTGTCAGGATGAGGTTGGTAGCACCAACAGTAAAATACTGGCCAAGTAGGAATCACCTGTGCTACAATGATGGTTATCATTATGGTTAGATACGTGATTAATAGATTTATTCTTAACAGAAGCCTAATCACACTTACTTGAACAATTTCCATCAGAATAAATTGCTCTGCTGATTCTGAGAAATTCTATGTGACATTTAGAGTTCCACATTTGTTTTTGATATATCTCCCTATAGTGGCAAATAAGACATTAATAAAACATCCCAAAGGTAGAAAGAAAAGATCCTCTCAGTATCCTCAGCACTAAGGCTATCTAGAGCCCATTTTTTGCCATATGACATCTGCTATGAAAAATATTTTGCTAACTGAGAAATAACTTCCATTTTAAATGCAGAAGAAGGGTTACTAGAAAAACTGACATCGATTGCCAGGATATGCAGCTTGGGCTGTTAGATAGGAAAAAGGCAGCTTTGAAGCCTTGAGTCAAGGATCTGTCCAGTGTGATACCATTCAAGGTTCCTTGAAGTGTTAATTAAATATCATTCACTGTTCTCTTCTATGGCTTCAAATCTTATTTCTATTCCCACAAAATTGATATTTGTTTTTAAATATATACACCATAGAACATGCAATATGGATTTTGCAAACTTTCTGTGAAAGCTGTTTAACTAGCAACACAAAGAGACAAATATGGACGCTGTAGGTTACACATCAGTGTAAGTGGAACAACAGAGAAAAGTGCTGTCTCCTACATCATTAGAAGAAAATAACAGACTAGAAGAAAAACAATGTAAAGGAAAAATGTGAAATGCAAACAACATTTAATATTTTCAGCAGCTGTTGAGTGCACCAACAATTATTGTCTCTTTTGAACAAGCAAAGAAGATCCACTTATATGTAATAAGGCAGCATTCTCATGGTACCAGGCTGGTACAAAATGAAATCAAGTTATGAGGTTTACAATAGACTTCCTGAGTGAGCCTGGACAGTTAACTGATCTCAGTTCCCAGATGTAAGTGGATGGTCAGACTTCATTTGCTGACTTATATGATTATTTAAATAAATCAGTTTAAAACATTTTTATGATCTGCTCTATGTACTTTGTACATTTACCAGTGCAGTAGGCCAAATGACAATTCTATAAAGCACATCATAACAAAATTTATAAAAATAAATCCTGGACAGTTACTCAGTTAGACATCAGTGTGTAGGCTGAAAAATGTTATTTAATACAATAAACCAGGCTGTTTTTCTAAAATTTGCTTTTGATACTCCTTTACCAAATCAAGCCTTTCTGCTGGAGATGCACATTGCTGTTTCTGCAATCATTTACATGACATGCTCTCAGCTATTTCAAAAGAAAACAAATAATGTGTCTTTTTAGCCAAGTAAACAATCTCTCATTTTATCTTTATTGCACACACTAGCAGATAAACTAAGTCATTTCTCTCAAACACTCACTGAGGTGGTTAGAAATAAATAACTTGGAAAATAAATAACTGGCATAATAAGTATTATTGTTGAAAACCCTCTCCACTGTATTTCTTTGCAGCAACTAAGCAAAATTAAATGAAATACCATAAATATGAAATAGAAGATAGATGGAATGTTGAGGAAAAAGAGAAGTAATTACTGTAGTGACTGTTTCTCCCTAAATATGCACTGTGTGAATTGAACAACCAGTGGCAAAAGCTGTAAAAAGAGTAACAAAATGTACTAAAGTCTCATTGTTGAATTGCTATATATGGGAGGGATAACTAACCTGTTAAAGCCAACATTTGTAAAAAAACAAAACATAACAAAACAAAACCTAAGCACAAGTGATATCAGAGCAAAAACATAGCTGTGTAACTACAAACCTTAAAAGCAAAAACTATTTTGTTAATTTTATGAAGATGTAAGAAAACAAACTGATACCATTTTAAATTGGAGCTGATAGAGTAATTTATAAAGAAAATCACACAGAAATAGTTCTTTCAAAGATGTACTTGCTGCCTGAGTCATTTTGTTTGCTGCACCCATTTTCTGTTATGGGGAGAGAAGCTGTAGTGAGAATGGGAGTGCTCACTAGTGGGACAGAATGGGAGCTTTAATTTGAGAGACTGGCAGCAATGAAGTGAAGATGCTTGACCAATTTAAACTGACCTCTTCAGATCCTTTTTTAACTTGTAGCAAAATTATTATCACATTAAAACAATATTTTTAAATTTATACTATTTTTAATAGTAAAATAATAAAATGGTCGTTTCAAAATGCCTTAAATCTTTTTCTCTTAAAACACTCTATAATGCATTCTTACAAAGTGTCTCCTGCTTCAGGTCATATGATTATTACATGTTTCTGTTTCCAAAAGGATGATGTTTTTCAGCATTATTAAATTATGTCTTGATCAGACACCTGAATACCTTGTGGGTCAAACAAAGAAAATGGAAGATTTGAATAGTTTGTTTTCTTTTCATTTTTGTACTGTGTCAAGAGTAAAGATGGAGAACAGTTGTGTTAATGTGCATGATACATCCCTTCATCATTCATGCACAATTATTCAGAAATGTTGGTAGTTCTCCCATTAACCACTTCGAGTCGATTTCAACTCTAACAGTATTTTCCAGAGTGGACATGCATACCTTACTCAGTTTAAGAGCACCTTTACCCCAAAGAAAACTTTCACAAAGGAAAGAACTGTATGATCCCATATTCCACTGTAAAGTCTGTAAAATGATAATGAAAGAAAAACAACACTGTAGAACAGAAAAAAAATTAAACAGAAAGAATTACAGACTAGGTCTTTTCCTATTAAAAACAAAACCATTTCCTAATATATCTGCACTACAGTAGTAAAACAAGGTTCACTGGTGAGAAACCATATTTGTCCTCAGATTTGACTTCCAAGCACATCAAAAAAGATAATCATGTTCCACATTTCTTAATTATTACAGCTTACAATCACTTCATTATGTATTTCACATTACTTTCATGATACACATCTGTATTTGCTAGGAGTTAAAAGCTAGAGGTATTTAGCATAATCACTGAAAACACACATGCTCAAGATCACCACCAGCTTCACTGGTGTACTCTCTAGATATATGCTAGAAGTTTATATAGAAGCACAAGGAGAACTGCAAGTTCCACTTAGTTCTTCAATAACATTACATTCATGAATATTTATTACCTCTCAAGTTTCTCAGGAGGCACAGCACTAAACATTCCCGTAGAAGAGCCCTCAGTTCAGCCCAAGCTGTGACAAGAAGGGCTGTCTGTCATCAGTGTGTGTGCTGAAAAATGACTTCCTTTCACACATGAAACACTAAACTGATTTCTATTGTCTTTACTTTCTGCCTAGATTTCCTTTGCTGAGAATTAGAGTTATTGCTTCTTTCAGACTTTGTAAAATGGCTGATCTGTCAAAGATTTGTTTGAGAAATAGGGATGGGAAGAGCAAGAAAGCAATAAACGCCAAATAAAGAAGATTGCTACGCTGTGTATTTTTGCCATTTTTAATTTAAAATACTAAAATCACCTGTTCAAGCTCCTCATCCTTCAACCTCTAACGAGGGATGTTAGTAAAATGAGCAGTCCAGTCCACCCCCTGATGTCTTTAATTGACTTCATAGGGAGTGTTATCAAGAGCTGCTCAAGCAGTGCTAATGGTGCCCACAGATTGCTCACACATGGCATGGCTGGCGCTCCTTGGACCCTAAAAGAGCTAATCAGACAGCATAATCTCCATCCTGCATATGAGCAAAGGCCATGAGTGATCTGGAAACACAGTCTAATGACAAAGTGTTCTTCCTGATATGGAAGGGACGTGGAAAATGAAGATAAAGCCAGTATCTAACTCAAAGTCTCCTAAACTTACTATTATGAACTGCTGGCACAACAGAGCAATATTTCAGAGACTATTCAATAACTTAAGGAATTAGTTATTCACCTAGGAATGCGGGCTTTTGATTTTATCTGTGATTGAATACTTCAACATGGAGACATCAATGAGAGTTACAGAGAAAAGTAGCTTTTAAGACCTTTTCTCTATCAACATTTCAACTACAGCGTTTGTCACGCAGACGTACCCAAGGAGCACTGCTGGACAGAGGCTGGTTATTTAAAATCAGCTTAGACAGTAAATTGTCTAAACTTGTCAAATACTCAGAACACATCCAACCACCAACCACTTGCATGATTTTAGTTGTATGGCAGCTTCAAGTGATGAAGAGTGATCACATTTTTTACACCACCTACCTTCTCCCAAAATATATTATAGTCTCCACATAAGTCATGAAAAAGGTGGTACTACTATTCTTTAAACAATAGTATACAAATAATTTCTCCACTGCACCTCTTTATTATCACAGAAATAATCTTTGCAGTTCACCTACCCATACAGCAATCTTTAAATAAGAGCTCAGAAAAACTGAGAAGAGATTTGGACTCAGCTGGGTGCATTGATCCAACATGATAACACAAGAGGAAAAGAAAAGTGCTTGCCTAAAGTGACCAAAGAAGTTACCTATGCAAGCATATCTCTTCCTAAAGCAACACTGCCAATGCCTTTCAGTTGCCTTCTTCATATAGAACACTGAAGTAAGACTTAAATCATACGGCAAATGATTTCTTCATAAATTTCAAAAACTTCCCTCCAGAAATTAAAAACCTAAGTGTATATGTCTCAAGGAAAGTAAAACCTCAAAATGTTTGAGAATTCATTGTTCACTGCCCTGATTGTATATACGCACAATGACACAACTCCTTGCTCCAATCTGAATTTCACTACAACCCTACAACACTTTTTCCTTCTAGAAATTCCAGAAGAGTGGGTCCCAGCTTCACCCTGCCATCTCCTTGCCTACTTAGACAGCAGCTGCATGCCTATAGCAATTCCATTGAGTTTCCCCAGGAGATTGAGCTGTGGCTGTATTCTTGCTGTATAATGCTGTTCCCCTATAGAAGCCTGTGCTGAAGAGGAGGCAGCCCCAAAGTAGAGACATAGATTTAGGCTTACCCAATTATTGTTCTGCATCACTGAGGGTTCAAAGTGATTACTGCTGTTCTCATGTAGTGGCTATAAAGAAATAGATAAGAAAGGGGAAAGAAAATGGAGGGAGAATGGGATGAGGACAAAAGCAAAGGAGATGATAAACTCCTCTTGTAGTGATCTATGCTTCTCAGAAGGGTACATTTTTCAGTCTTACGGCCGACAAACCAAGCAAGTGACTGTTAAAGTAGAGAACCCTGGTTCTTTCTCAGTTCATGTCTAAACTCAGTGTGAAATACTCATCAAGCGTATCTGCAGCTCTTTGGTGACACTGTTATACAAAAATGAAGTATCAGTATGTGTGCTTTTCCAGAATATTTTTGAGTTGCATAACATAAACTCGTTGGTATTATTGTTAATGTTTTAAAAAGTACTGTAGGGAAATATTTTAATACCATTTTTTTACTGTGTGATTTAGCAAATGCTGTTTCTTTGGATACCAGTGGAGCCTGAAATAATTATTTTTTCTGTTATTTAACTGTTTCATTTGAATGAATGGCCCTTTGGAAACTATTTGCTAATGGCATATTCTTCCCGGTCACTTTAAAGAAAAAACAGAACTGAGTAAATCCTATTAAAATTGCTTGTTTTCTTCATTAGAGAAATATAAAAGAGTAACACACTTTCTTTTAACTAAGTACTGAGAAACCAATAACCTCTATTCGCCATGAAAAACATGGTAAGAAAGGCTGCTGGAGTTCAAGACCCTTTGGGTCCTAGTCTTGTTTCACAAGGGTGTTTGACCATAGACTGCAGACTTGCTCTTGTACTAAGAAACGTACTCTTTCTCCATATTTAGAATACACATTCAGTATATTCATTGTGTCCTTGAAGAAACATACCGGGAAAAGATGCATTACAGTAAGTGAAAGAACAAAGAACTGAATTTTGTAAGAATCATATAATCTCTTTCCCAAGAAAAAACAAAAACTTGAAAAAAAAGTAGGAAAACAAAACAAAACAAGCCCAGCTATGCATTTTTATCAACATTTAGATTTTTTATCTACCTGCTATGACTAGTTTAATTAAAATCTCTGCTGGAAAGAAACAGCTTTTTGTACGATAAGCCAGTATTCTGAAATCTGCTGTGAGAGGCTTTTAATCTCTGCCTTTGAAAAGTCATATACAGAAGTAGATAGTTTATTTAAATAATAATAATAAAAATTCCCCAAGAACTAAGCAATCGAAAAACAACAACAACAAAAACCAAAAAGGTAAGAAAAAAAACCAAACCCAACATTTAAAAACAACAAATGATTAATCATAGTATTTGATTCCAAGCATCTTGCTATTTCTTGAAATATTTTAAGCTTGCCCAAACAGGTAGTCTCAATTGCTCTGTATTAAGCAGCTGAATCAGCAATTGCTATGCTCACAAAATATGACAGCACAATTGATTACTGTCTTATTTTTTTCTGTCTCCCAGATAACTGTTTCCCTTTGAAGTCAGAGGCCAAAAGATAAAACGCCTTTTATTTTCCACAGCACTCTTTAACTAGGGGTGCTTTTCCATGGCCAAGGAAATGGGGACTGGGAGTTGGGTGGTAATTACTATTTTGTTCCTAATAACTATAAACATGTGAAATAGATGCTGGAAGTATTTTAAAAGCTTTTTTGCATGTACAGGTGTGAGAAAGTATTTGAATTTTGTCTCTTCTATGCTCATTTTGCAAGAATGAGCAGCAGTGTTGAGCTAAAGCCTAGCTGCATTCCACCTACAAAATATATAGAGATGCATGCATTGACTTTTATTGCAGGGTCATCCAACTAATGAAAATACTGCACAGTGGATGAACAACATATTATTTACTGAAAAGGTTTTAATACTTCCTCTTTCACTGAAGTGAAATATTATTGTGCTTAAATTAGAGGCTCAATCCCTTGTAAAATGAATACATCTGAAAAGGGAGAAGAGAGCTCAGGAGCTTTGTATGTGCTTTGTTCGGTTAGGTAGTTGGCACCACTCAATAAAACCATGCATTAGGCCATGTGTGAAGTTCTGTAGTTCATGTGAAAAATGTGTAGCCTTCATTATGTAAAAAACCTTGAAAATTTATTGATAATTGGAGCAACCTAAAAGAGAACTTTAGAGACATATAAGCAAAAAACAAAAATGTTACTTGTTCATGGAATATGTCCAAAGAAAAACTAAAAATTTGTTCTTTGCCAATTGTTAGCCTACGGAGGGATTTGAGATACTGGACTGTTCTCCATACTATGTAAAAGATGTTCCCCAATATCTCAATTCTAGATACACTGAGTTCATACCAAATCTATCAGCCTCAGCTACTAAATAAAGATGAGTTTTCCTTCTTTTATTCTCCTTCCTTTTTCTCAGTGTTCAGCTTCCCTTTAGATGCTAGGTAGAGTAGAAGCAGTGTGCAAACTGCTACCATGCTCCTTCTTATTCTTCACCTCACTTTCTACCTACCAAGGTAATGGTGGGTGGTGTGTTTCAGCAGTGATGACAGTGACAGAGGGTCATGTCTGCAAGTGCAGGTTTTTATGACTGCACGATATAGGCTCTTGCTCTTTGCTGGTGAAAATGCCGAGCTAATGGTGGTGACTGTTTGAAAAATACTTTTGTTTTGTAGTTGAGAATGTGCTCTATTATGTAGTGCTATTGTGCTCTTTGTACCTACGTAATTTCCATGGAAATGAACAGGAGGCATTACTTTTGGGGTGGCCTACACACCTCTTGGTTATTATTTAATGTAATTTACCTTTTCTGCTTTGAACTAAGGACTCATGTTTACTTCAGAAATAGTATTATTGATAATTAAATTATCTTGTATTTTGTTCTAAGCACAGCACCAGTTACCTCAAGATGCTGCAGAGGCCTGACAGGACATACCCCAGAAGCTGCAAATAGCAGCATTTCAGAAAGGTTGTCTACTTTCCAAGTTCTGAAAGCCCTATTAATTTTCTCAGCTCTCACCTTAATATTCCCATTGTAGTTTGTACCTGAAATTCATTACTGAATTTAAACTAGAGTTGCTGGCACATACATATGGTGAATCATTTAGAAACTATAATCATATTATAATTAGAAAGCAGTTATCTTCTAATAACTTTAATGAGTTATGCTAGTCAAGTTCCACCTAATATTTAAGAAAGTAATACATGTACTAAACAGATGAGGGTTTAATACATATATGAAGGGTTTAATACATATCTAAGTCAGTAATGAATCGATAATGAATACTGAATCAGTAAACATAACAAGCATACAAAATATACTGGTTTTGCTTCATTTTCTTTACTACAAAAGTAAAAAAAAATGCATATAAAATAGTTTCTACTGAAGATAAGCTCTTTAAATTAAAGAATTCCTTTGAGATTTGCTGTTAGAGCTATCTACTGCACATCTATACAGAGTTGAAAGGCGAAATCTTGCACTGAAGCAAACTGTTGGCTAGACAATGGCATTTTGACAGACAAGATTCTCCATTTTGTGTCACTCTAAGTCACAAGCAGATTTACCAGACAGTGTAGCAGTTTAAGATACCAATGTTTACATGGTGTTAAAGAAAAACAAACCCTCCAAAACATCAGAAAGCTTGACAAAAACAGTGCAATTTTCCAATTGGAAAGAAAACAAATTGCACTAGCGAAAAAAAAACCAAGACAATAAAATCTTAATGGTTTCAAATCACACTGACCAGAGAGGTTAAAGTGGTGTTTGTAAGAAAGGAAAAAAAAACAAAAAACAAAAAACAACAGATTAATTAATTCTATGAAAATTACAGCATATTGATGAGTGATGAAAAGCATCAAGGATTTTTCTGGTTGCGTTATTTTTCATTTCAAGGTAAAATGCAAATAATAAGTTTAGTTTACATAGGAGAAGGAAAATGTTTCCCTGTCTTCTACATAAAATAATGTATTTGATGATTGGCTGCTTAAGATTAATTATTAGAAACACTGTCCCTAACTTCAATGGAAACTAAATGCTTTCCTTTCTTGGAATTAAAAGCTTACGGGGTCTAAGAAGTCATTCTCATGCTGGCCACTGAAGGCAAAGATAAAGCGATAGTTAACATCAATTGTCAGCAGGTGATGATGTGCCTCCTTATCCTGAAGTATGAAGAAATTCCTAAAAGATTGGCATAGGCTAGACATATTGAAAAAAACTCTTTTCCTGTGGGCCCTGTGCTATGAACTTTTTGCATACACACATACTGAGGAGTGGCAGCTGAAAGAACAACCTGAACGCACCCTCAGTGTGAAGTTGCAACACGTGCTTGGCCAATGATGTTGCCTAATCAGCAAGTTGGAGGTAGTGTTGGAGGGAGTGACTCTTCCTCTCTCTTTGGTGTTGGTGTAGCTGCAACTGGAGTGCTGTGTCCCATTCTGCACATCCCAGCACTTGCACAGATGCAGATATACTGGAGTCGAGCCAGCCCAGCAAAGGCCACCAAACTGATGAGATGCCAAAACACAACGCATAGAGTCTGAGGGACCTGAGACCCTTCAGCCCAGAGGTTCACCTTATTGCTGATTGCAACTGTCCAGCTGAAGAATACAGGGAAGAGAAATAAGCACTCTTGGTAGCTGTTAACACTGCACACAGTGTTTTAAACAGTATTAACACAACAGTGCCCTCAGAGAACACAGAAGGAATTGATCCTTCCAATCTTTACTATGTAAGCACAAACTCAGAACTGGATTTCTTTTGCTTTAGTACTTAATAAACACATCAGGAATCCTTTTGTTTGGACAGTTATGAAACTGCCTACTCTACAGTAGGTAAAGAGAGTAGGAAGAGGAAAGGAGAGGAAGGACCGTTAAAAACCAAGTTTCCTGGCGCTTAACTGGGAAATCCTCTTAAACGGGATGTCTCCCAGGGAACTAATTTAAACCCGATGATACTTAATAGCTATGATTGGTGCTTAGTAAGTATGGTAATTATGTTTAATGGGGATGCCTTAAGGCAATTGAGTGGCACTTAAGTCTTTTGTATGTCTCAATCTCATGGTACTTCTCTCCATTTTCTCTTCTAACAGCTTTCTGACCCTCGGTAACAGCTATAAACACAGAAAATGTATACATCACCACCTGTTTCTATGAGTTTGTCCCTTCTGTGTTAAACGCGGAGTCACCACCCCAGACATGTATTTGTTGCCGCCTCTGCTCCTATCACCGCATGAGCCACAGGACCTAGCCAAAATATTGGCTTGTCTTATAATTATGGGCTTGTCTAATAACATAAGGCTTGATGCTGCCACACTGATGCTTAATGGGAGTTTTCCAGGAACAGAATCAGATTCAAGCTGAGTTCTGCACAACCACTTGCAGCAACGCTCTGCTACGCGTGAGAATTTCATTTCAATAAAAATGAACAGAAACTGCAGAATATCCCACATTTCTTTTTAAAAAATCTTCATAAATATGACTAGGTGAAGTTCTGAACAGTTTTCTCAAGGATTTAAAATAATTATATACTTTTTTCTTTTTTCTTTCTTTCTTTTTTTTTTTTTTTCCCAATAAAATGAGGTGGTCTTAAGGAAATCATCTGGAATGCTGTGTAAGTTATAATGTAAAATCTATGACTGTGCCTGTAACAAACAAATGGGGAGGAAAAAAGGTCATAGGCTGGTCACAAGTAAGTTTATGGTAGAGCTTAGAAACCCTCTAACCATTAGAGCTAACAGATCTTGAAATGACTTTCTAATAAGCATAGTGGAGGAATAAAACAGATTTTCAGATGGAGCCCGTTCAATAACTTTGTGAAAGAAATGATACAATGTCATGTCCAGAATTGCTGGAGAATAGATTTATTGATCCAGAACGTGGGTCTCAATCCTATTTTCCTAAAATCATTTTCAGTACAAGAGTGAAGCCATCAGAGAAAGCAAAATAAAGCATCTTTAATTCAGCTCACTGTGTACATTCTCAAGAAAGCTGAATGCACTCTTTCAACACTGAGACGCCTAAATTACCTGCAGTCTTGCTTCTCTTGTCTGAGAGTGTAGGTAGTCAGTAAACTATGCATATATGCAATTTCTTTCACAGCAATAACTTTATACAAATTAATCAAAATGTTGCAAGCTAGGCACATGGAAACTATTGTAAAAATATGAAATTGTAAGTTATAAGTTTGAAATCTAAAGCAATAAAAATATATATATACATCTGTTAGTGTTAAAGCCTACAAGTAAGTTCTTTTTTGAGGCATCTCACTGAGTTGTGATAGGTATAGGATTAAATTATAATTTTAATGAAAGATACAGACTTGCTCTTAAAGTGAATTATAAAAAAATACACAATTTTTTTTTATGATTTTCAAAGTGCTTTTGCCGAATGGCTAGAATACTCATTCTCCCACTCCAAACCCAAACAGTAAAATGGTAAAGAACCAACTCGAAGGTAAAAGTATTTTTTTTTATGAATTAATGTTAGGATTATACCCTAGGCCTCCTTAGATTCAGTAGTAGCACTTTCTTTGTATTATCATAGTTACATGATAATAATAAATATTTAAGTTATTATAATAAATGGATATTTCTTATGAAACTTTTCTTTCTGAAACATGAATTTCTAAGAATATACATACACTGTTACTGTCTTCATTTCAGTTCAGAAGGTTACAATACTCTTTACGGTAGGATTGTATTAGGATCTGTGATCTAGTAACCCAGTCCCAGAATTAGAATCAAGTGCCCATTTGGCAAAGATACTGCACTGTTGAGCATCATTAAATATATATATATACATACATATTTGGATCAATTTTAAACACCACAGTTACCATGTCCAGGATATTCAATATGGTCAGAACACTGAATTGCTACTTTTCTTTCTGAAGCCACAGAAGGCTGTAAGAGTAGTACTCTGTTCACACAGGTTCTATGGAAATTAGTACACAAAGGAAGTCACTCACAGGATGCAACTTCTCATACTAGATTGTTGCATTTACCCTCAAGCAATATTCCAAAACAAACTGATTACATCAAAATGCAGTCTATTTTGGGAGGTAGATTGGTAAAACTGGCTACTAGGTTGTCTCCTAACATTAGTTAAGTGATACTAAAGTTGGCTTATTACTATTAGCATCCTCTCCAGACTGAAGTCCAAGCATTTAAAAATTTAAAAAGAGGTGTGAACCTCTTCTTTCTGTTACTTTTTTCCTGTATGGGAAAAGTAGTCTTACTGAGAGAGAAGAGAACCCTTACAGAGTCACACAACACATGAATAGCAGATCCATCCTCGAGCCCAAGCCCACCTTCTCATTCTACCAGCCCTGCTGTCTTACTCTCCATGCTTAACATCTGCAGAAGAGCCAGAGCCCAAAGCATTTAAGAATGCTCAGGGATACTTTGCAAGTAGTTCCATGATTTCAACAGGCATAATTATAGAATATAGCACAAATTAACTCAATCATAGTTCTATCATGCCCCAAGTTAAAATCAGAATTTGTATGCCAATTTTATCTTTTACTGTTACAGACTTTGCTTCTGTGTTTGTACTCTTCTAGTCACAGGTTTACCTAAAAAAAAAAAAAAAAAAAAAAAAAATCTCTTTTTTTTTCTTTTTTTGCTTTTAAGATTTTAAGTTTGGATACTTATATACAGTTCATTCATAATGACTACAGAAAACAAAAGCAGCAGTTGGAAGTGGACAGTGCAGAGGGAAATGGTAGCAGGCAGTACTAAATTTGGGTGATGCTTCCTGTTCCTCTATTGTTAAAAATTATCAGCTCTGCAGAATAAATGAAAAAGTGCTTCTAGAGCTTCCCACAAGTGTCTATACATTTCTAAAATGGCACGCTTTCAGAAAATGAGGATAACTAATGCGAAATCGCCCATATGAAAAAGCTTTCCTTAAGAAAAAGTAATTGATGCAAACCTTGGGAAGAACTATGTGTATACATACTAGCTTCTTCCTTCCCTAACTATTTAACTCCCTAATTTATGTTCTGCTGATCTATGACAGGGGATTAGGAAAGAAACGTGTTCACAGAATTTGGTGCAATACCTTTCTTCACTTAAATCAGAATTAGATTAGTGTTTGACCCTCAAACTCTGCTAAGGATTCTCAACAACAGGCCAGTCAAGTTCTACTGAATTATGAATCATTTTTAGTATAAATTAGATTGTAAATGTCATGATACCTTACTCTTTCTTCCTGGCTAATGTCCTCCAAAATATAAACTACAGTATGTGCAAGAATGTACTATAAAGAAACAAAAATAAATCTACCATACACCAAAACTGTTTCCCCCACATCTCCTTCAAAACAAATGGGAGCAGTACTACATAAGAAATCAGTGCCCTAAAGGCAAAGGAAGATCTTCAAGTTTTGCAAATAGCTAACATTTAGAAAACAATATCTGATTTTGATTTTTTCTGGCTCCTTCAGTTACGCTGTACTCAAATGTGTATATATATTTTAACAAAAAAAGTGATACAAATGTCATCGCTAAGCACTGAAAGCACAGAACATGGAATGGGCTCCTGACGTACATGCAGTGACCTGGTGCTAATAGAGAACAACAAATATTTTAAAGCATACATGAAGAGATCCCCATTTGTAGCCTGCTCACTAGAACAACAGAAAAGAATCTTACATGTTGTTTTTGTTAAATGGGTGCACTGCTTATTGCAAATCAAATAGAGGTAGAGAAAGAGCTTCAAAACAGACATTATTTTAAAAGCCTTGTCCTTTATGGTGGAAAATCTATGTTCAATGCAGTAAATACAGCTTCGGACACAAAGACTTAATAGAGTCAGGCCTGAAAAAAATACCAAAACGTTCCAAGAAAGTAAATGACATCTGACTGGCTTGTTTACACATTCTCATTTCCCCAAACCACTTTGCTTCATTTACTACACTTTGTCACTATGAGAGTGTTTGGAGGATTTCAAATGGACTCATTCTGTTCTAACAGATGTCAAAGAAGAGGTACATTGGTTTTAATGCCTATTTTGGGACATATGGGAATAGATTTATTCTCTGAGTAAAAAGTCTGCTGCAGTCATCCAGCAAGATCTGTTTCCACTCTTTTCCATATTTATATCCTCCTAAATTTGCTCAAAATTATCAAGCCACTGTTGTTTACCAAAGCAGTGCTGCTCATGTATTATTTTCTGAAAGCATTTTGTTGTTGCAATATCACTGAGATAACAAGAGTGAATCTGCCACAGCTTTACTACCACCACCACTCAAGTCCCAGAGATAAATTTGTCAACATCGGGAACTTCTGTTTCCTAAGTAAAACAACAACAACAACAAAACCAAACAACTAAAGCTCGCATACATATGTGAGTCATATCTATATGACTTTTCATGTGAAAACATGTTAAGAAAAGGTTAGCTATAAATAAAAGTCATTACTACAATAAAACAGAACGTTAAAGCCTTTTAGAAGTTGAAATGAAAATAAGTATTAGGGCCAAATTCTCACGTGCATTAGTAATAGTATATTCCACTTATTATGGAATCACATTGTTTGTGTAGATGATGTATTATTAAGGCTATCTCTTGCAATTGTTTCCCAAGAAGTGTGAAATTTGGTTAAATTTCTAGATTATAACACAAAGTTTTCATTAGATTTAAGAATAAAAGTCATTTAAAAAAATATATGAGCACATGCAGTGCATATAAGACATGAATTTGGCTTCACTGTAAGATATTACTGTCAGCTAGCGTATATTACTTCCTCCCTGACAACCTCTTAGTAGAGAAAGCATAAACCATGGAAACATGCAGTCTGTCAGGTGTGTGTCATCACATAATGTTTTTAATTTTTGGCTTTCACTCCCACTTTTTTTTTTTTTTTTTTAATCCTCCTAAGTGATTTCTCAATACTAAATGGTACTGAAAAGTAGTTAATGACTTAAGTATGATACTATTAACATCTGTCAGAGAGACACACACAAAAAAAATCAATACAATTTTTTTCCCACTATTAGCAAATAGTACAGTGGTCTTGTTTTGGTCCTTAAAAAATAAGGGCTCCAATATCTTTCAGTTCAAGTGAAGATCCTTTTGTTCTATTTTAATAAAATAGACTTATCCTAGCAACTTGATGATTTATGACATACCTCCAAACCAGATAATGCCTCTGGGTAACTGAGTTAGAGACCTGAAAACTCTGTCTCCCTTAATAACTCTGTACCTTCTGGAGATACTGTATTCTTTGGATGACATTTTCTGTGTTTTATTTTTCAAAAACTGTCACATGATTTTAAAACACAGATTTTAAAACATCTTGGATTGTATTATTAAGCAGTCATTAATGGGAGCAGTTACTTCTGTGTTCACATGAGTACTGAAGTCTCAGTTACGCTCATTAACAGCTTTCCATTGCTTCAGTGGCTGTGTGCAGGCATGACAAGCAGCAGGGCTGGGTGTGGACAATCACACTGAAGCTCTTTGGCGCATGAAAGATTTAACATTCAGCAAGTTCAGAGGGGCTCCTCTGAAGATGAGGATGAAAGTCCCAATTGCTCACCAGTGCCAATGACAAGAAACAGTTGTGGTTACTAAGCACATTTAAGGTGATTAGAAATGCAGTAGCCTATAAAAGGGTACAGGGAACTTTGTTTCCTTAATTATTTTTTCCTATATAGAGATTTGAATATTGCTATGGCGCTGCAGTGGGAAACAGGAGGGTAGAATTGCAGGCTGCAATTGCAACACTTACTGAGAATTATGACACTGGCATAAAATGCTACATTTCCTTCAAACACGACCATTTCATCTTCAGAATTTGTTATGCAACTCATATTTGTATTCTACTTCTATTTCTTTTGCAACAAATTATTCTGTGTCTTTTTATGATCTTGTAGGAAGTCAAGGTTGAATCAAAGCCACTGTGACTGCCAAAGTGCATGTATAAAATTATAGCACTAAGTGTTAACCTTGCTTTGTGGTTCACTTATACTTTTCAATTAAAAGCTATCTTTAGTATTGAAGTAAAGTACTTTATAGTTTTTCAGTTAAAAGTCACCTTTAGTGCTTAGGCAAAACGACTTCTATGGTAATTCACACTTGCATTCTCTAAAAACTCTCCTCCCTAATAATGGCTGTACAGTGACCTTGTTTCATCCAAAGTTTTGAATCAATACCGAATAACTGGTAAATGACGTTTTCCTTGTATCTACTTAGTTCATCTAGTAAATGTGGGAAAAGGTAAAAATCAATACACTAAAAAACCTTTAAACTCCCCCAGGAAATTATACAAATACTGTCTGTATGTGTGGGTACATGTGTGTGCATACAGACTTGAATGTATACATTTTAAAAAACAAAATCCAGTAATTATATGGCATTATTTTTCTTAATCTCCTAAAGAGTTAGTTGATTTCATTAAGAATTACCTGTATTACATATTAATTCTTACAGTTACCTTGTCAAAATAAACATTCTTTTGAACTATTTGAAAAACCGTTGAAACTAAAAGAAATTATTGTGCTCCAGCTTTGTCCAGAACTTTCAAATAATGAGGGTAAAAGAGCTTCTCCAAAGTTTCTAAGGAATAAAACTTGAAATTCTGTCATAAATGGAAAATTTTAAAGACCTGTATACCCCAAAGGTTTATGCACATGTTTAACTCTACTCATTGTCAGCAATCTCACTGAAGTCAATAGAAATACAGTGCATAAAGTTACATATACTTAGAAGACTTCACCCTCAAGGCCTGATATTTCAGTAGTTATTTTGCTTGAGTAACACCCTAAGGACCAGGATCTATAAATGCTGTCCAATTCCATTACTGGCTTTCAATGACTTCTCTAGAGAATAGCAGAGAATAGTTAGTAGTCACAGCTCTATGGGAAAACCAGGAGCATACTCCTTTCCCTGGTCCCCAGTCCTAATACATTCAGTGACATAATTTCAGTTAAATTAGTATTCTAAATTACTCTGCAAAACAGCTTACTGATAAGCCCTAGCATACAGAAGTAAGAGGCACTAGATGATGAGGAAGAGAAACAGTGAAAATAATTAGGCAGGAAAACAAGACACTGTGTATCTAATACAATATGAGATTTTCATTTGCAGAGTAATAGAGACAGTATTAAGACTAAATCACCACAGTGTCAGAACACTCATAGTGATGATGAAAGATTACATGCTTTATACATGACTGATGATAGCACACTTAAAAAATATCTGGGAGGGAAAAGACAGAGTGATGTCTCATGCAACTTACGAAACTGCAGCATTTACAACATGTCACCTTCAAATTAGTGTACAACGGGAAAAAAACGACTCCTTCAGTATCTATGCCCTCAGCTCTTCTGTTACAATGGCCTTGACAAGAAACCCATTCATTTTATTCAGGGAAATAGTACTGAGGAGATTTTCAGGCACAATAGTGGCTTGGCACCACAGACCTCCGTAGGTTAAGCTACCTTGAGAAGATAAAGTAGAGAACAGTGTAGCATGTTTCCTTCACTAATGCTTACATAAGGTTATGTATCTTCTCTGTGGAGTGGCATTCCTAATTTAATTTGCATTGTAGGGATTCTGAATCCCAAGACTGGGAGAAGTTAGAAATTACACTAAAACTGATAACATTTGCTTAATACTGTAGTGGGATTCTCTCAATGGAAGGGCAACCTAATTAAAAAATTATAATAAAACAAATGTTTTAACACAAGTCACAGCATATAGTAATTATTCATGTAGACATATGCTTAGCTGCCAATTGGTTTCCAGAAAATAGAGCTATTTCCATTTTATCTGGGAAAGCGTAATTTGGAAAAGATTCACTTATAGGTACTGCTATATTTAAAGATTAAAAAAAAGAAAAAGAAAAAAAAAAAAAGGAAAAGGAAAAGTTATACACACAACTTTAAACAAATGAATTTTACATCAAACATTAATTTTGATCATAACTCAGTAACTAACTTAGAAAAGTAGCTTTTCTAAAAGTAAAGATAAATTCCTGAAAAAGGTGGCTTAGTTTTTAGATCCATAGATTTATATAAATGCAGAGTTGAGAATGAGAGCTTAGAATTAATCGACCAAATCCATGCTTACATATCGGAATCACTGAAATGAATGTTTGAACTCTTTTAACTGTTGACTAGCACTTTTTAGCCTCGTGGAAACTAAAGGAGATGTAGGAGCTTCATTTTAGAGTATCCAGCACCTTGTAAAATTATGCTTTTTTTTTTTCCTTTTCTTTTTTTCTGAAATGAAAGATATAATATAGTCTGGGCTGTGCTACATTGATAGCATGTCCACCACAGATGATTCTTATACCACTGCAAAATGAAGCACAAAGTTTAGCTGTCCTCTCAGTCTAGGAATATGCTGTACCAGACAAATACTCTGCATTGACTGTGTGCTGCTTCCATTAGAACTGCACAGATTTGTACGTACTAACTGATCACATTTGGTACACACAAACTTAAGAGAGAAGACACAAACAGCCACAAAGGATTTTGGCAGCAGGTGAAAAGGCCAATTTGTGCCTCACTCTCCCAAGACACCCGAGACATATCACAGCCTGTCATTGCACACTGCTGTCTAACCATCAGCTGTTCCAGGAGGTGGATAAAGTTCCTAGGCAGTTACAGTGATAAGAACAGCCTGGACTACTGAAACTCTAGAAAGAAAGCTAATTGCTTGTTAATGATTTACAAGATTTGACTAATTTGTCACTATTAAAGTAAATGGTTCTCAGTCAGCTGTAAATGGTGTAAGGTATTCTTCTTCATTTACAAATAACGAGTTTAAGGGGACTACACTTTGGAATGTCTTTTTCTACCCAAATCACTTGGGACCATTATTGGAGGATGTAAGCACAATAACCACAGAAATGCCAGGAAAATATTGGTCTTCTTGTGGAAACGTGTATCTCATCAGACCATAAATTTAATCAGGATAATATGAGAGCTTGGGAATTTTTTCATCAGTATTTCCTTCCTCAGTTTCACAGTATGTTATTTGGCATTAACTGTTCTCACATTGCCTAAGTTTCAGCTTTTAAAAAGAGCAATCCATTTAATGATTTCTATACATATCTTGAATGGTTTTCCTACGTCTTCAGAGTATCTTTTCTCAATCCGGGCATCTTAACATATCACTATTAAATTTTTTCAACTCCCACATCAGAGCAGAAAGGTCTGTAGTCAGACATGCACATTGTGACTAAAATTGATTACACAAACATCATTCCCATAAGAAGTAGAATCAAAACATTCATCTAATACTTTAATTTACTTGCAATGTACTAGCCTGCCCTGCAATGATACTGAACACAAAAAAGACATCAACTTCAGTATGAACATTAGCTGTTCTGGGGTTGATAGAGATCTTTTTAGCTATTCTGAAGAGCGTAAAACTGAATATATCTGTAATGCCCATACATATCAACAAGAAAAACTTTCCAGCAGAGATTGGAAAGATGTTTGGTTATCTGAGGCTAACAAGAGTCAGTTTTAGCCTACTCACAGTTTACATAAGAAGGTGGTTACATATGAAGGCAACCACTTAAGTGAATTTGGTATTTTGAATTTGGGTTCTCAAAAACTCTCAGAAACCTCCACTTCAGTAAAGATTTTCAGACAGTGTGAGAACATCAGAGCTGAAGGCATGAAGCTCACAGTGGTGTCACAGTACTTAACATGACTAGACCATGTTCATTCCATATACATCCATGCCTATTCCTTCTTAATCTTACAAAAATCTGATGTGATTCTTAACAGGCAAAAACTCCAGAATAACAGCTTTTATCTCACAGGAAGCAATACATTTATTATTTTAAACAAATGTCTGATTTTATAAAGGAGAGATCGGATTCGTAAGCCTAAAGTCAAAAAACGATATCCAAAAATGCACTCCTATTTCTGTGCTACTTAGTGAACTCATCCTTGATACTAGTGGATTCAGACCTGAAAGATACCAAATCTTTCTGTGAAATGAGTAAAAACATCAACTCGTAAGAAAGAAAGCAATTTTAAGGAAGGTCAGAACCTTGCGAGATGGAATTCAGATAATATGATGGTTGATGACTGCAACAAAATGAAAGATGAAATTATAAACGAAAACAGAAATTTTGTCTGTGTTGTTTTAAATTAAAATCATCTTAACACTGATGAACACTTTGCAGAAACTTAAAATACTGAATACTTAATGTGCCGTAGTTTCATTAATCATTTAACTCAGTATGTATAAATCCAAACCCCTGGGAAGGCAGATTTTGAAATGATCGTTTCAGACAGCATGTACCTCTAATGAATGCATTATTTGGGATATTTCCAACATAGTTAATAAGGTAATGTTCATAAAAGAGACAAATGAATGGATATTTCTGGTATAGCTTATACGCTTCTACAAATTGCAATGAACACTGTGCATACAAATGACTGAGGATTAATCATACAAAAAAAAAAAAAGAAAAAAAGAAAAAAAAAGAGTTCCCTGTTTATTCTCAAGTCAAACAGAATACATCAATAAAAAAAAAGAACAGGCACTTTGCCTGACTTTGCATAAGCAGCGAACTTAAAAACTGATCAACAGTTCCTTGGCAAAGTAATGATTTCAGCATCTTTGGAAACTTCTGCAGGATTTTAAAAGAATGAGAACTGAGTCTCCAAATGTGGGTACAACGAAAATCAGAAAACAAAACAAACAACTCTGACAACTCAGCAACTGTTTCAACAACTATTTCTTTAAGGCAGAGGTAGGTTAAATTCTCTGAATAACAATTTTTGCCATTAATATGTGTACTATATTAAGTTGCTTACAATTCAGCTAGACTGTCACAGTTTGCAGCTAGAACCTTTCCAAAAAACATTTTCTTCTAAAGTTTAAACACTCCCTTTTCATTGTCTGGACAGATTGCATTTGACCATCTCAAAGACCTGAATTCCCTGAGATACTCTAATGCAAATAATTCAGATTATGACCAATTTTATTTTTAAAAGCAGTTGTACTAAATGCTGTAGCAACATATCTTTCATAAGGAATATCTCATCTCAGACGACAAAAAAGGATTGAGATAAAAGGTGCAGTCATTGTTTCCCTTACTGCAAAGCCACTGCATACCAAACCAGCTTACACGCTTTGGAAGAGATGCAGTGACTATGCATCTATAATTCTAAACCATGCCAAATCTGATTCCTCAGAGGGGAAGGTAAAGTAGTGGTATGATTTATTGTTCCTCTTGATTATGTTGATAGAACATGTATCCTCAACCTTTTATCACCCAGTGTTAGACACTTAGCTACAAAATATGGTGAAAAGTAAGGAAATCATAGCATTGATGTAAAAATGGGGATTAGAAAGATCTGGAAGCAATTTTTTTGAATGACATTTATTCAAAAGCTTTTAAAACAAGGCTGCAGTACAGATTAAACATTAATTTTGGGGATTAAACTCTAAATTATAATACTTGTGCAGAGCAGACATCTCTCTTATCATAGAAGTCAGATTTCTAAAGCAGAATGAGGAAGGATTTAGAAGGCATGAAAGTTGCAATGGATTAATCAAATTATAGTAGTGGTCCTCCTTATTTAAAATATAAAGCCTTTGGTCTCAGAAGACATAAAGGACACAAGAAATATGTGAATGAATAACACACCGTTGTACAAGTACACTTGAGTGCTGTTGTCAAATTAAACCAGCACATAACTGCTTGCTTTTTAAATGTGGAAAAATGAAATGTAATACAACTAGAATCCCTATGCACTGCAAACCCAGTGATTACAACAAAAACAAGGGCCCAAAGTTTTGAAGGGATTAAGAATTTTTGAATATTTGAATTTTAAAATGTCCTATTATGTTGGACAAAGACTAACATCTCTCAGAAGAGTACCTTACATTTTTTCACAAATGTACAGAGCTGTGAGCAGTTTGTTCTTTCAGTTTTGTAAGACTCCTTGCAATCAGCAACAGCTGCTGAATAGACACTGAATTCTCAACTCTTTTCAGTGGATAGCATCTAAAGCTAATTATAAATTAGAACACATTATTCCTCTCTCATGAGATAAAACCCACTACTGGTGGATTCCTTTTCCAAATACCAATCAGGTCTACTTTATGATATGTTCATTTCATTGTATCCAATAATCTTGGACATCCTGTTCTTTTTACTGACCTGTGTGACCCTGTCTCATTCTTGTGGTCTGTCCTGTACATCTACATTGATCTGTAGACAAAGCACTGTCAGTTGGAATCAATACATCATTCCTTCAGCAACAAGACTGGCTTTTGCTCACTTTTTTTTTCTTTCTTTCTTCCTTTTTTTTTTTTTTTTTTTTTTTTTAAACAGATCAATAGCACTAAACTGATGTATTGTAAATTGGGCTGTAATTAGTACCTGTCTGCAGGCCTGTTAACAAGCTGCTAAAATATTATGCTGACATTTTTAGTCAAACAGAGGATTTCAAACTCTTCTCATTTGCAAGAAAATGGCTGTTTTAAAGAAATTCTGAGGCCAACAGACTCCATACCAATCATGCCTCCAATTGCTACATTCAAACATTTCGCTTTGTATTGATAATGAAAAGATAACACAATGATTAAAACAAAACACAAAAATAACATTAAAACATCAAACTTGGATGTTACCAATAAATACAGTTGAACTCTCCTCTCCTTTTTTTTTTAGATCAGGACAATCATTTAAGTACTGCCTGATTTTACTCTAAGATTACGTGTGGTTAAGTTTATGCAGTAATACTTAAGTTCCTCAAGCCATCACCACCTAGCAGCTATCAATCAGATGTGTATCCAGTGCAAAGTTTTCATTGCAATGCACTGATTTTAACTTGATGAAAAATACAATTAGGATGATCTGCCACTACAGCTATCTATAGCAAAGAGATCAACAGAAGTGCATATGCATCAATAGACCATGAACAGAAGCTGCTGCTGAAATAGTATTTATGTGTTTCCAAAAAAAAAAAAAAGAAAGAAAAATGGGCAAGCAACGAAAATCTATGCTTTCTTGCTGGACTATTACTTTTTCAAATCAAGCTCTTCCTTAAAAGTGCAGAGAATCAGCAGAAGCACAAACCATTTGACACTCATCATGTTCAACGGCTCTCAGTCATGACTGCTGAGTCCAAAAGCTTTAGACCTGCTGTAGGTTAACAGAGGTTACTGTTGAGGCAAATAGAACAGACGTTCTATTGAGGCAAATCCTCCTCTTACTTCAATGAGACAGGCTTCTCTGCTTCTGCTTCTCTATTACCCCTACTTGTCTCCCGTTTTGTGCTCTCCCTTCTTACTTGGCCAAAGCTATCTTGCTGACTGCTTCCTTGCTGTCTTTGTCGTATGCTTACCCAGGAGCATCCTTGAAATGTCATCTGACATCTCTGATTTCCTTATCAGCGATTACATTATTCCTCCATGCTGTTCTTCCCTGCATTCCTTCTCATAAACTCATATCCTTGCTCTCTGGAAACCACTGGTTTGAGGAGCCCTGCTTGAGACACATTATGGAGAGAAGTCAGTCTCAGCAGCTCCACAGAAACACACTCACTCAAGGTCACCACATTCAGTCCTCTGAAGAGGAAATGCAACCCATTGCAGCTCCCTTCTGAACATTCACAACCAAACCAAACCTGGATATAATTTTACCTAGCATGAATGCTCTGCTGACCCAGGAGACACCTTAAATGCACCGTCTTTGTCCTTTCCTACCACCCAACATTATGAACTCATTTTGAGCATCACATTAATTCAGGTTGCAAGCCCACAGTGTTTACTCAAGACTAAGAAAGACTGCATGAGCGGCACAGGGAATATAGTAAAATGCTAATCCATGACTCATGTAATTACATCAGACTCTGCTCACACTGAAAAATATAACTAATAATTGTTGAGGAATGAAGGAAAACTAAGCTTCACGTTATTAAAAAGAAGTGTCTGCTTGAGTTTTAAGACAACTTGAATATGGAGGAGAAAAGTCCTGGGGGAAAAAAAATCATAGGTAGAAAAATGAATCCTTTCCCCACCTCTCTTTTAATAAAACTATATCTGTTCTTGCCAACGCTTGAAGGATACATGTAAGGGAGAATGGGAGACACCTATGCACAATTTTTTAACAAACTCAGAGGGAATGACATCACATTTCTTAAGTTTTCCTATCAGCTTTGAGAGATGAGACTGTACACAGCAGTCTGAGCAAAGATATCCAACTACCAGCTAGTAACAGATGTCTGAAGGTGAGCAGTCAGCAGTGGTGGGCAATAGGCCCTGCTGTGCTGCATGCTGCTCTGGATAACATATGCTGCCTTTGTGCAGATGGTGAGGGCCAGCAGCCTCAAGAGCAGCAGAGCTGCAGATCATCATCCCTCTGCAGGGCCCTGGGGCAAGCAACGAGACCCACATCTTGGTGTGTGGGGCATTAAGTTCCACACCAGGAACACCATACATGCATCTGCTCTGAAAGGTACGTAACTCCTTCATCAGCTATACTAACTTGGAAATTGGAAGCAACATATTCAAATACACCCATGCTCCTTTATTACAAATTGTTCTTGCTCTGATCTCCCTATGTTCCACCATTTTGGGGGCCTCAGAAACCTCACTTTTGAGGTGGGAGAATGCTTGAGTTCCACTGCTTTGTAAGAAGATGCAGGAGCTTGATGGTGGGTTACTCTACTCAGTGAGGGACTAGAGCATGCATACATGATGTAATTTGAAATACTTTTTTCAGTTCAATCTCCAAAAGGAGATCAGGGAAATAAGATGATACAGAGAATAAGAAAAAGATCACTGGAACTGCTGAAAACATGTTTTAGTTGAGAACACTGCTCCAGTAAAGGATCTGAAAATTTTAAGTACCCTGTTAGTTCTATTCCGCTCTGAAACTTTGTAAATTTGATGTTATCTTTATATATTTCCACACATTTCTGTCCTAAAAAAATATTACGTTTAAAAAATCCTCTCTGAGTGATTCAAATGTAAATTTTAAAATATTTGTTTTTTTACAGCATTAGTCACAAAATCTCTGAGTTACCTTCCTTTATTCTTTTGGTTGGAGTCCATACACTGCAACAACAGACAATTGCTTTTTATCATTGCGTTATGCTTTGAAAACTCTGTGCAGTGGTGGAAATTACTCAATTGATTTTACTGTTGATCTTTTGGTTGAGAAAGGTGACGGGCAGGCTCTAGAACCGTATGCATCTGTGCATGAAAGAAGGTACTTAGACCTTAAGAGATAAACTGATTTACTTATTTTTTAATATCTCTGTCCAGAAACACTCTTATCTCTTCTCACAGTATTCTGACATAAATTTTCCTTTCCTTTTAATGACTTTCTGTCACCAATTACAAAAGATGCTTTCATTTTTACTTCAGTTTAGACTTGGAAATGATATAGATGAAACAAGATTATTAAACATGCCACATGTGTGAAATACCCCTGCTTTCATTCAGTCCTACTTAGGGATTACTTTCACGCTTCAAGAGAACTTGGAAAGACACAAAAATTGATGTATTTGGAAGTGGTTCATCCTTAATCCTCCCCTGTGAGAATGACAATATATATTGGAACACATACCCATACGTATATGTGATGTCCCAGATTTCAAGAAAGACAGGTAGCATGGTACAACAATTCTTACATTTCATTCTAAATCCAGAAAACAGGACTTTAACCATGCATATAAGAAGGTTCATTTTGTGTACGATCCCACTCTTCCTCCTCCACTGTGTCTAATAAACATTCAGCTTGTCAACCTATAGGACTATAATATAATCACCAAAGCTTCCAGCTATAGAGAAAGAAAATCAGAATGGAATGTACTATTTTAGCACTACATGTATGTGCTTGTACAGCAGAGTTCTCCTGTGAAGCATTATCCAATCCGATCCAGTGAGATGTGTCATATATTTTTAGTGAAACACAAAGTCCAAACTGCATCAGTTCCTCCTGCTGTTCTCCAAGACCAGTAGTGCCCTTCCTTACTTTCAGCTATCCCTTTCCCCCTGGTAGGCACAGAGCCATGCCAGCGGGGCAGCTCCACACTGAGCACGAAGCTCCACGGGGAAAGCTGAGTGCAGCTCCACCAACCTCTCTCTCACAGCACTGCTTACTGGCCACATGCACAGCCACACCACCTGAGTGGCTGATGTGCTCTTGCATCTCTTCAATTTGTATTCTTCTGTATTTCCTACTCTGTACTTAATGCCATTTGGGCAACACAGAAGTGCCTGAATCACCTCAAGGTGGTTTTGGTCACTACAGTTAAAAAAAATAAAAATGGAAGAGCACAATAACTCAGTTTGCCTTAAAATTATTTGAGGGCAGGTTCAGTATCTTTTCTGTTCTCAATAGGGAGAAGCATATAATCAGTGCCCTTGGTTCAGTAAAGGACATGGGTAACCGAGCACATACATGCATGCAATTTTGTCTTTACCAGTTCTCTTTTTATTCTGTTTATTCTCAGAACGGTGACCTCTAAAATTGCAAATGCTGAAAAAATTCAAGCTTCTGTCAGTAAAAAGTGTAAACAGAAAAGTGGAGCAGGAAGGAAGAAAGGAAAAGCCAGTAAATGTTTTCTTCTAAAACCTTAAATATTTGACTTTCCTCTCTATTTCCTTGTATTTTAGACTCTGTTACAAATAAAAAAAACATACATACATATAACACCAAAAAAAGACTGTAAGGATCTTCCAAATTTAGCAGACTAGTCATTGCAATCATGCATAACCGTTCTTGAGAAACATAAGGCATTAACTACACAAATAATAGTTTATACTTAGTATTCTTAAAAATAACTAGAGGAGTTAAATATACTGAAATGTTCTACTGTCTGCCCAAATGTAAACTCTAAATCACCAAATACATTAAATCAGCAATTCATCTGCTTAGGTTCATTAAACAGAGAAAGTAAAATTGTTTCCTTTTTCTAATTGAATTCTGAATGTTGTGCAGTGTTCATTTGTTTGGGGGAAGTATTTCATATTATGTTTTAAAACTGAAAACTTAAACAGAGCGAAGCTGGCTGGTTGATCCAGGTGAAATGAGTCAACAGATTGCCAGATGCAGGAGCTGCATGTGCGACAGTTGGAGAGCAAGCATTTTATGGATCCAAAAACCTGCTGTGCTTTTTTGTCTTTTCTTCTTTTTGCCAGGAGTCACTGTCCAGCTTTTATCTGTAGGAAATGTCCATGGCTTCAGCCGTGGTTAGCTGCTCTCCCTCATGTGCAGCCAACCATCAACAAGTAACATTTCCTCCTGCTGCGAGAATGCTGCATGCAATCTATCTCATGACTGCCAGCAAGGGGGTTTCATTAATCAGCCTGTAGGAGGTGCTGGAAGAAGGCAAGGACAGACTGGGAACCGGGAAAATAGCAGATGTCTGAGCAGAAGACTTAAGAGTAACCCAAAATCCACACCAGAAATTAATCTTAGGTTTGTGTTAATGCACTGCCTAAAGCCCATATATCATTGTGTTATTTCCAGACTTAGATTTCACATAAAGTTTCTAAGATCTTTTGCTGCACTTCCAAAAGCGCCTTCTTTCCTGAAGTAAAATCATGATTTTTGGAGGAGGCTCTCCTGGTCCAGCTGCAACCTCAAAATGATTCGATTACTATTAAAAAAAATAATAATAATAATTATGAATTGCTGCTAAAAAGGATTCACTATTTAAGTTACTAGAAAGGATGTAACTTAGGTACTCAAAAAAAATTAAGCTTTCTGTAATATGGCTGAGAGACACTGGTCAAAACATTAACCCATTTTAGTGCTTGCTCATGATGACTGCTGCTGTCCAGAATAGATGGGATTTGAGTAGGCTGCATAATTTTCACATGTATGTCAGTAGCACAGCTTAATAATTTTACCTCAACTCCATTTCACTTCAGTTTAAGTACTGATATCAGAACTGAACTTTGCTCCAGCACTCAAGACCTCACTGCTCTTGTTTCAGCTACCTAATCCCCTGAACAACCCTCTTCCAGCACAGCAACACTGACAGTTTCCAACATGCTCGTGTATCAGGGCCAAAGGGTATTCTTTAGCACTGGGAAACAGCAAGATATCTTGCTTACCTGACCCTGCTCCAAATGTCCAGCCATTTGTACCAACTTGAAAAAAGTCCTGGAGGGTGGGATGCTGCCTTTCTTTGCCAGAGATGCCCACAGCATCGCACTGTACAAGCTGCACAGCATTCAAGATGTGACCAGTGTGCTAGCACGGCTGAAGCCTGAACTTCTTCCCAACAAGTTTAAACATATCGAGTGAAAAAGTGTACCAGTGATTTTTAATTGCCAGCATTTGAGTCTTGTCTGTTATACCGGCATTTTATACATCAAGTCATCGGTTGAGATAAATCAGATTAAAGCCCCAGAAATTAACAAACTTCTGCTGTGTACTACTTATACTAGCTCAGCTCAGATCTCTTAATTCTTTAAGACAGTCATTTTCCATTTGAATAAAAGGGAGCGCACTCAGTCAAATCTAAAGTTTTTCAGAAACCTAACATTAAGTCAGTCACTTTTCCTCCCAAATTCACGATTCCGATGTATTCAGAAACATTCACTCGGCTTTTTTAATGTACCACCATTACATTCACTTTACCAAGTTAACACTCTCTTCTTTGTTATATAATTTAAAAGCAAAATAAATACAATAAATCCACTTCCCCCCCCCTTTTTCAAGGTCAAATAAGCAAAGTCAAAACTTTAACTAGAGAGAATATAAACACAAGATTCTGATATCAGCAATAACTCAGCACAGCTTAATTAAGTTCCCTTTTAAAATATATTTTTATCAGGAATTAATAAAGGCTTTGCTATTATATATATATTGCAGATATATGTTGGGCCCTAAAAATTAAACATGCATCTTCAGATAATCAAGATTATAAAAGATATTCAAAAAGTAACTGGAAGATACTCTGCTACAGATAGTAATGATGTTTCATTTAGTTTACGAATAAAACATCTATGAAAGATACACTACAAGCGGGCTCTACTTGAAAAAACACCTCACAGTTCACACAGATTCACATACCAGCATGGGCATTCTCTCCGAAGCACTGAGAATCATTTTTTCTTTAACATTATTGAGTAATTTCATATCCTCAAATACCTACTAAAAGATACTTATGTATCCTCATTCCATCTTTTTGTGAAGTATTTAAGGAAGTGGTAGAACTGTGGACTGCGAAACAGGAGTTTAAACTTCTAGTCTAAACTTTTTTTTTTTAATTTGATTTTATTTATTATTATTATTATCTTTGTTAAGTTAACACACTCTTAAAGAGAGCACCTAATGTACACTAAAGAAGCTGACTGTCTTGAAAAAGAATAGCTTTCTCTGTATAGCAGTCACTAATAATGAATAATCCTCTCCTTTGCTTCCCACAGCTCCTCCTTCCAGGGGGTTTGTTTTGCTGAAGGCTGGTGGTTAGAAAGAGGTGGAGCAGGCACGGCGTGGAATAATAAAGGCAACATGCTGCAAATTTCTGGCTAATTAAGTGATATCTCCACAGGAACGTTGGCTATCCAAGCGGAATACTTGAACACAAGAACAAACCAGATATTTTCCCTCAAAATTACAGTAATAAAAATACCACTTCACTACCACTCAGTTGCCATATATTATTTCTTATTTTCATGCTCAACATGAAACTGTTGCACCTCAAACTAAAGGGCAATCTAAAGAAGCTGTAAATAGCCCAGAGAAAAGCCGGTTTGGCTGAAGTAAGGAAGTATGTTTTCTTTTCAGAAAAAAAATAAACTACAGTAACACCAGGAACATGCACAAGTCACTCAGAACATGGCCCCTCCAGAATCAGAAGCACTCTCTGAATTGAAAGACTAGTTTTAAAGAACAGAGCTTATGTTCCTGTCTTTTCTTAATCATACTCTGGTATCAACTCTGCCAGTGACCATATCAGCATCTTCAGAAAAAGTCTGTGTGTGCTTGTGCTCCAGTCAAAAGGACTCTACTTTTCAAAGGCCACATCTTGTCATGACCTCAGTGATGAACTGAATTTACACAGAGAACCGGGAAGTGAAAGAATGCTTGAACAGACTTCTCTTTCTTTATCTTGCTTTGATATCACAAATCGTACAGCCAAGCTTATGAGTGTGTTTACTTGTGGAAAAGCTGGGATTCACCTGAAATATTCTTCTTGATATTTCTTCTCAGGGTTATTAATTACTCCATGCACATTCAATGGTAATGACAAGAAGGAATGTGAATTTAGATGCTTTTACTGCCCCAACACTGCAAGAAATTAATATTAAAATACGTACACACAGGAGAGACCAATACGGAAATTCCCACAGAAACACACACCTTTTTACTATTTGACAGTTATGTCATTAGGATCTAGTCATACTTTCATACGGACTTCTATAAAGGAACTTTATGTTCCCGATATATCTACGCTTGATATTAAGTACTACACAGTTCTACACTGGTATTAGAGACCCCAGATATCATTCAACATAAGAACCTGAACTACAGCTCTATACCAGCAAGGTAAATCAGTTGGCACCTTTAGACACAATGGTGTAAGTGTGTACATTTGCCATAGAGTTCAGTACTTTCTGGAATGAACAGTCACATCAAGCAGACATGGCATGGGCTGTACCATAAACAGTATCTACACTGTTCTTTCTGTAGCTAGGGACAATATTACTAGCATGAGTGTTAACTTATTAGTATGGAATATACTTAATAACTAAAGAATAAGATCATCTGCCCTACAACTGCTGTGGCAGTACCAGCAAATAAGAAAACAGAGATCATTCTAAGCATATATTTTCACACTTTGGTGTCACACACACAGGACTCAAAATGAAGAACAGAGCTGCTTTTGGGCTTCACATTTTCTTTATGTCATCTATACAAACTCAGTACATTTTTCAAGGTTTATTATAAAAAAGCACTACCCTAGCTCTGTGAACTCCTGCACTAAAGCTCTTAATTTGGTTATGGGATACTTCAGTGGTTAAACTGCTGACAAAAACAGGATGTGAAGAATAAAATGTGGTAAGAATAATATAAATAATTAGCACAAAATCAATCATCAGCTTACAAACTAACCAAGAACGCAAGCTGACCATGCTTAAAACTATGAACGTTTTACAGTGTCTTTATAACACAGCCTACTGTTTTTTATTTAACCAAGAAGTACCTCCAGCAACAGTAAAATAATACAAAATTAATTTCAACCTCTCAAGTTCAACTACTAAATACTGAATTTGGGTCTATTCTTCCTCTTCTTCTTCTTTTTTCTTTTTTTTTTTTTTTCCCCCTGCTTCAATTTTATGCTCGATAATGAAAGTGTATTAAAAAGAGAGTGATCAAGGGAGGTTCTCCTCCCCCTCTACTCTATCCTAGTGAGTCCACATCTGGAGTACTGTCTGCATTTCTAGGATCCCCAATTCATGAAAGACAGGGATCTCCTAGAGAAAGCACAGCAGAGGGCCATGAAGATGTTTAAGAGCCTGAAGCATCTCCCTTATGAGAAGAGGCTGAGAGACCTGGGTCTGTTTAGCCCAGAGGAGAGAAGTCTGATAGAAATCTGATCAATGCTTATGTATGTTTCATGGTTGGTAATCAAGTGGACAGGACCAGGTTCTTTACAGCTGTGCCCATTAACAGGACAAGGGACAACGGGCACAACTTGAATAACAGAATCACAGAATGGCCTGGGCTGAAAAGGACCTCAAAGATCATCTAGTTTCAACCCCCTGCCATGGGGAGGGTCGCCAACCACGAGACTGCCCAGAGCCACATTCATCCTTGCCTTGAGTGCCTCCAGGGATGGGGCATCCACAATCTCTCTGGGCAACTTGTTACAATGTGACACTACCTTCTGAGAGAAAAACTGGAACACAGGAAGTTCCACCTGAACATGAGGATAAAATTCTTTAGTGTGAAGGTGACATAGAGCACTGAAACAGCTGCCTGGAGAGATTGAGGAGTCCCCTTCTCTGGAGATATTCAAAACTCACCTGGATGATTTCCTGTGCACCATATTGTATGGAACTGCTCTAGCAAGGGGCTGGGCTAGGTGATCTCCAGATCAACACCCCTTCAACACCTATCATTCTGTGATTCAGTAATCTGAATTTATTCTACTTGTCTGGATTTATTCTTCAAACATTTTCCCACATTCCACTAACAAACTGTGTCTCAAGTCTCTTGAATTTAATATTAACAAAACACTAAAACATTTGGAGCTGTGAAGTGAAAGTCAGTCTGGATCAATGGAAGCGCGTGAACATTTTCACATGCCACTTGAAAGTATTAATGACATGCAGTCATTTGCTGACGATATGTCGATTCCTTCCCAGCGAAAATTACTGGCCATAAATCAGGCAAACATTTACAGGAATCTGCAAATGAAACAGCTAAATCCATGATGACAGGGAGCCTCATAAAAGCAGCCCATTTATTCCCTCTGAGCACTCATCCTCACCAGAGGGATCAATAGCAAACCTCATACAATATACTTCTAAATGTCACGCTGCAAATCCTCTTTGCATTTATGCAGAAGGAAAAGACCCCCCTCCAGTTTTAGAGGCTGAAATCAAGTAAAAACCATATTAAATGTCTAAAAAACATTAAATCTAAGAAAAAGTCTTCTATTCTTAGACCTGTGATTTTAATACCTATTCTTCTGAAGTGTTAGGATTGCAATGGTCAGTAAGATAAAGATTCCAACTAGAAAATGGATGACAAGGAATTAAAGAAATGTGTTCACCTACTCTCTGGCACTTAAAAAACCCAACGTGTTATTCAGGTATATGACACTGTGTTGAAAACTGTCTGTCTCAGGCCTTCTAGCTTCTGAAAACTGATGAAGGCAGTATTAAAGAACCAGTTAAACAGCTTGGTGAAACAGAGTCAGACAAAGGTATAGTTCTTTGACTTATTAAAGTCACTGACACTTCAAACTGTATGACAGAGTTAAGCAAAGCAATATTTCTGGAAAAGCAGAGATAAATGACTAAAATTTGCAATCTTCAATGTCTATATCAGTATTGTAATTTGAACAATCAAATGTATGTAAAATAAGAGCAGAAGCACCCTTCCACAAATTCTAATTGTTACATTCAGACTAGCTCTCCCCACACTACCCACACAGTTTTGGACTTGCTTGGACCCAAACTTATAGAAAACTGTTCGAGTACTAAATGTTCACTGCAACCCGGAAGCACTGGGTCAGCTTACTGCTCTCAGGAGGTACAAAAGAAATAAGAGTTTACAGACGACACTGTATTCACACCTACTTCCAACCAACTGGAAAAGAAAGTCATTTTATCAGACTTGTGAACTAAGATCATACGGGCTAAAAATTTTTAAAACTTAATAAAATACCTTCTGGGATGAATAATCCTTTCTGTGCAGTTAGACATATCTAATAAGTACTTAAACCCATTATTTCAATAATATATTATTCTCTAACAACAGAAATACTCCCTATGCAAATGGAATATCCATCCTGAAGGACAGATAAGATGTAACTCAGGAGAGCCTCTCAACTGCTTAACAAAGGCCAAAATGTTCCTAAGGAGAAACACCTTAGAGCTGTTCTCAGGCAGCTTCTTCAGGCAGCGTCATACATTTTTTAACTTATATTACACTGCCATGACTGTGCTGACTGTGCAAGAGCTCATCACATAAGAATATGCATCCCTCTCCCATGTCATCAAATGTAAAGCATTAAAAAAAAAAAAGAGAAGCTTCGCACAAGCAGTTGGAAACAACTGTAGAGTACAAATTTAATCCCACTAATCCCTTGTCAATTACAAGGAATGTCCTAGCATAAAGTTGTATCAACACTGCAGTTTTTTCAAATCCACTGAAGAATGAATGATGCCATCCTTTCGCTCTTTCCACTTGGATTGCATTCAATGTGGTTCCCTTAAAGGATTAGAAACACTGCCTGTAATAAACACAGGCATCAATTTTTAAAATCTGCTCTGAAAATGGCAACATTTCACAAGCTGTGAAAATGCTTTGGTTTAGGGCATGGCCTGAGAGGCAATAGGCCAGCAGGATAGCACTGGGATTAGCCCTAATTACCTCATGTTTCACCTTAATTAACTACTGATACAGAAGGTAAACTCTGCAGGATCTGTGGTGAGACCTTAGGCCAGTAGGCAAGATATCTAAGCCGTCATTGTTTACACACTATAATCTCTCTTTTGAATTTGGTTTAATTGCTCAAAAAGATTAGTTGAAGGATATGCATTACATATTGATTAGCAATGCTAAGTAGATATCATATAATTTTCATGTGTCTTCCACATACGCAGTGTAACACTTTCCGAGGCACATTATTTATTAGCCAATTGTCAAAGGATCGGCATTTAACTTGGGTTATGACAGCATCAATCATGATGAAGAAGAAAAAAACCAGTCCTTTGTAGCATGACTGGTGAGAGAAAAATACAAAAAAGGATCTTTCACTCTGTTCCAGCAGACAGCATTGTGGCCCTCCATTATGAGGGGTAATCCCTTCCTCTGTGCATCTCCAGTTAGGGCACAAGAAAACTAGGACCGGAGGGGGAGCAGCAATAAAGCAGACAGCAAATGATATGTGTTTTAAAAGTAGATCACAAGGCTGCCTTGCTTCTTGTTCTATATGCTCATGATTTTTCATTCTGCTTTCCTTTTTTTTTTTTTTTTCTTTATGAGTTCTTATTTGGTCTTGGCAGGTCTTGAAGATTGCCAGATCACCAGATTTTGTACAAATCCAAGCAGAAACTAATTACACATTCTGCACAACACAGTAATTGTCAAACATAGGAAAAAAAAAAGGTTTTGCTACGTGCTACTCTGTCTGCTCACAAAGAAACCAATTACAAATACATCTTTTTACTAATAAAGCATACAACAATTAAAAACAAAAATTGGTGCTTTCAAAGATCTTCTGACCGCAGACGCCTTTGAAAAAATTACAAATATATTTCGTTAGGAAGGTAACTTTGATTTAATGTAACACATAAACTTATCAAAACAAAACATGGCCAGAAATTATAAGGTGGCATGAAGGATTACAAAATATTTATGCCAAAACCCCAGAATCTTAAATCAAATGCATTCACTGAAGTTTTAACTCAGCTTTAAAGTTCAAGACCTCAGATTTTATCTGTACTGTAAGCATCAATTAAATTTATGAAGTAAAGATGTTTGTGTAAGAGTTTTACTGTAACCTCAAGGACTGAAGGGCATACAATAAAACATCACATTTCTGTGGAAATGTGTGTGTCGCAGCCTTTCTTCTACACAGCACTGTACAATATTTGCATCCTTAATTCACATCCAGTGTTCTCCCACCTACTTAAAAGGCAACATCCCAGATAGTCTTTGTAACCTCACAGTACTTCTTTATTCCCTGCTTCATTTAACACTCACAGTAGCAAAGCAATGCACACTATCCATTTGAAAAGGCTCACAGACCACTTGCTACTCATCAGAGGTGGCAATGGAATTGAGAACTTTCCCTGGGATCTCACTTTCTTTGCATGGATGAAAAACTGCTATTCAGAGCGGGACAGCGTAATTTCACTGGTGACTGGTGCCTATTCCAGATCACTGCTTCATTGGTGTCATCATCTGCTCTGAGCAAAAAATTCCTACCTGCTTACTTGACTGCTAAAGTTTCAGAAAACATTTAAATAAAAAAACTGAGTACTTAACGGAACTTTGACAAAAGCTGCTTGACAAACACCTTCACTTTGCAGAAGGCTAATATTGACACAGAGGCTGCAAACAGTTGCTTTTATTTGTTTGTTTTAAAAAATACACTTAATAATAGCTCTGAGGGACTTTCAGGACTCTGGACATACCTGTGTTTGCAGAGACAATAATGCAAGGGAAAATAAAAAATATTGAATTAATTCACATACACTGTCATGCTGTAATTGCATAAAAAATAGTAATACCCAAAGACTGCAGTGGATGGAAAAAAAGTGCAATTTTTTCATTGTAAATGAACACAGAAAAAGGTTCTGCTTTTCACAACTGACAATATTTCAAGATGTTTTCAACCTATATGTTAAAAGTTCCATACATGTCTCTATAAAATATAACATTTCCTGCATATGATTCAGATCGTTTATTCATACATTAAAAAGTGCCAACTATGGTGCTTATGTGAACCCAAGTGTTCTTTTTTGTATAAAAAGCCAGAAGGCCTGAAGTTTTATCAGATTTATGCATAGCCTAATCAGGCCTTTATGATGGTCTGCTCTTTGAATATTTATTACCAGACTAATTATTGAGCTTAATTATAATTCTGCATTCTTTCAACATGTAAAAACTTGTTCAAAAACATTAACGCAAGTAGGAAAAGTAAGCATGTTTAAAAAAACAAAACACTTTCTATAAATATATCTTGATGGTGAATTGATTACGAACATAGCTATGAGGTAAAATCCTGCCTTCATTGGATTTAAAGAAGTCAGGATTTCTTCCAGCAACCCATATAGGTGGATTATTTATCTTGTTAGAGAATATTTGGCCTGCAGTTATCTGACATCAAGCTGTGATCTCATCAGCTCTCATACACTCAGCAGGGAGGGGCTAAAAAAATACTTCAATGCAAAATCTCTTAGAATACCCTCAGGGCACCCCAGCTATGGAAGACAGTGGGTTAGTTGCTGAATGTTTTCCTTTGGCAGTAATGCTGACCCAGTACCCTGGAAGGATGCCTTTTTGCCACTGGAGGGTCATTTGTACAAGTAAATGAAAACTAATGATCTCACTACATGGCTTTGGATTGAGTATTTCCTAAACTGAATGTTCTTTTGTTTTCTGTGTTCTTGCAGATTTGAAGCAACTGTTAGGCAGAAATTCTTTGCCATTCTAATCTTTTCTAGGACAACAAGGATTTTGTATTTTGTGGTTCATCTACCACCTATTAAAAGGTGATATCTGCAAGAAAATAAAACACAATTTTCAGTGTATGCAGATACCAAATTGCAGAGCACTACTTAGAATCACAATTATATTTTCTGATAGATATACTATTTATCATTATTTTACCTTCTTTTTTAAACTGTACTTCTCTGCTATTTAAATGAAAATACTTTAACAAAGGACAAAAATATTTTGAAATACTGTTTTACTAACAACTGACTGTTCAGCTGAAAACCGACTAATAAGCTGACTGCCTAAGTCTTTCAGTCACCTGGAAACAAATGGAACATTTAAAAAATACCTAGCAGTTCTCAATGGAACATTTTTAATGAATCCAGGATCTTCACACAGCACTATGACATTTGGAAAGGATCAGCTCATAGTTAAAAAACAAAACAAAGAAATTCACAAAGGAAAAAAGTGATTTTCATTAACCAAAGAATAGAAATTCACCTTGAAGTACAGAACTAGGAATGTCCTCAGCACAGTGCATTAGATTTGCTTCTACACTGCACATCTACTGACACAAATATGAACACTCACAGACTCCCCCAAAAAACAAACTCAGGTTCTTACTAGGATACATGTGAAGATTTCATCATAGTTAGAATATTAATACCAAATTGCATCAAGCCATTTAAACTCTGAGAGGCTTTTAAAACCTCTAGTGAATTCAAGTTCATGTTTTATGGTGTCTTCTACTGAATGCAATGGCAGAACTCTTAAGGAACCTTTATTGTGTTTTTGTTTACTGGTTTTGCCTTGAATGATCCTACTTTGCTGCTTACTGGTGGGAAATTAGGAGAAAACAAGAAAAAGCAATTTGAAAAAACAGTAACATACACATTTTCCCCCAACAGCTACATTGAATCTTCCTTCTAAAACATGTTCCATCTGAAATAATAACAATTCCTCCTTGATTCCTCTAAGATGCTAGGTGAAAGTAACTTCGTGAAGATTGGACAGACTTTGTCAATTTTCTTACTTCATCTTCATGTTCAATTGTTCTAAATATCTTTGTATTGCCAGTGAACCTGGGCTTGTAAGGAAAGAGCACAAGAGCTGAATTTCCATCTCAGTTCAAAACACAAATTACTGCTCTATGCACATTTAGGCTTGTCCCTCTCTCAGATCCAGTTGACATGAGACAGTGTCAAAAATACATTTGCTCTTTGCCACCAAGTGGTCCAAGCCAATCAAGAACAGATTTTTCAACACCTCATCGACCTTGGAAAGGCACACACTCAAGTCTCTTCTCTACTATGATAATTGCTAATGCAAAAGGATAAAAAGGTTGAAATAAATATTTAGGAGGTCAGAAATAATACAACTAGACTTAATTCTTTTGGCCATTTCTTCCTTCTTTTCATGACATTAGTTATAGTCAGATCCTGGTTTTCCACTTCTGTGGAGGAGAGATGTAATATTGAAGTATGTCTTCTCTCTGCAAACATCATTGTGTTTACTGAAATTATGTTTTGCTGGCTGTTAACTGATGCAAAACCTGCAGTGCTGAGATTATCACCAATTTGAATGTATGTGCCGTAATGGATTTTTGGAAATTGGACAGGTTTTACAGCATGCAATATCCAGCCAATATTCAAATTTCACTGATACGCACACCAGACAAGCAAAATGGACAAGTGACACTTCAACGGGTTTCTGAAGTAGAAATTCCCCTAATATTACTCACAAGGGAATATTACTAGCATCGTAAATATTCAAATTGATGAGGAAAGAAAAATCATAGAAATCAAGTTCTGTGGATGAATACAGAAAGTAAAATTTAAATACTAGCTATTCCATCACCACAACTCTCTAAAGACTGAAAGTGACCTAATAGGATTTCCTTGGTATCAGTAAGTAAAAGTTTGCTTAATTGCTACTTCATTTTGGTGCCTGGGTTAAGAATTAATATAATTTTACAGTCATCTCAATTGTTAAGAATGCTAAGAAGTAGATACAAGACGAAGAAAAAAGAATAATTAAAACTCCTGACAGGAAGATGCATTAGACTCATCTCTCAAGGGATGTAGTAGAAACCCAGGCCCTGCAACTTTTAAGAGAACAGACAAATTGCTAGAAAATATACAATTGGGAACAATCCTTCACAGGTAATGAGACAGGAAACAGACCAACAGAGTTTTTTCTTCTGCCCTTACTTTTTACAATTGATTCCATACCACTTAGTGTTGTCCCTAGAAATGGATGTAAATCATTATTTAGGTAGGGGCAGCAAGGAAATATCAAGAAGATTGCAGTTATGTAAGAAGTACTTATAAGTTTTGCATCTGTGGGAGATTTTACTTATACACCTCTCCACTGAGACAAAATTTAAATGCTTGATCAATTATCTCTTTCTAAACATCCCTAAAGGTCAGATATCCATGATTTTATGACAGTTATCAGTTTCTGATGCAAATAATTATGAAATATTGCTGACTCATTCCAGAGAGAACACGCAGATTCAGCTGTGAAATTGTTACTTATCCTCTCACAGGGCCTCCTGATGCAGAGTCCCAGCAGACCTACTGAGGCTCAAGGCTTAGGAGAGCTTAAATTAGCAATGCATTAAACATATAGCTAACAAGTCTACATTCATTTATGCAGCTCTCATATAGCCAATCCCACAAAGACGCAATAGGTCCAAAGCCCGGAACTGTCTAAAGAGGACACTAGAAGGCTTTGTCAGTAATTAGCTAAGACATAAACATCAATTCAATAAATAAGAAGCCCTGGACACAGAGAACAGAAGTTGTTTGATAAGAGGACTAGGAAACAGGCTTGCTGTAATTCAAAACACTTTTTTTTGTATGCTCTTCACAAGGAAATGGTAGCTTTTATTCAGTCAGTGACAAAGCTTAAGTAAAGAAATTCAAATTTCTGTCAGGTAAGATACTCAGCTACAGCAGTCTTTTCAAAGTTGCTCCTGAAGTTCATTCAATATACATTCCCATATGGGATAATATGTATATAATACATATATATATATATAAATATGATCATAGCTATTATCCTTTTCTCTGTCATGGTAAATAGCTTTATATCAACCACTAAGTTCTACTTTGTTCTTTTTTCCTGATTCTCCCCCTAGTCCCATTGGGAAGTGGGGGAATGAGTGAATGACTATGTGGAACTCAGCCACCTGCTGAATTAAACCACAACAAACAAAATTACCTTATTCTTTGCTATTTATGGATACATATTTAACCTAGAAGTAGCTGAGTTCAAATCTGAACTGCACAGAATACAACCCACTTATCACTAAGCAGAGTATAATACGTGATTAACATTGTTATTATAACAGAGTATATAATACGTAAAAAATACTGAGCCTTTGTCAAATACTATACAAGGGAGTTAAGATTTTACCTTTTAAAATTTCTAGATTACACTTAAATGATAATGACTGATATACAAACTTGTTTCTTGATTTTGCCACTTTAAAGCTTGATGTTCGAGATCTGCCTTCATTGTTTTGAACTGTTTACCACTCACAGAACAGAGAAAAAGTGCTATTACAAGAGTTTTTCATCCTCTAGCTGCCCCAGCATTATAACTTGGGTTAACCAGAAAAATGCTTCCATTTTCCTTGGTTGCCTTACAATATAAAACGAAGTTAGCAAGATGAAGACAAATGGCACAATAGCTTACTGCTGATTGGTTAAAGTATTTTGTATATGTTGGAAAATTCAGGACATCCATCCTAATTGGCAGTGGACAGGACACTTTAGCAACTGTGACTGTGCAAGACAGCGATCTATCCATTTTAGGGTCAAAGGGTGAGGTCAACAGGATAGGCTGGTGATGTTATTATCTGACATATGGGTTATCTTCTATAAACTCTGTCTATAAGACTTACAACATGCGGTGAACTCTGAGGTAGATATTAAAATCGGGAGCTCAAGATGCTTACTGGGTTGAACAAGCAAGTAAAGCACCTTTCTTACAGCATAATTAAGTGCCTGTGCGGTAAAATTATTGATGTGAACACAGTAATAGAGATGGAATTAGTACCAACAGAATTGAGGTTTGACAGTAATATAAACACAGATGTAGACACAAAGAAAAGAAGAAAAAAACCCAACTTTTTCATGCATAGGTAAACATTACATTTAAAAAAGAGCACATAAAATTAAGACTACAGACACAAGTCATTTTGGCATCCTATGGAATGTCTAAATGACATTATTCTAGAAATCCTGTATACTGCACTGCAGTTGAAGAATTCCTTGTATAAAACTGAAAATACTAATTCACATGTGTTGGTTTTAAGCTATCCATTTATATATAGTTGAGAAAAGGCATTGTAGTCATTAAAATTTTTAAGGAAGACTTGAATCATTTTAAGAGCCCTTCACATAGGAGTACAGCTACAAAACAGAGAGGAAGTACTTCTGCATACTTACATATATGTAGAGAGAAAATAGGCGTATAAACATAATACATTTTTAAGTTTGCATGAAAAATGTCTTATATTAATCAAATAACTAGATTTAGAATAAGACGTTTAGGCTTTTCTAATAGTACCTTTCTTAACACCAAGAATAACTGACAGGTACTGCAGTTGCAACTGAGATTTCAGACTATTACTAAAATGATTTTGAATGTGACAGTACCTGAGATAGGCAAGAAAGCCCTGTATACTAATCAGTACTTCACTGCCAATGTGAGCAACCCACAGTCAGAAAAGTGGCATAAAAATCACAATTTGTTTGAAAACTTTGAAATTATGTATCATACATAAAAGAATTATAGATTATACAGGTGACAGTTAAAAACATTTAATATTTCCAGTGACTTTGGGTTCACATTTTCAAGTTTTTTTCCAGTTATGACTGTGCTTCTCAAAGACTTACTTGAGGAAGTAATCAGATAAGTTGCCTGTTTCATCATAATGAGGAATTTGTTTTAGGAATGTTAATGAGCTGGTTAGATATTAGGCTAATCTTCTACCACGTAATTTGTTACCATTCAAAATAAAGGCTGACCATGAGATTCCAAATATCTCTTTTGAAAGTCTGGACAGAAATTTTCTTAAAGAAACCAAGAATTGCTGTAACTTTGCTCAGCAGATAATTTCTGTATGTAGAAGCTGTCTTTAGCTTCTCAGTTTCTCCAGTTGCTGAAGAGTTTCTCCAGCTTCCCCTGATCTTAATTTCAACGTTTCACAGAAGTGACGTAATCTTCATTTTTGCTCCCCTTATATATGTTGGGCAGCACTATATTTAATAAAATAAAACCACTTTCTCCCAACGATACACCATTTAGATTATAAAAATGATGGAGCTGGCTTCACAGGCAGGAAATATATGATTACATAATTAAAAATCCTAACACTTCATGGAACAATGCATACTTTCAGTTCAAAATTTACATAAGGAGCTATTACCATTTGCACAAAGTACCATTTGAGTTATTTCTGACAAAAAAAAAGCCACATCTCAATTGCTAAAAAAAAAAAAAAAAAAAAAAAAAAAAAAGATAATTGATAGCAGGAGGCCTAGAGCAAATTTCCCCTTACTGGTGACAAAAGCTAAGGGTAGGACTGCCATAGCCTGATTCCTTACTCCAAGATCTGGAGAAGGACGTCTGTTCTTCCAATCCTTCTGTCTTCAACAACTCATCACACACAGCCACTTCCCTGGGGGCTATGGCAGCATCTGGCACTTCTGCTCTCTGGTGGCAGCTGCAATCATTTTCAGGATAATCTCCTAAAGGCGGCATCTTTATTCAGCTACAGATGTCTTCATCTTACATCCTGTTGGATTCCTCAGGCATAACATTGTCTCTGCATTCTGGTTTTATCCCTTCGGGTTGGTTTTTCAGTCATACTTCTATCTGAAAGGACTGACAAGCACTCAAAAGATGCTGGAGAACAATTTTTCTTACAAAAAACTCATCTCTTGGTTTCCAGTTTCTCTTTGATGACAGAAATGAAACCCTGAAAAATGATCTAAGTATCTAAAGTTTAAGTGGACTTTTGAGCATCAAGAAACAACAGGAATTTTCTGTTCTGTAGAGAGCTTTCTCCCTCGTTTGTTCTCTGCTTGTCACAATGATTTAATTGGCTTCTCTCTTGATAGAGTTACTACTTTATTCTGAAGAGAGTCAGAAGGATTATTTATGAGTAAACTCAGTGGCAGAAAAGGAGCATATTTCATATTTCATATACTTATATACAGCTTAACATAAATCAGTCTTCCAGAAGTGACTTATTTCTGATCATTTCCACGTGCACTGTTGTAGATCCAGTCTTGAATATTTAGAGGTGACTGGGGACAAAATCATGCATCAAAACTAGCTTTCCCAGGAACACAAACAATAATCTCATAATCCAGGAAGCATTGGTTCCTGCACGAAGGCTTGTTTCATCATGCAAAAAAATAAAAAGGTTTTGTAGAACCTCAATACATTAAAAGAAAGCAGATACAATCTGCTTCAAACTTGCTGTCTGCAATGGAGTTATCATACAGAAAAACACCAATATTGTTGTATTTGGAGAAAGAATCCACCTGTTAAAATTAATTTTTATTTATTTATTTATTACTGAATCTATCTTTTTCCTTAGATATGAGATTTAAAGTCCATAATCTGAATTATTTCATTGCTGGCTTCCTTACCACACAAGTTTTTATCTCTGATGGCTTAATTATATACAGGCTTCAAAAGCAGCTCTCCTTTATGTGTTGTTAACAAGAATAAAAATAATCAAATTTCTTTTAAGCAATATATTTTAAATTTCATGAAACAGATTTCATTATCTTAAAATGAAAGGTTGATTTAGGAATCAGCATGAAGTTATATTCAGTAATTAATATTATTTCTGTTATTAAAAAAAATTAGTCCCACAGATACTCTTCCATTTGTTTTTAAAAGAGCAGTATAATTTATCCTGATGCTGACTATGGAGACAACTTGTGAAGATTTTTGTTTATTATTATTATTATTTTCAGCAAGAAACTCCATCCGTCACCCTTCTGTAACTGACATTTTTATCCCGTTATTATCCCTAATATATTCCACTGAGGGTTTTCTTTCTCTCCAAAGAGGGGGAGGAGATCAGCCAAAGGCATACCCCCAACAACTCCTGCTTTCTAAGCCTGCTCACTAGTCAGAAGTGGGTCAAATGGTCCTCACATGAAAGCATCTAACAAGGTCCCAAAGGAGGCTTCCCTTTAGTGGCAGCAGAGAAAAACACTATTTCTCTTCAGAGAAGATGGATACCGTCTTCCTTTGCACAACTGGGGTACTGATACTTGCCACTTTGAACTTGTTATATTCATGGATGCTATCTGAAATGCTTATATCATTTTGGGAATTAATACCCCAAGATCAGGGAGGGTCTCTGAGCATTTGAAAAGGCTCTGTTCAGACAGAGGCTAGACGCTCTGAAACAATGGAGAACAGCTTAGAAGTTTGGCACTGATTTCCAGCAAGGCATTAAGGACAGATTCAATTTACATATTTTTAAGGTAATAAATTATTTGCATTTTTTTAAACCACATGTTTGCTCAATTTTGTTCTCCCTGCTTTTCTTCAAAAATTTCAGTTTGAATTCAGACCTCATAGAATGCAACATCAGAAAACACGAAGTAAAACAAAACTTAAATTACAAAACAAAAAGAAATAAAACATTATTTGACTTCTATTATTTGACTAGGATGGCTGGATGCCAAGTTTAAGTAATTAGGGTCACACGTAAAAAACAAGGAGGATCAGATCAATTAAAGAAATAAACTGTGACAAAATTGCATCAAACCTCCGAACTGCAGCTGAGCCAGAGGCTTTAGTGAAAAGTCCTTCACACAAAGGAGAAAATCTGACACTAATCACAGGATAAACCTCACATGAACATGTGCATTGACACAGCGCAAAAGTCCTGAGTTACTTTATGCACATTTCTGTGCTAGAATACTCACTGCCTCACTTATTAGCTATATAACTTCTTAGTCTTAGCAGTAATGCCTTCTGCACCACAGGTCTTTCATCAGTTACGCAGACAGCCACATAATAAATTGTGTACATTTAAGTACATAGTAAACTTGCTTTCAAAGAATGCTTTTTTTCCAAACCACTCATTTTCATTTATTTTTATGATAATTTTATCACAAAACTATAGTTTTCAACAATATGTTTGCATATGAGAAAATGGAAAAAAAAAACAACAAAAACCAAAAAACAAACAACTAAAGGAAAAGTTCATAGGAAAAAATAATGCCTCCCTCTCCCTCTTCCCCCCTGCTTCAAATCCCATGAAATGAATGGTTAGCTCAAGGATTTGCTGTTTATCTCAGTGCCCCTCAACCCTGAGGCAGGATTAGGCCAGACTCATGTTTGAGCAACTGGAGAAAATCAATGGGTTTTGCCTTATTAATAATTAAAAGACTAATTCACCCTTTCAAGTGATTAAAATCGTGTACAAAATGTATGAATTATTGTAACTGGAAAAGCAGATGTGCAAAAAGGTACACTGGAATAACCAACATATTAAAGGAAAATGTAATTTTCAACGTATATTATAGCAAGCAGGAAGAAAATAAACCACTTAGCATAGTAGTGATTAGACACTTACATGTAGTTGAACAAATACTTTACATGAACGCTAATGGAAGCCTTAACTAATTTCTAGGTGGTTACAACATGTAGAGTAATTGAAACCTAAATCACATTCCGTCAACAACCTACCTGCTGATAGCCGATTCTATCATTAAATAGATGAAGGGAAGCATAAGAGAGGAAAATTACAATTTGCTGGACTAATGGAAATCATTTAAAAGTCATAGCCTCTGGTAAGCACTGAAACACAACTATATTCCTTCTTCTCCCCCTACGTACAAGAGTAACAATAGCCAATGCTTCAATACTTTAACAATCTTACCTATTCAGACAGAGTATAATATAGCAGGATGTGCTGTGACATCTGAAAGCTATACGGAAACTTTAAGAAAACTGTTGAATTTTACCACTGAAATAAATAGCTGACCTACTTACTTTCTCAATATGTAAGCAATGGAACTATAACTTTGAGTGTTCAAATATTCTCTTTCAATTTAGGTTTGGGGTTTTTTTTTTTTTTTCATATACACTTGTCCAGTATCATCTTTATATATATCTATCTATGAAAGAGACTTTTGCTATGCAAGATAGTTGGTCTTTCTTTAAATCACAGAACCCTGCTATGCTACAGAGACATACAACTTCACTACTTAAAAATATTTCAGCCACTGAGGCTTTTAATGTGCAGCAGAAGGTAGGGTACATAAAGGTACTTGAAAAACCACAAACTTATTAGTTGAAATCTAATAACGAACACATGAAAGCACATCAATCTTCATCCTATTAAGAGACTCAGAAATTTCCCTTTTCTTGTAAGAAGAATTCCTTTCAAACACCAAGTTCGAGAACAAGACACACTGAGCACCGAGGGAATTCTTTGTACCCTTTCAGAATACATTTTCACCCTGCCCGCTACTGTAACAGAGCACGCAGAAGGAAAAGCATCTGTGGAGATGCTTACAGATTCCTGCTGATACATTATGGCAGGAGTGGAGAATGGAGTGTGGAGAACACTCTTTTTGTGTATGTAAATATGTACATTATGTATGAACAGTATACATTGTATACAACAGTACACAGAACAGACACATTAATGCAACTAAACCAATGGACTACAAAATCTGAAACCATTATTACAATTTACCTTTCAAGTCTCAAGCTTGCTAAACAAGTTCAAATGATGCCCTCAGAAAGTTCTTACACAGTCGAGTTTTGGGCCACAGAGTTATCCAGCAATACACAAAGCCAAGCAATCCCATCGAGCAAGCTGCCAAAACTATGACAAATGCTTCACTGTGCAGGAAGCACTGTTCTGAGTTTTGTTCTCACGCACCATCTCTGCGATAACCTAACTGGCCTCTTGTCTGCTTGTATCTCATTAGACAAGGATGTTTGAGCAGCTGCTTGAAGAGATTTTAGAAACAGAATTTTGGTTTGATAAAATCCAAATCAACCTCCTGTGTCAGCATCTGTCTGTCTGAACAGAATCTGCGCCGGCTGCACGGAGGTCAGCCTCAGCCCTTCTGCTCTTTTTCACCAGAAAGCCACACTTGTCACTCATCCTCCTGGCACAAGTTAACGAGCCACTCCTGCCATAATGAATCAGCAGGAATCTGTAAGCATCTCCACAGAGAAGTATAACACTTGCTAACAAGACAGATCTACAGAAGAAACCTTTGCCCTGCTATACAGCGGATTTTTTATTTATTATTCCAATTTAATTTGGAGTGCACAGATGACAAGAACCTAGGAAAATTGGAAGACTTAAGAATTTTTATATCCCCTCAGGAAAAATGAGGCTTTCTTTTTCTCCCTTGTACACATCACTGGTGCATTTTTAGCTGTACTATATCACATTAGAAAACAACATATAGAGAGAGATTCATGCATTTGAATTAAAGCTAAATTAAAGGCATAGGAATTTCTCACAAGATTCTGCCTTTCTCTCTTTCCCTGCCAATCCTCACAGCATTTTTCAAATTCCTTCTCCTGGTGAGTACTACCTATTTCTCCTGCCTCCCTCATAGTACAATTATCTAGTTGTTATCATTATCCATCTGGAATTATAAAAACTACTGTGGTATAGAGAAAATACTATTGAAGAGAAAGTCAAGTGAAATTAAAATTCACAAAATACACAGGGAAATTGCATCTGAGATGTTGTAAAACTGATCACTTGGGGGGGGGGGGAGAGGGGGAAGGAAGAAACTGCAAATATGCACAAACGAAATATACTGTGTTACTGAGCGATTCAGCAGTGAGAAAGTCCAACCAATTGACAAATGCCAATCAGATCACTGTAACAGCCTTTCAACATTGCAAGTCATTATTCTGCATCATTCTAAAAATATAAAAATATCAGTATCAAGACATGAGCCAGCACGCTATTCCACAGTTTTGGCACTGATTTAAAATTGCTAAATTGACTTTCCATTTAAAAGTTACTTTTCAGGATCTTTATCAGGATTTTTGCAGTATCCATTCTTATATTGAGAGGATTTTTTCCCTGATATATGGACAATTTACTGTAAAAGGCCATGATTTGAGGAGCTGAAATAACATCCAAGCTCAAACTGGAGTTTGGCATTTACGCTCAACAGTGTAAGGAGGATTACCTACATACATGGATGTTCCACAAAACTGAAAGAAAACCTGCTTTTGCCCTGAAGTTTTCCAAAATAGCTCTAAGTCTTCCTTTCTGACACATAGGAAATTAAAAAAAAAAAAAAAAAAAAAGGGCTATAGTTGTTGCTTTATATTGGCTTATCTTTGCCAGATGGATACCAGAAAATATTAAAATTAAGAAATAGTACTAATATTTAGCACACATGAAGAGCTGTAGAATGACTGCACTTGAGCTTCACAAGAATTACAAATATTTAAGTAAAAGGAGTTAATTCCTGTCCTGAAATAGTGTCCAAGCATACAGCATGTCTTATAAATAGTAGAAACTTAAAATCAAATTCTGACTCTATTCCTGACTCCACCTGGGTTGGATTTTATTCATAATATTGCTGACTCTGTATTCCTTTTATTTTCCATGTTTAAAAAAGCTCTATCTGGTAGAAGCCTATCATAATGTAAGACAAAGAGAACGCAAATATTTACCCATGTTTTAATGGTATTTAATTACTGTTATCTGTTTTCTGTTGTGTGTCTTTCTTATCATTCTTCAAGCTTCTGGATTTACCTGGGCAGTTCTGACCCTGATTTTGCTGTAGCTTTGCTCCCACTTGTTCAGTGCAAATCAAGATTAATTCTCAAAAGAAAGAGGAGAACTTTTTGCTTGTACTTGATAGGCATTTGAATAACAATTGCTTCTAGGAAAGTATTTAGTGCGGTGGACCATCTCGTATTATTCTTTGTCCCTTTCCAGATAACACAACAGGTTTGTTCGGCAGCAAAAAACCTCACCTGACAAGGTACATGACTGCTCCCCAGAAGTTTCAAAGATCAAGTTACTGTTGCATGCTCCTTACAGGTTTTCTGGTAAGCACTGACAATATTCAATGCATTTTTAACACCAGGTATGGCGTGACCTCAAAGAAATGTCAGCATCAAGGTTCGGGAGAACAGGAAACTAACCTTTCTGAGAAAGATGGGAATACTGGCATGGCTGAGGTACACAGTTTCAAATATTCTTTCAGAAGAAAAAAAAAAAAATTATAGGCAGTCACAGCCAGTTTTCAGATCACTTGCATACCATGCAGATTACAAGAGCAGTACAAGAAGCATCTAAAACATTTCAGCTGTCAGGGCCCAGCAGATGAAGCCAGGCTCTCCATGTCCCACAGCCCACCTTCAGCAGACCTGTCCCTGCCTCCCTCGAGGCTGATCCACATCCCTGGCCATCCATTACTGGGGCTGGAGGTAGAAATGATGGGATATTCACCTTTTCACTGTGCAAATTTGTTATCTCTTGTACAACCAGAGCACAGGAGAAAAAAAAAAAAAAAAAAAAAAAAGCAGTGATCAGTGAGCTTGGCCATCTGGTGCTCTTGAAACTTAGGAGGATTTTGCAAATCCTGTTTAACGTGCAGTTCTGACTATGTGAGAATATTTGGACACTAAAGTGCCACATATGTACACTTCAGTTCAGCACAGCAGAGCCTGCCTAATGGTTGCTGCCTCCCTCCCCACAAGCATCCACCCTAGTCCTCATTTTGCTGCCTTGGCTGTGCCAGCACAATAGCTTGTGGAACCACAACATGACACAGTTCAGGCAACCTCATCTACCAAATCTCCTCTTGTGCCCTTTCTAAAAATTATTCCAAGTGATTGTTCAGTGGATCTGAACAGTGGTTTCACAGCATGGATCCGCTAACATGGCTGCCAGCACACCTGAGGGAGCTGGTGTGCCATAGCTGGGCAAGAGATGACAGATGTAGGAATATTTCCAGTGGGTACTGCTGCCAAATGTGGAAACTAGCCTGTAATTACAGGCTGCCTAGCTTAGCCTTACCATATTTCATTACAAACCACCTTTATCATAGCTCATTCCCTAGCACCACAGCCCTCAACTGTAATTTATCTCTTGTGGAATTCGGACCTCAAATTTCTCATCCAACAGTCAGCAGCCCTAATCACCTCTTGCTCTTTGTTCTCCAGCATTTTATTTGCTATGTTTTATCTTCCCTTTAAATTTTAAATAAACATTTTAAGTGGCCCAAACATAATAATTATACTAGTGCACAGAAGCTATGTTGTGCCTTAGCACTACATAACAATTGCCAACTTATTGGTTGCTCAACTTACAGCTCACGGGGGAATGCCTGAAATACGTGCTGCAGATAGAGATTCTTACAATAAAAACCTTCCAGTAATTACACTCAGAGGTGGCATGTCAAAATAATAATAACAAGAAAACATTAGTATTACAGTAAAGATTTAAAGTTTGCTATTTTCTCCTTTGCCAGGAGGTTTATTCTATTGAGCAGTGCAATTTTGCCATGCCAAAACAGTCAGCCACGATCTCTGAGTAGTTTGCCCTCTGGTCCAGAGCCTGGCTCCAGTGAAAAAAATGGCAGACTTAGTCAGAATTCTTGTCTTAAACATGAGCACGGCTTGTCTTCATGCATGGCAGGCATGCAGAGCTGTCAGACGCACTCATCAGCAGTCCCACTGGCCTGCATGCTGCACTGCCATGTACAAGTTGAGCAGAAGGTTAGGATGTGGGGGGATGCCATCTAAAAACAAAAATGAAGACACTGGAGTTTCAGAAAGACAATCCTTCTGTAAATCTGTTGTACAGCTATCTCTGATGCTGTCTTGTGGCTCTAACTACAAGAAAACTTCACTTTAAGTAGTCACAAGTCCAAGCTTGTGATTATCTAGCTGTGGGTGTTGTATATGCTGCAGTACTTGCCTCAAGGGAATGACAAATGTCAGTAACACGCAAAAAACACGCCCAGTGTGAAATCAAAGGAATACAGGAAGTTTTGAAGGCATCATTTAAGAGCTCCTCATGCAGAGTTGCTCAGCTGAAAACAGCTATGCAATATACCTCAGAAGATCTAAGTGAGACACAAGAGACGGAAAATCTGATAATAGCTTTAAGGGCTGGCAGGGCATCTTGGAATACTTTAAACCTCCTATAGATTCCATGGAAACAGAAAATGTAAGGACACAGTCTTAAGTATTTTAAATGTCTGATTTATGAAGAATTCAAGAGAAAACACCGACGTCTTGTTAGGGAAAAAAAATTACCCTGTGATCTCAAAGTCTTTGAATTGAAAGGAAAAAAAGGGCATCAAAAGACCAGGGTTTATCACACTTGCCATTTGGGACTGTGCTAATCAGCAGAGGGAAACAGAAGCACATTCATCTTTGCACAGACTCGCCACTGAAATAATCTCTGCAACACCCACTGCTCTGATAAAAAGGACACTTTAGCCTAACACAGCTTTAAGGCCGAGTAGTACATGAAAACAAAGCACAGCTATTTCTGTTACTTCTTTGGTTTCCCCCAAATCCCCATCTGCTGGTTTTTTTTATCATTTTTTTCTTTCAACTCCTGTCTCTTTTGTGTTCCTTTACTTTACACTTCTTCACTTTTATGCATTACTGAAAGCATCTTCCCTTATTTTGATCTTCACTTCTCCAGCACTGATCACCAAAACAATATATCCTCTTCCTCTAAAAGAATCCAAATCCAAACACTTCAGCACTGTCGTGCACACAGTTTGCTGTTATTTCCCAGAATTAAATATTCAAGAAAAATAAAATTATGTCTGAAAATCTAATCTTGCATATTTTTAAGAGCATAAATATTACAATGAAATGGTAATAAACTTGGAAAATTTCCCTTAAAAAGGAAAAGAAAGGAAAAAAAATGACCTTGATAAAAGCTTCTTACAAAGGCAATAGAAAAAGTAAACTTTCTTTCACCTCCATTACATAACAAAGCCTACTAGAGTTTTCTTGGTATTATCAAAATGCAAACTTTCCCATTCGCTTCTGTCCATATCATGACCCACTGAATTCGCATCTTGCTTTATCCAGTTGTAATCACTTTCCACAATCCCAAACAATAAGCGCAGACATCATTTTTATAACATAATGCCAAGAAATTGAGAGTAAAATTTGATTTTTGCATGCTAGTAATAATAAAAAAAGGGTTAATAAAACTTTCAGAGCACTGGGAAAATATTCACTGGGAAACTTCACGAAAAATGAATGTCCACAGTTGTTCTTTCTATGGATATACCTTTCTACATTTACAGAAATCTCTGTAAGATTAAAATAAACGAATAGATTATTTTAGCCTAAGCTAAAATTAGTATGAATTTGTATAGATCTTTTGTACAAATTCATGAGATTCTTCTTTGGATTGTATACGGAAAGCAAAATGATATCTTTTATATCTAAAGTGGAAATCTGACTCTCCTGAACAATACAGTATAGCTGATAAAAATCTAACCTGTATACTTCATGACCCCTGCCCCCCACTTGTCACCAGCAACCTCATATGAAATAGCATATGGAAACTGGTGGTAAAGTGGTTTCAATTACATTTCCTGCCCTATTTTCTAGACCCAAAGGTCAGTGACAAAGGTCAGCCTTTGGAACCAGTCCCTCCTGCTAACCAGAATATCCTACATTAACAAATGCAAAGTTTAATCAAAACTCAAAATAAGTGTTGATATTTGTCCATAACTGTTTTGGTCATTTTACATCAAGTCTCTTATACAGTTATCCAAAACTTTGAACTTAGACAGTAGTGGGTCTTTTTTTTTTTTTTTTTTTTTTTTAAATAAAGATATACATGACCCAGTACTGGAAATACTTTCATAGAGACCTAAGATGACTACATTTTGCAACAATAATAATCCTTCAAATGTCTCAGGGATCTTATTTCTGAATAGTAAAAATGAATATCTAGGTGTTACCAGAAGAGACTGTACTTAGGAGTTTTTAATAAGCTCTTGTGGTCTACAGCAGCATCTCTTTTCCATAGACTTAGCCATAACTTACTCCAGGAGGTCTGTGCTATCCTCTACCAAGGAAGTGCAGAGAGCTACATCATTCTCTGTACAAAGCCATGGAGTGTTCAAGGCAAAGCTCATGGTTATTGTTGTACACGCACCCTATGAGTGGGGAAAGGCCATACGTCAGACCCCCACAGGTCAGAGCATCATAGTCCCTGCTTTTAACTGGAGGGGATTCTACTTATGTTGAATTCATGTCAGTTCCCACTCCCAAATGCCTAAAAATTAATCTGGAAATTTAAATGAAACACACTCTAAGCTTTCTTTTCAGCACATGCCGAGTTTCCTTGCAGCAAAAACTATCTCCATCCTGAAGTTAATTTTCTGTTGCCAGAAAACCTACCCTCATGGTTTTCGGTTCCTCTTTTATCCTCCTTATTCTCCTGCCTGCGCCACAGGGATGGGCCTTAAGCAAGAGTCATTGAATACCCCCTGAGATGGCCATCATCCTGAGATAAGTCCACACAAAGGAGCACTTCACAGCTATTTAGCTGCAGCTCATCTCTCTCTCCTTGCCCCTGGCCTTGTCCATCTTGTCCCCCAGACAAAGGATTTTGCCCAGGACTTGAACAAGTCCATCTGTGTTCCCAGCAAGCTTTGAGACACTGATGTTAACAGAATAATATCTTACAGCTTGTTAATATCACTAGACAAACAGAGTTAGCGGGGAGCAACAGCAAGGTAAGACGGTAAGTATCTCAAAGAGAGCTGGCACAGATGGCAGCACACACTGCCCCACTCGCTGCAGCAGTCAGTGGTGGTCAGTGACAAATCTGGGTTAAACAGGACACTGATCTGATCTGTTTTGACAGTGTGGTCTTAAGACAAAGTGTTAAAGGAACAGCATCAAATTCAAATTGCGCCCAATTATATCTTTTGGGGAAAACAAATAAACAAACAAAAAAACCCACACAAAATCTTATCAAGAGCAAAAGGAGAAGGAATTATCATAAAAACAAATAAGCCAAAACAAAAAGCCCTTAGCTAATCAAGACTCATCACCACCCAAACCAGCACAGGTGCCCAAAATAAAACTTTGGATTTTAAATTATGGTTTTCTAAATACATTTAACTATTACTCAAAATAAACTGTATTTGATAATGGTAGAATTTTATAATCACGGAGTATCACTCTACCTCTCTCAGAAGAATACTATGCTGCTGCAGTTTTTGGTGCTGCCTAGTTTGCTTTAGTACTGGACAACACATTCTGCTTTTGAGCTCACTAAACAAGCGAATAAATAAGTAATGCTTTCATTTTTTATTGCCAAATGGAGGGAATGGGAAAAGGCGAGTGAGAGAAGCATGTCGTGTTCAAAGAGAGATCTCTTTGTTTCTGTTTTGAAGAAGGATATGCAAACATGAATCATACATCTTGCTTCTGCTACAGTAACTCAATATCCTCTGCTTGGTTAAATAACAGACACTTGGCACATACAAAATTGACATTCTTGCCAAGAACTGAAATTTGCAGCAACTCTGAGCTCTGTTGAAACCCCACTGTTGATACTTAAGTTGTACACAGCACTCTACCAGGATCAGCTGCAGCATGTTAAATGAGTATTCAGAATCAGAATGACTATTTAAATCTCTCCTTCTCTAAAACAGTCAGACCAAAGCTAAAAAAAAAAACAGAGTTTTGAAAAGATCTTAAGGACAGAAGGTTCTTCTTGCATTGTGCTGTATTTAAAAAAAACAACATGAAAGTATGCACAAATGCCAGAGCCCATAGAAGTTTAGAATATTTGTCTAGCAGTGGCATCAACACAAAGCCAGTCCTTGAGTAGTGCTCCAGAAAAAGATGAAAAGTCAAATATACTACAAGTATTTCTTAAAAAAAAAAGAAAAAAAAAGAAAAAAGGAAAAAAGGAAAAAGAAAAAGAAAATAAGTTTTATATTTTTCAATCAACTAACACGATGCAAGTGAAATACATAAAGGATTTCTAACCATCCAACCCCATTTCTAATAAGTTGTTACGAAAGTCCAACCAATTGTATTTCATTCCTGGCTGCAACCAGAACCAGATTTCCAGAACAGTATTACCTTCTGATGAGGGGAAAAGCAAGCTTCCATACCCAATGCAGTGCTTATATACTCCCTTTTTCTTGTCAGCTCAAACAGTGCTGACAGAAATCATTGTAAAATCCATTTTTACATATCCATTCATGATGAACAAATAACATCCATAGCCTCATTTCATTAAAATCTACTGTGAGCTTAAAGCTTCATTTTTCCCACATAACTAAGAACCTACATGTATTGAATAAATCATTATTTCTATAATTCTCTTTCCTGATTTCTTTATAGGCACACATTCTTCTGAACTGTACACACTGACCAGGGCTGAATGTAACAGTGACATACGTTCCATTACCAACTTTGAAGCAGAACTAGCTTTGCCTCTACTTTGAATTATGGAATTATTTTCAAAAAGACCAAACTTAGCGCGCCATTTTGGTCAGCCATCAGTCTGAGATGGAAACCTACAACAATTTTTCCTGTTGTCCTCATTATAATATTTTATGATTTAAACTAGGATGCCATTAGCCTTTGTGTAGGAAAAAATGTGAATTTCCAGTGCTGATTAAGAATAATGAATAGTCAATATGGTAGGCAATGCTGCTTTTGTTTCTCAGGTACATTTTTCTTTGCTAGACAGGTTAAGACACTAGTTGTGTGCTGAAATAACTCTTTAGTTAAAGATTTAATATTTACTGTAACAGACTACTTTAGTAAGCTGTCAATAGCCTTCTTTCCAATTCATATTCCCACAATTTAATTTACTTGTCTTACACATAAGATCCAATGTCTTCAGTGAAGGAAGATTGGTTGAACCATCAACTTACAAAAATGACAACTTTGCTGCCACTACTTTTTTTGCAATTAGGCTGGCATACTATTGTCTAAAATACAGGTTCCCAGTACTACTTCAGATATATGAGGGTATCTAAGACATCCATACATGAATGGATTGAAGATATGGTTTAAAGGAAACCCACTCTTGTATTGGTGGAAGCTGTGGAAGAGGTGCAAATGCAATGACTTCTAAAGCCCTACCCTTAATAAATAATAGCCTGTGCTGATGCAACTGAATCCTGCTGTTAAAGTCAGCTGCTAGGATTCAATGCAAATTGTAGACAGTTAAAAGTTGAGGTCAGAATGAGATAGGTGTCTAAACTCTCATAATAGTCATACAAGACCCAAGGCTCCAAAAGATTTGTTAAGACAACCAGGAGATGCCTGCTTTAAAATGGCTTCAGAGACTTTATTAACTGTAAAGGCAATTCAGATACACAGCTCATTTTAATCTGAAGCCGAACCTCCCCCAAATGTCTCTCTGTATACAGACTATGTATGTGCATCAGTTAGACATAAACACATCTTCAACTTGATTAAATAATTTCCCCCTTCACTGTGATAAGGACATTAGACAGTTACAAGGTACTGCAAATGGCTGTCATGAAGCTCTATTTCTCTGCTTCCATCTCTCACTTCAGAAGCTCTGTTTGGTAAGCACTGACCCCTTCTGGAGATAGAGCACTGCTAATCCTATGAATGGAGTTCGGTTGTCCACAGCTGAATTAAGTGACCTTTTTTCCTCCTTGGCTGTCAATTTTTCCTTTCAAAGACATTGCTTGAAGCTACCATTTCTACAGCTTACTCAATCAAAATACATATCTTTTACTCCTTTTCTCAGGTGTAGTTGACCAGTGAAGACATAATTCATTTGCAAACTACCCTTCACAATTCTCTACAATTTTGCTCTTAAGCAGTCAATAAATAAACTGTCACTGTCTAATACATATTAAAATATAGATTTAATCAAAGGTTCCATTAATTGAATTATAAAAGTTCCATAATGATGATGCCTGATTTATTGTTTTTGCTGCAAGAGAAGTTTATGTAATATAAGAACACAAAGTGAAGGGTTAAGGAAAGACATCAGTAGTTTCTAGGTGTTTATAAAAAAAAAACACAACAGATAAAAGTGCAGTGGAAAGGTCCCATTAAGACAATTTGCTGACTTCAGTTATTTCTTCAAATAATAATGACAAATCTGTGTATTTTTTCTTTCCCATTTAAAAAGTTCTGAGTTTATTACATAGTGCACTTTAATTACGCACTTCAACAAAATGTTACATTTTACTTAGTGTATGGTAAAAATATATAACTAATGCAGAAAAAAACTCCATTGCATTTAAGCATGAAGGAGGTATAACAAAGTCTTTCTTAACTTAGACAGTTTTTATACGTATTTGGTATTTATTCAGGACACCAAACAAACCTTAGAGATCTTTCACTCCTTTTAAAATAAACTTGTGTGTCAGTTGAACAATAGAACACCTTGCCTTACTTCCAATCTTAGAAGAAAAGTATACCTAAACCCTCCTCCCCACCAACTCTTTCCTGTTCCTTCTCAGAAAATTACCACAAATTGAAAAATATAGTTTAAAAATGCTCCTTAAAGCAACATCTGAAGCTCCAGGAAGAAAACAGTAAAATAATAAGCTGCCTCTTCCACTTGGAAATTATAAATAATCTTAGGAAAATAACTAGTTTGCATTCAAGATTACTGACTAAATGTTGTGTCTTGTCTTCCTCTTCTGTAGACCGCAAGGCGGGCAAGTTTGAACACACATATTGTCTGGGGTTGAAAAAATAAGTAGTTTCAGAGGTCTTGATTCTTTCCTGTCATTGCGAACTTAAACAGCATTTTCAACTGTGAAAAGTGAGTGAAAAACTGCTATAGGGTGTCATTGTCTTCTTAGTCTTTTCATAGAAAAGAATGTATCTAAAGTAGAAGAGAGTCCAAAAACATGCAAAGAGTATAAGGTATTTTAGAGCAGCACTTTCAGCAATGGAGTGTGTATTTTATGTAGGGTACCCAAATGAAAGTAAATAATGGCTAATGTTTTTCGATTAATGATTTACAGTCTAAAAAGGAGGGATATAAAAAAAACCAACTGAAGCCTATGTATTTTGCATTAAAGACCCCATCCCTACTTTTCTTTCTGTCTCCTTCAGTTTCTGTTCTCTTTCTGTCTGCTTCAGTTTATATTCTTAACTTATTCATAACCCACTTAAGTAAAAAGCCTTTGCTGAAGCAACTACAAAATCAGAAACAGTTAAGTGACAAGTGCAAGGTTTTGCAGTTCTCACAAGTGTATCCTTAGCAAAGAATGCCTTAAGCAATCAGCCTCGGGGATACTGACCTACAAGCATACATTTTAGTTGAGTTTAATGAGATTTGGATGAGACTCCAAAAATAAGGAGCCTAATTCAGATGTATTTATAATCCTTGAGAGATGGCAGTAATACATTGCAGTAATTCTACAGTCATACACCTTCTAGAATGTTTACAGAGGAATATAAAATATTGAACTAATAACCTTACCTTAAAAATGCATGAAACTCAAAAAAACTCATGCAGATTATTTCTAGCCATGTTTCACAAAAGAAATGAAGTTAGAAAGGAAATATATAGCAGAGGAGGAAAAATTGCAGGGTGCATAATAGGGTGAGTTGAAAATAAATATATTATAAATTGTCTGAAAAAATAAGCAGTGATTCTTACATTTTAGATAGTTTACTATTGGAATACATCTTTCATACGACATTTTAGGGAAAGCAGGCAAAGCCAAGAAGAATACACACCTAGTAAACAGTAGTATGTACAGAACTGCATCCTAAGTCCTATCACTTTGATGTTGTCCTTGCAGGATTCCTGCTTTTCTGCTAGGTTGCTAAAAAATTGTGTGAATTTGTTAGAAATAGTCTGGGTACGTACCAAGAAATCACAACAGGAGTACTGATGTCTGACATTCATATGACCCTTTAACATGTACACATGCAAGTATTATAATACAACTCAGCAAAGATTTAATAGCCTAATTAACTAAATGTTGGGAAGGAAAAATTATGATTAATACATACAAAGCTTTTCTTTGTTGCAAGTTGCTTACTAGATTATCATTCAGTTTCACAAACACGGCATTTTTCCCTGTCCATCTCTGCACTCAGAAAAATCCTGCGCTGATGAGTGCATACAGAGAAATACACAGCTGATACATCACAAAAAACCTGTCAAGCATTGGTGAACTCTGGTGTTCCAGTGGTTAACTGGAATGCAGCACTCCTTTGAGAGGATAAAAGGAATAAAGTTCTGGAAGCCAGAGGTAATATTTCAGCCTCTGATTTTATTAGACACAGTTTCATTCCTAAGCATAGCATAACCCATAGAACTAGAGAAATTGCTATCTCAAAGACTGGAATACTTCATCTCTCTCATAATCCCTCAGCAAGAAACAGAAAATCACTTCCAACATCTCCATAACACCTTTAATTTTTCATGTTGAATGTTCTTTTTATTGTTCACCTAAGAAATGTGCCGAAGTCTCAGTTATTACTTATTAGTCCATACCAGTTTATTACTTCTTTTAAAATACGGCGCTTCTATTCTCCAACTATTTGCTTTACACACCACTATATATATATCAGCTCACCACTCTTTTCTTTCAAAAGGGTTAGGAGAAGGCACTAAAAGAGTTCTGTGCCCCAGAACCCCAGCAAAGAGCCCATATATGCAGCCAATTTGATGTGACCAAACTGAATGCAAATATCAAATATTCCTTGAAAAAAAATTAATGATATGAAAACATGCATTTCAATGACAGACTGCATTCACAATAACTTCTAGAGATGAGAAAAATATTGAGCTATAATGGAATCATGATGTTAATAAAAATGCTCAGTCCTCACAGAATGGAAAAGCCCTGAAAGCTAATGATCTCATTTATAGGAAGCCCAACAGTATATTCCTCAGAAATCCTCTGTAATGCTATGACTATCAGGTCCCACACTGGTAAGTTCAGAAGCCTAGGTTTCCCCCCAAATGTTAAACAGTTTCAGGGCAGGGCAAGAAAATTAAGCTCATTTAATTTGCCATCATGGGAAGATTCTCACATTCTGGCAGTTGTGCCTACCTACAGTTTCAAGATGACACATTGCAGATATAAGCAAGTATGAATTATGTTATTCTGCTGTGCCACAGCACATTGCTCAGTGCTGTTAGGACTAGAAACACAACAAAGAACATGAATCACTCAATGTATTATCACCTCTCTCCCTAATACTTGAACACAGAAAAGCATCTCAAATCTGAAACAGCACTGAACAAAACCACAGATGCATAAGCATACCTGCACTTAATGTACAAATTCGAAACATTTACTGAGTGCTTGTCATATATACTGGGTGCTTGTAACAATATCAGAATTTGGCTTTGTTTATTTTTAGAGCATTTATTTATTTACTTTCAGTACTTAAGTCCAAATGTACTACCTTGGTATGCACACGCACATCTTATGTAAACACTGGATCTTCCATAGCAAACTGATTTTTCACTGAAGATATCAAATACCTTCCAGTACAGATGTCGACAAGGTGTTTGTATAAACAATACGGATGACTCATTGCTGACATTTAAGGCAAGGCCATATGGTTATTTGTTAACAACACGCCTATTTTCAATATCGCATTTTCTACAATTTGTTTAAAAAATATGTATCTTTTATTAAGAGGTGGGCAGAAACTCATGTTTTACTATCATTTTGTGGCTTTCTGAGAGAGTCTTTGTGCTTTAAGTGCCACTACATCTTACTTTCACCATAACATAGCTTTTCCTAGAAAAGTGACATGAAAATGAATTTACCTTTTGAATTCACATTTTGAGTTATTAAGAATTACCAGATTTTTTCTGTTGTTTCAAATCTAGAACAGAACAAAACTCAGATTCTGTTTGTACATTTTGAAACCACCTTAATGATGGTAATTCATGGCTATTCAACATTGTTTTAACATTTGGATGTTAGTTAGATCAGTTAATTTTTTTTTTCCTAAATTCAATTCTTTACTATCAAGAAAGCAATTTAATTTCCTTTTAAAGAAAATTTCAGGCAAGTGAAATCAGAAAAGCCAGCTTTCAACCTGACAATTTTAACCAGACATTTAAGTTCACCATCACAGCTTGTACATAAGTCTCTGAACTTTAATTCATTCGCTTTTAAAAAATATGCTGTTCAAAGGAAATAGAATGAAAAACAAGACAGAGTAGTGAAATAACAGCACCAACATCTGCATCTTGAAGTCTATTTTAGATTGACATAAGTTCATAGCTTAATTTTAATGGCACTGAGCTGCTTTACATTGATGGCCTGCTGTTACTGATTCTGAGAGTATAATGAAGAGCATTAAGTGTTTAAATATAGATGTCAATAAAATACAGGCCAAATAATGGCATAGTAGGAATTTGCAGAGATCTACCATAGTGATATAAGTTGTAAAAGAATGGTAATGAGAAATGGATCAGAGAAAAACCTGATAAGAAAAAACGATCAAAATAATTCACAAAGCCTCCCTGCTTCTGACTGAACAGACTTGACCACAAATTTATGGCACGTTGGGGACTCCAAAGTGTCTCCACGACTGCACATCTGCATATACTGCACTCAGGCCATTGAAATCAAGTAAGATTTTTCATGCCCTGTGTCACGTGTTCAAAGTAGCACAAGGGTCAGCGGTAGCTACTACTATGGAATAGATAGTAGCCACTATGGTAGCTACTACTAAGGATTAATGCTATAACTGTCAGTATGGCTTATCACAAACCCATATTTTCTTCATTAGAAATCGAAGTCTTTATAGCACTTTTGGTAGCTCTGTTCTATGATGAATACAAACATAAAAGACAGACACATTAGAGGGAAATGGCTGGAAAGCATCTTTTTGTACATTTCAAATCCTGGAGACTAATCCATTACCTATAGCTTGTGCTATTACTCTAACCTCCTAGGCAAAACTGATGAAGTGCTAACCCAGAGGAATCTTACCTATTAACCACAGTTTCAACATCATGACTTTTCAACTATGGACAGGAAATATTCTTTGCTGTACTCACAAGGTACAACATAGCCCAAACTTTTAGAAAGTTGATGCTTAACATTCCAGGACATTATTACATGTCCTTTACCTAAATTTTCACAATGCTAAATTATGCATATCTCTGGAAAGAAACAGTATTTAAGGTTGCTGCAGGAAATGAATGGGTATCAATGTTCTTACTTATAACTATTTTGGCACTTCAAAAATGATTCACTAAGAATGCAGTCATCAAACGGAAAGCAGCCAGTATATTACGCAGTAGCCTGTCTAAAATGCAATTTGGAAGACAAAATAAAAAGTTTCATGTACAGGAAGGAAAAGACAGAGGATAGAAACCACAGCTGATCTCTTGATACTCAATGCCACATGATTCATTGTAGTTCTCAATATTCAAAGTGTCTCTTTGCAATGTATTCCTGATGTTAAATATAACACACTTGCAACTAAAGCAAACAGATACTTGGGCGCATGTACATTCATATATTTGCGCATATATATATATATAAAAGATATATATATATATAAAGATATATATATATATAAAAGATGGTATCTCACCTGATGTTTAAAGACCCAGGAATCAAAAAGCAATCACATGAATACCATTAGTTAATAAGTCCCGAGAAACATGAAGAAAGATGAAAATTCTGTCTGCTCTTACTTAAGGTAGTAGAAAAAGTAATAATGAAGCCTTTTAATTTGCACTGTATTCCAAATGGAAATAAAGGATCAGGAGGAATACATAGAAGTCAAAAATGCCTCCTTGAAAATACTCATAGAATGGCTTAGGTTGGAAAGGATCTTAAAGATCATTGAGTTCCAACCCCCTTGCTGTGGGCTGGTTGCCAACCACATTCAAGTCAACGAAGATGAAACGTTTTGAACACTTCCTCAGCTTACTGAAGTAAGCTTCAACTGATTCTACAAATTATCTCAAAATATAATTAATTCTAACATCTTTTCTTACTTGCTTGCTCTGAGTATTCAAATAATTTTCAATGACGAAGAGACACAGTCTTTTGACACAGGAAAGGTAAATAATCCATTCAGACCCTGTCTAATTTATGATTTCTACAATTATTTTTCTGAATTCCACAATTATTTGTCTCTCTTTTCCTGCACTCTATTACTCATCAGTTTCTCAAATTTATGCCTCTATTTGCCTCAAAGAATCAATAATGGCTCTTAGAAGCCATTAGATACAGCAGAGGAACGAATCACTTATTTCAATACTGCTTTATGCACATTTCTAAAATACAGCCCTCATTTTCCTTTACCTAAACAAATCCCAATAGAGATATTAAGCAGGTCTCATACTTCATAATTCTACATTTTCAGAAAAAAAATAACTCCCAGATTTTAAATAGGATTCTAAGATGCAGAAATACAAATAGAAACTTTCTGTTCTTGCCAGAAGTTCCTATGAGAGCTGCTATGAAACTAGGTGTGAAGGGGATCGGGGGGATAGTAATCCTTCCAATGACAAGGTATGGGAAGGTGGGTGTAACTACAGTAGAGAGACAGTGCGCAGACAGGGGCCTTGAAGAACCTGCTGCCTTGAGAGGTGCTGGCAACACTGCAACTCATATAAAAGTCTATGATGATGAGGCAATTGCTCATGGCAACAGGAGAAGGCAGTGGGAAAAATTAAGGGAAATACCCAAAAGGAATTAAAGCGTTATCCTTTAAGGAAGTGACAAGACCAGCCGCCCAGCTGAAGTGCCTCTACACCAATGCACGCAGCTTGGGAAAAAGGATGAGCTGGAAGTTACCGTGCTGCTTGAAAATCACAATACAGTTGTCATCAGAGAAGCCTGGTGGGATGATTCCCATGACTGGGGACAGGCAAGGAAGGAGGGATGGGGGTGTTGCCATCTACATCAGGAAAGGAATAGAACGTGAAGAGCTGTCCCTAAAATCAGCTATGAGCAAGTTGAAAGCCTATGGGTGACAGTTAGAGACCAACGCAGCAAAGGGAGCCTTGTGATTGGCATCTACTAGAAGCCACCAGATCAGTCAGAGCCTGTTGATGAGGCCTTCTACCTGAAGCTACAGTAGGAGTTGGATCAGGTTTAGAGGCTGCCTAGGCTATAGTGACCATGCTATGGTTGAGTTTATGCACTGGAGAGATGTGAGATAGGTGAAGAGTAAAATGAGGAATCTTAACCTAAGGAAAGCTAAATTCCACCTCTTCGGGGAGTTAATCAACAAAACACCCTGGGAAACTCTTCTCATGGGCAAGGGTATGGAGCAGAGCTCAAAGATTTTTAAGGAGGCTTCCTTCAGAGCATAAGAGCTTTTCAACCACAGGTATAGCAAGTCAGGAAAGGAAGGTAAGAGAACAGAATGGCTGAACCAGGACCTGCTAATCAAACTGAAGACCAAAAAGAAAATGCACAGGCAGTGGAAGGAGGGACAGGTACTACGGCAAGAGCGTAAGGAAGCTGCTAGGCTGTGTAGGGATGGGGTCAGGAAAGCAAGGCCCAGCTTGAAATGAACTTGGCTAGGGATGCCAAAAAGAACAAGAAAGGCTTCTGCAGGTACCTCAACCAGAAGAGGAAAGTCCAGGAAGGTGAATCCCCCCTAGTGAGTTACTGATAGTCCAGTAACAACAGACAAGGAGAAGGATGAGATACTTAACTTCTTTGCCTTGATCTTCCCTAATAACCGCTTGCCACACAGCACTCTAACACTTGCTTTGGTAGGAGGAGGGGACTGGGGAAAGCAAGGATTGAGTGCAGCCCTGACAAAAGAGACATCAGGGTACTGGTGGAAGCTGGACACGAACCAGCAGTGTGCCCTCACAACCCGGAAAGCCAACTGTATACTGGGCTGCATCAAAAGAATCATGGCCAGCAGACTGAGGGAGGTGATCCTGCCCCTCTACTCTGCTTGTGAGGCCTCGCCTGGAGTACTTCTTCTAGACATGGAGTCTTCAGTACAGGAGAGACACAGACCTGCTGGGGAGTGCCCATAATAGGGCCACAAAAATGATCCAGGGAATGGAACACCTCTCCTACAAGGACAGGCTGAGACAGCTCGAGCTGTTCAGCCTGGAGAAGAGAAGACTGCAAGACAACATGATAGTGGCCTTTCAGTATCTAAAGGGGAGCTACAGGAAAGAAGAGGACAGACACTTTAGCAGGGTCTGTGGTTATACAACAAAGTAAAATGGTTCTGAGCTCAAAGAGGGTAGATTTAGGTTGGACATAAGGAAAACACTTTTTACACTGAGGGTAGTGAGGCACTGCAACAGAAGTACTAGAAGCCAACACAATTGCATCAATATTCTCTCACTCATTAACAGATCCAGTTCAGCAAACTTCACACTGAGGGTAGAATTGTGTACTTCAAGAGCTGTAACGTAAATCATGTTCTAGAACAGAATACCAAACACAGAGACAACTCTCTATTAGATTTTTGGAGGAAAATATCGATATTTTTCTAAATCAAATATTAGCTATTAAATTCAGCATGTAGAAGAAAAGATATTAATAAGTTCATTTTATAGCTTTTATGATATAGAAGTTGTTTTCCACAATTGTCTACTTTCCTTTTTCAGTCTTCTCCAAAATTACAGTTATACTCAAGAGAATACCACTGAGTATAGTTGAAATTGAAAGTTCCTGGGAAATTAATGCAGAAAATTCTGAAGTGTGGAAAATAGTCTGGTTTTGTTTGCTAAGTAGCCTCACACTAAACTTTCAATCCAGGTGTTGAGGGAATGGAACTGACACATACTACACTTCCAAGATTTTAACGAGCCCAGAGCTTTCATTTTCTTTTACATTCTAACAATGGGAAACACAGCCTCCTTACGTATGACATAAAATCCAATAAAGAATCCAGCTGTCCATTCCTTTATGAACCCTGAAACTCCAGTACTGACTGCAGTTGTGTCAGATTTTTCACACACACTAATGCAAAAAATTTAATTGCACTGTACCTGAACAAATACAATACATTCAACTCGTCTCTCTTCCTGTCTGCATATTTTAAATACACAGAAAAAGCTGTATATCTGAGTGGTACACACCAGCAAAATAAGCTAGCGGGTTTTACAGTTTCTTGGCTTTCTGTGCCAAAGTTTTCTAAAGTATACCCATTCCTTGCTAACATCTCTCATTAACTTCTATAGCAATGAAGCAAATCAACATATCTGTTCTACTAAAGGCTGGCTACATAAAGAGAAAAGAGAAAGCAAATATGCAATATCCATGCTAATTGGGAGACTCTAGCAACATCATAGGCAAAATTTTGTTCTTGGCAACAACAACAAGCAGTGATATTCTTGAGATGACACCTCCATGACTGGATTGCTCAGTTTTCTCATCTCTTTCCTTTCCACCATCTAAAGAATTCCATAGGCCATTACACAATCTGTATAGAACACCATTAGATTGCAGCTGCATAAGAGCTTATGAGAGTCGTGTCGTTCTAACAGCCATCACAGAACACATCTCTGTTCCATGGTTAGTGAAGGGTTGGGGGATGGTCTTTGTGTGAGGGAACCTCAATAGTTACTGCTTGTCTTTGAATTGCAGTCATTCATGTCTTCTGAAGAGGCAGTAACAGCAGAGAAACTTAAAAAAAAAAAAACAGTTTTAAACCATGTCTCAGATGTAGCTGAATGTGCATATGCTCTTTCTTCAGGTCATTTTTGCAGTGCCTTCAAGAGTCCTCACTGAGTCCTTTCACTGAGTTTAGGCACAGTTCTTCTGTAACATGGCATGAGCTTGCAGGTAAGGATGTCAGTGAAAATCTGGGTTTGAGGATCAACTTAAATGCACAGACAGCCCCATCGCTCTTTCCCTGCCTTTACACAAGTCAAAATAACATTACAAAAATGCACAGAAAGTTCGTACACGCAAGAAAAAATAAGTTTTTGCCAAACCGATACACATTTTTAACACTAAATACCATAATTTGAAATCTTCCACTGATTGAACATTGGATGAAATAAAGCAGCCTTTTTATTTGTTTTTAATTTATGATTTTGATCTTAATCACTCCACTAATCATGTAGGAAAGCTGATCTCAACAATTCTCTGGCTGTGAAGTAATCTTAGTATGTGTCCATCTTCTTAAGAACATTCTGCTAATGCCTATGCTCCAATATCTACTACTATAAAGTAACAGCCAATAGACACAGTAACAATGGCATCCAGTGGACACACAGCCACTGGACACTTAAAATTAGAAAACGTTAGAAAACTTGTTTTCAGATTCATGCACTTTGTCTGTTGCATTCTCTCATACATCTTGTTATATAAGAGCTTCCTAGCTTTTTCTATATAAAGTTTTCACTGCTGCACTGGAATTCATTTCAACAACCTAAATTTTAAACAAATAAATTATAACAAAAATATTGTAGAAATTTGGTATTAGTCACTTACCTGTTGAAGTTACATCACAGTGTATTTGCACAGCAGTTCAGGTATCCGCATTAGGAATCCATGACCATGTTGGTGACATGAAAGAAAAGGAAGAAAAAAGAAAACAATAAGCTATCTTGCTTGTTTCTAAAGCAAAACTAAAAAACAAGGATTAAACAAACCCATAAAGAACAATCAATCTTACATTGCACATGAACACAGAGTATATTCATTTAAACAGGTGCTGCTTTATTTCTCCTGCTACTATTTATTACCGCAAGACGGCTGTGAAAGTAGCTGTTACAAGAAAATGGTGAATAGTACTTACATTACACATAAATAAAAATCAAGCAATCCTATTACATTTGATAGCAGGCTACATTAGAAGAGTTTCACAGCATTTTTGTAAATGACTTGAATGTACTCTTTATCTGAATATCAGCAGGCAGAAGGCCAGAATGGAAATTATGCAGTAAGAAGGAAATTGAACAATTCAGATATGTTTGTGGAAAGCTCACAAATCAGAACATCTCATTTGGCACCAAATAAAGATGTTATTCATGATGTGCAACAATGAAAAGGAATGTTGTTCTCTGGAATAAAGTTAAAATTACAGTAAAATGAACTAACAAATGTTTTCTTAATAGATAAAATAGAGGACAACATTTTTCATTAAATATGGTCACATGAGGTCAAATGTACTCAGCAAAAAGGAAACTAACAAGAACAAACATTGGAATGGAGCATCTTTTCCTACAGTATCATCTCTTAAATATACCATAATAATCTCAAGCAGATATCTTCAAGTTTATGTAATTATTTTCTCTGCCTCCATAAATATTTTATTTCTATGTATAACCTGGAAATGACGCAAATTTGGAAAGAACATATCTTCAGAATGTTTTGCAAGATCAGTTACTGGACAGCCAGGACAACTATAGCGACTACATTAGTTCCTGTACTTGGATTCTGATCTTTCTGAAGATGTGGCCTGTTTTGTAGATCTGCAAAATTAGACTTTCTCTCATACACAAAGATGCTAAAAAGCTGTATTCTATGGTGGCGCTGGCAGTATAAAACTCAAATCTTGACTGATCTGTGGCAGTTATCAAATGTTGACTTTGCCAGAGTCATGCCAAGCCTGTATATCAAAGAAAAAGAACCTCTTTTGTTAAGTCATTCTGCCATCGGTAACTAGTTAAAAAAGGATAGAAAGTTCACAATTAAATAAGCCCTCATCATTAATTTGAGTAAATTCAAGTTTATTCAAAACATTGGAGGAACACATAAATCCTCAGATACTGCAAAGTAAGATAAACAAATGGTCCGAGATCATAGTCCATGTAGATATGGAACTGTGGTCAGTTACTTCAATTTCTGATACTTCAATTTCTGAAGAGGCCTTTTACAAGGCAGTGCTTTAAATCCCTTGCAGCTCATATATTTCAAGCACCCAGCCTACCAAGAGTTCTCTAAGACTACGTGAGCAGTTCACTTAAACTCATTTAACCCGGAAAATTGAAGGAGAGCCCTTGCATTCTTGTTGCTGCAATTGTTTGTGCTTTGTGCAATCTTTTCTAGTATGTGCAATACAAACAGAAAGCATTAGTGAAACACATCTTCCTCTTCCATGCCTATTAACGCACTAGATGATGAGCACACAACCCTGAAGACAAAGCTAAGTGTCAGCTTGAGGGATCAGGAAAAGAGAATTTGCCTCACCAATCTCATAGTTCGGGGATAGTACTTGAGTAGAGTTGGGGAAAATATATATTCTATTTGTTTTACGGAATGTAGATTTTTCTGTCGCACTCTAACCTACTCACGCCATGATCCGTCAGTGCATGCTTTAGGAAAGTAAAGAACTGAAAAATTACTGCAGTAACAGGCTGGTGCTTACAGAAACAGTTTTAATAAGCTTCCTTTAAAAATAAATCAGCTAGACAAACACGTTTTCATAACCATCCTAGAAAGGAACTTCTCTTATGCCACTTCTACGTACTATGACGCAAATCGGAAAATATTGTCATTACTTAAAAACAGCAACAAATATATGAAAACATTCAAAGTCCTCTACAAAAAGTCATAATACTCTTACAATTAGTTATCCCCCATGGATTATACAATACTTCTGACTACAATTTCTATGAAGCACTATGCCACTCTAAAAAAGAATATAATAACTCTTTTCTCTATAATCCTTTGCCCGAATTTTTTCCCCTTTCTTCCCACAGTTTTTATCAATGGCTAAAGAAGTACCACGTTTTGTGGACTTCCAATTTTCTTGGCAGGCATGGGAAATTTTCACAATTTGTGTAAAAACACACAGCTAACTTGAAGACAGTGGTGAGGCTTCAGCCCCCCTCAAGTTAGATACATAACACTGGAATAGTTTGTTGTAGAAATTATTCTGCATATCACAGTCCAGATATAAGGAAAACTGTGGGTGCTTTCCTGAGGTATGTATGATACGCGAAACTACAAGCTTACTAGCTGTTGTGTGCACATTTAAATTACAATCAAGGACATTTGTTTCTAAAGAATGCTGTAGTTGCACATCTATTTCTCTGATAACCTGCACCATAAAGTCAGTGAGGATCTAGGAACAGGAGTAGCAGACCACTACTAGAGACCACTAGTGCTGTCTTTTTTTTTTTTTTCCTCCAGAAATTAAATTAAATTCTCTCCCTCTCTCTCTTTTTTTTTACTTCTGGAAAGAAAATTACTGTCTCAAACATTTTTGGAAGATTATCTGCTTTAAAGTGGGTCATGCACAGGTCTCTTTCATATTCTTATGTCATCTAACTGAGCCCTTGATCTTTGACCTGGATAGAAATTAACCCTCCACAGTCCACCATCTATACCAAGACATTAATATTCCTAATAATGAGAGGTTATTAAAATCTTAAAAGTTCAGTGGAGCATTTCAAGGACAGTGGAATTAGACTTCAGCAAATTTCTACAGATTTATTACATAATGCAAGCCATTTGATTTGTTAGGATGGATGTTCCAAGGCTAGAACTCAGCCAGCCTTTGCTGAAATGAAAACAGCCACTTGACTAATTTAACTTGATTTGTGCTACGGGAGAGGTAAAAATCCTTGTTTTGTTCATGTGCTGCTATAAATTACTTCTCTTACCCCTTTCTACCCTCCCCCTTCACATTGTAGTAGAAGGAATATTACTTGCTAAGCAAACTGAGAATCTTTAGAGAAAATAATAACATTGATAGTGCATCACATTTTAATGCTGATGTTGCATTACACATAAGGACAGTGCTGTTGGTAGGGGGTAAAACTGACATGTGTGCCAGTAATAAGTACTGCACTGAGAATTCACAGGTATGGTGCTCTGAATGCTGTGTCAGATATGTGAATACGAGGGAAGAAAGGAGTATATCTAGTCTCCTAACTCACTATATTCTCAAAGTCATTGTATCATTTCACGTACCTAACATTTTAATTTTTTGATCTGTCCTTTGACTATACCTTCCATGACCAGCTTTTCTAAACCTCTTAACTGAAATTCCCAGATAAGGCACTGGGAACACGTCTACTTGTACATTTTCTGTGCAATGACATTCTAATTCAAGGTATGAAGTCATTCCTTCGGCAAGGGCAGCAATAGCACTTGAGATTTCCACCAGGAAAGGATCCCTACCTCTGTCTGGCTTGCTCAGATCCACTAAGGTCAAGGGGAGAAGAGAATTATCACAAAGAAGAGGGATCGCACACAGAAATTCAATAAACAGAAAATGAAAATAAATTAAAACTAATATAAAAATGATCTTGCTGTGACAGAAGGTAAAGAGCAGGAATGCAAAACTTGTAATATTTACTAGAATGTGAACCTATGAGACAAGAAGGATCAGCAAACCTGCATGTAGAAGGAACCAGTAAAAATTGCTGTAATTTTTATTTTGAGGTCCTGTCATCCTGCCATCTTGAATAAAAGCAGAGCAATAAACTATAACAAACCATAAAAATTATTGCTTTTAATTAAAATTTACTAAAAGGGGATTGATGAGGTATCCCATCTTCCAGTGATAAAATTGGCAGATTCCTTTTAAAATATGGTAGTATCAGTCACATGATATTTCATCTCATTGCAACATGAAGAGTAATATAAATTTTCCTTTCATACATCTTTGTGTCTTCTGTAGGCAAATCAAGATATGCATATATTTCTTTTAATCCTATTACTCTACACTCAGTTATGATATGAAGGCTGTTAATACTCTTTTCAACTAACTCCTCGGTAACATATTTCTGATACCACAGATTTATTTTGTGTTTTTTACTCTCCGTATCTATCTGAAATCCCAGCTCTCCACATCAGTGCCATAGGCTGCTGGTCTGCAACAAAGCTGTTTCCAAAATTTAAACTTAATAAAAGAAATTCCTAAAATGGAAATTGGGTCAGTAGATCCACTGTTAGCCCCTGTAGCCATAGCAAGTTTTCCTGGTTTAATAGTTGCATTAAAGAAAGCAATAGCTCCTCTGCACTGGCTGCTGCCTTTCTTCTAGTGGCAGCAGGGCAGAGTCTAGCAGAGTACACCTCCTGAGGAAGAGCACAAATCTAGTGAGAGAACCTGTCACAATGCTGAACATTATCAGGGTACTGCTGCCACATGTGCAGAATAAACAAGATAAAATATTAAATAATAGCAATTACCGTTGAGCTAAGTACACAGAATTTGCAGTGCAATACTCAGTTTGGTCTATCAATTCTTAAATTCTCCATCAACTCACAGGTTGTAAAAACAAGGGCAGAAGAGTAAAGGATTTCACTCTTATGGAGTAAAAATAAATCCAGTGGTACCTTCCCTTGCTTTCTTTCTGCTGGAGGTGACTCAGGGAGCCACTGAATTTGACTAAGGCACATTTGAAAGAAAACATTAGCAGCATGAGTGCAATTTCTTCTTTAAATCATTTTAAAATTTAACAGGATTTTTTTTTTTTCTTCAGAACAGACTTCCACAATTTGTTCTTGGAACCACAAAATATTTGCATCTGTCTGACTAATGACCGCACAGACTTACTAACTGTGAAAACACAGGTATATTTTGATATGTATTTGTAAACTTTAACATAACCCACTTTGGGGCATGTATTTAGTGAGTGTGTTGAATGGTTTCTGCATTGATCTTGCTTCTAGTGAATCAGAGTCATGGTTTCTACTTGTCAAAGACACAAAGCTGCAACTCCACCGCATGCCTGTTGCCACTATCAGCCCCTGATCACATCAAGACTAAAAGGATGACTTTAGTTTTCTTAGTTTTCTGTCCATCACAAATGAAGAAAAATTTCTTTGGAATGGATACTGAAAATAATGTAAGCAATAATGTAATCCTGATACAGTGCAAGCACAAGTGAGAGGAAACTCTGAAATTGTACGTACATTAACATAACACAAAAGAGTTTCAAAAATTGGGAACATCTAAACAGCCTTTGAACATATTGCACAATGTAGCAGATGTGCTGTGACTCAGATGTGATTACAGAGTACAATTTGTACAGTGCTGTCAGAATGTTATCTGTAGATACAGATTTAGGGGAAATACTGTAAACTTGTTGTAAATATATCACATTGTGAAGACTCATGTACAGAAAACTATGTCTGTGTACATGTAGAATTGCATATGTATTTCAGCTGTATGCTCTCTTCAGAAAAAATAAGAACAGTTTTCCTTTTCAAAGGCTGAAGCATACAGATGACAAGACTGAAAACAAAATCCTGAGAATATCCACGCTGAGGAATGCCAGTGGACCCCTCCAATGCAATTGGGAGACTTTTTTTTAAAGAAGCCAACAAGCCAAACTCAAGATTTTCATCTGCACTGTGAAGGCATTCACTAACCTAAGAATTGGGTGCATCTAAGAATACCTGGAGCTCCAAGCTGAAGACTACAATATCACACATAGAAAAGTGTTCTATTACATAAGTAAACATATATCTACATATATACACACATACATACAAAGTATACCTATGTGTGTACATAAATGATACATAGGTAATTTTTAAAGATTGAGATGAAGATCAGAAAAAATGAAATAGGAAATATAAAAGAGGAAAAATATAAAAGAGGAAATATAAAAAAACAAAATGAAAATTAAAACTAAAATATTTTTTGATATGAAAGACAGAAAAATTACTATTAATAAAATAATTTTTTTCTCTGCCCTGCTAGTCATGGAACTGGGCCGAACCAGCCCACAAACCACTGACTTTTTTTTTTTTTTTTAAAGAATGGTCTTGTGTATGGTTACCACCAGCTGATTATCACATAGTTAACATCACTCTCCTCAGGAAAGGCATTTTTCTTCTCTCCTTCAGGGAGAATAATATACAGTAGCCCTTTACTTCTGTTGGCTAGAAAATGTTTATAAGTTGGAGGGCATATAAACTGCATTCTGGAAAATACCCTGGTTTTATTGTTCTTTGTTCTCTGAACTGTGTATGTCCTCAAAATGTCACCCACGATAAACTGCAAAAGGCATCACATCAAGTCATTAAAAGACACTCCCTAAGGCAAAATACCACATACTGCAATTGTCTACTGCTTTATTTACATATTTGTCCCACCTTTTTGTAAGTTGACCACCTTTTTATTAGAGAAATGTTTCCATATATTTAAAGTGGATTTAGCTATTGGAAAGTTGAGAACAGCAGAGGAAAAGAATGTTTATTTAATCACTCAGTTGTTCCTGAGTGAGTAGCCTTGGAATAGGATGGGAGGGCTATTCCCACTGAGCCCTGGGGGCAGTTCACCTGTCAGCTTTGCCTGCAAGGACTGGTATGACAGGCCATGCCACTTGTTTTTGACAGTGTGAATGACAGCAACCCAATCATAGAGCCCACCCGACTTGGTGATTTATCTTTACTTTCAAATAGATTGAACATTACATTGTAAGCAGTAAACTCCACTCTGCTCAAAGTACTTCAGATTACAAAATCATTACCTAGCTAAAAAACATTAGGCAAGGAAAGAAAGGGCAGCTTCTAAACAACAACTTGGATTCTGCTCTTGTTTTCTTTGGAGTAAGCTAAAGAAAGCTCCATCCAAAACCAAACAATCACAGAAGGACACAAATATGAGAAAGAAGTAAAATTATTGAAAGAAAGAGATAGTATTATAAGCCTTCCTTTTTAACGAGAAACTCATTTTAGAAATCTAGAAATTCTATTGATTTTTATTTCTTTTTTTTCCCCTTAGGATACATTTACATCTCAAAATCAAACAAAAGTGTCTGTAAATAGGATGCTCACATAATCTTGAGAACTGAAATGCGATTGTGGAATAGTGGCAGCATTTAAGCCAATTCGCTGGACCAGGATAACAACCTATAGTTCTAGGTATGGGAATATCGTATTACAATGCTAATTCCTAGCACCAGCTCAACATATTTCAATGCCAGTGCAGTCCATCTCAGGGCTCTATATAGCCTCTGATATACATTAAGTAATAACTCTCTTTTTGACACTTCAAATATACACTGAGATGTTCCATCAGAGGATCTCTTTGCTGCTGGAAACTCTATCAATTTCAAATTCAATGTTACTTGATGAAGCTCCAGTTATTCTGTAATTACCACATTACTTTATAATGTTTATTTTTCTGAAGCCTTTGGGCACTAGCTACCAAGTTATCATATCTTCTGAACTATAATGCAGAAAATAATTTCTATCTTCCCATGATGTTTTTCAGAGTACAAGCTTAATTAGACCATTACAAACTGGGTCAAACATGCAAAAAGGCAGATTAAGTATAGACCAAAATACATAGAGATGTTTATTTGGAATGTGATCTTCGCAAAGTTTCCAGCAGCAAGACTGTCAGTCGCTTACCTCTATTTCCTGTAATCACTGCAAGTAAACCTAATGAGACTGCCTTTAACTATTTATTTATGAAATAAATGCACTATTTTTTAAAAAACACCTTCCTTTATGAAGTTCCTAAATACATATTCGGAATGAGTTTACTGTCCTTCTAAAATAATCGTAATAAATATATTAAAAGAGAGTTGCTGTGCTTAGAAATGCTTTTGATATGAAACAGATAAATACAATGGAACAGCAAGCAAAAGCACAAAGCAAAACTTGTTAAGAAGAACATTTCCAATTAATTTAGCCCCATTTCACGTACCAATTATTTATTAATCAAAGTACATACATAGGTACTGTGACCTTTGTACTGGACAACTTCATAATCCTTATTTTTAGAGTAATTATGTGATCTACAGAAATATGAATATTGCCTACTAAAGACAGTAGAAGACAAGAAACTGCCGATGTTCATGGTGTAACCATGAATCATCCTTCTTCCTTCAGCATTCATTAATGTAAAATAAATGAATATATCATGCATACTTAAACACTTATGTTATACAGACTTTCCAGTTTAGTGCTTTTTTTAATATCTTTATTATTCATTGCTTGAGATACATGTTTATTTACACAAAGCACACAGTATCTTCCAATGGATCTACCTGAACAATTTTCAAGTCAAAGACTTTCTGTACAAATGGCTTTCCATCAGGAATGGACATGAAAATACATGTATGCCTGACTGCTTACAACATTTTTCTTTTCATTGATTATTTGTGACTTGTATTTGTTTATTTCAGCATTAGAAGCAAGTTAAAGGGCCAAACTCTGGAATACAAACTTTTACCTTATAAACCTTCACAGAGCTACTTGTCATCCAAGTTACCAGTCATAAACACAAACATCTCCATAGCTTCCAGAGTTCTACTGAGTTCTGTCAGGGCCTGTTTTATTAGAGAAGGTTTCTTAACAATGTAGGTAGCTCTGAAAGTAATGCCTCCTATTTAATTCCCTGGAAATTACAAATGATACAAAAAGCACAGTAACATTACTCAATAGAGCAAATTTTCAGCTGCAAAACAGTTTTTTTTTTTCTTCCCCCAACACAGCCACTACTGTTAGCTAGGCATTTTCAGTGACAATGAACAGAAGCCTACATTTGACACTAGCAAAAACATATACCAGTGGAGGTGACCCACTGTCATGGCCACTATTGCTGAAATGCACTACACACCACCTCTCTGGGCTATCAGCCACTGTTTGGTTTTCATCAATGCTCAGCAAGTGTCAAAGTGTGTCAGAGGGTGCAATTTCTTCCACAAGGGGGGAATTCAATGATGCACCTTTGTTTCACGTACACTTCTATTTCAGACATCATTTTGTCAGACTGCCCCTCTGTTGCCATCTGTCACACAGCAACAAAATGTAATTGCACACTGGTGAGAAGGATCACCCTCTATTGCTGCACTACCACCAATGTCTACTTCCAATAAAACAGGCCAACAAAATAAAACAGGAGGCATTACATTTGGAGCAGCACTTTTAAAACCATCACAAAGTAACTGCCTTAGGGGATAAAATTCCTAGTTCAATAACTCAATCCTGCAAAGGCAAATGGTAAAGGTTTTGCTGGCTTCAGTGGAGACAAGATCTTAAAATATGATAGGACTTCTGCAAAATCTTCCATGTCATCCAAACTCTGAGAAGGTAATTAACAGAATCCTGTATCAACCCTTCCATAATACAATAAACAGATCATGGATAGACAACAGGGAGCAATCAGTATCACAGAAACAGAAATACAGCATGCCAATGTGACAGTGGAGAAAACACTATGTATAAAGCGAATGAAAAAAATCGCTGAAGAATTATTTTATGCAGGTGAAAATGAAGTTTATGCAATCCTGCCACGGACACTAATGCACAGGCTGTTCTACTACTCAACTGCTGTCACAGAAGTCAAAGTTGCCCAAGGGATTCAGGTACTTATGCAGTGACTAGAAGATCTCAAAGAACTACAAAGAAGAATGTCTGCACAATGCAACAGCCTGTACTGCTTGCCTTCTACAGATTTCTCATTTCCACTTCAAGATACGCAGAGCATGTGGTATTGTCTCTGACATGAGAAGTTCCCATAAATGTACCCTAATATCCTGGAGGGAAATGAAAGAGCACTATCATTCTGCTTTCATTTCAATTGGAGAAAATTCTGCATACTGACTGATCACAACAGTATCCTTAATATGAAGAGCAACAAACTGGCTGCTGGTGAAGGCAGGATTCCTGATTTCATGGCCCAATGGTCTAATCTACTAGGGAAAATTCTTCTTCCTACATATGACAACTGTGAGCTTTAGCCGTAACATTCAATACAATGAGATCATGAAAATTCATTGTTGAGGGACAGATGGATGATATCCATTATTAATGGAGCCCTATACAGAACCTTTTCCTAAACAATGCATGTAGAGCCTTTATCAAGATCTGTCAGGCAAGAAACAACATGATAAAAACTATAATTAAAAAGTTCACTTTTACAAGAATAGATATTACAGGTAATATTACAGTCCACTTATTGGTAAAAATTCAACTAACAGTTGTCTAATGGTATTCAGTAGATTCAACTCCCATGGATACAATTCTCTTATCATACATCATATTAGAAATTGTGCTGAGGGAAGACAGAGGCTTTTTTCCCCATTTTATAAATACTTCTGCCAAAACAAGATGCCATCTAGTAAAGCTAAAGAGCTGATATGACTATCTTCATACAGACACCTTAAAGTGTTTGTTTTTCAGAAGCCCTGTTATAATCAGTGGAAATTAGAGAGGCACAGTCAGAACAGCATCTTCAGTGTTCCAAAACATTATGGAAAAAACATATTCTGAAATCTGATGTTGGCTTATTTTAACCTATGGCTCTTCATCAGTGGGCTACATAACATTCTTAAAAGAATCAACCGCCTTCTTCCATCAAATAACTTTGTTTATGTATCTCACAGGACTATGAACAGTCCTTGTTTCCTTGTACAAAGTGAACAGCTTTCAGCTTGGAGACAGCACTGTGACTTTGCTACGTGCACCATGTAAAAACTAGGGACTTCTGATATTTGTCTCATCTTCCTGTAGTTTTAAAAGGACAAAATCAACCTGGTGTCAATCTGACTTTAATCCTCAAGATGAGAATAAAGAGAATGGCTCTGTCTTTCAAGAAAACAATACAAAGAATATTCCCATTTTTCTGCCTTTATAGAGCGCCTGGACTGCATGATGAAGAGAAAACTGTGAAGACAAGAAAACAAATTTTTAAGGTAACATTATTTTCCCTTAGACTTTGGAACGTATTTGCTTGTTCGTGATGAATGGTCCATGTATGTGGGATGAATTCCACACCCATTCAAGTAAGTGTTGATATCAACATGCCAGGCATAGACAGTTTTTAGACAGTTTAGCAACTGATTTATTCTGGTATTAAAACAAGTCTGACTCTTCCAAAGTCTAAGTGCAAAATGAAACTCTTATATATAGAGATAACAGCTCTTGTTCAGACCAGGGCTTCCAAACTTTTCTTCCCATTGCCTTCAGTCTCACTAGTACTTCCTCTTCTCCTTCACAAATCTATTCACCTTGACATGTAACAATCTCATTGACAAATTCTACCATGTAAGTATTAATTTTGTGTCTCCTTGAAATACTGATAATCATTATTCAAAATTGGAAAGTCCTAGATAATTCCATCTGATAAGTAATTTCATTCTGTAATGACCCTACAATGTATCAAAGATAAATACAAGAAATTGGTAGTCCTGTAAGTGAAAGAGTGAAACTGCTTAAACTAGGTATTCGTTCCTCATCAATTCAGCCACGTAATGGGAATTATGTTTATATGATGAGTGCTAGCAAAGGTATTTTTCCTTTTCAAAGGATCCCTTCTCTTATTCGCTCTCCTACATTTCAAATGTCTTTCAAAACCATATGAAGTACAGAGATGTACTTTGTCAGAGCTGAATTCAAATTCAGATAAAATTGACAGGAACAGCATTTCCTATGCTTAAATCTTGAAAAAACAGGTTTGCTGAAGTTGCTCTTCCATCTTTTCTGTTTTACAGCAAGAAAAGTCCGGCATTGACTCTGACTCTTCCCCTTCATGTTGCAAAGTGAGCTTAGTATTGGTTAAGTATCAATATCTCACTCCCTGGTTGGCAAAATTCAACTTCCTGAGGGTGACTGAGTTTTCAGTCATCTCTGGTCTAGGGTAAGAACGTTGGGCAAACAAGTCCCACATTCAAACAAGTGTCACTAATAGACTGAATAACAATTGCAGGTGGTATGAACTGGCAAATATTACTTCAGACTAACAGCACTCTTAAGACATGACTGAAACCCATTCTATTAGTATAAAAGATTGATTTTCAAGCATGTGAAAGAGATCAGTTCATTTTCAGTTATGCAACTATTAAAGCTAATAGCCAGTTCTTTCTTTGTTGGTAAGCTACAGCAAAATGCAACAGAATTTACCTCATCACAAACGTGTTAAGCTTTTCCTCTGTAAAGATGGAGGTAGGTGGCACCTAAGATATTCACAATCACATGTAAGCTGTCCCAGACTCAGTAACCATCTTTCTGCTGTAAGGCTGGGAAAACAGACTGAGCTGAATTAAAGAAATGTATGAACACTTGCCAGTTGGGCATGTGCCAGGGATCTCTCCAGTTGCTTCAAACTTTAGTCTGTAATTTATTCTCAGTCCAAATTTAACATGTCAAAGTATTTCTTTTTAGAGACCACAGCAATATCAACTTTCAGTCCTCAGAATTTCTGCTACTGTAGGATTAGATTTTTTTTATTATTATTTTGTATATATGAACTATGATTTTGCTTTCATTTTTACCATCAGAATACAAATTCCACACACTGGAAAAAAATCTAACACTATCACCACTCCCCTTTCACAGTTACGTGTCATCTTAAATATCTCAGTCTGTGTCCGTACCAGTAAGAAATGTAAATTAACAGGAGTAGATCTGTAGAACAGAAGGACTGGTGATTGGCAATTGTTTATACCCACAAACTACATTATTTTGATAAATTTACTTTAAATTATACCTAGCCTGGGCCAGTATTTTTGAAGCTCCACTTGCTGCTGGGACATGTTAGGTTTTCTTCTGCAGTATATTTTGATTTCTTCTGAAAGGAAAATACCTCCTACATCCTAACATCAAACTGTTAACAAGAGTAACAACTGGACAATCTCAAGATTCACTTTTGAAGCACACCACACTCCTGTTCTACAGTAAGGTGTGGAGGCATCCTTTCATTCTTTCTAGTCTTCTGCCTCAGGTGACAGATTGACAGATGCAGAGCATCTGTCTCAAGCTAAAACCAATCAGGTAAAATCTGAACACCACTTTCCTTGTTCCTATCTGTTTAGATGACAAGACTGTATTCAGATGAAAATAAAAGGAGAGAAATCAGTACACATAGATTTTAAATACCCAAAGGAAATCAGTTGATTAGAAAAAATAACGATCCTACAAGAAATTTTGAGAAAGCCAGAAGGAAGCAACTTGTTTTTTTGGGGGGAGGTTGGTTTTATACCTTCAGAGCTTGTAGAGCTTGAAGTTTAAGTCCCCTAGAGGAATAGTTACAAGACATTTGAAGTAAGTAATTTAAATATAAACAAATGACAAATTCTGTAATCTCAACTGAAAATGCTTTACAAGAAAAGGACATCAACATTACAGCATTCATAATTGCAGCTGCACTTACAGGGCCTCAGATTCAAACTCTTGGCTACCATTCTAATGTAACTTGGAAAAAGCGCAAAGTATTAAACATGAGGCCAGGCAGTGGGGCTTGGAGAGTGTGATACTGACCAATCATAGCCTTACATTTCTGAAAGTAAAGCAATCCTATTTCCTGTACTTTGCATACTATTACCCTTCCTTCAGAGGTCAGCACTCAATGCATCATTGCCTCTATTAGAAACATCTTTGTTCTGATTTCTTCCAGAAGTAATAATTTTACTGCACAGTCTAAAGTATTCTAAACTGTACAACCGAGGCATGTAACTGCTAAAGTTTTCCTTAAAAATTCAGTTCCTAAAAAAACCACATATAATGGAACATGATAAACAAAACATCCAAGTGGTGCATAGCACACCACATGGGAGATGCTGCAGGAATTAGCTTATGTTGAGTCAGTTCATGTCCCCAAAGAGCTGTGTTTGAGCTTTTTGAAGCTGCTCGCTCAGAGGGATTATCTCATTCAATCTGCTTTAATCATGACTAAATGCTTCCAATTGGTATATACTGGGACAGAATTAGAGAATCTGAAGCTCCCAAAAATCCATGCAACGGGCTTAGAAGGGTGGGGGTTGGGAGAAGGGAAAGAAAGGGGAGATGCTGTAGATCAGCGTATAGTCATATTTGTACCTAGCATTCATTGGAAAAAAAAAGTAGCCTTAGTTGTAGACTAATCTTTTGTCTACAATTGAAGATTACAAGTTGAATTTACTGTACAGTAATGAATTTCCACCACAATAAAACCACAAAAATGAAGACAAAAAAAACAACAAAAAACAAGCTTTTGGAGTTCAAACATAATATGCCTCAAATATTCGCCAAGGGCCTAACCCCTTACTATTATTTTTCTACTTAAGAGTATCCTCTCAACACAGAATTTTCAAGAAGGTTGCTAGTGAAGACAGATGTAACTGCAGTTTTATTTATAATGTTTGACAAGAATATTACCCATACCAAACCAGCCAAATTAAAGTGCAGTGGGAAGACAATGGAAACTGAAACACACCATTTTGCTAGAAAACCCACTGGGCAATAACAGCAGCTGTTGTACTAGGATATTAAATGATAGAATCATACACATGGGCTTCACAGTGAAAGCATAGGATGGGTTACAGCTACATATTATACCTCTTATACAAGAGTACATGCACTTCATTCAGTTGTCAATTTTCCCCCTATTGAGGAGTTTAACAATTTGATCTCTAGCTTATTGCTGTCAATAGATTCATACTTTAGCCGTGATTTAAAGCTAACAAATAATTTTATGCTGACATCAGTTACCTCCCTGACAGCTCTAAAATATAAAACAACAAGCAGTTGGTGTCAGCATTCTTAAATCAAGCCCAAGGGCCCCCATGGCACCATCCTAGAGCAGCTTGTTACCGCTAAGCAAATGTCAGTCCAGTCAATGTGCGTAGGAGGTTGTCAACTCCCTGGTTGCATCTGCCCTAATAACTAGTCCCCTGTAAGGTGAAATGCATAAAGCTAGCACCATATTGCTTGAAACCTAAGGTGACAGAGGCTACAAGAGACACCATTTCTTTCCAAGTTCTAGGAATGGTTACCTCTCTGAGAAACCTGCATCTCTTGCTCCATCTTAGAGTGGTTATTATTCTTGTTTTACTTCTGTCAGGAAGCAGAGAGAACACACAGTCATTAACATGTATCCTATTTTTGTAATCCTCTTTTTCTACTTTCCAGTGTTAACAGCATGCTACTTTTAATGGTACAATTTAGCTAGGGGTGTCGCTAGCAATTTGGAAAGGATACACACACATTGTCCTCACTGTTGGTCCCCTGCCCTCACCATACCCATAATCTCCCAAGGCAGACATACCATTATACGTACCCCCATCACTAGCACAGCAGGTGCTATTAGACAGGGGATCTAGCAGCATGTTCATAAAAGATCTGGCAAAGAACAAAAAAAACCATTGCCCCCATGAAATTAAAATTGTATGCTGTGGCACACACAGCACACACATTCTTCCACTTGAATAAGTTTTGAAACATCTTGCAAGACAGAAAAATTTAGAAAACTTCCATTAAAAAAAAAAGGCAAATTTGAACTCAGCAATACTACAGTAAAGTCATTTTCCAATTTTTTTAAGCTCATGAAGAAAGACATTAAGACCTTAAGAATTATAATGTAGGTTTCTTTTAATTTAGTTTGAAAAAATAGGATTATATCAGCAGCAGAAGATGGGATTTTCTCTGCAGCTAAATATATGAAAAAATAAATCTCAATCTTACTTTAAATACAGTCAGTAACACTTTAAGTTCCAGGTTAAACTAGGAAAAGACAAATAGAGAACACTGTATTTTCCACTAGATAACCTACAATTACTTATTTAATTTTCCTTCTTTCACGTATTTTTTGTGTGATATCCAGTGTAATGAATTTATCATTGCATGCTGTAGCACTGCATACAGATTAAAATAGTTTTGATTGCATGATCATTAATTCAATAAAATCAGTCTGAGTGAATGACAGAAAACATACAATGCAGGGCTAACATCCCAAAATATTCTGTCTTTTTTCAAGCATTCACATCTCCCATTTCTTCTGTGAACCTGTTAGTAGAGAATGAAGTCTGCCTATGACCCTGAGTAGAACAGCTCAGCATATAGCCGGGCAAACTAAACACAAAGAAAAGGAATTACAAATCATGAAAAATATGCTATTTTATTAATTTGCTGCTAGTGGTTTTTCTTATGGGTTGGAACAGAACACTTATTTCCATATCCCTTGTTGTTAGACATCTATGAAAATATAATGAGAGGTGGCATTTCTTTTCACATCTGCTTCTTCTTGTTTACCTTTGCTCACTCTAGCAGTAACAATGGTTTGATTTTCAATAAACAGTTAAGGAAGTTCTCTCTATAAACAATAATATGACCCCCTAAAATAAAAAAATGCTACAAAAGTAGGCTTAATCTCCTTCCTAAGATTACAGAACGTCAAGACAGGTGGAGCACTGACTGGACTACAAAACTATTTCCATCTTGCTAAGATCCCCTCCAGAACACATCGGAGCCCATGGTTAGCATTAATCCAATAATACTCCATGAGCAAGAGAAAGCACAGAAGATCTACTCTTTCACACAGCAAGCTTCCTCTCTATACAAGCAAATCCAGCTTAGGCTTCCTCTTGTACAAATCCAGCACTGATGGGCAGCTAAGGAGAAGGATCAAAGACAAAATTCTTTGAAGGCAAAACACACATGGATTTGAAGAGGCAATTAATCTTTACAAAGACATAGAGAAGAGGAGAAAGATTCCTGTCATCTCTGCAAGACTGGAGACTTCCTGTATTCCCTGTATTACATTTTGATTTTTAGACAAAGAAATATATATGGCCTTTAATACTGAACAGGTTAGAGAAAAGATAAATGCATTTAGTTTTAAAATTAAAGACAGATTAAAATTACATAATTTATGATATATTTTAAGTGCTTCTACATTTATTTTTTAAAAATACCAGTAGGTTCCATTCTCATGCAAAATTCTGAGATTGTGCTCTCCACACTATCTCGAGAAAATTTCACCAGCAGATCCTGACCAACTAAAAAAAGCGTCTTCTCACCAATCAACAGAAAGAAAAACAGCATACAAAGCAATGCTTAAAACCTTTTGTTTCCTCTCTGCTTCTCAGCATCTTTGACTTTTTTCCCCAATTTTCTACCTTTCTCCTCACATGAAAGTTTCCCTGAACTTTGCTTTACTTGAAGGCGAAATACTATTTTTCTAGAGCCTAGATGCCAGTGACATGTCTACGTCATTAACACTGGACAAATACAAAGGATATATTGATCACACAAACTGGAGAAGTATTGCTGTAAGTAATCTTGACTCTTTAGAGACCAGAGTTAAAACACCACTTCTTTCCACCAGAGTGTCTCATTACAAACAGGCCTAGAAATCAGCTGAAGAATGCCTTCGCTCAAATGTGCCTTTCTACAAAGATAGGTCTTTAGACTCCAATAATCTCAGTGCACTACCTTTTACAAGAATGGAAAAAAAAAATCCAGTTGTGAAAAAAAATAAAAGCATAATAGACATGTATTTGATAAAGAAAAGCAGGATATTTTATTCTTACAAGTACTTTGAAGTGCTGTATAACTAACTAGTGCAATTTGTGTCTCTCCAGGGGCAAATGCATGGGAATCTAACATTAGCAGTGAAAAAAAGAGGGAAGAAGATTGAGTCAGATCAGAAAGCAGTGTCCCATAGCAATTCTATTCCTCTACCATCTCTCACAACCACTACCATTCCCTAAAGACATGGTTTAGAAAGGCCACTACAACTAATGAACACTGGAGAAAGGCAGTATCCTGAATCAAGCTACATATAAACATCAAAAAGCCAAATAAAATGGGCAAAGCTCTAATAAACCCTCAATATATCAAGACAAAGATGCAGTACTATTGGTCCCAGCGGTAGCTTGTCTGAGCTGACACTAAATCTTTAAGAGATACATATACAGTTGAGGAGCAAGATTATCATAATGTGGCTTGATTGGTTTTTAGTTTTTCCACTTCTTAGCCTACTCTTTTTCCACTGAGCTAAGTAAGCCATACTCTATAACACTATAAATAACTTCTATAACACTGAAGAAATAAATAAATAAAAATCTAACCATAGGACTGATTGCAAAAAAAATTCAATTGGACACTCCTACTCCAACAATAATAATGTATGCAGTCAGCATTTTTTTTTTTACTGAGATTTTAGTAGTTTCACTTCATAACATAAACTCCCTCCCCCCCCTCCCCGCCCCCCGATGCTTGCAAGAGATAAACGAATACCAGAGAGAGCTGGTTTGCTCTCAGATTCTACTAAAAAAAAAAAAAAGTTACTAAAGTACTAGTACGGTTACCTAAACTAGCAACAAAATTAAAATAGGACAGGGTGCTTAAATCTTAATACAGGGAGGATTGATTCAGCTGTGAATCTCAAATAGGATTCTTACTTAAGACTACTCACTTTTCAGGAACTTACCTGCTGTAACCACAGAACACACCTGTAGTTAAGAAAACCTGATAAAAAAAATCCACTATGACACCACGTAATCAATGAACGTACAGATTTTATAACTAAGAAATATACAGGAAAATTAGGCTAAACAGGATTTCACACCAAAGAAGAATAGATAGAAAACTCACCATAGTTCTGGGCTCACTGAGAAGACTCCAAGAGGAGCAATGTCCAAAAAAGATCCTTTCCTCCTGGTAGTCATCTCTTAAATGGGGTCCAGGAAAGGTGGAGCCAGGCTCCACCCCTTCCAGTAGCACAGGAGAACTGTCTTCACCTGTGCTCCCAAGGCTGACTCATTGCTCATCTCAGGTGGTCAATCAGAGATTCAGGCTGTGATTTAGCAGTTCCCATACAGATACAAAGAACTGAACTTCCAGGGACAATGACGCTGCTGTCTGAAATTCCCTGGAAACACATTTCAAGTGGATGTAATGCTTTTGATCTCAAGTACTACAACTCAGAAGTTTTTTTCTAATGTGCTTCTCTATCACCTTAAAATCAAATTATTCCAACAACATCCTCAGTAAACTCACTTATAATATTCAGACCTTCCTACCACTCTATGCAGGATTTCAATTATCTGCTACAATTCAAAGACAACAGGGTTCAAAGAAGGAAGCTGAAACTCTTAAAACAAAGCATCATCATCCAAGAAAAGCTCTGAATTCCAGTAAGAGCAAGTCTTTGGACACAAGCAGGTCCCTTGAGACTTGTCTGCTGCTATCAATTGAACAAGAAAAGTCCTTAAATGCTACTGTGATATACTGCCATTTGAAGTCAGTAGTCAGCAGAAAATTAAAGATTCTAAAGAGATGAAAGGTAAAATGAAAACTTGTATTTCAAATACTGGCAGAAGGCTCAAGCCAATTTAATCTGAAAGCTGTATTTTTTCTCTGCTTGTAGTTCCATCTGGCTGTATAATGTCTAATGAAACTATATGGCAGTTGCTCACATGTAAAACATTCTTCCCCTGAGTCACCTTACTCTTCACTGGAGTCCTATTTTACACCAAGTCAGCAACTCAAGCTCATCAATGACAGTCTGACTGGCATTAATGTGAGCTCTGGGTCAAAAGAGAAGTATACTTCATGGTGTACAGGGAAACCCTGCAGAAATGCCAGAATTCAGTAAGATTCTGACAGCTGAGAAAGTGAGAAATTCAACAGGAACAGCATGTATGGGGCACAGAAACTGGGACAGGAGGAAAAAGAAGTCTGGCCGTATGGGAACAACCACGCTCTCACTTCCCTCCTGTACTTTCCTGAGTCTGTAAAATTCTGATAAGATACATCTATGAAAGGTTTCCTTGGTAAACTGAAGTTATAAAATTGGTAATGTAGCGCTTCCTACAACAATTTTACCTGAAAACCATCAGAACAGTAAATACTGCACCTAACAAATTTATGAATATTTATAGTTTATATACTATATTTATAAATATATAGTTTATATACTATATTTATAAATATAGTACAAATCTCTATGTGCATGCATATGTACCTATTTACATATAGGTGTATGGGAACTGCTGAGTCACGGCCTGAACCTCTGATTGATCACCTGAGGCGAGCCATGAGTCAGCCAGAGGAGCACAAGTGAAGGCAATTCACCTGTGCTGCCGGAAGGGGTGGAGCCTGGCTGCACCCCTCCTACAACTATTTAATAGCTGGCTACCAGTGGGAAGGATCTTTTCTGGAGATCACCTCTCTTGGTGTTTTGTGGTGAGCTCAGCCAAAGGTGTAAGCTCTTCCACCTATTCTCTTTTTGTGATCGTTGTCTACTTTGTCTAACTCTCTTGATTGTATTGTGATTATAATATCTTTATATCTATTGATTATACACAATTATATTGTGATTATAACATCTTGATATCTATTGATTATACAATAGGTGTGTATGCACATTTAAAAACATAGAATCATAGAATGGTTTGGGTTGAAAGGGACCTTAAAATCACCTAGTTCTAATGCCCTGCTATGGGCAGGGTTGCCACCCACCAAATCAGGCTGCCCTGTACTGAAAGGACACAATGATGTCTCCCCAGAGACTTCACTTCTCCAGGCTAAACAAGTCCAGTTCCCTCAGAATTTTCCAAGAGAGGTATTCCAGCTTTTGTATATCCTCAGGGCTCCTCTAGACCCACTCCAGCAGCTTTGCATCCCTTCTGTACTGGGGACCTCAGGCCTGCATGCAATACTCCAGCTGGGGCCTCATGAGGAAAAAGTAGAGGGGAACAATCATCTCCCTGTCCTTGCTGGCCACCCCTCTTTTGATGAAGCTCTGAATGCAGTTTGCTTTCTGGGCCACAAGCACACACATCTTTAAACACAGAAAGAATAATTATTGTCATTAGCTTTCAGAAAAATGATAGTAGATATTGAAGGAATTGTAAAGATATGGAAAATCTGTCATCTAGAAAATGATGAACAGATATATTACATAAAATATATTTACTAAATTAATTTAAAGCACCACTCTATTTTTTACATTTTCTAAGTGAATTTTAATGTTTGAAGGGAAAACTGAGAGCTCATCCAAACAAACTCAGAGTATGGCACAGATAGCTATGGAGCATTTTCTTACTTCTTTCTGTCCCAATTTTCTACCCTAGAGATCTTTGTACTTAAATGTCATCAGTCTAACGACTATTGTGAAATTAACTGTTCCATATCCCTTTCAGGCTCACATTTCTGGAGAGGCCTCACATAAACATGTGGACTTTAAATCAGAATTAACTTCTTATACAGTGACGAATGAATACAGGCAGTGGGAGAAAAAAGTAATGCTTTAACTCCTGACGAAAATATGTATCACTTTTAATATGCTTTCAATGTCACTTCCTAAAACATGATAAATAAAATAAGCATGTCAATAGATTCAGACTGACATGTCGTTTAACATTTATTAAATTCACTCAATAAATTCCTTGGCAACTAAATGAAAGAACTTCAGGGAATAACCTCAGTAAAAATCTAAATAATTGTATGGCCATTTTGCTGCAAAAACATGTACTTCTTTTTTAGACACACGTTTAGTTTTGCAATTCTCTAATGATTCAGCTTATGACTCCTGGCCTCTGCAATTTACCTAGCAAGAGATCAATTGTTATGTCAGTACATTTTGGAGGCCAACTCAAGATATTTCCCAAGTAAAATTGGCCATCTCAGACCATGTTGCAGAAGTGTCTCAGCAATGGCAGCACCGGCACCATAATTGAATATATCTGAAAACTATGTATTTGTAAAACACACTCCTCCTTACATTGCGACAAACAATAATTGTACCTTTTATTTCAATAATAAATATATTAGTAATAATAATTATCTGAACACTGACATTGATGAAAAGTGAAATCCTTTGTTCACAAAGAGACATAACATGAAGAAGCTGTGCTGCCTTTCTCTAGTTTGAAAAATGCAACCTTGTTATTTTCTTCAGACGAGCCTTTATGCTTGCATCTTTAATGTTATACGCTTCTATTTTGAACTTAAGCAAGCGTTTTAGCCAGCTAATACGTGTAATTCACAGTAACACTTAAGAAAAACTTATATTCTTCCACTGAAGTTCCATACGTAGAAATTGCAGGCAGCTATTGAAACAAAAAAAGTATTTTCCAGTAGACTGAAACAAATATTTACCCTTGACCAGTAATAAGTACTCGTGGACTTTGGGTATTATGATTCTACATTTTCCAACTTAGAAAGTTTTCCATCTTACTTTCAGCTTTAGTAAATATGATTATCATCCACAACAGAAGAAATATTTGTTCTTTCCTTTCAGTTTCATGGGCAAAGGATAGGATGCGCTGCCTGTGATATTACAGTGAGTTTGTTGTCATGCCAAAACCACCAGTCTCAAACAAATGCCTTTTTTACAGGCAGCATTTTTACATACATAAGGAGTTTACACAGTGTCTGCTTTAATCACAAGTCTGTTTCAACATAGACTTACGTTCATGAACAAACCAAGTACGTGTGTTGATTTTACAACTCTTCCTTCCATCAGTACTGCCTTCAGTTCTCAATCCTGTCCATAATACACATATTCTCCTTTCTGCTCTTCTTTATCAGAATCTAGGTGTATGGGAACTGTTGAGTCATGGCCTGAACTGATGATCACCTGAGGCAAGGACTGTGGGAGCAAGGTGAAGGCAATTCACTTGTGTGACTGAAAGACCCAATTTAAGAGCTGACTGCCACTAAGGAAGGATCTCTTTCTAGAGGCCCCTCCTTCGTGGAGTTTTTTCCTTGCTAGCCTGGATCCTCAGATACAGGTGAGCATTCTTTCTCTGCTTGTCTTTTTTTCCATTCCACCACAATAATCTTTCCAACCATAACACTAGGAAAGTCACAGACATCATAGTAACTTCTTATTCTATATTTGAGATAGGCTTCTGCCAACCTAGAAAATTCAATGTTCAAAATAAATAAATAAATGCGTGCAGTGCTTTCTATGAAGGGAAATTTTTGTTTTATATACAACTGAGATCTGGTTATTCTTACTTGATTCGCTAGAATTAAAACCTATAAATCTTTCTACTACTATTGTCTAGAAATTATTGCTCACTCAAAGAGAGAATATATATGATCTCTAAATTAAACACAGCAACATCTACAAAAGAAATTCTGCTCTCCATTCCTCTGCATTAGATCTAGTATTTACCAACTTAATGACTAGTTGGACTTCTTCCTTTATAACTTGTCTATCAGCCCAGCATCAGAGATGCCACATCTATCATAACTTCCAAATGCTTGGATGAGCTCTCCTTCTACCAAACTTGCCTGTGCCTATGTTTGTTTTTGTTTTTTTCCCTGGCAACTTGCTGAGACATAGAATCATAGAATCACAAGGTTGGAAACGACCTATAAGATCATCCAGTCCAACCGTCTCCTCATCACCAATCCCTCCACTAGCACTAAACCATATCACACAGCACGTCATCCAGACACCTCTTGAATACTGCCAGTGATGGCGACTCCACCACCTCTCTGGGCAGCCATTCCAGTGCCTGACCACTCTCTGAGAGAAAAAGTTCTTCCTTATGTCTAACCTAAACCTCCTCTGATAAAACTTGCAGCCATTAGCCCATGTTCTGCTTATTGCCTGGGAGAAGAGGCCAAATCCCTCTTCACCACAGCCTCCCTTCAGGAAACTGTAGAGTGCAATGAGGTCTCCCCTGAGCCTCCTCTTCTCCAGACTGAACAATCCCAGCTCCCTCAGCCACTCCTCATAAGACTTGTGTTCCAGACCCTCACCAGTTTCGTTGCCCTTCTCTGGACGTGCTCCAGGACCTCAACATCTTTCCTGTAGTGAGGAGCCCAAAACCGAACACAGAACTTGAGGTGTGGCCTCACCAGCGCTGAGTAGAGGGAGATGATCACCTCCCTGCTTCTGCTGGCCACACTATTTCTAATGCAGGCCAGGATGCTGTTGGCCCTCTTGGCCACCCGTGCACACTGTCAGCTCATGTTCAGCCGAGCATCAACCAACACCCCCAGGTCCTTCTCTTCTTCACACTCATCCAGCCACTCATCCCCAAGCCTATAACGCTGCATGGGGTTGTTGTGCCCAAAGTGCAGGACCCAGCACTTGGCCTTGTTGAACCTCATCCCATTCACCTCAGCCCAGCAGTCCAGCCTGTCTAAATCCCTCTGAAGGGCCACTCTACCCTCAGGCAGATCAACACCACCTCCCAGCTTGATGTTGTCTGCAAACTTACTGAGAGTGCACTCAATCCCCTCATCTAGGTCATCAATAAAGATATTAAACAGGATGGGCCCCAATACCGACCCCTGGGGGACACCACTTGAAACGGGTCTCCAGCTGGACTTCACTCCATTCACCACGACCCACTGGGCACGGCCCTGTAGCCAGTTCCTTACCCACATGGGTAAGTGCTTCATTATTATTAGCATTGCAGTACTTCTACTGCTTTCCTCTGCAGTGGGCATAAGAGCCAGGAGGAGGACAGTCAGCAGACTGCACTGCTATATGACCCACATTCTCACTAACTGTTGACTTTGCCCTTCAGCTGACATGATTTTGAACAGGTTAATGAAGTTTCCTGAGCTAAAACTCAGTTGACTTTCTCCCTCTCTGCATGTAGCTGAAAGGATATTTTGAAAGTTCACTTTCCAAAAGAAGCTTGTAAAACCTAAAAACTCACCTGTTTTCTTTTTTACTCAAGCTGATATTTTTTTTTTATCTAAAAGAATTTCTGCAGTAAAACTGCCTAATCCTGCCCTCCTAATATATACCACCTGTGCACACTGAGTAAACTTCAGTTTTCCAGATACAGTTTAGGTGGTCAAGTGTTATAGCTCAGCTTTCCACAAATTTCATCTTCTTTCAGTTAATGGAAGCCAGGCCTTTTATAGCCTTCCTTCACCCTGCTGTTTCTCCTTGCTAGCAAGGTCTATTTAACACCCCCCTTGTTGCACATAACAGAAGGAACAGAACCCGTCACCTGGCTGTGCCAAAAGCTGTACTTTTGCCTTCAATTTTCTCTATCAATTCAGCACATACTGCACTTTATGAAAGTGTTTCTTTGGGCCTGTTGTAGATAAATTTGATATTGTGTTAACTTGCTCTACTCTTGACAGAAGATTTCAAAGAAACTATTTCATGCATTTGACACTCCTCAAATGTAGACATGAATAATTTATAATTGGAGTTTTGTTTTTCTTTATCAGTTTAGATACTGAGGTATTAAAACACACTTAAGATATATATGAATGCCATTAGACTTCAACATGGGACCTCATTTCTTCAGCAAGGAAACATGAAGCGATAACATCAATGCATTGGCTACAAACAGTAAATGAGATCATTCTGAGAAATTACTGTAACTTTCCAGAAGTTACTTGGCATCAACTTCCAAAAGAGTTGTAGCCCCCGGCACGTTCTCAGCCAATCTAGAGCGCAGACCATGAGGGGAACTATATAAAGAAACCAAAATCTGGTGGACTTAGCATCTACAACACAGACTCTACTGTTACCTGTTTGTTTCCAGAGGTGTGCTTACTATTGTGCAGAAAAGGTTAACTATTCTTAGAATATGCTTTGAGTCGTGGAGAATTGACTAAATGAATCAGACAATTTTAATTCCGATTTGATTTTTATTTTTTTTCCTACTTGGAAGCATTTCATACTCTTTGCCTTCTAATGTAGTAGTAACTATTCTACATTCCTACAAATCTGTTGTCTTTCTAAAGTTCTACATGCTGGGATTTAGCACACAGGGGGAAATGCTGAGTACAGGCAACAGATGAATCACAGCAACTTAGCAAATTATTGCTGATCTTCTGTATCCCCTGTCATTCTGCCACATATGCAAAAGAGAATGTGACTTTTTTTGTGAGCTCTAATTTTGTGCAGATACATAGAGACAGTACAGAAAGAGGTACAGAGAGAAGAAAAGGAAAAAGCAACAAGTGAGGCACTGAAGTTTACAGAAGTAAAGTAAGAGAGAGTAAAAGCTAAAGGTAGAATTTTATTTATTTATTTATTTATTTTTTTAATGAGTTTGGCACTCATTTCTCCCTGTTAAACGGTTTTAGGAACTTAAGCTCCTTGTGGTTAGATCCTCAAGATCAGGGTCTTGACTAGAGATGCACAAAATATGGGCACTGAAAGCAAAACTGGGAAGAGTTTGAAATATTTCATATTAGGAATGACAAAATCAGTGAGTGCAGTGGAAAAGCAGACTAATGTGGTAAAATAGCAATCACCTTTTCCGACAGTCTGGAAGTGAAAAGACTAGCTCTAGACAAGGGAGAACATTTGAGCAATAAGGACATGAGAAAAGTTCACACTCATTAATTTTATTCTTGTTAGCATAGTAGGCATATTTTACTTCCACTTCTTCCAGGCCAAAGTAATTATTCTCTTCTTTCTGGCATTATGCACAGTTAGTAGTTAAAGGCAGTTATCACATCTGCTTTTGTATGTAACACAATCTTTCATAATTAGCCCTTTAATTTGTGTTACTTTTTGCTCTCCAATTTTTCAGTAACATTCTGGAATTTAACAAAATCTTCCATCAACAGTCTCTCTAGAACCAAGAAGCAAGCCTTGTCTTTTTCCTTACAACACTGTTCATGACAAGAGGTTTCCTAAAAACAGTTTAGATCTCCTCGTACAGCTATTTTGCCCAGAGGGACTGAAATGAAGTAATTAACAATGGGGTTCAGCTTCCCTTTCTAGTTAGTTAAATATAGCTGTCTAAATCTGCATATCAACACATAAGGTAGGTGCCTAAGCTTTAAAGACAGGGTAGGGAAGATGTGGTTAATAAAATCTGTGGCATAAAGAAAATGCCAGGACACACTGAGTAGGTCCTCGAATCCAGTAACTGCATAGACCAGGTCTGCATTGTTTTGAATGAGTACTTGGACATCTAGTTCCCACATTACCACTCTACAGCTAGGTACCTCAATGTATGGGTGCAGAATCTAGAGATTCATCTTAAACTAATGATGGGACTGGTTCCATGGAGTAGTTGGCTCCCTGTGTGCCTGCGGTATAACCAGAGGACAGGGATGGCAGGAAAGTAAGGATCTGAAATAGACTCCTGCATTGTCAGAAATGCAATTGAAGAACAGCATCCTGGGATATGTTGCTAGATGTCTGCATTTAGGAAAGCAAATCTCACTGAGTCCTTTAAGAAATGAAGGAAGGCATTAAGGCATAATGTGACACTACAGAAAGAAGCTATGCTCATATCCACAGGACTCATTACACACACATCTCCTATGAAGATTTCTACTCCCTTTTAAATCACAGAGGTGTTTGATACCTAAAACTCTCAGAAAATCTAACCCATCCTCCCACTTGTCTTGCTGCTTACAAAGGATTCTTGAGACACAAGAACTGAAGAACTGTTATTGTTTGTTTTTTTTTTTTGTGATATATTTCAGTGAACTAACACAGCACACTGCCTATGAAAGAGGTGTAGCAGTAATAGAGAAATCAGGGGACTCCACTGATAGGGCAAAAAGTCTCAGTAAGCATCCTCACTGCAGAAGCTGTCTTGCTGGGGATTCATGATGTGGATGAAGTAAAATGTTAAGCTCAGCTGGCACCAGTGGGAGTTCTATGACTTATTTCAGTGGAATTAGGACTTGATCACAGGCTTTTGAAAAACATCCAGAAAGGAATGCATCTGATAGATATAAAATAAGTAAGTAAATAAAAATTATAAAAGTGAGTTAGCACAGATCAATGATTACAGAGAAACATGAAAAGACATTTTAGAAAAAAACAGAAACCAATTCCAGTAGTTGCTGTATTACAAATAACAGTTCAAAGGAGCCCCACAAGGAAACACATTCCTCAACTGTAACTTATAATTCCCAAGTTTCTTGCACTGACCTCCCAGTTTCTCTTCCCCAAACATACAGCAATTCCTGATGGAAAACAAATTCGAAGAAACAGTTTCAAATATCTAGAAAGTAGTACACAAAATATACAGATACCATATTAATGTTCTTTACGGAGTTTATTCAAAGAAATTGCTACAACCAGAATACACAAACATTAAAGATCAGTTTCATTTGCAGAAGTGTGTGCTAAGCAAAAATGCCAAGAAATGAATGTTATGAATGTCTCCATATAAGAATCAATCCCTAGAAGTTATTGACCATACAGAGTCATCTAACTAAACCATTTCTGAAGTCAATTTCAGCTAAAAGGAGCTGACAGATCCAATTAAAAATGGAGGAAAACCTGACAAATTCCTCATTACTGTTTCTGTTGAAGCAGGACCAAAGGTTGTAATTGGGTTCAGACCTGCAGCATCACACAACAAACAGTTACAGTGCAATCAGGTTAAGTGTTCACATAAAAGGAAAAACAACTATAAAAAACAGGAGAATATTTTTTAGAAAATGTATTAAATTGATTCCTATTGTGTCGTCTGCCATGTCTGAGCACTTGAGCCAGACTGCTGTCACACCACTGTTCTTCTTTCCTGTCTTTGGATTATCATCACCACCTCAGAGAAAATCTCAAACGTTCCCTCTTCCCCCGAAAAACCAAACACATAATAGAAAACTAACAGAGAGCCACTGGTTCAGTGAAGTTATCTAAAATGCAACAAGGTCCATCATGCCACATGCTTGATCTTATTTTTCTTTCTCCTCCTTCCAGTGTAACTGCATGCAAAAGTTATCCTGAGAGAGCTGCCCAGGGAGGTGGTGCAGTTGCCATCCCTGGCAGTGTTCAAGAGGCGTCTGGATGAGGAGCTGCGAGATATGGTTTAGTAGCTTGTGGTAGCAGTGGTAATGAGAAGACGGTTGGGCTAGATGATCTTATAGGTATTTTCCAACCTTGTGATTCTGTAGCAATCCATAAAGCTGAGATTGTATTTACAAGCTTACAAAGTTCATGTGATGTTTACAGTGTGTTTTGATATACTCAGACAAAAAGCCTTATACAGATATGAAAATATTATTATTCAGCTAGTTACATTCTCCATACCCAAACAAATGAGGCAGGCAATTTACGCATATCTTGAAAGAAATCTTTTGAATAGGTTTCCGTATTTATGCCACTTGAATTCGACATCAACGGATTAGGATAAACTAGAGCACTCTGCTCATTCCTGAGGTCCTAATTTATTTTCATCTTGCTGTTTTTTGCTTTAAAATCAAGTTCTAAAAAGAATGAAATATACGGATGCTTCCAGACTCTGTGTAATGTAAAGCATTTTGTTCACAAAGGCAACATGCCTCTGCAGAGGCATGAAAAATATTTTCTAATATCTGAAATTTTTTAAAAAAATTTTTTGAAGAAAAATAGAGTAACAGTAATAATTAGCCTTTCCCATCACTATGGGCAATCTGGTGATTTTTCTGATTTCTTTCAAGATTCTTTCCTTTTCAACATAGGCACTTTGCCCATTGTAACATGAAGAGTCTCAAACTTTCAGTGACAGATGAAGACAACAGACGTGCTGATATTGGAATAATTCAACACTGCCTTTCATGCAGAGATTCAGCAGCAAGCTTTCTCAAAGTTTTTAAATGTAATCTTGATACATATACACCTGTGTGAATTCTGCATATTAAATGTAATGCTTTAGTGATAAAGCACAGGAAAAAAAATCTGTATATTCTGGGTATCAAGGATGAAAACCTGCTGTCCCAAACTCTAGCAAAGGACTGTCATTCTATACCAGCTCCAAGGTACTGCAGTATTTGGAGGCTGCCAAAGTTTAGAAGTTAACGATATTAGTTTTTACAGATTTATGTAAAATATGAGTGGGAATGGGGGGTGACTTTGCATGCGTGAGAATTTTAGAGAAGCTGAAATAAGCTGCCTCAGAAGGAGAAAGCAGACAAAGAAAGAATGTGTTCTTATAAATATCCAGATCACACAAATCAGTTTTTGCTCCAAATTGCAAAGGATTCCAGGTGGGTAAAAAATTGAAATAAGGATGCATTGTATGTGCAATTTAGTTACACTGTTGGAAGCCATAAAGTAAATGGGTACAAAACAGCCAGTACTTAATAAGTTTCAATTTTAATTCTGATTGAGAAGCTAAATATGATACCAGGTAGCTAGTAGTGCAGCAATTGCTAGTTATAGAATAGAATTAAACACATACCCTAATGAAGGCCCCTGTTAAGACAGAAAAAAACACCCAAGTGTATAAAACGGGAAAAAATACACAACACAAAAAAACTGTTTTGCTTTAAAAATCAGTTAAAATACCTTCAAATAAATTATTAATCTAAATAGAGAAAAGCATATCTAACATCTTGAATATTAATTTTAAAAGCCCTACTGCTATATAATCTTTGGAAAAGCACATACTGCTTTTAAATCTTGTCTATTTTACAGTACTTAAAGATCTGTGCACTTTTCAACACACAACACAAATAAAGTCAGTCTCAAAGACAAGCATTCTCAATACTTGACTTGCATGCAATATTTATCACACTGTTATATGATGAAAGGAGATCAAATTTTCTAATACAAATAAAGTGAAGACGTTTTTTCCAATTTGACGGCCATAAAACACTTATTAAAGATAAAAGCAGGTTATTTGGCTATATTGGACTCCACAAGATGCAGTACGTGCAACAGAATGAAATAGAAATTTCAGTGATGGAAAATCATCCTCTTTCTCTCTTGATAGTAAAATAACCCTTTAAATCATATTTGACATTTCTAAGTTGAGTGAGCTGGCAGCCCTGTAAAATCTATGTGGTAATATATGTGGTAAACCCTTTCTGGAGCAGTAATCTCATTGCTTTTTCTAATGGCTCTCCCTTCATGTGGTCTACTCGTCCCCGAGAGACTTGTTTGACTCTGCCTTTCCTGAGCCACTGGTTGCTAATGTTCCTTATTATGAAGAAAGCAGGAAAGTGCCCGAAGGCCATGGCTACTCCACTAGTGATACAACCACCAGCAGCCTTCTGCTGAGGCCTTTTTTCTCCCTTTCTTCCTTTAAAAAAAAAAAAAAAAAAAAAAAAAGCCAACCATAAAATATGCACATTTGTTATAAAGGGACTTCTTTGTGTCTCAAGAAAAAAGAAGGAAAGGGAAAGAAAAAAAACAACACAGTATGACAGTGTTATTTACACTGCTCCAATTGCTAATCTGACAAGCTCCATCTGGTAGACAGACCTTTTATCTTCTCGTCACCCTAAATCTCTGAAGGAAAGTGGACACTGGTAGCATATGTGCTTTGTTGGATCCTATGCTTAATGAGGTACACAATTTATAGGTCTAACTGGAGAAACATTATTTAAACTGGGATAAGGAAGGAGTGTGAGGACATAAAGAAGGTATTGCATATGTTTTCGTTTTCAGAGTGATCCATTCACCTGTACAGACACTAAACCGTAAACAAGAGCAAACTGTATAATAAATTTTCATTTAATTCATGCATCTATACCGGAACTATTTGAGATTTAAGTAGATCTCTCTAAATCTTTCTTAGCAGTTGTTGAACTATCTACCTTCTTTAGTTGATCATTTTCATATATTTACTAAATGTTTTGCGGTATGAACTATGGCAATTTTTTATTTATTTTTACTTTAAGTTTGAGGTCTAAAGACATAAACTATTTCATGTACTAAATGGAATCAAAATAAAGCTGTACAATGACCTGATATGGATTTGCGATGTACTCAAGTCTAGATAGCTACTACCTGTTAAGAGTCCAATTTCAATTAAATTCCCCTGTTTTGGGCAAAAGCTTATGAGCTATTATTTAAACATACACACTCCTGCTTGACTTGTGTATTCTGCAAATACTGTATGATGTCTTTCAGATTTGGTCTTTTGATATCTAAAACACTTCTGCCAGAGTATCAGTATTTATTTTTTTATGTATTCATTTACATCTAAATAGTGTTTTTTATACAAAACTGTTATCACAACTGGCTGAACATTTCCTTTATAGCATAGTCTTACACTTTACAGATGCTGAGCTTAAAAGCATGCCTTAAGGCTCCTTAGGTGTGCAGCTGCACTTATTGGTGAAGCCTTCAGTGTGAGCTGGATGTGAAAATGATGTGGTGATCACACATTTTGGTCTCCAAAAAATCCTGGGTACAGGACCTTCTTTTGGTTCTGATGAGGACTCCCTCTCACTGCAATAACAGTAACTGCTTGACTCCTGTCCTCCCTTGTTTATCTCCTATGCTGTACATTACATTCATCCTCACTTTCAGCCAAAGAACATCACAAAATTAATATTCCCAATTACAAAGACAGGATTGGTACAGTATTTTCTCTGCAGCTAAGCAGCAATATCCTCGGCACATACATTTGAGACAACTCCCAAGCACTGAGCAATCACAGAGTGGATTGCCCTGAATCACTCACTCCTTAAAAATGAAAAACCTGTGCTGTCAATCAGTTCTCAGGTTCTCACAGCGGCAAAGTGCACATTATCCTACTAGGGCCTACAGTGAGACCTCTCATCCCAGAGCTCACAGACTTCCAGCCTCTGCATCCTGCTTCATCAAAGACAGTGGAAACCTCCCCTGGAGACTGGAAGAAAAAGAGGTTTTGACTGCTTATTAAAGACAGAAGGAATAGGCTTCTTAGGACTAAGTTGTTATTTCCCCTTTTAATACTCCCCCCATTCTTGCCTGTTAAATTTTCTCCTTCCTTATACTTCCTCCTAGATCACGTTAAGCTTTATTTGGTTTTGTTTTTTTTCTTTTGTTCTGTTTTTGCTCTTACTTTCCTCTGCTTATTCTTTTAATCTTTATTTTTCATTTCATTCTATATGACACTGCTACGCTGCATTCTCTTTTATCTCTGTGCCTTTTCCCTCTTTCCTCTGCTGTCTCCTGTGCCTAGGCTATTCTTGAGTTCACTACATTTATCCATCCATTTCATTATTTTAAATCTCTCTGCTGTCACTTGTGCACTTCTACCTCAAATACACAATATTTTTGCATCTGACTTTTCAGTGCCTTTTAAAATAGTTCTTTGCAATTCCCAAATTATCCAGTTTTGATAATTTTTCAAATGAAGTTCTTAACACTACTTTCCTAGGGGAGGGAAAGAGAGAAGCGGAAAGCCATTGGATGGTGATGTCAATGCTGCTTCCAGGATGAGCAAACAACTAACATATATAACAGATAATAGCCATTGCTCAGATTGATTTAATTCTCCAGAAATTGTAGAGAATTCCCAGCAAAATTGGAAAGATTATGCAAAGGCTTTAAAGAATATCTCTCAAAGTCCTTGAAGGCTCATGAGGAGACCACAAAACTTGGTAATCCAAGCAGCATTGTACAGACATACAATGCAGGTCAAAGACCATCATCTTCTTCTATAAGCTGCTATTAGTTTTATACCCAAAGGTTTAATTTTTCCAAAAGAAGGCTGCTTCCATCAGCTCTGGGAATGTACTGCCATTGCCCTTATCTCCAAAGGTCAGCCCATGAAGTCAAGGCTCTGGAAACATTCACTGCACCTAGTCTCAACCCGGATTTTAAAACATTTATGAACTCTGTTGCAAAGTGTGACCCTCAGCAATGCCAGTTGCAAGACTCTCAGGCTTCCATGCACCTGCAACAAAAAGCAGCTGATGATTCATAGATCCGTAAGCTAGCAATGCAGCAGAGATACCTCTGGGACCTGAACACTATGATCTGGGTTTCCTAGCAGCTCCGGGCAGTATGGCAATAAATGGCAATAAAATTAAGCCAGAATTTTATGTTTCAGTGAAAATTTCCTTTTTTTTGGAACAATTTTCTGATGAACTGTTCAGTCAGAATATTCCCAACTAACTCTACATATAATTTAAAGCAGCAAGGGAAAGAAAGTGTCATCATATGCATTTTGCACAGTCCCTGCTTTCTCCTTTACTTTGCCAAGACATCAGACATGTTGGAGAATACTTTCCCCTCTCTAATTACATATGCAATAAACTACTTCAGCTTTTGTATATCAAAGATACTGCACTCTGAATAATCTACTACCCTTTCCACTGCAGTTGTTTAAAAGGATTGCATCCTTATAATCAGGTTGTTTCTCATTTATTATTCATAACACTATACTTTGCCATAGACCTGGCACTTAGTAACTGAACAAAAATTAAAATAAAGACAGGTAACTTCCATCTTGACATATTTGTCTCTAATGTAAGTATGAATAATGAAGAAAGGCACTATGTGAGGCAAATAAGACCCTAACATAATAGGCCCTTTGTTCTCTTTCAGAAACATCCAATATCTTTTGACAATGCAGGAACTCAAACGAAAGTGTATGCTCAAGACTTAATGTATTCAATTTGATACTGGCCATAAAACGGTCAAACTACCTGTTAAGACCAACAAGCAGTGCATTACCATGCTCAGGAAATGCTTCACACATCTGAGAGGCCCCTAGACATCAGCACAAGGAGGTAATTGTTCACCATTTGACTGCAAGATGACTGAGACATGCCACCCATCCTTTATCAACCTCTGGCCACAGCAAATGCTGCATTCAACCAGTCATTTGGAGAGAGAATTAGCTTGGAAAACGTTCACAAAAAAGGTAGTTCTAGTTCACAACATGTATTAAAAACAGCATTTGAACAGAAATGATTCAAACTTTTTCTATCTACCCATCTCATTTCCAACCCCCAGGCACTGTGTACTATCTTCTTTCAGACTTTTACAATACAGATCTTGTCAGGAATTCATTAGAGACAATCTGGGACACAATTTGACCATAGTGTTCACAGGGATGATTTTATGACCTGCAAGTTCCCCATTCTAAACAAGAAGAAACAAGACCCCCCAGAAAAAGTTGGCTTTCTTTTGGTGTACTTAAGGCAAAGCATTTAGTTTAGCAGCTCATTTTCTTCTGAAAAAGAAAGTAGACTGTGAGCAGTAAAGGCTGGTCAGCACACCAAACAATAAATAACTCATCATATGTTGAAACATATGTTGAATTACAGTCCAACCACTGTAACATGTGCTTGTAGACAGAAATGCAGCAAGTCATATGGACATGAGCAAATTTAAGATTATTCTCTTCCAGCCTCCCTTTGGGGCTACCACTATTCTTTCACAGAGATTGCAGGGTAAATTCAAACATACTGTTGGCCAGAAGATATAATCACATATGCATCTGAATGCATTTTACACAAATTCTACCACATTTAGGAATTCCTAGATTATTCACAGCCTGTGGCTGTCACACGGTCAAACGGAAAACAGCACAACGGGAACGTCAATTAATATAGGACGAGTGTAGCCATAATGAACTCAAATTGCTTGTCAGTGGCAGTTGCCATAAGGCATAAGATCCATACCAGCTTTTCTACCTGTGGCTATGGCTACAGGTATTGCCAAAGCTAAATATGGGGCCTGATCACATAGTGCTCATTAATATTAACAATTTATCAAGCAAATGCCACATACATGGGCTGTCCTCATGATTCAGAGCTACTGTAATTTTCTGAGCACCGCTTAAAAAGTCTTACAATTCTCCTGAATTTGCTGCCATTTGAACCATCTCCCACAATACTGAGAAACTATTTCATGCTTGACCAGTTTTGTAGTCACATATTTGATCTTGCTATTATAACAAAAAAAAAAAAAAAAAAAAAAAAAACTGGTGTTTTTTATGCACTAAAACATTACTGAATTCAACAGAAACTAATGCCCTGTTGGAAAACCACAAAACCCCAAAATATTTGCATTACTTTTCTAAAAAGCTGTTGGAATAACAGTAGTTTCAGAAAAAAAAAAAACACAATTCTTGCAAGTGAGCCTTTCAAATGAATGCAAAACAGAAAGATCACACATTACTTATCCAGATTCCTTAATATTTATAATAATATTGCCCAGATACTCTTCTAAACAGTGAATATAAATTATGCTGATTTACGTCACAGTCTGAGGTGATCTGAGGAGGAAAAAGGATTATGATCTACAGAGGCTGAACAGAGACATCAAAGCGCTTAGTTATCACATCTGAACTGCAGTCATTTCCAGAATGACACTCCAAAGTAGTGACAAGATAGTGAAATCTGGGCAAGTTGCTATTTGAAAGACTGCAAATTCCTCTCTCTCAAGAGGAAAATAACACGCTCTCTCCTTATTTTATGCCTTCCAATCTCTCCAATCACATCTGCATCACAAAAGGGTTTTGTCTTGTAGGATCTCAGATTTCCTCCAACTGCATTGAGGTATGCTTTATATTATCACTTGAGATGCTAAGCACCAAGGGAAACCAGAAGTGCTATCCTGCTTAGAGACTGCTATATCACCAAGCTCCGTGTATCTTAGGTATTTTAAAAACATCATCATCTTAACAGCTAATGTGACATAAACTGAACAATAACACTGAAACCTAGCCAAATGCAAACAATAGATTTTACCAGCAATTAAGTTTATAATCATCAAGCGGTGATTGTATCTCAATCACTTTCCAGACAAAGCAAGATGGAAAGGCACTAAAGCTTAGCTTATCTTGTTGCAAACCATTTGGCAAATGCTTTCTATTTAAGTAGAAACACAATCTTTTACTACAACTAGAATTTTGCTCACTATCTGCAAGTTAAGAGCAATTCATGCAAGAAAAAAATTGCTTCCTAGAGGTAAAAGTATGCCACAAGACAGACTCAACTAGAGTGTGGCTAAACACCAGGTAAAACACTACGTTGTAGCAGTCTCTTTCATCCCCACCAGTCCTTCAAGGAAAAGATGCCTCTGAACACCAAAGTCTTCCAAGTAATTCTGTGTTTAATGAAAGGAATTGTTTTCAATTTAATGTGTTTATTTATTATTTGCAGATGTCTTCATTTTATTTTCTCCAATGCTTCCTACATCGTTAAGTACTTGATGTGGAATATCAGCACTTATAACGTCATTGCAGGGGAATTGGTATTGCAGGGGGAAAAAAAAGAAGAGCTGTTCAAAAGCTCATCATGGAAAACTTCAGTAAACATTTAGTCTATTTTATGCTTATAGTTCCATGTATGAAGGTCATATGAAAACACTTGGACAGGACACAACAAAGTCACTTATTTCAAACTTTGAAGAACTCAAACATGACACAATGTGGCCATATTTTATCGATCCTCTTTGAAACTTTATGTTTTCTTTTTCTCTTTTTTCTTAAAGGAAGAAAGTGACTCAATGTATATAGACTAAATTGCCCTGTTATCTGCAGACAGGTCAATCCTTTCATGTTTGAATGTTCCTTATCAAAGTGTAGATCTAAACAAGTATATCACTACCTGACTGAATAAGTAAATAAATAAAATAAATAAATTCATTCTGAATGCATCTTGCACTAAATTTTAATTTTTAAAAAGATTAAAAAATTAGGTGCTGCTTTTCTTGCCCCTTCTCTACTAAAAATGGAGAAGCTAATTTCTAAGCAGTTGCACATAAAATAAAAATGACTAATGTTAGGGTTTTTTTTAATCTCCTTTTCTATTTTTCAGTCTTTGAAACTGAGTTAGATCACTTTCACTCTTCTTCATATTTAGATATTTTCCACTGCAAAGAAATTACTTTACGTCTTCTTTCCTTTAACTGATGTTGAGATGTTCATTTAATCTTTCTCATTCTACAAACAACAGACTTTAATAAGCAATCAACATCTAATCAAACCACAGAATTAGAAATTATTTTTGAAAGTATGAATGTGCATTTTTTTTTGTTTCAGAAGAACTCATCCAGTAAACACTATAAAAGTACAAAAATAGATTAAAAAATTAGTAGTTCTCTTTATAATAGTTTCAGAAAAGGAAGATAGAAATGGAATTTACATTCAATGTCAATCCAAATTAATGTTATGGCAAGTTTCTGATACACCAATGTCTAAATATAGAATGAATTTTTAAATGTTCTAGAAGAAAGTGTGTTCTAGAAGAAAGAGAACATGTAGCAACACTCAGAAAGGAAGAATTACATTACTATTTTTCTTCTGCAGTGTCCCTAGTACCTAAATTTACACCTAAACCATAACATGTAATCTTCTCATATGTAATCATATATTAGAGGAGATGCCAGAACTTAGGATATCAGCCAGAAATCTGCAATAAAATTATTTCAGTTGAAGACTCCAGGCCTCTCTGATAGCTAAGACTTATGCTGTATGAGTAACAAAGCCACTGACTGTCTTGTACATTTTCACCACTTCTGTCCTAAAGAAGATAAAACACAAGATTTTTGTAAAACTGCCAGTGTAGACTGTTAGTATGCTAGCTTCCATGCCCATGCAGCATCTACCACACTACTCTCAACTTAGTCAGATGAGCTAATTCTGCCTCTCTGTGAGACCCAGGCTCAATTATAAAACCACTCCTGCCCTCAGTTATTAGAAATGTGTGAACCATAGGCAGCTATAAATCTTCTTATGAAATGAAAATTGTTTCAAATACATTCCAGTTGATGTTTATGAAAATGTCATCTCTGAATCTCACCCTTGAAGACAAGGATATATTCTCAAAACTATGCAGGATGCAAGAGGAAAAAAAAAAAGAGCAATGATACTTTTGTAAATCATATGCTTTAATTCAAGCAGTATATTTTTAAAACAAACATTCTTTAAATCTTTAATGACTTATTCATCAATCCATCTGCTTTATTGAGAATTCTTTGAAGTGCAGGTGGCTTGTAACGTCATCCTACAGCAATTAATGAAGTTTTTGAGTCTCTCTCTTGCTCTTTCACATGCCACTGAATGGTGAAAAAGGTTATCATGTTTAATTTTCCATCCAAACATTATACACAATTAGATATTTTCATACATTTTCGTATTTCTTTCAATAAAGATATGCATTACATGTTTTAATATAGAGCTATGGAATTCAATCCAAGTACATGATCAGGGTGACAGCTCAAAAATAGAAGATTAAATTGTAGATGCTGCTGTGTTCCAGAACTAAAAATTAAATAAATGAATTAGAAACACAACATGACCCTTACTGCATAACAGATACACTACAAAACTCTGCAATTTCCTTCACATTGTTCTATAATAATAATAATATCTAGCTACTGGATATGTGTTTGACTCTTCTCTCAGAGCAGCAATCACACCTGCCCCATATTTTCTTGCAGGCTTTATGCAACTAATGCGAGTTTCTCCAAGAGCAGATTAAAACTTCTGTCTGATATATGGTGATGGTCCTAGTAGATGGAACCCCAAAATTGAAATTTCAGCAGCTGTGGATATTTTGTGAGTAATTCTGTACATTCATCTTGAGAATATTTGATCAAGTTTGCTTTTTAAAAATTATAAGCTTGAACAAATTATTACAATCTGAAGTCAATTTCCTAACTAAAAGAAGGGATCAACAATAATTAAAAAGTTAAATTTGCATTGAGGGTAGATACAAGACAATTTAATGAGCAGTCCATGGCTGGACTACTATCTTTGTTAAGGTGGTGGGGAGGGAAACACTGAAGAGGATGATAAGAACAGCATCCGTGAATCCCCCACGCTGCCAGTTTCACAGCAATTGCTCTTTAAAAATAACTGCAAATTCCTGGCTGGTTTTGTGGAAAGCAAATAAACGGCAGCATGCTCTTGTGTAGGATGATTGTGCAAAACACAAGTTCTAGACAGCTGGGCTTCACATCTATAAAATACAAAACCAGCTGTACCTACTTGCTTCATAATGTCAGGTTGTTTTGTTTGTTTGCTTATCCCACTGTTTCAATCTGTTCAAAGATAATACAAATTTTGTTCTTCTGTTACCTGTTGCACAAAAGTACACTGTCTGAAGATATATTCAATGCAAATTAATATTATATAAATGACCAACAGAGGAAAATAAAATAAGCAGCTATTTTCAAATGTGAGGATATTTGCTCTGTGCTAGGATTCTGAATACTTCATCATTCTCTTTTACTCACTCACATGCAAGAAACTGAAGAAGGCATTTATTTTGTTTAAAAAGTGTCATAAAATGACTCTACAAGCAAACTTGAAAGTAGCCATGTTCTTTCTTTCTGAGATTTTTCACTACAACAAGAGGGGATGATGCAGTTATTTCTCATCATTCATATCAATCTACATTGTATGCAAGAATCTCTCAGCAGAACCTGTTACTCTGCTTAACACTTGCCCAGGTATAAGCTAAAGTTGTGGTTCTCTTTTTCTTCTGGATTCTTTTCCCTAGTTAACTGGAGAAATTAAATTGCTGTACTTTCAGGCAGATCTGTGGTAAGACACTGCAAGAATATCAGTTCTTCAGAGATATCTTTTGCTTCAGTGGCTTAAAACACTTAAACAGAACCCAGACAGACTAGTATCTTCAATTTACTCACAAAAGCCAAGCTTCTAATTGTTTTTAAGCCCTTTGTAAAAAACTTTGCTGTCTCGATGATAGGGAGCTACTGCATTCCCACAGGCTGCAGAAAGCTTCATGACTCCTGTATACAATCATAGAACCATAGAATCACCAAGGTTGGAAAAGACAGGACCACCCAGTTTAACCATCCACCTATCACCAATAGCTCTCGCTAAACCATGTCCCTCATCACAACGTCCAAACATTTCTTGAACACCTCCAAGGTCAGTGACTCCACCACCTCCCTGGGCAGCCCATTCCAGCGCCTGACCACTCTTTCAGAAAAGTAGTATTTCCTAACATCCAGCCTAAATCTCCCCTGATGCACCTCTAGTCTTATCACCAGTTACATGAGAGAAGAGGCCGACCCCCAGCTCACTACAGCCTCCCTTCAGGTAGTTATGGAGAGCAATAAGATCTCCCCTGAGCCTTCTCTTCTCCAGACTGAAGAACAATCCCAGCTCCTTCAGCCGCTCCTCATTAGCCCTGTGCTGCAGACCTCTCACCAGCTTTGTTGCTCTTCTCTGAACCCGCTCCAGGGCCTCAATGTCTTTCTTGCAGTGAGGGGCCCAAAACTGGACACAGTACTTGAGATGCGGTCTCACCAGTGAATACAGGGGGACAATCTCTTCCCTGTTCCTGCTGGCAACACTGTTTCTGATGCAAGCTAGGATGCCATTGGCCTTCTTGGCCACCTGTGCTCTTGGAGGGCATGCAACCAATGACATTCAGAACCCTTGACTTTTTCTATACTGCAGAGGATCAATGGCTCATGTAATCTTTTCTTGAGGTATGTTCAAATATAATAAAGATAGAAGCAAGGTCACTCACTGCCCTCACTGTATTTAGGATTCTTTTACAGAAGACAGCATTTCTTTTCTTTTGCTTTGTTAATACAGCTTATCCATAACATGTTCAGATCTAGTTAGGAGTCCATAAAATACAAGATAACACAGAAAGCCATTGAAGACTACCTATTAAACTTTGGAATAAGAAATATAGCCAGGAAACGCTAGACAGTTTCCCAATCAGAGAAATTCAGGAAAGTTGCACTGGATCCCAGTATATCATACGAAGTTAAAGCCATTTCCAGAGAAGAGCAAGGACATCTTGTTGTAAAACTAATCCCTTTGCTCAAGGACAGAATGTATGAAATATCCCTGCACATCTTTTGCAGCTCAAAGAAGGACATTAATGCAAAGATAAAAAGAGATTGAGGAGGACAATGAAGAGAAGACTGTAAACAAGTGTTTACAAGGAAATACTAGGTCATACTTCCCCAATATATGTTGATAATGAACAACAGATGGACTTCTGTTGAACTTATGCAAGGTTTTAGGTAACAGGGTTGAATGCATGTTTCTTTATATTCTATATTCTCTCTCACAAGATAATATTTCCCTTCTACCAGGCTCAAAAAGAAAGAGATGGAAAAACAAAGATAGTAGAATTCCGAAGTCTGGAAAAGTAATCTCACCCAAATATAATTTTTTATTTACAAAACTGAATCTCGATATTAAACTCCTGCATAGTAATAACAATATCCTTCCAAAGCTTGTTGAATCTTTGATTTACAGCTTGGGCATGAATCAAGTAACCAGATTTGTCAGTATCAGAGTGTTTGAGTTATTGGATCAAGAATGAGTCAACTAATTTAATTATTGTGCATCTTGATTTACAAGAAATGTTAGCATACATGGTGTAGTTCAACCAGAGAAGAGAACCAAATGCTGCCATTTGCTACACATGTATGGCTTGTAAGAATATGATGTATTGAAAATTAAGTCTGGTTACATATTGTGATTGTGTATACTTAATATCTGCTTTATAAATTATACTTTCTCATACATCTATTGTTTGGACTAATATTTTTAATAGAGCTAGATGATAACAAAGCAAAATTTGAAAGTAAACCAAAGAAAACATATCCCAGTAAGAAATCAATGTAATTAAAACTGGGGCAGGGAGAGCAAGAGGAAAGGATAAACTTCTCAAATGCAAGAAGTCACGAATGTTGATCATGAATCACTATGCATATTTACAGTAGTTATGGAATCACAAGGGATGCTTTATTTTCTTTGGCAGACCCTGTTCACAGTTCAGTAACAAAAATCGGAAGTCAGAAAATCAAGCTCTCAACATATCTATGATATTTCTATTGCCCCTAATTCCTGAAACTGTCCAGAAACTGTGACACCACACAGCTAGATTAATCAAACTCAAAATCACAGTCTGTTCACTTGGCAATGATTAAACAAATAGCATCCTTTTTCAAACTCTTGCATAGTCCTGTGTGTCTGTAAAAAAGGTGAACTGTTAATAAACTGTTACTAGTTTTTTTTGTTTGCTTGTTTCTTTGCTTATTTTTACCACTGGTCATTATTCACTGAAGTAAAAGCCTCACTGGTTTGTTCTCCACTGAAATTCTGCCTCTTACCTACAAAAAGTAGACCTGCCACTTATTCACTACTACGTATGAAGAAAGGTTAAAACACAGTCCTGTTCTATAGACTTGGCAATGTCCTTTCAAACACAGCTTCAATCAGTTAAATCAATAAGGTCAGCAAAACAATTATCTAGCCTTAGTAAGTTTACATTATTCATAAGATCAAAATGACTATACAGCTCGAGTTCAACAGTTTGCATAGATTGCCATGCTTTCCATAAAAGTGTTTCTGTCTCCTCCTTGTATACACTTTCTAATATATACATACACTAAAGTCTGTGGAAAAGACAGACAGATGCTTTGAAAGTATCTAATGTCTCCAAAGTAGAATATTCTACTGGCAAAAAATAAAATAATTTCAGGGACAAAAAAAATTAATAAATTAGCTTCTCAAAGAATTCTAAGATGAATCTTTATTCCTTATGAATTTACACTTCATCTTCACTGCAAAAGCTATTATCACATCAGTACTCATGAAACAGAAGAGACAATTTATTTGGAATGGGGGAAAAGATTTTACAGTTATATGCACTGTAAAATTGGCTCACATTAAGGCTTAATGTGGCTCCCATTAAAAATTTGTCATTTACCAAGTGTTATGACATAATTGATATTCATGATACTGTGATATTTCTCTTGTCTGAGGATAGCAGATGATATATTTGATGTCATTGTGCAGCAACATTACTAAAGAGCAACCACTGTAAACTGTTTTACTTAGAAAAAGCAACTACTTGCAATTTTCAGGCAAGAAATGATAAATTAAGTGCATAGCACTGGGAATCTGTTATTAAACAGCACATTCAGCAAGAGAATGTTGCAATTTGTCAATAAATGTCATAAATGAATATGCATAATTATAATGTCACAATATGCATGTAATCTGATCTTCACGTGACTAATGAAAAATTCAGAATCAATAGACTCAAATGCCCTCCTTTCCCTAATGCTACTTTTCCCTTTCACTCCTTTCCAGGATGTCTGCTTTAATTTAGCTTAACAGACCTACAACAGGATCTCCACAAGCCTCTTGACTGGACTCATGGTTAGAGAATCAATTGCTTTTTTCTGATTCTGCTTTCTCAGCTGAACCACCATCTACAGTGGCTGCTTTTCACAACCTTATTTTCTGGCAAGCTGTTTTTGCTTCCTTCCTTCTGATATTCTGTTCATGAAATTTCTACTTGCTCAGTACAATTCCAAACATAATCCTATTGTTTCCCTTGTACACCAAAGATGGCTGAGTTACAAGAATAATGGATTTCTAAGAATTAACTATTCATATAATTTAAACTACTGTATAACTATGAAGTATAAAGTCTTGAATGTGAAGTGCCAGTCAAGTATTTACAGCATAAGTTGCACACAGGTTGACAAAAATATTGAGGTAGAAACTCCTGAGGTACAAATGAGACAAGAAACTATATTGCCCAATTATGGGGGAAAATTCTGCTTTCAGTAGTAATCCTATTGGCTAGAAAGAAAATTCCAACTGCATTAATATCCAAACAAGAATAACATTCTGCTCCTGAAACACTATCTTGAAAGCAATTTTTTTTTTTTTTCAGCAAAACAAAAAAAGAAATCTCTCTTTAGAACCTGCTTATACATAAATATTTTAGGCAAAAATAATGCCTCAACTTGTAGGGTTATACTAATCTGGTAATTACAAAATTATTTTTAACCTTCTCAGTAACTACTAGAAAAGTCCAGCCTAAGGAGAAAACGAGAGTGATTCTTCACAACATAAGAGTCCTCTCATTTTGAATGTAAATGAAACCAGAAATATCCACAGATAAATTTATTTTTTAGAGATTTCCAACTTAATCTCAAATCTAAATGGTTTTTCATATGTGCTTAAGTAAGCAAACAGACTTGGAAACTGATGAATGAGTATCTTGAAGCTTTCTTTTCTTTTATCCACTAATAAGGATTGGTTTAAGATCAGCAAGCAAATTTTCACCGATGAAAGAACTTACTCTTATCACTTTACTATGAACAATCTGCATAGCTATTCTTAAGATTAAAACATAAAAAGCTTTTAATCTTCCTTTAAATGTGGCCTACCCACTGCTTGCATAAATGGTGCAGAGGATCAGGATTAATCCTATTCCTAATTCTTCTTCATGTCTGTAGGGTTTTGTTTTTTTTTTTTCCCAACAGAAAAGGTAAGTGAATTTCTTTGTGCCTCAGTTTACCTATTGGTAGAAAGGGAACTTGTTACAAATCTGAAGACACCTTTATTTGCTCAGTTTAAGGATAAGAATATATGCAAAGTCATTTTCATGACTTAAAGCATGACTTTTTCACTTCCTCAAAGTCACAACATATGATGCCCAGAATGGCCCCATTTTCTAACAGCCAAGTAATCAGGAAAAAAGCAACACCAATAAGGGAATATTCTCTTTCATTTTATTGTGAGGTTGTATCTTGCCCCCAGTTACGACTTTCAAATGGTTTTACAGGTCACTCTTCTGAGGTCTTGAAACCATAGCAAAACAAAAATAATTGCAGAATCACACCTGAAACCCTCATATCTTTTCCCAAAGAACAGATAACACGAACCTAAAAGAAATATTAAATGATTTCCTTCTTTTCCTTCCATCATTTCTACACATTAGAAAAGATAATGCATCCTGTTCTTCATTATCATAACACTATGCAACTGAACAAAAAGCAGTAATACTCTTCAGAATTAAAGAATATCCCTATCAATAAGTATTTTTCTTTTCCTCTCCCTCCAACTAACATGCTATTTGAAAGTATTTACATGACAGCTTACCTTGATAACGCAATACAGTTTGCAGAAATGGAATACCTTAATCCAGAGTAAAATTAGTCACCTACTACTTCTTCTATACTGGTGCCATTATTAACCAAATCAATTCTTAAAATTAAATGTTCTCTTAAGCTCTCTGCAGGGAGAAGTATTATTTCCCTAAAAGAAGAAAAAAAAACACAACCAGAACCACAGACTAAGAAAGGTCACAGAAAATAATACTGCAGTATTGCATGATATTACCTAATAAAGGCATTCAGAAGGCAAGAAAAAAAAAAAAGTGCCTCAAAACCTGCATAGAAGATTGCATGAATATATTCATTCTATGAAGAAACAATGAGGCATTGTGCTGGGAAAGCAATGGGGAAAACAACATTTTTGCTATGACATTATCCTACATTCTTGAGCTTCCACTGCGTGATACAGAAAGCAGCCATATCCACAAAACAGCTTTTGACATATAGATAACGAATTTTCTACTCTGTCTTCTTATTTTGTTGCTTTCCACTATTTATTAAGTCATCAGATTTTCATGGGAACATTAAAATCACACCAACACTAAAATATAGGAAAATAATAGGACAATTTCTGTGATAAACAAGATGTCTAAGAATAGCATATTCAGCAGCGATTTAATCATAGGTGTACCTTTGTTTGCTTTACACAACTCTGCCGTTCACTGAGTTCTTTAGTTGGTTCTTATAAATACTCTTCTGGGTAATGTCTGACATGTTAATTTCTGTCTAGGGATAATACTCTGTTTTGCAACCAGCACACAAATACACACAGGAACCTTCCTTCATATTTCACTCAAGAAACAAGAACAGAGGGCTGACTAAATCTGGACAACAGATTTCTCCTTTCCTGCACTGTGGCACTGAATTCAGCTGGAGTTGTATGTGCTTTCAGTATTTTAGACAAAAGGTAGAATATGTTAAAATATGAGTGACTCTGAAAATATTGCCTGTTATTTTATTATGTTGGACCACAACATCAGAGGCAGATGTTGATAGTACAGTAGTAGAGGTTAAATCTTTCCAATAATATGCCATTACATTTTGTTGCCATGTGACAGATGGCAGAAGAGGGGCAGTATGACAAAACGGCATCTGACATGGAAGTCCATGTGAAGCAAAGGTGTGTTGCTGAATTCCTCTAAGTGGAAAAAATTGTACCTGTTGACATTCACTGACACTTGCTGAAGATTTATAGAGATCAAACAGTGGATTTGAGCACAATGAGGTGGCGGCTGGTGCCTTTCAGCAGCAGGGGTGGTGATGTGAAAGACAAGCCACATTCTGAATGACCATGCACAGCTGTCACACTGAAATTTAGAGAGTCTCAGTCCGCTCATCCATGCAAATTGAATGGATGATGACCAGGGAACTGAGTACAGAGCTGAATATCAGCTTCAATGCCTTGGAAATGATGGCGGTAGCACTGGAATATCGCAAACATTACATCATGTGGATCCCACAAATGCGTGCATAGGAATGGAGAGAACACCATATGCAAGTTTGTCAGGATCTACTGTATCAATACAAGGCTGAAGGTGACAGTTTCCTTGATTGTGTCATTACTGGTGACAACATGTAGTGTCACCACTAGGAGCCAGAGTCAAAATGGCAATCCATGGAGTTGTGATGTGAAATTTCCCACTGATAAAAATGCTCAAGATGGAGCCCTCAGTAACTAAAGCTTTCTGTCAAAAAAGGCTGATCCTTTTCAATTTCCCAGAACCTACACGAACCACCAATTCTGACCACTACATCCCAACACTGTCTGAAGAGAAAGGCTCAGACTTCCAGAATCAGGCCAGAGAAGACAGCTTTTCTCTTGCAACACAGTAACACCAAACTCCATACCAGTTTGAAGATTGTGGATCATACTGCAAATCTGGCCAGACTGTCATAAATCACAGAATGGTCAGGGTTGGAAGGGACCTCAAAGATCATGAATCTCCAACCCGCCCATATAGTCTAGATTTCGCATCTTCTGACTTCCTTCTTTTCAGGCCAATCTGAGACAGATTGTGGGGCAACATTTTCCTAACAACAATGCCATCATAGCAGCTGTTAAACGGTGGGTCACTTCTGCTGGCACAGATATTTTACAGCAGCATGCAGGTACTTGTTCATCACTGTTGAAGATGCATTGCTAATGGTGGTGACTGTTGAAAAGAAGTATTTTGTAGCTGAGAATTTGCTGTCAGTTTTATTGAGCTCTTTGTATTTGTACTGTTCATGGAATTAAGTAGGAGACATTGCTTGCAGAGCAACCTATGTATATTCACTACCAAACAACAACTTTGCAGAACCTGCTCAGTCCCCCTGAGCTTCCCTCATTCCACTGAGATTGCTCTGCTGTTTTATTTACAACTTTCATGTACAAATCTGTGCACTAATCAGCAAAGAGAAAGCTCTGGAAATAGAGTGGGTCTCGATTGTACTCCTTTTGAAATTTATGGCAAGTAGGAGCAGGCTGTGTGCAGGAATTAATATAAAACCCATACACAAAAGGATTAGCAAGAAAAAAACCCACTATACTTAATGCCCTAGCACTGGTCATATTAGTTCTTCCTGACATCCACCCCATTAAGCACACTTAATAGCACATGAGTCAGCAAATACAAAACACAGGTGATGGCACGAGTAATTTGTCTAAATATGTGAAGATGTCTTTTTCAGAAAGGAATTGTGTGGTATAATTACTGGAGTTAGGATAACCCTAACCTATTCATATTATCTGTTCAGTTAAAAGAAGTAAATATTTGGTGTTAGCATTAATTAGCAGCACAACTGCCTTATTTTCATTAGCTGTATCTTGATTGTACTAAAACATTGTGCCTGAAATTTCACAGAGGCAGAGAAAATACAATACAGTAAAGCGCTTCAGGTTATAATGGTAAAGGACTCTGATTTATTTGATATTACTTAACTATTCTGTCTGCATCATAAACAAAGATTATGGAACAATAAATTAATCTTGAAGGAAGTGGCTGAAATTTACTGTTCATGTCTTCAGAGCCTTTGGTCGCAACGAAAAAGCAACTGAAATATATAGACATATAAGCTGCCCTTTTCATTATTTATGTGTGCCAACTTTCTCTTCAACACCAATTCAATTACCGTTTCTACAGGATAAAAGCTTGCAATGAATAAACTATAATGGGAGATGAAGAACAACAAAATAAATCATAGTTCTGTAATACCAAGATCTTTCCACTATTCTTTGTGCATCTCCTGTACTAAAAAAAGATTGTCATACAAAATAGTGATTGAAGTGTCCTTTATTTAAATGGGTCTACTGCAGACCAAGATTTTTATAATATTTTCTGTACATCCAAAATCCATTCAGAATGTCTTCCCTCAAAGCTCACACAATTGGATGAAACTTACACTGAGTTTTAGATTCCAATGGCATCAATGAAATCACTCTGTATCTAAAATGACAAAATGGACAATTCTCTTATTTGGTTGGATGATTTTTTTTTTTTTTTTTCAGCTGATCTCAACAAAAATGTAAAAGTGGTTCAAGCTGCAGGACAAAACCAGTTGACCTTTTCCTCTTACCTATTCCAAAGATCAAAACCAAAAAAAAAAACCAACAAAACCCACAAGACTTAAATGCCGCTTTCTTCTTCCAGTTAACAATAAATACTTACTTGTATCAGAGTTTGCCACATTTTAAGATTTTGTTAGATAAAATTAATTTCTATACTTATATTTTCTTATGCTGGAAATACACAGGGATTTTTTGTTAGTTAATATTTCTAGTTAGGAGATTGGGGGTAGGCAGTGGACTTCAATTAAATAAAAGAGTCAAACTACTTAAGATGAAAAATCCAGGCACACTCAGGAGCATCAAATTGCTTGGGATTGTACAGCATACTGTGGCACATGCAGGAGGAGAATTCAGAATGTTTGGTGCTTGCTTTGATGCAAACTTCAAACCTTTTTTTTAGATTTCCCTCAGGTAAGTACCTGTGGCACTGCTTTGGACTGTTGTCCAAGCAGTTATTTTGTATTAATTCACAGGCTATGTGTCTTATATAAATTAGAAAATAGTGCTTTAGCTATTGAAAACTGCCCTGCTTGGACTGGAATTAATTCTCTTTTTGGTTTTCTTGATTTCCCTTCAACTCAGAAGGATGATATCTATTCTAAAAATGAGTAGAACAATACTAACTTTGAAACAGTATTTCCAGTGCACAACCTGAGAGTCAAGAAAAACAAAGAGCAGTGGATACAAAAGTGGTTAAAAGAAGAGAGAATCCATTATTTCTTCACAAAAACTTCAAACTCTATTCACTACAGGTAGTGTGACAATGATAATCCACAGCCTTTCAGCTGGAAATCAGGATGGCAGTGACTTTCATCAATGTGCACACTCACTGACACTGTTCTATACAGGCAGCTCTCTACAACCTCTTATATGATCAACAGGAACAAATAGCTTCTTCTGCTTTGTAGAATTTCATGTTGGTCAATTGTAGCCTTTCTGTTGATGTTGATATTATTCAGAAATACTACTGAACATCAGTCAATCTGCATAAGGCTGTATAACACTTTCCTACTGTTTTATCCATTTGTATAAGCTAGAAGCTACTGAATAAGTTCCTTTGATCATTATCCCAAAAGACACAGATTCTACCCCATCTATTTCAACTAGGGAAGACAAGTCTGAATAATTGAGTGGATACATGAGGGGTATATAGTCCATTCAACTTAAAGGTGCTCACTGTAGAAACTAGGTGAGGTATACAAGCACACCCAAGATAAAACACAGAACTATTTCTGGACAAAGCTACATAAAAAATGCACATTAAATTATAGCCTAGCATAATACATTCAGAACATAGACCAAAATAGATATGCATGCTTTCCATGGGGGACTAATGTATGTAGGAAATCTAGAAATGAATGTTTTCAACGGCCTCTGGTATTCCAGGTAATGGTAAAGACCTTTGCCCCCACAAATCCCACTGCCATCAATGTTTTCAATATCATCACTTTAATTATGAAATAATAACCTCAGGAGGGAATGCTTATCAGTGGCTTCTGGTGACATGGAATACTTCAAGCCTGAAGACTATTAATACAATAATAGTGTAATGCCCACAGAAAACGAAGCCATATAAATAAAATCCCTAAGCCTACAAGTCTTAATACAAATGACTGCAAACAAATATGTGCATGATTAATGCACGTGATTTGTGCTGAGACAATTTCACTTTCTGACTGCATCACAAATTGCTAAGGAAGCAGTTTAAGAAGGAAAGCAATGAATTTATTCATTTACATCAGCTTACCATGCATTGACTTTCTTCATACCATAACAATGAATTCAGATTGACTACAAGAGTATTAGAAATTGCTCCAATTTCTTTCCATCTCCTATCTCAAAAAACTCATGAACAAAACAAAGAAAAATGTCACCTGTACAGACACTTTAAGCTACAGAATAGCAATTGCTATGTGAATTAAAGTTGTCATAGTTCTTCTGAGCAAAAACTATATAAAAAATTAACTAAATGTTATTTAAGTACTTTCACAGTACTTGTACAAACCCCACTACTCATTGGGATTTTGCCAAAACAAATTTGGCAGTGTTATAAAAAGCTTCTCATATGAAATTACCAGAGAGGGCTTTACCGGTGTAAAATTAATAAACAAACAAACAAAAAACTAATAATAGAAACATTCTTTCCTTTTACCTACACATGCGTTTGCACCCTTTAGGTAAAATCATGACCTTGCAGGTAATGATAAAACTCCTGGTGACTTCCACTGGGTAAAAGGCTCACTCCAGATCACTTGGCAGTGAAAGAAGAAGAGTCATTATCCAGGAGGAACTGTTTTGTTCTTGATTTCTTTGAACTTACCATAATTTTTCAACCTGTCTAATTTCATGTCTACATTTTAAAGCTGAAACCCTATTGGTTAGAGGTTAAGGGATCACATTTTAAGATTTTTTTAAAAGCTACATCAGTACTAATTTCCCACAGGTTTCACCACTGAGTCTTTCTTTGTATGGCTTATTTTGCTTTTTACATAAAAACAGCTTAATAGAAACAAGCAACTTTCTAACAGGGCTGTTTTGTTTTATAGCAGTCCACAGACCCATACAGCATGCAACAATTTAGACCCCTACTTGTAAAGTCTAGCTGAGGAGCAACTTACAACATATTACAGTCTAAGAAAGGATAGTATATGAAATAAATTGCAGCTGCAAATATACTAATGCCTATGAATACATTAACTGTTCTTATGAAATGATTCTGTAAGAGAGAAAAACATTGATAAATTTTAACAGATTATGGAAAACCCGTCCATGGAATAAAGGTGCCTGTCAGACTCTCCATGCAACAAAAGACATAGGTCTAGGTCATGAAGAATTTACTATTAACCTTACTAGAATATAAAAAGAGTAACAGTCAAGATAAGGCAGTTAATTAGACACTTTCAATATTTCATCGCACTTCAGCAGTGGTATTTTAGAAATGCAACTCAGTGTACAACTGAATGTACAACAGAGTTCTTAATGATAACACTGACGCATCATTAAGGTTTAAGACAGCTCAAAGTGAATTTGGTTTATCCAGACAGTGACAAGCCTGCAGGTGGTCGTATTTTATGACACCTTGGACCTTGATAACTAGCTAGGTCATGCAATATTTATTTCAACGGGTGTGAAGAATTCAATGCAAAATTATGTGCTCTTTTGTATGTAAAGGGTTAAGTTATAGCCTTTGTGAGCCATTAGTTGGAGATTTATTGCAAGAGTTAGTAAGTCTATAGTTCAATATGTGGTGATTGAACAAGGACCATAGGTGCAGAGACAGAGAGAGGAAGAGAACTCAGTCAAATGATGCCTCTGGGGCTTTGCAACATATGGCCCATCAGTCAAGGGTCAAGCCCCCTCACAAATTGCATGCACTTTACATAGCCATCTGCATCAATAAATTACTAGTCTTCTGTAGTGCAGCCACTAATGCGTGAGCTAAAGGGACCACCCCACTTACAAAGAAAATGCTTTATTATTATTATTATTATTATTATTATTATTATTCACTTCTTCGTGCATGCTGACCCAGACCTTTCCACAATTGGATTTTGTTGCGGACAGATGTATTAACAAACACACCTCAGCTTTTTCTTTCTACCTTATTCCCTTCTTATGCAAACATAACCTGATCCATCTGATCCACAGCATATAGGCTGCAAGCCAGAAGCTGCAAATATATGAATTTCAAAAGTGGAGTTTTACAGTCTTCTTTTTCACCTGTGAACTTTCGGTATGTTTAGAGGTGCCCAGGCCCCAGTTCTATATTCTGAGCAGATAACTGTGTAGCTGTTGCCTGCTGAAGGTATCTTTTGCCAAACAGCAGACCCTGTCCCGTTCTAACTTCACATTTCCATGCTTACATCATAGCCCAACTATTTCTAGGTCAGTTGATAACATCAGCATCAGTAGGCTTTTGAGTGCAATCAGCTTTACAGAAGAACTTATTTCAAATCATCAAAATTATCCCTTTGCTGCTGTTATGCCACTTTTTAATCCTACTTATGCGTCTAGGATAATCAAAAGTATCCATAAAAAGGCATTGTATATTTGTTGTTCTTAGGCCAGAATACAGATAATGCTTTAAAATAAAACTATGGCTGTACTGATTTACCTTTAAAAAAAAAAAAAAAAAAAAAAAAAAAGTTTAAGAATCATATCAGGTTAAAATGTAGAAATGTAGAATGTTTATATTTTTAGTTTCAGATAATTTGATTTCATATTACTACAAAATTAGTACAGAAAGAGATGGATTGTAGCACTTAACGCAGAAGTATAAACTTTTACAACTTTTTATCTAATTATATAACATAACTGAAATGTTTAATAGCTCTTGTTTCGTCAACTACATGAAAGAAGCTACTGTTTCCTGTCAGATTCTCTGTAAACATCTTTCTACAGAACCGAATGAAGACTGAATGAATCTAGAAAATAACCATTATGGACACTTTGAGACTAGACTAAATGAACAGACAAAATACTTAATACCTAAAGTAAATTCTTAATCAAGAAGAAAATGAAATTGATTCAAACATTAACCAAATAAACAGAAGGAAATCAAAGACTCTACAGTACAACTTCATTGAAGTTATACTTTCAGAAATCTGCTTACTTTTATGTCTTTTCTTTGCAGTTCCAGACATAGAAAACATGGAAAATAGGTGTACTACATAACACAGTGATGTTCAGCATTCTTTGATCTACTGACTTCTAGCATTTACCTCTGAAATGAATCTGAAGATCCCCTCTCAGCAAATATACAAGTATTCACAACAGATTGAACTTTCTTCATTTCCCTGAAATCAATAGTTCTGCAACCTCTGGTTAAACACCATTGCTAAACTACAATCTTCAAAGAGCAAGCAGTATAAACTGGATGTTAATTTTAATTAAAGAATTGTGACAGTGCGTCCTACATAATAAAAAATAAATTGTTAAGTATTGCACAACAAGGCATTTATTTAATTCTTTCCTAGTTAAAACTGACAATATCTCAATTGATAGATGTTGACATACGACCAAAAGAAAATTAAATGCTATCATAACTTCAAGTACACTTTTTCTCCTGCAGAATATTTAAGTTTTCTGAGGTAGTAGTATTTCTAGAAGAGAGATGATCTTTACCTTCACTGGTGAAATGATGATGAAGAGACAGGAAGTACTCTTTTGGGTTGGTATTGCCTCCAAATCCCAAGTTAACAAGCTCATTAATCTTACTGGGAGATACATCATGTGGAAAGAGTTGCTAACATCTTGCTCAGACCAATTATAAACATTTGAAGAACTTAGGCCAATGACTTCAAGGTACCACCAGTATGGAATAAGTAAGAAAGTAATGTAAGGTCATGTAAAGGAAAACTGAAGAAAGAGAAGCAGGATGCCACCTCAGACCAAGTAAAAACAGTATTTTGTTGAAGAACAATACACACAATTATGTATCCCATTTAGTACAAAACAGGAGCAAATTATGAGGCAGCCAACCACTCTCTGACCAGCTGGAACACCCAGCTCTGAAACTTCCTTCTTAGTGGGATTACAGACAAAAATTCAACATTTCTTAATGTCCCTACAAATGCACATACATATGTGCGTACACATGCGGAGAGAATACTTTCTGAATGATGTTACATTCTACCCTACAGGACTCCCCTTTAAGTGGAGGTACTAGAGAACAATGAAGCCACCATGAAAAGGTAATCTGTTTGCTGTCTCTCTCGCTGATGCATGATTTGCTTCCAACACAAAGCTGCTATGTGCGTTACAAAAGTTAGTGAAAGCAACTATAATAGTTTTTCAAGGTATATACTTTTTCCAGCTAAAGATAGACTATACAAAATGGAAGCAATGAAAATCACCACATAGGCAGCCTCAAGGCATTATATTTCAGCACGGCTGAGATGAATCTAGTCAAAGAAATGGTATTTTACTGAAAAACAGTAAAGTCTTTGCAAATCCAACTCATATACAAGATGAAGTCTGAAATGTGTTCTTTGGCATCAGAACAACCTAAAGGAGCTGCCACAGTTTATACAGTTTCCTATAGATGAGGTCATATGTACTTTACTTATTTATTACTTTTACTGTGTTGCTGCCAAGTACTAAAAAGCAGTATTTTCACGGTTTCTACATAATCTATGTTGCTGTAGAATCTAAAACATGTCTGATGATCCAGCTCCCCTCTACTTTCTACTTGAGAAAACAGACAGCTTTGTAATGGTGTACTCTTTTGATCTGCCAAAGATGCTTTTGAAAAAATAACAACTTCAGAGCATTTCAAAGACTTTCTGAAAATTCTTTTGAAATCTGAAATGCAAAGATTTCAGGAAAAATCTGTCTCATGACTTGGGCAATTTTTATACATCAGACTTTCCATTTCTTCACATAGGAAATGATAAAGCACTTCCAACTTGGAGAAAAGAGAAAGTAAATGAAATCTCAACACAGCAGCCACCTAAACATGACCCAGACAGACTTCATCTAAAGACCAGGTGGGTAGTTCATCTTACAGCTTTTGTCCTGTCTTCCAAGCCTGAAGATAGTGTCAGATAATTCAATTGTTCTTTAGGGATGTCAGGAGCATCTGAACTGGATTACTAGCTCTGCTCACACTTAAAAACATCCAATTAAAACAAAGTGAAACAAAACAAACCCTTCAAAATATTTCAGTGGAAGTTTTTCCTCATGCTTTACTGGAGCTCTTATGGGATTCTCAGTTCCTACCACAACCTAACCCATTTTTACATGATCTTAGATAACAAGAATGCCCCAGCTAGGCAAGAAGATCTTGAATAGTGTCCCAAAGTATGTATCACAACTAGCATTGCTATATTGGAAGGAATACCAAAAAGCAGGGAAGAAAAAAATAAGTGGTGACAGATAAAATTAAAATAAATTAAACTAATGATCCAGAAAGAAAAAGAAAAAGAAAGAAAGAAACTGTGTTAACTGTCTTTTTTTTTCAACTTCTTGCTTCCATGTGGAAGAAAAGGACTTTCTTGTTTCAGCTGCTAGCAGCCAGCTGTCCACATCACAAACCACACCAATACAGCTGCCACTAATTGGCACTCTTGGCAATCACAGCAAACAAGTTGTGGATTGAACGGCTTGTTGATTTTGCAAAATGAACTGACCTCTCTCTCACCCCAAGGAAGTGTCCTACAAGTCAGGGTGGCAGCACAGGGTAGAGTGGCTTACTCAGCTGTTCCCTCTGTCCTGCGTGTTGTCAGGACTTCATCACAAAGCACAGTTTCCTTCAGTCACTTCTCTGTGAAAGGTGGATTCTCCCTTCCTCTCACTGGGATTCAGTGCAGTATCTGGGCATGATCCAGGCTGTAACTGATTGGCAGCTGTGGCATATTTTGTAGAGCAGCAAAACATTTGATATGGATACCTCACTGATACATAACTTTTTGCATTATCTTGTATTATAAAGGCAGTTTTCCACTACTGTAAGAGAGCTCTCCTCTGGAAAAAAAACCTCAATCACTTCCATTAAATAAATTGGTCCTACTCTCTCACGGTTACATATTTTCTTGACACAGAACACTTGCACAGCCAAGATAACACTATATTTTTGGATATTTTACAATTACAAGTAGCCCAGTAAATTCTGAGGATGTGTTTATATTACAACTACACTGTGCAACACAGTGGAGGAAAACAAAAAACAACCATAGCCACAGAAAAACTTGATATCTATACATTTTATAGCTATAATCTTATCTAGGAACAAGCTAATGATTATTTCTTATTATTATACTAGAAGAATGCTTTTAAATATTATCTTTGTTTTTGTCAACAACCAAATACGCTTCTATTCTTTTGATCATATACTTGGTGCTAAAGAAACACTGCCAACAGCTTTGAGGAAAGCTTCAGAGACATCATTAAATCATAAAGAGATAAAATAAAACAATTATGTGAAGCACTTTCAGACAAGAGGATGGTGATCTTATTTTTGACCTATTTATGATCTGCAGAGCAAAAACTCTACAGCAGATCATGTCTATGCAATATTAAACGCACTCAGTAGCCCTCCTGAATTTCAAGACCAACTGTTCTGTTTCTTTTAAATGATGCCATTAGTGCATTCATGAAGGTAAACCATTCTCACTTGAGAGTGATTCAACACAAACGACACTGAGGATGACAAGGGACTAGCATCAATAATTTGACCCAATGAATATCCCACAGGCAATTCCAATGTCCAGCAGAGAAAAAAACTAAGACACAATAAAAGAAAATGTCCAAAGAACCGGATGGCACAGCTGTAAAAATATGTTCCAGACATCAGCGCTTGGATTTTGCTGCCACCAGCTGCCACTTCATGTGTGGCCTAAGTGCTAATCCTGGAACCATCAGAATGTAAGAGATTATTCTTTTACATCGTCTCAAAGCTTGCTGGGGATGCAGATGAACAAGTCCAAGCAAGTCCTGGGCAATGGTTGAGAAATCCTTTGAGGGACACAGATGGACAAGGCCAGGGGCAACAAGAGAGATAAGCCACAGATTAATGGCCAGGAAGCAGTCTTTTGTGTGGGCTTATCTTGAGGAAGATGGCCATCTCAGGAGGTGCTGCACATGACTGTTACCCAAGCGCCCAGGAATGCCACGCTGGCAGAAGGGGACCTACAACCACAAGGTTAGGTTTTCTGGCAACAGACTCCTCATGAAGAAGAAGAGATTTCTACATGGGAAACCTCATGACCTCATTTCAGGTAACTTTCCATCCCTTTCTTTTACTCTCTGAAATTCCCAATTTTAAATAATTCATCAAAATTCTTTGCTATGTGATCAAAGGATGTCTAGCCCTTTGGTAGATCTATTAGTTACTTTAAAATTCTAATAACATTAGGATGTTATTACATAAATGTCCTCACAATAAATATATAAATCTATTTACTGACATATGCAAATCACAGTGAAGCCAGGAGTAGAGTTGAGAATTCTCTAAAGCTAAAACCAGTTAGAAATCGCAGAAAAATGCATTTTAAAAAGGACAGAACATTTTAAAAATCATATTCAGCAGTCTAAGAACCAATGATCACATAGCTGAATTCTGTTCTGTGACCGTGATATCGTAGGTTTATAGCATAAAGGAGACAACAAGGCTTGTACTGAATGGTACACACATGCTTCATATCTTTGAGTTGTCTATTCTAATGCTTTTATGAGTTTATGACGACAAGCTGTGAGAGCTGCTCTGAAAATAACGCCTTCTATTTTATCATGTTGGCCACAATGTCACAGCTGGATGTTGGTGGTATGGCAGTAGAGGTTGAACCTTCCCGCCAATATTCCATTACATTTTGTTGCTGTGTGAAAGATGGCAGCAGAGGGACAGTTTGACAGAGTGACGTCTGACATGGATGTGCAGATGAAGCAAAGGTGTGTCACTGAATTGCTCCACAAAAAGAAAATGGCACCCACTGACATTCACTGACAGTTGCTGAATGTTTATGGAGACCAAACGGTGGATGTAAGCACAGTGAGGCAGCGGTGGTGCATTTCAGCAATGGCAATAGTGATGTTGAAGACAGGCCTCATTCTGGACATTCATGCAGATGTTTAAGAACAGAGCATGCAGGCTATTCTTCATGTTCACTACTGAAAACATAATGACAGTGACTATGATGAAAAAGAGCAATCTGTAGCTGAGAATGTGATCTATGAAATAACGCTATTGTGCTCTTTGTGTCAGCTGTAGTTTCCATGGAAATTAATAGGAGGTACTATTTCAGAGACAGATACGATACCAGCACTAGTCTTCTTCCTTATAGATTATATTCACGTATTATGAAAACATCTCTGCGATTTTGTCCTGTAACTTTCATTCCAGTGTAGAAAATGACCACAGCACTCAAAAAAGTTGTTAAATTGACAGCCATAGAGACCGAAGCCTCAAAATAACAGTGGAGGAGACAGATGCTCTGAACATAATTTGCAAAAGCAACAGAATGTTAATGACTCACAAACACAAACAAGTTATACTGGGCTTACAGATCTCAAGAACAACAGTGTATATTCTTGGGCTTTGCCTGTTAAACTTTAGAACTTAAGGAACTATTTTCATAACGATGGCGAAGAAGGGCCACGATCACTTTGTAAGTGCCCACCCTTAAAATGAGCAATCTACAGGGAGTCTAATCTACAAAGATTTCCCACCCAGAGAAGTCGATGTTCGAACACCAGTGTAATTATAGATTCTTGGCTGCAAATGCCAAGAACATGTTATTTTATTTGAAAAGGCTTTATGTTCATGTTGTCAAGAGAAGACTGTAACATAACAGCGTCTTTCATGCTTAACACCAATTGGTCTATCTTGTCAAACATTGATACTATTGCTCTATATTTCCAATCTCATTATTGAAAAAGAAACGTTGTGTTTTGATTTACAGATGGACACAACTGGAATTAAGAAACAACAGCAGTAAATAGTGCTGCGCAAAAAAAGCTAATTAAAAGGAAAATAGATTAAATTAATTAAAAGGAGAATAGAATATGAATTATAAACCCTAAAGAATTAAGATTTTCAGTACTTACAGAAAAGAAAACAAAAAAGAACTAAAGCACACTGTTGGGCAGTAGCATCTGATAAATGTATCTGGTTAGCCTGCCCTCTTCACCTGGAGAGAAATCTTTCCATGAGAAAGTTACAAGTCATAGGAGCAACTATGCCAAGTCTGTACGTTTCTTTGCCAAGCTAATAAAATTCTTTTCCTTACACAATTCCTGTACTTGAAGCAAGTTGTCCCCAGTATGAGGTAGACAGCTTCAAAGGTAGCTCTTCTGGAACCTGCTGCTCTGCAAGCATTTAAGGTCACTCTTCTCTTTCTCGTGTAATCCTTTTTCCTAGATGGGCTTAGGTTGAAAGGTACCTTATAGATCATCTAGTTCCAACTCCCCCGCCATGAGCAGCGCTGCCACCCATCAGCTCAGGCCTCCCAGGGCCCCATCCAACCTGGTCTTGAGTGCCTTCAGGGAAGGGGCATCCACAGTTCTCTGGGCAGCCTGTGCCATAACATGCTCTGAGTAAAGAACTTCTTCCTAACATCTAATCTAAATCTCCCTTCTTCAGTAAAAAGCCATTCCCCTTTATCCTGCCACTAGCACATCATGCAAAATGTTGGTCCCCCTCCTGCTTGTAAACTCCCCTCAGGTACTGGAAGGCTGCACTGAGGAACCCCAAAGACCACTACTGTGGTTGCTACAGCCTAGGCATACTTATCTTTGGAGTGCTAAGCACTAGCAAGCCACTCAACAGGACTACTCTTCCACTTCTTTTCATGTGTTTTTGTACCATATAATACCATTAAAATGACCCACCAAGTAAGGTATACAAAACTCGAGCCACAGAACTAGTGGTTTTTTGACTTTGTGCTAAACAAACATTAGGTTTTAAGCTTCTCATGATTTCATGATAAACTTCATGATTTCTTTAGACATTCAAGATCATAACAGAAATACGGTTAGAAGGGGAAGGAAGCGTCCTCCATTTCAACCACTTAACATGTTGGAAAAATAAACACACAAAACCACATAGTCCTGATACAATGAAAATAATTTTAAAAACTTTATTTTGCTTGCTTAGAATGAGACTGCAACACCATTGCTTCAATTCTTAACATCATTAAATTCTTAGTTATTACATTAACTTGTAAAAGTCCACAGAAGCCCTTCTGCTAACTTACATCTGCTCTATTTTGATCAAAAGACAATATACTTATTCTCCCAGTTTTCCAGCCCTTTCATCTCCTTGGAATCCCTGCTATTTTGAAGATCTGGCCTCAGCCAGCTGCTAGTGCTGTACACACAGAGAAAATAAGCAGGGAAAGGAAAAAAGGTGGAACAGGAGCAGAGGAAGTCATCTGCTTTATACATTTTCCCTCCAGGAAAGTAATTTTCCTCTTGTCCCTCATTCCAATTCCAGAACACTAAGGATGTAGCTGATCTACCTTTCTACTGCTAAAAGTATGAAATGACTACAGAAGCGTGCCTGAAACAAACCTTGATGAATTACCTTCTTGTCAAAATGCTTAAAATATCCAGAACCAACATCTTCTTTTACAATGAAGGAAAAATAAGTAAATAAATACAGAAATCATCATTCCATCAGTGTTTTTCCCCCCTTCCCTTTATGAAAGACCCTGGCAAACAAGACATATTGTCATGGTTTGTCTCTGATGATCAGCAGCTGATGATTAAAAAACCTTATTGCTTTAAACCTGCTTGCCTGTAAAGAATGACAACTTCCATACCAAATCACTTAAAACCTGAGACAATAAGGAAGAACCTTTAATAGATATTCAAGTAAATGAACAAGCAATAGCGGAAAATGAACATTTGTACAAATATACAAGAAAATAAAATAGATTTAAGCTTTAAACTGGTATTTAACTTAAGGTTCCGGTTGTCACAGTCATCTACTACTCTGCTGGTTTTTCACACTATTTCTGACTGACTCACACTTATGCCCCACAGATATTTTCTGGTGTAGGAAAACAAGAAAGAAACAAAGCAAACAACAAAATCAACCTTAAGCAGTCTCTAGCCATGGGCTACTTTTCTCTGAGAAGAGAAAGCGGCTGTCTCTCAAGGCTGAGAAGCACAACCATCTGCTCAGGTTGTAAGTGACGAGGGAACAGAGCTCAACAGTAGGCAGCCATATGGTTATTTAACTCTGCCTTGACCACCAGAAGGAGACCCAGCACACTACAAAGGTTCAAAGGTAACAGGAGGACTAACACCTGGACAAGGCAGTTAGCTGAAAACATTTCAACTTGAGAAGGGTGGAAAATGGAGGATTAAGGAACTGTGTATCTCTGAAGGAGGAAACTGAATTTGAGCAACCTCCTCCCACCTTACTCCATTTCCCTTTTTCTTTTGGCCGTCATTCACTTTGGAAAGAGAGGGAGGCACAAGGAACACAGCACAAAAGGAAAAAAGAGATTATATAGCAGCCAGGGGCAGATCAAATGAGTGCTTACCGGGGGACCTTGATTAGAAAAGCTGCCTGAAGACCTGACCCAGATGACCTCTGCAGGATAGGTCAGCTGGCAGGTACATATTAAGGTGATGAATGCACATGGAACTTGCCTGCCATGAAAATGCTCCCAAAACAGTCCTTTGAGAAAGGTCATAAACTTAACTCTTATGCAGCTCCCATTATTAAGTAGACATTGTTTTTTTTGTTTGTTTGTTTGTTTGTTTTTTCCATTGATTACTAGTATATGTCTCCCAAGCCAGGTGTGGACTACAGGCAATCCTAGACCAAGCTATTTCCTGAACCAAGTACACCTCTAACTGTTCTATTAATAAATCAGACAGTGAAGAAATATCCCTGTCTCAAAAAAGGAAGGAGAAGCACACAAGAGAATGTCAGAGAATGTATCCTCTTCTCACATCACGCTGATAAAGCAGTCTGAAAACTACTTTTTAATTTTCTGTAAAAATGGTGATAAGAATATTTAGTTTGATTTAAACTTTAATGAAATGTGACCAGAAAAAAACCCAAGAGGTGAGTTTAAAAAACAAAAAAACAAAACAAAAAAAAAGAACCAACTGTTGTAATACTTCAAACAGAATATTATTCATCCAAAATTATCTGACTAGATTTAATGGACAATCAAATCATCTTCAGAGACCTTAATGGAGAACTTACTTGATTCACATTAAACTGTTTTTCTAAAGTATTTTGATGATCAGCTGCATAATGCTGTGTAATGTGTCTGATGTATTTCTCAATCCACAAAATGAGCATAATTGTTCCTTTTGCTGCTTTATTTAGAGATCATATCATCATTCTTTAGAAGTGATAAGGTCTTATTTCTCAGTATGTTGAGTCTGGCCTCAGTAGACTTCATTTTGTACCCAAAATGCTCTGTATTTATCTCTTTAAAGTATATGATGGAGGAAGTATCATCTCTTTCAGTTAACTGCATAAACTTGGCTCAAATACCTTATCATGTGCTATATTAAACTAAGTAGAATTTATGTTCAGCCCTGATTCATATCAAATAGGCACTGCAAAATAATCTAGCTTAACTGAGGGGACTATTAATGAACACTGAACCATAACTTCACTTACTATGTTTTATTGAGCCTTTACTCTTTCTACCAAGACTGTCAGCGAAAGTGCCAGCATCCACCAGTTGCACTCACAGGGGTCTGAGGAACTCTGCTAAGACTACTTATTCTCCTCAGTCACCTGAAAGTCATTCTGTTCCAGGGAAGGATACATGCAGATCTGGCATGTCTAAGAACAGGAAAAGATTAATTAATTGCTCAACTTAATTAAGCAATTCAGCCTCTTAAGGAATTGGTGTTCATTTCTTAGACAAGATCTTGTTTTTTTTCACTGGTGGCAAGCTAATGAGAAATAGCATTAACAAGATGAAAGAAATTTCCAACAAATATTGAAATAGAAGACATCTAAGTTACATCAGTACCAAGCATCCACAGAGTCTCCAATTCTCCAGATAAGACAATGTCCAGGACTCTAAATCCTGACTTGGTGATGAACAGAATCTTCAGGGAATTTTCTCCCCTTGACTGAAGTGGTCAAGGGAATATTTGATTATATCTCCCTCTGGAATATATACTTTTAAAATACTCACGTAAGCCATAGCATTTCCCCATTATTTTATTTTACTTACTTTTCTAATGAGCATTTACAGAACACCACCACTAGCCTGTACCTCACAAAGGCTGCTGATCCCTTTCATCTAGCTACTGAGTTGTGTTTGCTTATTACTTGGAAGAGCTAGTAATCATCAAATAGACACAGATCTTCAGAGACTTAAGCTAAGTGAGTCAGTGTGTTAATTGTATGCTCAGGGAGTACACAAAAGAAATAGAAAGTAGTAGTTTATTGCTTTCCCAAGTTTCTCAGGTAATTAGAACAGCTTCTGGAGATACATGGCACTGTATCAGAATCTATCATCACAATGGCTTCACTGTAAAATGCACAGAATTAATTTTTTAATGAAAATGCTCTACTAAGTGTCAGAGCCAAATTCACCTGATAAATGTCACAGAGCAACGTCATTACTGGCTCATCAACACAGGGTGTTTAAAGCAGATGGTAGAGCTATGCATCTTCAGCACTACAGCCTGTTAATATCAGCCACCTCCCATAAAAAAAATTAAAATTGGCCCCCTGTCAGTCAAACATGACAGTACTTTGGATTTCTCCCTCATGATATTCTTTAGCCTTGAGGCAGATATGACAGGCGCCTTATTAAATTCCAAAAATAAAATGTAGCACAAGAAGGCAGTGCATTCCAATGAGACAGCAGACTTGTTAAAATGCAACATGCATAAAACTTGCTTCATTTCATTTTAGCTATCATCAGTTTCATCTTTTAAAAGAAGCAAATAGCAACTTTAGAAATGTGGTGTTTGTTGTATGTAAGTTAAAACAACATGTCATGCCTTATATTTCAAAATGGCTAAGAGTCTTCATAGGCGTTGAACAGATATTTGGGTTATTTTTATGAAAATAAAAGCTGGGATTTCTCTTCGCTATGTTACTCTCGAGTGCTTGTGCTCCATTAGTATTGATCCCAATCTTCAAACAAAGCATGGAAGCTAGACACCCTGTTCTACAAGATCATCTCTACGTCAGGAGAATTTCTGCACAAACATGAGAACTGGTCTAAACATAGCATGCTCTCCAACTATACAGCACTGGAAATAAGAGCTTATCTCATTTAAAAAAAAAATTTGAGGTTGAATAAAAAGACTGTTGAGAAAGCACAGCTACAGCACTCTTTCATAAAGACACTAGTTATCGTTTAATTTTCAAGTTTTACTTCACTGAATAATAAATACTCATTAGGATATGTTTTAGGATTATCAAAGAGTATTAAGGCAGCTTCCAAGCTTTAATTCAGACCTATAATTCATGTAGGTTGCTCGAAATTCCCTAATGTAAGGTGGAATCCTGGAGAAGATATGCATTTAACCTTGTAATCTTACACTTATTCTTTGCACATGTGATGGTAAGGATTGCTCCTACCATTTCACATACCGGTTATAATGCCTAAATGCTCATAAACATATGAGCAGTGGGACAATTCCATAGCAAATTCAACATTTTTTCAAGTAGCTCCATCATGCATTTGTTGAAATGTTTGAAGGATTCAGGCTGATGCTGTATATAGCTTGTCCAGCCTCACTTGAGAGATTTTGTTTCATTCCCACCAGTTATCAGAGGTTGATACATTCCTCTGCAAATATCTACAGAAAGTTCATATTCATCTAACTAGACTTCCCAAACCACTATTTACTGTATCTCAATATTCCATGTCTCCCAAAAGCCCCCAAAGAGCACGATATTCATACAAAAGCCTTATCTTACTGTAAAACTGTACAAATAAAGGCCTCTAATGAACACAGGCTGCATTCTAGATCATGACACACTTGATTTCTAAAGTCACATGATGTTTACATGGTCAGGAATATATTGGCAAGAGTCTCCACCAATTCCCAGGCATTTGTATATATTGTACAAACAGCTTCTTCATATCTGTGACACACTATACTCCCTTTTTTCTGCTGCTTTTTCCTCACAGACATTATCTCCTAAGGCTTTGTAAAATACATGCCAAAATCTTTCACTTTTGAAATAAAATGGGACTGATTTAAAACAAATGCTTTCATTTTGACAACACATTTGCACAAACAAACTGTGTCAATGTTGATGTGGCAATAACAGAGCAAGACAACTCAGTTCTGCACTTCTCAGGAACTGCCCCTGAAATGTCAGCGATTGCAGCTCCTGCCAAGACATTCTGTAAATGAAACAGCAATGGTTTCATCTTATTCAGTGCAAATCTTTTATGTCTGCTCACCATGTTCAATAGTTGGTTTCAACTGTTGACTGCACTCTCCTCTGAATCCTATTTTAGGAACTGCAACCAAAGTGTTACATGATGCATAGAATGACATTTTCGATTGCCAAAAGCATGTTCTAAAAGCAAAACAGAGCAGGAGGAGGGGGAAAGGGAATCTATTCCCACAAGGCCTAACTGTTGTTATCTCTATCTGCCAAACAAATGACATCTTGCTACCACTTTGAAACATTTCTTCAGTTTCTTGTATGATGTTACTTTTATTTTTTCCTGAGGGAAATGCTACTTCTTCCAAATTGTTGAACCTGAGTATGTATAACACTATGCAAGTCTGCACCAATTGCAAACCACAAGCCAATACATACCTCGTCACTAAAACATGCATCCACATATAATGGAATCACAGAATATTTTCAGCTTTCTGGGGTCACCTGATCAAATTCTCTTCTGAAAGCAGGTGTAAATTAAAAGCCAGAGAGATTTTGCTCACTATTCTTTCCAGATGGATTTTGACTACCTCCAGGATTGGAGGCTTCAGCACCACTCTGGTCATCAGTTCCCATGCCACAAATCCCCACTCTCATTGTGAAGATTTCTTTTCCTTATCTAGTTGAGGCATCCCTGGCTGCAACTCATGGCCATTGCCTCTAGCCCTTTTGCTTTGAAGGTAAAGTGTGGCTGCTTTCTCTGCAGTCATACACTGGGAGAAGACAACAGTTAGATTTTCCCCTTTGGCTTCCCAGGGATGTTCTCAAGGATGAGCAGTAGCACATAATAGCCCTCTCCTTCATTATACTCTCACTACGTAGCCTAGTATGTGCCTAGGCTTTATTGAAATAGGAGCCCAGTACATGTATATGCATGCATGCAATGGTGAAGTGAAAGTGTAGAAAATATAATAATAAGAAGAAGAACTTAACATTTAAAATAGATCTTTTCATCTAAGTGAAGCATCTCTACAGATTACTGCATTGTATATGGAAGAACTTTGCAAAGTGTGTTTATTACAAGATGTCCTGGTATAAAAGGAAGGATGCCTAGCAGTACACAGAGGCTTTAGCTTAAAATATATATAGTTAAAGCTGCATTCAGATCTGAGCAAGTAAGTGATCTAAACATACAGTTTCTTCCAGTCACTGTGCTCTTGCTTGCTATTAACATTTTTATTAGGACCAGAAAGAACCCTTAGATAAAAATACAGATTTTACTGTTCATTTTCTACATATACAAAACTGAATAATACCACAGCTGTCTCACTAGGTGGAACAATAGTTTAAATAACTTACCCAGCTGATGAGGTCAAAGGACCATCTGCAAAGGAATTTAGGGGATCTCATTGATCAAAAATACTCCGTTTTGTTGGTATGTAGTACTGTAAGCTGAAAAGCTCATAATTGCATTGCAACTATAATGAGTCTCAGAGTACCAAAGCAACATTGACTTGTCTGTTGGGAGCTATAATAATGCAAATTCCTTTGTACTCCATAAATCTTCTTTCAGGCTGTCCCTTGAAAAATCCCTCTGCCTTTCTGTTTCGCCACCTCAACACCTTAGTTTTCAGTGTGTTGAAAGATTTCTGTTTGTTTCTCAGCATTAAAGTGCCTGGTTTTAATTAGCTGTCACACTGGCATTGTCTTTGCATGCTTTTATGTGCTTGAATCACACTACATGTGTGGTTTCTCTCCTTTTTTTCTTTTTTCTTTTTTTCTTTTTTTCTTTTTTTTAATACATAGTGATAAGTGGGATGGATTTATCTAATGGGAAAAAAAGAAAGGCACAAGTTTGACATAAATTGTCACAGAAATCATTTGACATTCACCGATTTCAGAGGAAAAGGACAAAAGCTAAAATCATTAGACACCTCTATATAGAGTACAAGCAAAAGAACATTTTAAATGTAAGGATACATTATTACTGAAATAGGGAAATACTAATGAGACGCTGTATCAGAAGTGTGGAACTAGCAGTACTGAAAGCCTCTGACTGTATTCAGAACTACAATGACGAGAATCTGAAACAGAAAGATACGTGAGATGGGAGATCAAGTTGGGAAGATTCTCTATTGGCTACAATCTTGAAAAAAGCGTACAAATTGGACATAGCATTTGCCTATTTTTTTCTGAAAATATAATGAAAACCATATTTTAGAACTTGATGGGGTTACAACAACGTTAACAGGACAATATCATTCATACCCATGTTCATGCTCACCAGATAGGGAGAGACAGAACTTACAGTTTACAAAAAGAAGCACAGAGGGCGATTTATCCCAAATTCATCTCAAAACTCAGAATTAAAATTAAACCTCTTGTAAATGCTCTAGCACCTTAGCTTCACAATCCTCATTCTTTTCTAAATGGATTCTCCAGCTATCAAACACTGTAGCAGCTAACTGGATTGCCACATCACCAGTCAATTACACCCATGGGTACTAAATTTACTTGGAAACTTCATAAGTGACTTCAACCTAGAGGGACAAGATCATATCAAAATTCTTACTATGTTGTGTGGAACACGTGTGTTTTTGGTAGGAATTGCCAAAATCACATTTGATTTCTTGTTTTGATATATTATATGGTGTATTAACAAAACTAGAAACATTGAAATGCTTATAGTCATGATCTCATTTTTCCCAAATTTATCTGAAGGTACCTGTTGAAAGAAATAGGAGATTCTTGTTCACTTACTAACTGCTGTTAAAGACACATTATTTGAAACAGGTGGAATTTTCAAGCATGGGGAAAAAAGTAAAGTCTCAGCTTAGATCTTCAAACAAAACACTGCACTTTGCACAAGACAGTACAGGTAGGACAACAGCTAATGGACTAAAAGCAAACGCTCCCTCAGCCTTTCTGGTATTACAGTCAAAGTACTGCAGGGACACAGACTGAAGGACCTGTAAGATAGTTACAAGTTGTGGCATATGCTTTCACACTCTTGCTGGTGAACACTGAAATCAGTGAGACCCTCACCTGCAGTGTCATTCCCAGTGGGCACAAGGTGCCTTCAATCCCTGTGACACACCCCAGTCATTAGTCAGTCTTCTTTGGTACTGAAAATACCATTGGGAACAAGGTCTCTGCACCTTTGAGCCACTGTCTCCGGCGCTACTAAGCACATTCTAGCCATTCCTCTTTTGTTTCCAATAACGTGTAAGGCAAATGCCTGACAGAAATCTTATCCTCCCACTGTTAAATACTGACCTAATTTTACATGAAAGATACATTGTATCAAGATAGTCACACAAACAAACTAACAAAAAGAGCCTATGCAACAGAATAGAGGTGTGCAGTAACTAAATTTAAAAATAAGGAATAAAAATTAAGGGATATAAAATATGCCACTCTCTCAAAACAGCAGTAACATTTATAACCCAGCAACTCACAGACACCAAAACTAATCCAAACCCAGAGAAATGCAGAGTATCCATCTGCAATAAGACTATACTACTCTCTTGTTTCCCAGAAGCACCTAACCTTAAACAAAACATATGTTAATAACATTTTTAGCTCTGAGAAAATACTGGCTTTTTATCAATATTTATTCCTTTAATTCTACAGAGAAAAATATTTGTTCTTTCATATTTAAGAAATACAGAAGTTAATGCCTTCACCAATCTTAGTTTTACCATTAAGAGTTGCGTTACCGATGAATTAAATTTGAAGAACAAAACTGTAAGAAGCGTTTCACTTTGTTTTTTAATTCCAAAATAATCTACATGTTAATAGAATAAACACAATGCCATTTGTTCCCTATAGGATAACAAAACATGTTCAGTGTTAATATAAAATAAATCTTTACTATATTGTAAAGAGCAAGTTGTCCACTGAAATTTGTAATAGATTAAGTATATTTAATCAATTGAAGGAGGCTTTGTGGGCAAAGTACTCAGTTAGTCACCATAAAAACTGGAGATAGGAATAAAAAGATCACAAACATATGATTTAAATAGATCCTTTCAGCTTCCACATCACATCACCTCATGCTCTTCTTAGAAGAAAGACTTTTAACTAACAAGATAACCCCTCCATATATGTGTTGTTCATTTCAAGCAAAGCTCTTAAGAAAAAAGAAGTAATTCCTGTATATTTAGTCAGACTTACCTACTATAAGGCTTTTAGCCAAATATATACTATGTTATCCTGCAGAAATTGTTCAAGCAGGAAGGATCTCACTAACAGCAAACTATTATTAGGAGGTCCTTTTCTGCATTACTCTTTATGATCCCATACTACTTTCTACCAGAATCCTGATTTCACATCATTTTATCATGAGCAACCCTAAGGGTTCCTGAGATGGTAACACTAACAGAGCCCCGGAGGATAAAGAGAGAATGAGAAGATCAGGTTTCATTTCAGTTGGCAACATTAGCTGTTGCTTCCCAATGAATTCTGACATGGTACCCAAATGAAGGATGAATGTTTTTCAAAGTAAGCACAGACAAAGCAATATTAAATTTTTAATTTCCAGAGGCAAAGGGTGAAGTCCCAGAGCACTAGGAAAGCTAATTGACCTCAAGCTAGATAAGCTGATTTTAAGCAGTAAATACCCATGCAGAATCTACCGCAAATTCAAAGGTTTTATTAGGGTGAAGAAAAGTACTAAGAAATTGTATCCATGCGCAGATAGTTGAGATTATATGAAATTAACAAATATGAAAATAGAGTCCTAATCTCCCACTGGCACAGTCCTCCTTTAGTCTTCCAAGTCAGAGTGGATTAATGATTATCATTAAGCTCACTCCAGCAACCTCTGGAGTATTGTACCAATGCCTTTCATTTAAAACAGGAGCAAGCTTTTCACATGTACTTCACAAGCTTGAGAAAACCAGATAGACAGTTAAATTCAAAATCCTTAATGACAACAGCGAAAGGAGGATTTAAATTCTCCTTTATCTCTGAATATCCCACCGAACTGGTTTTGATTCCTCTAGTTTTTTCTTCCATTTACTGTACATGCAAAGATCTTTGTTTTCTCCATTTTGCTAGCAAGTTAGTAACCATAAAGATATCTTTGGGCATTTATGGAGTGGTAGCAATGGCACAACTTCTCAAGGGTTCAATTCAACAAAACCTTGCAACATGCTTTGCTCAGTGTGCGACATCCACCATCTACTTTGGAAGCATGAATCAGATTTAGAACAATTTTGTCACGTCAAGTCTCTGACTGAAACTGAAAACTTAAAGCATAAGAATGACAGTGAATGGGAGGCAAGATCTCTAACAGAAAAGGACTGGTAGAATTTTTTTCTAGAATTATGAAAGGAATTCTAAAGAAAATAATAAAACATAGTTTAGATGCACTTTCCATAGACAAAATCAACAAAATTCTAGTAGCATATTATATATTTTCAGTCAACATTATGGTGTCACTTCACCCCTATCAACTATTTTTCCCTAGAAACATCTGGATGAAAGCTTCTGATTCAGAGCTTAAGGGTAAGGGAGGGCTTCAAAGCCTTCTTGCTTCATTCTCCTTAATGGGATTGACTGCCTGACCAGGTTTGCCCCATGGACACAAGCACAGATGAGGAAGTGCCCTGCTGCCTCCAGACTAATCATGTGTGATATCCACAAAGGGAAGGCAGATGCAACTTTTATTCAGATGAGAATTGTTGAGATAACCATTATTCACCATGTTTTGATATTTCTACTTTAACCAATAATTATTTTCCTGTTATGACAGGAGCTAACATATCATTTCCCAAACGGCCAGAAAAGTGTTAGACCTTTGCTAATTATAGATAAAGCTATATTAATGGCTACTGAGCAACAACATCCCCTGTAATGCTGAACCTATAACCCACAAAGCTTTCCCTCTCACAGCAGGTGAACAAATAGATGCCTCCAATATACAAATTTTCAGTTTGTTCCCTATTGAGCCCAAGTAGTTATTGCTCTGAAGCAAGGGCAGCGTGTCACATGGGGCAAAACACATATCCTTCATGAAGCTGGGGTGCCAACGTTTGCACCGTCCTGCTCATTCAGCAGGTAGAACTGAGGTGAAAACATTCATCTGCAGGATTCCCTTTCAGTTGCAGGATAGATGCATTTATTGGAGTGGGAAAAAGAGGAAGAGATAGCTTATCTCCAAATTGGACCTGTTATGGGCCATATTTTGATCAACTGAGATGCCAAGAGAGCTCTGCTGATACGAAGAAACCATCCAAATACACCAAAAGCCTCATCACAACTGCCACTGCTAGATCTGAGTTTATCATTTGTAAAGAGGTGCTAACATCTGAACAATCCCTTTGTCTTTCCTCACTTCTGCCTTAAATAAGCTTCAATACCTCCCACAAAGTCTTGCTAAGGTATTATTATTTCCTATATAGAACAATACAAAATTAATTTTTCCTTCCAAGGAGCAAGAACAAAGAACAGGGCCCAAATTTTTTCATTATTAAGATCTCTAGCTCTTAAGTTATCTGTGAGCCCAAACGTAACACCAAGTTTACAGACAATCTATTTTACATGGCATACTGCAGCAATAATTCTTTTCCTCTCCCTCTTTCAAAACATTTTCCATGATAGTTCCAAAGCACATGCTTTTAATGATATTTTCTATTCAGAATTCCTTTAATTAAGCATCAGTTTTCAAAAGTAATCATGCACAATATAGTAAAGCCTATATAGTCTTTTTTTTTTTTGGTTGTTCTGTATACCAGGGACCCTAAAATTCTACGGTACTCACAGCGCATGTTACAAAGCACCAAATATTCTCAAATATTCACCAGTAACAGATAACATGCGAGCTGCAAAAGAACTGAACATAAATGGCATAACTGCACATGATTGAGATGTTCATAAAATAGACTCTGATGTGCACCCTCCTCCCACCAGTACTCTACCTTAACATCTCTCCAGATGCGTACATTTATTCCACTAGAACAGCAAATATGCATCCAGATTGCAACTCATTTAGCTGCAATAAAAACAGCTTCTCTGCTGAATATGATGGCTTGCTAGACACAAATTGCATTTCAAAATTTACACACTTAATTTCAACGTATGTACAATAATACAGAAAAAAAAAAAATCCAGATGTGCCCTTGGGCATTCCTTGCTGTTCTGCATCAAAAACTACAAAGACTGACAGGCCACTGCAGGATTTAAGCTCAAAAGGGATTTTTTTTTTTGTTTCAGCAAGACTCCTGTTTCTTTTCATTTTGTTAACTGGACAAACATAGTTTGGACAGCCACAGTTCTGCTCAAGTATCGACCTAAAACAATACAAAGTTGTCAGTAAGTCAATCTTTAGGCTTTGCTTTTACACAACACTAGTTCTTCCTCTTCTATTTCTATAAAGGAAACCCACTACCGGTAATTTATTTCTGATAGGCAAAAGAAAGAAGAATTCAACTTTTTAATAAATGTAAACTAACATAAAATTCATGCACCCTAATCCTCACCTTTCAGCTTTGTCCAGTCCCATGCACCCAATTCTCTCTCTAATATCCTTTTAATATCATTTCCTTCTTTGCCTTTGGCAAGCCCTATAGCATTCACCTTTGTCCTCAGAGAAATCTAGGTTAATATTACATTTATGGAGCAAGTTCTACATTTTTTATCTTATTGGAAATGCAGTCTAGCATGAAAGAGTGAAAGCACAACCTCAGAATTACCTGAACCAGCAGAGAAAGACACTTCCAATCACCAGGGGAAAATCATTTAATACAGTTCAGTCCTCTTATGAGACGATTTATTTGCCAGACAAACCAATTATTTCATTTGGATAGCCCCCACATCTCACTATGTGGCTAGAAGCTGAAGTGACGTTAAATATTCAAACTAAGTATTAGGTGGTAGCTAATCTACCATAATCTCTCATGTATTTCTTCCTTACAAAGAACAAGCAAAATTAATTAGTGAAAACATACAGCACAAAATTTAAATTCTTTTATGTAATTCTGTAAATTTATAAAAAGTTTTAACCACGTAAGACTATAAAGTAAGAGGAAACCAACCTGAAATTGTCTTTTCCAACTGTGAACACTTTGACAAACTGTAATATTCTGCTTTGCATAAATTTCTCCCCAACCCAACCTTATAAAAACACAACAAAAACACTTACCTATAGAAACCTAGCCTCTATGTTTTCAAAGGAGGGTCAGCCATAAAGGTACTTGTAGAACTGTATTTTTATTTAAAAGTATATCATCTAAAGTATATCATCTGCTTTTATTTGGTTTAGAAATAGACAGCAGTGTATTTATTCTTCCCCTGCTAGTTTGAGAAAACTGAAGGCCTACATCTCTTCAGGGAAGAGAAATAAATCAGTCTTCATGCTAACTCAAGCCTAGGGCCCTCATGAGTGTAAACAAAAATGCTTAGGTAATTCTCCCAGGTTTCTGCAAACATCCTACATGTCAAGTCAAATTACCCACAGTCTTACAGAGCAACAAATTTAAGTAAACTCAAAAGGCTGAAGGAATTGTTCATATGCTTCCAGAAACTCTCTATGCTCATCAGAGAACACAAAGCTTTTTGGAAGATACTCACTACCAGCCTTCCAAGTCAAAAAATATAATCTATAATTTGTTTATTTATCTTCACCTAGTGTTTCATAAACATATAACTTCAGCTTCTGTACTGTGAGCACTGTTTTAAACTGACCTGCTTCTATACAAAAAGCTGCTAATTGGGTCTCCATACGTAAGCAACTGCATGTGTTTGTGCATGGGAATGGCAGGTGTCTATTCAAAGGAATAAGCTAAGGAGGCAAATATGGTTTATGACAGAAAGACTAAACACCAGCCCCAGCATTTAGACCCCATGAAATAAAACTGAATATAGCTTCTCTGAAACTCTCAAACTCTGCCAATGAAATCATACTGCTCAGTCTGCTTCCTGCAGAATGTTTTATTCTGATTCAGTGCACAGGAAACACAGAAGCAAGTACACATGTGAGTAAAACTGAAATGAAAGCTGTAGTCCCAGCTCCATTTGGAATTTTTCCATAAGAGTTAATTAGATGAATTTGAAGTAAGCAAATCTCACTAAAGAATGTATCTGTCCCCATAGACAAATGCTCCTGAGGAGCAGAGCTCCACTGTGTCCCTTGTCAGTCTCACTGCTACAATGGGTGTTCTAAAGTGTATGTCTGATGTATGTGAATTCAGTGCACAACTGCATCCAGGTTAGCAAACGCTACAGAAATACTTTTTGGGCAGCCCCTGGATAGAACTGAGGCAGCATGCAGTAGCTGGGGAAATGGAAGAAAGCAGCTGTCAGACGACAGTGTCTGTACTTAGCAGCAAACATGGACACAGCCCTCACAGAATCATACAATCACAGAATCAGTCAGGTTGGAAAAGACCTTAAAGATCATCGAATCTCATCTCCACCCCAGCAAGAACAGTGAGTCTTGTTGATTGCATAGTGCCTCTCCTCCATCACAAGGAAAAGAAAGGGAGGGAAAGGCTTTAGGAGAACTTAGGATGAATCTCAGGATGATCTCAGCACACAGCTGGGGGGCAGGAAGATTTTGAACCTGAGGATAAGGGACATTTCTGCTGCAAAGACTAGAAGATGCTTTATAGGGGCAGCCATTCTGTTCAGAAAGACCAAGACACTTTCTACAAGTATATCTTTCAAAATTGAAGCAGCATGTGCTATACGTCCATGTATGTCTGTAGGTATACACAAATAAATGTATACACAGACATTAATTCACGGTTCAGTGTTAATTTTACTTTTACAGCCCAGTGTTACTGCTTTCTTCTTGTTATTATGGGCTTACAAACACAAGTGATGACCCAACCTTACCTTTAGCACAGTGAACATCTTGCTATAATAATAAAATGAGCAAAACATAAAGACTTATCTGGATATAACAATTCTAGCTATATACGCTTAGCCTGCAATGAAGGATTGAATTTAAATGCATACAGTTTTCCAAACACTATTATGTGCTTGCAAATGCTAATTCAGTTTCAATGAAAGAGTCAATTTTTTTTTTTTTTTACAATATAGAATGCATTTTAATACACTATTATGCACAATAGGCCGACAGTGAATGGACTCATAATTGATTTAGAAGCACGTTCTACCATCCTGCTACCTCTATCTCTTTAGTAAATCATTTTTTAATCGGGCTAGTCTAAGCTGACCCGTACAGAGCTTTATTTAATTTATTATGGAATTTATATATAAGGTTGACTGGTAATGCATGGCTACAGCAGCATTAAACAAATTGTACAGTGAATAACAAAGAGGAAAAAGAGAACAAGCATTCAAACAGCATAAGCATATTGCTGAGGTTAAGGCAGGTTCTAAATGAGCAGTGTTATTCAAATGCTTCAGAATGGGAAAGAGCAAAAGGGCTCTGACACCATTATGATTTATACAAGAAAAAAATGGCTGGGTTTGAATCAATTATTAAAAGAAAGATAAGGGAGAAAATTCACCCAAAATGCATTAGCTGGCTCTTACTCCTCCTAATGTAAAAAGAGGCTAATACTAATAAAACAAGAAAGATAGGCTGAATAATCACTCCAAAGTTTTTTCCACATGCCTACGAGACTTACCGAAAATATTTAACAGGGACAAGAGACTGAATCAACGCCACTGAGATCAAAGTTAGTTCTTTAGCTGCCTGGTAACAGCAGAGATAAAACCTAGCAAAGATAGAATAAGACAGAATAGAGACCACCAATCTGTAGTGCACATAGCAAATTACTTGAAGAGTACATAGGATATCTAAATAAGGTGCACATATATGCAATTTACACCACATATGGATATATTTATACACACCTACGTTTGTTTTTTTTCCCCCAGATTAAGGAATTTTTTTTTACCTGCTATCTTTCCCTTGCAAGAGTTGGGAAGCATCTGCTTAGGCATCAATGAGTGCACAACCTGCTAGTGAACAGGGCCACTGCCACGGTTGCCACATCCAAAGGACAGGGGAAAGTGCAAGATGAAGACATACACAGAAATAAACCTTCCTTCTCTGTTCACACACTAGATTCAGCAAGAAGAAAAAACAGACCAAATCATCTGCCGTAGCTAATACAGTTCTCTTTCTGTGATTCCAGTACATACAAATTTCCAGACTCCTGGCATAAAAGCAAGATCTATTTTTATTTTCCCCCGTTATGTAAAAAGATATTGCAATGAAGATCCTGTGAAAATAAAAACAGAATATATTAAAAAATATATATCAAAGACAGTCAAAACCTTCTGACAATGAAGAGCATCTGCTCTGCAAGCTAGATGACTTGAAAGATCTGTAATAGGATGGAAGCCTTTCCCCAGTGACCACTGGCTTGAAACCACCTCCAGGTCATTATCGAGTTGCCATCATTCACAGCTGGTTTGGTAGTCAACTCGAAATGAGCTGGTACTCTTAGCTCAGAGTCCACATCATAAATTGGCAACCTTGATAAACTCTTGGCAGGGAGGTCAAGGATTGAATGGGCACAGAGACTCATCTCTAAAGGTGATCTCTCGAGGTCAGGGTTCAGACATTTGTAAGAGAAGTGTGCCCTGCCACTGTCTTCTGCTATGCAACTACTGCAGAAAAATGCAGGAATTCATCTTCAAGTGCTGTCACAATCCAGCACCTTTCATTTCAAAAGGATTAAGTGCCTATTAAAAAAATACATCTATCAGCAGGAAGACAAGCCTGTACCTTTTAAATCATAACTGTCATTACAGCACTGCTTCCTATTGTAGAGTTAAAAACAAACAAAACCAACAGAATGAGTGTAGTCAATCTTATTTAGAAAAACAAATTACAGAGCTTATACACAATTGCAATGTTACAGATTCTGCAAGGCATCTTCCATAATTATAGCGGAGAAATCCATAAACATACTGAGACTAGGCAAGGTCAATTCTTATATCTCAAAATTGTCACACAAATGGCAAATAAGTGATTTCAAAAGACCCCTTAGAAACCACTTTCAACTTTAGCTTGTCCATAAGAAAAATAATAAACAAATCAAAAGACATTATTCATTTTATTTGACACAGGCTGTAATTTCCATTGAAAGGGGTATGTTAACATGGCAGGTAAACTGCCACAGCTTGACTGTAAACCCAAAGCCTTTTTTGCATGTAATAGAAATGGTGTGAAATGCCTTCCCAAGAGGCTCCTGCTTCATGAGAGTCCAGAAGAAATTCAATCATTAAGCTCCTTTTGCTGGCTGACTGAGGATCATCTCAGGGCACAACACGGCTCACCATGCTAGCCATTTGCCAGCTGCCTGTAGAACCTCTTGGCTGAGGAGAAAGAAGATGAGTGAAGTGCTGTTCAATCAGTGTCTGTCAAAAGAATCTCCAGGGACCACTGAAGGCACAGTGATGCTAAACCTGCTTTCTTCAACACCAAAACCCAAACTACATTTACAAAGACGGGAAGTCCCATATTTCCTTCATTATGCACAAGCTGCATAGCAAGGCCTACAGCATGCCAAGTTATATAAATGCTTTGTCTCAAGATTAAGATTATATTGTAAAAGATTAAAGTAATATGCTGTCTGGGGCCAAATAAGTAAAATTTACGAATAAAAGAAGGTAACTATACAAATGTTACCATGCTACATCCTTCATACTCTTAACACTTCAGAAGATTTGAAAATATTAAAACTGCTACACAGTATAGCTGTAAATGTGAGTAGACTTTTCCAGTCCTCCCCAGAAAGCAAAAGAGAAGGTCAGCAATGTATTACACTTGATGCCATTTTGACAGAATGGATTACCTAAACAACAGTTCGTGCATATTTAAACAGACAGAGCAGAATTGCCCAGGATCTGCAGCTTTAAGTCCCTAAAAATCAGATGTCTGCAATGCAATGGACCTTCATATTTAGAAAAAAGAAACAAATTGGGAATCAACTGACTTATCAGTGAGATTAGTGTCAGTTCTTCAATAGATTAAGTTTTGAGCACAGTGTGCTTGTGTTTGGCTAGATATAGGGTTAGATAAAAAGTAAAAAAAAAAAAAAAGAGTCATATCAGAGAAAACAGAAAAATAATCACAGAATGGCCTGGGTTGTAAAGGACCACAATGATCGTCTAGTTTCAACGCCCCCTGCTATGTGCAGGGTCACCAAACACCAGACCAGGCTGTCCAGAGCCACATCCAGCCTGGCCTTGAATACCTCCAGACCAATGGAGGTAATGCTGAATAATAAATGAATAATGCTGATGTAATAAACAGAACTACATTACAGGACTAGATGAACAATTCAGAAAATCTTTTTTTATAATAAAAATTATCCAAATCACATATAAAACAAAACAACAACAACAACAAAACCAGACACAATTGGTATGCAGAAAGGGAAAAGCATAAGCTCAAGGATCTCAACAGAAGGGACAAAAAAAACTGACACCAATTATATAATCCCAATCACATGAATCTCACAAAACTTAATATTTTTTGCAACCTCCCACCCTTCCTCTTGTCACAGAAGGTGTTAGAAAAGAGAAATAGATCCAGGCAGTCTCTGATAGCTTTTCCCAGTTCACAGAGAAATTCAATGAATGTTTCTACAGAATCTGCAAGAACAGCTTACTAGTACTGTGGAAAGAGCTTAGAGGCATTCATCAAGGATCAAGATCCTTCATATAAGAGACTACACACACGTATAAAACACAATGCTCACTTCTGGCTCCAATCTCTTTACATTTACTCAGCTGTGACATCTTCAAGATGCATGAACATCCCTTCAGAGTGTGACTTCTTAAGAGTACTCCTGGCACTATAGTGCCCATGGAAGGATAGATAGAAGACAGAGATAGTGAAAGCTCCAAAGTGAAAGGATCTATGAAAAATACACCCTTAACTTTGTGTATAAGAGCTTGGCATTTCCTAAAGGGCTGGCAAACTGTTTTTCCACAGTACAAATAAAAAGAGATAAAAGAATGCAGAATAGAGATGAAACTCTTCAAAGCATAAATTAAAAGTTCTTGTCCTTGATCCCTTTCTGCCAGGACACAAGCATAGGTGGGCTTTTGTCCTAAATGTGATTCTAGACGTTCATTAATTGAAATCTGTTAAGAACTTCCTCATCACTCTAGTTGTAGAGTTATTTATACTTCAACTGGATTATGCCCCGTAGCTATATAAAATAAAAATGCTGCTGTTTCAAAAAGTATTCTCATTATAAATGTAATAAAACTCTTGAGCATTATTTAAAGTTATGCAATAATTTGTCTCTTAGGAAAGATAAATGGCTACGTTGGGTGCCCAGGACCTAAAATTCATTAACGTCTTAATATTGAAACAGATAGTAATCTCCCTTCATTAACTCACCAAAATTAGCCAAGGCAAGTTAGAAAATGTTCTCAGACATTATTTGACTTAAAATGAATATGCCTGGAGTATCACTCTTCCAAAAAAGCTATTATAAACAATGAGGAAAGGGGTAAAATCATTTGAAAAATTACTTGAACGCTGTCCTTTAATCATGCATTGTATTCAGGAAAATTATCCTAATGCATTTCTTACAATAAGTGGTTACAGGAAAGAAATAGCACACGCTTTGAAACGCCATGCAAAATATCTGATGATACCATGCATTATACAAGAACTAAATCATATTTAAAAGAACATGATGATGCAGCGAGATGCTTTTAATACATAACGTATTTAAAGAAAAACAGAAACACCATAGGATTAGTATATTCTTTATAAGTTAAAACGCTATCCCATTTAAAGAACAATTATGTTAGAAATATCTCTACGCTAGCATTTTATTACTGTTTGCCAAATCAAATGCATTTTCTACTATTGAAGCTTTCACCATGATGTCTGAAGGGAACAAAAATGAAAATTTCTGTTCCTCATCAGAATTATCAAGACTTGAAAAAAACGGTTCATATTTTTTTAAAAACTTCTATTATTTAGTGCCCTAAGCACAACCAATGCAATAAATTCCATTTTTGGATCTAATAACAGATTAAAGAAAAATAGAATTCTTTCATGTTAACCAAAATTTAGGATTTTATGGCCACCAAAAATACATTATTTCTTTCTATTAAATTGTATTAGATCAAACGAGAATTTATACCCTATAATGCTTGGATTGCAAGGAGTGATATGGTGGGAACTTCAGATGATGGAGAGTATTTAAGAGCTAAAAAGAAAATCTAACTTCCGTTCTTCATGTGAGATATAAAAAAAAAATAAAAATCAATAGACACTGACAGAGTTCAAACCACATTTTGCTTACACAATTATCAGTTATGAATTAGTAGCATGACATTGACAAGGAGGACAAAACAGTATAGTTTGTTTCTTTTCATGACTTGATATTGCTTTCTCCGTTCTTCCATTATCATTCAAAACTAAATATCTTATATAAATATCTTAAATATCTAATCTATAAATAGATTATTTATCTGCCTCAAATCTCAAGTGAATGTCCAAAGAAATAAAGAGGACTGCCACAGTATGACATGTCAGAGTAATGCATCTTACCTGTTTTCTGACTTCACAAGTGTCTGATTTGGGAAAAAAAAAGTACTTGCCTTTTGACCACTTTCATTTCCAATTATAGCTAGTATTTATTTTCAGTGTCATTACAAACTTCTATGCTGTGCTAAAATTACGTACTGCCAAATCAGGTATTTTTAAATGCATTCATAGTACTGGTGACTGAAGATACTGACAGGGGGCAAGACACAAACCAGTGAGGTCTGTGCCATTCAGAAGCAAATCTAAGATTGATTGCCTGTTTAAACCCAAATTATAAGCAGCTTCGGTCCATTAATATTAATTAGGTCAAGACTAATAGGCTTTCTTGAGCAGACTGTTTAGCAGGTCAGGGGCAATGAAAAGGGGGTAAACAACATGCTACATACAGAAGTCACCAGGCATATGGCCCATGTCCATAACCACACGCCTCGCAGTACGAGTCAGTTTGCTGAAAATTGACCAGAATTTTTCATTACTCAGATAAATGGGAAACAACAAAATCATTTTAAATAAAACAGTAGTAAAAAAAAAATGCTCAACATTGCAGTCACAAAGCAGTTTCAGCATGCCTGAGTATATCAGGCTGCCTGCATTGAGGAACAAGGAGGTTGAACAGCATAGATGTGCCATTTTTCAGCCCTGCACATGGTGCAGGCTTGTATTCCTAAGTGCCTCCTCACAGGGAGAAAGGAGAGGTCACTCTTCAAATGAACTTATTGCTTGGCCTGTCATCTGTTAACACACTAAATGTTCGCTGTGTGGTATATCTTGTAACATGGACATGTATCCAATTAAGAACACTTATTGCACAATGATCAAGTTCAAATTATTTCTAATTGGATGGTAACGTGTTCTGATCAATAGAAAACAGACTCATTTGTCTGAAAATGTGAAGAGTAGTCATACAAAGAATATATGAACTTTATTTGTAACCAAATATCTAGACATAAGTACACAATAATGTTGGCAAGCGTTAAAAATCATTTTATTACTGAATAGTTTATTCTTATAAGTGGAGATAATTTAATCATTTTAATTAGTGGACATTTGTATGCCTCTGAGCCCAACAATATTTAGAAAAGCACACTGCATTCATATTTATTTCCTTATTTATATTGGGCACAAAAGATTACATAAGCTTCTGTCATTAATTAAATTTCTCTTCTCATGCTATGTTAAGAAACCCTTCCTCTAGCTACTATTAAACTCAAACTCAAGTAGAAGGACTGCCCAAAGCCACTTAAGATCCATTGAAATATCAAAATATTATTCAAGTGGGAGCACAACATAGTAAAGACCGAGGATGGGCTTCTTAGAGAAGGATCAATTTCAACCACTGGCAACAATTACAGAATTTCATCTGTAAAAGTTTTGGTTCACACTCTGGAGTATTTTTAATTTTTTCATTTACCAGTGATTTTGATTGCTCTTACATCACAATACCCCAGATGTTATTCTCCTTTTTTTTTTTTTCTCCACAAAGTGTACCATTTTTCTGAAGCAGTAATCATCAACTTTTTGCAAACAACATAGAGATCCTTCAATTAAGACACACAAAACTTGAGGTTTCCCCAGAACATAAGACAATTCTGATTTTTTTTTTTCTGTATAGATATGGCTTCAAGATAGTTCTTTTTAATAATGCATTAAGTCAGCCAGAAGACTTAATTTAGTAGCCCCAAAAGGGCAATACTTACTATTACAAAAAACAAAAAACAAAAAACAAAAAACAAAAAAAAGAAGCCAGGTCTTGTAGCACAGAATATGGAAGAAAAAATCTTAAATGTACATATGTAGCTGGTAAAGGAAATGTTTATTTTATTATTGTATATATGCAAAACATGCAGGTGATGGTCCTCGATCTGACGTGTACAAACTGACTTCTTTTCTGCAATACGCTATGCTGGAACCAGTCAGCTATTGACACTCTTTAGCAGGGTCTGTTGTGATAGGACAAGGGGAAATGGTTTAAAACTAAAAGAGGGGAGACGTAGATTGGATATAAAGAGCAATTTTTTTTTTTTACAAGAAGAGTGGTGAAGCACTGGCACAGGTTGCCCAATATGGTGGTGGATGCCCTGTCCCTGGAGATATCCAAGGTCAGGCTGGACAGGGCTCTATGCAGTTTTCTATGATATAAAACTTCAGAACAGTCCTGGCTTGATCCTGACCAAAACAAATATTGAACAGATTGGAAAGTCTTCTAAAAATCTGGTAGAAACTTTTATCACCCTTAACCTCAGGGAATGACGTGAGAAAGAAGCTAGGACTGCTCCATTCCACGCTTGGAACATATACTGTTCACTACACAGGCTAACCAAGTTTTCCTTCTCTTCAGAAGTCTTAACAAAATTTCTTCAATGGCACCAACATTCTGACTCCAGCAAGCAATAGATGTATGCCAGAAAGCTGCAAGTATGTAAGAGATCTTTCATTCTTCATACCCACATCAAGATGCACATAAAGTTTTCAAGATGCATGACCTTGGGCATACATCCAGATACTGAATGTTAAGATCATATAAAGACAGAGCTTGAAAGATAACAGTTTTAACACAAACAATATTTACACACAGAACATCTAAAAGCATAATTAGAATTATGCTTTTATGACACAGTGTTTGCTGACACAATAGAAAATTATTATATTCTTTTACTCACTGCACTAGGAACTGCTGAATTGTATTAACACCTTTTGTTGCTCCAGTGCAAACACCAGAATAGATTAAAACATAATAAATTTGTACAGCATTAAGTTGTTACATGCAGGTGGGAATTCTCAAAATTCAATCATCACACTGATGATACATGGGAGAAAAGCTTTTTTTTCCTGTTCATTTTTTTTTTTTTTTTTTTTTCCCAATGCTAAATTGGTTTGGTTCCCGAGAATCAAATTTCTGAGAAAACCTAGCTGTTCCATATATTGTATAATGTGATGTACATGTACAGCCAGAAGGAAATCTGACATTTCTTCTGGAGTCACTATTTCTAACACACCTTAAAAATCATCTCTCAGCCTATCCTACACAGACAGGAAAAATATTTCTTCTAATACCAAGATTACGAAGCTCGTTTAAGACCATATGATACAGTGGTCACTGGCGTGAGGTCCTGGCACACCCCAACTTCATGCCCACTGATCTGACTAATTAGGCTACTTAGAGGTTACATTTTCTTTTCTGGAAAGGCTATTTCAGCTGAACATTGTAGCTGATGTGTCCTCAATACTTTAAAACACTTGCAGTGTTGTCCAAATTACTTATTCTGGGGATACTGCCTGTGCCTTGGTTCTCTAAGACATTTTAGTCAAATTAAGTCCATGCAATATAAGTGCAGAAGATTGCAGAAGGCATAAGGAGAAGATACTGTGTGTTGCAGAACTGGAAAGAAGGCACAGAAAATTAAGGCTTGTTAAAAGAGTTGGTAATGCATCAAATCAAGTAACAGTTAACCTAACTATAGTTATAAATTTAACCTAAAAGTCTTCCAAAGCACTAAAAAAGTAAAGAGCTGAGATGCTGAAGTCATCAGTACCAGTTCTTTACTGTTTCAAGCAGCAACACATACAAAGTGACCCAATATGGAGTTCAGAAAAGCAAAATATTTGAGTCCATACATAACTTTAAGTATATCAGAGTGCAATTTGACCTTAAATTTTCTCCATCTGCAACACCAGTTTACAAAGTTTCCTTTATACCTTATCCCAGCTACATCATCCTGTCACCAGGGCTGCAGATTCCTGACATCCCTCTATTTTTTCCAATTAATCTGTTTGGGAACATGACCAAGTTGTACTCTGAACTGCTGAAATAAGACAGCAAAATGCAACCAAGCAAGCAGACAAACCCCACAGTACACTCTTTTAGCCATCAGCAACAAGGGCTTTTAAAACATTTTTTTACAGATGCAGTACAGCCTCTGTAAGAATGCATGCAGCTTCCAAACTTAAAAACATCAGCTGGCTTTTATTGGTTGTTTTTCTGTTGGTAGTGGTGGTGTTTGTTTTCTTTTAAAGCCACAATGAACTAAGATCAGCACACAGTATCTCACCCATTTTGTTAAAAACATGCTTCTCTCACCCTAAAATTATCCTTTAAGTATTCATTGTCATAGGGTCACAGATATTTTGATAAACTTGCCTTTTATCATGCACATAGTCAATCGTCCTTTGCATACCTAATGCAGGGCAGCTGAAGACAAGCATGACAATGGACAAGTCTTGAGGCTCCCTCATTTATAACTTCCTATAGCCTGACTCCTGTAAAGACGGGTTTAGCTCTGCTTATCTTATCTGATGAACTGGCAGTATCACAGACTTTGTTAGATAACTAAGCTCATTCCTCCTCAACCAGCAACTGAAGTTAAGGTTCAAAATACTCCTGAAAACTCAACAAAATATTACTTCATTATACACTGCTCTAAGCGTGAGGGGAATATTATGCATCAATTAACTTACTGTATCTTTTAATGTTAAAACACGATGAAAAATGATCCATTATTAGAAGGAAAGTCTTTTCTCAGAGTATTTTTTCTTAAGGACATTAAGGACAAATACACATTATCAAAGCTTTTCCCCTCTTCTGCTCCATATAACCTCTCCTGAAGGTTCACCAGAAAATATGCTACAATCTGGTACACCACTTCTACTCTAGTAAGATGGACATGTAATCAAGAGAAGCAAATTGGTATAAACTGCTACGAGGTAGAAGTGCTGTACAGTGCAGAAATGCATTCATTCCAGTTCACTATATGCAGTCAAAACTAGAGGGAAAATCCAGATGATCAGTAATTTCACAGCTGGCTGACTCCGCTCCTCTTTGATATTATTTGTAAAATCTTTCCTTGGCTTCCGTATGTATGAGCAAAGTAATATTTCATTCATTTACTTGTAAGTAGGTGAAATTAAAATAGCTCACTTTATTAAAGATGCTGAATAGACAAGAAACACATGTAACATTTTCTGAATTAAATTAGCGAGATGCCATAAACTATGTTAAAAACACTAAACAATCCACAATGCTAGAACAAATATAAACAAAAAGCTAAATAAGAGCATGGCTTTAAAAAACAATTGTGTAGAACATGAATATTCTTCATTCTGGACTACAATGTCTCTGGATTTGACAGAGGAAAATGAAACAAAATTTGGAAAATCAGGGAACATCTTTATAAGCTAATCAGGATATCTCTTACACCAGCAAACAAATATGTCTATACAAGCTGTCTAGGATTCTGAAAACAAATGGATTATTGGAAATAATGTTGAATAATGGAATATTCTCACTTTTTTTTTTTTTTTTTTTTTAAATACAGGGCTCCCCAAATGATCGTGACAAAAACCTAAACAATCCAAAAAAGTATAAAAGAATGCATTCTTATTTTTATAAAATGTGAATCTATCCATAGGTAACTGAATTATCTTGCTTTTTTTTTTTTTTTTTTTTCCTGAGTAAAATCTGCAGTTATTGGGAAGCCTTTACTGAAACTCCTGGATTAGAAGAAAAAAGTTTGCAGCATAGACAATACAGTGTGTGTTGGCTACTTAAATTTCTTATCCTTTCACAAATCTAACCCTTAGGCTACACCTACATTCATGTCATAGCTCAGAGCAGAAGTACATTTGTGAAGCAAATTCCCTTACCGCTCCTACACAGCATGCACTGATGCCAGCCACAAAGAGGTTTTGGTGATCCTGAATTAGCTTCCTTTCAGTGAGGGGAACCAAGACAGCAGCAGAGAATTTCCTTCCACTCTACAGTTCCAATGAGCAGCTGTCCCAGTTTTTGTGGAATCCAGCCTCGGTTTTTGTTTTGTTTTGTGTTAGTTTTTTTCTTGTTGGTTTTTGTTTTTTTTTTTTTTTTTTTTTTTTTAGTAGATCACTTCATCAGTGCATTATGCCAAAATGAATGGCCAAGTCTGGCACTCTCAGCAATTCTTCCCAACATAAAGCAGTCATTCCTGTAGCACAAACAGCTTTCTAAGAAAACACGACCTGGAAGCTGAACTTGCTTATAAGACGACTAAATCAATGCTCAAAAAAGAGCAACAGCTTCACATTCTGAAAACTTGCCACTGGGCATCATTTACACATCTGGTAATAAAAACAAAGTAGAATGCTGTCTGCCATATTTATGAAGCTTTTTACTGCAGACAAAGCATTTCACAATGAGAAAGCTCTATGAGCTACCAATTAAAAATGCTGACATTCTTCAAAACAAAATTTCAGTAGGAGAACACTGAAAAAAACCTCAGGAAGGGAGGGTCCCCCCAGCATTGCACACTCCTCGAAAACCTCCTGCCAACAATGGGTCACTTCTTGACAAGGGACTTCTACCAGCAATTGTAATTCCTTAAGGAAGAACCTTTAGTGATGATGTGAACTTTCCAAAGAGGAACATGCTCAGTCAGGCGAAGTGGAAGAAGGAAGAGGGAAACCCTCCCCCCTTTGCAATAGAGGCAATAATTCTTTAAAAATGTGCTAACTCTGTATCTATACTTGAGGCTACAATTTACACAGATCTCTAGTCTTCTCATCCAAACTTATTCTGTACAAACAGATTAAAACAATTCAAAGACAAACACAGAATAAGGCATCAAGCCAGGCATTTGTGCTACTTTTAAACAAAAGGAATGAAGCCTTTAGATAAATAGATAAATAAGTAGCTAAGTAGAAAGACAGAGAAAGACAGATGATTTAGACAGGCAGACAAAGATCTTTGCAGAGGGAATTTTTTCCTCTTTGTAGCATGATCATTTAGCATGATCTTTTCTTGACAAGGCGGCTGCAGCATTACAGATCTAAATTCACCCCTCTTTCTGGCTTTTTTTCTTCTTAATTGCAACACATCCAGAAAGAAAATGCACAAAGAGAAGAATTTCTTGTAACAGCACTTGACTCAATAATAGTTCTAATAACATAACACGCTTTCAAAGGAAACCAGTGCATTCCTATACAAAGCCACACAGTGCCTGAAGGGATCTGCCCATGTCTGCCGCTTTCCTATTAGTGCCCCACAGCTATCCAAGCAAGCTGCCAGCAAAGGCTCTAACTATATTTGATTAGTTTCAGGCCTTCATTTTTAGCGAGTCATCACCCTCTTAACGGCAGATGATGCCCTCTAGTTGGAATCAATGTGAGTGACCAGCTCACAATAGGCCGGATTAATGATGAAAAATGTGTAGTCAGCCTGCAGGGCTTTGGACATTTATCACCCACTGGTCTGCCAAGCCGTGGGCTGCCCTGACGCATCAGGACAACACCCACGTTGCTGAAGGAGCGGGTGCCAGCTCTAGCACTGTGCTTCAGCCTTAATGAACTTGGGTGAGAGATGAGACCAGAGCTCTGTGCACACACAGCATTCATACTGTGCAGTTGGAAATACATTTTCCTCTTGTCACCTATCTTTCAGACAGAGGTACGGCAACAACAGAGAATCTTTTCAACTACAGAACGTTCCTAAGATTAGTCTTGGCTGCCGAACACAGGGTTTCAGATAGAAAATCCAGACTAGAAACTGTGTGTAGAACTGTACTGCAAAATTTCTCAATGCTAATTCATCCAAGGGAAACAACTTTTTGACAGGCAAGTGAAATCTCATTACAATTTCATCAACGTAATGAAAGGTGGGCAAGTAGGTTTTGTCTGGTTCATAAATATTCATGTCACTTGTACATAGCAGAGTAGTATCTCATTAAAATAACAGAATTTGCATCATACCTTATAAACATCTTTTTCTAAACTTCTGAAGTAACAAAGGGCTGTCTGTGGTACATTACAGCATAACTCAAATTAAAATAGAGATGTGGGCTGAAACTCCAGTGAATGCCACTGCAAAAGTTATCCTTCCAATTGTCATACAAAGTAGAAAGCATACAAAGGGTGGTGAGATTTATGAACATGGTAGGCACAAACCATGGAGGTGCTGGCAAAATTTGCACATTTTCAGAAGCACAGCGTTGCAGTAAAATGAAACAGTGCCAAAATATATACATCAGAAGCTTCAGCTAGAGACCCAATTAGGAAGAATAACCATATGCTGAACTTTAAAAGATTAAATCATAGACCTGAAATTAAGCAGGGGGTGGATAGGAGACGTTCCAGTATGTAAAAACTGACTTATTCATGTGGTTAAATGCTTTCCTGTCAAGGCCTGGTACTTCTCTATCCATTCTGCATTGATTTATTTTCACAATTTTAAGAGAATGTTTTGTCAAAAAAAAAAAAAAAAAAAAAAAAAACCCACCAACTTGTTAGTAAAACTAACAAGCTTGCTCAAAGCTCACCTCATTTTTACAAGGAAATAATGGTTCTGTCCTCCATTTAGAAAACACCATATGGGATATCTTGAAAATTCGTAACTTAAATGAACATACAGCCTTGGGAAAACAAAGCAAGATTTCCTTTGTAAAGAATTTGCCATCCATTCAGACAGTTTTCACTTCTTGACAGGAAAATAAATTATCTCAAAAGACTTTTTATTAAAAAGGTGTATTTAAAAATGATACAAAAGCCTGCATATTAAATATGAAATGTCTGTAATGTTGCTTTCCATGGCAATCAGATTTGATAAAATACTTCGGTTTGGCAAGTGTCCTAAAGACCCTAAAAACACAGTCATTATGTTTTGAACATTTCCAAAAGATCTCTTCATATTTAATGAAGTTATTTTCTCTGCCAGTATGAGAGATACAGTAAATTCCTAAATCATAAATTAAAATTAAAATTGTTAATCACACTTCTTTTTTTAATGACTTGCAAGATTAGTAACATTATTAAATTACAAAAGAGTTCATTCAACTTAACAACACAAAAGTCTTTAATAGCTGCCTTAAACCTCTTCTACTATTCACAGCAGTCTTTCTCATGACAGCCATTTTAAATGCAAAAATGAGAAAGGCATGCCCATTGTTTTGGTTTAAATTACAGCCTTACTTCAAGACAACCAAGGAGCAGCACCTCCCTGTGCTGCAACAGGATTCTCAGCTCCGGGATGGGATCAGGCTCATTTCATCCATTGCTCCCTACAGGCCTCCTCAACCACGGCAGCTCACATTGACATGCAAATACAAGAGCGGTCATTTGCGGTTCCTCCGCATCCTGGTAGATTTTAGGATGATATTCTGAAGAGGTAACTCTTTCCTTAGAAACTGTGACATAATCTCCAATGCAACGGTCCAGGGAGATTATCCTTATTCTTTAGATCACTGCTCACCTTAACACGAAGTACTTATTAGCTGAAGTGTTTTTAAAGCGGCAATTTTATAGAAGGGGTATCACGACAAATTTGCTGAAAAACAAAACACATCTACATTTTTCTCTCCTCTCTTCTCATTGAATATAGTCTTCATTTCATACAACGACATTTGTTCTACAATAAACATTAACACAATGCACTTTGCTAACTTTACTGAACTCACATAATCTGCGAGAATTCCAAAATGTTCTGTTTATCTCATTGCTGAGGTCAATAATGTCACCATTTTAACCAAGATAGGAGTCATTTCCACAGCTGTGCTTTGAATCACCAAGTCATCATCTTTCATAAAGGGACTATGTACAACTCTAACTGTATCTGCTTAGCATATTACAGTAGTCTCACTTACTGATATCACATGCCAAGAAATTTAAGTATTTTGTATACTTCTTGTCAAGAATGAGTTTTACAATCTCAAAGGCAATCCATTTGTTTGTCATCTATAAAAGGAACTGGTCACTGCCTGGAACTTCCGAAGTTTGTATGAGTGAATGGAATTGTCAGAAATACTCAAAAGTCTTATGTTTTCATAACTGAGCTCTATAAATTTTCCTTACTCTGTTTCCACATTTTTAGATCCCTGTTTTCTTATTTTCTTGCTGTGTAGTTATTAGCTGTTCACACATATGCAGACTTACAAACAAACAATAAAAAAAACTCAGCACACTGCTAATCCTTGATTTTACTGAGGACAAAATTGTAATGGGTAGATGGCAGCAGTGGGGCTGTGTATAAGCCTCTTGTCTCCGGAGGCCAACATTCATGTCTGTCTGAGGTCATGAGTTAAGAGATTTGTGATCTTGACTTAATCCCTGGTGGACATTTAGCTACATCATGAAGCAACTATACAATTAGCAATTTCCGCTGAAGTTGAGACCCAAGACTGAAACATGGTAGTTTACAATTCAGGGCTAACTACATGCTGAGAAATTTTGCAATACTTTACATGATTTATAAACTCTTTACAATTACTAAATACTTCTGCAAGGAAAGAAGCAAATAACATACATACATACATATATTATATATATATATTTAGAAAAAGATCTTCTGAAGATATTAAATTGTATTTTAACTCTAATTCTTATCTGGAAATCAACAGAGTAAAATTGCATTGCAATGACTCAATTTCTGCAGTTCTTTTTCCAAGTACTGTCAGTTAAAATTCTGCTGAAGTGAATAAAAATTACCCATGGTACATTTTAAAGTAGAAAAAAATGATATATATATATCATTCAAAAAATGATATATATATATATATGCATTTATCTTATTAGCAAAATATGAACTAAAGATGGGTCGTTTTAAGCTGGACAGCAAAATTTAGCTTTAAACTGATCAAGTTTATTCTCCTGTAAGTTCATTTAATCCTTCTTATCTTTTCTCAGGATTCTCATTCCTCAATCAAATGGTAAAGTTTTTTTTATTTATTACTTTATTTCGTCCAGTAATATTCCAAGTGTATCCTGCTGTATTACTACACCAGAAAAAGTGCTAAGTGAAGTTCTGAGTCTAAAATGAAAAGCATCACAATTTTTGGTAAAAGAACACAAGAGTCCTTGGAAAATAAGACCACGGCTGTGCTGTTTTTCTTCATAAATGGGCTTCTCCACACACTAGCATAGCCTCTGTCTGCAATGTTACTGGACTCAAACAACTAAAAGATGCTCTGTAGCCAGGAGGGGCAAAATCTGAATGTTCAAGTCAGACCTGTCAAGGACATCAAGAACAGTTGTGGGCACAGGAACAGACAGAAGAAGCTGAGCAAGCAAAGAAGCAATAACAGAAAGCATTTGCTATTTCAAGAATGAAAGATAATGTTTTCCCTCATATCGAAAAAAGATCTAACCTGGTTTAGAGTGCGACTGTGAATCCAGACAAGTCCCACACTTGTGCATTTGTTTTAATTGATTTTTTCCTTTTACTGCTGTTGTTTCTTTTTCATCGTAAATTTTCGAATTACTACGCTCACATCATTATGGACATTGTAAATCTGACATACACACAGTAAAAAAGAATTCCTAGAAAGGAGTGCTGAAGATTCACTAACACTGATAAACATACTTAACCAATCCTTGTTTCAAGAACACACAGAGAAAATCAACAAACTCATTCCTCATCTCATATACACCTATCAGTGAGGTAAATTATAAACATTTTAGTTACACTGCTCTATAAAGAATACAGTCTTAGCTTCCAATTTAAAATGAGACCCTTATTTGTAGCTCCACTTTATTTTTTCCCTGCCCTACTCCAAACGACTGAAACATTTTTATAATTCACTTCACCCCAGAACCAGCAAAGAGCTGTCCTCATTCACAAGAAAAGGTATCTTTTCTTGGAGATCAGTACAACTGAAGAAGAAAACAACGCTTTTCGGACAATAAACACTGCCCACCCAAGGGCCCAACCACTGTACAGCTTTCAGAAATCTTCCAGAAGGATGACTGTCAGAAACAGTGGCATAACAAAATCGTTTCCTTCATGCCAATTCTCTCTTATTCCACCTCAGCTTACCACTGATGAACAATATCTAGAAAACTGCTGCAAATATACCTGACAATTTCAGGAGAAAATGGAATTTTTTTTATTTGCCTGCCATTCCCATCATTCTTTTCAATCAGTTTTGAGCAGCACAATGGCCAAAGCACACCTGGCAAGTACAGCCTTTTCTCTTTTCTGATCTGCACTCATTGCAGGTGGACCTGTGGCTAAAGTAAATATAGGAGTATGTACCTGCTGCACTCTGAGTATAAATTACGACCCTGTCTGAAAAAATAGATAGAATTCCTTTTTCCCCCACAAGATGAAATTGTGAGATAAAAGCTTAAGAGAAAGAAGAAAAAAGGAGGCTAGTAGGTCAGGTTTTGTGTGCTTTGCTTTCAGAATAATTATCCTCATCTTAAGAAATTTCTGGTTGAATAACCTACAAATCACAGCTCTTTAAGTGAAGCATTGCATGGCTGGGTAGTCATGTTCCTTAACTGCAACTTCATCTGCTGCAAATGAAATATAAAGTAGCTTTCAAAGATGTAAAATGACATACTTCTCCAGTTACTAGGATACTTTATTCCATTTTGACTTTGTATCACAAAAGCATATCCTTGTTTAAGGATAACACTAAACTTTGCATTCACCCACTTTCTGAGGAGTATAAAGAGCTTCTACAATGTAGTGAAGAGCTTTTTTCATGCAAATTTTCTGTTACATGGTTTGATTTTGTTATAAAAAAGATTTGGAAAGATTGTGAGGAACACTTGGTGAAATGGACAAATCACAGAAATACAGTTGTAGCTTATATTCAAACACCAGGAATTACTGGTCTTTGAAAACATGATGCACTTATCTGGAAAACATACCTGAGCTATTAAATTTAGCTGTCTTACTACAAATAAATAATCAATGAATGGATAAGTGAAATTCTGAAAAATTCACACTGAGTAAAAGAATTATCTTACAATGTTTATTGGCTTTCTGAAATACTTTGCACTTCCAGTAAGAAATAATACAAAGAAGCAGCTGTGGAACCTTGCAGCAAGACAAGGAAACAGCCTCTGCTCAGCCTTAATATATAAAATAATAATAAAACCTCTATGACTAAAGAGGCAGGTTAGACATAAAAAGATGTTTATTCTGTGTTCCATCTGTGGAACGTGGTCTCTAAAAGAAGGATCATTTTCTGTAGGTTTGCCCTTGTATACAGAGCTCTGAGACTGCTCAGTCAATACAAATGCTGCATTGTGCAGCAGATCAATCTGCTTTCAGGCAGCCCCCTGCTCCCCATGACTCCCAAAAATGGGCCATATGCCAGCTCTCAACCCAAGCTGCTGTCCTTCCTCTGCCTATCAGCCCCATGTATCACTCTCACTTCAGCATGTTTTTGGAAGAAGCAACAGCCTCTCTCCTAGAAAGCTGCCACCCACAGCAGGGCACAGAACCCAGGATGAGTAGCCTTCCTCCATGCCATTCACTTGCCAGAAGAGCATGGCAGTAGCAAACAAAAGGAAAGGCAGTAATAAAAGCTCTGAATAATTGGGTACAGTTTTAACAATCTTCAGCTGGGTTTTGGTCTTGTTGCGGTTTAAAGCATGGCAGGGCAAGGCCCCTTTGTCCCCTTTTGGGAGAATGAAAGGAAATCAATAGATAAGGAGATACAATCAAGATAAGGAGAGACAATAAATTTACTACAAATGTTAAAAGAATGTAAGATAATAATAAGAGAGTTATAATTAATGACTCAAATGGGAGAGAGAGGAAGGCTATGACCATGCTGCTGCTCACACTGTGTTGCCAGAAACCAGAAAACTCCTTCACCCTCGTCATGAAATTGGAGATCATGTGGAAGATCTAGGGAAACGTAGTACATCTGTGTGCCTTCTTCCTGAAGAGTCAGAACTCATGTGAGACTGCTAGAAAAACAGGAAGTACAGTTCTGCAGTGCACTGTGCCTCTGTATCCAACAGCTTGTTGCATGATATCATGATATAGAATACTGATACAACCAAGACAGGTCTTCAGGGTGAACCAAAAATGAATATACTTACAAGAGTTTCAGTATTAATCTGTTTTTGCTACAATTATTGCTGCAGAATGTTTGAGACTTGAACTATCTACCTGAGAGCTGATTAGAAAAAACACTATTACAGTCATACATATTGTCACCTCATCTGTAGGCTCACATCCTAACAAAACTGTTGTGCAGTTTAGGGTCATCCAGACACACTTTTTCTGGATCAATTATCTAGTGGACACTCCATATAAAAAGCACATTGCGCAGAATAGTATCATTTTTCATTTGTAGATCCTATTCTCAAACTGATTTTAAATAGTTAATGTGCTCCTAATTTTGTACTCATCAGAATAATATGCAATGCTACCCTCATGCATTGAAAGCAAAACAAATCATCATATGCACCTCTTTATTACAGTAGGGACAAATACTGTAGAGCTGTACATTTCCAGTGTTATGATTTAGTATTGTGATCAACATTATAGGCATCCTTGACAGCATTTTTATCCTCTTTCACATTAAGCTTCACACAGTACAATCATATAGAAGATGATGATGATACAGGTCATTTTTCTTCCCATATCAACAGGTACAACTGTTGACCAGTATCAAATGATGTACAAGATGCAATAGTTCAGCATCACAGACAAGATATTTCAAATGAATATCTACAAAATCAATCTAATATGCCAGGTTGTACAAATTATGCAAGCTGATCACTAGAACTACCATAGGGTGGACACAGGGCAAGATAAAAACTGATATTTCCAGTGAATGTGGTTTCTTCAAAACTAACTCAGACAAATATGCTTGCCTCACTCTCTTCTCCCCTCCCTCTCCCCCCCTTAAGGATATCAAGACTTAAATCCTCTCTGTTTCCAGTCTATGAGGAACTGAAAGCTAAATTTCTTGCTAATCTTAGATTTTGCAAAGGAGGTTTATCTAAGCTGCACAAGGGAAAAAAACACACACTTAACAATTAATGCCATTGTCTCTTAAGATGCAGGTGTGTTGACCAGTAACATGAACGCCTCTAGAGTAATTATTGTTCATACCGGTATTAACAAACAGTATCCTAATTACCTATAGGCACTCAGGGCACACAGCTGTTTAGAAAGATTTGATACAGTTCACTATCACAAGGTTGCAGAAAGTAACCCTGCAAGAACAGCAGTTATCTTTATATCAAGAGTAAAGCCACAGTCATAGAGGATTAAGAGAAAATTGACAGTATTTGGTAAATATTGATACAGAGTATGATAATTAGATTTGAAAGTTTCTTTGATGAGAATCAGATATTTTAGCAACAGTTCCTACTCCACAGTTACTTGCAAAAGCTAATTCTACTTATCTTTATTTACACAGGGCACTACAAAGAAAAAAAATAAAGAATTCTCAGTGCTTCAAAGGTACTGAGCTCAAGAAGAACGACAGGAAAGTCAGAGGGCTGTGCTTTGTGCTAACACTGTCAACCCAGTCCAGTCCTCAAGCTTCTCACTTTGCTACCTGAGGAGCACATGCACAGCTATGCATCCTCTCTCCCAGCTACTACGTGGCTGCATCTCAGCTTCTTTCTTTGGCCACAGTTTTCCTTATGGCCATCACCTATGGAGGACTGAAGAGTCTTCTCAGAGGAAATTAAACTGCACTGTGATTGCACTGCAGTTGCTTCTGTTCATGCCTCTATTGAGGCTTTGCTTGGGCTTCGATCTTTTCAGATCACTTGTCCCCTGCATGGTTGAGAGTCCTCCACTAAAAACACAGGCACCAGAAAGTGTTCTGATAATTCAAAAGATGACAATTCGCTCCCAGGGACAGATTCAAAGTCTGCTAAAAATAGTGGATATTTTTTGCCCATGAACTTGAATAAAGACTGGATCAGAGATGCAACGTGGTATTCAGCCTGTACTTTAGGGCTGGAGTGCAACAGCACTGAATTTACTGGAGCACCATTTATTTTTATTTGATGAAGTCCTCCAATCATTCAGTCCTCTCATCGTGTGACATTCATTCCAAGGACCCAGTCCAAATTTCAATTTATCTAATTATATTATGCCTACCTACACTCAGTTTCAATTTATTAGACAAACTTATTTACTGTAGTCCAGGTGCTAAGACGGAGTTCCCTCTCACCTTGAAGGCAGCTGTATGTCAATTTTAAGTGAATTTTCATGACTAGTTCAGAGTATTTCATGAAGTGTTTATGTGTGGAGAGGAGAAGGGGAAGAATAAAAGCATATATTCTAATGATAAGACTGTCTCATTATGTATTTGTTGTATGGCATACAGATATATTTAAATGACTGTACTGTCAGATGAACTGCCAGGTTTTATTTAGTGCAGATATCCCTTAAGTATACACGTAGATCACTCTGAAAGCTATGCCTCCTATTTATTTTCATAGAAACTACAAAGATACAAAGAACACAATAACACTATTTGATACAGCAAATTCTCAGCTACTCTTCTGTGTCTCTATTACAACTTAATTTCATCTGCAAATGGCTCTTCCCCTGAATCATAGAATGGCTCAGGTTTGAAGGGACCCCAAGGGCCATGTTTCATTAAAATCTGGATTATACGAAATATGATTACCGTATTCAGGTATACCCAAGACTTCCAATAAATGTTATGGTCTGGTTTGGATATAGATAATGCAAGTGGCAAGAAAGTAGGAGCTATTTTTGTTATCACTTATGTTAGCTCTTTTGACATGCAGAAAGCACATGGAAAATTCCTGAACTGCTAACAAAATGCAAATAATGTTTTTGAATAGTGTAGTTTGTCTTTCAAAACTTCTTATTGCACCAAACTTCCTGACACATGCTGTTTTCCTGAATTTCAGCTGAATGGCTCCAAATCTTTCCACTCATTTACACCATTTCTGAAATGAAATATCTGAAAAATCATTATCAACAGTGCTGGACACAAACTCACAAAGCCACATGACCAAATCCCACTGCCCTAGTGAACTTGCACAGTTAATAAGAGTTTGGGGCTCTTGAATAGTTTCCTCTTCTTTTCCATGTAAAAGGAGAAGAAAACAGGAATATGGAACAAACACCTCCTCACTTGCCTAATCCTGAGGGAGGAGGACAGCAGACAACTGCAATGGAATTGGTAAGGTTTCTGTATGAAGGCTATTTGACTCCTCCTAAAATATTAAAATATGCTTAGGGGAACTTTGTTTTGTGTGACAGATCATGCTTTACTAAGCAGTCACTTAGTAGTTTGAATATTACACTGCAGGGGAGCCAAATCAACACTGGATAGCAACACCAGATATATATATATATCTGTATCTGTATATATACACACACATATATGGCGCGAATGAATGAAAAGACAAGAAGTTAAGAACTGTAAAAGCCATGATTTCCTAAACCAACATTATTTTTGTACCAAATCCCTTTTAGTTAGTTACTCATAATTGCTAGAGAATGGAATAATAAAATGAGATTTATCTTTCAGATACTTGAACCATCCAATTTCCTGGAATCAGAACCACTGCGAATCATACATCATACAAATGCTTTCCTGAAAAACTTGAAAAACTTTCAACATTGTAACAATTTTCCGTTCTCTCCTGAAATATTTTATTTGACATTTTGCTAATTTACAAAACCTAGAGCTATGCTTCATATAAAAGTTACTAGCCTGTGCTCCTCACATGAAGCAAAACACATCACCATGTACAAGCTCTGTACATTCAAGACAAAAAAAAAATAATCATATATATGTATTTATTTTAATCACTGCATAAATAAATCTGGAAGAAACTACTGGTGAGAAATCTGACAAAGAATAAAAGGAGATGCTGGAGAAAAGATCCTGCAAATTGCTTGCCATGGACAGATACCTGCAGTCACACGGACTCTCAGCAATGGGACTGTACAAGTGAGCAAGTCTCCCCTTCCATCTAGAGCACTGTGATTAACTGAGACTTTGATGTAATTTGGAAAATGAACACGGTGTTTTAGTCAAGAGATAAACATCAGTTGTACCTTAAAAAAAAAAAAAGTCACCCATCAAGGTTACCACAGATTGCCTTGAGTACAAAACAAACAGTGCATATCAAGTTGTAGCCTTGAAATGGGTTATAGCTAAAAAAAGTTTTACTGCTGGAAAGCCATCAGAGAGTTAGCTTTTTGTTAGCTGCATCATTGTTACAAGTGGTTTGCTAGTAAACGTAAGATTAAATGTTTGTTCTAGATCTCATCAACACTAAACACAAGGCTGAAATGTCTGTGGCTCATTTCCAGGCAGCAAATTAGAGAGTAATCTGTAGTGTTACTCCAAACAAGGCCTGATGCTTTTATCGACTGCATCGCCATCTCATGCAAAACCCAATGTTAAGTCAATAGCTTTCTTTGGAGTGGAGCCACTAACTCACTGTTCCTGTCAGTATTCCTTATCTAATTACAAATAGGCTCCAGTTAGAGCAACTTTATCTCCTTAGCACAGTGAACTTTCAGACTGCAACTTTCAGATCAGTGTGACCCACACACACTACTATTGTGCAGCTACCAGAGACTGTTTGTTCTAAAAATTCCCTTCTACTTCTCCTTTGGCAATCTCTATTTTTGTGCAAAACAAACAGTAATTCAAAACCACAATTTCAGTGACATTAAAGAAATGAAAAGTTTTCAGAATCACTGGAAACATTTTACATCTGGATAGCTCATACAAATTGTAAGCAAAGGAGACATTGATCCAGTTTATAAAAGCTGAACTACGGCAACCCAGTGAGGCATATATTTTGCTCTCCCTTTTAACTGCTCAATGGTATAGGTAAAATTAGCAGGCAGCTGCCTCGGATAAAATGTCATATCTTTAGCTGAATTCCAGGCAAGGAGGCACATGTCAAGTTGTATTGCCTAAATCTGACTTAAAGTTCAGATTAAAAGGTAGAAAAACATATCCCAGTGCTGAATGTTTCATTGACTAAGGCAGAAAATATAGCCCGGGTAAAGGGGAAAGTCTATTCTCAGAGTAAGTGGAAAAAAAAAAACAACAGTTAACAGTGGATGTGTAAAAGTCTCTGTAAGTACACTGCTGCTTCCTCCACTCACCACATCACTATTGTTTGTGTTGGCTTCTTCCTTTTTTTTTTTTGTTTGTCTTTTTGTTTAACTACTATTGGGATTCATTTTCCTCCACTCAGAACACATTGCAGAGAACTCCCTAATCAATACAGGCTCTTCAGTCTTTCAGCAAATAAACAGGAGTCACAAATTCCTTTTGAAATACAACCAGTAAGAGAAACAAACATGTTTACAAATCAACAAGAGTAACTCAACCCTGCCTAAGCCAAGAGAGCTCAGTGTTTACAGACTTCACATAGCAGACAGGAGCTCACTTTTTGCCAAACCATTAAGCAGCCATTTCAATCCTTTAAGCTTGAGGGGTAGGTAAAAGCTTGTCCCTGAACACAGTCAAGTAGAACTTTATCTTAGTTTCAGCTGAAATGGAATTGTTTTCTTTAAAATGTCTGGTATGATGCTATATTTTGGTTCTACAAGAAAAACACTGATGTTTATAGTTGCTGCTAAGCAGTGCTGTACAGAGTCAAACTGCAGTGAAGGGCCCAAGGAGCTGGGAAGGAGCAGAACTAGGACAACTGAAAAACTGGCCAAAGGGAGATTCCATAACACATGATATCATGTGGAAGAAGTTTTAATGGGAGAATGGGAGTTCATCTCTCTTCCACCACTCAGGCGGCTAGCTGGGCATTAGTTGAGTGGTTGTGAGCAACTGCTTGTACATCACTTGTTACATACAATCATATATATGTATACATATAGAATATATAGACACACATATATAGCTGTAACTGTTATCCTTTACTTTTTTTTTCTATGTTAGTAAATAGTTTTATCTGAACTCACAGGTTCTACCTTCCTTCCTTCCCCCCTACAATTCTCTCCCATATCCCACTAGGAAGGAGGGGGGAGTGAGAAAATACCCGAGTGGTTCTCACCCACCTGCCAGATTAAACCACAACGGACCCTCACCTGTAAAAGGTGAAGATCATTGTTCTGCTTGCTTTTATTCTGCCCTCAACATGAATCAAAGTCTTTGGATGACTGAAGAGTGTTTAACGTAAAGAGGAAAGACTGAAAACTAGCAATAAAGATAAAAATTGTACTGTGGGAAAGCCAAAGTTAACGGTCATTAACGGGCCACAAATTTCAAAACAGCTAAACAGCTATGGGTAGCTTAGCAGTTTCATCTGCAAAGAGAAACAAATAGCTTCAAAAATGAAAAGGTAATTCAGCATTTAACAACCTTTATGAACCATTTTGCTGCGGTTCTGGTGACAGGTGAGAAAGAAAGTGTTCATATTAGAGCACAACAGTGATAAGCAGACATAACAGAGATAAAACATGAGAAGAAGGGTGATGGATCAATGCATGCATTTTCTGCTGATCTTACTAAGAACTACAAAAACTCACTGCTGGGAAAAAGAAATTGTGATGCACCATCGCAGAATATTTCAAATGCTTCTGAGTTTGTTCAAGTATGCAAAGTGTTCAGTCACTACCTCCACCACTGATAGATCACCTGTGGAAAGGACTGGCTCAGCCCAGGGAGCACAGGTGAAGGCAATTCAGTTATGTGACCGGTAGGGATGGAGTCCGGCTGCACCTCCCCTAGACTCCACTTAAGGGCTGATTGCCACAGGGGAAGGATTTCAGGTTGGAGATCACTTCCCTATGGAATTTTCCCCACAAGCCTAGATCCTTGGAGACAGGTAAGCATTTCTTTTCTGTTTGTTCCTATATAATCAATGAATGCACAAATGTTATAATTATGAAATATGCCAGAGAATTTGACTAAGCAGTTATTATACCAAAAGAGAATAGATAGAATGCTTACCTGTATCCTGGGCTCGCTATGAAACTCCAAAGGAGGGGATCTCTAGAAGAGATCCTTCCCCACTGGTAGCCAGCTCTTAAATGGGTCTAGGAGAGGTGGAGCCAGGCTCCATCCCTTCCAGCAGCACAGGTGAATTGCCTTCACCTGTGCTTCCATGGCTGACTTGCTGCTCACCTCAGGTGATCAATCAGAGGTTCAGGCCATGATTCAGCAGTTGCCATACAGTCCCCCTTTTACCATTCTAATCCTGTATCACCTTTCCACTGTCCTAATCTTTCTGACTGTAACAGTTCTACAGTTCTTGTCAGCAATGTATGTAATTAGATCACATAACCAGTAATCAGAAAAATTCAATACTCTCTTTATCTGGCTTTTTAAATATTACTAAAAATTAGAGGATGAAAAAGCAACACAGAATTTACTACCTGGAATAGTATGTGCCAGCATTTCAATAAACTCAGAAAGCAATGTCAGCTCTGGAGATTTCCTAATATGATCAGTGAAGTGGGAAGTTAAGTTGATTCACTGAATTATTTCAAAACTGTGTACAGATGTGGTGGTACCTCTTCTATTGCTGACCAGAATTAAAAAAGGTGAAAGAACTGAAAAACTTTCATTTACTAAATGAACAGAGCAACCAGCCTCAACATTTTGTAACACAGAGAGCTAAGAAACTGTGTAACTTACCTGTCTAAATTTATACTACTGTTTTCTACTTTAATGGGAAAGATATCACATAAGATTAGCATCTGCCTACTTCCCCTGGTACTTAGAATATCTTTTTAATAAGTCTTGTTTATCTTTGTTATTGTAATTCTCTTATTTACCAGTAACTTTGTTGACAGAAGATGAAAATAGAGATGCTTTCATCTTTCTCACCCTCTTTCAGAGCACTGTGATGACTAAAATAGCCCCTTTCCTCATTAGGTAGGGAAGAATTATAATCCCTACTGAACTGTTATGGAATCATTAGACAAGAGGAAGTGTTGAAGTTTGGGAATTGTTTAAAAGTGTGAAATACAGCAAGAAACTGAAGTTGAGACTGATTACTTGATACAAATGAACTAGTGAGCTGAGACAAATATTAACACAATGTATCGAGGGCATGAAAGACTTCTGTACCCTGGAGAAGTACAGTAAAGCACTTATTCCAACAGACTTGCATTGCAGACACACAAACTAAGGCTGAATCTATTTTGCTGCATAATGTTCATACAATATGTTGTCATGATTATAATATTAGCTTGTGTTTTCATATACTGATTTCTTCCATGTGAAATGTAAGAATGAAATGGGGAGGTTGGTGGCCCTGCCTGTGGCAGGGGGGTTGGAGATCTGTCATCTTTGAGGTTCCCTCCAACCCTGGCCATTCTGTGATTGTGAAATATTTTAAAAATCTTTCCATAGAGAGGACAAGACAAATCATAGGTTTATGATTTCACTGACGTAAACCTATTACACTTTTCTAATCAACTGAACAATAGACAAGCCATTTTCAGAAGCCTACCAAGTAAGTCACAAATGCATGGTGTGTTATCTACATATGAATTCATTCCAGCATGCTGATGAATGCAAGGGTTTATAAAAAGCTAAGAACAACATTGGTGCCATTACTTTAAGAAAGTTTTCAAAATTTGACTTAAGAAAAAAAGCCTGAAACTTTTATTTGTTAGTGTCTAAACCATTAAGCAGTAATTAACTTTTTATTTAAAAAAAAAAAAAAAAAAAAAAAAGCTGTAGGAGGGATTTCATCCCCCAATACAAACACACTTTAAACTACAGGACACAAGTTCTTCTTTCGTCAGTCTCCTGAGGGTCAGTAATATTAGGACCCGAGGAAACGGCCAGAAGTTATACCAGAGGAGGTTTAGGTTGGGCATTAGGAGGAACTTTTTCTCTCAGAGGGTGGTCAGGCACCAGAATGGCTGCCCAGGGAGGTGGTGGAGTCACCATCCCTGGCAGTGTTCAAGAGGCGCCTGGATGAGGAGCCACGAAATATGGTTTAGTAGCTTGTGGTACTAATAGGAATGGGAGGGAGGTTGGACTAGATGATCTTGCAGGTCTTTTCCAACCTTGCGATTCTGTGATTCTGTAAATACAAAGCACTGAAAATAAACTGGACAAAAAGAGGAGAATTGCATTCATACTTTTTTTTTTTTTAAGCAAGTTTATTTTTGTTCACAAAAAGACTGAGTAAAATAATTACAAGATATACTACTTACAAAGCTCCTTTCTTTAACTTATTGCATAATAGATAGTTAACAGTCTTCCATGAAAGCTTAAAGTTTATAAGGACCAAATAGTTTTAGGAGTTTGAAAGAAAGGCAACATCCATTCAAAACAACTGAATTGCCATTTACATTTAAATAGTCAGCTAAAAATTCAAAATATATCAAAATTGTTCTGCTATTTTTCAGACACATTTCCCTACAAACTGGAGGCGTTACTGAGAACAAGAGTTGCTGCAACATAACATCCCTCTATTGCTGTCAAAGCCATACTCTTTCAGAGGCAGAAAATGGGAATCAAAACTATTTAAAATTTTAGGTGAAACATGTTATTAACCTGCTGTTTTCAAGTAGATTCTTGAAGAGGACAGAGGCAGTGAAGATCTTGTGCATTAAAAAGGCTGTGCCTCGAAAATCTGCCCTCTAGGTATTTGATTCATGCTGTCCAGACTCCTGTTCACCTTTTACAGACAGGGAACAAAACAATTAGCTGCAGGAAAGGAAGCACATGCTGCAGCAGCCTAAGGCCAGCTAAGGGGTAATGCAAAGCCAAGGCTTTAGGTCCTGAGCCCTCTGACCACCAGGGACATCCAGCCTCAGGAACGCTTTGAGAAACACTTGTTTCAGTATCAATATCATGCAGTGATACATGAGAGAGTGTTCAATCTCCTGTCTGTATGTGGCAAACTCAAACCCTTCCCAAAGACAGAACGCTGAGAGCCTGAAATAGTCTAGTCATGAGACTTCTGGCCCCTTGAGCACAGAATTGTTTTTTCAAGGTCAGTTTTCTGACCTTTATCGGATGAGGAGCTTTTTGTGCACATTCTGGGGCATCAGCTATTTATGCCCAAAGTACAGATATATTAGAGCACGTGGTGTAAAAAATATTGTTTATATCAAAACAGAGCTATGAATAATGAAGAAGCCGTTTCATTCCAGTTCCATGATTCATTTATTACATGTATACATTTCTTACACTGACTAGCATTCTGCACTTCTTGAAAACATATTGAGAGCTAGTATCACATTCTAAAGCTCAATTAAGAGCATAAGTAATTCACAGAAAATTGAAATATGAAGGGTCACTATTAATTTTGGTACCACAGAGCTGACTAAAAAAAAAAAAAAAAAAGAACAATATGTTATTATAAATGGCTACTGAGACTTGCTCCAATAACAAGAGAAAACACCTACACTTGAAAACAATTTTCATTCAGTTTCTCTCTGTGGGCATTCTTTCTAATACCCATGCAGAATAAAAGAAAAGAAAGTTCTTTGGTGACCTACAGAAACTACGAGTGAGCTGATGGCAAGTAAGTTATTAAACAACAGCTATCTCCAAAAATAAATTTAAAAAAAATGTACTTCAGGAGTTACCCTATCTGATGGAAAAACACTTTCATAACATTTTTGTTCTCAATTTTCTGATAGCTAAATATGATACGATTTGTCAGCAAAGAATTTGGCCAACCTGCATATCTCTTTCTCATCAAGTTTCCATTTTCAATTCTTAAAGAGAATTATTGGAAGAAAACCTTTTTTTTGTGCTGAGTCATTCACCTGCACCGAAGTTTCCAGCGGTAGTCAAATGTTTCCTAATACAGAGTACAAGGAACAGTATCAGCCTTCGAGACAGATCTTGAGTTGTTTACACTATTAAGGACTAACACTACTTAAAAATTTTTTTCTTTTTTTTTTTTTATTTAAACTTTTGAATCTGTTACTTTTTAGAAAAAGCACTTAGCCATACGCAATAGCTTATCTTTTTCTATTGAAATGTTTACTTGAGGTTGTGCTGATGAACTGAACAGGTACTAATTCAAAATTAATGATTTAAACGATTTAAAGAGGTAAGGCAAGCTTAGCTTGTAGAGATGAAGAATAAGTGAACTTAGGAATCAAAGATCCTCCTTTGAGACCTAACTGCTTCATTTTTAAGAGCTGTACTGTGTTGAATGAGCAGAGATGAAAATGAAAGGTCTTAAATATTCTGATTGCTTTAAAAACTTGCAATTCTATTCATAATATTTAAGAAATATATACGTTCAAGACTAAAAGGTGCAGGTTATTTGTCTTTAATACTGCGTTCTGAGACACTTGAAGGCAAAGAGGAAATTCAGCGCAGAGTTCATACTGCAGTACTAACAATTGATGCACTATTTGTAAGGACTGCCATTTTTCATGTCAGTTAAGATGAAAAACATTACAAGTCTCATTTTGATTTTGGAAATCTTATAGCACTCCTACATTTTATTTTCAAATTATTTACATAAGCTCTACTTGGGCTACATGAATTAAAAATCATTTGGGCTAATCATTAAAAAAAAATAAACACTAGCTGTGAAAGTTTTAGTTGTTAGGCCATCCACAGGATGGACTAGAACTATTTAAAAATTCTAGAACAATGCTCAAGCAAAGTACCCAAAAACAGGAATTACCAAATTCTGTCATTATTTTCAGGTCTGTTTACAAGAATAGCCATTAAAACACTCAATCTTCAGTAAAACTGCTAGGATAATAAGAGTAGAATGTACTTGCTGTTTTCCCTGTATGTTCAGAGAAAAGTGGTTTAATTTAAACTGCAAATGCTACTAAAAAAAAGTCTACTTAATGTAATACAAATTAATATTTAAGAAATACTGTCAATCAGAAATCTGAACTTTCACCCAACGATGTACTGAGATCATTAAGTCTAAACAAATGCATGCCTTGAATAATTTGGTAATAATAGGGCAGTCTGTACCATTTCTGTAAAACTGTTATTCTTTTCAGTATCACACAGAGGTGTGCATTGGAAGAACGATGTAGATTTAACAGAGGACAAAAACTACATGATACTATCATTTTGAAAACCAGCAACCTCTGCTTGCCTCAAATCTGCAGTCTTTTTTTTTTTTTTTTTTACTTTAACCTTGAGAGTCTTTTGAAAACACAGCACAAAAGCTTTCAAAACTGCTAGCAGTCATTTCCATATGGCTCAATCTACAACGTCAGTTTACTCTGTCTCTTTACCTGACATCTCCACTCTATTCAGGGTTCATCAAACACAGGCACTCTTCTGATTAATGGCTAATTTATTATTTGCCTTGCAAATGTTTATCTGCAGGGAGATGGAGTAAATATACTACAGCTCTGACAAGCACCATGGCCACTCTTGCCCTGCCTGATGGAACGGTCAGTCGATGCTGTCCCTGAGGAGCCATGCCCTGCCTTAGGTTTCCCAAACAGTCCTCTGAAAGGTGAAGTATCTATTTTTAATGAGCTCAGTACAAAATCAATTAGCTGGTGGCTTAGAAAGGGAAATTCATAATCACATGTATCTGGTTTTTCATGAGATCCATAAAAAATAAACTTAAACGTTAATCACAAGCATTGCCACTTTTTTTTTTTTTTTTGCAGGCTGGACAACCACTGCTTACAAATAAAAGGTATGAAAAAGCTGGTATCATTGTATCCATCTTTCACATCAGTCATTGACCTGAAAAGTGCTACAGCATTGAGAGAAGAAAAAAATAGAAAGTACTCAGGGTAAACAGGTAAACACAAAATTGGAAAGAATGGAAGAAGACAAGTCTGATGTAATTCTCTAATGTCACTCAGATGGGAGAAAGCCACCTTCATATGTCATATTATCTCTCTACTGCATTAGGCAATTTATCCTAAAGCGCAATTTGTTACAAATTTTTTCTTGTACCTGGAATCACATAGATTTCTAATCATAAATCCTATTTGTGAAGATTCTTCTAAATACACCAATGTAACCTCATCTTGGGGGTGAGCAGAAGGGATATTAGAGATTTGAAAAAAAAAACAAAAAACAAATTAACTTGCAGTCACAGTAGCATTGTTAGATAATGCTTAAGCATAACGAGTAATCAAGAAAAATTGAGGTAACAAGTAATATAAACATGATAAAGACTCATTGTATTGGGAAAATGCAAATTACATCTCCTTTACTGCACATGAAATAAGTTATTCAGAATTAGTTATTTGTCAGACAATGTTGTCAATAGAGCAGGAAGAAACTTTAAAATCTTACTATTGTATTATGTTGGTCTGTGACACGAGAGGCAGATGTTGGTGGTATGGCAGTAGAGGTTGAACCTTCTTACTGTATTCCATTGCAAAAAAGGTACCTGACATTCTCTGACATTTGCTGAACATTTATGAAGACCAAACAGTAAATGAGAGCACAGTGAGGCAGTGGGTGGTGCATTTTGGTAGTAACAACAGTGACACTTGATCAACTCTGCTGGTACAGATTTTTACAAGTGCAGCATGCTTAATCTTTTATTAGTTTTTTTTACTGAAACGTAAAAAAAAGAAGAGCAACAAAACATAAAAAGAGTAGGATATTTGTTATCTTGTTTCTGTGAAACTAGTGCATCAGTCTAGTTTGATGGCAGTAGCTGTAATTCTTAATGACCTCAGAAATTTTATTTTTCATGCGCTACATCCTTGAAAATAGTTCTTTACAAATGTACATACTGCCAAAAAGAAATGACATGAGAAAGGCACACCTAATGCAATGGAAAGTGCAGCAGTGACAACACAGCAGCAAGGTCCTATGCTGCAGTAAGTAAGGATCTGCTCAAACGCAACAGCATTAGGCACAGAAATAAAGAAGCTGCTTGCCTCAGGGAGATCTCAGGTATACAGGGATCTCCAGATGAGATACCCTCACCTCCACTGCCAGCCTTAAATGGGGTCTGGGAAGAGATGGATCCTGGCTCCACCCCTTCGGGTAACTCAGCTGCACTGCTTGTACATGAGCTCCCATGGGTTGGCCCTGCCTTCCCACCAGGTGCTCAATCTCTGGTTCAAGCTGTGTCTGAGCATTTCTACTACAGCATGTTTGTGAAGAGAAGGAGAAAGTAAAATTCTGAGATAAATTTAAGTGTACTGTCAAAACAGTAACTGAGGTTTCAGGAACATACATCTGAAATACCCTTTGAAATGTTCCCTCAACAGAGAACTTCTGGAAGGAATCGCAAGAAACAAATCAGTAAAGAGAATGCAGTTGATTGGAGATAAGTCAGATGTGTTTTTCACTGTAAGTATAACACTTTGGTCTAAATATAAGATATTCCTCTGCTCTCTTTTTTTCTGAAGTCTTTCTCTGAGCTCAACTTTGAGAGGCCACAGAAAACAACAGCAATTAGTATAACGCAGAACTATGTTCCTAAGTCCCCAACATGCATATAAAAAGCTTTACATGTGATTTCATAGGAGCAGGAAAGTCTTTTGCATAATGACCTACATGTATTATAAGATACTAATTCATGAGAAACATTTACATAGACTTAGTGTATTTTATCTGTGAAGCATAAAATAATGCTTTAAGGATCTAAAGTTTACTTTAGTCTGTGTAATCTGGACTGGCAGGTTAAATATTTTAATGCAAACACAAATTACCCTCGAAGTTTGCTATGTGACTATCTGTTGGGATAGTATTTAGGAAGATTTCCAGCAGAGGATTCCTAAAGGAATTGAGTATGCACTTTGAGAGGCTTTTTAATTTACAAATTTGGTGGTAATCTACACAGTTTTTTCTGCATAACTTCAAAATGGTCTTTTATTTTCAGAGAGTTGCCTGAAAATACAGTTTCTTGAAGCTTAATTCCCAATTAAATTACTACTGACTTCTAGCAACAGTTAATAACTACCCCAGGGTTAATTTCTATGTGGGTTGAGGAATACCCAGTACAGTTTATGTCACTGTCTGAGACGGGACACTCTGGTCTTGTTATTCAGACATCATATATATAACTAGTCCTGACAACTGCTGATTATATCTTTTTTTAAAGTGCTGCTGCCTTTTTTTGTTTGCCAGTTATCCTCTGGTGTATATGCCAATGCAGACAATGTCCCATGACTGTAATTGTCACTCAGCTGTCTGTCAGTGATGAGAAGAAAAGGGTGACAGCCTTGACATCCCACCAATCATCCCTCTGGAAAATTGATATCGTCCTCCCCAGTAAACAACAGCTAAATAATCGACCAGCCTTGCCAGCACATCCCTGAACAATCAGCTTCCATTAAGGGCAGAAGCCACACATTTATCCCACCGTACTCCAATCAATAGTACACTGACTTGTTCTATGTTCCAGCATGCCACTGCTCAAGGTCTGCATTTAGCAAAGGCTACCTTTCAAGTCTTTCAAACTTAAACTACAGTGGAGCTTTTGGGGGTAAGTAAAGTCCTCTACTTTCATGTAAAATATCTTTTTCTTGCTAATTTGGCATACTTAAATTTCCAGGAAATCTAGCAGATTTGTTTTCTTGATTAATTTTTACTTTCTTTAGCAGTAAACTAAAATCTACAAAAATAATAAAAAAATAATAATAATTGAAAAGCATTTGTTTATCAGTTGCAGGGTTGCAGTTGCACACATATACATGTTTTAGAGGAAATTTACACTTGTAGTAGAAAAACTGACCTTATTTAAAATGATCTTCTGTGTAGTTATATACTGAAAATATTGTCTGGCAATCAGAACAGTTTGTTAAATGTGAGGTCCACAGTTGTTTATACATCAGTTAGTAACTTACCAACTTAAGTTACTTTAGACAGTTAGATTGGTAATGCAATAAAATCACTGCAAGGTGGTACACACAGTCTTTCAAGTTAAGCAAACTAGTTATTTGCATGAGTATAGAATTTGTCTCTGCAGGAAAAGCAAAACATAGGCCAGCAGGCTCACTTCACAACTTGAAAGAAAAAACATCAGAAGTGCTGCAAATCTGTAATTGCCATTGCACATTAGTACTTCACTCTGTTACTTGACATGAGGTGCTAAGTCAGCAGCTGCTGTTGTTATCACCCAAACATATCTTCTGTAGATTATTTAGAAATCAACCTTTACAGCACCAAATCTCCTACACAGATCACAGGAGGCATGGCTACTCACTGACTTAACATTTTTAATGTTAGAGGCTTTCTATTTCAAATTTTGTATCCTGACCCTCACTTGTAACCTTGAGGCTCTTAATCAGCAAACACCCCAGTGACACCGTGGCAATGCTTCTCTGTTTCAAGTTCTCTTCTGCTTGCAGCCTTATGCTGATGGGTACAAACTACTGCTGTAGTAGTTTCTTGTAGCAAACGGTTTGCTAATCCCTGAATCACTCTCTGCCTCACAGCTTCCAACCTATAAGCCCAGGATAAGATCTCTTTCCTCCCTTTTCTGTATTATAGCTTAGAACTTCAGCACTTTACAGATAACAGAAGTCAATCAAATACAAATCCAGTGGGCAGGTTCCTATAATATTCATGCACACAAAGCTTGGCCACCAACCAATTTGCAAGACTTGTACCTGATCACAAATGGTTTCACAAGTGCGTACTGTAAACAAGAACATGTAGTCAGGAGTTTGGCCAGGCCCTGATAATACTATCTTCTATAGCAGAAGTGTTTGGACTGCATGGAAGAGAACACTTCCAGGAATACTCTTCATTTTTCTTTCCAGCTGACTACTAACAACAGGTCTTTTGTCCCTTTCAGTCCTCTTTTCTACTTGTTTGTGTTTTCCAGCTAATGTAACTTTGAAGCTGATGCATGCCATCATCTATGGGCCCCCACTAATAAAGCTTTGTGCATGTAAGTGCGCCTGAACAGTTTGTGCAACATCAACTACTGACAGCTAGATTGACAACTGTTAGTAACCAGTACAGAAATTGCAATTTCTCTAAACACAAGCAGTAGATTTTGAACTTCCAAATTATCACCGCGATTACATCATTATACATATTGATACATTACAAAACTACAATGATTTATGAGATGGGAGTTGTTATTTGTAGAGTTAAGACCCTCTGCCATTACTTGGAAATAAATAAAATATAAATAAAGTTCATAAAATTCTTAAGTTTAGTTTATAAGGAAAAATTAAGGATTACCATGACAGGTTTCATTTGTTTGGGGATGTAGGCACTACTGGTGTAATGCAAAAATCATTAGGGAATTCACAGTCCCCTTCACTTTGTTAAATGGACATAATCAATACCTTAATGGGAATGTTTGGAAGCATCCATGGGCAGATCAAATTGGCACTTATAACACTTTTTCCAGCCTGTACACTAAGTTCATTAACTTCTCTCATTTGAATTACAAATTTCATTTCTCAGATCAAGACGAGGACATGGCTCTCATTTACAAGCTCAGATTCTTTGCTGTGTTAATGTTTTACAGGAAACGATAAAGTTAATGCAGTGGAGAGACATCATGCCATCCCTGTTGGTATACAATTATAGACAAGGTCCCAGATTCCAATAATCCTGATGGGAGAGAGACAGGAACTTCCATAAAAGAATGAGAAAATTATTAAGTAGAGAGGCCAAAAGGCTAATCGACCCTCTTAGAAACATATTCATGCTTGTCATAACAAGAACATACCCTACAAAACCAAAATGTGTTATTTAATATAATCTAATTTAATGAGCAAACACAGCCATATTCTCATTCACACTTATCATTAAATTGCTAATTAAAACCTTTTAGAAAGGTTTAAGGTTTAAATGAAACACTTCTTTAATTTTATGGTACTGTACTTAGGAGAGTTGATAAAGCTTTAGAAAAGAATTACATTCTGCAAAAGCTTCCTTCTAAAACTATGAGTACTGATAAAATGCAAGGTTATGCACTAAAGAATGGCACAAATCGCCAGCACAATTTTCTCATGAAAGTTTAAAGCAGCATTTTCAGAACATGCTAACAACACAGGTAAGAATCGAGATCTGCAAACCTGACTCTTCTGCACCTTGAATTTAGTTAATAAAGAAATAAGCCTGAGAAAATGCCACATATGGAACCATTCGTAAATTTAAGAATTACTAGAAGAACAGGTATCAAAATCTGGCTTAAGAATCTGTTAGCGAAATAGAAATAGTGACTGAAGTGATATTCACGCATATAACTTGGAGCTACTTTTTCATTATGGGTTTGCCATCAGAAGTAGCAAATATATAATCCCACTAAATTCCAGAATTTATTTTTCATTACAGTAAACACTTTTTTTTTTTTTTTTTAAGTCCATGTCATAAAAAGATGGGATTCAGTTATACTATATTAATTGTTGCTGAAGCAGTATCTTTCTGAGATTATTTCGCCAATTTTAGTCTAGATACTTTCAACACTGCCACCAAGTCTACAATTCCATAATTGAACTTCCCTACAGCATGCATTTGCTCCAATATCAGCATGGACACAAAATCTGACCTCTGCTAACTCCACCACAGCATACAACATGAACTCTATGCTGGCCATATGCTTTCATGCCAATTCTGGGAAGGCTGACAACATGGCACAATGCCTGGTTGCTGTCACGTTCACCTATCAAAAATGTTCGGTTAAATCTGAATTAGCAGCATAAATTTATAACAAATCTGCACTTTCCTGTCACAAAGCATCAGTTTTTGAGCCAGCAAGAGGAACCCTAGAGTTACAGTGTTGGTTGTAACTCACTCCTATTTGGTGCCTTGTGCATTCAAAAAGCGTATACATAACCCCTTTCCCTGAACAATGATGAAGAAGCTGTCAGTGTCTTCATCTGAGGCTCAGTATGTGTTGAGGGCAGGTAGGAAGAGGGTTCTTTTCACATGCATAAGAGACCTGTCACAACCCAGTTCAGTGTGAGTAACTACCAAATTCTCTATATAGCAGCATCAAGAATGGCTGATTTGTTGAGGAAAATCTCACTTGTCTGCTCTCTCAGACCATTTTTTTCATAATAATGGATATTAGTTTTAATTTCAAAGTAGCTAGTATGGCTCAATTTACAGTCAAAGCAACATGTAGTTAAGATCTTTTCCTGTTGTGACTAATAAGCTTTTGTTCCCTTAGCACGGGTGCAGAGAAGGCTGTGGGGAGAGACAGAAGAGGAGGCAAGTGTCAGTGGAAATTAATGTGCATGATACTGTGCACAGTTCAAAAATAAGTATTTCTGTAGGAATTTATGACCTTTGACAACTTATTAGAGATGGCATTATAAAAAGCCCATTGTAAGGTATTATACTGCAATAAGTCATTCTTCTATTACAGTTTCTGGCTTTGGACTGTTTGTTTTTGTTTGTTTTCTTTTTATATTGTTGGATTAGTAAGAGATGAAAATCCTCTGTCCAAGACCTGGTTTTATTATATTTCTGCCTAGTAAGAATGGTCAATTCCCAGTCACATAATATTCATGGGTGTTTGACTTCTAATGTGGTGCTTCATTTGCAGGTCCTTCATTTTCAGAGAGTAGGTTTTAAGACAGAGAAAATTTGTAAATGCCTTAAAAACAAGATATAAACATACATAACAAGAAAAAGGGGAATGAGAAGGCTAAGGATTAAAAAAAAAAAAAAAAAAAAAAAGATATACTCCCGATGTTTGAGTAGCTATACACCAATACCATTCCCTTATGTTTTACTACCTTTCTGTAGCTATGCGTAGAAGTCTATGTGTATGTAGTCTATGCGTAGAAGAAATATAGAAGTCTCTTATTTTTCATCCTCCACGATAAAACACAGATTATATCAAGCATTTTTTCTACACAACGTAGAAAAATTGATGCAAAAAAGGAAAAACATGCATTCACCAAGAATATTCTACTTACATTTTCTATCTAAAAAAATCAATTTCAAGAAAATCTACAACAAAAATGAGTGAAACAATGTAGGAGAATAGATACAAGATTATTTTCAGAAATGAAAGCATATTTTGTTATTCTCAGAATAAAAAAAATTGGTTATCAACTTTAATTGAAAAATAAAGATTACTGCACATCAGAAACAATACTCCTAAATGTTTGTAGATTGTTTTTTGTTGTTGCGTTTTTAATCTGCATAGGTTTTTGATACTGTTGTTTCTAGCTCCCCATGAAAAGGCTCAGTAATAAATCTCTCAAGTAATTAGTAGTTAAGCAGGAAAAAATTACAAAGAAAAAACTCATGATGGAATGCCACCTACACAATAATTGGTCCCAACAAATAAAACTCATTTACACATCTGTTTTTGGCAGGCAACTGAGGCACTCTTCAGTGTGGCATTAGTACCTGTTTTTGTGAAAAATCTGCTGGTAATTTTCTGTTATATTTGGTCAAGGTCTGATCATTACCCCCAGAAGTGTTCTGCTCTGGAGCAGCCTTTGAATACAGGTAGCGGGCCAGAAAATGTCACTACATTTAAGATAATGATTTATCTTTTCATGAATAGAATTAATGACTATCTGTGAGAAACCAAGCTCCAGTACATCTGAAAAGGCTTACTCTAACTATTCTAACACTACTAATCTCATTAAACCTCTGTACATTGTCTTTAGTGGCAAAAGAGTCAGACAAAACATCAGATATTTTCTTTTACAGTAGTGAAATGAGTAATACATAGGTAGTTAAGGCTGTTAGTTACACGATCACAGGAGCCAAGAACCAAATTTCCTAGCTAGAGAGCAACATGTACATACTGACAATGAAACAAAGCATACTTTCTCTGACTATAACGCTAGGCTGTAGCTACTTGTGTGTGTTCTGTAAGCATAGATTCCAAGAATTTCCAGGTGAGACTCCTCCTTCCAGAGGAAATCTTCTAAAGGCATCAAGGGTAGAACTTTCAAGAAATTACAGAAGAGAACACATTTTCGAAAATGGTAAGTGAATGCTCATTTTAGGTATTTATCACTGTAACACAATGGTAAGTGCAACAACAACAGAAGAGCAGCAAGAACCAGGCTGCAGCAAGTGAGGATTTGCTTGAATGCAACAGCAGCGGGCACAGAAAAATGGGAAAGAAACTACATAATTTCAGAGAGCCCCAGGTATGCAGAAATCTCCAGAGAGATACTCTTGTCTCCTCTGCCAACTCTTAATTGAGGTCTGGTAAGAGGTGAATCCTGGCTTATTAATAGTTTATTAATAATGCAAAACAATATAAATACAAACACAACTGACAGAGAAAGGTATCATAGTTAATTTACCAAGTATTTTAAGCTTACAAATGCAGTCTCGTAAAGAAAATTCATGGTTCACCTTCCTCTTGATCTCAATTAACATATCACAAGTATCCAATGATTTAGGAAAATTCTGACTCCTGAAACATTCCTTTCTTCTCTCCAGAATGAGCTCATTGCACAACATCTGGTTTCTCGTCCAGTTCTGGTCTATACTATTTTGAATACAGCAAAGTACTTCGATTTATTACTGCGTACTTCAACACGAGGCAGTAGCAAGAAGCTCATATGCTTTCACTTTTTGGGACCACTTGTTGCATAGTTGAGATTCTTCCATGAATTCTTCACAATTTGCTAACTTAACTTCTAGTTACTTTAGAGTTTTATTACTGCCTGTCCTTCCAGCAAATCCAAGAGAATAAAATTTACTCTGAAGAACGTAGCAAATTGTCTTGAACTCAAGGTACAAAAACAGAACTTGGGAATTAAATTACACACACAAATAAAAGAGAAATATGTATATATACACACAAATTCATATTTGCTCTTCGTATAAAAAACCAAACACACAACAAAGAGAATTACAGGGTTTGCAAGTACAGTACAATACTACCCTCCACATTTTAGGCTCCCATAAACTCCCTCTACCTAAGACTCATGGTCTCCAGGTAGTAGCCTACTAATTCAGGCACTCAATGTCATACTGTATGGAACCTGCACAATATTTCCCATTAGAAAATATGTTGGACTCACGTAGAATTAGGCAATATCTACTTCTTAAGACAGAAGTCTATGATGTGCCTGGCTTTTTACTTGACCTCCCTTATTCCTATCACCTCTATTCTCTCTTCTCCAACCATCTCACCTCAAAAATTAAAGAGTAGGTGGCAGATTAATAAAACAATACACTGTTCAGGACACTGCTGTAAGTTATTTGCTTCTGATGCTGCATGCATGAACCATCACTGCTTGACAAATCACTGAGAAAAATGGAATCTGACAAACAGCTCTTCTTTCAGCAGATGCCTACTATGACAGCATCAATAGAAAAACACATCATTGGTTCTAAAATGCCACATTTTTATCATTTACATTAAATAAGACATGAAACTCTTTAAGGGAAGCGGTACTATGTTATCATTAGGGCCTGTTGACACTATGCAGGGTGTGCTTTGAACTCAATTCTGTCATCACTCTTAATCTGCACCTAAATGCATTCCACTCTAAATAGAGGGAAGGGCTGTCTGCATGTTGACAACAGTGCCAGTGATGAAGTATTGCACTCTTTAAAACCTCATTTACAGATTGTTTCATTACCACCCACAACTGGCTTGGATCCGTGAGGGAACACACCTGCTCTCATTAGGGCCACGTGATGTCTGCCAATAACAGTACTTCCATGAAGATGAATGTCCTGGAAACTATCTTTATCTCCCTGCTGATGGACTTTACTGCCTCCTCCCTCTTTGGGGAGGTAAGGCATAGGCAATCTGCTGATTACTTCTTGAGTTACTGATCTGTTCTGATGACTGTTTCATAGTTACGGACTTCCAGTATACTCACAGCGACTCTCTTCCATTAGGTAGCCTATGTAATCTTCCTCTAACGTTTATTATTTCCGACTGCAGATTAATTCCTTACACTAAGTAGTCTTCAAAAAGCTAACTGAACACCAAGCTAGAGGTATTTGCATACAGAACAATTCTGTTCCCTATTGAGTTTTTCCATATTTAGCATTATGAAACCATAATATCAAAACAGAAACTATTGTTACTGTTATGTATAGCATATAGAATACGTGTTGAATGTGCATTAGTAACTGTAAATAAACTCAGCGCAATGTTACTAAGTTTACTGACATTATGCACATCCAAATGTTCTGGTCAAACCATACATAACTTTACAGAGCAGCTACCATACCTACTACTGAGGTAGTAGATGGATAGAATTTAAAATATCTTGATTTTCCTGTTCCAGTAGAATTCAAATAAATATTTCATCATAACAAACCTCCTGGTCTGAAGTGTTTACTCAAGTATTAGTTATAGAGAACTTCACTTGGTCGCAGCCTGGTATGATGTAATACTTAGCAATAGGAACAAAGTGTTACAGAAAATTATGAAGTTATTTTTCACTGACACATTGCAAGTAAGCGTAATAAAGTATGCTTGTTCATAATTTGTGGACAAGCTTTAGAATTCCATTTTAAAAGTACAAATAAATTAAGAAATTAAATAAAAAATAAGACTCTTTCAATCTAAAAGCAAGTCAGATTTAGTTTACTAACCATGCACTCCCAGAACCTTACTTTTATGACATATATCACATAAAAGGATCTCGAAAAGATGACACACCTTATCAAAAGCCTTTTAATTAACAAGATACTACGAATGTAGATACAAACATCTAGAAACACAGATACTGCCAGCCTAACAACTCCATAACTAAAATCTCACCAGCTGCAAATCCATAGCGTGCTGTTCTAATTACATGTTAAACTTTTCATTTTGATTTGCGCACATATTGTGTCTCATATATAAATACTGAACTTACAAAATCAACCTGAATGCCATCACTTACAAACTGGATTTCAATTTCTCCTTATGTATCTATAAGATCGCAGTTATATGTGCACGCATAAAAAAGCGATTTAAAACTTTTGGTCTGTATTATACTTTATACTCTTTGGAAAAAGCAAGTGTATAATCAATGAATATACAGATGTTATTAAGAAATATATCGGAAAGTTAGGCTAAACAGGTTATCATACCAAAGAAGAATGGATTGAAAGCTTACCCTTGTGGCTTGCTGAGAAGACTCCAAGAGAAGCAATCGCCAAAAAGAGAACCTTCCCTACTGGTAGTCAGCTCTTAAATAGGTCTAGGAGAGGTGGAACCAGACTCCACCCCTTCCAGTAGCACAGGTGAATTGCCTTCATCTGTGCTCCCAGGGCTGACTCATTGCTTGCCTCAGGTGATCAATCAGAGGTTCAGGCTGTGATTCAGCAGTTCCCATACAGAAAGTATAGCACAAACGTTAAGCACCTGAATGATAATCCTTACTTTCTTGAAATAATATAGTCTCCTTATGCATTACCTTGAATATTTGAAAGAATGTATTTGTTATTTCAAGGGGCTTATTCTGGTTGCTATCAATCTACCAGGCATCAAGTTAAACTGAAGAAAACATTATTAAATCTAAACAGGAGTATCTACATAGCTAAAATTGCTTTTAAAACTGTTTTAAGTTAAATCAATAAAACTTGCCTATTTATGTAAGGCCTCTATAGGTCCCTACACAGCAATATCCACAATAGTGAAAAGAGATAAAGACATAATAGTAAAGAATCAAAATTAAGCATATCAACTTCTTTGGCACTTTGAGTTCAACATTCTTCAAGTGTTAGTTAATACTTAATGAGATTTATTCCCACTTACAAGCTTAAATTATTAAATAAAAATATCTGCCCTTAAGTTTTTGATTAAACTGCCTATGAAAGCTGAAAATCCTCACATCATTAGATCACATGCAGGTTTCCTCAGAGTTCACCCCATCAGTTACATGAAAACTAGAAAGAAACCTTGCTTTTCTCCAGCTTAAAAACAGATACCTCCTTATTAAATTCACCTGCATCAGCAAGCGGTGATATATTAAAGTATATATAATTGAGTTATTATCAATATCAGCTTATACATAAGTAGGCACCAGTTTCCTAACAGCAACATAGCCTATAGCTTGCAATACAGAACTAAGTCTCTCAGGTGTGAGTGGCAGAGAGGGGGGAAAAAGCTGAATGAAAAATCTGTCTCTTCAGTTTCCTCTCACTCATAAGTAAACTTGCAACCACAACACAGAATGACTAATGTCTCTCTACTTTAACCAGTTCAGCCCTTTGATATGTCAATACGCTTTACTGGTCACAGCCTGTTCTACAGTGAAACAGAAAGGTAAGAGTGAGTCAACACATTATTTATGATACAGTGCTGTAATAGAGAATGACAGGTCAGAAAGAGGTGCTGCTAAACACACAAATATATGACGTGTATTTCAGATGTTAGATGTTTCCAACATCTGTTCTCTTCAAAATGCAAATGGCTTGTCAACAAACTCTTTTAAAGCCTTGTCTGTAAAGTTTACATGACCTTTAAACTGTGAAGAGCTTCTGAAAAAGTTAAATTTTCACATGGGGAAACATTCCTGCTTTTTAATTAGTTCTCAGTCAAGACACACAATACTGACATTATGTACAGAATTCACCTTCCACTAAATGCAAGTGAACATTATAAGTGAAGACAGTTTACAACGTCATCCTACTTTATCAGTCCATATCACAATAACCACTTTCAATGTAAACTTATGCTGTGATATTTAAACAAAAACAATTCACAATAAATAATAATACAGCAGATAGTTTTGTGGACATTCACTGAAACTATCTAACTATATGGAGTTTTAAAATGATTTTGTTTTTATTAAAAAAAAAATTTACAGAATCACAGAATCACCACCAAGGTTGGAAAAGACCTACAAGATCATCCAGTCCAACCATCCACCAATCACCAATAGTTCTCACTAAACCATATCCCTCAACACAAAATCCAAACGTTCCTTGAACACCTCCAGGGTCGGTGACTCCACCACCTCCCTGGGAAGGAGGAATACAAATTCTCCCCATTCAAATTATTTTTTTTAAGTCTATAAAGCCACCAGAATATAAGATGATGCGGTAGAACTGAATAAGTCTTACTACTATCTGATTCCAACAGGGGGTGATTTTGCAAAAATGTTCTACACATACATAAAAAGTCCTTTAATTTGGTATTATTGGTAACATACACATAGCAAAAAGCAATATTACTAAAAAAGAAAAAAAATAGGTCAAAATAGGGCTTTCTCCCACGAAGTATTCATGCTTGAGGTTCAGAAGGAGAAAAAAAAAAAAAAAAGAGAATTTTCTCAGGTAGCAAGTCCTATGATGCTTTCACACACCAAACTCTCCCAATGCCACCATGGCTACTACAAAGCATGAGAGATGAGTCAGCATTCACTTCTTTCTACATGGCACTAAGCAAATATCAACTACATGCAAGACTTAAAAAAAAAACAAACAGCACAAAAAACATTAAAACACAATGGTCTGAAAAGTAGAAAATGAAAAGTTCCTTATTATCTTTGTCTTCATGTAAAATTTTGTTACATGAGAAAGCTGTAGTAAATATATTAAAGGTACTACTGAAATACAAGCAAAGTCTCTCATAAGTATCAAGGTACTTATTTGTGAAGTAGTATCTTCTCAGACCTGCTGGAAAGATCATGTGATCTATTTAGAGAAAATCCTTTGCTTTCTGGATGCAGTATCATATTGTCTTATATGCAACTGCAAGGCACGCATCCCAAGAGAATAGAATAGCCCCAGCATAAAGCAGAAGGAAGTCAATGAACTTGACTCGAGCTGTGAGTCTGACTATCTACTTGCACTCTTAAGATAGCTGAGTTTCTACAGTCACTTGCTGAGATGGCACAACTGGCACCTACTTTACCTGCTGCCTACAAGACTATTCTAAAGGCAACCTAGTGCAGCCAAGCAATGGGCCATATACACTCTTCCTATTTTGAATGCACAAATAGGAAACAACAGTTTACAGATCACAGAAGAATGACTTGAGTTGGAAGACATCTTAAAGATCATCTAATTCCAGCTTCCCTGCCACGGGTGGGGTTGCCATTCACTAGATCAGGCTGCCAAGATCCAATATCAGGCACCATCCAACCTGGCCATGAACACCTCCAAGGATGGGCACCCACAGTCTCTCTGGGCAACCTGCTCCAATGCCTCCCCACCCTCTGAGTAAATAATTTACTTCAAACATTTAACCTAAATCTCCTTTCTTATAGTTTAAAACCATTCATTCTCCTATCACTGTCTGCCCATGTAGAAATTCCATTTCCTTCCTGTTTATAGGCCCCATTTAAGCTGAAAGGTAGTAATGAGGCTTCCCCAGAGCCTTCTCTTCTCCAGGGTGAACAAGACCAACTCTCTCTCAGTCTTTCTTCAGAGGAGTGCTGCTCAGATAATCTCTGTGACCCTCCTCTGGACCCACTCCAAGAGCTCTGTGTCTTTCCTGTGCTGAGGGCTCCACAACTGGACATGGTACTATAGATGTACCTCATGAGGGCAGGGCAGTGAAGGTAATCTAAATCTACTCTCTTTTAGTTTAAAACCTTATGTTACCAATACACACCCGGTAAAGAGTCTCTCCCTGTCTTTCTTGCAGAGCTTTCTTTAGGTACTGGAAGGCTATTTGGATCGGAAGGAACTTAAAGATGATCTAGTTCCAACCTAGCACAGGCAGAGTTGCCACCCACTAGATCAGGCTGACGAGGGCCCCATCCAATCTGGTCTTGAAACCCCCGGGGATGGGGCATCCAAAGCTTCTCTAGGCAACCTACTCCAGAGCCTCACCACCCTAAAAACACATAGTCTTGTTCTTCTTCTTTCTCTTCTGGTAGGCTTTATCCTATACAGTAGATTGCAGAGCAGTTTTTCTTTTCACATTCCACTTCTTTCCATGAAGCACACTAGAACAACAACATTACTCAGCTCTCCACATTTAAAACTAGATACTTTCGAAAGCTTGAGGGCTTTTGCACCCAATTTCCATTTTGAAATTGGGTATTCTCCATATTTCTCCCTCAGCTGTTCTAAAAGTCCCACCTCAAGACTGCTGTGTGCTAATTCTAATTACTTTTTTGGCAGCAGATGAAGCAATTTTAGTCATCAGATTATAAAGAGAATCTAAGAGAAGTAAAACAGACATTCTCATTCACTCTTTTGCCCTTTGCAAGTCACAAAATCTTCAATCATTTATATGTCTTGCACTTGCTGCTTTTGTGAAATATAAACAGATGGGTTCCAAATGATTTTTCACAGAAATGGGACTTTCATTTTCCAAACTGAGTACTTGCAATATATTCTTTAGAATGCTGCTCCTGAGGGTTTGAAAAAATAAAATTTAAAGAAGCAGCTTGATAGATACTCCTTTATCTTACTCAAATCCCAACTCACTAGTTCCCAATTGCCCCCCCCCCCCAAGACATATCTAAACAGTTCCTCTTCTGTAATGTAATCTTTTATTATTATTATTATTATTATTTTACAAATACAAATGCTGTGAAAAAGTAATATATATTATATATGTTGCATAATGCAATATATTTTTCAGCAGAATATTTTAGGAGTTTTCTGTGTTTGTTTAAGCATTATTTGTACTTATGATATTATGTAAATTTATAAAAGCACCTGTGATAATACAGCCAATGAGAGTAGAGGTAAGGAATACCTATTTTAAGTTTCAAAATAACCAAGAAACACAGGACAAGGAACAAAATTTATACAGTGCTCCATGTTGGAACAGAACACAGAGCACTGTACAGTTCTGATTCTTAAGTAGATCTGCTGGTTTTACACAGCATAAGCATTGAAACTTAATAATAAAAGTTAAACTTACTATCTATCAAGACAAGACATTTCACCGCAGAGTAGCAAGAGCTACCATCAAGTCTCAGGAAAGGCTCTCATCATCTTGTAGGATTTCCCTTGACTTCAGGACATCTTATTTTGAGATGTAAGCAATTACAAAGATGAGTAACAAGGAGTCTTAACTTCATTGCCAATGAACAGATGTCGGTTGGTTGTCTATTTTACTTAATTTGGGGGGGGGGCAGGTTTGGCTAGTGCTGACTGTTGTTTAGCTTTTTTTAAGACCTCTAAAAAACAATGACAACATATGGCATCACTATATACATAGAGATTTACTGACAGTAAAACACACATTATGAACTCTTCTAGCAATTATTTATTAAGTTATATACTTTTCCAGCCATATATTACAAAGAAATAATTCCGTGAAATAGAATGATGACAACAGGCCACTATTTTTTGACACTGGATGATAGTTTTCAAACTATGGTCGAAGAGATTTGCTGAAACTCACAGAATAACTGCAAAAGGGAACATAAGCTGTTAGAACAATGATCCATCATTCAAAATCGCTTAGTAAAATTTTTAGTTAATAATCCATATTTTGAATGGTGATTTGATGTGCTATATAGGAAGATTTTCATCTTCTCTGTTTGTTGCATTGTTAAAGATTCATCTGTAATACTTTGGAAAAAAAATATCATCTGCAGGAATAAGACTTAATTTTAATGTAAGAGTATTTAAATATCATAACTCATTGTTTTTCTTTCAGATTGCTAACTAGACGTTATCATAAGGGGAAGTTAAGAGGAACACAGGAAAAAACATTCCATTTCATAAAGCCAATGTATGTTTCTTTGCATATCACTCAATAACTATGTTTTAAGTCAAAAAAATAAAGACAAAAACATACTGTAATCAATTTTTTTTAAATTAACAGAAGTAAGAATAAATATATTTTGACTCTTGTATTACGTATTCTTAGAGCTCAGAGACCTGTTCAGTAACAACAGAATAAATACAATAAACTGATTTACCGCTATAAAGCTATGTTGCTTCAATCTACTGCAAATCTGATGTCTCCCAGAAGTATATTACTAAGTATAGCATATTACTGTGTATAAATTCCCTCACACAGAAAATTGGTCAGTCAATTATTTATTTAGAACAGATATTAACTCCTAAATCAACTATCTAATTAATTTTCCATTAACGCTTTTCCAATATATGCCAACACTACAAAAAAACCTGGTTGAATTTTAGCTGAAGTTATCCTTTTAAAGTACTTTTTTATTTCCTTAACAACCTGAATAATTCAAGTTTAGTTTCTACAAAGCAAAACATATATTCAATGATTCTATTATTCTGTTCTGTGATTCTAGGATTATATTCATGCCCATGACTATAACTATAGTAGTATCCTATGAATGAAAAATACTTGAGAAAGTGTTCATATAAGTTAACACACACAATTACAACTTTTATATATATAAATAATAATAAAATAATCTTTTTTACTGAAGATGTACAAAGACAGACATTGAAGGCTTTGGAACAGAAAAATCTATCATTTTCATCTCCCTCAAACTTGAGAGACCAAAAAGGAAAGCTGTCCTTTGTCAAATAGCCTTTCACCATGTGGGACTAATGAAGGAATGGAATATGTGAATGTAAAGAAAACTGTAAACCTTCTGTAAAGACGAATGAATACCTGACAACTCGTTCAATGACTATAATGACATTTGTGCCTTTGGTACTACAACTAAAGTACTGTATTTCCTAAACTAGAAATATTTCTAAAAACAGAGAATTGGATAAACTTTGAAGGTGTTCCTTTCATGCGATTATTCACTCGATTAATGTTCAGTAGTACACACAGTTTTGTTTGAAGTCTGACACAAATACTTTGGATAAGTACTGCTTGTGGCAAAAAGGATTTTGGTGGAGATGGAAATGTCACTCCAGATTTCTCTAAAATGATACAGTGGCTTCCTCACTTTCTCACTTTGGCATGACAATCATTTGTTATCACAACTAAGATCATAGATGTTGTACCTCAAAAATAGACTAGTCAAATTTATGAGTCTCTTGAAACCATGAGGTTTAGTCTAGCTTTAAAAAAAAAAAAAAGAATTAATACAGCTTGAAAATTGACCTTTTGATCTTTCATGTCTTTCATAGTTTCATTTGCTTAAATAATCTTGCTGCTGATAAGCACAAGTCTTTATTGTAGGGCAGCCATGATTGACTCAGTCAACTTCGCTCTGTGAGGTCTTTGAATGCTAGCTTCAATTTCCATATCACATTTTCAGATGGAATGGACAAGTATCAGCCTCTGGGTTGAAAAAGCTTGAAAGTCCATATCCATAAGAAAAACAAACCAGAACTTTCCTATTTTCTATTTTTCAAACAAAATTTACTAAATAATTTAAGATGAGCCTGCTATTATTCAGATAAAAATAAAAATTCATTAACTTAAAAAAGGGTTTCAGTCAAATCCAAAACAGAGCAAGTACTTAGATTAGAAAAGTGATTTAGAACATACATCCCTCCCTTGATTTTCAGATTTTTTACAAGATGTACTTAGTAAAAATGAAGACAGTAGCTGCACGATGCTTCTAACAAACTAATCTATTTCATAATACAATTTAAAAATTATACCTAGAGCAACAAGAGCAGAAAGATCTTTAATGTCTTACTTTTTATTATTGAGCAAAATAGCAACTTTATCCACAGCTAAGCTGTTTAAAATTCTATGAATTTGTCCATACCTGAAATGATTCATTCTGATAAAATAATATGGAATAACAGCCACTTATTTGTTTCGTTTGAATTTTACTTATTCCAATAACCTTAATGTGGTTTCTATTTGAGATATGTAGGTAGTCCAACATTACAGAAGCTGAATGATGTTCTTCATTATCATTACTAAGTTAAAGTCAGAGTTAAAGTGAAACGAACAGTACGTACTCTTCCTAGTATGTTATTGTACAGATTTGTACCAAAGAAATTAAGACTGGTATAAATTAAATAGAAATAAAAATCCACATGTGTAAGCACCAGAATTTAAAAAAAAAAAAAAAAAAAAAAAAAAAAAAGCATAACAACTGTTTGAAAAGAAAGACTTATATTGATAACAAAGGATCTTTTATGCAGGACACTTCTCCCAGGAATAAAACTAAGGTATGTGATGTTTACGTTAAGACTAAAGATCTGTCCAAAGACCAGTTTCATGTCAGTCAAGAGGAACTGGCATTCCCTGTCTTGTGTCATGCGCAAGTGATCATAATCAGACTACTTAGACACAAACATCTTGCCTCTTTAAAGTATGCAGCTTTGAAGTGCAAATGCATAATGATAACTTCCTTAAATATTTTATAAGCGTCAGCTTCCCCCTTTCATACCATCTTGCACTGAGTTTAACAAAACTAGCTTTCTTACATTATCTTAATGTATACTTCAGAAATACCCTGAAAGCCATGTGTGAAAGTAACTGAATCAGTTACACCCCAAAAGCTTTCCAAATGGTAAGTCCCTTTTGTAATTAAGCTACATTGGAGAGAAAAATTGATTAAATGCCTATCTCACTTCATTTGGTTTAGACTCCAATCATTTAGTTCACCAATACAGTACTGACACTGCTTTCACATTCATTTTTTGGAAAGCTGGCTCATCTTTATGTACATTATCATTAATTCTCTTTTCCAGTTTAGATAGTTGACTCTAAAAATAGTTACCTTCAGAAAAGCATATTGACAAGCATGTGTTCAAATGTGCTACAGAGATCTTGGGAAAAAAAAAAATAACATCAGTATTCTCAAATGCTTTAAATTACTACAAATTTGCTAGACACATATATAAAGAAGTAACGTAAGTTATACAGTAAGGTAGACATTACTACAAAATCCTAAACCGAGACTGCAGTGGAGTGAATGTTTTACTTAGAACAAATGAAAGTTTAAAACTTGTACATATATTCTGTATAGTGACTAAATACAGACATTTTATAAAATGGAATCTCCTACAGGGAATAAATCTGAATGGCTAAAAGCATTGTTTTCTTACAAAATAATAATACAAAAAGTCATCCTAGCCTAGAATTTTTAAAATAATTTTGTCAGAAGCACAGCAAAGAATCTGGTACATTGTATACACTTTCTGAAGTAGCACACATCCCAAGCCTCAAAGAAAGCTCTTATTCACGCAGATTTAATGCATTCATTATATTAATAATGGTACAAAGGGTACCTCGTCCTAATTGCTCAGCAAGAACCTGACACAGAGAGAAACCAGAAATAACAGTCAAAATGATGAATGAAAAGATATGTATACAAAAAGCGTGAAACTATTTCTTGCCAGTGAAGTTCTTGCACTGGGTATGACTGTCAAGGCTAATGATTTTCACTGTTTATGGACACAGAAGTCCATCATAAGTGGCAAGCATATTACAGGCTTTTTGCTGTGAACTAGGAGTCCCATAGCATGTGGAAAAGATTCAGTATTCAAAGGGAAGTCACCTGTAGCTTGTTAGCAAATTCATTGAATTCTGAAGCCAACACTCATGAAAAACATCTTGTGCTCATTCTTGGGATAATTTTGTTATCCTTTTTATTATTATTATTATTATTTATATACAGAATGCATCTGGCAGCATCTCTTTCAATTTTGAATGCAGAATCTACCAAATACAAGTGCAAGCAACCATTAAAGAAGCATTTCTGTGACTAATAAGTATTAATGTCTTAAAAATCTTAAAAATTGCATGATGCCTGCTCCAAAAGTAATGTCTCATATTTTATTATATTGGCCCATGAGGTCAGAGGTGGATGCTGGTTGATGTGGCAGTAGAAGTTGAATCTTCCCATTACATTTTTTTACCATATAACAGATGGTAGCAGAGCCTCTAACAAAATGGCATCTGACATGGAAGGGGGAATGAAACAAAGGTAAGTCACTGAATTATTCAATCTGGAAAAAATGGTGCCCACTGACATCCACAGTGTTTGCTGAATGTTGATGGAGACCAAATAGTGGACATGAGCACAGTGAGATGGTGGTGATGCATTTCAGCAGTGGTGACAGCGACAGTAGGTCACATTTGCTGATGCATATTTCTACAAGCACAGCATGCAGTCTCTGGTTTATCACTGGCAGAAACACATAGTTAATGGTGGTGACTATAATGAAAATAGAGTTTTGTAGCTGAGAATTTGCTCTATCAAATAATGTTATTGTGATTTTTGCATCTCTTGCAGTTTCCATAGAAATAAATAGGAGGCATTATTTTCAGAGCAACCTACGTCATTTCAACATTGACTAAGATCAACTAACTTCAATCTCAAATGGATTTTAAATACACCAAAAAATCCATATGAAATAATTTTTAATGCTGGAAATAGCCACAGGGATACACCCTAGGGTGCTACAGAAAGAAACTGTATTCCTTAGGTACGCATACTTTGGAAAATCAGGCAAATAAAGATAACTTCTCCATGGGCAACATCCCCAAAATATTGATATATTCTTTAGCTCGACTGATAGACAATATGCTGGTAGGTAATATGATAAGCACAGTAAGCTAGAGAGCCACTAAGGATTTAAACTTCTGTTACTTAAAAAAAAAGAAATCAAATTCTTAAATAGGAATATGTTAGACATGCGGGGTTTATTTTGGTGTAATTTAGTCCTTGTATTTTATATTATACTCTTTCACTATTAATTTACTGAATGACTTAGGAACTTAGGAAAAAACTATGAGTTTTTAGCACAAATCTTTTTGGGGCTACAGGCTTATGTCATCCCTGGATATGTAACATAATACTCTGAACTGTCAGGCACAAGCCTATAGAAATAACATTAAATTTTTCATCTCCCCAGAAAAGTTGTACACTGCCCACTTGGATGTACATTAACTGTATTCACATTATGAATCAAAAAAGCAGTTAATATTGTGTATTAACGTTGTCTTCACCTTCCAGATATGTGTTGAAACACAAAAAAGGTAGAGGCTTGCTCAGAGTCAGGGGGATAGCTGACAGAGTGAGAAACCACTACAAGCTACCACCTAGCCCAACACAAAACACATTCGTGAATATGCTGACAAAAACTGGAAATTTGAAGTTTTAGAAAAGGAGTTGATTTACTCTCTGATCTTTTCAAGGTGGAGGCAAGCCTGAATATCGGAATAAAGAAAAACCAATAGCCCATAACATGTTTGTCTCTTTAATTAAAATAAACTAACCATGTGCTCTTCTTTTGACTAAAAGTCTCTAAAAAATAGCTCATAGCAGCTCAGATTAAATTTTTAAATATTGTCTTTAAAGAAACAACAAAGAGGAAGTATAAAAAAAACGTCTGCAGAGCAAATGTAAACAGACACATTGTTCTAAGACTGCTGTGCTATTAGCTACTCTTGTTAAAATGTTAATGAGTAGCCTGCCATGGGATTGCTGAATTGTAGTTTACTTCTGAACAGGTCAGCATTTTACTGTTTCTTACCCCTCTGGCCCCATTTTACAGTTCTTTCTTGAATAGCTGAAACTCTGTGAATGAATACTACTTCTTTGAAGTGAAATACAATAAGCTAGCACAGAGACATACTTGTAAGTATCAGAAGTGGAAACAGAATATACATTTTTACACTGAATATCAAAATTAGAGTTTTTGAGGAGAATTAATTTAAGCACATCAGAAAGAAAACAAAATAGCCATCCAAAATGCCTGATTAGTCTTGAGATTCCAATCATGAATCTTTTAATAAAATTTCTTCTGTAAGAGCGGTTAGGAGAAGTTCTTACTTTGCTACCAAGCATTATTAGCAAAATATTCCAGTACTTTACTCCCACTCCCCCACAGCATTCTAAAAACAGTGACATCCAGATGTGGCCTTGAATGTTATTGAGGCACACAGTGAGAGGTACATCCTAATAACAAAATTATGATAATACAATTTGATTATAGCGGGGAAAAATAAGAATAATAATACTGAAACTCAATTACCTGGGCAGCTCTAACTGGGAACTATTGTAATTTGGTAGCATATGCTCCTAAATCATATTAAGTATACATATATATAATGTGGTAAACTAACCAAGATTTCTTGAAGTATTTTCTTTACAGATAATTTCTTTTTCTTAAAAGTCCACTGCTGTTGTTACTTATCTATGTTGCAGTGTCTTGCAATGGACTGCATCCTTAGCAGATGATCTGCATTATATCTGAGAACCCATGGAAGAAGCCCAATGCATCCTTCCAAAGAGAGAGGTTTCTAAAATGCCAAGTGTGTACAGCAGCAACAAACACACAAACACTTCAGCTTTTCTTTGTCAATTATGTGCAAAAAAATACACCCAGAAGGTAAAAAAAAAGTGTAAAACTAGTTTCTAAACCCCATTCAAATCACTGTTTATTGTTTTTCAATTATTATCTAAGAAGAAAATTCAAAAATATTCATCATAAATGACTTTCTATCAAGATTTTTAAAGTTCAATCATTCTCACATGTGTGAACATACATATGTGTGTGTTTGTATAGATGTACATATAGAAAGTGGATATTAACTTGTTTCTTTCTTCCTTTTCATATTTTAGTCTTCAAAATTTTCTTTTGTTCTCAATGCAAATGGTCATTGGTTCATCTTCTCTCACCCAGGACAGTTATGTCACATCACTTGACTAATAAGCATGCATTTGCCACTAAAAGACATTTTAACTGAGAGCTGTCACATCCATCATCTCCACTCGGGCTGGTTAAAATTTTTATCTGCCTTCTTGAATTAATTTCAGCTTGCCTGAGCCCAGCAGGGGACTTTAGAGTGGTTTAGTTAAATTCTTCATTTCAAAAAAGCATTTAGAGTCCTTCTATTTAGATTTTTCTCTTGCATCTAATTTTTGTTTCACATTACTGAAACAAAGAGGTAATTATACATCCATTGAAGGAGGGGGGGGGGGGAGGAACAGGGCTTGGGGGAGGAAGCAGACAGATGAGAGAAAAAAAGAAATTATACAATTTTGACATTTTTCCTGGGAAAGCACTTTCTCTTCGCTGTTTTTCATATGGTTCTCTGTTATTTCTCAAATTATCTATAACCATAGTTGGAAGTGATTAAGCTAAAATGAAAATGTACACAAAATGTAAAGTAAAAATGAGAAAACATGAGTTGACAGTCGAAACAAGATGAGAAGGGGAGAAAGATGTTAGAAATGAAAGATCTGTCACCAAAATATACAGATCATGTCTGTTACAAAGCTGAATGGAACCAAGCCTATAAACTATCCTCCTTAAAGCATTCTTTCAACATTTTTTTTTTTTTTTAGGCAGTAAACACATAGGTGATGAAATTCAAGCTGTGAAGAGGATAAGAGGGATGTTAGAAGCTGAGTAACTGTAGTAAAGGACCTCAATCCACATGGATATATAAACCTTGTGGCTAGTATTGGACTCATGATAAATTCTCTGTCTTTCATTAGAGACCATCAAAGTATTTCTGTATATTTTGAACACTTTAATGCATATTAGAAATGCTCAATAAGCACAGGAAAAGTAATCCAAAAACATTATAGCTAATCTATACTAAAATACTACTATCCATCTGTACATAAATATTCACAAAATGTGTAAAATTCAAAGTATCCAACTGTACCATCATAACTTGAAACATGATTTTGTCTTTGAATCCTTAAACGTATTACCTTTCATAATTCTCTTCCTAAAGCAAGGGAACAAATAGGACAGGGACACAGGGACGCTTCTCCAATTCTGAAACTTATTGAATGTGAACTGTATCTAGGCTCGAGGAGACTCTTCATAAATAACCTCTCTGCAACAGTTCCTGCAGTCTGTGTCATATCAGTAATAGCCAAGAAAACATACATAAAGGCCTCTACTAACTATTTTACTATCTACAGATCTATTGTGAAGATGGCATAAGTTAGCTCTGGAAATTTTAAACCTGTCAGGATTTAGAAGTTGTATGAACGAGGGAACTAAGTGGTATTGCATGTCCCACTAGGAAGGGATGAGTTCCCACTGTTACCACTGAATTCAATGGAACTTCTGCACCTGCTGCTTAAGAGATAATTACATTGCTTCTCCTTAGGTATAGAGTCAATTTGATCAAAAGTGCTTTAAAATAAAAAGCTTCTTCTAAAAAAGACATCACAGTAAAAGAATTAGCACGAGGAAACAACAAAAAAAAATTGTAAAAATTGTACTAAGTAATGATAGAAAAAAATCTGAATATTTTTGAGCTCAAAAAACAGTCAAATAAAAAAGAAATATTTTTAAACTCTCAGGCCTTAAATTTATCAGTCTAAGCAGCTGGCAACTTTGAAAATAGTATTATAAATATTTATTTAATTGTCATTAAAATCCATTGTTGAAATTAAATTAGTTGTGCAAGGATCTGAAGATGCATTGCCTTCTACCCAAATCCTGAAACTCTGTATGCAATTTTCAAAATGTTCAGTTGTTGAGTCTGTGTGAGGTACAGAAAGACAACAGCTCTAAGACTTTGCTGGACAACAAGTATGAGGAAGATTCTTTCTGGAATTCATAACACATATTCAATTGCAAATGCTATTGTCCTTGCTACAGGACTGACCACATCTTTTCTAACATAGTTGATTGTGCAAAATAAACCAAAGAATTGTGTCTTGTTCTTCTTTTTATTTCCCCTTTTGTCAGATAATAGCTGTATAAGAAAAAGGACTGGAGGAGAAGCACACTGGAATAAGCATATTAGAAGCACTGGCTCATTCATACCCATAAAAAACACAGGAAAATCTCCAGTGCAGTAGTGAATTACACAGAATAAATCCACCTCAATAAGCTACATTTGTTCATTAAATTACTTTTTATAGCATCAAAATTTTACCTTATGAAAAGGTATTACAGGAATACTTCAAGTACTAATTTATTAGAATTAATTTGTTTTACAGTCCCTTCTCCATGCAAAAGAAGTAAACCTTCTTATCTTAGAGGAAAATAAAACATCCCATCTTCCTAAATTTATGTGAGTTCTCACGAAGATATAAAGATACTTCTGAAAGGCAGAGGAAAAAAGGAGTCATCAGTATAGTAGGTGTAATTAGATACGTATTTCAGAGAAAAATTCATTGACGTGGAGAGCAAGATTATCAACTCTCAGTTCAAATAATTTAGTAACTTTAAGTCCCACACATTCTTCTGTAGTTCTGAGTATCCATAGGTTCTTTCAGTAAGAACAAAATCACAGAAGTATCTTCAGACCCCAAAACCCACCTTCAAAGGAGAATCAATCACAAAGCTATTTAGATGCCTATCTCCCTCTGAGGGACTACATATCAATGACCTGAGTTTCAGCAACTTAAGTTCAGAGGCACTAACAGCACCTATATAAACATATGAATGATGTTGAAATAAAATCACTCAGGCATTTGCTCAATTATGGCAAAAATTACTTGATCTATCCACTACACAAGGCTATGTATTAGCTAATATTTTTTATTAAATTGCTTTATTTTATAGTATTTAGTTGTTTAACTCTAGAGCTGCAAGAATGTTCCTATCACCCTGCAGAAAATACTACCCTCAATTCAGTAAAACAGGATCATGAGCAACAGTAGCTAAATAAGACATTACTTGTATGTAATGTTTTGAGGCAAAGAATGATTTGTGCATCTTCTCCAACACATTTATGTAAGAGATTCTGTATGAGAAATATCTAACCAAAAAAACCTAAAAATCATTTGGTGAACAAGGTTAAATGAGACTCCTACTCACATGAATGAAAAGTCAAGAGAATCTTCATCAGTAACAGTTGTGAGCATATGCCAGAAAGACTAAGCAGACTAATTAGATTTCCTAACAGATAACAGGCTAGATTCTGTCATCCTTACTCAGTCTGAATAGGACTTAAATCAACTCTTATCATGAATAAGGTTCTGCCTAAAAAAATGTACAGATTCTCCAATCACACTCAGAGGAGCGATCCTCTTCCCAATCTGAGATCAAAACTGAGAATTTAATTAAGAAAATTCAGATGCCTTTCCTCAGATAGTTTATTAACTAATATCCCATTATGAACTGTCCACAGCTATTAAAATTCCTAATTTTGTAGTACGCTGGTAGACTCTGCCAATGTTTCTCTTGCCTTTGCATCCTTGCTGTGCCGTGGCTTCTCTGAGCATTGTAATGAAAAGTGCCTGACAGTGGCTTTGCCTTCTTTCTCCATCAGCTATTTGGATTCAAACATGCACAGCTCATGCATAAGCAAACAGGTGCAAGGGACGGGTCTGCCAAAGCCCAAGCAAGCACGAGATACACATGTAGCTTGCTGATTGTGGTGTGCTACTGATAGAAGGCAACAAGGCCAGACAATAGGCAGGGTCAGTAGGTGGCTCTTTGATTTTCCAGGCTCTCCACAGAACAGCAGCAAGGGACTTTGCCTATGGGGGGAAAAACGTTGCCTTGCCATGCAAAACATTAAAGCACAAGAGCTAGTAAACCAACAAGTAACTGAAACACAGTATCTGTTTAAGAAAACAGCCAAAGCAAAGAAGAATGTGTTTACCCACAAGCCTTGCTGTTTACTTGTGAAGAGATGATTAACTGTGAAAACTTTGTAATAAAACGAACAGCTCTGCAGGAATTATGTTTCCTACATAAAATGCAACCCCCAGTACTAAAATACATAAATAGACTCTTCCATGTGAAAGAAATTCCAGCTACAGCCTTACCATCTTAATACTACCACATGCTCAAACTCATTTTAAAATGAAAGGTTGAGGAAAGGTTGAGAGAGCTGTGCTCGTTTAGCTTAGAGAAGAGAAGGTCTCCAGGGAGACTTCATTGTGGCCTTCCAGTACTTCAAGGGAGCATATAAACAGGAGGGGGAATGGCTGTTTAAATGGGTGAATAGTGATAGCACAAGAGGGAGGAGAGTGGAAGTTTAGGTTAGATATTAGGAGAGTGGTGAAGCACTGGAACAGGTTGCCCAAGGAGGTTGTGGATGCCCCATCCCTGGAGGCATTCAAGGCCAGGCTGGATGTGGCTCTGGGCAGCCTGGTCTGGTGATTGGCGACCCTGCACGTAGCAGGGGGCTTGAAACTAGATGTTCCTTGTCCTTTTCAACCCAGGCCATTCTGTGATTCCATGATTATGATTAGATGCTGTAGTGAGTCAGCATTTCTCCATCTCCATTTGTAGGAGTTGTTATGCAGCAAGATGGCAACTTTTTTTAGATTTAAGAAAAACAAAATCACACAGCACAACTGGTATGGTAATGAGGAAAATAAACTGAAACACCCCAATTAAAGTTACCACAGAAACTAAAATCTCACCAGTTTCAGTGCAACAGCATCAATTTACAGCAGAGAGAAGTAGTGCCTTCTCTCACAGATCTGCTTATTTTTCAGCTTATCTTAATTTTTAAGTCACTTATTCAAAAAGAAATAGCTAGCTATTATTCTGAATTTAAAAGTTACCAAACTCCATATGGTATCATAGAACATATTCACCTTGTATCTCGAAAATGTTCATTTAAGACTGGAGATGTGGAGTTTAGAAAGAGGACATGCTTTTATTACTGCATCCAATTAACTTAAATAATTTGTTCTCAGAAATTGTAAAATCCAATCTGAATTAATTAAAAAATTCAAAATTTTAAAATACAAACATATGCTGTCACATGCCACACGCCAAGAAAGAGGGAGAGAGAGAGAGAGAGAGAGAGAGAGTGAGAGGGAGGGAGGAAGGGAGGAAGGGAGGAAAAAAGAGAGAAAGAGAGAGAGAGAATCCTCAAACTTTTACATATAATGTTGCAAATCCATCCATATTGCTGCATGCTTAGAATAGGCCAGCAAATTTGGCAGAATTTCTGAAAGTCAGATAGATAGTTCAGCGCTTAAATATCAAGACCTTTATTTTCCTTTAAGCAACCACATTCAGTAATTTTGCCTTTAGAGGGAGAAACACTTCTTTACCTGTTCAGCAATTCTCAGTTGACCTGCAACACGATCCCCTACATTAGCTGTTATATGGCCTTCTGAAAGGGCATGGCAATGATATTAGAATGCATGCCCAGGAGGTTTACTTTTGCTCCAATAACATTTTTAGTCCTTTCTCTCTCATATTCAGAGTTTGTTCTATGTCTTAGTTGGAATTCTTACATGTGAGCAGGAAAATTCTGACTAATTAATTAAAACTAATTAAAATTCTGACTGATTAATGGACATTTGTCCTAGCAAGGTAAGCTTCCTTTATAAACCTCTTTCTAAAATGCTTTATCTAGACTAACCAAAATCTGGCCTTACACTTCAAACTCTTTTCAGCCAGATTTAAGTTTTTTAATTATGAAAGCAAATAGTATTTCATTTTCTATCTGCTTTTAAGTATATTCATTTGGCAGACTATTAATATTTTAAGGACAAATACGTGTGGTAACCTCTGACGCTCTCGTACCATTACCTACACTCAAAAGCTAACAAGACAGATTAAAACAAGAACTATCAGAGATGTTAACACAGCTCATTTTTATCAGCATGCTATATATTAACACTAATAAATAAATACAACCCTCTCTCACAAATATCACTAGTATGAGTGTGTGTCTAATTTAAATATATTTGCCATAAGATTAAGCACCAAACTACAAAACCAATTTATATTTTTATCAGAGTTAAGTTTACAAACCTAAATAAAACTACAAATTTTTGTTTACAACTTCAGTAACCTACGTCTTACTCACACAATAACCTCAAACCCTATTTATATTCATAACTTCTTTCTACCTCCATTTTCCTTCAAAAGCTAGAGGAAGTGACTATTTGAATTCTGCACTACACACATTGGAGACTGAATATAGATGGTTTGTAAGGCTTTAAATGAGGCTATTCAGTTAGTTTTACTGTAGATAAAAATATTTTCTTTGAGTTTGGTGATCTCAGGTTTCATACTGTAGAACAAGTATTTGTCATGAGATAAAACATGACTTCAAATGCTTACCATTTTTGTCACAATGCAAAAACCAGTCCTAAGAACCAGTAAAAACAGGACTGAAACTGTATATGTGGTATACCTAAAAATCAGCAGGCTTGATATACAGTTTTCCATTGCCTTCTTCCACTGTCTTATATTGTCAAATTTTCTCCACAGATATCATGCAGTAATATTCATAAGCAGATCTGAGGTATCTAAAATATTCCCCAATTTTTACTCAGAAATAGCTACCAATCAATCCAGGAAGCAGCTGATGAGTCTTCTGAAAGATTACTAAATTAACCATAACACCAAAAAGTTATTAAAACTAACTTTTGATATACATTTTCTACTTATTTATTTATTTATTTATTATTTTAAGTTTTCATTCCTAGTGTAATCTTCCATTACTTTTGGCCTACAACCATGCATGCAGAGAAAGTTCTATAGTTGTTTTCTTTTCAAAGAGAGAAAAAAAAAAAAAGCAAGGAGAGTCAAATTGACTGCTTTTACTTTTGATTTGTGATCTACTTGTGATCAGACATTGGATGAAGCTAATCCCTTTCTTGTTTTTAATTAGCTTAATTAGATCAGCAAGCCATCAGAAGGAGCACACAGGAACAGAACCAAGTAGTTCAGTAAGGACAACAAATGTATGACTCCATCAAGGACAATATCAGTCAGAGTGCAAGGCTTAATAGGCTCGCCTTAGTTTCTTCTGAAACTTTTCTAGCTGCACAATTTTCTTGCACATACTGAATTTGGATTACAGGGAAAATATGGCACCATTGGCGATATATAAGGATGAAGCATAAATGAACAATCTTTCAGGAAGCCTGCTTAGCCTGCCTCTAATTTATCATGGCTTACATCTCATGCCTGCCAGCAGAGCTGAATTCATATGTTATTGTCCCGAACCTGTCACTTTCTGGACTGCTTTTTAATCTTCCTCCTAGAATTACATTTAGAAAGGTCACTGCTATCCAATTAGAACCTTATCAAAGATGCACATGCAGGCTGGATTCATGCTTATCAAGAATGGGTCATAAATCCAGAAACTGCATATCACAAAGTACCATTACCATAATGAATAACTGACAAAAAAAGAAGTGTCAAAAATACCTGTGTATTGCCAAGCAAATGTTTGACTATTTCTCTGTATACCGAAGCAGGTGAATGACTGAAAGGGTTATTAATAAGTACAGGAATTATGGAAATTGAAGACCATTAATTCCAGTAACACTTTGTACTTTGGACAAAACCTGGTGTTATAAACATTTCTACAAACAGAGGTTTCCCTGCTCTTTTTCTTTAATTCCCCAAATATGTATTTTCAAGATGATTCATGAGGACTGCTATCATTCATATAGTCACAGCTTTTTCCCCTACCTCTATTTCCACATCCTTGGAACTTACTAAGAAGGACACTTTTAGTTTTTTATCAATTAATTTAATGAAGATCAAAACTTACAAGAGGAATTTGCTTTAAATGTTCCAATTAAGGCACACATACATACACAAGACATACTGACATGTCTACATTTCTAATATCGATTGTTACAAAAGACATTTTCTCATGTATTACATTGCCACTTGAGAAACATTGTAGTGCATGATCTAGAAAAAAAAAAAAGAGTAATGACTTAGTAAATACAGCCTAGTCTCAGCTCCCAGAAGTACCAACAGACACAGCAGTTTGCACAGTAGAGTGCAAGGAAGGGTGTCTTAGTCAAGTTTGCATCACTGTTACAGTCTTGGACATGGTGGTAACATGTCAGAGACTCATTTTCCCTGCAGATGTTGAAGCAGCTCTCCCAGCTAGGGGGGAAGATTTAACCCAGATTAAGCTTCAGCTGGTGGATGCAGCCCTCCCACTGCTTAAGCGCTGCCCCATGGAGGAGCTTTATTGAAAAATGGAGGATTTATGGGAGGAAGAGAGCAGGCTGCACAGCATTAGGGAAGATGAAAGGGAGAAAGAAGGATCTTCTCTGGGACACAACACTTGAATATCCTTGGATTCCAACTGCAGAAAATAAGTTTGGTAGTGCCCACGCTCATTGTTAAGGCTGGACTAGATGGCCTCCAGAGGTCTGTTACAACTTAACCCATTTGCGAGGCTGGGAACTCCCTTCTGGATTAGGTATGTAGTTTACTTAACAGCACTCAAGCAAATGCCTCAAAAAGGACTCGTTTTAAGTGCGGCATTTGCACTCTTCTGGAATACAAAGTCAATCTGGAAGTATATGCTGATTAGCCTGAACACCACTGTTCACTTCTGTAAACTGAAGAATGATTCACAAAATAATATACACATTGCTGGCAAAGGCAATGAACTTGATCTGCTCCTTCCTTTAATGTTGTCCAGTTTTTATTTTCATTTGATCACGAGGACATAAAGATTCTGCGTTTCATCTATTTCTTTCTTTCTTTTAAATGTTTGCAAGTGTATGTCAATCACAGCTTCATTCATTCAAATAAGAGAGTATCTGAAATGGCCTTGATTGGAAAGTAACCGACATAAATAAATTTAAAAAAAAAAAAAAAAAGGCAAAGAAAAAAGACTTGAGAAAGGTATCTACTGCTGCTTGCTGCTGCTATCATGAAGCAAGCTGCAAGGCTTTTTCAACCTTTCACTTACTTCGCTCACTTCACCTTCTCACTTGTTCTCACTTGGAGACTATCAGCTATAGGTTCTTACACCTACATTATATTATGACTTACAATAATAATTCATATTCATAAGATCTGTTTTAAATGAAGAAAGGAAGATTAAAAAAAAAAAAAAAAAGACAGTACTCAAGCATTAAGAAGCGCACAGTACCCTGGATTCCTTACTAGGTAGCCTGACTGACAGTCGTCTCCATAAGTGCCAGTGTCCACAGCACAGGTGAAATGGAGGATCTCTTGGGCAGAGATGGTCTTTCTGTTTTGCCTTTATACTGTTTACATCAACCGGAAGCCATTTCTCTAGACCTCAGTGTAATATAAATCATAGTTAATACTAATAAAATTCAACTTTCAGCGGAGAGTAATGGATATCCTTATTGGTAATCGTAACAGAAAGGTCACAAATTACAAGGCACAGAGCAAGAATTACCTGATCATACCCAGAGATGTCTCTTCTGGGTCAAGGTCAGGGTGCACAAGAAGTACCACAACATTTATTTTTTTCTGTCAACAATGTCCTGCTCCTGTGATAAACTAAGGACTCAAAGCTCCAGGTCACTTTTGAAGCCCTCATTGGTAATAAATTCTTCTTAATAGTACGCAGAACTCTGCTAGCAAACATGATTTACAGTAATGAGGATGCATGTACCATTTTTCCAGAATATACTGTCAGTTTATTTTACAGTAGCTTGTATTTACAGAGCACTTTACTAAAATAAACTAATTAATTATATCCTCAACTGTTTCTATTCAAAATTCTAATGATATAGTAATCTTCATAAGCAATCATCAAATGTCCACTGAGACTACTATGCCTGACTTCCAATACCAGATGATCTCAAAGAAGGTAGCAAGCAAATGCAGCAGTCAGAAAGAAGGTCTGATGATTCCCATCTCATTATGTTCCTCAATCATTCCTTCAAGTCCCATGTGTTAGGCACATGACTTAGCTGAATAGACTGAGGCATTTTACCTTCCTGAATTCGTTATTTGAGGACCACCCATAGTAGTTAGTTTAGGATCACCAAATAGCATGCCGATTTGCGAATTCAATTTACATTACACATGAGGAAAAAAAGTTTTCAAATTTAAGGATATACTACAGCTCCTGCTTTTTGTAATCTACACCAATTACAATTCTTAGTGCTCATATGCATAAAGTTGTTTTCTGACATAAACACAAATTTTTACAAACTTTTTCCTAACACTAACTGTTGAAGCTCTTTCTAGTTAGCTACTACATTTCTGATGAAAGAAAAAAAAACCCTGCAAGATATTAGATTCTACAAGACCTACAATATAAAAACAGCATCAGGTGATAAGAGAACAACTAAAGACTAGTTTATACAAAACATACTAGAATTTTCTTTCATTTTAGCTAACATTTTGAGAAAAAGTATTTAGTTAAATGAGGCATTGGTAATGCAATTATCTCTTTACTATCATGTGCCTTTAATCATCCATTATTACAAAAATTCTAGCAAGTAAATCATATTTATTGTTTTTATATCAGAAAACTTTAACAGTCACATGATAAGAAAAGGAATATGTTGTACTTCACACGAAACAAAAGACTAATATATAAAAAGTAGGTGACAACTGAGGTCAAATATTGATTGGCATTTCTCCTAGAGGGACAATACCTTGATCTAGGGACAATCTGTATCCCTTAAGTAGTGTTCAGAGAGAGAGAGAGAGAGAGAATCCTGAATAAAATAAGAGCCTCTTCTTTATTACTCTAACAAGGGACTCCCTGTGCTCCTAACTACATTCCAGCACCTCTAAATCACATGAGTCAAAACAGCCCACAGAGGACCTGACCAAGAATATTTTATAGGCTTTAAAGAAAAAAGGAGCTGGAAGGATTTATTTACATAGATAATTTTAGGGTCAAAATAGTAATTATTATTATTTTTTCAAGCAAATATTACTACTAAATTAATAAATGCTATCAGTGAGAGCCATGAGAAAGACCATGAGTGCAGAGCATTCGCCTTACTTTTTAAATGAGGGAACATTTTTTCATAGATGAATATTCCCGTTTCTACTCCACAATATGAGTTTTACATGCATTTAAAACAGACTCAGACTAAATAGCACTGGCAAACTCTAGCAAACTGTCTCAGTTTTCTGATAGCAATCAAGAGCAGCACTGTATGTTCAAATAAAACATCAATAGGCAGCATGCTTCCAGTCAAAGTGACACTACACAGACAAGATTGCTTAAAAATATATATTTTTAAAAAGTGCAATCATTTAGAATAAAACTTTGAATATACTACTGAGAAAGATGCTGGTGACTGCAGCAATCACATTTCACCATATTATGTTCAATAAATTTTCATGGAAAATAAGTTATATAGGATGTGAAGAATCTGACCACATGCTATTTGCACTAGAAAATTAGCAGAAATTAAACATGGCACACGCTAAGTGGATTTGAAACTTGTAATTGATAAATCCAGAAAAAGAGATATCACTGGGGAATCATTGATGAAAAAGTGAGTTCCTAGTGGAGTACTTCTGGCATTGGTTCACTCTTTCAAAACCATTCAATATCTGTGTAAGTGATTGAGAAAAATATATAAGGTCACTACTAATCCAATTTTCAGACAGCATACATTACTGGATAATGAAGTGGTATGAAATCTATATGTATAAGTATTGTTGGTAAACTGGGAACAATTCAACATTTATGGTAAGATTATATTTCAAAACAAAGAAGAAACCACAGTGACAGTATGGTGGAATGTATTCTAAAGGAAATGAGAAATAATCATGAGAACAGAAATTCCTGATTTTATAGTGCAGATTAAGATTATTAAAATGATCTCTGGATCTAGCTGAATAGCAGTAAAGATGTATCTCCCATGTGTATCTGCCAGTGATTAGAATAATCAAGCAATATTTTGCCCCAAATTAGTGACCACAATTTTGAAGAATATACTTTGAGTAACATGACAATCCAAAAAAAGGGACAACATGATAGGAAGTCTAGAAATCATAATTTAGAATACAATGCTTAAAATTTAACATGTTAGACCTACTAGAGAAAGGTATAGGTAGCAAATATTTATGCAAGTTGCAATATTTCAAAGTTTATTTCTTAGGGTGCCGTTCCCACTACTGGATGTCAGTATAACATGGTTAGAAGATGAGTCTATGAAAATTCAAGTTGCAAATAAAGCTAATGAATTGAGTAACAGTTTTTGAAATAGAGGTAAATTTATTTATTTATTTATGGCAAGTTGCTCAAACTATTTTGAACTTTAAAACTTACACAACTTAAATCTCTGTATCTTCCTTCCTTCAGAACCACCTTTGGATCCAAAAGCTGAGAGGATTACAGGCACTCCAAAACCACCAGTCTGCCACCTAATCAGTGCTCAAAAGTGGTACTTACTACAAGATAGTACCTGGCAATTTGATTCCCATTTTATCACCACTCCATATAGCTACTGAGTGAAAGTATGGAATAGCTGCAATATTTAAGACGTATCTCAGACATACCACATGGTGTGGGCAACAATTTTTTCTATTTTTTTATTTTTTTCCAAAACATTATTCAATATGTACAAGTTTAAAAGGATGTGAATTGAAACCTAAACACAACAGAACCAAAATTCGAGTATTAGTAGTTTTGCCTTTGAGACATCTCAATACTAAAACAGATCAGAAGGGAACTAGTTTCTTTCACTTGTAATCTTTTAAACATTACACAGGGATTCAATATTTGTTCATGATAACACAGAATAAGCCAGACCCAAAAAAAAATCCATAAACATGCACCTTTTTAGACACAAATTATGGTAACTGACATGCAGGATGTCTAATTATGTGAGCATATTGATTTCAAAAACTTTTCCTTCATTTACTCAGGTTATATAATTCAGTGCTGTAATGGTCATTTAGTTTCCACTGCTCAGCAAGAAAGAATTGAATTGTTTTGAAAGTAACACTTCTTAAGCAGATCTCCAGATGTGAGCTAGGCAATAGTTATGGAAAAATAATAAAAATAGCAACAATAATAATAATAATAATCTGCTGTGGTTTCACTCCATTTTTACTTCAGTTTTTAGTAGATGAAAAAAAAAAAGAGGCTAATTTCTTCCCAAAGTTCACCTGTACCTGCTATATGGTCTATAGCTTGAAAGCCTCCAGACAGCCACGTGTAGACTACTCTCACCACGATGGGAAAATAAAACATTCCCAGTAGATAATATTTTGTTTTGCTATTTGATTCATGATAGTGCAAAGAGATAGGCACATAGAAACCCACATTTATGTGCAGTTATGTGGTAATTCCTAAAATTATCTGGAACAGTACTGACATTTACCCTATTACCCTCCCCACCCCTGACCTCCCAAAAATTCATTATGTTAAATTTCGGCCCATTAAGTTTTCTACTGCCAATAAGCTCAGGGAAAACAAACAAATAGGTAACCTTGTCAAGAAATGTTTCCACTGGTAACCTCTGATTGAAGATAAAGTCAATATTGCTTTGCTTCTGAAACATGGCTGTTTGACAGGTCCCCTTCCCACTTCTCCCACCTGCTTTCATGTTAGCTCACCTCTAAACTATGGTCTGCATGCTGCCATCACACCATCACAGATTGCCAGTTGCTCCCCTAGTTGCAATTACAAATGACTGTCCCATCATTTCCTGCATTTAAGGCTGTCAGTAGGGTTGTCAGAAGTATGTAATTGCTGTGCAAGACCCTCACAACTGGCTTCTGCTCTGGGCTATGGAACCACTCAATTCCATAGCTGTCAGAGTGCTGACACTGACTGCAGTTAATGACACAGTGTCATCTCTCTGGCTTGTTTACCTGCCGACCGTGCAAACAAATGGACACTAGCAGGGAAGATAGGGAATGGAGAAGCAGATACCATATTTGTCATAATCACTATGATTCACAGTAGAAGAAAATCAATTCCTCTTAATTGAATAGAGTGACTTATTAGAGATTACAAGTCCTGGCTGGACAGCTGTACTGATTTGATTACATTCGGAGAGAAATTAGCAATGAGTTCTTGAAAGATCTTTCCTTTTGTCTCCTGTTTCAGAGTTGCTCTTCAATGACTATCTTATGAACAGTCTCAGTAGGCAAGTGGTATTTGCATCAGGGAAAGCAGTAGGAAAAAGACTAGCAAAAAGTTTTATGAACTGTTGACAGAGACGTGAAAAAAAACACAACAGGTCTCTCACAGCATTTTGGATTCTGAATGGAACCAGTGCAGCATTCACATCTACCTGAAATAAAATCCTTTCAGAACAAAACAAGCCTCTTCAGTTCAGCACTAGGTTGGCCACTTTGTGGATTGATTGACAAGGAATGACATGAAAACTACAAATTAAAATTGACCCAAAATCCAGTTTGCAACACATCTTTCTTTGTTTAAGAAGCTTTACAAATTCTGGAATCATGCATGCCAGTGAATCCACAATAAGCTTTTAGACACAGTACTTAAGTGATTAGGAAACAACATCTAGAAAAGAGGGAGTAGAAGTACAAAATGTATATTTGAATAGCCAGAAAATAGAGTTTCCATTTCCAGTTAAAATAGCACATATTCATTCTGAATCTTGAATAGAACACTGGCTTCTGAATTCAGAATCAGATTTAACTAATCATAATAGTGGTGGGTGTTTGTTTTTTTTGTTTTTTTGTTTTGTTTTGTTTTTTTTTTTCCTTGCTTAAAATGGAGAAAAATGTGTTTAAAGAAGATGCTTGCTTTGAACGTGCAAAGTGAGAGTTACTGGAATTAATGCACCACTGCACCACCACTTCCCAAGATCACCCAAACTACTATGGCTTTGGTGAATCTGCACAGCGTTTTGTATTGGCAGCAGTAGGCCAGGCCATCAAAGACACATACAGCCAAAGTTTAAATGATGTAAATAATACAGTTCATGTACATCAGATAACAATCTGGTACATGTATCTTAAAACTATTTCAAGAGTCCCTTAAGGGAAATTTTTTAACAAACAAAGATAAATGATATTCATTAAAGAGTTTGAACTTCTATTCTGTATATCACAGTTCTGTGATTCATTTTGAATTCCAAACTGGAAAAGCCTTGGATAATATCAAAATTCGCTGTTGCAGTCCTTAAGACAGTCTACTTGGAATTCTAAGTTTTGTGGAAGGTTTATATTCACAAGCTCTGGGTCTTGTTTCACTCTCATACCAAAATAGTTTGTGGTTAATATTAGTATTCCTACAGTGTAGCAAATCTGTTCTTATAGTTTCCACAAAGCTGTACCAACAGTTTTAATCACGATTTTGCTACTTTTGATTAAAAAAAGCATATGTAAGGAAAAAAAAGCCCAGGATTCTCAGATTATAAAAATATAAATTCTGCTAGTTTCTGAAGCACGCTTATGCTGCCCCATGATTAATTACAATTATAGTGCACCTTCAACCACAACAGTTTTCTGCATGATACTCTATCAATTTGGGAATTATTCAAACATTATAGACCCCTAAGGTCCAAATGAACATTTCTATAAAGAAGTTCAGAATTTACAATTGCAGAGAATATTCTGTTCACCTGAACATAAATAACACTGACGAAATCTTCACAGTACTTTGATGCATAGACCTCAGAACCTGGTAATCCACTCCTGTAAATGGTAATTTCTTAGGTGTGTTATGATGGCAAAAATGAAAGGGAAGTTCCCAGTTCTATATATATGTATGTGTGTGTGTGTGTATATATATATATATATATGTATGTATATATGTTTTTCCACTTTTCTAAAAATCTAGATATAGTAACCTTTTCCAAAAATCTTTCCTGTGTTTAAGAAGGATGTTGTCAGGAGCTGTTCTGAGGACCTTAGTTCGTAAAAAACAAACAAACAAACAAATAAACTTATTTTTAGAAAGAGGTGAAGTTTCAACCCGCTTTCTTTCCTTTCCCCATCACAGCATTAGCAAGATGCTAATTCCTTTTTTTCCCTAATTCCATTCCTTACATGGAAACATAGATGGCCCCGTCAAATGAAGTGATTACTTCTCAGTATGGTGATAGAAAACAGAGAGATGCCTTGTCAAAAAAAAAAAAAAAAAAGACAATCCTAAACCGATAATAATAATCTAGAATATATCGTGTACATATATATTATACATTAAAAAATAGATTTTTACAAAAATATTGTAATACAGACACATACTGTACAATTCTTCCTGCTTGGTATATCGTACTATTTTAATTCATTTACCAGTCAATACTAACAGGAAATCAGCCAGTACTGCAAATTGCCAAAGAAACTTCCCCGCTCTATGTTTATGAAGAATTTGATAGCTGATTCATTGATCAATTCATCCCCTGTGTTTTGAGATATAGCATTAGACATATGGGTGGTCCTGTTTAAGGCCAGGAGTTGGACTTAATGATCCTTCTGGGTCCTTTTCAACTTGGAATATTCTGTGATTCTATGAAATAATTTCTTAAATGAATGACAATAAGTAAAACAGGCTATTTTAAAAGGTTAGAGCTGTAAGAATCATTTAACTCAAAATACAAAAATGGTTGCATCAAAATGTTCCCTTTTATTGTTATAGGTACCAAAAATATTTTGTTAACTTTGAATATAATGTAAATCCACATATTACAGCAAAAGAACTATATTAATGAGAGGAGGCAAGCATTTGACAATATGACTAAACTTGGATCACTTCACTTTTAGTAAGCCAAAGGTGCACTGACGTTAAGGAACTGAGTTGGTTCTGCTTTACAATATACATCGTTATTGTACTACTAACAAAAATTATGCTTCCTATTTCTGATGATACAATTTTTTTTTTTTTTAACCATATTAATCCTGCTTACGATAAGTAGATCAACAAACATACAAATATGTAACTGAATTGATTCTAAATTGTAGAATGATTTCAAGAGCATTACCACAAGAATATATTACACCTTAAGGAACATATGAAAACAACGTCAATTTTAGAAATAAAATCTAGGAACATACACCAGACAACAGCTACTTCCTTTCTTTTTCTAGCATTCATCAAACTATTATTTATTTCCAAATATAAACTTCTGCTTTGTAGTTAAACTCCTCCAATTAAAAATTATCCATGTGCATGTGAATATATCCACTACTTTTATATTTTTCAAAGGTATATTCATGCAGATAATATATTTTTTATTTTTTTATTTTTTTAATGAAATATTAAAGAAAAAATCCCTAACAGGGATCCTGTCATAAACTAAATTAAGATTATTTTTCCTAAAATGAGGTATTAAACAAAATAACAATGGAAAACTGTATTTCTAAACCCATCCACAAAATTAAGTTACAAATTAAAACTTAGGTAAAGAAAGATCTGCTAGTTACTTTAGCATTTTTCTTGGGCCAACCTATATGAGGCAGCTGCAAACTTACATTTAACGGTCATATATTTTCCTTTAAATCAGTTTCCAAATGCATCTCAGAGAATGGGCTATGACAATGGTTTAAAGCTTTATTCCCCACCACAGTTACAAGTCATCACAATGCTGACTCTAATCAAGTTACTCTGCATCTGTCTGTCACAAATAACCTAGTAACAACTAAATGGATTGCCATAAATCTTTCAATTAGAATTTATAACTTTATTAGCACAATATTTTTGAACTGATTGCATTACTTTGAAGAGCAGCTTTCATTTATTTTGTCATTTGGGGGTCAAATGTGTGCAACGGCTGGAAGCTGCATATACAATAGGAAGCTTTACTTCAACTTCTGTGGTCACCAGAATTTCTCTTTTCAACAGAATATAGCCAAGTTTTTTTTAAATAAATCCTTTTCTTACTGCATGGAACTTGAATGATGATACGCCACTTGGCTAAATGTCACCAAGTTTCTTTCTGAAACACAAGGGTCATACTGCCACTTTTATGGCCCCGATAAGGCTTCATAAAAGAGTAATTTACCATTGGATAAGCTTTCAAATGGTTTTATGTCTTTCTTTCTTTCTTTGTTTTGCTTCAGAGCTGTTGAAATTGTTGAGAAGGATCAAATCTCCAAACAGAGAACAAGCATTAAATGATATTCAATAATCATAACCAATGTGGCTTTATACATCTGCATCTTATTTCATCAGGTAGTAGAAAATAGCCAGAACTCTTAAATGTTTGTTTCATTAATATATAAGTACTATACATGTTGTTTTTTGAACTCTAACACTTCCAAACCACATACAATATAGTAAAGAGAAGATAACCTGAACAGCTAACTCATATGAAGATACTTCAGCATTTTAAATTAAATACATGGATATACAAACACGTCTTCATGTTAATGTGTATATTGTATATATATAATATATATATACACATGCACATACACCTTCAGTATAAACAGCAGTTCAAGCTGCATTCTTGTTTTAAGGAACAAGCTTTTATAAATTTTAGAAATATTGGAAAAACTATGAAATTTAAGAAAAAATAATCAGTAATAGCAATTATTTTAGGGAGTCTGAAGGTAAAGCCACTTTCCTACTTGAATGCTGAAAAAGATCAGTAATTCAATTCAAATGGAAACCTTCATGAAGTAAAGGCTTAGAAACACCCATGAATTATTTTTTTAAGAACCTGCTTATTAAATGGGACTTTCCAAAGTTGTGTAAGACTGATAACACACTGCATTCCCTGGTGTTATTTCTGGATAACTTCTTAGCATTCACTGGCTCTGTACATGTGCAAGCAGAGGTACAAGTAACTGATCTCTGTTATCTGTACTTACAGAGCTAGAGGAAAGGTGCACAACAGATGGAAGGTGCAAAGGGACCGCTGTCTAACAAATGCTGTCCACTTACACTTCCAAACAATAGGAAAAAAAACAACTTTCTAGAAAGTGGGCTGATTAATAGAAGTCGTTGGTTTAGGATTTGCTTTTAAACTGAATGGTTCTTAACTGAGACAGCAGAGGTTTTAAATTGAACCAGGGGGGAATTTACGTTATATACTTGGAGGAAGTTTTTCACTCAGAGGATGGTGAAACAGGTTGCCCAAGGAGGTTATGGATGTCCCGTCCCTGGAGGCATTCAAGGCCAGGCTGGATGTGGCTCCGGGCAGCCTGGTCTGGTGGTTGGCGACCCTGCACATAGCAGGGGAGTTGACATGTGATGATCATTGTGGTCCTTTTCAACCCAGGTCATTCTATGATTCTATGTTTCTCTGATTTATATCTTAACTTACAAATACAGAAATTTTTGCACAAAATTTTACTCAAAAAAGAAAAAAGAAAAAAAAAAAAAAAAAAGGAATCTTAATATCAGCACTGTTTTCTCTTTGTCCTGGACAAGCCAGAAGCCACACACGGGTCATAGAAGAACAAAGACATTCTTGCTGCTCTGAAAGACCCAAGCTCTTCGCCTGCCACAGCCCTCTTTGGCCAGTACCACATAATTCACAGTTTAGCCTTATCTACTCTCTGCATTGATCAAATATTTTTAATTCTGTATCTTACACTCAAAATAAGAGCTGGGATAAAAACATTAAAATCTATAAAGAGGGAAAAAAAAATAAGTACTATCCCCTTAATTTAAGACTTTGGCAGTATGCAGCAATTGATGTATAAGCAAACCACTGAACAAGCGAAGTGTAAAAAATACCCATTTGAGGCACTGATTCAGGCTGTGTCCATTTGAAAATGAAGTAAATGATCACGTAATTACACACTACTACAATAAAGCAGAATCATGTTTGACAAGCAAACCTTTATCTACAAAAATATATATGTAAATTAAGGTGCACATACAACGTACACTCATAGTCGACAGACAACTGAATATTTCATTTTGCATTATTTGAAACAAGCACATCACAGGCAAATATATCTTTGCTGTATGCAAATTAAAAGGAAAACAAAGCAAAACAAGATCAATACTGTTACATAACAAAGGAACCTTCCTGCTCTAGCTTCTGTTATCCTAGGTTATTCAAATGGTGACTTGCACACTAAGATTTGAGTCCATTTCAACCCCAAGCATACTGAAACACTTCAGCAAACAAACCAGGACTTGGTATTCCTGTCAACAACCTAAATTTGGAATAGCAGGAGCTGTGTGTGCCTCTCAAACCCATCTGTCAACCAAAAATCAGAAACAGACAGAAGAAACACAAACTCAGAAGCACAGATCACACCCTTCTCCCTGTCTCCATGCAATTCTACATCCTCTTTAACTGAACCTCCATCCAAAAATAAATTTGTTGAGGACTGTCCAAGATTCGTAAGCTAGACCATTTTAAAGATGGTATGCATAGAGATGTCAGTTGTTAGAAATCACACTATATTCATTTTCAAGCACGTATGCCCAAAGGAGCCAAAATAACTTCTCATCTATCTTTACACACCTGCCTTCTATTGAAACAAGGTTAAATAACAGTCTTAAAAATGTTAAATGGCTCAAAATAAACCAGTGGTATTTGATTCCTTAATAAAGATGGGTAACAGCAAAAGAGTTACAAAGTTTTCTGTTCTGTAATGTTTTATTTTCTACACTAGAATCTTACTCAACATCTAAAGAAATTGGTAGAAAATAAAAATAATGAGTAGTCATGTACTGTCTAAAATCTGTAAGTTCCTCCTTTTAAAAGCATATCCCCTGGGACTTATAAGGAAATACAGCACTTAACTCTCTTCAGAACTAGTCAATTATAACACTAGGACAGATCAGTCAAACTGCTCATCTTTTACATCCAGGAGACAGGGCTTGATTCTTCTGCCTACCCCCCTGCAGATTTAATTATTAAAAAAAAAAATTAAAAATAACCACTGTGAGTACAATTTCCTCTGGCTCCTGGCTGGTAACCACCACAAAAGTATCCACATTTGTCTTTATATGCTGGAATGCAGTCATAGCAGGTTTATACTAACCTAAAGACTAGGAAAGTAGAGAAGAGATAGGAAAAAGGAATTACCGCCTATATTAACCTTCAAATAAATCAGACGTGGCTTGTGACATTATTTCACTGGACCGTTGTACTGTCAGGATGAGAGATCACATGAAAATTATTTTTAAAAAAATACTTTTAACACTTGGTATACTTGTAAAATGTAACGTACTGAACAAAGCCTTGGGTTCATGTATTATATAAAAAGTCTTCATGCTCCCGACATAAATTTAAGAAGGTTTTGATCTTGCAAGTTCTGAATCTAACAATCTAAGCTCTGCATTCAGTTTTAGGAAGCTTTCTCATATTTTCTTCTAGTATTTAGGTGGGAAAATACACCCAGATATTAAAATACACCCAGATATTAAAGCAGTAAGTGTCATCTATCTTTAATTAAAGAGGGTTCTTTGTTGTAAGAAGAGTTTTCATTCCCAGGCTCCCTTAACGCCATCTAAAATCCTGTTCAACATAAACTCTACAAATGTAAAGATTTAAACACTGCTTCCCAATACAATGATAGCATGTTTCACTCAAAAAAAAATAACAAAAACTCAAATAAAACTGATCTTCTTACTTGCTAATTTCCAACCAATTTTCACCTTTTATTTTAAAACACAAGTTTTTATCAGTTATGACTACATTTTTTAAAAAGCTTATTTTTAACTCAAGACCATGCAGCTGCAAAAGCAAGTACATGGTGTACCTAAAACCTCATTAGATTGATCTGTATTATACTTAACCACTGAAATGGAAAACTAAGAATATTAATATGGCAGCTTTGACACCGCAACAATTGATGCAAATTCTAGGGTCTAACTTGATAATTCCTGCATGCTTCCCCCAGTGAAAGAGCAGAACTATTGTCATATTATAAGCATACACGTAGTTCAACTTTACTTCATTTTTGTATCAGGGGACTGTGACAAAGAACTGGAATTCATTTTCTGAAAAAAATACAGCTTATGTGTCAATAAAAGGAAACAAGAAAAGTCACAAGAATTAATGAGGTTGATTATAAATCAGAGATCTCAAAAGGATATTGTCAACTGTAAATCAAGTCAAATGTCAACCTTGGGTTAAAAGTCATTCAAAGTGCTATATGTGTTCTTCAATGCTTTGGGATAATCTCTTCTAAATTAATGCTTCCTTATCACTTTCCATTCCCAATATATTCAAGGCACCAAAAAATAAAAAAATAAAAAAAAAAGATGAAGTTGAAAATAGTATGCCAAGCAGGCATATGCATATTAAGTCTCTCTGGGCTAAAAGAACAACTTGCATTCAAAACTCTGTAGGCAGCTAAATACTTATCAAATGAGTGAACAGGGCTCAGTCATCAAGTGAAGCAACGCATCTCTAGCTACCTGCAGTACTTTACTGTGGCTATCTCAATATTTCATATCAGCAATATATTCTCATCACCTCACAAACTCTTTTAAGATAAAGAAGTAACTAATGATTTTCTAAACAAAGGTCATAATATACAGGAAATCTGTAGCAGAAAAAATAAAACCACAGCATTATCTACCCTAATCAAAAGGTGGATGGACTACTATCTAAAAGGAAAAAAATGAAATCTATACTACCAGAGATTTTGTTCAGTGGATATGAATAACTTGGTAATTAAAAGATCTCCCTATAAAACTGTTACATTAACTGAAGCCAAAAGTTGATGATGTTTTAAAAGAAGAAAACTAGAAATTAGGTACTTGTTAAGATCTAAGATCTGGTGGAAAGGAAAACCTCTCAAGCCAAGGAAGGACGGACGGACGGACGGACGGACGGACGGAAGGAAGGAAGGAAGGAAGGAAGGAAGGAAGGAAGGAAGGAAGGAAGGAAGGAAGGAAGGAAGGAAGGGAGGAAGGAAGGAAGGAAGACAAACCACTAAATTGAAAATCATAAGAATTATGGCTCCTTTTAGCTTGAATATGATTGAATCCATGACATGTCATTTTTAACACAGGGCCAACATAGAAGATTTATTACAATTTAACTGATGAAAATAATAATTCTCTATAATTCCACGCCCATGATTTCTGATGCTATATCTGAGGCTGCAACAGTAGTAGAATATATTATATTCCTTTATGCACCTGTTAAATACCTATTCTGCGACTGAGCTCCACTTGAGCAGCACTAACATCAGCCAAAGCTGGTGGTCAGTTCAACTATGGAAGATCTCTGCACACCACAACACATTCCAAAAAACTAAATCTCTTATTCATTGTTATCAAGACTAACAATGTCTTAATAAAAAGTAACTACGCAGACCCTAAAAAAGTGACATTTAAGCATCATTGAAACATGCAAGACATATATGTTATCTGGGAAAGCTAGTAAACTCCAAACTGTAAGAAAGCAGTATTTTTACTTTAAGGTGAAAAAAATAAAATAAAAAAATAAAATAAAATAAAAAAATCCAACCACATTAGCAAGTATCTCCAATGAACTGTGATACATAATGAACAAGAGCATGGCAGATAAACTAACTGCTGTCTTGCAGTATAGCTCCACATATTACATTATTTCAGTAACAGGGGATAGTATCTCCCTTTTATCCAGTAATAACCTTATCGAGAGCCTCTAATTTTGTTTTATATCTTGAGTGCTTACAGTAAATAAGGATATGTCACTGTTAGGAAATAACTTTAAGTGGTTTTCTCTCTGAAATGATATGTAAGTCATAGCATTCCAATAAAGCCAGAAAATGAAAAATCTCACAATAGGGCCTTAACTGCTGAAGAACAAAAGTTTTCATTTTTTTCTTCATATATCTCTTCATACTTCTTTTGAATTACAGTCATTTATCGTTCTTTTTCACATTATCTTCCTCCTCTCTTATTACATCCTGCATAACAAACTAAAACCACGCCTAGGAGAAAAATGAGCTCCCATTCTGAAGTCCATAATGCAAATGGGAAACACAAGAATTATTCAGTGAAATCAAAAGCCAGAATGAAGGAATTTGCCTTATTAACTAATTCCATATTGCAGCTTTTTTTTTTTCTTTTTTTTTTTTTTTCTCCTGTGGAAGGAAAGAATTAACTCTTGGATATCTTGGATATCTAGTTATTGAATACACATGCAAGTGCAAACAAGCTCAACATTTAACACACTGTGCCCCACACTTGGAAAGCATCATAGAATCATGGTGGGAAAACAGCAAGAGGACAGATAATGCTACAGAAAAGTACAGAGAAATGAGAAGCTGAAAAAAATAGCAATATATTCTTTAAAGATCAAAACAAAGGAGGCATGAAGTACTCTCACAAGTGGAATAGGGGAAAAGTGAAAATCTCCTTAGCATAGATTTATCATAATTACAACAACAAACACTGAGAAAATAGTTCTCAATAATCGGAATGAAATTAGGATGACTCTATGGGTCCTGATGAGATGCAACTCAGAGAGCTGAGACAAGTGGCTGACATTAGTCACCAAGCTACTCTTGCTGACATTTGAGAAGTCGAGGCAGACAGGTGAGGTCCCTGGTGACTGGAAAAAGGCAATGTCACAGCCATTTTTAAGAAGGGTAGAAAGTATGATCCAGGGAACTACCAAACTGTCAGTCTCGCCTCTGTGCCAGGGAAGGCATATGGAAGAGAAGAAGGTGATATGGGATAACAAGTATGGCTTCACCAAGGGCAGTTCCTGCTTGATCAACCTTTTTGGTCATGATAATGTAACTGCATCAGTGGACAAGGTAAGAGCCACACTGACGTCATCTCCCTGGATTTCAGTAAGGCTTTTGATGTGATTACCCATAATATCTTTTTCTTCAAGTTGGAAAGATATGGATTTGATGGGTGGACTGTACAATGGATGAGAAGCTGTCTGTGAGTTTGTACCCAGCGACTGGTTGTCAATGGCTCAATGACTGGTTGGAGATCAGTGACAAGTGGCGTCCCTCGTGAGTCAGTACTGGGACCAGTGCTTTTTAACATTTTCATCGATGACGTTGACAGTGGGATCAAGTGTACCCTCCACAGGATTAAGGATGACACCACGCTGAGTGGTGCAGTTGACATGCCCAAGAGACAAGATGCTATCCAGAGAGACCCAGACACACTACTATAGTTTTACACTCCAAAAACCATTACTTTTTTTCTGCCTCATAAGTGTACAAAATCAGTTAACTGTCACAGAAAAGTGAAAGCTTTTTCAATTTCAAAAAGGACTTTTATTCCTCGAAATACTATGGGAAAAGACAAATACAGGTGAATTACTGTGTAACTTACTCAGCTTTCTATGACATTAGTAAACTCTCTAGCGGTACTAATGGGAGTTTTTATCATCACAAAAGATGATGCCCTTCTAACTTCTGTAACACCAGTCCTATCCATCCTAAATACAATGTATCCCATACCCAGAGCTGTGATCACACAGGTGGCTGAGCATGTTATTGCTCAGGCAAATATGTTATGAACATTGAAGATGATGAATTATACTATGGCCAGAAGTCAGAGGTGATGAAACCAAAAATCCATCCGTAATTTTCTACTCATACAACAGCTCTGACCCATTGAACTAAATGAATGTATTTAATCCCCAGCTAGTCAACTGATCAGGAAGTGCCACAGGATAAATGGAATGCATTGACAGAGAAGATAGACACTACCTGAATCACTGTCACAACCAGAAAAGTAAAAGCATGTCTTATTATATCAGCATCCAACCTGCAGGTATGAATTTAATGCTGAAATCACGTTATGATACTGCATCCCCTACACCCCTCATAATGCTGATGATGAAATATAGAGCTCTTCATGTAATATATTCCTAAAGAGTAATTTATACATTATGAATATAAAGACCATACATCTCAGACTGGTTTTTTTTCAGATTAGGTTAAAAACTAAACAAAAAAAAAAAAAAAAACAAAAAACAAACAAACAAAAAAAACAACAACAAAAAAAAACACCAAACCCCTCCAATTACTTCTGGTGAATCTAAGCCCACATAGCACACTGTGCAGGCAAAGGGTGCTTCTTTCTTAGCAGGTTTTTCAGCATTATTCTGGATAATGTATTCTATTTCTGTTTGACTGCTGCCAGCTTCATGACTAAGAAGAATGGCAGGCCAAATCTTGCAGCCTTCAGAGAAGTCTTAAACTTTTCCTGGCACGCAAATAACTGATCACCTAGAACTTTCCCCAGGTGCTTTCTCCAGGTGTTCCTATGGCAAAACAATGTCTCCCCAGCACCAGGTTATTAATGTTTCATTTTCCTGATGTTCTGTGTTGGCAACCATGACAGAAGGCTTTGAACTTGTTTATTCGCACTTGCTTGATCCTGTTTCCACACAGCACATCACAGCCTGTGGAGCTAGGAAGATGGATGAGGAAAACTGGGGCCATGAGAGGGTCAGGGTCACGGTGTCGCTGGATCTCATTAACTGCATCACTCACTGCAGCAGTCACTTCAGAGGTCACCTCAACTGAGGAGTTTGGCATAGGTGGTGGAAGAATGGCAAAAGTGTAACACGTGTTCCCTGCAGTTGATGTTATATACAGAAAGAAGAACAGGTCCTTACACCATTGCTTGACTTTTTAGGGTTTTCTGCCTTTTTGCTTAAGAAAAAAAAAAAAGTGTTTAACAAGCATCTGATAGGTATCATAGCAAAGAGCACTAAAAATAAGAAAATTAAATTAGCATTTCTTTTGTCACTATCTGCAGAAATACAGAACTGCTGGAAAGAAACCAAAAAATGTACACAATATCATAGACTGGCTTTGGTATACAGTGAGAATGTACATTAATGTGCATCAGTGGTATTTTTTTAAATTGTGTATGTATATTTATGATAAATTAAAAGTTAAAATACAATGTAACTGTATGCTGTACAAATCATAAACACCACTACCAATATTTCATTATAATTTAAGTGTTCATTTTTCCATAACTCTAGCAAATAAATAAGTATATTCTGTTCTGCTTCTTCAACAATTCCGTATGCCACTGTTAGGAACTGTGTACCACTGTTATAATGGCATATAGATATAAAACTCCCTTTCTCATATTCGTTAAATTCTGTTCTTTACATCTCCTTTCTTTGTTGTGAGCTACTCTGCAAAAGCCAAACTGTTTCCCAGAGAGGTAAAAAATTGGTATTATTAAACTATTTCTAAGCACATCTGCAGCATTAGAAGAAAACGACAGAAACCAAATTCTCATTTGTTCAATACGCAGGTGTATTATGAGAGAAGTTGACACATAAGCCCAGCCCTGCACATATGCACAATGTATTTATAATTACCAGTCAAAATATTTTGATGAATGGCAAAATTAGAAAGCAAATTTAAAGCAGAATAGTCAAAGACAAGCTTTTATTCTAGTAAGTGAAAGCAAGTCCTTAGAATCCAACCAAATTAAAATCCAGTTTTAAAAAGAAATAACAATGACTAAACAAAACAAAACAAAAAAAAACACAAGAGGGTTCTGACCCAAACTTCCCACTTCCAATTTCACAACAAAATATAAAACCATGGGCTTCAGTGCAGAAGTAGCTCTATGATTTTTTCTTCAAAGTGTACCTTCTTTCTCCTCTTTACCCATTTGTTTGTTTAAAATGTCAATTTCTTGGAACCAAAGGAAAGCTTTTTGTTTGGATTTCTGTGTTTCACAGGAGAGGAAGACATAAAAAAAAATTCTATATCTTTCAACATGATCAACAATCAAAGTTTATATAATATATGTAAAATCTATTAAAAAGTCAAAAGTTTACAAGTCTGAACAATAGTATGATGATGAACATATCACCTTTATTTTCATACGAAGCAGAGGGGAACAAACAAATGAAGAATGTCCCTTCTATTCTTAAGGTATTATGCTACCAATTAAAAGATTCACCTTCTGTTTGTAGTTCTGCAGTCAACATGTTCATACAATCATAGAATTGCTCAGGTTGGAAAAGACCTTAAAGATCATTGAGTCCACCCACAATCTCCACTAAATCATGTCCCTGAGCATCACATCCAAACTGCTTTTTAAACACATCCAGGGATGGTGACTCAACCACCTCCCTGGGAAGCCTATTCCAGTGCCTAACAACCCTTTCTGTAAAGAAGTTTTTCCTTCATATCCCTGGCGCAACTTAAGGTCATTTCCCTTCGTTCTGTCACCTGGTATCGATGAGAAGAGACCAATTCCACTCTCGCTGTAAGCACCTTTCAGCTATTGGAAGAGAGCAATAAGGTCTCGTCTCAGCCTCCTTTTCCCCAGACAAAGCAACCCCAGTTCCTTCAGTTGTTCCTTGTAGGCCTTGGCCACCTGGGCACAGCTGGCTCATGTTCAGCCGACTGTCCATCAGTGCACCAAGACCCCTTTTCAACAGGCAGCTTTCCAGCCACTCTCCCTCAAGCCTGTAGGGTTGCCGGGGGTTATTGTGACCAAAATGCTTGTATGACAATATGCGTGTATGTGCGTATGTACAGCAGGCTGGGAACTTCTGCATATGTTACGATTTAAAAGTAATTGAAAAAACTAATTAGTGTAAATTATTTTGCAAGGTCATTACTCACCTTATCCATGTAAGCTATTTTCCACTGAGACTGTTATGTACGGATTAGTGATTTGATGTATAAAAGAATCAGAATGAGAGGCAACAAAACAACTTCCTTCCCACAAGCAATGATGACATCTCAAGTTTTCTGAGAGGCCTGGTTGATATTCTGGTTGATCAGAATATATTCTGATATTTCTATTGCATTTATTTCATTTGATAATTTTGTAGAAGAGATGAGCAAGAGGAGGGCTCAAGTCCAACCAGTAGAACTTAAGTTCTCTCTAGCAATTTGCAGTTGGATTTGAGATTTTGAATGCCAAGACCACCTTGTTTGACATACAAGATTATACAACAAGCCTAGCAGCACTCAACATGTGAATCACACTAAACTGCAAGAATTTGAAGACTAACATGGGAGATGAGAATAACAAAATGTGCAAGGTCATATACTTTAGAACTGATCATAGGAAAACGTGCTGTAGAGTAGAAGCTCATCTGTTACAAATTATAGAGAAAGATCTGCACCAGATTACCACAGAATAACTAATGACCTACCAAATGTCTTAAAATAGTCAAACGTGATCACAGGACAGATAGGTAAGGGAACATTGAAGGTAGTTATCAAGTGCTAGTTCATAACGTATAGCATTCTGGCCTTTAAACATGATATGCAATATAGCCACCCACATCTCAGAAAATGAATGAAAACTAGAACACATGAAGAAAGGACTACTAGGATCAAGTAAACATTTTCCAAAAGGAGACAAGACCTCTTCTTGTTTAACATAGCAATAGGACAGATGAGAAGTGATACCATTCTGGTCTATAAACACAAAGAGAAAATAACTGAACTAAAGGAGAACAGAACAAGCCACAGAACAAGCATAAATAATGTTTATGTTTACACTGGAAACTTTAGAAGTGTTTCACTCATCATTGGAAGACTGAAGTTCCAAGGCAAGCTTCCAACAGAAACATGAATTGGTATGAGCTCAGGGGATGAAGGGGAAAGCAATCAAATTTTTTTTCCAAGGGTAGCTTGAAACAGCACTAAATAGAATTTAAAAATACAGCTGTGCAGAATACAGGTGAGTTGGTGATCCAGGGCTCCTAATTCTCTATGCCTCTACAACCTTTTATACAATGGTAGATATATTTATGAGACAGCAGAAAGTAATTGTGTACCTACCTCTTCTAACATGATGAGGCAGATTCCAGAATATCAGCATATGTTCACCTCATTGCCACTTGAAAAATTCAAGTAAGGGCAGAGGAAGAAAAATCTACTACTTCATTTCCCACATGAGTTCCAAGTACCATAAACTTATTCCAAGAACAACACCTGTGAAAACATCTGAAGTGGAAGTATCACCAAAGCCATGATTAAATTTTAGTTCTCCAAGAATGGAAGCAGGGGAAAGACAGTCTCTGAACAAAGACAGCAAAAAATAGGAAAGGCAGCGAAGATTCTGGTTTCCTCAAACAAATACAGTGATTATCAGAATGAAAAGCTATACACATACATGTATGTGTGTATGTGTATAAAATATTCACCAATCTCCCTCTAATAATTGATGTTAATTAGCATAGTAATGAACTTCATTTGTATTGAGATCATGCAACATTTGCAAATGAATGGTCCGTAGTACTGCCTCAAATGAGTATTTTTTAAAGCCTATTTGACATCAGAGAATAGTACAACATGTCTGAAGCATATGCCAACAATAGCTAATATTTCAATTAATATTCAAACAGTGCTTATAGGGTCCTGAGCAAAGGGAACAGAAGTGTAAAAATGCAGTGTTATCTTGTTTTCCTTCATTTCTCAGATGAACTAAAAATCAGAGAAATGTCAACCAAAAAATGAGTACGAGACATGCACGCTAACCGAAGATCAGCCAATAGGTGATCTCTTTCAAGGTTTCTGTAAAGTCATCAACTGTTCTTTTGCTTTCAACATTTTATCAGGTAGAACATTCAAAGATACATAAACAGCAGGATTTGATTAAAAAAAAAGAAATCAAAGGCAAGGGGAAGGAAGTAAGCCGATAAAAATCAAATGAGAAAATGTGCAAGAAATTATTAGAAGCAGATTCAGATCAAGAGCACTGCAAATAGCTTCTAAATGTAACGCTGGAAGTTCTATTTTAGGTGGAAAATGAGTAGACCCTGGGCAGAAAAAAAATCAAGGAATAAATTAGAGATGCTACAGAAAGCTTCTTTAACCATTTCTGCATGTGAGAAACTATTTCTACTACATAGAATAGGATAATACTGAAGTGTGTACATATATATGTGTATATATGTGTGTGCGTGTATATGTGTATACACTCTATATACATATATATATATACACACACACACACAAGTGCAATAGAGTACAGTACAAAAACACTTCAACCAGTTCTGAAGGAATTAATTCACACTGAGGTAGAAATTTTCAATTGTTAAGGAAACTTTTCACTGGACTTCTCAGCACATAAGACCAGCTAAGCTGAAGTGCCCAGAGTGAACACTTCTCAGGTAACAAAGCCTGCTTATTTTGTGTGAAGCTGTGTATCTCTCTTTAAATCTTTTTAGGCTGTGAACATTCACCAAAAGTCTATTATAAGATGACTGTGCTACAGAAAATACACTCTCACAAGTGTTTATACTTCTTATCCTAGGGGAACTCACAAGTAACAGAAATACACACTTAAATGAAAACTAGTATAAGAAAGAATTAGAACTATTTTTTTTTTCTTTAATGAAAAGTGGACATGAAGATGAAACATCCATCTGGACTTCATTTCTCTGATATCTTCACTCTTTGGCACTTATTAATCTCTAATTTCAAATAGCAACTGTAAGGATTAAATTGTGCCCTACACAAAAATGTCAAGCAATGTTTCTAAAACTAGAATTTGCAATGGTTTCAACCTAATCACAGAAATTTCTCACTGTAAACTACAAAAGTATACAAGCTTAAAGTGTTCCACCAGTCTTACAAAACTTGCCTTGTCCCCAATTATCTAACCAGATACAACTTTCTGTATTTTGTTCTACATGGGGGATTTTGTTTTCATTATACGTAATAGCCATGGCTTGTTATATTAACTCTTAGAAAAATGGAGAGAAAGAAAAAGCATGATGATTTTCAGTGTTCTGCTGTGACTCATCCCCAGGCTTCAGTAAGGATCATTCTTCAGCATTTCAGTTTCTACAACAGCTACTTTTGTCTTAATGAGAGTAAAAGTCTGTAGGTTTCAACAGCAAGCTCTTCACATGCCATTGAAAAGAATGAGGATAAAATGGATGTAAGTAAATGAACTTTTACACATCATCACACATTAGTGTAACCTTGACCAAAGCAAATCAGACTCAGAAATTTGAATTCATAACAGTGTTTATATTTACATTATATGTTTAACAGAAACTAGATGAAAAATAATCTATCCCCTTCAGAGTCACATATATTTTGCTAGATATTAATGCTATTTTTACAGGTGATCTTTATTCTAAATATGTCAAGTGAAATGATTGACTCCATTATTATGAGCATATTGTAGCCTTTTGCAGATGTTCCTGCAAATTGTCATTAGCTTTATGGTACAGAGATGATTGCATAGCATTTATTTCATACCTCCCACCCTTTATTCACATAGTACTACAGCATATCAGTTTTATTTGTAAAATTACTGTCTCCCATGTGTAAGATGTGGATTTGGAGTACACCTGTGACTCTTCACACTAAATTCAGTGTATTACTGTAACCACTCTTATTAAAGATAAAACATAACTCAGTTTTGAATTTAACATAAACAAGATCATTATATTTGGAAAGTGTTTCAAAGCCTGCTATTCAAGCAATCTGTGACATATAAATAATGCAAGACCTTTCTCCAAATGACTTCAGTTCAAGCACAGATTCGGAAAGATGGAAACCCAAATTTACTCTGCCATCACAAAATTAAATCTATTTCTGGTTATTCAACTGAATTATGAAGCCAAGTCCTCCAGTTGTGTTTTCTATTAGCACCAACCCACACACTTCTACCCTTTGCCAACCCATGCAGAAAAGAATCTTATTTGTGAATATTCCCGCGCTTTATTCTTATATTAAAATGGATTCTTATATTAAAATGGAAGTAAATCCTAGCTAATCTAAAAAGCCCACTATTTTCTTTTAAAAGAAAGTATGGTAGAAAATTGGTCTTTTCTTCCCTTCCCTTGACCTTCTGACCTTTGAACCGCAACCTCCTTGCCACTAAAGCGTTCAACACCTCATTTAATCTCTCCTTGCTGCATTGGCACAGCAGAGAAAAAGGAAAAGGGAAAAAAAAATAATCTGGGGACTTCATCAATTTTTCATGAATTTTCATTTAGGCCGAAGCCCCCTCTAACAGCGGTCGATAGATCAAGCTGCTGTCACATATTTAACACCTGGGGCTACAGCTGCTCTCCCTAGGGGCTACCGCTGACTCAGGCTGGATCAGAGCCTGGTGACTCAGAGCGAGGACCCCTCATGCTCTCTCTGTTGCTTACAATGGCGCCCCATTGCTGGGGACTGAAATCCTATCTATGTCTTCCGATAGTCCCACTGGAAAACTCCAGCACATTGGTTCAATCATGTCAATTCATACACTGTAAAAAACTGTGCCTTTATTTTAACAATGAAAGTTTTCAAGAATGATTTTCAAGAATTAAATCAATTTCATAAAAATAGGATGAACTCCCTTTTCTAAATCTCCCCAGAAATTTTTGCTGTTAAGATATTTCTAATAATGCCAATCCTGGTTCAATTTTGTTTAAAAAAACTGCAACATATAAATAGAAAAATAAAGAAATATGTTCTACTATTTTGAATAAGATTCTTTAAATGTTTTAGGACTAGAACATTTATTTTTAATGATAGAATCATAAGACATACAAATACTACATCAGAATTTACCACAATGAAAAAAAAAGATTCTGTTACTAGAAATAGAATTATCTTTTACTGTTTGAGGAAGGTTCTTACAAACAAAAAGAGGGAAGGGAAGGGAAGGGAAGGGAAGGGAAGGGAAGGGAAGGGAAGGGAAGGGAAGGGAAGGGAAGGGAAGGGAAGGGAAGGGAAGGGAAGGGAAGGGAAGGGAAGGGAAGGGAAGGGAAGGGAAGGGAAGGGAAGGGAAGGGAAGGGAAGGGAAGGGAAGGGAAGGGAAGGGAAGGGAAGGGAAGGGAAGGGAAGGGAAGGGAAGGGAAGGGAAGGGAAGGGAAGGGAAGGGAAGGGAAGGGAAGGGAAGGGAAGGGAAGGGAAGGGAAGGGAAGGGAAGGGAAGGGAAACTGACCCTAACAAAAAAAACAGCACTGACTGATGCATTTAAGAAGAATTTAACAGAATGTCTAGCCCAGACTATGCCTTACAATACTAACATCTATTTCTCCCTCAATATCCTCTGGAATAAACACTCCCTAAAATTACAAACAGTTCTTAAAGCATGTTCAGTATGGTAAGGATGTTCTTTAAGTAGCTTCTCAAATCAAAGTTCCTCACAGTTTTTTGAGATATTTTCTGTGAATTTTCTATGATTTGACGGATCTACTTTTCTGATTATGCATATAAGTAGATACAAATATTTCCCTTTAATTGTATGAAAATGCTTTAAACAGGCATGGATTTAAAAGCAGATTTAAATTCTGGTATCTAAATTCATTATGCTTGGGAAAGATGTTAACTGTTCCTACATTAAAAAAAAAAAAAAAAAAAAAAGACCTCTGGGACTTCAGCAACTTGTAAAAATCACTTCAAAACCAAGGGAGAAAGTGATTACATTCAAGATGGGCGACTTTCTGTCCTCTGAATCACTACACGATCAAACTGAATTTCACTTAAGCTTTTTCTTCTATCTAATGGGTACATCAGAAGATTTTCAATGTTGGTGCTTTGGGGCCAGATGACCATGGAAGGGAAAAATGAAAGGATAAAAGAATGAATCGCAATTAATGCAATATCATCTGAATGCATAAGCGTGACCACACTTAACAGAACTTAACAGAAAATGCCAAAACATTTCTTCATAAATAATTCAAAAGTTCCAAGTGTGCGTTAGTGTGGAATGACAATATAATAAGAAAAGTAAAACAATTGTTGGTTTTTCCACTAAAATAGCAGACTCAAGCATTTTAGACCTTAGAAGTTTTTCTCTAATAGCACAATTTGAGGCCACCTACAGTCATCTAGTAATCCAAAACCGTGTTGTCAGCAAAGGACAACCACCCTGTCTCTGGTGATGAAAACAGCTTAGCTCAGTGTGTAAAGAGCAGTTTTCAACACCATTAGAGATACCAGAAGGAAGCCCTGATTGCATGTGGCTGTCTCAGTTCCCTCAGACAGGGCCCTGGCATCCAGGCAACTCACTGCCCTTAGAAGTGTGGAAAACACGAGAATGAGGACTTAATGCTGACAACAGGCTGTCAGCAACAACTCATTTCTCAAGTGTGTACATGGCCTGTTACAGGTTTGCCCACTTTTTTCACTCCAGAAATGCTGACATTAGAAATAGTTGTTCTCTAAAAGTCACTTTAAAACTTAATTTATGGATAAAAGTTTCAAAATCAAGGAAAATTAGTCAGTTTGGGTATCTCTCTCCACAAGATTCTTTTGATACACCTCTTCTGATGTTGCCATGCATTTTCGTAACCTATGAGCATAAAACAAGAGGATCTCTAAAATTTAACAAATGAACAATGATTACAGTTTGGGTTTTTCTCTTTGAAAATGCCTTCTTATAATCACAATCATGGTATGGCTCAAGGAAAGACAAAGCAGTGTTTAATTTAAGTGGTAACAGAATGCCTGCCTTAGACTGCTAAACCGTTTAACTGGAAAATTCAGTCAGTTAAATTTCAAAGCTATGAAAACAATTTAAAAATGTGATGTCAGGTGCATATTGCTATTGCAGAAACTTTGGCTATAGTTTCAGATCTAAACTTTCATGTTCTGTGATCCTTCTGACAATGAAACTTGGTATTTTTATTTTTAAAGTCTCGTACTGTCTCACATGCAGTTCATGCATGACCTGCCATCAGTTATAGTGGTTAAAGAAATAATGCCAAAGACTGGAGATGCTGTAACAAGAGTCTCACAGCAGCCACTGAAGTAGGGATCAGTGAAAACTGATAGAACACAGAGTACCTCTGAATTCCAAAATAACCAATCACTTCAGTTTGATGACTCAAAGCATAAATTTAACAGTGTTCTGAGCTTCAATGGGAGATGTCTAAATCATAACACGATTATCTAAGATCTCAAATGTTTAAGCCTTTCACGCAGGGTTTCTCAATAGATAGCTTAAAACAAAAAAACATGTATATAAACACAGGAATAATCCAGCTAAAGTTCATCTGTATTTGTACTCACCCAGCTTTCAACCTTTCTTAAACTGGTCATCTTCTCAATTCCTAAATAGCTACGTACACTTAGTAATGGAGTAACATTATGATGCCTTTATCAGCAGATATACATTTATTAGTGGCTCAAACAAACCTGCTTTTATTCTTCCTTTAAAACAGTTCTTAATCTAGGTTGTGACAAGGAAAAGGCTGTGAACAGGTCTGTTCTACTCAGCCTATGCCAACATCTAACTAATTCAAGAATGTCATTTTCTGCAATTTGTGAAAAGACTGAAAACCTACGATCATGTCACAATAGCTATAAAAGTCCCAGACTGCATCAGGAATAAAGTTTGCTTTTTTCTACCTCTATTTTTTTAGGCCACCATATGTTTTTTGTGTGTTCTTAAATCCATTCTCTACCAACTAAGTGATGAAAGCTTGTGCTGAAGCCCTAATCCAGTCAAACACATTTTGCTGAAATTACTGCCAAATGAAGAACTGTGAGGGGAAAATTAAAGATCAGCAAGAGAACAGCATTTATAATTCCACTAAAACACACAATTATGCAAAGGAACACAGCTACGCTTTGTCGATACTCTGAAAAAAAATAATCAAGTTTTTTTTCCAACCCATACAACCAAGCAGCAAAAATTACTAAGCAAAATGTTACATTTTATATATGATGAGCTTGTTTGCTCTATGACCGTAACGAATGTGTTTGTTAACTCTACTGGAAGCATATCATGCATGCTGGGTGGTCTCTCTGAGAACTGTGACGACTTCTCTTTTAAGACAAAGAGAATCGATAAAGAATAAGAGTGCTCTGGAGGATATGAGAAATGGCCAACAATTTCACTTGCCACTCACATAATGAATGAGGCCTATATCAAGTTTATGATAGAGGAGCACACACTGAGGTTGCCAGCACTACAGAACGAGACACCAAGAAGCTGTCTGTTCCTGTTGAGGTAACAGATGACTAAATAAAGAGAAACAGACAGTGCACCTTATATTAAATGATAGGTATTTTTCCACATTAGTTTCAGCATAACCAACTTTAGTCATAATTTAGAAATTAGATTATTCTTTAGAGGAAGATTAGCCTTTGTCCGTGCTTGTGCCAATCATGATTATACACTGGCTAGAACTGTACTTCCATATAAATCACATTCTGTACGGTCACTGCTACTGAATAAATGCATGTATAAATGCCTTGACTAAGAGATACAGCTGATGACAAAATGCCATCCTTATCTATGCTTATCCCTCAAACCACTCAATGTGTGCAAGTGCTGGATAGCAATATAAAAGCAACTATAAAGTTTTACGTAGTGTTAATCATATAAAACTTTACTCACATGCCACTTCCAGAGATGCATTGCGACTCACAGCTTCTCCAAGATAGTTCCTTGCTACGCAAACATAACTTCCTTCATCAGGTTTACTCCTGCGTCCATGCACAATACGTAAGAAAAATAAAGATCCGCTAGGCAGCAGCATACGGTGGGAGCGAGGATCATCTTTGTCTGTTTCCACTCGCTCTCCATCTTTGTACCATTCAATAGTAGGAGTTGGCCGTCCTTCAGCTTTACAGTTCAGGGTTGTTGGTTCTCCTTTAGAGACTATCACATCTGAAGGATGCTCAACAATCCGTGGTGGAAAGTCCTCTTGGCGGAGACGGGATCCTAGAGACAAAGAAAAGGGTGGAATGAAGGATAATTTATTTCCACTTTTGGCTTCACAAAACATTCTCACAAATTAGCCTTTCAATGTCACCAAAGAGATTACAAAGAAAAAGATAATCTGCCCACAAATTACATTGCTTGCTTGTTTGTTTGCTTTCTACCTGGTATCAGAGACTGTATCACAAACTTTCATAGCTAAAAACCTGAGTTTGTACTACAAACACATACTTCTGACTCAGGCATTAGCAAACCAATACCTTATGGAGACAAAACTTGAGGAAAATCTGTTACACAACAACCATGACATGATCTTTTCCTTGTTGCAATAATCTTTCTGTTTACATTAACTTACAGATTTCTGTGCCCTTCCAAATTTCACACATGCTGACCTCCTATCTTTTCATCTGTCAGATTCAATCAGATTCAACATACAGATTTTTCCAAAAGCCCTACGTCTTACTATCTATTGGTTAACAATTTTTTACAATTATAATTGTATGCTTTGAGAGGAAAGGAATAGAGGTCCATTCTTCCATCTTTGGGCTTAGTTTTGCTAACACTCTAGTCATTGGCATAGCAATAAGGTGCTATACCATTGTGGTACAAACTGACTCAGCAGCTACTGGATTCTGTTATCAGCATAGTAAAGGTATCATAATCCATACTGCAACTATACACACACACACACACACACACGTAAAATTATACCCAAGCACAGATAGATATAGCACAGCTGAAAGAAGTATTTCATTGTCCCATTTTACTGTCAAAAAGGCATTTAAAATCCATCAGGAGAATTTGCAGTTAAAAAGTATCCCTAGACTACAACTCTATATACAAAAATACTGAAATCACAAAGACTATAAATTTCACAGTACTAAAAGCCAAACGCTGAGACATATACATATATGTATATATATATTTCTCTACATATCTACCAAATTAATTCCTTATTCTGTAGGAAAAAAAAAGCAACACCCATTAGTTGTGCGAAGAAATTCCCAACATTACAAGCAAGAACACCAAGACTAAAGTGTTTCTTAAATTTTAAAGAGACTTAAGACTGGCAGATCTAACTAAATTTTAATAAGCAGATGGTGAAAATAACATGTAATAAGAAAATAAAAACCTAAAATATGAACTCATTTTATTACACATAAACATTTAGCAATAATCCTCAGAGTTTCAAGCAGTACATTCTAAAGAGAACTCTTTGAAAATGCCTTTCTCCAACTAAGGATTAAAGCTTCCACCTTATATAGCCCAATTCAAAGCCACAGCTCATAAAAGGACTAATTCTTCCTCTTCAGTACTGATGTATATCACAAAACTAATGTTTACCTCAGCCTATCTTTATTAAGTAATCTGTGCTCAAGACAGGGCTGAGATGTGGGCAGCAAAGACTGTGCCCATCAACAAGGAGAGGCTTAGACTATATTTGGAGGGAGGGATCATACCATGCATCCCTGTGATGTCTGGGTGTACCTTCTGCTATTGACTACTGCAAGTCATTACTCTCAGCATGCATTTAAGAGAAGGGAAACAAGGCCAGGTATAAGGTGTTGCACTTGGGCTGGGGTAATCCCAGGTATTTATACAGACTAGGAGAAGAACTTGAGAAGCAGCCCTGCAGAGAAGGACTTGGGGGTCCTGGTAGACGAGAAGCTGGATATGAGCCAGCAGTGTGTGCCTGCAGCCTGGAAAACCAACTGTGTTCTGGGCTGTGTTAAAAAAGGGGTGGCCAGCAGGGAGAGGGAGTACTGCCCATCTGGAGTACTGTGTTCAGGCCTGGGGCCCCCAGCACAAGAAAGATGCAGAGCTCTTGGAACAAGTCCAGAGCAGGGCTAATAAGATGATCAGAGGACTGGAGCACCTCTCCTATGAGGAAAGGTTGAGGGACTTGTTCTCCAAGCTTGTTTAGCTTGGAGAAGAGAAGGCTCTGTGAAGACCTAAGCGAGCATATAAACAGGAGGGAGAACAACTGTATACGAGGGTGGATAGTGATAGGTCAAGTGAATTCAAGGGAATGGTTTTAAACTGAGACAGAGAAGATTTAAGTTAGATATTAGGAGGAAGTTTTTCACTCAGAGGGTGGTGATGCACCACCCTGGAGGGGTGCCCTATCCCTGGAGGCAGTCAAAACCAGGCTGGATGTGTCTCCGGGCAGCCTGGTCTAATGTTTGGTGACCCTGCACATAGCAGGGGGGTTAACGCTAGATGATCATTGTGGTTCTTTTCAACCCAGGCCATTCTATGATTCTATGAAAAAATAAACACATAATAAATCAACCATGGAGTAAAATCTGAACTGAGCACAACAGTAATTCCAAACGGATATCCTTCCGAACACAGCCAAAAACCTGACTTTACTGGCTCTTTCTCTGGCAGGTACAGTCACTGTCTACATGCCTGAAAATGACTGCTTCAGATGGTGTTTTCCTAGCTAAATTTTGATTCTTTCACTATGACTCCCCTGCCCAAGATACTGTTACAAATACCCCCTAAATTAGAAGAAACAGAAATATCATTAACCCCACGAACTAACAGACCAGAAAGTATTTATCTCCCATCTTCTGTAGTGAGAAGGAACCATGATTTATCCAAGATGACAAGTTGATTCACTGAAGCAGGCTGTCTGTATTGGTATCCTGGACTATTCATGCAGTTTCCTCCTCAATTTTTCCCTCAAGGATTTCCAATACATTTATATCTCATGCATGCATACAGCATGTGAATAACCTCTAAATATAAGAGTCCCTAAGCAGTCATTACCATGATGGACAGTAACGATTTCAAATTAGTTGTTACACGCTATTGGGCGAAAACACACCTTTGGAGAAGTCCTAAAATATCTACGATTGATTCAAAGCTGCATCTGTAAAAGGGAAAACATCAGTGCTACTCTGAATACACATAGAGTACTCCAATAATCATTGTATGTTCAAGTTCACATATTCATTGCAAATGACTGTTTACTGCACATCTCCAAAAGAGCAGATTTGAGTATATTCTATCGATTAATTCAGAGAGAAAGTTTTAGGCTTACATTTTTGCCTATTATTTCAGAGCTATAAAAGTCGCTGTTAAGAAAAAGACAATCATACAAGAAAAAGGCAATGTACAAGTCTATTATAATATTCTATCTTCAGTATCAATGTTTTATTGTTCATACTTGAGTAATAACAAGAAGCAGCAACAAAAGATAAAGCATAACACATCTCTGTTCAGCTTGTTTTTTTCCCTGGGTTATATTTAAACCCTCACCTCATATTTTATGAAGTTTGCAACAGAATTAAAACAAAAAAAGTCTTTCTGTGATTCTACTGCAATTCTAGCATCTGCCACAACATCAGATACTCTTGCATTAACTCTAATTCAAAAACAATTAAAAGAACATGTGAAATTATAAAAGAATTCGATGCAGTGACTTTCTATCTTGATGCTATCAAGCAGAAAAGCACAGAAAATTAATATATAATCTCATTCTCCTGTGGAACACTGCTGATCACACACCTTAGCAATGTGTGAGATTGTTTACACCTTTACCAGACAATGAAAACAATCCTAAGTCATCTTTTTCTAGCTCAAATAAAACCAGCAATAATCTCATGGTTCTTCAACATTAGCTCAACATGATAGCCTTGAAGGAGTCCCTTGTTGGGGCTCCTGATTTTTATTTATTTATTTATTTGCTGGGACCCTGCTATAGCCAAAACCAAGGTACTGTATCACACATTCCACGTTCTTTCCCTCAAACAGCATTTTTTTTTTTTTTTTTTTTTTTTATCCTTTTAATGGAGATAAGGTAAGGAGTGAAGCAGCATCTGCAGAGCAGCTTCTGATAACTACTCATTAAAAACCTATGAGTAGAAATGATCCAGACTTTCAGAACATAGAGCTTTGAGACAGATGTGAAATGACGTAACAATGTAGCAGTACAGTGAATGCTACTGCTGCCTTCACTACAGAAAACGTAATGTGCCTAAGGTTCTCATGGAGAATTTCATTACTAACGTAGGGGAATTTAAAATTTGACAGTCCTCAGTGAGCAAACTCAGAACTACAGTAAATTATCAGGAGAAAACTGATGGAGCAATATCAATACACAGCTTCATCTCACATATTAATTTTCCTCCTTTACAGATCAAAAAATTTTCAGGTTTTTTTCTCCAAGTAAACAGGAAAGTAAGAATCCAACGTTAATTGTTTGCTCTTGTTTAACATCAGTTAATTCACCATTGCTCAACTTCAGTCTACAAGCCAGCAATGATTTAGGAGAAACAGATTATAAAGCTAATTCAGTTTAAAATAATAATAATAATTGCATTCAAAGCCATTTAGCTACTAGTAATGTTTATTTCAATGAAGTAATAAAGAGTTTCCAATTATTGTCTGGGAAAAAAAAAAAAAAAAAAAAAAAGAGTAAAATACTGAATGAGCAAAGTCTAGCATTTATCTTATTTCACTTTTGCTTTTACTGGTAGATACAAATATTTATATTTAAACACAGACTTTTTTTATATCTCCTAGAGAATATATCTGAAATTCCTAAACATAATAAAATATAAGTTAGTCCAGTATTAAGAAAAAGAAAATAAAATGTAAGTCATGAAATAAAGGTCAGGACACTGAATATACGAAGCCTAGTCCCACACTGGAGCTGAGTGAGAGGAAGTTCCTGGAGGAAACAGTCACAAAAAGGCTAAAGAAAGCTCTAGTTGCTAGATGTACAGATGCTGTACTTCCACTGAAACACATTTACCACCCAATATCCCTTCCTCTCTTACGACTTTGTGTATTTGCATACTTCCTAATCAAACTCATGGGAAGAAAGGAAAAAGTGAGGAGAGGTGACAGAAATAGACAAAAATATTCTGGAATGCAGATCATACTACTGGTTTCTGAAGACGCTACTCTGATGTGTTGTACAAGAACTGAAAATCACCTTCAAGAAAACTCATCTGAAAACAGTAAAAGATTACATCACTCATTCTTTTTGACCCAAAGATCAACACTATTGTTGTTCTGATTAATTCAATTTCTCATAATCAGCAACAAGTCTTAAAGATTTGTTATAAGTTATTCTGACTCCTTCATAAATTTACTCAGAGATCCAATATACCATATAGTAACAGCTACACCAATGGCATATAAACACAATACCTTTTATTTTCAATTTATCATGTTTGAGTCTGTATGCAAATAAGCCTAAATAAATTAGAACAAACACATTTTATCAAATATCAAATACATTGATTTACTATAGAGACACAACAGTAATCAGGCAAGAAAACTGAGTCAATATTTTACCCTTTTTTGCCACACTTACATAAAGGGTAATGAGGTGAGTGGGTGTGATATATACACAGAAAAAACCATTTGGCAATTCACCTTCTAGTTCTCCCATGCCACTGTCTTTCAAATTTCAAGGAAAACCATTTTCATTTATAGCACTTCACGCTCTTCTGGTTTTAATTTATTAGCTTCACATCAAGACCAAAATTTGACTTCACCTATTTAACCCTATTCTCTACATAAGCAGTGGTCTGTCATACAGGAAAAGCAACAATACAGATTAAGTTCCTAGTGATTTCACTCATTTCTAAAGTAAATCAGCAAGATGTTCGTGGCTATAGAGCTAAAAAGGATTAATAAAAAAGCACAGAATATCCACCCGAAAGGCAATGATTTCATTGTAACTGCTGAGCAATTATGTATACACATATATAATATCAGTTAATATGTTAATAAATGTTAGTATTGTGATATAGTATTTCATAATATAGATTGAAGAATTGCCTGCAAGAGTCTCCTCAGTACTCTCCCTCTACCTTTCTACATTTACCCTTTCCTGTCAACAGTATCCTCCACCATTCTGCCATTTCATACTCCATTTATTTGCAAACCTACATCTCTTATATTCTACTACCAGACTGACTACGAACTGAAAAGCTCTTCCTAAATTGATCTCTAAGGCAACTGCTCCTTTTATACTCTATGAAGACTCCTTTTTTTTTTTTTCATTTTTCTTTCTTTTGATTTGTTTAGAATTTTGAAGACGTATACCTCCATAGAAAGAAACATGGGATTCAATTTTCAATAGCAAGAGTAACAGTTGCTTAACACTATGTATACCACACTACCTACTTACTCAGATATCTTACTATTCCATACTATATGGAGTACTTACTTAGTATTCTGCCCCCCTACTGTTCTTACATTGCTGCTAACACACTTGCAGATAGCCTTAAAATACAGTTATCCATAGCCTTCTACTGTACAAATACTGACTTTTGAATGCATTCCTTGTAAGACTTTTGCCAAAAAACACACTTCCACAGGTGGTGCAGAACATTTATTTAGCAGTAAAATAAGCTGCAAAGCCAACAGAAAAATAATATTGTCCTATAACAAAGTAATAAACACAGGCAAGAAAAGGCCTGAACATACTGAACAATTTCACTAAGAAGACAGCTCCAAAGATGTATTTTCAATGTTCAAGGAACTTTTTTTTCTGTCCTCTAGTCCTGGGTACTTTTTGTGCAGTAAATAGGAAAAGCAGATAAACAAACAAAAAAAAGCCTTGAAATTCAGTTAGTAAAATCACAACTGTAAAAATGATGTATTTTATGGGCATGATTCAACAACCTCTGCTGAATGTTTTCTAGGCTGTGTAGAATCTGTCATGTGGCCATTGACTGAGTTCCTCTTTCCTCGTGTAGACACTTAACACTTTTGTAGGAGATAACACTAAGCTTGAAAACAGACACTCCTGAAGCTACTTTGTTAAATCTACTGAAGGACAGTTACTGTTCATTTTCCTGCTACTTCATAGGCCTTGTTCCACTTAGGAAGTACTTAGCGGACACATTTATTACACATATCTGTTAGAAATAATGATTGTGTTGCTTTCACTACCCTTTAAACCACGGACTTGACTGAAAGCAAGCAGAGATCTTCAAAAGAGATCCAGTCAGTCACATCCTAGCTTGAATAAAAGATAATGTAAAAAGAATTCAAGATAGTGAGAAAACTCAACTAGAGTACAGGCAAGCATCAAGCTGATTATCCTAGATGCATTCCTCTAGGCACAGTGACATTTCAAAGATTTTACAATCTCTCCTCCTCCCCTGAGACTTGGCAGATGGAACCAGATCTCAACAATATGACTGCTTCCCAGGTAAGTTTTTTTGTTCAAAGCTGTGTCAGCAATGACAAGGTCCTCCAAAAGCTTTTCTTAGAGCAAAATTAATCCATTAACCAACACATCATAGCTTCCCCAGGACACGTATCTGCAGATAAGCCACCTTCCTGCATGTCTGCATGTCTGCCAAGAAGAAAAGGCAACATTGAACAGGCAGATCAATAACTGTCATTAAAAATATTGGACCAAATCTTATTGCAAGTCTGATACTATTAAGTTCCTGTGGTATAAAGCTGTGACTTTGCTAAGAGAGTTGTAATCAATTTTAATCATAAAAACAAAACAAAACAAAAAAAAACCAAAAACACTGCAAACATAAAATTGACTTTTTATTTTTGCTGTTTATATATGGACAATAATCCAATACAACAGCATAATCACCCTATTCTTTGTATGAAATTATTTCAAAGGAAACATTCTAAAATTGTTACTCAGACTTAATGCAAATTTACTGTAATTCACTTCTCTTCAAATTTCTTCTTTCTCACACACCAACACATGAATGGTACATTTCAGCTTCTGGGAATATTCAACTGCCTTGCAGGTTGGAAATCAAAATAGATAGCACAATGTAAAAGTAGAACAATTCAGCGCAGTTTTTAATACCGTGAATTGTATCTTGATTAAGAGGTTTCCTAATGGACTATTTCTCAAATCCTTTGAGCTAATAGTAAGAGCTACCTCCCTTTCTTTTCATGCAGAACTTTTATTCAGAACTGTATTACTACTGACCAGATAAATACATTAGCTACATTCTCTCAATACTTTGTTTTGTAATATTTTCACAGGGTCTTACCTACTCCTTAAAAATCACTGCATTCTATGACACTGCATGTTATGGGTGTGAGATTCTCATGAGCATTTATGAGAGGAGTGAATAGGATCACAATATCCCTGAAAAACGGCATATTGACTTGCAGGCAAATGAATCACTTTTTCCCAGGTGAAAAGAGATGTTATAAATACAAGACACTGCTTCAGTGTGGAAAGAAAATTGATTTGGCTGTTGCAAAGCAGTCTGGTTTAGAGTTCAGTTATCTCCCATAGGCACATTCCCTGGAAGAAGCTAACAGAAAACTACATACTTAATTGAAAAACAAACAAACAACAACCACCACCATATTCTTATATATAGTTTTTCTTTCCCCCCAAAAAAAAGAAACTTCTGGCTTTCGAAATAAAAATAGGTGTTCAGCTTCAAGTGTGGATTTCACTGGCTCTGAAAAATGAGATGATAAGAATTGTGTCTTAAAAGAAAAAGGAAAAAACTAACCAAGAAAACAAAACAAAAAACAAACAAACAAAAAACATGAGAAGAGAAATACTTCCAATTACGAAAAGCAGAAATAATAAAAAGGTTTATGTGAATATATGTATATACACGTAGCATACATATACAAAGACAAGTAAGGCATAGATGTGTGAAATGTGCAAATATACACATACATACACATGCTAGATTACCTCCAGAGGTCTCTGCCTGTCCAAATTATTCTGTTGTACATAAACAAAATGTAACAAAATCACTGAACAGACAAAAGTTTTTTTCCACACTTTTCATCCAGTAGTGCTCAATCAAAACAGCTCTTCCCTAGGGAGCCTTTCAGAATCATTCAAGGATCAAGTAAAATTAAGCAGGACCAACTCCACCAAACATCTTTTACGTCTTTCCCAGTTCAAAGAAGGAACAGAAAAACAATAGACACAGTTTATAGACATCACAGAAATGTTTTTATTATACAGCTAGCACACTATCACTACAGCAATGAGGAACTACTTTTTACTAGACAAAGGAAAGCTTTCAATATTCCAATATTCCTGCACACCAGTATTATTAAAAACAAACAAACAAATAAAAACAAACAAAAAAAAACCCCACTTACTTAGGAGCAACTAAATTTCTTATTTTTGCACAGAGGGATTGATAACCACAGGTTCTCTGCAGTCAAAGACATTCTATTGGTATTTGATAATGACCATCTAACATACTGCTACAAAAACGCAAACCCTATGTCTTTCAAATAACAATCTGGTCCAGAGTTCTTCAAGGAGGGTAAGTCAAATAGCTATCAGAATATCAGAATAGGATACAATTGCCACAGAGTAAGAGTGAAATCAAAGTAACTTTACAAATAAAACATTACACAAAGTTCACAAAAGTCAAAGAAGTTGTTTCTCCAATAAGCAGTTTCAACATGTCTTCAAAAAGTCTTTAAAAAAAAATAAAACAACAGAATAATTTGATCTTTAACTTTGAGATAAATATTTTGAAACAGAAGTCAACATTTCCTCAATGTTGCACCATTATAAATAATCACAAAGTTTTTTTGTGTGCTTTTAATTTTGATTAATAACTAATCATCTTTCTACAGCACAACTGTAAAAAAATTTGATCACATTTTTAGATAGGCTTGACAGTTCTGACATCATCATTCACAGAAGACAATACACACAGCTAATTCAGGCAAGAAAACTTACCTTCTGATTTCTTTATCCTCACAATCATAAAAATCTCTTTGAGATCATTAACACTTTCCCACACTCCGAAATGCAGAAGTCTGAAATATTTCCCAGCTAGATTAAAAGCCTGCAGTCGAGCAAGGACAGATACGTCAAGGTATCTAAGATCGTAAGAGTTTTGTGAATGGAAAGCAATAAAAAAAAGCAAAAGTTTGGTCTACCCAGGATACAACAAAGATATCTTCACATAGTATACATACTACAGCTTGGAAAAATCCTTCTTAAGTTAAAAGTTGGAAACCAGATATTAAAGAAGATTATTGGCAGTCCAGGCTATAGCAACCATGCCCTGGCTGAATATGTGACCCCAAGGAATACAAGACTGGCAAAGAGCAATCAGAAGCCTGAAAATCAGGAGAGAGAATTTCCAGCTGTTCAAGAAATTCTTGGGTGAGATCCCCTAGGAAGTTTTCCTTAGGGAAAAGGGAATGGAACAGAGCTGGCAACACTTTAGGGATGATTTTTTGAGAGCACAAGAGCTCTCTGTCCTGCAGCATAAAAAATCAAAGAAGGCAAGAAACCAGCATGGTCAAGCAAGGACCTGCTGTTCAAACTGAGATAAGAAGGAAACATACAGCAGTGAAAGCAGGAACACATGGCCTGTGAAGTGTACAAGGACACTTTCTGGAAGTGCAGAGATGGGATCAGGAAAGCCAAGGCACAGATGGACCCGTACTTGGTGAGGGATGTAAAAAGTAACAAGAAGGGATTCTACAGGTACATTGGTCAGAAGAAACAGGTCAAGGAGAGTGTACCTCCTCTAATAAATGAGAAAGGAGAAACGGGACTGGGGTTGCAGTGTCCCTCGTACTGTAAGAAAAGAGCAAGTCTGAGATCATCTGATGAGGTTGAACTGTACAACTCTATGGGGCCAAAAGACATGCATCCAAGTGCTGAAGGAAATGGCTGATGTAGTTGCCAAGCCATTCTCTATCATATTCAGAAAGTCATGGCTATCAGCTGAAGTTTGTGGTATCTGGATAAAAACAAACATCACTCCAATTTCTAGGAAAGGGAGAAAGGAAGACCCAGAAACTACAGCACAGTAAGCCTCAACTCTGTGAATGGAACATAACTTCCTGGAAAATGTTAAGGCACACGCAAGATAAAGAAATAATCCAAGACAGCCAGCAAGGCTTCACCTAGCACAGATTGTGCTTGACCATTGTGGTGGCCTTCTATGACAGAGTGACAGCATCAGCAAACGGAGGAAGAGCAACTGATGTCGTCTACCTGAACTTGTGCAAAACCTTTTGTGGTCCCATACCACATCCTTACCTCCAAATTATATAAATATGGATTTGAAGGCTGGACTATTCAGAAGATAACAAATTGGTTAGACGGATCCACCCAGGGGGTTGCTGTCAATGGTTCTTTGCCCTTGTGGAGGCTGGTGACAAGTGGTGTCCATCAGAGATTACTCTTGGGACTAGTGGTCTTCTACATTTTTATCACTGACCTAGACAGTGGGATTGAGTGCACTCTCAGCAAGTTTGCTGATGACACAAAGCTCAATGGTGCATTTGACACAACAGAAGAAAGGGATGTCATCCAGAGGGACCTGGATAGGCTTGAGAAGTGAGTCTATGTGAACCTAATGAGGTTCAACTAGGCCAAGGACAAGGTGTGTCCCTTGGGTCAGACCAGTGTATGTGTACAGACTAGAAGAGCTCATTTTGAGAGCAGCCCTGCACAGAAGGACTTGGAGGTCCTGGTAGACAGAAAGCTTGACCAGAGCCCAGCAGCCCATAAGGCCAACTGTGTCTTGGGTGGTATCAAAAGAGGAACAGCCAGCAGGGAGAAGAATGTGGCTTTTTTTTCTTCTACTTTGCACACATAAAGCCTCATCTGGACTTCTGCATCCAGGCCTCAAGCTTCCAATAAAAGAAAGACATGGAGCCATTGGAGAGTGTCAAGAAGAGGGCCACAAAGTGCTCAGGGGGCTGGAGCACCTCTCTTATGAAGAAAGGCAGAGGGAGCTGGACTTACTCAGCCTGGAAAAAGTAAGGCTGTGAGGAGAACTCACTGTGGCCTTACAGTACTTAAAGGGAGCAGGAGGAAGACCAATTTTTTATCTATAGTGATAAGACAAGGGAGAATGGTTCTAAACTAAAAGAGCAGTGATTTAGATTAGATATTAGGAGGATATTAGGAGGAAATACCAGGTATTGTGCACCCAGAGTGCATTAAAAAGTGTGTCAAGCACGTAGAGGGAGATGATCATCCCCCTCTACTCTGCCCTGATGAGGTTATATTTAGACATGTCCGGTTTTGGGCTCCCCAGTAGATTCCACCATATGAGGCTGTAACCATGGACATTTCAATAACTATTTTCAAGAAATATAACGATCTCTGTCTAGACAAACTAACAAAAGAAAATCCCACTTTTAAACACCCTGTTGAGTGAACTCCAGTCAACATTCAAAATTCCACCCGAACACCAACACACCATCCTGCTTCACAGAATGGGGCAAAAAATAGAAGAAAAGCAAGACGACTTATGGATGGAGATAAGGACAGCTAACCTGGAGCAAAAAAAGCTGTGCACACAAGCAAAGCAAAAAAGGAGTTAATTCACTATTTCCATTAGTAGCAAGATGTACAGGCACTTCCTGGGAAGCAGGTACACTGTACCCTAAGATTTGCTTGGGAAGATCAATGCCATAATCATAAATGTACCTTTTGTACTCTTTATCTTCCTTTCTCCAGGCTTTTATTGCTGAGCATGTCATATGGTATGGAACATCCCTTTGACAAATTTGTGTCAGATTCCTGGCTACGATGTCAACATCTTGTTCACTATACTCTACTACTTTCTTTGCTTAGAGATAAAATCAAATTTTTCAGAAAACTTTTTTTATATATTTAAAATAATAACAACAATTATCTCAGTATTATTTACCTATAGAACACAAGATGCATTAAAATAAGTGTACATACAGAAAATTGTAAGTATGCAAATATACCAATTACAGAAAGAAATACACATGCTCTCAACCACACAACTATACGCAGCCACATTCTAAATATGACAAATTAAGAACTCAAACATAAATAATCTTTTCTTCCACAAAATTACTTTGTGGCGAACTGAATTCCTGCAGAACTGACAGGTATGATGCAAGACATTTTTGTAGATATCCGTGGCACTTAGGATTCTATAAGAAGAAGAGCAACAAGCTTTTTTTACCAAATATTTTTTCAATGAGAATTTAATACAAATTCAGGTATTTAGCTACAAATTATATATTTGATACAAATATCTCATGCTTTTTACTTATTAGTAGTAACCAAGTAACTTTGATGTTATGCAGAGTTTACTAGGTGAAACGGAATCAAAGCTTCACTGCAGTCTAGGAAAACAAAATATTTAAGGCAACACAGAAAAACAAGTTGAAGGTTGACACCATACAAAAACTAGCATCAAGATCCAACAGTGTTTGAATTGTCTGTAAGTAGTGTAATACAACCTTACTGCATCAATACTTGTGGTAGGGAATAAAGACCAGTGAAGTACTCTGTTGTATTTTACTATACATAGTTGTATTTTTTATTATCTTGCTTTTAGTTCCAGTTAAAGTCAATGACTTTACAATCTCATTTTTTTCAGTAACTATCAAACAGTTTTTTTCTATCACAATTTTCCCTATCCAGTGAAAAAAAACACATTTATGTTGTCATTACACTTTTCTAAGTTTAAATAAACATATATCTTCTACAGTACTGCTTAAGTAAGAGAAATGCACTTAGAAGCCAACCGGTCTGTCATGTGTCACCAGCTAATTTTGCAAATCTGAAGACACACCACTTAGCAGATGTTTCAGGTATAGCACTTTTCTTCTACACAACTTTTTCTACCAGAGATCCTGTACATGCAAACACACTTGCAAGCTTTCTTCTTTTTTTTTCCTCCTTCTCTCAACAAGGG